>NC_057835.1:79547500-80767500 GCF_910594005.1 Cervus elaphus
CACTTAGCATAATATGCTCCAAGTTCATCCATGTTGTTGAAAATTATAAGATTGAGTTCTTTATCATGCCTGGGTGGTGGCTCAGATGGTAAAGAACCTGTCTGCAATGGGGACCCAGGTTCCATCTCTGGGTTGGAGAAATGTCCTAGAGAAGGGATTGGATATCCACTCCAGTATTCTTGCCTGGAGCATTCCAGGGGCAGAAGAACCCGGCAGGCCACAGTACAAACTTAAAATCTGTCCATCTTTCCACTTTTTTCCCATCTAATAGCCATGAAGTGATGGGACATGATACCATGTTCTTAGTTTTTTGAATGTTGAATTTTAATACAGCTTTTTTCTTTTCTTTCTTTCATATTCATCAAGAGGCAATTTAGTTCATTTTCCCTTGTTATTGCTAATTCATGTCTGAAACTTTGAGACCCCATGGACTGTAGTTTGATAGGTTTCTCTGTCTATGGGATTTCCCAGGTAGGAATACTGACCTGGGTCTCCATTTCATTCCCCAGGGGATCTTCAGAGCCAAGGGGTTAAACCCACATCGTCTAACTTGGAAGGTAGATTCTTTACCACTGAGTCACCAAGGAAACTCACCTTTTATTTTATTGAAGTTTATTATTAATGTACTTAGGAGAGGATGGTCTGTATTTGAAATTAGGAAACCATTACCTGTATGAACTTAAATGTCTAAATCTCTATCCACATTCAGGAAGTTTTTAGGCTTTATTTCTCTAAATAAGCTTTCTGTCCCCTTAGTTTAGTTCAGTTCAGTAGGTCAGTCGTGTCTGACTTTTTGCGACCCCAAGGACTGCAGCATGTCAGGCCTCCCTGTCTTTTACCAACTCCTAGAGTTTACTCGAACTCATGTCCACTGAGTCAGAGAGGCCATTCAACCATCTCATCCTCCTGCCTTCAATCTTCCCAGTATCAGGGTCTTTTCAAATGAGTTGGCTCTTCACATCAGGTGGCCAGAGTATTGGAGTTTCACCTTCAGCATCAGTACTTCCAATGAATATTCAGGACTGATTTCTTTTAGGATGGACTGGTTGGATTTCCTTGCAGTCCAAGGGACTCTCAAGAGTCTTCTCCAACACCACAGTTTAAAAGCACCAATTATTCTCTGCTTAGTTGTCTTTAGAGTCCAACTCTCACATCCATACATGACTACTGGAAAAATCATAGCCTTGACTAGACAGACCTTTGTTGATAAAGTAATGTCTATGCTTTTAATATGCTGTCTAGGTTAGTCATAACTTTTCTTCCAAGGAGCAAGCATCCTTTAATTTCATGGCTGCAGTCACCATCTGCAGTGATTTCGGAGCCCAAAAAATAAAGTCTGTCACTATTTCTCCATCTATTTACCATGAAGTGATGGGACTGGATGCCATGATCTTAGTTTTCTGAATGTTGAGCTTTAAGCCAACTTTTTCACTCTCCTCTTTGACTTTCATCAAGAGGATCTTTAGTTTTTCTTCGCTTTCTTCCCTAAGGATGGTTCCATCTGCTTATCTGGGGTTATTGATATTTCTCCCAGCAATCTTGATTCAAACTTGTGCTTCATCTAGCCCTGCATTTCTCATGATGTATTTTGCATACAAGTTAAATAGCAGGGTGACAATATATAGACTTGATGTGCTCCTTTCCCGATTTGGAACCAGTCTGTTATTCCATGTTCAGTTCCAACTGTTGCTTCCTGACCTGCATACAGATTTCTCAAGAGGAAGGTCAGATGGTCTGGTATTCCCATCTCTTTAAGAATTTTTCAGCTTATTGTGATCCACACAGTCAAAGGCTTTGGCATAGTCAGTAAAGCAGAAGTAGATGTTTTTCTGGAACTCTCTTGCTTTTTTGATGATCCAGCAGATGTTGGCAATTTGGTGTCTCTTTTCTCTGGCTTTTCTAAATCCAGCTTGAACATCTGGAAATTTACAGTTCATGTACTGTTGAAGCCTGATTGGAGAATTTTGTGCATTACTTTGCTAGTGTGTGAGATGAGTGCAACTGTACTATTTTTTGAGCATTCTTTGGCATTGCTTCCTGTGGGATTGGAATGAAAAAATGACCCTTTCCAGTCCTGTGGCCACTGCTTAGTTTTCCAAATTTGCTGGCATATTGAGTGCAGCACTTTCACAGCATCATATTTTAGGATTTGAAATAGCTCAACTGGTATTCCATCACCTCCACTAGCTTTGTTTATAGTGATGCTTCCTAAGGCCCACTTGACTTCACATTCCAGGATGTCTGGCTCTAGGTGAGTGATCACACTATTGTGGTTATCTGGGTCATGAAGATCTTTTTTGTACAGTTCTTCTGTGTATTCTTGCCACCTCATCATAATCTTCTCCTTCTACTAGGTCCATACCATTTCTGTCCTTTATTGTGCCCTTCTTTGTATGAAATGTTCCCTTGGTATCTCTAATTTCTTGAAGAGACCTCTGAGGAAGCTGAAGTTGAATGGTTCTATGAAGACCTGTAAGACCTTCTAGAACTAACACCCAAAAAGGATACCCTTTTCATTATAGGGACTGGAATGCAAAAGTAGGAAGCCAAGAAATAAATGGAGTAACAGGCAAGTTTGGCCATGGAGTACAGAATGAAGCAAGGCAAAGGTTAATAGAGTTTTGCCAAGAGAATGCACTAGACATAGCAAACACCCCCTTCCAACAACACAAGAGAAGACTCTACACATGGACATCACCAGATGGTCAATACCAAAATCAGATTGATTATATTCTTTGCAGCCAAAGATGAAGAAGCTCTATACAATCAGCAAAAACAAGATCCGGAGATCACTGTGGCTCAGATCATAAACTCCTTATTGCCAAATTCAGACTTAAGTTGAAGAAAGTAGGGAAAACCTCTAGGCCATTCAAATATGACCTAAATCAAATCCCTTACAATTGTACAGTGGAAGTGAGAAATAAATTCAAGGGTTTGGATTATATTGACAGAGTGCTTGAAGAACTGTGGGTGGAGGTTTGTGACATTGTAAAAAAGGCAGGGATCAAGACCATCCCCAAGAGAAAGAAATGCAAATAAACAAAACAGTTGTCTGAGGAGGTCTTAGCTGTGAAAAGAAGAGAATTGAAATGCAAAGAAGAAAAGGAAAGATACAACTATTTGTTTTTGTTTTCAGTTTTATTTATTTATTTATTTTTACTTTACAATATTGTATTGGTATTGCCACACATTGACATGAATCCACCATGGGTGTACATGTATGTGTTCCCCATCCTGAATCCCCTCCCACCTTCCATCCCCATCCCATCCCTCTGGGTCATCCCAATGCACCAGCCCCGAGCACCCTGTATCATGCATCAAACCTGGACTGGCGATTCATTTCACATATGATAATATACATGTTTCAATGCCATTCTCCCATATCATCCCACCCTCGCCCTCTCCCACAGAGTCCAAAAGACTGTTCTAAACATCTGTGTCTCTTTTGCTGTCTCACATATAGGGTCATCATTACCATCTTTCTAAATTCCATATATATGCGTTAGTATACTGTAATGGTGTTTTTCTTTCTGGCTTACTTCACTCTGTATAATAGGCTCCAGTTTCATCCACCTCATTAGAACTGATTCAAATGTATTTTTTAATGGCTGAGTAATATTCCATTCTGTATATGTACCACAGCTTTCTTTTCCATCCATCTGCTGATGGGCATCTAGGTTGCTTCCATGTCCTGGCTATTATAAACAGTGCTGCGATGAATATTGGGGTACACGTGTCTCTTTCAGATCTGGTTTCCTCACTGTGTATGCCCAGGAGTGGGATTGCTGGGTCATAGAGTAGTTCTATTTCCAGTTTTTTAAGGAATCTCCACACTGTTCTCCATAGTGGCTGTACTAGTTTGCGTTCCTACCAACAATGTAAGAGGGCTCCCTTTTCTCCACACCCTCTCCAGGATTTATTGCTTGTAGACTTTTGGGTAGCAGCCTTTCTGACTGTCATGAAATGGTGCCTCATTGTGGTTTTGATTTGCATTTCTCTGATAATGAGTGATGTTGAGCATCTGTTCATGTGTTTCTTAGCCATCTGTATGTCTTCTTTGTAGAAATGTCTGTTTAGTTCTTTGGCCCACTTTTTGATTGGGTTGTTTATTTTTCTGGAATTAAGCTGCAGGAGTTGCTTGTATATTTTTGAGATTAATTCTTTGTCCGTTGCTTCGTTTGCTATTATTTTCTCCCATTCTGAAGGCTGTCTTTTCACCTTGCTTATAGTTTCCTTTATTGTCTAGAAACTTTTAGTTTTAATTAGGTCCCATTTGTTTATTTTTTCTTTTATTTCCAATATTCTGGGAGATGAGTCATAGCGGATCCTGCTGTGGTTTATGTTGGAGAGTGTTTTACCTATGTTTTCCTGTGGGAATTTATAGTTTCTGGCCTTACATTTAGATCTTTAATCCATTTTGAGTTTATTTTTGTGTATGGTGTTAGAAAGTGTTCTAGTTTCATTCTCTTACAAGTGGTTGACCAGTTTTCCCAGCACAAATTTTTAAAGAGATTGTCTTTTCTCCATTGTATATTCTTGCCTCCTTTGTCAAAGATAAGGTGTCCATAAGTGCATGGATTTATCTCTGGGCTTTCTATTCTGTTCCATTGATCTATATTTCTGTCTTTGTGCCAGTACCATACTGTCTTGATGACTGTGGCTTTGTAGTAGAGTCTGAAGTCAGGCAGGTTGATTCCTCCAGTTCCATTCTTCTTTCTCAAGATTGCTTTGGCTATTCGAGGTTTTTTGTATTTCCATACAAATTGTGAAATTATTGTTCTAGTTCTGTGAAAAATACCATTGGTAGCTTGATAGGGATTGTACTAAATCTATAGATTGCTTTGGGTAGTATATTCTTTTTCACTATATTTGATTCTTCTGATCCATGAACATGGTAAATTTCTCTATCTATTTGTGCCCCTTTTGATTTCTTTCATCACTGTTTTATAGTTTTCTATATATAGGTCTTTTGTTTCTTTAGGTATATATATTCCTAAGTATTTTATTCTTTTTGTTGCAATGGTGAATGGAATTGTTTCTTTAATTTCTCTTTCTGTTTTCTCATTGTTAGTGTATAGGAATGCAAGGGATTTCTGTGTGTTAATTTTATGTCCTGCAACTTTACTATATTC
Organism: Cervus elaphus; assembly: GCF_910594005.1. Taxonomy (NCBI): domain Eukaryota; kingdom Metazoa; phylum Chordata; class Mammalia; order Artiodactyla; family Cervidae; genus Cervus; species Cervus elaphus. The sequence goes on from NC_057835.1 coordinate 79,552,633, forward strand.
ATTGACTAGCTCTAGTAATTTTCTGGTGGAGTCTTTAGGGTTTCCTATGTAGAGAATCATGTCATCTGCAAACAGTGAGGATTTTACTTCTTCTTTTCCTATTTGGATTCCTTTTATTTCTTTTTCTGCTCTGATTGCTGGGGCCAAAACTTCCAAAACTATGTTGAATAATAGTGGTGGGAGTGGGCACCCTTGCCTTGTTCCTGACTTTAGGGGAAATGCTTTCAATTTTCCACCATTGAGGATAATGTTTGCTGTGTGTTTGTCATATATAGCTTTTATTATGTTGAGGTATGTTCCTTCTATTCCTACTTTCTGGAGGGTTTTTATCATAAATGGATGAATGAAAATGAAAACACAACAACCCAAAACCTATGGGACACTGTAAAAGCAGTGCTATGGGGAAGGTTCATAGCAATACAGGCTTACCTCAAGAAACAAGAAAAAAGTCAAATAAAGAACCTAACTCTACACCTAAAGCAACTAGAAAAGGAAGAATTGAAGAACCCAGGGTTAGTAGAAGGAAAGACATCTTAAAAATTGGGCAGAAATAAATGCAAAAGAAACAAAAGAGACCATAGCAAAAATCAACAAAGCCAAAAGCTGGTTCTTTGAGAATATAAATAAAATTGACAGACCATTAGCCAGACTCATCAAGAAACAAAGGGAGAAAAATCAAGTCAACAAAATTAGAACTGAAAATGGAGAGATCACAACAGACAACACAGAAGTACAAAGGATCATAAGAGACTATTATCAACAACTATATGCAAATAAAATGGACAAATTGGAAGAAATGGACAAATTTTTAGAAAAGTACAACTTTTCAAAACTGAATCAGGAAGGCATAGAAAATCTTAACAGACCCATCATTGAAACTGTAATCAGAAATCTAACAACAAACAAAAGCCCAGGACCAGACAGCTTCACAGCTGAATTTTACCAAAAATTTAGAGAAGAGCTAATACTTATCCTACTCAAACTCTTCCAGAAAATTGCAGAGGAAGGTAAACTTCCAAACTCATTCTATGAGGCCACCATCACCTTAATAGCAAAACCTAACAAAGATGCCACAAAAAAAAAGAAGACTACAGGCTAATATCACTGATGAACACAGATGCAAAATCCTAAACAAAATTCTAGCAAACAGAATCCAATAACATATTAAAAAGATCATACATCATGACCAAGCAGGCTTTATCCCAAGATAAATGTTCTCAAATTCTCAAATAAATATATATTCTCAAATAAATATTCTCAATATTCTCAAATCAATCAATGTAATGCAGATGACACCACCCTTACAGCAGAAAGCAAAGAGGAACTAAAAAGCCTCTTGGTGAAAGTGAAAGAGGAGAGTGAAAAAGTTGGCTTAAAGCTCAACATTCAGAAAACTAAGATCATGGCATCTGGTCCCATCACCTCATGGGAAATAGATGGGGAAACAGTGGAAAGAACGGCCAACTTTATTTTTTGAACTCCAAAATCACTGCAGATGCTGATTGCAGCCATGAAATTAATAGACGCTTACTACTTGAAAAGAAAGTTATGACCAACCTAGATAGCATATTAAAAAGCAAAGACACTACTTTGCCAATAAAGGTCTGTCTAGTCAAGGCTATGGTTTTTCCAGTGGTCCTGTATGGATGTGAGTTGGACTGTGAAGAAAGCTGAGCACCGAAGAATTGATGCTTTAGAACTGTGGTGTTGGAGAACTCTTAAGAGTCCCTTGGACTGCAAGGAGATCCAACCAGTCCATCCCAAAGCAGATCAGCCCTGGGTGTTCATTGGAAGGACTGATGCTGAAGCTGAAAATCTAGTACTTTGGCCACCTCATGAGAAGAGATGACTCATTGGAAAAGACCCTGATGCTGGGAAATATTGAGGGCAGGAGGAGAAGGGGACGACAGAGGACAAGATGGCTGGATGGCATCACCAACTCGATGGAATGGACATGGGTTTGGGTAAACTCCGGGAGTTAGTGATGGACAGGGAGGCCTGGCGTGCTGTGGTTCATGGGGTCGCAAAGAGTAGGACACGACTGAGCAACTGAACTGAACTTCCCCAGGAGTGTATTTGACACCTTCTGACTTGGGGAGCTCATTTTCCTGTATCTTATCTTTTTCGCTCTTCTATATTTTTCATGGGGTTCTCTTGGAGAAGGAAATGGCAACCCACCCCAATATTCTCACCTTGGAAACCCCATGGACAAAGGAGCCTGTTGGTCTACAGCCTATGCAGTTTCAAATGAGTCAGACACAACTTAGTGAGTAAAAACAGCATGAGGGTTCTCCAGACAAGAACACTGAAGTGGTTGCCATTTCCTTCTCCAGTGACCAGATTTTGTCTGAACTTTTCACTATGACCTGTCATAGTGGGTTATAGCATGGGTGCATGGCATGGTTCATAGCTTCATTGGGTTAAGCAAGCCCCTTCACCATGGCAAACCTATAATCCATGAAGGCTTGTTGCCCTAGGAATTGCCCAATGCCATGAGAGCTTGCCCTGAGAAGGTCAGCCAGGAGCTGGGTCCAGGGAAACCTGCTCGTAGCTGGGGCTGTGGAAGCCTGTGCAAACCTGGACCTCAGTAACCACTCAGGGCTGTAGGAAAGATCAGGAGTCAAAATGAATTATCTCTGGATTCCCGAGGACCCTCAAATACCTCGGAGGTGAGGGAGTTGTGGGGCCTTCCATCGCACATGGGGAGGTGCCCTGGGTTGGCAACATGTCTCTGGGAACCTGGAATGGAGGAACCTACCTGCGCTGTGGGTCTTGCCTGGGTCTGCTGGAACCTGCAGATGACAGTGTGGTCCGGGGGCCTAGATTAGCAGGATTCTGTTGGGATCTGCTTGCAAATCTTTATTTTATCTTAGTCTAATTGCTTTTGGTCTTTTCAACCTCTGATCTCACTTACTGTTACTGCATTTTCATATTCCTGCCTGTGTCTGTCTCACTTCCTTCTCTCTTTAATTTCTTCCCTCCCTCTTCCATGCACTTTTCCCCTTTTCCTCATCTTCCTGCATCCTTTCTCTATTCATTCTTGAACGCTCACACTCTTGCCTTTTCTTTACCACCTCCCTGTCACCTTGGGACATGTTTTTCTTTTTTTAACCTGTATCCACTTTATCTCCTTTCCCTAAGCTAAGATGATGTCAATCCCAACCATCCAACTGTTTTCAGCATCTTGATCGTGGGTGGACCAAGGAAAATGATCTCATTATTGTCTTAACCATTTAAATATCTGGAAAGCAGAGCCCTGGTTAGAGTTCTGTTGTTCTTTTTGTGGATTTTGTTTCTGTTTCTTCTTAGGTGGTACATATTATTGTTTCAAAATTATATATTTTTATTTTGTTTTGAATAATAGAAAGGACAAGCTAATCTTTCTGTTCATCCTTAAATATGGTGTTTCTGCTTTCAGATAGTTAAGACTAGTTTGTCAAAATTGCCTGATTATCATGGGAAAAAACAAGAGAATTATAGAAAAAGGAAGCCATTTTGATTCATTTTTCTACCCTTCTTCTTGGACTGTGAAGTATTTCGAGATCTCAAACATGAACGGAATTCAGAGGAACCCTGAACCACTATGTGGAATGCTAAGATTCCTGCTCATTACTGTGTGGTTGGAAAGCATCCAGATGTCCCTTAAAAATGATGATGTTTAATAATCCAATCTTGAATATAGTTTTAAACAAATTTTAACACACTATGTGAAAATTCAAATATGAGAGCATATTTCCTGAAAATTTAATTTTCAGTCTGTTTGAATATTTCCAAAAGACAATCAGTTCATGTTTAGCTACATTGTTGCCATTAGTTACACTGTATGATATACCTAACTTAATTGATTGAGATGATTTCATATTGAAATTCCAGTGGAGGATAATTTCCTTTTGGTCATCTTATACTACAAAATTATCATTATCTATTTTTCATTAATTACTTCACATGCTTCCTCCCACCAGTCAAAACCATCTCTTGGTTTAATAACCATGAATTTATTTCAAACACAGGGAAACTATACCTGGGAGTTCTTTGGTATAAGTACCAGTAGCATAAATGAGATTAGACATAGTCCGAACCTGGTAGATTTTACCTAAGTGTGGACAATAGATATTCACATATGAATGAAATGATGGTTAATGACGGAGATTTTATGATTTATTTATTTTTCTTACAGTTTTGAGATTCCATGATTTTTTAGTTGACCTTGCAAATGGCAACATTCAGTGATGACACTTGTGGTAGTCAGTTCATGTGTATAAATATAGGTGATTGTGTGTGTGCACATGTGTGTGTGTGTGTGTAAACTGATATTTCATTATTTTATCAGCTTCCTCCAATCTACTTTTGGTTAAAACAGCATCTTAAACTAGAGAGAATAGGTAGAACTGAAGAATGAAAGGAAGCTTTAGAAAAGCAGAAGCTTTGCTGGAAGGTACTTCAGGGACACAAAAGCAATACAAAAGAAAATACCTGTTTTTCTAATTTATATTATTTCTATACTCTGATTCTAAAGCATCATATTTGCTTTCCATTGTTTTTTTTCCCTAGTTGTTCTGATATTCCTTTATTTTATGCATGGAGCTTTGAATATCAATGAAATCTGTAGAATCTTTGATGTATGTATGTATATCACAGTTGAGGAAAGTGTTGAAGGTTATTTTCAACAAGAGGAAGAACTGCACAAATTCATAAATCCAAACTGGTTAATAGTTTTGTTTTGGGAGGTTTTCAATGAAGTGTTTTAAAGTATCCAGTGTAACAAAACTTGCATCAGTTAAGCTTCTTTAGTCTATTTTGTGAGGTAGGACCTGTGTATCTAGCATGCATTTGAAATTAAGACATTATTATTCACCAATCAGTAGTCTGTTTCCTTTTAGATGTGATAAAATACATATAACATAAAATTAGCTGTTTTGATCATTTTCAATGTATAGTGAATATAGCAGTAAATCTAAAGAAAGGGTGCAGGATATGGCAAGGAGAAATCAGGGTGTAATGTAGTCCTAATAAAGGTCTAAGCAAATTTCACGGGGACCTCTGTAACCATCTTGAATCAAGGAGAGGGGCCAGGCCTTTATTCATCTTTAACAACTGATGTTTGAGGCACCCTACCCTGAAACTGGAATAGGACCATAGGCCTGAGGCATCTCTCCTGTCAAATCAATTCTGAAGCTGACAACTGAGGGCTGTGTGGTGGCAACAATCCCAGCAGCAGAAAAAAATGATACTTCAGTACTGAAAGGGCATCTGGACAATTCATTGCAGACATGGCTTCAGCGTTTTCCCACACAAAATTCTCACTTGTTTTGGTAACAGAGCAAGATAGCTAGGACAAGTATTATTAACCCCGAAGCAAGTTAATAATGGAGTTTAAAATTTACACTATACAAGGAGCTTGTTTGTTTTATTTAAAACAGAATTATTTATATAAGGTTGGCAGAGAAAGATAATACAAAAACATGTGCTTATTGACACTTTAACTTGTAAAATGTAAAAGGATGATTCTGAGTAGTTTGATGCTAAAGTAAAAAGCTGCATAGAAAACAAAAAACAGAAACAGGCATGATACATTTCTGATGATTGATGGGAAAGGTCCAATCCCTTGCTGTGATTCAGCATCAATTCTAGCTAAAATCTGCATTTAAATGCTTACAGTGTCACTTCCTATGAGGTAACTAAACACTAAGACAGTTCAAAGAGATTTTTCTTTGTCAATTATCTTTATTTTCCCAATTTGCGGTACATTTTCTTGTACAAAAACCTCAGAGAGTTTCCCACTGAGAAATGAAGGTAGGCACAGTAGTGGATCAAGATTTTGACAAGCCCAAAGCCTGCTGACCCATGCGCAATAGACTCACCTGCCACTTTTTGTCAACATCTTGACAAGGTCATCATGCATTAAAGAGAAACATTCACTCTCTAACACTCTAGTGCTCACTTTTTCTTGAAGAAAGTGTGCAAAATGGTATAATTTTAATACATCACTATCATTTCTGCCTACATAGTAGGCAGTTCTGTTCATTGAAAGTGAAATTCTTGCATGCAAATGCATCAGTCAGAAGAAAAATGTTCTGAACAATAGTGGCTACGTCTTTGAAAGATGCATTGGTTGACCTCTAAATGTCATTGCAGCTTAAAACTAAAGCAGGCATTCTCAAGCATGTTTGGCATTGGAATCCTCTCAATAACCAAAACTAAAAGCAAAGGTGTTGTTTATCTGCCTAGCCACTAATCTATCCTTCTGTCAATCTATCATCGCCTTTATCTATCATCTCTTACCTGTAGGGTGTGGAGACAGGTTGTTTTGTCTCTCCTTCCGTACCAAGCGTAACTAAGGTTTAATCTGTGAAGATTATAAGGATACTCTAAGGCAAATTTGAAAACTTACTCATCAAATTTTAGAGGATATTAAAGGACTATAATAGATATAATTCTAAGTCACAATGACACATTTTGAAATACCTATTTTATCAATTAATGCCTATATGAGGCTAGCATACACATGGATATTATTTACTTGCCTATATTCTGATTCAGGATTTTGTTTGTTTTTCCTTTGTGTATATGACTCTCTACATTAACTGAATAAAAGTTTGGCACAGTTGTATGGGATTGAACAGAAGAAAAATTGATAAATATTTTCTTAATTTGGTTACCAAATCCTTTAAAGACAATACCATTCACACAATAGTATTCCAGTTATAAAATCCTAATACTTACATGAACATAATATGACCCCATTGTTTCATGGTAAAGGAATTTACCTGCCAGTTTAGGAGACCCAAGAGATGTGGCTTTGATCCCTGGGTTGGGCAGATCTCCTGGAGTAGGAAATGGCAACCCGCTCTACTATTCTTACCTGGAAAACCGTGGACGGAAGAGCCTGGCGGGCTACAGTCCATGGGACTGCAGAGAGCCAGACTCGACTGAGCACACACGCACTGTGTGAATGAAGAGATTACTGCTCACTGCACATTAGAATCTTTTCTTGGCCTTTCGTTGTTTTTTCTTGCCCTGCAAAGCTTAATATCTGTTTGGGGTACAATTTTCTCAAGGCAATGAGTCAGAAAAACATATTGGGGATAAATGATATATGATTTTCAAGAGAGAAAAAAAAGGATTTCAATTTGAAATCATAACATGCTGGGAATTTTGGGAGAAAAAAAAAAAAAGTGTTGCATATGTGCCTCTTGGCAATCAGTAGAAATTGGGGATTTCATTCTATGGTAACTCTTAGTAACTCTTAGGAATATAATGCGTGCTAAGTTGCTTCAGTCCTTTCGGACTCTGTGTGACCCTATGGACTGTAGCCCCCCCAGGCTCCTCTGTCTGTAGGATTCTCCAGGCAAGAACACCAGAGTGAGCTGCTATTTCCTCCTCAAGGGGAGTCTCCCAACCTTGGGACCAAACGCTCGTCTCTTACGTCTCTTGCGCTGGCAGTCAGGTTCTTTACCACTAGCACCACTTGGGAAGCCCTTGGGAATAGAATAGGGCAGCTCAATTTCATCTTCCTAGGAATCGAGGTATTACTAGGATGCCTCTTTGGTTAGAGTCGATTGACTTCTATTTCTGGATTCTGATGTGTTAGGTATGTAGATTCTAAAGGACTTTCAACCGTGTGATAATTTTTCCCTAAACATCATAGTTTTAAAAACCTTCTCTAATTTAAGAGCAGTTTAATTCTTCAATGTAAACATTCAGAAAGAAAGACTATATGCATGCATTTATATATATGTATACACACAAATGTATGTATATATTAATTATATATACATAATATGCATATTATTTACTTACTCATTTTAAGTGGGAAAAAAAGAATCAGAAATATAAAATGCATTCATATCCATACATACATATATTTTACACTATGGTATTATGTATCTAGGTTGATAATCCCAGGCTTTCACACACTTTGGGAAAAGCCTAAGTTTATTAAATATATAAACTCAGCCCTCTATCATGTTAATGAAAAAAATGTTAAAATCAATAGGATGTATAAACCAAGGTTTTAAATATTTGTATAAAGTTTATCCTTAAAAACAGCTAAATAAACAGTGAAACAAAAACTTGACAAGGCACTTTTGTTTATGTTTAGTATTTTTTTAATTTTTTTTTATGGTTAGTGTTTAATCACTCCTCTTGAAAAGTTATTTATCTCCAACAGAGGTATACTAACTAACCTACACTCTGAGAAAACCACAGTGCCACTTATATAGACTTACACTCTGTGTTCACCAGTTCCTCTAATAAACATTTATGAAGCACAGAACATTTCCAACATTTTGCATAGAATATAGAGATGAGCGCATGCTCCATTTGGATTCTGGTTAATAAGCTTTCTCTAGGAAACTTACTATTGGCTACTGTGAAATGAAAGAGGGAAAACAAAAGAATTCCAGGCCTGAATGAACTGGCTCCAGGTAATTTGACATTGAAGCTAGTTATTTTATATAGGATGATAGTATGTACTGGATTTCATGCTTATGAAATATAATTCAATTTATAAAATCATTCACAGAATTGACATTAATGACAACATTAGTTTAGTCTTAGATATTCTGTTTATTTGCAGTTTCTACTGAGGTGTCAAACTGTAGACATTGAAGCCTTTTAAACTTATTCTTTGAATTAAAGCAGACTAATTTTTAAGCATACAGTGGGTAACTTGAAAAGTCTAATTTCTTTCCCCAAAACGTATTTACATATATCTAAAGCTAGGATGGACCAGGTCAATATTATTAAAAAGAAATCTCATACATTTATTAAAGCATGTGGTTTATACACATATTCATAGTATAATTGGACTTCCCTGGTGGCTCAGACGGTAAAGCGTCTGCCTACAATGTGGGAGACCTGGGTTTGATCCTTGGGAAGATCCTCTGGAGAAGGAAATGACAATCCACTCCAGTATTCTTGCCTGGAAAATCTCATGGACAGAGGAACGTGGTGGGCTACAGTCCATGGGATCGCAAAGAGTCTGACACGACTGAGTGACTTCACTTTCATAGTATACCATCTCATTCAAATTTTGGTCTTCACAACTCAATGGCCAAGTGTGCTTATTCCCACTTTTAGCAAACTGAGCATGAGAATAAAGGAAAAAGTGAATAGAAAAATTGGGCTTTGACTTAGTTTTATTTTTATGTTAAAAAAATAAAACATAGCGCTAAGTCATGTCCAACTCTTGTGATCCCATGAACCATACCCTGCCAGGCTTCTCTGTCCATGGGATTCTCCAGGCAAGAATACTGGAGTGGGCTGCCATTTCCTTCTCCAGGGGAACTTCCCGACCCAGAAATTGAACTCAGGTCTCCCATATTGCAGGGAGATGCTTTACCGACTGAGCTACGAGCATAATTTTGTCTATAATATTAAACAATAGTAAGAGGAATGACTATCAGGCGTACAATATTTAAATGACTCTTTTTTTCACACCTTTAAAATGTAGTGATTATCAAGCATTCATTCCATGGATGAGCCAGACAAAACTCTACCCTGGGCTTGTTCCCAGGTCACTGTTCTGGTTTGGCTTTCACTGGTCTTGAGGAAGGTTAAGCCAACAACACCTGAGCCAAAAGTAACATCCAGAGAATAATCTTCATCACAACAAGGCTAATAATCGCAACAGCTGCCAAAAGGCAACAGGATAACAGTGACACGGATGCTGGAGCACTCGGTAGTTCTGCTAAGCCTCGGGAGCTTGCATGAGATGCTGTGTGATCACAGTGTCCTACCACTGGGAAAGGACAGCCTGTTTAATCATCCCTTTCCTCTGGCATATTCTTTGCTGGTTTCTTCTTTGTCAGTGTCACACTTGTCTAGTCTTTAAAAAAATATGGGCTTTAAGTGAGAAAAAAACAATGAGAAGAATGTAAAAACCTGCAATTTTGGGAGAACTGAATTTATAATAGAGTGACATTATAATAGTTCAGTTTCAAGAAATGGCAACAGTTGAAATTAACCAATAAACCTGACAGCACATAGAGTGATCTGTAAGTACAAGTAAATTCGGTACTAACTGTCAGGCAAGCACAGAGAAACTGCATTACTAATGCTATTTCTGAACTTAATTCAATATTTTCTAAAACTATGTCTCTCAAAATGACAGCAAGCAATAAGAAGCTGCGTAATGTTTTACTTCCACAATTTAAACAGAACTTTTGCTAAATGATAAAAAATCCTGACTCAAATAAATGACAGAAACCGGTAGTTTTAATTGCCTTTGGCTGAATATAAAACGAAAACTTATAAAGCATTATTATAAGGTCAACATTTATAGTGATAAGCTCAAGGAAGTCAGTGTCATTTACATATGCTTTTAAGGAAAACTATGAAAGTCTTTGAACACATTTATTATTCAGAGTCAAACAGAATTTTAAAATTTTAAAATGTCATTTAGAAAAGGCAAGTGATAGTTAGAGCAACACAGACATTTATACTTCTGTAAAGATTCAGTTGCCCATGCTTGGAAGGATGGTTCTAAGATTATGTGCGTTATAAGACATAGGAGACATGAGATAGAAATGAAGATGAGATTGGTTTCACACAGGGATGATGATAGTCACAATAGAGGATCTGTGTCAAGAAGATCCATTGCATGGCACAGATTAAAGCAGTAATAGTCCATTTGATTGAATCTCTCATTTAAAGGTGAGAAAATTAAATCCTCCAAAAGCCAAATTTATTTCCAAAGTCATGAAATGGTATAGGAACAAAAGCAAGTCCAAAACGCATCTCCTCCATCTTAATCCTTAGTATTTTACCTATATACCTCCTGGAGGTCTAAAAACAAGAGGCTGCCATTCAGTAAATCTTTCTGAAGGTGATTAAACTGAACAGTAACTTTCAAAATATTGTATAGAAGTTAGATGACTTATAGCTTAAATATCAAGAGAATGATTGTATTGCAAATGGGCTAATTTGTTTTCTTCTTGAGTTTAATATTACTTATATTCTCCCTTATATCATACATAACTGATTGCTTCAGAACTTTTAAATCACAATCTGGCCATATAAGAAATGATGATAAGCTGGTGAATTTTCATAGATCAGTTTAATCTGCCACACAAGAAATTTTATATCATCAATTTACAAAAGAGAAATATTCCTATTAGACACTTTTCTTCATAAATTTCACTTTATTCTACCAGTTTTTGTACTTATCCTCATCTTTCACTTAAGACAGAAAATGTTATATGCAGAAGATTCTCAGATGCTCTTCAGATTTGTCAGAAGTAAGAAACAGCTACTCTTTAGAAGAGGACATTGCTTAAAATATTGGAAGCTTCTTGTATACCACTTCGAAATGCACCTCGCCTCCCTACTACTTCAATCACGGTGTGCCAACCAGTCACACAGAGGCTTCCATCAGCTTCACGTAGGTGCAATCTGAGATTGCCTCACCTCCAGCCCGTGCTGCCTACGACTTGCTTCTTGCTCTGGGATTCTCTGATGCTGCAACACGGGATGCCTAAGGAAAGCATCTCTTCCCTAATGAACGCTCATCCCTTACGCATGCGTGACCTCTACTTGTGGCAATTAATGCTCACATTTGGCCAATAGGGACCTGGAGTCAACAGATAAACCCTGCCTCTTTTTCCTACCCTGGGTAGAAAGCCTGAGAATACAATTCACAGGTCTCTCTACACATCTCCCAGGACGAGGTTTCAGGGAACTGTATACCTAACTGTCCAGCGCAGCTCTCTACGGACTTCCTTCCTTGTGTATCCCGTTTTCTCTAGTTCATTTCGGCAGCCGCCTCCTCCTCTCCATCCCCCTCCTGTGATGCTTGAGATGGCTTTGCAAATGCATACCTGCATGAAAGCCACTGTCTCAGGCTCTGTTTTCAGGAGAACCCAGACTCAAACTTTGGAGATATGGTTTTTAATGGGACTAATCTGACTCATTAAGGTAATAGATGGGGCTGACTTAGCCGTAATTCAAATGTGAATTCCAACAAAATTACAATTTTGCATGTTACATATATATATATATATAACACATACTATTGATCTTTGAAATTATTCATGAAAAGCTAAAATAGCAAACATTTATGCTACTAGCATTCTATTTTAAATCCCAGAATATTGACAAAGTAACTCAGTCATAGAGAATTACCTAAATGTGTGGTGGAACTGTAAACAGGGAAATTTCAGTTAGTTGATTTTTACTTGGACTCAGATGTTGCCAGTGGCAAAGTACTGCTATTATTTGTAGCTATCTATAGCTGTGAGGAAGTATTATCACTAACATTATCTTCTTTTGTACTAAATCAGGTAGTTTAGTCACTGAGCTGTGTCCAGCTCTTGCAACCCCACGGACAATAGCCTGCCAGGCTTCTCTGTCCATGGACTCTACAGGCAAGAATACTGAAGTGGGTTGCCATTTCTTTCTCCAGGGGATCTTCCCAACCCAGGAATCAAACCTGGGTTTCCTGCACTGCAGGCAGATTCTTTACCGACTGAGCTATGAGGGAAGTCTACCTTATTTAATATTTACAACTGGAATTTACATTCTTTCTCTAAGATATAGCTTGTACAATGCAGAAATAAAAATTAACTCCAAATCATATTCTCTTGCCTTTAACTCACATCACTCGTTGTGTTTGCCATCCATCTAACGCTACAACCTTCTTAGGGAAACTTATGTGAACTGCATGGAGAAGTCATTCCATAAGACTCATTTGTTAATTTCTAGTTCTATATAGACGTGTGTATGGGCTCCCCAGGGGCTCAGTGGTAAAGAATCCACCTGCAATGCAGGAGCCATAAGAGACATGGGTTTGATCACTGGGTCAGGAAGATCCCCTGGAGGAGGAAATGACAACCCACTCCAATATTCTTGCCTGGAAAATCCCATGGACAGAGGAGCCTGGCAGGTTACAATTCAGGAGTTAGCAAAGAGCTGGACATAATTGAAGCGACTGAGAACACATAGGTGTGTGTGTACATTGTCATTAAGGTATATACTGTTTATGTGAGTATACTTATGAGTAGGTACAGCACTAAAAACCTGTCTTTTGAAGATACTGCGTTTTAATGAAAATACTTCATATGTGAAACTGCTCTTGAGAGTGTTAGAGCTAACAATGCGTGGTACTTGGTTTAGTGGGTTACGTGGTAAACTTGTGTAAAATATGATCACATGTTCTGACTCAGCTATGATCTGCATTGGATAACAAACTGTAAGGGGTGTGTAGCACTTTCTCTGACCCTTAACCATAACTCACAGTGCGAGCCTTCTCAGTTCATATGAATTGTTTATACTTCTTCATGAAGATGAAAGAAAACCCTGGTATTCTGATGTTCATAATTCTGTTTAGATGAAATTCCAATTAAGGAGAAAAAGTAACACCTTAATGGGAACGGGAAGGAGTACGAATTGATTTCACTATTTCAAGGCTGATTTCCTTAGATAGGTTCCTAGTCTTTCAAGATGACTTGCGGGATTATTGTCACATATTGTCATCTATCATACTGTTGCATTTACAGTGATAACTGGCTGTTAGGGATTAGAGTCGTTGGTCAAGGCAAACTGGAGAGGTGCTGAACTGTTCATATTTTCTACTCTTGGAGGTTGAAAACACAAATCTTACCTTGGAGAGAATACACAGGTATCTAATCTAAAGATATTTAAAATACACCCTTTGGCAACTCAGCGGTTGTAAATACCAACTGTATCTAACTGTATTCCTTCTGCTCCTTAAACCTAACTCTTGAAAAAAAAACGTAATCCTTTCAATACTCAGGACATTTTCTGACTAGCAAATAAACACGGAACTGACCAGATCTAAGTGTTAACCCATAAAGAAAAGTAATACCTATCATCTGCTTTCTCCAGTTCACCCTGGATACTACCCCCAAGGGAGTCCTTCTAAAATGCCAATGCCATCATTTTATACATTTCATTAATATTCTTTAAAGATTCACCATAACAGAATTGCCAATTAAGTGTTTTCTCATGTGGCTGCTCAAAAAAGTGGTATAGTGGCTATTTGGAATGTGATAAGAGGGGTTCTCAGGCAACAGTAGGATAAGCAGAAGAACACGTTCCTTTTTGCTTAATGAAGTCATAATGCGACAGGGGGTCTGGATGCCTTTTGAAAGCGTGTGTGTGGCTGCACCTCTCTGCCAGCCCTCCCTCCAGCCTGCGCCCTTCCCCTGGCTCGCCGGCCCTCACTGGCATGAGGATGCTCACACATCTGGAGTGAGCTCTTCCATGCCCGACCCCTGAGAGGAGAGTTTGCTCAGCTTCTTCACTCTGCTCGGAACCCCATGCCCCACATCAGTCGGGTGGGACAGCTCCTATGTCTTGGAAGACTGAACTTATCATGTCTTCTGCTATTAAATTTTCCCTGACTCACTCAGCACAGTCTGTTACTGCTTCCTTGGTGCCTCTATTTAACTTAGTGCAAAGCTTTCTTCATTCCTGCACTCATTCATTTAGCCTTTTTCTCAACAAATATTACATCAATAAACATGTCACGTATGTATAGTCTCTGTAAAGGACGGTATGCATGATTGTGAATAATATACTGAAAGAAATGCTTATGTGAATATGATTATCCAGTTTTATATAACTTAGGGCCTCTCATAAATATTCATAACTAAAATGCACTCATTTATTTCTGTCTCTCATATTAAAACATAAGCTTTTTGGAAGACTGCTTAGAGTATATATTTATTTGTATTCCTCACATTTAGTACAGTGCCTGATACAATGTGGGTGTGCAAAGTTTTTTAATGAGACCAAATTGATTTAATAAACCATTGGGAGAGTAGCTTCTAATTGTATTTATTTTCTCCAACTCAATTATCATGCCTGTATTTACAAACACATGACTTAAAATACAATAGAGTGTCTAGAGTGGGATTACCTTGGGGAAAAAGAGAGGAAAATATGTATAAGTGCATAATATCATAGCTCGTTATACAAAGAAACATGAGTTCTTTGTTAGAAATTAGAATGCTCCCTCTTATTCAAAATGAATGATTTTAAAATATTTTAAAGCAATTATTTAAATCACTTAGGTAAAAAAAACAAAGTTAAATGATAAATATGTAAAGTATAGAGTATCCAGAGAAATATAGTAATAATAATCTATCAACAAGAATCAGTGAAGAAAATTCAACTCACAACTTCATAATATAAATATGCTTTCAAAACAGAAAAACTCGCAGATACATTTTATCTATTCATTTATCACCCTTCTCTCTATTTCTCTATCATCAACTTATCTAAAATCCAAATAGAAAAAAATAAAAAAGGATCAGCATAGGTAATTCATTATTTTACATCTCTTTGTAATTAAGTACATACTCACAGATTAAAGGGGCTTCCCTCTTAGCTCAGATGGTAAAGAATCCACCTGCAATGCAGGAGACCCCGGTTTGATTCCTGGGTTGGGAAGATCCCCTGTAGAAGGAATAGGCTACTCACTCCAGTACTTTGGCCTGGAGAATTCCATGGACTATATAGTCCATGGGGTCACAAAGAATCCAACATGAATAAGCGGCTTTCACTTTCACTTTTCACTTTTCATAGATTAATTTACAGCTGAACTTATAAAGCTCTTCAGTTCTTTTCTTATTTTCTAGTGTCAACATACAAAACAAAATAAAGAGAAGGGCTTTGATTTATATATGTGTCAGAGCTCCTTCCCTCAAAACGCAAATTGCCTTGAACAGGTAACAGCTTTGTCCCACAGTCATTGTCCACAGAGAAGATGAACATGGTTCAAAACTCTGACTCTCTCTCATATAAACGGTTGAAAACAAACACACATGTGCACACACATTAAACTCAAAACTTTAACATTTAAAATAAACATCTGCCAATTACAATATTATTCTTACAACAAAGAGGCTTCTTTTCACTGAAATGTGTTTTGTTATTTTATTTCATTAAAACTATCTTAAATTAATGTGTTGGGAAAAGGGTGCTGATGTGAGATGTGTGAGGACGATAGCCAGGAAACTAGGAAATTGTGTAGAAGTGAAAATTAACATTAAATCTTAAAACATTTGAAGATTTATCTGCCGAGTAAAATACTTTGGAAAGTAAAATATATCATTGATTATAAAGAGTTATTTTATAATTGTTAATGAAGTTGGTTTATACTATTGAGCATATGAGATAATAGACATAATTATAACACCAGGTAGATAGGTATGTAGATAATGGTGTAGTTATAAGCATGGTGGTAATTGTGTCCGACTCTTGGAACTCCATGGACTGTAGCCCACTGGGCTCCTCTGCCCATGGGGTTCTCCAGGCAATAATGCTGGGGTGGGTTAGCCTTTCCTTCTCTAAGGAGTCTTCCCAACCCAGGGATCGAGCCCTTAGGTCTCCCGCAGGCCAGCGGCAGGCGGGTTCTTTACCACTAGCATCACCTACTATGGCTATATTTTACTACATATTTAAAATGGAAAATATTTTTGAAAACTCAGTTCCATAATTTACTAATTATTTTACCATGAGCTATATATCTGATTATTACATTTTTATAAAACCTGGGGAAACAAATTTTAGAAGGTCACATTCTCCTTGACCAGCTGTTTTTGGGTATTCCCCAAGTATGCTAATCTGTTTGTCTTGTTCCCTTGTATCAGAAATGACGTGTGGGCAGGATAATCTCCAGTATCTTAGCTAATAACTTACAATCGCATTGTTGTATTAATGCAATTCGCTGAATTCATGCATAGCCTTTTATATTTATGTGGTAAAAAGGTTTTCATGATGTTTGCTTTTTAAAAATTCCCTTGAAACCCCTACTCCCCAGTTCTCATTCCCTTTCTAGTTCTCTGATACTGCTCACTAGTTTCTTGTTCCTCTTTCAAATCCCAGGCAACTTCATAGTTCTTCATAGTTCATAGTTCTTCCTCTTACGCTTATCTTTTAGCATTAACATCTCCCTAAAATATGCATCTTTTGTATGTAAAGTGACTCTACATCCCAAGAAGAGGTGAATCGTAGAGATGAACCCACACAGAGATGAGCAGCAGACCTATTGCTGTTGCATAATTACCAGTATTGGCATCTTACACTTGCAAGAGCACCCAGGTTTGAATGGTCAGATCACTCACTCAGTGCTTAATCTCTCAGTCTATAAGCCTATTTTTCACACTGAATACATTTACCTCAACTCTCCAAGCCTTGACAAGCTGTTCCGATCACTTCCTTTGTTTCACTGAAACCCAATTTGAACTTGAGAAGAGAGCTTTATTTCTTGCAATATTCTCGGAAGGAAATGCTCCTCTCTCACATGCCCAGACAGAAGGGAGGAACGTTGATGTTCTGTAGCTCTGAATTGCTACTCCCAGGCTGCTCTACTGTTCCATAAATTTCTGTCCTTTGAGGCTCAAGTATACATCTGAATTTATACCATTATTTTATGTCTCCTCGACAGACTTATTTAAAAACTCTCTGGATTCTCTTGTTTTTCGAAAGATCTCTCCAAGCTTGGTCCCATCCTTGCCGACAAGTTGGACTTCCCTGATAGCTCAGTTGGTAAAGAATCTGCCTGCAATTCAGGAGACCCTGGTTCGATTCCTGGGTCTGGAAGATCCCCTGGAGAAGGATAGGCTACCCACTCCAGTATTCTTGGGCTTCCCTGGTGGCTCAGCTGGTCAAGAGTCTGCCCACAATGTGGGAGACCTGGGTTAGATCCCTGGGTTGGGAAGATCCCCTGGAGAAGGGAAAGGCTGCCCACTCCAGCATCCTGGCCTGGAGAATTCCATGGGCTGTATAGTCCACAGGGTCCCAAAGAGGCAGACACAACTGAGCAACTCTCACTTTCACTTTGTGGAGGAGTTGACTTTGTTCTGAATAGTCCAATTTAGAAACTTAGCCACAAGTGTTTGTTACTCTCAAAGCAGTGACTTTTATTTATTTATTTTTTTTACCATGCTTTGAGGTATGTGGGTTCTTATTTCCCCATCTAGAGATCAAAAACCAACCCCTGTTATTGGGATCACAGAGTCTTAGCCTCTGAACGACTGGAGAATTCCAACAGTGACTTTTCTTTAATTCCACTCTTGCAAGTGGAAGAAAACCTGCATCTATAAAGTCATCTAACTCAGAAATACCCTATGTCTAAAAATCTTCCATTATAATGCTTTTCATTCTGACTATAAATGACCATTTGCCTTTTTCACTTACTTGTGTTTATTTTCATGACACCATTTGGCCTTTTTCATTTGTTTTTGGCTTCCCTTTTCTTTCTTTCCACGCTGATTCCATTTTTTTCTCAACTACTGTAGAGTTTGGCCAAAAGCAAATTTGGATATCATCCTCTTTAAACCATTCAGCTATTATTCTCTCTTCTCTTTTTCAGCTTCCCACTCTCTAATTGCTTCTTCTCATCAGAGTAGAAATACACTTCAGCCTCTTCCAAAAGACCAAAAGAAATAAAGTAAAAAGACTAGAATTTCTCAACCTTCTTAGCCATCTTTCTTCACTTTCTGGTCAAATTTCTTGAGAAAAATGTCTATTACTGGATCCTTTTTCACCTTTCATTTCTTTTATATATATTCCCTTTCCTGCAAGCCCTCACTGTATTTAAATCGCCTAAGCCACTATGGGCCTTAGTGGCTTAGACAGTAAAGAATCTGCCTGCAATGTGGGAAACCTGGGTTTGACCCCGGGTTGGAAAGATCCCCTTGAGGAAAGCTTGGCAACCCACCCCAGTACTCCTGCCTGGAGGATCCCACGGACAGAGGAGCCTGGAAGGCTACAGACATGGGATCTCAAAACGTCAGACACAACTGAGCGACTATGCACAGCACAAGCCACTCCGTATCCCTTACCTATTGGGTCCAGCCTTGCCAATGTATTGGGCCCTGCTGATCTTTCCAGCCAGCTGGAATAATTTCTACTAATTATCAGGATAAGGTTCGGCTGATGTTGCATAGTGAGGCATGGATGAATATGACTCAAACTTAGGTGATCCACTTAGATACCTTTGGAATCCGCTTGCCCAATTTGGTTGTAAATAGGTCAAAGAGTCATGTTTCAGGAAGAGTGAGAGAACCGGTATCTTAGGCCTTACCAGGGATAGGGCTCTAGGTCATCTACCATGCATTCCGCCTGGTCCGGCAGGGGCACATTTAGGGTCATCTGGGAAGGGTAACAGGGAACAGAGACGATGTTCATCTGCTAGGGTCTCAAGTCCAGTTTACTTATAGAGTTCCTTAAGAAAAGCTTTCCACTGGAGTATTAAGGAGATGATCTTAGAGTGTAAGCGAAACTAGGGAATGACTGAGCACATCAACGTCTGTTGACGACTGGGCATCTGCTCTACACTACGTAGATTTCTTTTTCAGGACAGAAGGCACCTCCATTCAGCTGCTGGCACCTTTTCCTGTCTAACGATATTTGTATGTCAGATTCTACAGGAAGTGCCTAGCTGAAGAGAACTGCTTCACTCAAAGTCACGCTCCTTTCGAGGGGCATCCTGCAGGCACTGGTGGGCTACTGAGGGACTATAAAGCAGGTCCTCTGCGGTGGGGCCGGTCCGGCGGTCTGTCTATCTCCAGCTCCGTCCAAGGCGGGCTAAACCCCTCTGGTGGCTGTTCCACGGCCTAGCTTCTGCACAATTCCATTTGTCACTTAATACAGATCCTTATATTGAGAGCTTTACCTTATTAACATCTGCCTCCATTTCCAGTTTATTTCCAGGGAGCTCAGCCTGTGACAAAGTCATTCTCCACCCACTTGACTGTTTTTCAGCTCTCTCCCACCTGTTTGCATTGCCCCAACTCACTGGGCTTCTCCCTTGCCCTCCTGGAAGCAAGCTAATTCCACTTCAGGCTTTGTCAGTGCCTTTATGAAGGTCTGAGGGAGTACTGTTCCTCCAGCATCGCTGGCCTTCTAGCTGCCTTCTTATCTTTGATCAAATGGTAAAATTCTCTATTAGGTCTATTCTGACTATGCTGCACACACAGACACAGACGAACACACACATACCCCAAAAACACACACCCCAAGCAAGCACTCCTAACTCCTTTTTAATTATCTCTCTGTCTCTGAGTCTGACTCTCTTATTTCCATAGCGTTTACTATCTTTTAAATACATAGTATAATACATTATAAATTTCTTGTATTTACTGTTCACTGTTTGTCTTCATTCGGAAAAAAATATATATATGTGTGTGTGTGTGTGTGTGTCTGTGTGTGTATACAAGCCCAGATAGGGAATGATCTTTGGTTGCTATTTTTTTCCTCACTACTGTATTTAAGTACACAAGAATGAGTCCAGGCATACATTGGCATCCAGTAAGTATTTGTAAAATAAATGGAATCCACTTAGAAATTTCACAAACATTTCCTAATATACTGGTTCAAATTATCACCCAGGATCAAGTTCTCATACATGCCACTCCTTTCTTCCTTCTTATATATTAATAATGTGCTAATATAACTAGACAGCAGACAGCTATTCTAGGGCATATTTGTTTACCTCAATTACCTTTCCAAATTGTTCTCAAATTGTTGTTTATTCCACAGTTATTTCTTTAGCATTGGTTCTCGTATCTTTCAGGATTAAACAGATTCTAGTTGCTTCCTTTGAAATTGACTTCAAATCTATACTAATTCTTCTTCTACAAATAGAACAAAGTTTTCAATGTGTGAGTTTTTATTTTTCTTCTTAATACTCACATCAACATGAATTTATCTTTCTAAATCATTTCCCCCCGCTGAAAATAGCATGTACTCTTACGGTCTATCAGTTAAGATGCTTTTGGCTGCCAGAAATCAAATGGCAGCCAAATGCAGCTTAAAAGCTAGACATTTGATTGTCTCTCATAATGAAAATTTGGAGATGGACAATTCCAAGTTTAGTGGAGCAGCTCCAAAGTACCGACAACGACCCAGGTGCTTCATAGCTTTCTGCTTTAACGTTCTTAGCATGCTGGATTTTGTTCTTGTTCTTCCATCCCCAGGCAAGGATGAGTCACATCTTTATGGAAATATCCCCTGTGGGAAGGAGTGAATGATGCATACATATAGGGCTCCTCCATTTTATCAGGAACATTAATATTTCTTAGTAGGCAGATGTAGTCTTCCTTATATTTTATACAAGTCTACATCTAAACAAATCATGTATGATAAAGATCAAGATTACTAAAACCTGCTTAATTAGAAACTTTCAAAATATTTTTATCATAAACTTTAGAAGGAAATTAATCTCCATATTTACCTTCATAAAGAAATGTTTTAATATTATTGATGTATCTGCAAGTTTCTATGGTATATATTGCTTTATATATATATAATATTGACATATATAGAATATGAAAATATAGAATATCAATATAATATATATTGCTGATGAAATATTAGTATAGATTAAAATCTATATTGTACATGATATGATTATAGCACACATATACATGTAATTCTTAAATGTAATTTTAACTTATACATTCTATGCTATCTGATTTTTTTCTTTGTTGATGAAGGTCAAATCTATTGTTTTAACAATTTACTGAATAAATACTTGTCCTTTTTTTACTTACATTGGGCAAGAACCAATTGAATTCTTTCTAGGGTGATTTGAGTGGGAAAATAATTTCTTTCTGTTTGCCCTCATGCATTTTGTTGCTTCAGTGGTATCTGAAAGAAATTTCCAATTCTTTGAGCAATAAAATGGACTGTTGACTCTTTGATAGGCAAATAATGTTGTATATAAAACAAGGTATTTTTTACATGTACATAATCCATTTTTAAATAATTTCTTGGTCTAATTGCTAAAATTGTTTCAAAATCTAGAAGCACTCCATTTAAATTGCTAGCCAAATAATTTGTTGGCATTTTAGGCCTTTTATTTTGGGGGGAAGGGACATGCCTTCAAAATACCTCCTTCATTTGTAACTTTTGCAAAACAATGACAGCAAGTTTCATCTCCAAAACAAAAAACACAAAAACAGGCCTTTAAGAGAGCATTTATGATTTGTAGATTTTTTGATGATGGTCATTCTGAATGGTATGAAGTGATACCTCATTACAGCTTTGATTTACATTTCTCTAATAATTAGTGGTGTTCAGCATCTTTTCATGTGCCTGTTGGCCATCTACATCTGCTTTGGAGAAATGTCTATTTATATCATATTGCTCAGCTATAGAAAAGAATGAAATAATGCCATTTCAGAGAACATAGGTAGACCTAGAGATTATCACACTGAGTGAAGTAAGACAAAGCCATGATGTCACTTATATGTGGGATCTAAAAAGATGGTAGAAATGAACTTATTTATGAAACAGAAATAGATTCACAGACGTGGAGCACAAAATTATGGTTATCAAAGGGAGAATGAGGGATGGATTAGGAGTTTGGGATTAAAATATACATACTAACATATATAAAATAAATAGCCCACAAGGACTTCCCTGAATTGAACAGAGAACTATGTTCAATATCTTGTAATAATCTATAATAGAAAGGAATCTTTAAAAGAATGTATATGGTAAAAAAAAAAAAAAAAAAGGAGCAACATCTGGAGAAGTAAACATTTGGGAAAAAAAAAGACAAAAACCATGTAAATGGTACATGGGGAGGTTAAGTATCAAGAACTCTTTGTATCTGCAGATCACCAAGTGCGAAGTGTTTCTAATGAAGGTCTCTGAACTGCTCCTTTTCTGCTTTATGCCCTTAGCACTGCCACTTCAGGCTATCATAACAATACTGAAGATGATCTAATTATTTCTTTTGTTATGGTTTGTGGCAAAGTAATAAGCTTTTTGATTATAGCTTATCTTCTGGTATATTCTACAGGAAAAAATGCACAAAGTAATTAAAACTATCTTGTAATCATTCGAACATTTGGAGCTCTCATTGGAAAAAAAAGTAAACTTATTTAATTTGTATCTTGATACTTGAACATGATCTTCTCTGTCTAGTGAAAAAAAAAAAACATTTTTTTTTTCTGGTTGGTGTTAATAACATTTAGAACACATCTGTGAGATAGATACTTCACAATTTTTATTACAGTCTATCTCCTAACTGAAATTTTAATTAGCATCATTATTTTGTGCTTGGGAAATGCAAGCTCAGAGGTGTTAAGGTACTGTTTAGTAGACCAAAAAAAAAAATATATATATATATATAGGCAGAAGAGCTATAAATTGAAACTTATTCTTTATTATTTCAAAGTTTGCTTCTTGTTTAATTTTACACAGGTTGTCTTCCTATCATAATTGTGGCACTATTTATTGGCATCTTGTATAAATTAAGGTGAGCAGTACGTCAGTTAATCATTTTATTACTTTTATATGTTTCATTATTATTGCAAGTAATTAGTTTTCAAGAGGGCAAGAAGCATATTAAATATATTTTCCTCATGTGGACTTAGGCAAGTGGTCATGACCTAATCTGTATCAATTAACTATGATTTTCTGTGATTTTTGGAAGGCTAAATTAATATTAAGTAATTCAATTGAGGTTAATCACAAGCTTATCCATTTTGTTTTGGTAGGCTGTAATGCCAAGTAGTCTTTTGCCTAAAACTTTTCACTTATAAACTAGCTATTTTTAGCAACTTTAATTGCAATTTATAGAGTGAAAGAAAAAAAAATCACAGATGGTAATTTACAATGAAAGCCATTTATCATTATGGGGTAATTAAAAAATTGCAGCTTTTCTCATTAGCCTTCTCCCTCAACTTAGTTTCTATTGATTTTTTTGTCTTGAATAGTTGAGAGAAAATTATTACAAATTGCATGTACTCTTGAATGCTTATCTTAAACCAAAGCCTAATTGCTAAATTTTAGCTCCTATATACATCAAATTCCACCTGTGCTTGCCACTGTTTTTTTTCTCTCTTGTAATTAGACTCTGTCCAATATCATCAGCTCTTCTAGAAGACTTGAGGAATGTTCTTGGGCTACTTTCTTTTTTTGTTCTCCATTAGGTAAGTGAAGATAGCTTGTAAAAACAAAATAAAAAATCACTACCTTAAAAAACCTAATAGTCTAATATTTTGCACAAATAAAGGAAACATCACTATTATTCATATAGACTTGTAAGTTTTAAAGAACTCTAATGGAGCAAGTGACAGTGACGGCAGCCATGAAATAAAAAAGACACTCGATCCTTGGAAGAAAAACTATAACAAACCTAGGCAGCATATTAAAAGGCAGAGACATCACTATCACCGTGCTGACAAAGTCTGTCTAGTCAAAGCTTTAGTTTTTCCAGTAGTCAGTACCGATGTGAGAGTTGGACCATAAAGAAAACTGAGCACCAAAGAATTTATGCTTTTGAACTGTAGCATTGGAGAAGACTCTTGAGAGCCCCTTGAACTGCAAGGAGATCCAACCAGTCCATCCTAAAGGAAATCAGTCCTGGGTGTTCATTGGAAGGACTGATGCTGAAGCTGAAACTCCAATACTTTGGCTACCTGATGTGAAGAACCGACTCATTTGAAAAGACCTTGATGCTGGGAAAGACTGAAGGTGAGAGGAGAAGGGGATGGCAGAGGATAAGATGGTTGGATGGCATCACCAACTCAATGGACATGAGTCTGAGCAGACTCTGGGAAATGGTGAAGGACAGGGAAGCCTGGCGTGCTGCAGTCCGTGGGGTCACAAAGAGCAGGACATGACTGAGCGACTGAACAACAACGTCTCAAGGACATTTAAGTATCATCTAGCACAATTGCACATCTAGAATTGGATGCCCCCTTCACAGCTGCTAAGCCTCCCTTTCACTCCTAGTCCACTTCTAGTTGCCAGGAAGAAAGTACTTCCAGAAAAGATTATTATGTTTTGTAGCATTACCACCTATTGTGCGCATGTTAATCTGCTTCAGTTGTGTCTGACTCTTTGCGACCCTATGGACTGTAGCCCTCAAGGTTCCTCAGTCCATGTGATTCTCCAGGCAAGAATACTGGAGTGGGTTGCCATTCCCTCATCAGGAGATCTTCCCAAACCAGGGATTGAACCCACTTCCCTTGGGTCTCCTGCATTAGCAAGTGGGTTCGTTACTGCCTGCACCACCTTACCACCTGTTAGGCTATGCCAAATAAATATAATATAAATCATTGTTTTCTATTTTCTGGTTTCTAGTCAAATAATAAGGAACTTCAAAATAATTTTTAAACAATTAGGTTAGCAGCCTTCCTCTTAACATTTCAATGGGTAAGTCCAAACTTGAGTTACAATTATTTTCCTTTGGATAAAATGATATATACTATTGCATCCATTGACTATTTATTGATGTTTCAAAAAAATGCTTGGTTGAATGATATTTCTGTGTCTTTCAACAGACTTCTAAAATGGCTTAGAAGAGATTGTACCTATCCCCTTGTTTGTTTCATCATCAAGAAAAAAATACAGTTTGCATCAATAATACATACAGAAAACACAACTGGACTCTAACAAGCTGGGCATAAAAATTCTGTATGTGTGTGTGTGAGCATGTGCATTGCGTGCATGCACTGTCAGGAGAATCTAAAGGGTGAATTTTCATTTCCCTTTTTATCCATACCTCCCTCCCCCCACTTAGTATTTCTTTTTATGGTGGCCAGACGATAAGAAAGATATAAAATCTGTTCGTCTATGAAATCGCCAGTGGAGTTTCTTATGAGGGAAGGAAATGTACTTAACCAAGGTTTAAATTATGCATGTGTGTGTGTGTGTGTGTGTGTGTGTGTGTGTGTGAATATGTATGTGCTTCTGTTTTGACAAAGTGTATCTCAGTTTGTGGTTCAGAAATGGCTTGCAAACTTGAGGAGTAAAGAATAAAGGCGCATTCGCCTGGTTTACCGAAGTACAAAACTGGCAGGAATTTGCGCAAAATGCTCCCAGGGGATCAAATGGGCCTTCTTGATAGCTCAGTTAGTAAAGAATCTGCCTGAAATGCAGGAGACCTGGGTTTGATCCATGGGTTGGGAAGATCCCCTGGAGAAGGGAAAGGCTGCCCACTCCAGTATTCTGGCCTGGAGAATTTCATGAACTGTATAATCCATGGGGCCACAAAGAGTCAGACACAACTGAACGACTTTCACTTCAGAGAAACAAAAATGTATGCATTTACCATGTCCTTTTCAAAAAAGTTTAAGTGCAAAAAAAATACTGAAAAATTATGAAATTTAGTTTTCCAGTTTTATGATTCAAAAAACAAAAAGTATCACATTAATGGTTCACACAGAGCTTTACAGCAATTTCCATATTAAATATTATTTATAATAAAAAAAGATCCTCTCCACCCGATTCCTCTGGGTCTTCCCAGTGCACCAGGCCGGAGCACTTGTCTCATGCAGAGGAATCGGGTGGAGAGGGAGATGGGAGGGGGGATCGGGATGGGGAATAAGTGTAAATCTATGGCTGATTCATATCAATGTATGACAAAACCCACTGAAATGTTGTGAAGTAATTAGCCTCCAACTAATAAAAAAATTAAAAAAAAAAAAGAATATGATAGAACCAAAAAAAAAAAAAAAGATCCTCCATTTTGAGCTCTTTGAGACTTAAAATTCTCCTTTGTTCTATTATTATGTGCTCTCCTTAGCCTAAAATTATTGATTAGAATAGACCTGAAGACTTGATACAGCCAATACACCTGAGTGACCATTTATGTAAATTTACTTTCAAAATCAGTCAATTTTTTGCCCTATTTTGAAAATAAAATGTTTGGAATATATAAATATGGCATGTTCACATATAATGTCGACTCTTTAAAAGTGTAATTTTGCGCACATTCATAAGGGGATGTTTGTGTACTTATGTCTGATTCACATTGTTGTATGGCAGAGGCCGACACAATATGGTGAAACAATTATCCTCCAATTAAAAGTAAATTAGAAAAGAAGCAATATTAGAGTAATATAGCATCAAAACAATCCTGAATTGGCTTAATGTTTTAGTTACATTTTTGGTTAGGTATTATTAATGTGCTTCAAAGGAAAATATTTGCAATCATCATTTCTCTCCAAAATAATGTATTCAGCAAAAGAAGTAAAAAGAAAGAATGGTTTTATAATTATTTACGCAAATGAATAGAGACTCTAATATTACACAGCAAGACAATGACGACAGCTTGTAAACCACTTTATTTGGGTATCTCCCTGTGAGATCCTTAATAAATGCCAGCTGTGGGAAGTTTAAACCTGACGGAATATTGTACGTCCAGGATGCTGCCGGCACACTGATTGTTAGAATTTGGGGAAATATTAGGTTGAATGCTAACATGAGGAAAGTTAAGTGCGTTCTCTCCCATGTTTCGCATGCTAATATTCAGCTGAAGATAGGAAGCAAGGTACCCTGTCATTTGCTGCAACTCAAGGAGACCTAGTTTTCCCCTTAAATGAAAGGTGCATTAGCATACACAAAAGCCTTCTAGATTTTTCACTGTTATTACATCCATTTTGAAAATTAATTTTTTTATCAGAACATGCTCAGAGAATACAAAATTCAAAAGTACTTACTATTGCAAGAATTTAAGACATTACTACATTTTTTTAGTATTGACTAAAATGATATTTCATTTTGCATCACTGGTGAATGACAAGCATTTTTTGGATGTTACACTTCTAAGAATGACCTTGAATATTTAACATTTTAATATGGAAGCATATATTTTAGAGAATGCTATGTGTTTGGGCTTATATGATTTATTATAAATTATTTACAAAATATTTATAAATGAAGCTTGTACTTATTTGGAATTATAGCACAAAATAAAGTTTTGGACCATCTATATGGCTCTATAAATGGATTATAATTTTGTTTAATAATATATAGACTAAAATACACCTGTAAATAATTTCTGCATGTCTATTTTCTTTTTGCTAATATAAACTTTGGCAACACTATCTTTAAGTGATTATATACAACAGAAATTAGAAAAATACATCAAAATATTGTAACTTGCCAATGTCATATAATTATGATCCTTTTTGTTGAAATAAAAAACATCATGCTAAAGACAGCTCAATATGAGAAAAGCAAACAGCTAATCAAAAATAGGCAGGTGAACTTATCAGACACTTCTTTAAAAAGAGAGACAGATGGATAATAAACACATAAAAAAATGCTCAATATCACTAATTATTACAGAAATGCAAATCAAAACTACAATCGGGTATCACTTTGTATAAGTCAGAATGGCGTTCATCAAAAAACCTACAAGCAATAAATGCTGGAGAGGATGTGGAGAAAAGGGAACCTTCTTGTACTATCGGTGGAAATGCAAGTTGATACAGCCACTGTGGAGAATGATACAGAGATTCCTTAAAAACTGGGAATAAAACTGACATATGACCCAGCGATCCCACTATTGGGCATAAAACCCTGAAAGAAAGAAAGTGAAGCTGCTCAGGCATGTTTGACTCTTTGCGGCCCCATGGACTGTAGCCTGCCAGCTCCTCTGTCCATGGGATTTTCCAGGCAAGAGTACTGGAGTGGGTTGCCATTTCCTTTTCCAGGGGATCTTCCTGACCCAGGAATCGACCCCAAGTCTTCTGCACTGCAGGCAGACTCTTTACCGTCTAAACACCAGGGAAGCCCACATAATACCATGAGGAAGCCATAATTGAAAAAAGTGCACGTATCCCAGTATTTATAGCAGCACTCTACAATAGCGAGGATGTGGGAGCAACCTGGTTGTCTATCAACAGATGAATGGATAAAGAAAATGTGGTACATATATGTTGTACATAAATGTACATGTTAGCCTTAAAAAAGTACACATTTGAGTCAATTCTAGTGAGGTAGATGAACCTAGAGCCTCTTTGTTATATAGAGTGAAGTAAGTCAGAGAAAAACAAATATATTAATGCATAAATATGGAATACACCAAAGCCTTTGTGTGGATCACAACAAACTGGAAAATTCTTAAAGAGACGAAATACCAGACTGCCTGATCTGCCTCCTGAGAAATCTTTGCAGGTCAAGAAGCAGCAGTTAGAACTGGACACGGAACAACAGACCAGTTCCAAATGGGGAAAGGAGAACGTCAAGGCTGTATGTTTTCACCCTGTTTATTTAACTTATATGCAAAGTACATCATGAGAAGTGCCGGGCTAGGATGAAGCACAATCTCCTCAGCAGATAAATAGCTATGTGAGTTGTGAGCTGTCCAGGTTATCTTCTGCTGCCATTGTCTCCAACAGGCCTGTGATCCTGAACCCAGCCATGAGTTACAGTGTCTTTGTTGATACTTCTCATCACTTCATTTCACACTCCTCTAAGCTGCTTTATCCTTGTGACTATCAGGTTTTTAGCGAATAAGGGACTACTTTCTTTACAGTTTTCATAAACATTTATTTTCTAAGTATTTAGCAAGGCTGTTTAGCAAAGACTTCATGGAGTAATTCTCCAATGAGAGCTGAAAAGCATATTTCCCTGAGGAAAATATCAAACTGCTCAGCTGTTTGACATTCTCGGTTATCATTTTATGTTTAGAAAGCTTCTGTACATTAAGACTTCTAAAATAAATTAAATGATTGTCCCCATTAATCACGTCTATGCTCCATTTAAAGACATTATTTATGGCTGAGGTTTGAGTGTTTTCTTAGCATTACACTAAGTATTTACTGTGAAGCATCTGAAAACAGCTGTCCTTTAGGGATTATCAACACTTCTTCCTCTTTCCTGCCAGTGAGAGATTTAGTTTTCAAAGTATATTTTCATGCAACCACCTCCTCAGGGTCAAGATTTACAGTTTATCTAAGAATGCGGCAGATTTAATAGGATGTTTTCCTGGGAAATTCTAGCCATATTCTACTGGAGACAATGTAGCCTTATTCATAAATGACGCTAAGCAGTTTATACAGGTAAGAGAAGACATTTGAGAACAAACTCTCATTATAGGTTATGAAAAAGGTTTAACTCAAGTAATGATAAGTTTTTCATAAGCAAAAATACAGAGACCATCTAACACATTTTAGCATTATCTGAAATACATTCAAATATAGACTATTAAATGTCTGAGCTGAGTTCTGCTTCAGATTTATTCTTTTTAATGTTCAAGGATGGATTCAATTCAGAACTTCAAAGTTTTCACCTCCCACCCCACCACGCCCCTCGCCTGATTGCTCTTAATTTCTGTGTGTTGGTTTTGTTATTCTTGTTTTTCTGTTTTTAGTCTCAGAAATTTCTTAATTTATGGAAGGTTGCTCTATTTGTTCATTATTTTTTTTTACAGACATCCACAAGTTTATTTACTTTTTTTCTCTTTAACTATACCATTTCATTTCCCAGGATCACAAGAAATAGCCTAAATAATTAGGAAATTTGCTGTATGTTCTCGTAAAACATATCATTACTTTTATTTATTTACTTTTATGGAAAATAACAAGAAAGGTGCACATAATCAACATACCCATTTAATATGCCCCCAGATAAAGAAATATAGTATTAGCTGACACTCAGAATCCCCCATATTTCCCATTTCAGCCAATATCCCCAAGAGTAATGTCAATACCAATGTCTACTGGCACAAATTAGTTTTCAACTTACGTAAATAAAATCATACAACATATACATTTTTTGGCCAGTGTCTTTCTTTTCTTATTATGGGCATATGTACAATGATGTTTATCACAGCACTACATGTACAAGCTGATAAAAGTGAATAATCAAAAAGTTCATGATGTATCCAACCTAGGGAATATTATATAGTTATAAATAGAATGATAAATCTATACTTTTTTCTTGTAAGAAATCTATTGTATACAGTTTTAAGTTGTTGTTCAGTCACTAAGTCGTGTCTGACTCTGCAAATCCATGGACTGCAGCATGCCAGGCTCCCTGGTCCTTCACTATCTCCCCGTTTGCTCAAATTCATGTCCGTTGAGTCAGTGATGCCATCCAACCATCTCATCTCCTGCAGCTCACTTCTCTTTTTGCCTTCAATATTTCCCAGCATCAGGGTCTTCTCCAATGAGTCAGCTCTTTGCCAAATAGTTTTAATATATACTTGCAAATTACTAATTATATGGTGATTCTATTTTTAAGATAACTACAAATCTGTATGAATTTTTTATATTTCTATTTGAATAAATACATACAATATATGACAGAATGTTAAAATGTCTCAACTCAGAGCAATAGGATTTGGGGGAAGCTGTTGGAAGATTATTATCTTTTTAATAAAATTCTACAATACCTGGCTTGCTAACACAAACAAGTAGCCATTGTGTGATTTTTAAATACAGAAAATTAAACAAACATACTATTTGTTAAGAATGGGAGACTATATAAACCTGAAATATTCAGCATGGAAAAACTGAAATATGAATAGATGGCAAAGAAAAATGAAATGATAATCTGGCTTGCTTTGTTTATACTACAAAGACAACCTTAATCAAATTAAAACTAAGACATGAAATAATTAAAAGTGAAATAATATAACATGCTTCTATTTTAAATTTATAATAGTTTTATGGTCAGAAAATTGCATTCCAGTAACCTGAAATATTCTACAGTTATGTTAGTATCAAATTTGACAGTTAGAGGGTAAAATATAGACAAGTATTTAAAAGTGAAAAGAAAATTTACTTAAGGCTATTCTAATTTCCAAAAGATAAAAATTACTAAAATTTTAGAACAAAGAAATCAGTTTCCCCTAACATCACAAAACCAGAGTTGAAAAGGTGTTTCATGAGCATTAGAAAGAGGAGTGGTCATCAAGAGTCAGTGTAGATTCAAGAGCAAATTTGCCATATTAGAGTCTCCTTTCATCCTAAAGGACTTCCCTGATGGCTCAGGTGGTAAAGAATCTGCCTGCAATCTAGGTTCAGACCCAGGTTCTATCCCTAGGTCAGGAAGATTCCCCTGGAGGATGGAATGGCAACCCACTCCAGTATTCTTGCCTGGAGAATTCCATGGGCAGAGGAGCCTGGAGAGCTATAGGACAGGGACTTTTAAAAGAGTTGGACAAAATTGAGCAACTAACACTTTCACTTTCATCTTAAATAACTTCTCTGGTAACAATTTATAGATTCAGTGTGTCTTAATTTCACTGTTAGAACTGTCTCATATCCAAACAGGATGAGATGAAGACTGTATAATGATTAAGACAAATTGTTGAACAATTATTTACTCATTGACCAAAAGAGATATGCCAAAGTGGCATATCACAAAGACAGACATTGGATAGGCTCATTAATTTTTTATAATGATAGCTTGAATGAGAACGTGTGTCTGCATCATCTTATTTTAACTTGAATTTTCTCCTATTGAAAATTCATGTATCATATTTGCTGGTAAGATCACAGAGCATGTATGGATTTATATATAACCTGGATTTAAAGTCTCTTATGTAAACAATTGCTCTGCAAGTATTTCTCAATTATTTAATATAAATTCATTTGCTCAAAACTTTCTACATACTTTCATGTCGAATCCAGCAAAGGATAGGTTTTGCATTTCTATGGTGAGAGCATTTAATTTGACTAAATTTTTCAAGCCTATAAAGTAGAATTTTGAGTGATTTTTAATAAAGGTGAAAGGTTTTAAAAAATATATATATATTTAGATTCCATTATTCTATGCTCTAGAATAAAATAATAATAATTTTTTTTTCTTTTTTTTTTTTTTAATTTTTTTATTAGTTGGAGGCTAATTACTTCACAACATTTCAGTGGGTTTTGTCATACATTGATATGAATCAGCCATAGATTTACACTTATTCCCCATCCCGATCCCCCCTCCCACCTCCCTCTCCACCCGATTCCTCTGGGTCTTCCCAGTGCACCAGGCCGGAGCACTTGTCTCATGCATCCCACCTAATTTTTAAAAGTTTGAAACACAACCAAAAACTTCAGATTTTATTAAATAAAATATAATTGGCTATAGAGTATCAAAGAGATTTATAATAGGAAAAGTTTATTAAAATCAGAAGGATAATTACCTTTGTAATATAAACTATCCAGAAGATAGAATTTAATTCATCACAGATTCCAGTAAGTAAAGTATGGTCCTGGAAATATAATTTGTGATATACAAGTATAACAACTTATCTAACCAATATGGCCATAAATAATGAATTGTGCACATAAATTGTGGTGCCAAAACTCAATAAAACTTATATCACTATTGAAGCTAAGGAACAGCTCTATATGTGCTCTTGCTATTAAAAAAAAAAAAAAAAAGTATGTTTCCACATATATAGATGTTCAGTTGTATATTCCTGGAATATGTTATATAACAAATTATTGACAGTTTTAATTTCTGGGGACCATATGGTAAGCATTTTGAATGCACAATTTTTTTTTTTTTGCTATTTAATCTACTATGTACCCTTTATTGGTTATAGGGTAGACAGGATATTCAGTTTCCATTGCATATCACCTTGTACTACTTGATTATTTGAAAATGACTTATCTTGTTATTAAATAAATATAAAACAAAATAAAAATATATACAAAGTACTTTAAACTTATTCCTCAGGTTTAATGCAGTTCCAAAGTTCTGTGATCATCTAATAATAAAGGCTAACATACTCATATTATGCAGATTAAAGATGCCTTATTCTCTCTAGTAAGGCATTATCTATATTCATCTTCTACCCAATTTTATTATTTTTAATCCAGTTTGAGTATTTTATATAAACTGTTGTCTATATATTCCTAGAGCTTAATGAATGGAGATTGATTCTGAAATTGTTTACTTTTACTGACTGATAAATGGCTTTGTAATTTTAAAGACAGTTATTTAAAACAAGACTCCATTGACTTGTGTTTGTCTCTCAGATGATGAAAAATGCCTGTGAACTCAAGATACTCATAAATGTGACTGTCTTGCTTTCTATGCTATCCACAGCAATTTTTGTATTTTGAACATTAGGTCTAAAAACTGATCTTCATAAAATGTACATGGCATTTTATGAATATTTCTTACACCAAGTACTTTCTAGTAAACTCTGCTGTTCATTGTATGTTTATCCTATAGTTCTCATATCATTTATCTTGCTTAAGGAAACTCAGACCATATTCTAGGGGAATAAGTGAAAGATGTCAACTTTTAGGTAGCTTTTTAAAAAAGATAGAGATAATCATACTACTTACTATATATACCATACAGTAAGCATTTTGAATGTATATAGTTTTTTTAAATATTCAATCTACTATACATATAATATATTAAGCATTGTTAATAATATTATAGAATATCACATTTCAAAAGGCAAGCAATATATTGTACCTTGGTTTGAGTAGCACATTTTTAAGCCTAAACCCATATTTAAGGTAAACTATCATTATTTTCTTCTCAGCCATTTTCTAAATAATCATTTGTGTAACTTTGTCATCTGAGATAAAGAAAACAAGAACAAAATTATTAAAAAGTAACCACATAAAGATACACAGAAAAAAAAATAAAATATGTACTTTTGGTAGAAAGTAATGAAAACTTGAAACTTAAGAAATGAAGTTAATTCTACGGGCTATGAATATGCCCACATTCCTACTGAAGGAAAAATTAACAAACACAGTGTGTAGACTCCACATTACTTGGTGCAGTTTTAAATAGACTGACCATCAGAAGCTTCACTTTTAAAAAAGATTTTTAAAATTTTACCAAAGTACTGAAAAGGCTGAAGGAACTGATGAAATTTCTTACATGTACATCAAGAGAAAGACTAGTTCTACGCCTGGGAGAGGAAATTGGAAATGTAGAAGTTTTGAATTGAAAGCGTGTCTAGACTGAAATGTTTAAGAAAGAGCCAAAGGCTGGTTTGGCTACAATCTGGCAAGCTGGAAAGGCAGGCTTAGCAGCAGCTACTGGAAAAAATTCAGCTCTACTCAAAAAGTAATAGGAAGTCATTTGCAGAGCTTTGGGTAGGAGTAGACTGGAACTCCAAGGATGCTGTATTGAGGGGGTTGGGGAAGTAGGGAAGTGGCTAGGGAATCAGTTAGGAGGCTATTGCAACCTAGTAAGCCCAGAGGTGATGGGGGTTTCAAACAGTGTGATAGAGAAGAAGCAATGGGAAGTGGGGAGAAGCTATAGATAGATAGATAGATAGATAGATAGATAGATAGATAGATAGATAGATAGATAGATAGATAGATAGATAGATAGATAGACAGATAGATAGATAGATAGATATGTATATATATATATACATACAGAAGGTAGACCAGACAGCATTCACTGACAGATTAGATACGGAATATGAAGAAAAGAGAACAGTTAGAACGACTCCAGGACTTCTGGTCTAAATGACTGGAGGGATAGAGGTGCCTTTTACTGAGACAGGGAAGACTGAAGTGCAGAGGTTGAGAGTTTGATCAGGGGTTTGTGGTTTGCGCGTGTTAAGAAACCCAAATGGAGATATTGAATAAGCAGTCTGATAGAAGGTATTAATTTAGGAGCTGTCTACAGTTAGATAGTATTCAAAACTGATGACACTGGATGGGATTATCAAAGAAGTGGGTATAGACAGCAAAATGAAGGTGAGACAAAAACAGACTCGGAGATTTCAATGCTGAAAAGTTAGCAAGAGGAAAGGGTAAAGGAGAGAGACTGACAAGACCAATCTTGGGTAGATTTCCAACCAGATTCATTGGTTCCTTGCGAGCTAAGTGAAGAAAATAGTTCATAGAGTGGCTAACTGTGCTCAATTTGTTTGTAGTTCAAAAAAAAAAAAAAAGAAGAAGTATGTGAAGCGTGGATGTATAAATGTAAAGGCAGAATATTTG
The DNA here is from genome assembly GCF_910594005.1 of Cervus elaphus. Taxonomy (NCBI): domain Eukaryota; kingdom Metazoa; phylum Chordata; class Mammalia; order Artiodactyla; family Cervidae; genus Cervus; species Cervus elaphus. The sequence continues at coordinate 79,588,281 of NC_057835.1, forward strand.
TCAACTCTTTTGTACTTAGAAACATTACAAGTTTGAAAATCTGAAAGACATAAATTATTAAGCATTATCCACTCATGTGCTGAATAATGGTATTAACTTCACTTTGGGTGCACTAAGGTTTATGTAATGATGCATATGTAAGTGTAGTAAGCCATGAATCTAGGTATTTTATCCCAGAGAGCAATAATTTAGCAATGCACACTTGGAGTGTTGAGATCAGAAGGGTGAGTGGACAATTCAAAGGAATATTTTGTAAAATGTCCTGAGCTTTTTCACAAGTCTGCTTTGAATAAAATATCTATAAATGTTTTATGTAGAATGTTTATAGTTCTTCCAAGGATGAAGAGAGTCAAGTATGACCTTAAACTTTTTATACTAGAGTTGAAAAGCTGTTTTTACATCCTTCAAAGAAAAATCATAGACATGGTAAGTATATTAAATTAATGTTCAGAAGCAAGAATGAATTTTCAATCTTATCCGAAATGAGTTGAGACATATTTTTTTAAAGCATGAGTAATGCAATTTCTGTCAGACGGATTGTGTTGTATTGAGTGTATCAGGAAAATAGAACAATAAATTTGATCATTGCTCCATAATAACACCTCAAGCCATGATGCTGAACATTAGTCATGTGTGACTTATGGACACTAAAACAAATGGTGCTAATAATTGAGACCTAGGACAGTATTCAAGGGGTATCATTATTGATAGTGGAAGACTAATTTGAAAAATTCACAAAATCACATTTTTTTAACAAAGTCAATGTGTGAAATAATTTCCCCACCTGTTTTATTTCAGCAAAAGCAACACAGCAAAGTTTAAGTTCTATGAAATAGCAATAATAGATGCTTGAGAATAAGAAGCTAGATATCTCAACTTTAACCACACGTTTTAAAAACTTAAATGTATGTTTGTACAAATGAACTTATCAGAAATAACTTTCTGAAAGATATTGGTTAAAATACAGCAACAACTCATGAGGAAGATGGCATTTAATGTAATTCCTCCCAGACGTGACTTAATTTGCAAGGATCTCTACTACTTGTTTGAATATATATGACTAGAATATATGTCTGACTAGATTCGTCTTTTAAAGAAATTTCAAAATATTATATTTCATTGGAATGGGTTTGATATATCTATTCCATAGGGTACGTTTGCTCCAAATATCCCAGTGTTTTTTTGTTTATTTTCTCAGGGAACCAATTGATATTTGAATTAGATAATCACTACCAATGAATCTAATTAAAGCGGATGAAGGAAAGGTTTAACCTTTATTCCATAGTCCCACATACAACTCAAAACAATTATATGAGAGGAACTTTCTGTCTTCTTGTCCTGCGGTGGTTGGGGGCGGGGGGAGGGGAGAATTACAAAACAGTAAAATCTCGAACTAGAGCTGTAAAAATGGAAATGACAGCTTTGTGCAGTAATGAAATAAAATGAAAAACAGATAAAAATATAGACTCAAAGGAAACATATATAAGATCCAAATCCTTCAATGCCCCCTTCTGTGACTCTGTCTCCTTAAACCCTCAAACTCTTAATTTCCGTATCTGTACAATGAAAATATACTCTTTTGAAATATGAGGAATCTTAAAGTTTGGACTCCAATGGGACTTCTGAGGGCTTAGGATGGTTTTGTTATTTTCTCCCCATAAATGGATTTAATAATGAAGAATATAAGGAAAAAAAAAAAAGATTTGTGAATTCTCTCCCCATATTAAGAGTTTCTTTCTCTGATTCTGTGTCAGATCTTGAGTTTTCCTTCAGCTCTCTGCTCATGCTTATGCCATTCTAAAAGAGAAATGCAAGTAGTGTTAGTGGCAGGAGGAAACTAATTGCTAGTTAAGTTGTGTCTGAAGTTGTGTACTGAAGGACTAGTATAGCTTTGTGAGAGTGAAAGTGAAATCACTCAGTCGTGTCCGACTCTTTGCGACCCCATGGACTGTGGCCTACCAGGCTCCTCCATCATGAGATTTTCCAGGCAAGAGTCCTGGAGTGGGTTGCCATTGCCTTCTCCAAGTACAGTTTTGTAGATATTAGCAATTACATTTTATAGTATTTTACCCTTGTCCTATGGGGAGTCAAATAAAAAATGTTTATTATACGTATGTAAATCAGTCAAATTTTAATTTAATTGAAGCTATTGTGAAGTGAAGTCACTCAGTCCTGTCCGACTCTTTGGGACCCCATGGACTATAGCCCATCAGGCTCCTCCATCCATGGAACTTTCTAGGCAAGAGTACTGGAGTGGGTTGCCATTTCCTTCTCCAGGGGATCTTCCCAACCCAGGGATCGAACCTGGGTCTCCCGCATTGTGGGCAGACGCTTTACTGTCAGAGCCACAATTGGAACAGATAGCCAGCATTTTCTGTGATGTGTCAAAAGACTTTCAAGACTTGAAACCTAGGACTCATAAGAGAGGAAAACTTATTTACCCTCTACCCTTCCAGGGTCTTGGTTGATACACCCATGTAATAAAATACAGATTAACAAACAGAAGTTTAAGAACATGTATACCTCCTGTATACATTGGAGTTACCCAGGAAAACAGTAGCTCCCTGAAATGGTCGAAGCCACCACTTTAAATATCATCTCCAGAGAAAGACAAAAGAAGATGTTGGGGAAGGGTGAGAAGCCAAGGAAAATACTTTGGGGTGGCAAATACTGCTTTCCTTTAGATTATAACTACCTGCAATTTCAAAATATCTTTTTCTTTTAAAACAATTAAGGCAGTTCTGACCAAGCACAACCCTTTTTTTAAGTCATTTCTGGCTTAAGATTTTATTTTAATTAGAATAGTTCTCAGAATAATTTCTGGAAGTTAGAAATAACGTATTTAAAAATAAAGTCCAAATTGCTGCTGAACAAACCACATGGAACTATTCTATCACACAAAATGTCACTATTACACTGCTTCTTTCCTGTCATGTGTGTCCATGCTCAGTCACTCAGTTGTGTCGGATTCTGTGCAACCCCATGGACTCTCCCCCAATAGAAATAGACATTATAGTAATTAAATTTCATCTCATACACATAAATACATATAAAAGTTAGTGAAATTACTCAGGCCTCTATGAACAAAATACTGACATATTTTTATAGTTAAGAATGCACATTAAATATAACACTGAAAAGTACGTAAGATACCTAAGACATAAATATTCATGTGGTAAGTAAAATAATAAGTAAATAATAAATGAGGACGTAAACAAAATAATAATTATCACCTGACTGTTGAAGAGGTATGCAATTCTTAGTTAAATGGTATGCTACCTAACAAATATTTTGAACTAAATGTTGCACATATGGAAAATTATACAAAAAAAGCAACAACAATAAATTTGTTTTTCTCCAATAATATGTATTATAGCATTATTCATAACTAGAAACAAATGTCAAAGGAAGACGAAGTGACTAAACAAATTTGATACATTATGTTAGCTTATTATTATTAGTGTTGTAAAATACAATACTTAGGCCACCAGATGCAAAGAGCCAACTCAATAGGAAAATCCCTGATGCTGGGAAAGGTTGAGGGCTGGAGGAGAAGGGGTTGACAGAGGCTGGTGTTATCCACTCAGTGGGCATGGAGTTTGAGCAGACTCTTGGAGATAGTGAAGGGCAGGGAAGCTTGGCATGCTGCAGTCCATGGGGTCACAAACAGCTGGACACAACTTAACAACTGAACCTTCTGGCGATGACTCAGATGGTGAAGAATCTGTCTGCAGTGCGGCAGGCCCGCGTTTGATCCCTGGGTCAGGAAGATCCCCTGGAGGGCATGGCACCCCACTCCAGTGTTCTTGCCTGGAGAATTCCATGGACAGAGGAGCCTGGTGGGCTACAGTTCATGGGGTCGCAAAGAGTCTGACATGGCTGAGTGACTAACAACACTAGCAACAGAACTGCAACAACAAAAATATTTGACAAACTAATTATTTGCATTGCACTATGAAATACAAAAGGATATCATACATTTTTTATATAATTTAAATTTAAAATTTCAAAAATACATTTCCATCTGGACCATAGACATATGTAAATGTGTATACACATGCTTGCAAACAACTCTAACAAAATGTTGAGACATTTCCTTTAAGGAATAGAATTAAAAGTAATTTATATCTGCCATATTTTTCCTCCATAGTAATAATATTGCTTTATGCAATGTTTCAGATGATTAAACTACAGCATTTTGAGGGTATCAGTTCATGGATGATCAAGATTCCATGGCATTCCTCCCATAATGTGAATATTGAACACAATTTTAGTTATAATCCTATGAATCTTTAAATCATAGATCATAACTTGACTGTATTTTTAACAATCTCTATTAAAAATAGTCTTTGGTTAAATATATAGACATAAAGGCTCCCAGAAAAGTGATTCAGAAAATGACCTCTCCATGTGCTATTATTACACATTAAAGTCACCTTGTTAAAATACAAAAATAAAAACAGATCTCAATGAAAACTTTTTAAAGGACATGTGAAAAGCAAAGTTTGAATATTTAGAATGTTACCTTTAGTTTCTGAAGTACAGATGTATTTTTTAATGTAAATGACCTGAGGGACATACATAGTGTAGAGACTTGGTCCAGAAAGATGATTTTTATAATTCATATTATCATCATACTTCTTACATAGTGAACACATGTTGAGTAAATCAGTAATATTTGGTTTCTCCTTTCTGCCATTTCAATAGGTTAGCTAAAAACATCTATTTATTTGTAAACAGGATATCCAAGAAAATTTTTATTTTATCCTTTTTAACCTCTCTCCTATAAATTGGGATACCTTAAAAACAGTATGATGTACTTGGGTAAAAATGGAATTGTGGAGTCAGGATGTCTGGTTCCTGGTTCTAATCTCTACATCTTACCACCTGGACTGACCTGAGAAAGACATTTAAGTATCCTTGAAGCTCAGTGTATTAATTTAAATATAAGCATATTAAAACATATCATATCAGAAATATTGTAAAAATAAAATAACATGTGTAAGGCTGATTTTTAAATTTGTAAAAATCATGTTATTGCCTCTGCTGACCCTCTAGATATAGCTATTATTTTAATTGATGATTTAGGCTTGATGGCATCTATGCTTATTGGTCACAGTCTATTTAGAATTAATAATGTAGCACTTCATTTACTCTCCTTCACACATCAAGATATAAAAATCTTAGCAGAGTATAATTCCATCTTCTTCACATACCCTCATTTGCTTTTATTGTCATATGTATTATTTCTACTTAATATATCCCACCAAACAATGATATATTATGTTTTCTATAAAGGATCTTGCATTTGTTATGAAACTTAGAAAAATATGTAAAAATATTATTTCTATGTACCTAAACGTTTATGATTTCTGCAGCTTTTCTCTCCATCCTGTTGATTCATGTTTTCATTTGGCTTAATTTCTCTTTTGTCTAAAGAACTTCCTATAGCATTTCTTATAGAGAAGTTCCGCTGATGCCAGATTCTCTCATCTTAAGTTTTATAGCCAACAAGTAACTCATATGTGAAGAGTACTTTCATTGTGTACAGACAAATAGGTACAACAGATTTGGGAGAGTTAATATTATGTTCAGTTCATGAAGAGACTCCTAGACTGATTTTTGTTCTGTTCACTCTTGAACAGAAACGTCCACGTTTTTTTTGTTGATAAACTGTTTAATGAAGTTGCCACCAAGGCTGCAAGCTCTTTCTCCAAAGTCAAGGGACAAATTACAGTCTCTCTATCATTGTATTTTTCAGATGTAAGAAAAAGTTTCCCCTCAAGTTCTAAATTGCTTATATTGAGCTTTCTGAATGGTCCCACTCTTTAAGACTTCAGCTCCTGAAGCTCACAGCATCCTGCCTGAGTTACCTTAAAAGTCCTTACTTTCTTTAATCTCATTTACAGGTTGGAGGCAGTTTGCTAGTTAATGGACCTCTAACTAGTTCTACACATGTGTTCTGTAAGCATTATGGGATAGTCTAGATAGAAACTCACTTTGAAACACAGGTAGTATTTGTTACAAATTTTCATGGGTATTCATTGAAAACTGTGCTAGAAGGTAGAATGTTAATCTCTTGTCATTCAGTTTTTAATGATTTTACTAGAGAGTGAAGATGTGCACATCATGCAGGAGTACTGAGCAGCAGGGGAATATATTGTCATTAAGGAAAAGAGGTGATAAATACTCAACGCTCTGTAAAAGTTTAAGCCCCCAGAGGTGCATTGGTGGGGCCTCAAGTAGAAAATAGAACTTGAGACGTTTTTGTCAGATTGTCAATAGTTGTCAAAATTTTACCCGTCTTTCAGGCTAACATAGTGAACCTGATATAGTTTCATGGATGCTAGGAGAATACGTGAAACTCCCAGATCAGAGACGAAGATGAGTTTTTGACTCATGGAAATCACAGCAGTCAGGATATTGGCGTTTTTGGTGCTGATCCCCTGAGCTTCAATTCTCAGAGGGTGAAGAAAGAACGCCAATGACACATACACATACACATACACTGGGTTTTGTTGTAAATGAGCAATTCAAAAATTAGAAAAGTTGAATCCTTATAATGACAGGAAGCATGCCTAAACTTTGTTCCAGAAGGAGACAGTATTTCTATCCTCAAAGAATGTTTGCTATCCAAATGTCTTTGAAAAGATAGTTCAGAACAAAGAGCAGTTAGTATTTTGCTAACTAACGAGACATACACAGACCTAAGGATTATGTCACATAAGTGGCAAGGCGTCAAAGCATCATTAGTAGCTTGAATTAGTTGCTGAGGTGAGGACCAAAGTTATACTCAAAATATTAAACAAAGCATTTGTATACACAGACATTTGCCTAGACAGCTAGTAGCACAATCTTTCAAAGTATGTGTCAACGTGTTTGGTAGTTGCTCAGTCGTTTCTGGCTCTTTGAGATACCATGGACTGTAGCCGACCAGGCTCCTCTGTTCATGGGCTTCTCCAGGCAAGAATACTGGAGTGGGTTGCCATGCCCTCCTCCAGGGGATCTTTCCAACCCAGAGACTGGACCTGGATTTCTTGCACTGCAGGCAGATTCTTGACCATCTCAGTCACCAGAGAAGCACAACGTACTTGCCAACTGCCTTGCTTGGTTTGAGCAGACTTTTGCCTGAGGGAAAATCTGATGATCAGAGTTGTCATATTTGGATAACAGGGGGATGGCTAGCAAATGCAAAATAGTCACCCAGTAGCACCCACCTCACATGACCCTAGTTTGGATTATAGCAAACACACTGCCTACTTTCCAGGGTGAAATATGGTGGAAGTACCCAGTCATCAGCCCTGGAATGGCATATCTGTCAACTTATTGAAACAGACATGTCTTTTGTCTCTGAAACTTCATTCTTAAAGCTTTCTACAATGTAGGATATTACCTCTCAGTTGCTGCATCCTAAGAAGCTGTGGTTTCAAGGAAAAAGGGCTAGATTCACAGATATTTAAATATCTTAAGATTTTGGGTGTCCATCCTAATATGTATTAGCATATGTGACTATCTGGGGAATGAGAAGGAAATTAAGGAAAAGGAGGCAGACAGCATCAGAAGAAAAATTTTAATACAAAAATAATATAATATGTAGGTGAGAAAACACTGTTTATCTGTTGATTAGAAGAGAACTTCAGAAATCAGAATTAAAATATATAGAATGAAATAGTTAAAAAGGGAAGGAGAAGGGAATGGCAACCTACTCCAGTATTCTTGCCTGGGAAATCCCATGGACAGAGGAGCCTGGTGAGCTACAGTCCATAGAGTCACAAGGATTCAGATACAACTGAGTAACTTACACTTTTAAAAGAAATTTACCTATTATATAAATAGCTCTGTAAATAAAAGCTCTGATGAAATGCAATTATCTATAGGACCACCCTAAAATGAAGATACAGTTATACTGTTCTGGAAAGAACTTTGGTAATGAATATGCAGGGGGAAAGCAAGAAAGAGAACAGACTTGGCAAAAAGCTGAGAAACTGGAATAGGAATGCAATGAACAAAGCCTACTGAAGAATGCCCCTTAGCAGGAAGCAGACAGGCAATCAGGATGCAGTCAAGACTATTTTATTTATTTGTCTATGAATATCTCATTCATTCATTCCAATTCAGTAGTGTAAACCTCTCAATAAGTATCTGATATCCATAGGCACAAATTGGAATATGAAGCAACATTTTCAGCATCCAGTATGAGATAGAAAGATAGAAAAAAAAAAGCAAGTGTAGAGTGAGCTGATTCATAAATGGAACTTATTTAGCAAAACAAGAAATCAAAGCCTCTCAGAAAGATCAGATGTGTCATGGCACATAGAAAGATCAGATGTGTCATGGCACATAGAATGACATCAGTGAAAAATAAATCTGATAGCACAATTATTTCATATTTCTGTTCTGATATTTTAAAAATCTCTATTATATCTGAGTATTGTCCTGGTGCTTGACTTACCACTTCCAACTATGTTTTTAAAGTCTAACGTGATTTAGCCATAGAAATTCTGTTGGTATGGTAATATTTTTGTGTGGAAAGGGAGCAAATATTCTATAATCCTTTGAAAAAATCTTGGGATTTAATGACCCGTGTCCCTTACTTATGACCTTCACAATTCTGTGTCATCTTTTATTTCCCTCTTTTGTTGATCTAAAAGTGGCCTTAGTGGGTAAATTTCCTTCTGCATATGATAAGGATGTGCTACATCCTTTTACTTACTGATTAGGTCTTTCTCATAAAGAATCCTGGGTAGATTAAAAATAATTACTTTGACATATTTTCCAGAAACATGAGATGTTCTTGGCTATTCACCATAAAGGACTTCCCTGGTGGTTCAGTGGTGAAGAATCCACCTTCCAATGCAGGAAACTTGGATTCGATCCCTGGGTCAGGAAGATCCCCTGGAGTAGGAAATGGCAACCCATTCAAGTAGTATTGCCTGTAAAGTCCCATGGATAGAAGGGTCTGTGGGGCTACAGTTCATGGAGTTGCAAAGAGCTGGTCACAGCTGAATTAGTTAGCATGCACACATTCACCATAAGAACCTGATGGAATTGCTGGAGGAAAGTCTAGCTACAATTTAGGAGCTTCCAAGACTGCACACTCTCCAGGAGATTCTCTTTTGCTATTCTACACTCTAGCCTTTGTACTAGCCTCCAGAAACCAGTCAACTTAAGGTTTAATTGTATCCACCAGTCTATGGTTCCCCTTAAGCTGATGTGGCCTATGATTTTCTGTATTTGCCCATCTTTCTAGATTTTAGACCGGTGATTTTTTTTTTAATGTGACCTTAATTCTCTGAACAAGAAATGCTATTGATTTCTAGGTTTTTCAGTGTTTTCTTATTATGAAAAGAGTGGTGGCATTAGTTGCTAAGTCATGTCTGACTCTTGCGACCCCGTGGACTGCAGCATTCCAGGCTCCTCTTCCCTCCCCTATCTCCAGGTGGTGGTATTAGTCTCTAAGTCCTGTCCAGCTCTTGTGACCCCCTCATCTGTAGCCTGCCAGGCTCCTCTGTCCATGGGATTCTCCAGGCAAGAGTACTGGAGTGGGTTGCCATTTCCTTCTCCAGGGGATCTTCCTGATCCAGGAATTGAATCCATGTCTCCTGCATTGCACTTTTCACTTTCATTCATTGGAGAAGGGATGGCAGCCCACTCCAGGATTCCTACCTGGAAAATCCCAGGGACAGAGGAGCCTGGTGGGCTGCCGTCTATGGGGCTGCACAGAGTTGGACACGACTGAAGTGACTTAGCAGCTGCAGCAGCTCCTGCATTGCAGGCAGACTCTTTATCTACTAAGTTAAGAGGAAAGCTGTATCTTTCTTATTAAAAAGGGAGTGATTCCCTTTAAGCTATTTATATCTGAAAACTGAACCTAGAAACATTCAGACTGTGTCCTAAGTGTCAGTCATTTGATTTAATCTTTGATCAAGGCAGTATCTCAATGTGACATTCTTTTACCAGTAAATGTGAATTCTACATTCTCTTTATTTCATGTGTATATTAGTTACAGACTAGCCAGATTTTTTTTTGAGCTCACCTATTTAATGTAGACCCTAAATGTAGCAAAGTCAAGTTTTCTGAATTCTGCATGAACATCATCTTGCCTAAGTTCACAGAGAGTTTGGCATAATTTTTTTTAATTAAAATTTCCTTCAGATGACAGTTGTACTACTGTTTCAACATTATATAACAGTTCTCTCCAGACATTTATCACCCAATCCCAAGTACAACACTAAAATACAATCCAAAATTCCAAATTACACTTCTGCAATACTTAGACAGTTTTTTATGGTGATGTGCCACTTGTGTGTATTAATTTACGCATTTTTGAGCTCTTGCTGCAAAGTGAACTCCTGAGAAATCTCAGTAGTATAGCAATAAAAAATACTTATATGTTCATTAATATAATTTGTGATTCGATCAAATCGCCAACATTTACTGGATCGTGGAGAAAGCAAAGGAGTTCCAGAAAAACTTCTACATCTGCCTCATTGAATGTGCTAAAGACTTTGACTGTGTGGATCACAACAGACTGTGGAAAAATCTTCAGCAGGTGGAAGTATGAGTCTACCTTACCTGTCTAATGAGAAACCTGTATGCAGGTCAAGAAGCAATAGTTAGAAATGGACATGGAAGAACTGACTGGCTCAAAATTGGCAAAAACGTACAACAAGGCGGTATATTGTCACTCTGCTTATTTAAGTTGTATGCAGAGTACATCATGTGAAATACTGGGCTGAATGAATCACAAGCTGGAATCAATATTGCCAGGAGAAATATAAATAATCTCAGATATGCAGATGTTACCACCCTAATGGCAGAAACTGAAGAGGCTCTAAAGAGCCTCTCGATGAAGGTGAAAAAGCAGAGTGAAAAAGCTGGTTTGAATCTCAACATTCAAAAACTAAGATCATAGCATCTAGTCCCATCACTTCATGGCAAATAGATAGGGAAAAGGTGGAAGAATAAACAGATTTTATTTTCTTGGCCTCCAAAATCACTGCAGATGGTGATTGCAGCCATAAACCTAAAAGATGCTGACTCCTTGGAAGAAAAGCTATGACAAACCTAAATAGTGTATTAGAAAGCAGAGACATCACTTGGCCAACACCAAAGGTCCATCTAGTCAAAGCTATTATTTTTTAAGTGTTATGTACGGATGTGAAAGTTGGACCATAAAGAAGGCAGAGCACTGAAGAATTAACACTTTTAAATCGTGGTGCCTGAAAAGACTCCTGAGAGTCCTTTGAACTGTAATAATATCAAATCAGTCAATCCTAAAGGAAATCAACCCTGAAAGGACTGATGCTGAAGATGAAGCTCTAATACTTTGGCCACCTAAAGTGAAGAAATGACTCATTGGAAATTACCCTGATGCTGGGAAAGGCTGAAGGCAGAAGTGGGGTGGGTGCAGAGGATGAGATGGTTAGATATCATCACCAACTCAATGGACATGAACTTGATCAAACTCCAGGAGACAGGCTTCCCTCCTGGCTCAGTCAGTAAAGAACCTGCCTGTAGGTCCAGTTCCTGGGTCAGGAAGATCCTCTGGAGAAGGTAAAGGCAACCTACTCCAGTGTTCTTGCCTGGAGAATCCCATGGACAGAGGAGCCTGGCAGGCTACAGATGAGGGAGTCACAAGAGCTGGACAGGACTTAGAGACTAATACCACCACCTGGAGATAGGGGAGGGAAGAGGAGCCTGGAATGCTACAGTTCGTGGTTTCACAGAGTCCGACATAGCAACTGGATAACAACAATGGCAACAAAGATGATTAAAGCGGTTCAGTTGGGGAAGATTTGTTTCGATTCAGTTTGGGTAATGAGGAGCTTAACTGAATATCTCTCTTCAGTTAAGAATAGAGTGGTTGTCCCTGGGTTGTACTAGGAGGGGAGAGAGGTTATACTGTTCCATTAATAGTTACAACATGGGGGAGGGAAGGGTGATAAGGGTATGTTTTTTCCATTCCTGGGGTGATTTGTGGCCCAGCCTGGAGGAACAAACTTACCAAGGAAAGCATTTTCATACAGTGGCATTTTTATAAAGATACAGAGAAAACACTGAATGTTCTGTGGTGAATCTGAAAAGTTATATTACAAATTGTGTGGATATAGGAGGGTTGAAAAATGCCGAGCACAATTTTTATCCTGAATAAGTGAGATAGTCATTGTATCAATCTGTTAGCCTATTCTGATATAATACATGTAAAATGCCTTGTGCAATTACTGGCATTTGATAAATGAAAATGCATGTCAACTATTATTATTTTAAGAAGACATTTTAAAAAGATTGAATAAAGTAGTCATGGCAACTAAAGTGACTGTATGTCCATTCATTTATTGTGTGCTGAGCTAATGAGTTTCAAGCAGCTAGTTTTCATTTACAGTGTTTTTTGAACCTTTATATTGGCTTCTAATAAATGAGTGTATTTAGAGTCCCTTGGACAGCCAGGAGGTCAAGCCAGTCAATCCTAAAGGAAATCAACCCTGACTATTCACTAGAAGAACTGATACTGAAACTAAAGCTCCAGTACTCTGGCCACCTGATGCTAAGGATCAACTCATTGGAAAGGACCCTGATGCTGGGAAAGATTGATGGCAGGAGGAGAAGAGGGTAGCAGAGGATAGATGATTGGATGTCATCACTGACTCAATGCACATGAGTTTGAGCAAACTCTGGGAGACAGTGAAGGATAGGGAATCCTGATGTGCTGCAGTTTATGGGATCACAAAGAGTTGGACATGACTTAGTGATTGAATAATAGCAACATAATAGGGAACATACCATGCCTACATACAAGTCTCATGAATATTTTAGTTTAAGGCTACATAAAGAATGAGAGGGCTTCCCAGGTGGAGTGAGAGGTAAATAACCTGCTGGCCAATGCAGAAGACTCAAGAGATGCGGGTTTGATCCTGTGTTGGAAAGATCCCCCGGAGAAGGAGATGGCAACCCACTCCAGTATTCTTGCCTGGAGAAGTCCATGGGCAGAGGAGCCTGTGGGCTCCAGCCCATGGAGTTGAAAGTGTTGGACAAGATGAAGTGAGTTAGCACACACACAATGGGAGAAAGTATTTGCAAATTATACATTCGATAACAATTTAATCTCCAAAATATATAAGAAACACAACTCAATAGTAAACAAGCAAAAAGCTCCTAACAATCTGATTTAAAAAAGGACTAAGGACTTGAATAAACATTTTTCCAAAGAAGACCTACATTTGTCTCTAGTTTTCTCTTGTTTTTTCCCCTTTTCTCCTTTCCTCTCATTCAATAAGAGGGCACCTTGCCTCAGAGGCAGACTGTATAGGGGGAGAAAAGGAAGCATTTTGAAAGCTTTGTGTTACTTTGGGGAAGGATACTTTAAGGCATATGTAAAGCATGTTGGACAGAAATGATAGAGAGAACAGAATTTTCCATCCAGACAATAACAGTGATTAGAAACAAGCAAACAAACCTTGGCAGTGGCAGGGAAGAGAGCAAGAAGGAGCAGAGCAACGGGAAATTGTGATTAAACTTAGGCTAGGAAGAAATGGCTGGGTAGTGTGTATGCCTGGAGATGGAACTATAGACAGTTTCATCAGATTTCTTCAACCCAGATAGGATTCAGAACTCACAGAGGATAGCAACTACTGACGGGGTCACATTAAAATCTCCAACAGAAGTCTCAGTAAGCTCATGCAAAATTTCATAATCAGTGCCTGGTGCCTTAATCAGTTCTCTCATACCTGTAGTGGTCCAGGTATGGGTTGGAAAAGAATTTCCAGACATGAGACAGAATGAGAGGGAAATAAAGTTTATCCAGAGTGGGAGATGCTGTTAGAACAGCGGGCCAGCTCAAGGGAGAGCCGACGTTGGGTGGGGGTCCTCAGTCTACTTTTATACCCAGGGTACAAGGAGTGGGTTAGGGGTCTTGGGGGTCATTTGCCGATTGGACGAGGCACATATACTGGGTGGAGAGAAGAGTAAGGCAAATCCCTCCTCCCTGTGGGGTAGGAGGGGAGACACGTTATACTGTTCCATTAGTAGTTACAACATGGGTGAGGGAAGGGCGATAAGAGTCTGGTTTTTCCATTTCTGCATTCCAAGAGCCTCCTTGGTTTTATCTGCCCATTCATCCTTGGTCACCACAACACCTACTGGTTTCAGGGCACATGGAAGTTTCTATAATCAAGGTACAACCCGTGGAAAGGAGAGGACATCCTGAGGATGATGAAAGTGAAGTTTTCCAATGAAATATCAGGATAGGTACCTGGATTCAGATTTTTTTAAAATTACATTGTTGATCTTGTTAGGTATTTAGAATAGGAAAAAGGAGTCCAAAATGGTGATGGCTAAAAGACAAAGTAGTGGAAAGCCTGAAAAAATAGAACAAAGGAAGGCGGGAGGATCAGAGTGGGGACCTCAGGTAAAACAAGCAGCCCTCCTAGCTAGCCCAAATTACACAGGACAGGCCCCGGGGGAGGAGGAAAAACATAAAATGAGGAGCCAAAATTGAGCTGGGGCTTCTCTTCTCTTCACGTCTTTTGGATCAGCCCACCCTCACACCTCAAGTATGTATTTTCCTTTGCTTGCCAAATGAGACTGAGCTGTAACACGGGGCTGTAACACTGGTCTGTCCGTCACTTCAAATTTTTGTTGTGGCAAGACAGAAGCGAGGAAATTATACATGCCCCTGACAATCTAGGGAACAATTTTAAATCCACACTCTCATTTAATCATAAACATGAAAACTGAGATTCTTGATACATTATACTCAGTCTTCCTCATAGTAATTACATTTACCAAATCTATGTAGTTATTTCTGCCTGATCTGTAGCCATGTTTGTTAATGATAGCGGCGCTGCATAAATAATAACTACACAGGTTAATAATATACTAGTCCATGTGTTAGACAACAACTGAGGTTCTTGAGCTTCATTCCTTGCTGTCAGATTTGTTAGCCCTTCTTTCTTCACCTCTAGCAACCTTTTTCTTCTCAATTAGTGTTCATTGTTTAAGCTTTTTAGATTGGGAAATATGATAACTAATCATTTTGCAATTATTTCTAAATATAAATAAGCTCTGAGTTATGATATGAGAATTTATTAAGCATGCAATATGAGTTAATTTTAACAAATTTAGCTGTGACCATTAGGTAAATTTTCTACTTTTACAAAGAGAAATTGAGCAATTTTTGTTTGAATAGGAGAATGCAAGTACTCATTTATTTTTGATTGAGGAATATGTATATTTATTTCTATATGGATATCTGATCTTTCTGTGTTAATACATCACCTAAGGAACTTAATCATGAAAAAGAAATTACCTGCTAGACCAATTTTGTTTACTTTCTTGGATTTTTGTTCATTTGATCTTAATCCATAGTGAGGACAGATATTTGTATACATACTCTCCTGCCCACTATACCTTTCATGAGAATCAAATCAGTCAACTTACTTCTTTGTCTTTGCTAACAGCAGGGTTTATTTATTTTTCTAAATTGCTCTCAGTTTGGGAATGTACCTTTTTTAGAGTCCCGATTTTATGTGTGTGTGTGAGAGAGAAGGAAGAGTGGTCTTGTTTCTAATTTCTGTCCTTGCATAGGGTCATACCTTTGTTTCCTACTCCTCAAGAATTTCTTTCATGAGACTTTTCTCTTAGTCATGGTGATATAGTTTATCTCAATCCATTTGGTGTTCTGAATTGAGATTCGAAAGCATCCATTTTAAAGCATTATACAGCTATCATGGCAGCTAGGGGATAAAATGTGAGAAATAAAGAAGGGAAATTCACAAGGGGACTTTGATAGGCTGTAATACCTTTCCTTCAAGGCATTTCTTATGGCTCAGGAGGGAGATGCTGATAAGACAATCGGTTCACAGGAGCTAAGAAGTATGACTCTGCTGAGTTCTCATGATTGGTGAATAATATATATATATATATATATATATATATATATATGACTGAGTTGTGGTTTGTCAAGGTAGTCAGGGCAGGAAGAGCCAAGAGCTGGAATGAAAGAAAGCACCCTGAGTGGCAGAGACTGAGCATCTAGGAGACTGGAAAGCCATATCCGCACCCCCATGCTCATTGCAATAGGGTTTACAATAACCAAGATGTGCACAAAGCCTAAGTGTCCCTGGACCAATGCATGGATAAAGAAATTGGAAAATAGATAAATCTATATCTTCTCTATTTAATATTCATGTATATATGCATGTATGTGGAAAAACACAATGAAACATTTTCAGCCATAAAAAAGAAGCCTGCCATTTGCAACAACATAGATATGCATTGAGGGAATTGTGAAGGTGAAACAAATCAACCAGAGAAAGATAAATACTGTGTGATCTCTCGAAACATCCCACCCTCACCTTCTCCCAGAGTCCAAAAGTCTGTTCTATACATCTGTGTCTCTTTTTCTGTTTTGCATATAGGGTTATCATTACCATCTTTCTAAATTCCATATATATGTGTTAGTATACTGTATTGGTCTTTATCTTTCTGGCTTACTTCACTCTGTATAATGGGCTCCAGTTTCATCCATCTCATTAGAACTGATTCAAATGAATTCTTTTTAATGGCTGAGTAATATTCCATGGTGTATATGTACCACAGCTTCCTTATCCATTCTTCTGCTGATGGGAGAGAACAGCATCGAAACATGTATATTATCTAGGGTGAAACAGATCACCAGCCCAAGTTGGATGCATGAGACAAGTGCTCGGGCCTGGTGCACTGGGAAGACCCAGAGGGATCGGGTAGAGAAGGAGGTGGGAGGGGGGATCGGGATGGGGAATACATGTAAATCCATGGCTGATTCATGTCAATGTATGACAAAAAACACTACAATATTGTAAAGTAATTAGCCTCCAACTAATAAAAATAAATGGGAAAAAAAAAACATACTGTGTGATCTCATATATAGGTGGAATCAAAATAAAGTACCAAAATCAAAACTCTCTCATAGGTGCAGACAACAGATCGGTGGTTGCCTGAGAGAGAGGTATGGGGGAAAGGAGTGAAGATTGTTCAAATCTATAAACTTCCAGATATAAGATAATGGGGATGCAACATACAGCATGGTGACTATAGTTTATGCTATACTGTCTATTTGAAAGTCCCCGAGTGGTGCAGTGGTAGAGAATCTGTCTGCCAGTGCAGGAGACATGGGTTCAGTCCCTGGGTTAGGTAGATCCTCTGGAGTAGAAAATGGCAACCCACTTCAGTGGGTTGGAAAATTCCACTGACGAAGGAGCCTGATGGCCTGCAGTTCATGGATTTGCAGAGAGTTGGACATGATTGAGCAACTGAGCATGCACACACTCAAGAGAGTAGATCTTAATAGTTCTCATCACAAGGAAAGATATAAGATCCATACCTATGTGTAGTGATTAATTAAACTTATTGTGGTAACCATTTCACAATATATACCAAACTTTTATGTTGTATACCTAAAACTAATACAATGCTATAAGTCAATTATATCTCATGGAAAAAAAGTTATACTAAAATTACAAATAAAATTCTGAAAGAAGAAATCTAAAAGAAGTACTTATGTTAAAAAAAAAAAGGAAATGAAAAAAAGAATTATACATAGCAGCTGAGGACCAATGAACTGAAAGATGAGACCCCAGAAATCCAGTATAAACTAGAAAATTGAAAAAGTTTGAAAACACTTAAAATACTTAACATCATGGGCTAAATAATGATCTGAACTGAGAAAATGTGTGGAAAACTAAAATGAAAATAAAATTAGAGAGACTATAAGAGTAGAAATATTTTTCTAAAAAAACTGCATATAGAAAATAAACAAAACTGAGATAGATTTATAAAAAAGAGTAGTGAAGTTGAGAAAAATGTCACGCAGCACGGATTACCAAAATCAGAAGTAAATGAAATTCATCACTAAATCTTGCTAAAATTCAGATGATTAGAACACCATCTAATCTACTTTATGCTACAGATTTGAAGATTCAGATAAAATCGACAAATACTTAGAACCCCAACTTAAGTGACACAAAAATAATTAAAAATATTTTATCTGAAATTGAAACTCAAATTATATGTTTTCTTATAAAGAAAAATCTAGGTCCAGGTGAATTATAATATATATTGATCAAAAAAATGGACATATTTTCACAACAAAAAAAGGACTAAGAAGCTTGAAAAATTAATTTGATGAACCCCAAATAATAATCATCATAAAATACAATAAATACAATACGAGAAAAAACTATAGATTTGTGTTTTCCATGAATGTAACTGTAAAGACATTCTAAACCAAATATAAACAAACCAATTCTAACTACATGCTAGAGTAATAGCACATTATGAGCAAGTGGAATTTATTAGGAAATGCAGTTTTGGTATAAAATCAATTTATCACTTTAGCATAGTAAACTAGAAAGAGTATATGGATCTCTAAAATATGACAAACAGCCACGGTATTAGTTCACCATAGTAAAAACTTGACATATAGATCAGTGGCATTCTGTTTAGCAAAACTGTCTTTTCATACATTCTTGTTTTTCTTTCTAAATTCTTGTTATAATATTTAGTGTCCTATGTTTCCATCAATGCATTTTGTACTAAGATCTATTTTTTTCCTGATATTAATATAATTTATTTTGCTTTTTAGGTCGATATTTACACAGTGCAGCCCCTTCATTTTCAACCTTTCTGAGAAATTTGTTTTACTTAAATAACTTGTAAAGAGCAGAAGACTGGATTTTAAATTTCTAAACCAGTCTAATAATCTCTGCATTGATTGTTAATCTCTTAATTATTTTCCAATTAATTTTTAACACTTCTGTATTTTTTATTTTCTTTCTACATTTCTATACTTTCTATATTTTACATTTTCTAATTAACTCTGCATTTCACATTTTCCTTCTTTCATCCTTATTTCTTTATTGACGTCTATTAAACTGACTTTTTTTTTTTTAAGGAATACCTTTTGGTTGTCATTGCTAATTTGGAAACCACATAATATTATGACTATTCTTTTACCAAGTTTTCTTAAATTAGTAATTTATGGAAACAAGTGTGATTTATTTTCACACAATACTCAGATTATTTCTTACTTTCATTCTCCTTCCAATTATAAGTATGTGGCACATTTTAATTACATTTGAACCAGGCTCAAATTTTCTCCCTTACTGCATCCTATCTAGCAACAATATATTACAATACTTTGGGTGTGAGGAAAGGAGAATTTTAAACAGATGCATTATGTTTAGTAACACTGATACGAATTAACTGGCATAGGTATTAATTAACATCTTCAGTTTTGTTCCACAGATCTCACAGCTTCCATTTTGTTCAATTTTTTTCATTTCAATAGATCTCTTAGAGGCGGTCAGTGTGGGAAGATACCAATGTAAGTGAATCTGAAAATGTTTTATTTCTTAAGGATATTTTGTGCAGGTACACAATACTAATCTTCAGTTATTTCTATTACTACTTTGAACTTAACTTTGCACTGAGTTCACATTCATAAGTTTTGATGATATATGTATACATATAAATATATATGTATATATAATAAACTTTTACAATGTCTTTAACTATGGTATTTCTAAATCATATTTATCCTAGATATATTTGAGTTCTATTTTGATGCTTCTAAATATGTAATTATCATATGTGATACTCCTCAAGTCTACTTTTTCTAGTCTTAAATTAGAAAAATTTCAGATATTATTCTTATTTTAAATTGCATCTCTGCCATCTACTATATCTAGATTGATAACTCCCAGCATATTGCATGCTACTACTAGAAACTAAACATTTTGCTTTTATTTCTAAATGAATGTGAAAATGGAAAGTTGAAGTGGTTTGTGTAATTTTTCTGTAATAATATGCAGCGTTGTCTTTATTTAGTCACTAAGTCGTGTCCGAATCTTTGTGACTCCTTGGACTATATAGCCTACCAGACTCTGTCCATGGGATTTTCAGGCAAGAATATTGAAGTGAGTTGCCATTTCCTTCTCCAGAGGATCTTCCTGATCCAGGAATCCAATTCTTTACCACTGAGTCACCTGAGAAGCCCCAATAAATAATAATATATAGTATCTGACCAATAAAAAATTTCAACCTAAAATTTGATTGGTTCAGATACTATATATCTGTACCGAAAATCTATAGTGTGGAAATCAAAGTGATTTTTACCTGCTTCCAGACAGATTAGATTTTTCCCTATCAAAGTTTAAAGCAGATTTGTATATTTAAATCTAATGCCATCAATCCCAGTAGTTAACAGAATATACTCTCATAATTTAAAAATCAGTTGTGCCTTAAATTTCCATATAGTTTTTATTGAGAATGTAACAGGGCCTCTGTCAGGGATTGGTAGCTGTATGTTTAATTCAGTTCTATTTTAAGTGGAAGGATACAATTTAAAGAAACCACTCACTAGCGAGGCAGTTTCATTAATTAGACATATCTAATTAATTTGGGGGCAGGAGAAGAAGGGGATGACAGAGGATGAGATGGCTGGATGGCATCACCGACTTGATGGACATGAGTTTGAGTAAACTCTGGGAGTTGGTGATGGACAGGGAGGCCTGGCGTGCTGCGATTCATGGGGTCACAAAGAGTCGGACACGACTGAGCGCCTGAACTGAACTGAGCTGAACTGAATTAATTTTACATACTAGAGAGGGTGTGTGTATAGGTAAAAGTAAAATTGAAGGTGACATTTTCAAAATAATATGCTGAATTTGATATTAAAACTGATGAGTTGATGCTACTTTTATTGAAGCATTTCATATGTGGAAAAATATAGAAGGAAAAATCATACAAATTGTAGAGACTTGCAATACTTTATTCAACACAACTGGTGATAAGATAAAAATAGATAAATTATTACTATTCAATACAAAATGTTCTACCATTTGTTACAAGCTATCAAAATTTTCTACCTGATAAATAACAACATACATATTAACCTTCACAAAGAAAGAATATGTTATTTCATAGTTGAATAAATGGTACCTTGTATTTAACACTGTAGAAATAAATTTATAAAAAAAGCCAAAGTAAACATTATTATAATTAAAGAAGGTGTCACTAACATGAATAAACTCAATTTCAACACATTAGATTGAAAATATCCAGTGAATAAAAATGGTGATTTTGGTTTCTATAAAGGTAGATTTCTTAAAGAAAAAGGAAAATAATCTCTTGAGAGATATGCTTGTTCATCATCATGATTGGCTTTCCTTTGCCAACAAACAAACCTGATTACAATTGGTGATTGATAATAGTTATTACCCCTGACATCTCTAAACCAAAAATAAGATAAGACTTTATAAAAAAAATAGAACCAAAAACAAAACCCAAACCACTCTATCATCTACATAATTTCAACATTATATTTCTGCTTCTGGTTGCTTTTAAAAAGGTTTAAGATACTTCAATGAGCATCTCATTACTGACATAAAGCTCTATTTAGCAGAAAATTATTCCTACCCATAGAAATGACATTTTATTCAGACTGCCAAAGTGAGTTTATTATTGTGTCATTAATCATTGCCTTGGGGGTGACACCTGGGGAAAATGATTTAGTGGAGATTAGAGCAATCAGATATGACACTGAAAAGTACAGTTTATACCCAAGCTGGTCAGTAAAATGTATTTCAGTAAATAATGGTACTGATAAACATTTAAATCAGCTAGAGATTTAATTCTTTTCTATTCATTAATACTATTAGCTTAATTTTTTATTAAATTAAAAAATATTCAATTGATACATTGTTAAATATATTCTATTCTAATAATTATAAATTTTAAAATGCAACATTATTATTATGTAATACTAAATACTGAAATTCTCAGTTTACTTTTAATTATTTTTTATTCTCAAACTTTCCTATTCCTCTTCTCTTATTAGAGAAATTTCCTATATCTCATAAAACTCAATTCTTTTTCAAAGTGAGTGAAAGCTGATCAGTCGTGTCCAACTCTTTGCGACTCCATGGACTACATAGTCCATGGAATTCTCCAGGCCAGAATACTGGAGTGGGTAGCCTTTTCCTTCTCCAGGGGATCTTCTGAACCCAGGGATCAAACCCAGGTCTCCCGCATTGCAGGTGTATTCTTTACCAGCTGAGCCTTAAGGGAAGCCCAATTCTTTTTCAAAGAGAATTTAAAATGTAATTTTTAAATTGTGGCTCATTTTCAAGTTATTATAGTCTTTTACATTTAGTTATTTATTATTAATTTTATTATCAACAATTTATTTGTCAATGATTACTTATTGATTTCCCAAATATACCAAGTTATTTGGCTCAGAATAAAATATGGAATAAAAGAAACAAACAAACAAAAAATCCTTACCAATATAAAGTTTACAGACTTCTGGGAAAGTCATCCATTAGTCATGCACTCACACAAAGACATTTAAATTTGCAAATGTGAGAGCTATTTTGTACTGGCATATATAAATCAATGCTGGAACTTAGAAGGAGTATATCTTTCATTTAGAGATGGAGTTGTTTTTTACTGGGGATTGGACAAATATGTTTTTTGAACCAAATATTTATATTGATATTAATTTTTAAAAGTTCTGTCCACTTAATTTCTATATAAGATAGTTATACCACATTGACTCCTTTCCATATCCATACAACATGACATTTAAGTTCTGAGGACTCATGATCAGGAAGATAGAGGTTAGGAAAACCTCTATTAGTCATTATCTTCTTTCTCAATATCATAATCATCATCAAAATAACACTTACTAAGTAGTGACTGTTCATCTCACAGTTCTTAAATGCCTCACACACGTTATATGTCAACTCATAAAATAAGAGATTAGTATGTACCTATATTATCATATGAGGAAACAGAAGTTTGGAAATATTAAGTTTATTGATCTGTTTTATATAGTTAAGTAGCTGAGCCTAGGTTTTCTCCTTTATTACGTATAATGTTTATGATTTATTTTAATTGTTATCATTTAATATTATTATTATACTTGTTAATAGTTGCATTAAATGTCACACTACAACTTGAAATAGTGTTAGGAAAAGAAGAGCTCCTCACACTAATTATCTCTCTATCTATTTAGCTATCATTCATCCAGATCTATACTTTAAAAACTCTCATTATCTCATATGAATGTAATTGTAGTTCTTAATATAGCCATGCAGAAGTAATTTTAGGCAGATATAATGTGCACAAACTAGGGGATACATTAGGGATCATTTAATTAATGAAAAACATATTTCCTGTCTGAATGGTTGCAGCTATGTCTTCAAAGATTTTGATGACTAATAGGTGTCTACCTCACAGATGCTCTCTTGTTCACAATCTGTCACTTTCCTTTTGCCATTTTTTCTTAATAGCAGTGAAATGTCAGGAGCAGTGGGAAGGAGAAGTATAGAAAACAAAGGTGATACTAAAAAATTTTCCCTAAAACAAAAATTCGCTTTCCTAAAACTTCAATATTTCATTGATCATATTCATAAAGGTTCTCTGTCATAGTCTGTGAGGAAGGAAAATACCCTAAAGAGTCAGTAAATATAGATTGGATTTTCCACTTAGGAAATGGTTATACTAACAATCATATCATTTGAATAATACAATTATATCAGCTGTTTATTTTAAGCTTAGAATTTAAAGTACAAGATATATTTGTCAAAATTCTCAAAGATTAAGAGAGAGAAGATTTGACTATAAACCTGTATAAAATAAAATGGATGTACTTGTGATTTTAAGGTTTGCTTTCATTGACTCATCAATTAAAACTATATTAAAGACCACATGCATCAGTAAACTATGTTAGGTATATTTTGAAAAAAAATGTTTAAAATATACCTGTAGTGAGGGATAAGTTGAATTAAAATTTTAGACTAAATAGGCCTCAAAAATCACAACTGTTACTATTTCATGCTTAATTTTTTTATGAGAGAAATCACAAATGTATGCATTTTTTAAAAACATGTATATATGTGTTTATACAAATAATATATATGCACATATACATATATATTCTGGTTTAAAACTAAGTTATATGTATATATATTTAACTATATATAGCACATGTATTTCTTTTGTCTGATATATGTCTATCTATATCTATCACTTATATGTTTGTAACCAATATGTGTGCATAACAAGGAGTATTGATAATATCATCAAGAAATTCCTTAGAAATTGTGCAAGACATATTTTCATAATGCCTGATTTACATCTATACATATATTCTTAAAGCTTGCTCATTACATCTCAAACACACAGTAATAAAATAATATTCCATTTAGATGTCAGAAAAACAAAATTTTAATTGTCATGGTAGATTTTTACATCTTATTTTTAAGTCCAATTAAATATAATTGAGTCTCCATGTAACATTTGCAAGAAATTTGGTGTACTAACATATTAAACAAGTAAAGAGAAAATAAAAGTGTTAGTCGCTCAGGGGTATCTGACTCTTTTCGACACCCATGGGTTGTAGCCTGCCAGACTCTTCTGTCTGTGGGATTTCCCAAGGAAGAATACTGGAGTGGGTAGCCACTCTTTTCTCCAGAGGCTCTTTCCGACCCAGGGTTCAAACAGGGGTCTCCTGCATTGCAGTCAGACTCCTTACCATCTGAAGAAAACATATAAATATTTATATTGTGTGAAAAACATTCAAATGAAAATCCAGAATTGAATAACCCCAACTCAATTAATTGAGATAATTTAATTACTAGCATACTAAAATTTAGTTGAATTAATTTTTCTTTCTATAATGGTCAGAAATTCATTTATGCAATTCTGGAGAGGGTGTGGAGAAAAGGGAACCCTCTTACACTGTTGGTGAGAATGCAAACTAGTACAGCCACTATGGAAAACAGTGTGGAGATTTCTTAAAAAACTGGAAATAGAACTGCCATGTGACCCAGCAATCCCACTCCCGGGCATACACACCAAGGAAACCAGATCTGAAAGAGACATGTGCACCCCAATGTTCATCGCAGCACTATTTATAATAGCCAGGACATGGAAGCAACCTAGATGCCCAGCAGCAGACGAATGGATAAGGAAGCTGTGGTACATATATACCATGGAATATTACTCAGCCAATAAAAAGAATTCATTTGAATCAGTTCTAATGAGATGGATGAAACTGGAGCCCATTATACAGAGTGAAGTAAGCCAGAAAGATAAAGACCAATACAGTACACTAATGCATATATATGGAATTTAGAAAAAGGTAACGATAACCCTATATGCAAGACAGAAAAAGAGACACAGATGTATAGAACAGACTTTTGGACTCGATGGGAGAAGGTGAGGGTGGGATGATCTGAGAGAACAGCATTGAAACATGTATATTATCAAGTGTGAAACAGATCGCCAGTCCGGGTTGGATGCATGAGACAAGTGCTCAGGGCTGGTGCACTGGGATGACCCAGAGGGATGGGATTGGGAGGGTGATGGGAGGGGGTCCAGGATGGGGAACACATGTAAATCCATGGCTGATTCATGTCAATATATGGCAAAAACCACTACAATATTGTAAAGTAACTAGCCTCCAACTAATAAAAAAAAAATTCATTTATGCAGTATTATCTCTCAAGTAGTGAAATTTTATCTGGATAGACTCTGTTCTTAGACAGCTGCTACCTGTTGCTACTGCAACCAGAAAAGTTGAAAGAAAAGACCAATATAGCCAAAACTAGGATGGCTAAAGTTAAAACTATGTTTTCCGATTAGGTTTGCTATACCTGGTGGCTCAGATGGTGAAGAATCGGCCTGTAATGCAGGAGACCAGGATTTGACCCCTTTGCCAGGAAGATCCCCTGGAGATGGGAATGGCAACCCACTCCAGTCTTCTTGCCCGGAGAATTCCATGGACAGGGGAGTCTGATGTACTACAGTCCGTGGGGTTACAGAAAGCTGCCATCCTTACTGCAAAACATAAAAATTGGTCTATTAATATTTTCAAAAAATATGCACGCATTTTTTTCACATAAAAACAATTTTCCAGTACTTCCTTAAAAGCCCAGTAGTTAAGACACTATATTTTCAATACAAGGAGTGTAGGTTTTATACCTGGTTGAGAAAGTAGGATTCCATATACTGTATATGTGGGTAAATAAATAAATAAAATGAAAACAATGCTACAGTTCACTAGGTATTTCCTTATATTTAATTTTAATATATTTTATAATGGCTATTTTCCACATGAAATCAAAGTAATTTATTTGCATGTGAATGATTGCATCTTACAAAACTGAATCTCCAAAAGGTGTGATCAGTGATCTAGTGGTTGTTTTAGTTGCTAGGTCATGTCTGACTCTTGTGACCCCATGAATTGTAGCCTGCCAGGCTCCTCCGTCCATGGGATTCTTCAGGCAAGAATACTGGAGTGGGTTGCCATTTCCTCCCCCAGAGGATCTTCCCGACCCAGGAAACGGACCCAGATCTCTTGCATTGCAGGCAGATTCTTTACCGACTGAGCTACGAGGGAAACCCCAAAGTGACATTCACTCAGTCATGTTGACTCTTCCCGACCCCAAGGACTATACAGTCAATGGAATTCTCCAGGCCAGAATACTGGAGGGGGTAGCCGCTCCCTTTTCCAGTAATCTTCCCAACCGAGGGATCGAACGAGGTCTCCTACATTGCAGGCAGATTATTTACCAGCTGAGCGACCAGGGAAGCCCCATCTGATGGGTATATTGAGCAAAAGCCAATACTTTGGTCATGTTTGAATACTGAAAGATAAATTAGCTGCTAAATATGTTCTTAACTAAGTGTATGCCCGTTAGGTGCTGCGCATTGCGGATCCTGCTCCAGACGCCAGTTGTCTTGCTGCTCACTGAACCCAGGGTAGGCGAGGTGTGAGCTAAGAGGCCGGAAGGAGTTCCCTCCAGCTTCTGGAGGAGCAGCAGGAGCTGCGGAAATGTTTCTTCTCTTCCGGTTGGCGTGGCAGCCATACCCCAGCCTCCCGCCTGGCTGATGCAGCAGCCATAACATAACCCCAGCATAGCCTCCTGCAGCATAACCGCGATGCCACTGCAACGCAGCCCCAGCCGAGCAGCAGCCAGGGCTTCCATGGTGACGCTCATACAGACGAGCAGCACAACCTCGTCCCGATCAAACGAGCACCTCGTGATGCGCATGCGCAGTGCTATAGGTGACCTCAGGTGCTGCGTAGTCAGTGTTTACAGAACTCGGGGCAAGGGTGAGAGGGCGTGGGGCTGGAAAGTCCGAGCAAGCCGTCCTGGCTAATTCGCTCTTTCCCTACATGTTGTAACAATAATATGGTACTGAATATTCTAAGATTTTGATGCAAATTGAATCATTGAGTAAGCACTTATTGTGGTGTGGGTTTTAAAGGTTCCAATTATTTTGGGAGTCAGCCATGTTGTTGGCTGACTTTTGTTGGTTATTAGTTCTTCATTTTATGGCTGTGTTGCACAGTTTACCCATTCATCTGTAGGTGGACATTTAGATCCCTGGGTCAGGAAGATGCCCTGGATGAGGAAATGGCAACCCACGTCAGTATTCTTGCTTGGAGAGTCCCACGGACAGAGGAGCCTGGTGGACTGCAGTCCCTAGGGTTGCAAAGAGTCGGACACGACTGAGCCGCTGAGCACACAGGCGCAAACGTTCAGGTGGTGTCCAGATTTTGAATATTGAAAATTGACACGAACCCTCATGTGCTGGTTTTGTATACACTTACGCTTTCTTTTCTCTTAGGTAAATACATAAAGGTAGAATGATTAAGTATAAATTAGATAAATATAAATGAAAAGCGCAGAAATAAACCCACACACATGGTCAAATATTTTTTCAACAAAGGCCCTGAGAACATAGAATGGGGAAAGGATAGTCTGTTCAACAAATGACCTGGGGAGAATTGGATGGCCACATAACAAAGAATGAAAACCACACTCCTATCATTCACCACAGACAAAAGTCAGCTCAAGACTGTTTAAAGATTCGAACATAAAAGCTGAAAATATAAAGCTCCTAGATGAAAACATAGGGCATAAGCTCCTTGACATTGGTCTCAGCAGTATTTTGGCAGTTTTAATACCTTAGCAAAGACAATAAAATAAAAAATAAGCAAGTCACCACACTACACAGCAAAGGAAATCTTTAGCAAAAAGAAAACACAATCTAAGGACTAGGAGGAAATATTTGCAAAGAAAACATATTTGATAAGTGGTTTATATCCAAAATACACAAGAAACTCATAAAACAAATGAACAATGACCAAAAAAAAAAAAAAAATTTAAATAAGTGAAGGGCCCTAATAGACATTTATCCACAGACATCCAATTGGTCAAGGGTATGCAAAACTGTGTTGAACATCACTAAGCATCTGGGAAACGTATACCAAAATGACAAAGAGATATCTTTTGGCACCTATTAGGGTGGCTTTTATTAAAAAAATAAATAAATAAATAACAAGTGCTGACAAGGATGGAGGGAAAAGAGGGCACTTGTATATTGTTGGTGGGAATTTAAGCTGATCCAGTCTTTATGGAAAACATTATAGAGGTTCTGCAAGAAATTAAAAATATGATTCAGCAGTTTCACTTCTGAGCATATATATCCAAGGGGAAAAAGATCATTACATTGAATATATATCTGTGCTCCCCTGTTCATTGCAGGATTACTCATACCAGCCAAGATATGGAAATAAGCTGGGTTTATCTACAGATAAATAGGGAAGATATGGTATATAAGCACAATGAAATATTGTCCATCCCTAAGAAAGAATAAAAGCCTATTACTTGCAACAATACATATGAAACTGAAGATCATCATGCTAAATGAAATAAACCCAAGAACAAAAACATGAAATTGCATCACTTGTATGTGAAATCTAAAATTAAAAAGCAGGGCGCTCATAGAAACACATAGAAGGTGGAAGCAACTAGAAAAATGATTGCCAGAGGATGGTGGATGGGGCAAATAGAAGCTGGCAAAATTGCACACAATTTCAGTTATGAGATAAATAAGGGCTGAGGATCTAATGTCTGACATGGTTACTATAGTGTATAACACTGAATTGTCTGGCTGCAATTTGCTAAAGGAGTAAAACTCAATGTTCTCTCTCACACAGACATCCCTAAAGATATATAAGTGAAGCAACTGGTACAACTCAGCACAGGAAATCCTTTCACATTATATACATGCAAGTTTCCTTGTGTCTCCTTTCATTATTTTTTCAACAGTAAGAACATTTTGATGCTATCGAACTGTGGTGTTGGAGAAGACTCTTGAGAGTCCCTTGGACTGCAAGGAGATCCAACCAGTTCATCCTAAAGGAGTCGTGGGTGTTCATTGGAAGGACTGATGCTGAAGCTGAAACTCCAATACTTTGGCCACCTGATGTAAAAAGACTCATTTGAAAAGACCCTGATGATGGGAAAGACTGAGGGCAGGAGGAGAAGGGGACGACAGAGGATGAGGCGGTTGGATGGCATCACCGACTCAATGGATGTGTTGACAGGGAGACCTGGTGTGCTGTGGTTTATGGGGTCGCAAAGAGTCGGACGTGACTGAGTGACTGAACTGAACTGAACCGAAAGAACATTTTACATGAGATTTACTTTTTTAAACAAATTTTAAGTATATAATACAGTACTGCTAGCTATAGAAATTCTGCTGTACAATGACTTCTGAAACTTACCCATTTTGCATAAATTGGCACATTGTACACTTCATTATCACAATTTTGTCAATTATGCACAGATAAAGTTGAAAAAAAGAAAAATAACTACCACACTATATTCCAAAGTGATTTTTCCATTATACATTCCAACCAACAGTGCATAAAGGAACATAAAAATTTATATATTTGTATTTCTATTGTCTCAAAATTTATTTTATTCTGATTTTTAATAAAAATATTACAATCAAACTATTTGTTGAAATTTCCCCAAGCACTGACCAATGAAACTTATCCTCTCTTGGACTGCTCAGGAAAGATGCTTAAATGCAGAATTACCTGAAGTATAGATATTTTTTATGTGATTTTCTGTAGCCTGGGTCCTGGGTATATGAAGGGAAGCTTAGTTAGACACAAAACCTTACATTATTATTTCCTCTGTTTTCTTAAAATGCATTCATATTATCCTGACTTGTTGCTTTTGAAATGTATCTTGCTTGCTTGATTTTTCTATTGCAAATTATTTAGTCTTTTCAACAGCAGCACTATGGATTATTCCCTTTAAAGATAATAATTTATTAATATATTTCTCAGATATTGCCTTTTTAATAAGTAAATTAGGTTTTCTTTTAGTTCTAGGTACATTTTAACATTATAAAGTCAGTTATTTACCTTCTGGGACTCTAGTATTAAGGGGTTGAGTTTATTCTCCCAACTTCTACTTTATTCCCTTTCTCTCTGATGTTTCTTTATTGTATTTTTATTTCACTTAGCTATTTCATGCTCTTCCCCCAAAATTTTAATTACGATCTTCATTTGAGTCTTTTCCATCTCTGTTTCTAAGAGTCTGACTCTTTCTGGTACCTGATGTAGGTGGAATCATTCAGTATTTGCCACTCTATGACTGGGTTATTTCACTTACCTAATGTCCTCCAGATTCACCCACACTGTCATAAAATGCAGGATTGCCTTCTTTGTAAAAACTAAGTAATATTTCATTGTATATGTATTTTCTGTATTTCATCTATTAATTTGTCTGTAAATGGACATTTGGGTTGTTTCTATGTTTTGGCTCTACTGAATAATATTTTCAGAGAAGGCGATGGCACCCCACTCCAGTACTCTTGCCTGAAAAATCCCATGGACGGAGGAGCCTGGTGGGCTGCAGTCCGTGGGGTCCCTAAGAGTTGGACATGACTGAGCGACTTCACTTTCACTTTTCACTTTCATGCATTGGAGAAGGAAATGGAAACCCACTCCAGTGTTCTTGCCTGGAGAATCCCAGGGACGGGGGAGCCTGGTGGGCTGCCGTCTATGGGGCTGCACAGAATCGGACATGACTGAAGTGACTCAGCAGCAGCAGCAGCAGAATAATATTTTAATGTACATTGGAGTGAAGATAATTCTTCGAGAACCTGATTTTGATTATTTTGGACAAATATTCAGAAGTGAGATGGATAGATCAAATGGCACTTTTATTTTTTATATATTATAGGGACTTTCATATCATTTTCCAAAGAGGTTATACCGTTTTACATACCCATCAACCTTAATATTTTTGAAAAATATTAGTCAGATATTTTGAAAAATACCTTTCAATTTGGTTGTGCTTGATATATTCTCATAATTAGGCTGCTTTTATAGACTTTTTAGAACAATACTAAAGAACTGAAGTGCCCTTTTCATCACACGACATCAAGAGATACATTATTACCATGGCTTATTGCTGGTCATTGATAATTTGGTTATTGCTGGTAATTGATAATTTGGTTAATGCAGAGTCTGTCAGTTTCTTCAATTTAAATCTTACTTTTTTTAAATCAAATTTTGTTCATTTTGCCCATTTGCACTTCCAATTTTATAAGATTTCATTTTAATAACTTTCACTGTTTTTAAATGATATTTGATAATATTAAGAAATTGTATATGATTTTCATCTACTACATATTTGGTTATGGAAATAATTTTGCCATTTGAAATGTTTCAATCTTCTGTTTCTGTTTTATTCGTAGACAGTCATTGTATAGTTACTATCTGCTTTTATTTCAAAATATATATTTCCTGGACTTTCAATAACAATTGAATTCAAGCAAGTGTTGAGTTTGAGCAGCTTGCTTAATTACTAGTTCTTAGTTGAAATCTTCTCTGTTTTGTTACTGTAATCAATATTATTCTCGCTTGGCTGTAGTGTGTCATCATAGGCCTCTTTAATTTTCTTGTCTCTCTCTCTCTTTTTTTTTTTTCCTTCTTTCTCTTTCCTATATAGGCTCCAATGGTCTTCTCCACTTTGCAAATTGCCCCACTTTCCCAGAGAATGGTATTCTTCCTCCATTGTCATCTAGAATTTTAACCTTCTCTTTACAATTGATGGAAACAATATGTAGTCCCAGTCCATTATCTGGTTATTGAAGTTGGCTCTGCTGAATTTTGGAGAAGGAAATGGCAATCCACTCCAGGATTCTTGCCTAGAGAATCCTGTGGACAGAGGAGCCTGGTGGGCTGCTGTCCAGAGGGTTGCACAGAGTCGGACACAACTGAAGCGACTGGATTTAGATTTGCTTTCCTACTCATGGACTTCCCTTATGGCTCGGCTGGTAAAGAATCCTCCTGCAATGCAGGAGACCTGGCTTTGATCCCTGGGCAGGGAAGATCTGGAGAAGGGAAAGGCTCCCCACTCCAGTATTCTGGCCTGGAGAATCCCATGGACTGTATAGTCATGGCATCGCAAAGAGTTGGAAATGACTGTGCGACTTTCACTTCACTTCCTACTCATAGTTAATTCAAAACTTGTAATAGTTTCCGTTTTACTGATTATGCCTAGAGTGTGAATGATATTATATATTCTCCATGTTGTTCTGGGTGGTTTTATTGAAAAATATAAGACAAGATTCAGATTTAAGAAACTGCTATTATGTGAACTCTGTTATTTTTCTTTTTCTCTAACAATAGAAGCTCTTTTGAATATTAAAAAAAGACTATTATATTAAAAATAATAATGATATGTTCTGAATTTTTCAGTCAGTGATTATAAAGACAATGCTTTAAACATAGACTTCAAGGAACTATTTTGTAGGGGAAAAAAGATGACACTTCAAGTCAGATGAGTTAATCTTGACTGGTTTTCACATTTCACACATAAAACATTAATAAAGCATGTCAATCCATTTCAATCATTTGTTTAATTATTATTCTCTTTGAAGTGTCCTGACAGAATTGAAAAATAAAAATGAAAGTAGTAATATTGCAAATAAAAGCTGTATGGTAGCTTCACAGGTTTATATTTTAACTCACTGCATCATCAAATACCATTTAAATGAAATGATCTTGTAGAATTTTTACCTTTGTCTCTTTCCAGTCAACCTTGTTATTCAAGCTTGCTTATTCTGAGGGACACAAATTCATCAAAAATATCATTAGGGTAAAAAAGTAATCTCCCATTTTATTTAGCAGACCTTTAGTTTTCATATCTGTAATTGTAGTATAGTCAATACCTACCAAAAAAATCTTGCAGAATAATTTTATGTTTTTGAGGCTCTTGAGAAGAGTATATCAAAACCTGATTTCCACAATGTAGAATGAACTATATCAATTCAATATCAACATAGAAATCACTACCACAAGGATGTTACAATGTAAGGAATGAATAGAAAGGAGGAAGGAAGTTGCAATTCAATGATCTAACAAGAGGTAGATATAACAGAGGATCTAAGAAAAAGAATCAGTCATCTTGTAGAAAAGATACCAAATTTGGGATATGACCAAAAGAAAGCAGTTGTCCAAGGATCTATGTAGAAGGGGATAATAGTATTCATGGCAGAAGAAACAAAAATATTCCATAAATGACATATTTCTGCAAAGAAACAAAAAATACTATGTCTTCTACCAGTGTTTGAAAGATAAACATAGATAGGCTGAAAACCAGAAAAGTAAAGAGACAGAGAATGGAATCTGTATACCAATCCAGAGAGACAAAAATGATATTAAAAATTATTTAAGATAATAGCATTTCATAATATTAAAATAAAGTATTAGAAAACAGGGAAACACTACAGTTAACTCTTGAATGCTAGTTATGTGCAAAATTCTCCAAGCCAGGATTTAATAGTACGTGAATTGTGAACATCCAGATGTTCAAGCTTGATTTAGAAAAGGCAGATCTGAGATCAAATTGCTAATATCTTTTAGATCATTGAAAAAGCAAGAGAGTTCCAGAAAAACATATATTTCTGCTTTATTGACTATGCCAAAAGCTTTGACTGTGTGGATCACAAAAAAAAACTGTGGAAAATTCTTAAAGAGGTGGGAATACCAGACCACTTGACCTGTCTCTTGAGAATTATGTATGCAGGTCAGGAAGCAACAGTTAGAACTGGACATGGAACATACTGGTTCCAATCAGGAAAGGTGTACGTCAAGGCTGTATATTGTCACCCTGCTTTTTTAACTTGTATGCAGAGTACATCATGAGAAAAGCTGGGCTGGATAAACCCTGGGATTGAATCAAGATTGCCAAGAGAAATATCAATAACCTCAGATATGTAGACGACACCAATATTATGGCAGAAAGTGAAGAGGAACTGAAGAGCCTCTTGATGAAAGTGAAAGAGGAGAGTGAGAAAGTTGGCTTAAAGCTCAACATATAGGAAACTAAGATCATGGCATCTGGTCCCATCACTTCATGGCAAATAGATGGGGAGACAAGGGAAGCAGTGTCAGACTTTATTTTTCTGGGCTCCAAAATCACTGTAGATGGTGACTGCAGCCATGAAATTAAAAGATGCTTACTTGTTGGAAGAAAAGTTATGATCAACCTAGACAGCTTATTAAAAAACAGAGACATTACTTTGCCAACAATGGTCCATCTAGTCAAAGCTTTGTTTTTTCCAGGAGTCAGGTATGGATGTGAGAGTTGGATCATAAAGAAAGCTGAGTGCTGAAGAATTGATGCTTTTGAACTGTGGTGTTGGAAGACTCTTGAGAATCCCTTGGACTGGAAGGAGATCCAACCAGTCCTTCCTAAAGGAGATCAGTCCTGAATGTTCATTGGAAGGACTGATGCTGAAGCTGAAACTCCAGTACTTTGGCCACCTGATGTGAAGAGCTGACTCATCTGAAGAGACCCTGATGCTGGGAAAGATTGAAGGCAGGAGGAGAAGGGGACGACAGAGCATGAGATGGTTGGATGGCATCACTGACTCCATGGACATGAATTTGAGTAAACTCCAGGAGTTGATAATGGACAGGGAGGCCTGGTTTGCTGCAGTCCATGGGGTCTTGAAGAGTTTGACATGACTGTGCAACTGAACTGAACTGAGCTTGTGATCTGTTCTGGAGAAAGATTCGTAAACACTTGAATATGTATTCTGCAGGTTTTGGAAAGAATGTCCTATACATATCTGTTAAGTCCATTCAGTCTAATATGTCACTTAAGGACACTGTTTTCTTATTGATTCTCTGTCTGGTTGATCTATTTATTAATATAAGTTCAGTCTTAAAATCCCCTATTATTGTATTACCATGAATTTCTCCATTTATATTTTTAACACACACTTTACATAATATGTGCTCCTCAAATTAGGTGCACTTATGTT
Source organism: Cervus elaphus (assembly GCF_910594005.1). Taxonomy (NCBI): domain Eukaryota; kingdom Metazoa; phylum Chordata; class Mammalia; order Artiodactyla; family Cervidae; genus Cervus; species Cervus elaphus. The sequence goes on from NC_057835.1 coordinate 79,623,477, forward strand.
TAAAAATTTTACATATTTTTGGATTAACACCTTTATTATTATATAATGCTCTTTTTGTGCTTATTATAGACTGATTTTTGTTTAAAAAATGTTTATCTTAAATTGGAGGATAATTGCTTTACAATATTGTGTCAGTTTCTGCCATACATCAACACAAATCACCCACTGGTATACATATGTCCCCTTCCTCTTGAACTTCCCTCCCACCGCCTACCCCAGCCCACGTTAAACACCAGGTTTGGGCCCCTTGAGCCATCCAGCAGATTCACAATGGCTATCTGTTTTGCATACGGTGATGTGTATGTGCAGATGCTACTCTCTCAATGTGCCCCACCCTCTTCCTCCCCGACTGTGTCCACAAGTCTGTCCTCTATGTCCTTGTCTCCTTTGCTGCCCTGCAAATAAGTTCATCAGCATCATCCTTCTAGATTCCATAAAGTCTACCTTCCTATGTCAATATTGCTAACCTTGCTTTCTTGTCATTTCCGTTTGAAAGGAGTATCTTTCAGTCTACATGCCTGCGTTTTTTATCTCTGAGGTAAATTTTTTGTAGACAGTACATCAATTTTTAACCTAATCGCTATCTGACATTTTTATTGGAGCATTTAGTCCGTTGATATTTAGAGTGATTACTGATAAGTTTGTACTTAACATTTTGTTACTCTTTTCTGGTTGTTTGTGTAGTTCTTCTCTGTTCTTTTCTTATTTTAGTCTCTTCACTGTGATTTAACAATTTTCTGTAGTATTATGCTTGTATTCCTTTCTATTATATATGAAAGTGAAAGTTAAGCTGAAAGTCACTCAGTTGTGTCCTACTCTCTGTGACCCCATGGATTGCAGCACACCAGGCCTCCCTGTCCATCACCAACTCCCGGAGTCCACCCAAACCCATGTCCATTGAGTCGGTGATGCCATCCAACCATCTCATCCTCTGTCGTCCCCTTCTCCTACTGTCTTCAAACTTTCCCAGCATTAGGGTCTTTTCCAGTGAATCAGTTCTTCACATCAGGTGGCCAAAGCATTGCAGTTTCAGCTTCAACATCAGACATTTCATAATTTACCTGGTAAATAGTTCAAGCAATAGTAATAATAATGTTAGCTCAATTTGAGAAAGAAAAGACAAACATACTGAGAACTTCAGCAAAAACAAAAAGAAAGAAAGAAAGCTAGAAAATATAAAAATTAACCAGCCAGAGAGGAGGGATGCAAAAGATTAGGTGAAAGTATTACCTATCTAGATCGTGAAGGCATGTCCTTGGGAGGGAGCATCACTGTGCAATCTGTTCGTGTGTCTGACTGAGTCTTCTTTTGGGGTCTGTTCACATGTCGGGCTGAGCCCTCCTTTGGGGTCTGTTCATGTGTGGGGCTGAGTCTTCCTTTTGGGGAGCTCTGCTGACCGCTGCAGGTGTGAGGAGGGAGTCTTAGGCTCACTGTCAGTCCCTGCCCTGGCAGTGACTGGGGTCTGGGGTCCTGGAGCATGGGCCCTGAGGGGATTTGACTTCCCGCTGGTACAACAGCCGTTTCTGCCTTAGGGGAGGGTGTGGCCAGGGCCCCAGGCTTCGGGACTACAGTTCTAAGCTGGTTCCACTTTTCCTGTGGTGTGTGTGCCTTAGTTAGGAGCTGAGTAAAAGCCAAGTGGTAGAACGCAGAGCTGCGTCTGTTGCTTCCTAAGAGTGAAGAAGCACACCTTCTAGCAACGCCAGTATCTACCCGGCTGGAGGCAGGGTCAGGGCCCACGCCGGCTTAGCTCGCTCCGTGTTTGCGCATACCTGTTGGCAACGGTGGCTTCCGCCTTAGTGAAAAGCAGAGCCGGAACCGGAAGGGCTGAAGCAGGAAGCCAGCGCAGACCGAGGGGCATGCTGGGGTGGGTCCTGCAGAGCATCGGGCAGTTTTCAGTCGGCTCCCTCCTTGCTGGGACTCTACGCGAGCAAATCTGTGCATGCTCTCCCCAAGAGTGGCGGTGCAGTCTCTTCCAGCCCTCTGACAGACCCTACTGGTCTTCTAACCAACCAAGGGACTCACATTTTGGTATTGAACCCAGTGCTGAGGTGCTTAATCTGTGGCTCGAATCCCTCACTCTCCAGGGAGAATCATTGAGCCTGTGGATTTCCCTCCCCTTTGACCGGCCCTGCTAGTGGTTTGGGTCCTGACTGCGTTGCTTATTCCTTCTACCAGACCTCTTATGGATCTGTCTTTACCACTTTGTCTGTGTAAGAACTGTTCTGCTGGTCTGCGTATGGTTCTCAGCAATGCCTGTTCTATCTGAAGCTGTAATTTGATGGGTCTCTAAGGGGGAGTGAGTTCAGGATCCTCCTACTCTTCCGTGTTGATCCGTCTTCCCAACTCAGTTTATTTTTTGACTGTAACTTTAGCAAAAGTGAGAGACATAGCTTGAAGACATGGTGCGTGTGTGGGTGCTAAGTTGCTTCAGCTGAGTCTGGCTCTTTGACCCCATGGACTGTAGCCCACCAGGCTCCTCTGTCCGTGGGATTCTCCAGGCAAGAATACTGGAGGGAGTTGCTGCCCTTCTCCAAGGGCTCTTTCCATCCCAGGGATAGAACCCGGGTCCCTTACATCTCTTGCCTTGGCAGGTGGGTTCTTTACCACTAGCACCACGTGGTAGGAGTAGGGAAAGGCAATTGAACAGTGGGTGAATGATGTGTATCATTCAGATTGAATTGTGCCAAAACCAAAGCAAATGTATAGGATGATATTACATCAACTGTATTTTATATGTTACATAAAATAATTTTATGATAATCACTTTATTTATATAAAGTTTTGCCATATTTTTTATTTACAACCTAATAAAATAATTGGCTAAATCAACAGTAACACAATGAGGATACTCACTTGATTAACTACCAGTGAACAGTGCAATAGAGGAGTCACTTGTTATAATTGCTACCGTCTATGTACCTCAAAAGAATGAAAAAAATGAATGAAACAAACAGCATATTTGTAAAGCATATGAATTTATATGTAGGAGAAATCTCTTGAGAAGCATGAGATACATGTCTTTTTAAATTAAAGATTCATTCATTGTAGTGACATTTTCTCTTTTCCAATTCTATTTTAAGCATCTCAAAAATTATTCTGTCATGCAGTTTATTACCAACTGTACCTAATCCCCTGGCCTTACAAAAGCTGTTTTCCTTTTTTTCTCTCACCTTCTGTATTCCCTTGATAGGTTAGCTTTTACTAGCCTCCTTAAGTAGGGCGTTTGTTTCCCCCAGAGACTGGAAAGCAATATAAAGGAAATGGAGGATTGATATGAAAGAACACCTGTGCAGTAATGAGATAAAGCAAGTAGTCTGAATGAATAAAAACATGAAACACCTAGCCCATTTGCTTCCTTAAATTTGCAGAGAAAAGTAATATGTTAACTGGTTTGGTAAACAACAATCCTCATAAAGAATATAATTTTATTTTCCTTATTCTTTGAGACATTTTTCTAAAAAGGAATTTGGCAGTAGTGTACAATTAAGATTTTATAGGAAAGAAAATCTTTAACTAGTGACCTGTATTCTTTGGTTGTAATAACATGGGGAAGAAAGCCTAGTGGTGATATTAAATTATATTACCTGAATATTTTAACTGGAACACTTGGAGTAGGACCTAACATGTGATTTTCTAATTGCCTCTCAGTTACAGTCTCTTAGTGAGGAGTTTTTGTGAAATCAGTAAATAAAACTGTACAGTAATTGTAGTGGGACATATTCCTAGAAACAGATATCTACAAGGTTTTAGATTCAGTAGAACTTGTTTTAAGTGATTTATATGTGTAATTGACTTTAAGCCCTTTGGAATGAATCATAGCAGAGTAGATACTTCTCCTTTAGACTACTAGGTTAGAGTGCCTTTATGAAATTAATTATATTTTCATAGGTAAGTGACATGTGATTTGATGAATTATCACACCTGAAAAATCCACAAGGAGGGCATCTGTGTGCAGATCACTGCTTCTTTTAACCCAGTTGTCAGGTAAGTAGTCTCCTTTTATGCATTCCACTTGTTATAGAAACAAAAGATGGATGAGGTTTAATAGTTTAAATGCAGTTCTCTATGGAGAAAAAGAAAGGATCATATCTATCAGGCTTATTTTCAGTCAGGGGATCTGACATTTATTCAAATGCAAAAATGTGTCTATGTGGTATTATAGGGTCTGCCAACATAGCAATCTATCAAGTAATTTGTGTGTATCAAATAGGAAAGGGATTATCACTGCTTTTATGTGTGAATTATTTTTTAAACATAATTTGTCTATTTGGATGTTGCTATCTAGTGTAATCATCTGATGCAATTTATCTGAGAATATGCTCCCCAAATATTTAATAATACATGAACTGGATTTTGCTTACTCTGTGCTCAAAATATTAATTAATCTATGGACCATTAAACTTAGATAAGATGTAAGAACTTTCCTCAGCACCACAGTCTATGCAGACACAAATTACCAATAAGCTTTAGCATTCAATATGAACCATACTTTTTCTGTTGTAGTGTTAAAGAGCCTATAAAAAAGATTTTCAAACCCCAGTCTCCCATATTGCACATAGATTCTATACTGTCTGAGCCAACAGGGAAGCTCAAAAAAATTTCAAGTTATGGTAAATTAAACCATTCTAGACTTGCTAAACATCTTACTCCTGGATGAAAAAATAATTATTTTTATCACCCGTTCTTCCACAAGACATTATAAAAATAGCAGTTGTTTAGTCTCTGTCATGTCCAGATTTTTCAGCGCTATGGACTGAAGCATGGCAGGCTTCCCTGTCATTCACTATTTCCCAGAGATTACTCAAACTCATGTCCACTGAGTCGGTGATGCCATCCAACCATCTCATCCTCTGTCGCCCCCTTCTCCTCCTGCCCTCAATCTTTTCCAGCATCAGGGTCTTTTCCAATGAGTCAGCTTTTTGCATCACATGGTCCAAGTACTGAAGCTTCAGCATCAGTCCTTTCAATGAATATTCAGAGCTGACTTCCTGATATCCTTGCAGTCCAAGAAACTCTCAAGAGTCTTCTCCCGCACCACAATTTGAAAGCATCAAATCTTTAGTGCTCAGCCTTCTTTATGGTCCAGCTCTCAGATCTACATATGACTACTGGAATAAGCATAGCTTTGACTATATGGACTTTTGTCAGTGAAGTAATTGCTCTTTAACACACTGTCTACATTTGTCATAACTTTCCTTCCAAGGAGCAAGCATCTTTTAATTTTATGGCTGTAGTCATTGTCTGCAGTGACTTTGAAGCCAGGAAAATAAAATCCATCAGTTTCTCCCCTTCTATTTGCCATGTGAAGGTGGGACTGGATGCCATAATATTAGTTTGTTTTTTTTTTTTTTTAAATGTTGAGTTTCAAGCCAGCATTTTCACTCTTCTTTTTTCCACCTTCATCAAGAAATTATTTAGTTTCTCTTCACTTTTTGCCCTTAGAATGGTATCATCTGCATATCTGAGGTTATTGATATTTCTCCCAGCAATCTTGAGAATAGCTATTTTGGTTATTGATATTTCTCCCAGCAATCTTGAGAATAGCTATTTTTATTCTATTCAATTATGGATTACACGTGAAAGTTTCCTCATGTTTGAAATCTTAAAAAGTATATAATAAAAATATCAAATATCTGTAATTACACTAAAATCTGAATTTATTAAACCAGTTCCTGTTTATCAATTAAGTATAATTTTCCAGCACTTTGCCTTTATCCTTACCAGACATACGTAACCTAGACAGAGTACCCTTTTGTCCTGAGGGTACAAAAGCTGAATTAAACTTTTTTAGCTTATTTAAATCAGGTGTAAAAGCTAATCAGAACTGGGGTCATTAAAATATTCAAAGAGGTAGGATGCAAATGTAAAATTAATTTGACTTGATGAGAAAAATAATATATTAAATTATATCAGGCATCATGCATAACATAAGAGCAAAATGTTGCAAAATATACTGCATCAAGGAATTTGAAAATAAAAGTTCCATGGAATTGAAATAGCAGGCAACAACATAAAAGAAATGGTAACTACAAAAAAGACACAAATTAAATCTGTAATTAAGTGTGCTTATCTATGCTATTTCCTCACTTATATAAAGGCAGATTCCATTTGATTTTCACATTAAGAAAGACAAATGACCTTAAAACTGACCCCTTCATAAAAATGCAGCAAACTTGTTAGCCAATTTAATGATCTGTATGTGAAGTCAAAATGTTATAATATCCCATTAGATGTCACCTATTGATTTCTTGTACTCATAATGACAATAAATGAGTAGATAGAGGTTAAAAGACAAAAGTTATGATTTAAAGAAAATGAGCACTTCAGAAGCATAATCAGTATAAGACCCTGATTAATAAAAATGATATTGAGCTAGTCAATTAATGTTGACATTTATTTTCCATCATAAAATGAAAAGGATGAAAAGGTTGATCCTATTCATTGCATTCTACTAATCAGGCCTAAGGAAATCTCATACTTTCCTATTTCTAACATCTTTGCTTCTTATATTCCACTTCCAATTTAATGAGTTCAGTTATTAGATTCTATGCAAAGGCAGCAATGAAAATTCAGTTAGGTAACCTTTTCATATGTGCTGTTTTGAAATTTTGGACATATATTCAAAATCATTTTCTTTAAAAAGAAGGCTGTAAGTTTGTATGTTTTGCAAGCAAATGATGGAATTCTCTAATATCCTCAGTTTCCTCAAATAACACATTTAAGTTTCTAGTACTATCCTCTAGATAAAAAGTTGTCTCAATTTGTTGTACAGAAAAATAGAATCTAATTATAGGGTTAGAAAGTACTTCTAGAAATTAAAAAAGCTGAATATTCTTATTTTAGTAGATAATACATATGTTCTTGATCAAATCTCACTTAGAAAAGTAATAACAATAGAAGAACTGTCCAAATGTGTGAAATCTGGGAACACATATGTTGATATTAATTTTAGTGAGGAAACATACACCATTTCAGTGAATAAACCTTGATATAAGATGAGATATTTTATTTTAAACTAAAGTAGCTGATTAGCTGTGTGAACTTTGACTATTTGCATAACATTTCCAAACTCACTTTATAAAGTGAGGAAGCTAATGGTGTCTATATAATTAGAATATTTTAACATTAATTTAATGCATGCAATACACATATCAAGGTGCTTCAAGGATGAAAGGCCTTCATTGATTATCAACGGTTTAGTTACTACTTTTGATAATACTTTGCTTTGAAGAAGAAAGTTCATAGCTTTTGTGTTTGAGTAGGTAAAATTTACCATTTTCACAAATAACAAAATTATTTATGTAGTGAGTGCATCTATATTTGGTAAAATAAAATTAAGTGATGTTTGATTTAATTACAGGTCAATTTTAATGCATATAGATATCCAGTTCACTCAGCACAATTTTAAAAGGCCAGACAGCCTCCACTAGTGTTTTTTCAAATTATTTAAAAATTATTTGAGCATAAACACTTCCAAGATAGTGAGAATATATTCTTTAAAATTGCTGCAGCATAAAAATAAAAGCATAAGCAACAGTTTTTGACATTAACTTTTTAAGAAACCTACAAACTAAGTAAAATTGTCACAGATTAAGACTGATTTGTTAAGAAAAATGGCTTAATTGCTCTAAGAACAATTATAAATTTGTAAGATTAACATTTCCTCCTCTCCAGATCCATGGTAGCCTTGAAAATTAATACTTTTCAACATTCATAACTATGAGAACAGAACAACTTGACAGCTAAAGGAAAGGATAAATGGGTTTGAAATTCACACAAATTTGCATTTCCAGATTGTCATTATATGACTGATCTGACAGCTCCATGAAAAGCTTTGTTTTCAGAACCTGTGTTTATTTGATTTGATTTAGAGTTACCTCTGTGGAAAAAAAAGAAAAAAAACCCTCTATTTCCCTGTTACTTTTCAAAAACAATCAGAGACAACTGTTCAAAATCACAAATGTCTGAAGCAATGAGATCACCTGGGGCTAAGAAAAGGCTGGCCAAAAAGAAAAGGCTGGCCAACAATCATAAGTATAGGAGAATAAGATGTTTGTTGGAATATATTTATAATATTCCTTGAATTCATAAGAACATAAAAATATTCAGGCTTGTGCACATGCCCAGGATGGATTTGAGAAAAGCCTCATTACTCATCTTTGGCTGAGTTTAAGACTATGGACAAACAGAAAGTGATGCGGAAGTCAGAGTTGTAAAATGCCTGCTGGAACAATGACTATATGTCCCTGCACATACACAGCGCCCCTCTCCCACCATCCCCTCAAAAGACGGGAGGTTTATTGAGTCAAAAATTTTGAGAAAATTTCTGTTTAGTACTGACTGTGCTAACTGGGTAGAGACTGCAGAGATCACACCGAGAAATAACACACTTTATGGAAGTTTTCTAGTAAAGTCTCTAAACAAATAAATAGTAACAGTAGCAACAAACAAATGCAAACCATGAGCACAAGAAAAAGCTCATTTCCAGAGTCACCACGTATTATTTTTAATATTCTGTTTACCAACAAAAATTCAAGAGAAAATGAAAGAAATAAGAAAGCATGAACAATACACAGGCAAAAAAGCAATCGATAGAAACTGCTCTTCAGAAAGACCAGATGGTAAACTTGTTGAGATAAAGATTTAAATCAACTGTTATATACATGGTTAGAGAGCTAAAGGAAAGCATGTCCACAGTATGGAAGTAGGAGAATAATGTCTCACCAAATAGAAAATAGCAATAAAAAGATATAATAATAAAAAAAAATTAGCAAACTATTAGAATGAAAGGGAGCTAAGAAAAATTTGATAATATTAGCTAAGGATATCAATAAATTATTTTCAATAATGAATAAAACAACTGGCAGGAAACCAAAAAAGAAACTGAACTTGAACAACACAGTAAACCAACTATGCCCAATATGACAAAGAATGTTCCAACTACCACACAATTGCACTCATCTCACATGCAAGCAAAGTAGTATTCAAAATTCTCCGAGTGAGGCTTCAGTAGTATGTGAATCAAGAACTTCCAGATATTCAAGCTGAATTTAGAAAAGGATGAGGAACCAGAGATCAAATTGCCAGCATCTGTTGGATCATCAACAAAGCAAAAGAGATCCAGAAAAACATCTACTTCTGCTTTATTGACTACAACAAAGCCTTCGACTGTGTGGATCACAACAAACTGTGGAAAATACTGAAAGGGATGGGCATACCAGACCACCTGACCTGCCTCTTGAGAAATATGTATACAGGTCAGGAAGCAACAGTTAGAAGTGGACATGGAATGACAGACTGGTTCCAAATAGGAAAAGGATTACGTCAAGGCTGTATATTGTCACCCTGCTTATTTAACTTATATGCAGAGTACATCGTGAGAAACGCTGGGCTGGAAGAAGCCCAAGCTGGAATCAAGATTGCCGGGAGAAATATCAATAACCTGAGATATGCAGATGACACCACCCTTATGGCAGAAAGTGAAGAACTCAAGAACCTCGTGATGAAAGTGGAAGAGGAGAGTGAAAAAGCTGTTTAAAACTCAACTTTCAAAAAACTGAAATCATGGAATCCAGGCCATCTAGTCAATGATTTTTCCAGTAGTCATGTATGGATGTGAGAGTTGGACCATAAAGAAAGCTGAACGCCAAAGAATTGATGCTTCCAATGAGTATTCAGGGTTCATTTACTTTGGATTGACTGGTTTGATTTCCTTGCAGTCCAAGGACTCTCAAGAGTCTTCTCCAACAGCACAGAGTTTTTGATGTTCAAAAGCATCAATTCTATGATGCTCAGCTTTCTTCATAGTCCAACTCTCACACCCATACAAGATCACTGGAAAAACCATGGCTTTGTGTATACAGACCTATGTCAATAATGTCTCTGGTTTTTAACATGTTGTCTAGGTTGGTCACAGATTTTCTTCCAAGGAGGATATTTTAATTTCATGGCTGCAGTCACCATTTGCAGTGATTTTGAGCCCAAGAAAATAAAGTCTGTCACTGTTTCCAGTGTTTTCCCATCTATTTGCCATGAAGTGATGGGACTGAATGCCATGATATTCAATTTTTGAATGTGCAGTTTTAAGCCAGCTTTTCTTCACCTACAATATTATTAGCTAAAATAAATAATAAAAATAAATTTGAAAAGGTGGAATATCTGGGAATATCTCGGCATTAAGTGGTATGTCTCAAAACTATTTTTTTTCAAAACGAAATTAAAAGAAGTTAAATACTGAAAGTGTTGAGATACATGAAAATGAAAAGAAAACTTACGGAGTTCAGCTACAACTGTGCTTGTATGAAAGATTGTAGCTGAAAACATCTTAAAAAGGAAGAGATATTTTAAATCAGTAACTAAAAATTCACCTTATAAATCTTGAAAAAAAGCTAATTAAGTAAAAGGAAAGCAGAAATAACAAAGATAAGAATAGAAATAAACAAAATAAGTAATTTTAAAAATACAGAGACTGTCAAAAAAGTTCAAGTGGTTCCTTTGTAAAGATAAATAGAATTGACCAAAATTTAGTTTGACCACAAAAAAAGAGACAGAGAATACTCAAATTAATAAAATTCAGAAGGAAAGAAGAAACTTTGCTACTAGCTTATAGAAATAACAGGAATCATAAGAGAATATTATTAGCTATATTTGAAAACCAGGGTAAAATAGTTTTTTTGCATTGCATACCCTTGACTCATTTATTTTGTAGCTTGAAGTGTGTCCCCCTAAATCTCCCTCACCTGTTTCTCTCATCCCTGTGCACTCTTCTCCTAAGTAACCCACTGGTTTTTCTTTGTATGCTTGATTCTGTTTTGTTATGCTTATTCATTTGATTTTATTTAGATTTATTTGCTTTTATTTAGATTTCACGTGCAAATGAAATGGTATTTGTCTTTCTCTGCCTGACTTACTTCACTTAACATAATTCACTGTGGGTCCATCCATGATGTTGCAAATGACAAGATTTCATTCAAATTTTTGCCTGAGTAGCACTCCATTGTAACACAACACATCTTTATTCCTTCATCTATTGGGCATTTCTAGTATCTTATTCATATTTTATCTTTTTATTACTTGTATGGTCTGTACATATTCCCTGTCTTTATTAATGATTTTGATAGTATCTTTTTTCCCTGATAACTCTGAATAGTGGTTTATCAAGTGTGTTATTCTTTCAAAAAGCATTTTTTTTTTAATTTCATTGATTGCCTCTATTGCTTTCTCTTTTCACTGTCATTGAAATTTGCTCTTATAACCATCATTTTATTGTTTTGGATTTAATTTGATCTTACTTTTCAGTTTATTCTGCTAAAAGCTTATATCATTGATTTGAGAACTCACTTCAATTTTAGTATATGCACAGAAGAATACAAGCTCGCTATGAATTTTAATGTACAGAATATGGTCATATGGAACTGGAAAAGAATATATATTCTGTTTTTGGATGGTGTGTTATATAATTTTCATATGTCTCACATTGGTGCATAGTGTTATCCAGGCCTTCTAATTTCAGTATTTCTATTTATCTTTTGGGCGTCCTTGCTGGCTCTGTGGTAAAGAATCCCCCTGCCAGTGAAGGAGATAAAGGTTCAATCTCAGGGTTAAAAGATCCTCTGGAGAAGGAAATGGCAACCCACTCCAGTATTCTTGCCTGGGAAATCCCCTGGACAGAGAAACCTGGCAGACTACAGTCCAGTTCAGCTCAATCACTCAGATGTGTCCAACTGCTTGCGACCCCATGGACTGTAGCACGCCAGGCCTCCCTGTCCATCACCAACTCCTGGAGCTTGCTCAAACGCATGGCCGTCGAATGAGCTACAGTCCGTGGGGTCGCAAAAGAGTCAGAGATGACTTAGCAACTAACAACAACAATAGTCTCTCTTATTTCTATCAATCGCTTCTTGATAGATTGTAAAGCTATGTAGTTAGGGGGAAATGGCTTAAAAATTTTATATCTCATTGCTAAATTTGCCCTTATCAATCTGTAATATTCTTCTTTATCCTTGAAAACATTCCTTGTTTTGAAAAAAAAATTGTATAATACTAGTATGCTCAATATACCTTACTTATAACCAGTGTTTACATCTTCTTCCATGTTTGGGATTTTAATGACGAGCTTTATATATAAAGTACTTTATTATAGACAGCCTATAGTTGATATTTTTAATGCAATTTGCTAATTTTTCTCTTTTATTTGGTATGTTTAGGTTAAGTTACATTTAAATATTATAATCAACCAATTGCAATGAATGCATCTTGTAGTTTATTGATATAATATGATTTGAGTCTACCATTTCACTGTTTTAAACTTGTTTGTTCCTTTTGGTTTTTATTCTGGTTCCTCCTTCCTACCTACTTTAGGATTACATGGATATTTTTATCATTGAAATGTTTCTATTGGCATAAATCAGTAATGCTGTGTGTTTTTGGTGGTTGTTGAAAGCCTCACAATATAAATACCTAACCATTCATAGATTTCTTAGTTCATATTTTACCAATATAAATAAAATATCAATGCTTAAAATTATTGGGCTGTAATTGTCATATCTACTATATTTATACACATTGAGTCTTTATCCGTTTCAGTTTTGCTTACATAGTTGTTCTTATTTTAGACTTCAGAAAATCAGGCAGGTCAAGTGGTTATTAAGTTTCATTAAGTTTTATTACTGACTAATGCTGGGAGGGATTGGGGGCAGGAGGAGAAGGGGACGATAGAGGATGAGATGGCTGGATGGCATCACTGACTTGATGGACATGAGTTTGAATAAACTCCGGGAGTTGGTGATGGACAGGGAGGCCTGGCGTGCTGCGATTCATAGGGTCGCAAAGAGTTGGACACGACTGAGGGACTGAACTGAACTGAACTGAACTGAACTAATGTGGAACACAGGATATATTTCAGACAGTGAAATTATTTTGTATAATATTGAAACATGTCATTAAAATGTGTCAAAACCTATATAATGTGCAACATGGATAATAAACAAATGTGATTTTGTTATTACTAGCCAATAATAATGCATCAATATTCACTCATCAATTATAAAAGCAGTAGTCCACAAATGCAGGATGATAATAACAGAAGAGACCTTGGGAGGGGGAGGGTTGCGAGTGAGAAGGAGTATAAATAGAACTCTGTACTTCCCACTCAATTTTTTATACTTTTAACCGGCTAAAAATAGCCTGTGAATTAAAATAATAATACTAACAAGAATTCCTGCTATGGCCTGAAACTAAGAGTCGATGTTTTCCCATAGAGGCTAGGCACTCTATCAACTGTAGGTACATTTAAAGCCTGTCTTAGGGGGCTTCCTGGCGGCTCAGACAGTAAAGAATCTGTCTTCAATACAGGCGACCTGGGTTCAATCCCTGGGTCGGGAAGACCCCCTGGAGAAGGAAATGACAACCCACTCCAGTACTCTTGCCTGGAAAACCCACGGACAGAGGAGCCTGGTGGGCAGCAGTCCACGGGGTCGCCCAGAGCCAGACCCGACTGAGCGACTGTTTCTTGTATCAAAGCCGGTCTTCACCTGCCATGGGGCTAACACTCAGGTCAATGCCAGAGAGCAAAAAAGCAACAGTTGACAAGAAAATCGGCCTAGTACGATTTTCACTTAATTCAAGTTTCCCCTTTCTACAGGCAATCCATGAGCTTTAATTTTCAGAGTCATCAAATAGCTGACTTTTTAGGTCTTTTTTTTTTTTTTTTTTGAGAGTTGTTTCTGTCAGAAGTTGACTGTAATTATGTGAGCTTGATGAACCTCAAAAATCCACATTACTTTTATTTTATTTTTTATTTGTTATCATTGAAATATAGTTGATTTACACATAAAGACAAATACTATGTTTTCACTTATTTGTGGAACCTGAAAAATAAAATGAATGAATATAACAAAACATAAGTACACTCACAGATATGAAGAGCATTGGTTTTTAAATGTATTTCTTAACCATTCACTCATTTATCTGTTATTTTCAAACAAAAGACATAATGAGTGGGCTAAATTCTGGCTAAAAAGGATTATAAGTGTCTTTATAAAAGCAAATCAAAAAAAAAAAACACATGGCTTGTTAGGAGAAACATATTTCAATAATAAAATAATCATTTTCATAACAGGTGTGTTTATGGGATGTTAATGTTGTATAGAAGATGGTATTATTTATCATAGTTTATAGTTTTGATTTTTTTTATTCATAGGCTCAGATTTGAGTAATTACATTATTACACTGTATTTTTGTTTCATTTTGACCAATGCATCTTTGATACTAAGAAAGTTATCCTTTTTGACTTTTAGAACATTTTCTTTTGAAAAGAATGCTGCATAAGTAGGTCATTATTGATAGATATCTATTATAGTATAGATGACCCTGGGATATCGATTGACTTGTCTTATGAACACATGAATTAGTGAACCAGATGGCTTAATCTCTTTCATAATTTTATAATATTGTAAATGTCCATATGTTTACAATATATGCAGTTTAAACAATGTTCATTTCCAGTAAGTACAAAAAGATATAGAGTTAATGAACTAATTTAATTCCAAATATATTCAAGATAACAAAGAACTTCTCATGTTGTGTTCTATATAAAATTGATGTCTGGTTATTTTTTAAATGATTTTTAAGTAAGTAATTTACATAATACCACATGATATTATTGCAGACCAACATCTCCCATCAATTTTTTTTTCCGGTACTCATTTGTTCCCTTATGCAAAATATTTTGGCACCTATTATGTTTCTGACACAGTTCTACATGCCGTAAGAATTAATACAATATATGATATATTAATCCTGTTTTCAAAGTGATTACAGGCAATTAAAAATGCAAGGGAATGTATTTATGAAAAGTGTTCAGATTCAATTACTGTGTAGAAGGATAAGTGGATTTTACAAAACAGGTAATTTACTAAAGGCATAAAAACACACGTTAGAATGTTATGTGTGCATGAGTGAGGTCAGAGAAGTCACACGGAGTTTAATAACTAAACAGATTTAGTGGTGGGAATCTATATAAACACATTTGGCTACAGTTAAGATACTGTGTCAGTAGGTATTTTGGGGAGCAGAGAGCAATAAGCCTTTTTTGCAGCTAAGCAGCTTGAAAGAAACCTACATAATAATGAGGACTTACTCTCTTGCGCCGAAGAATATGCATAAAGTGTCTCGAAAATGTAATGCTTATTTTAACAATAAAATGAGAGTTGGCTTAACATTCATTTATTTAAATGTGATTAACACTCTTCAAGGGAGAGAATATTACTGAATGTTCACTCTAAACCTGGAGAGGTAGAAACTATTATTTCATTTCCAGCAACAAATGAAGAATCTACAGCTCGAATAGGCAGCATCTCATGGAAGTTAAACCTCTGATCTAGAGCCAGTCGTGTACATTTGAAAATCAGCTCAGATATGTGTCTGTTCCGCAGGTTCTGCCGTCACCCTGGTGATTGGCACCCCTTCGGGAGAGGAGTAGCTGTTCCGTGAGTGAAGTCATGTGTTTATCCTTTCTTTATTTTTTTTTATTTTTATATATTTTTTCATTTATTTTTATTAGTTGGAGGGTGGGATGTTTCGAGAGAACAGCATCAAAACATGTATATTATCTAGGGTGAAACAGATCACCAGCCAGGTTGGATGCATGAGACAAGTGCTCGGGCCTGGTGCACTGGAATATCCTTTCTTTTTTTCCCCCCAAGAGTGATGTGTTAGGGAGCATGCATTTCCTGTTCCCTTAAATTGATAATTGTTATTTACTTAGATGTTCAGTGGTGCTCTGTGCTCAAAACGAACAGATTTTTGATGAGAGATAGTCCTTCAACATTTTGTAGTCCTGTTTTCTCATTTATTACATATGAATACATAAATATATTTATGATCTTTATTGTTTTAGTAAGAATAGAACAATTTTTACTAATAAAACAATTAGTAAAATAATATGCATATGTGTACTGTGTTTTTCCTACCAAGGAATAAGCTTATTGAGGGTCAGGTAAATATGTAATTTTAATGGTATGCAATATATAATAATAACTTATTGTTTTGTTAGGCTGAAAAACAATTCTGGACCTTTTCAGTGTCCTCTGCCTAATACCACATTTTCATCTCGGAACTTCTCTTGGAATTGTTGAATCTTAGTGCAAATTGCACAACTATGAATCAAAGAGGAGAATCTTGTTGTTCAGTCACTAAGTTGTGTCGGACTCATTGTGACCCCATGGACTGCAGCACGCCAGGCTCCTCTGTCCTTCACTATCTCCCAGAGTTTGCTCAAACTCGTGTCCATCGAGTCAGCGATGCTACTGACCATCTCATCCTCCGTTGCCTCCGTCTCCTCCTGCCTTCAATCTTTCCCAGCATCAGGGTCTTTTCCAATGAGTCGCCTCTTTGCATCAGGTGGCCAAAGCATTGAAACTTCAGGTTAAACGTCAGTCCTTCCAATGAATATTCAGGGTTTATTTCTTTAAGGATGGACTGGGTGGATCTCCTTGCAGTCCAAGGGACTCTCAAGGCTCTTCTCCAGTACCACAATTTGAAAGCCTCAATTCTTCAGCACTCAACAGTAAAATTTATATAATCAGAAGCTATATGTGGGGCTGTTCTCAACTAAAATATTAATAAATAAGCCATTGATTTAAACATATTAACATTTTTTTCTTTGTAGTTCAGGTATACATACCACCTTTCAATACTTAGAGCTAATGATCATAGGTACTTATTTTTGTATGTATTTTTAAAATATAATGATGAGTACTTATAAGATGAAAATTCAAAATTATAAAATCTGGTTTTAGAATGTCATTAAAATATATTTGTATGAGTCTTGAAATTTCTTCTTAAATATTTATTAAAATTCAGTTTCTGCAGTATAACTTAAATGTGCTGAAAGGAATTGGCACATTTTTCACATGAAGATCTTATTAGACTGAAATTGTATTCCGTTCCATCGGTATATCATGGCCCATCAATAACTTAAAGCAATGTAGAACTTTTACATTTAATGTCTTCACTAGGTAATGAAATGGAATATAGAAATATTTCTATGGGTTTTGAATCTCTGTGTTTTTTTTTTTTTTTTAATTCAGCACAAAGTTGAGATGGTGCAGGCATATTACTGCAGCTGTATCACAGAACATAATAAATGAAGTCATATAAGGATAGACAAAAATGCCTCTTGATAGCTTCCTGTGTCAGCATGTTAAAAGGTTATTGATGGCAGAAACCTCAAAGAAGCTTAAGAACAGCTAAGGAGCCAAAAGAAACAACTTAAATGGAAAAAAATTCTGTCCCAGTTTATTTCCTACAAATTGGGTGTGCAACGGAGAATATGTCAAAATAAGGTTATACCAAGAAAGTAAATACCTCCTTCAAAATTAAAAAAGGCAATATCTATACAAGAACAAATATCATATGACGTGTACACTTCATAATAGGAAGGTTTCCCCCGTAGCTTAGTCGGTAAAGCATCTGCCTGCAATGCAAGAGATCTGGGTTCGATTCTCGGGTCTGGAAGATCCCTGGAGAAGGAAATGGCAACCCAGTCTAGTATTCTTGCCTCGAGAATCCCATGGACAAGGAGCCCGGCGGGCTACAGTTCATGAGGTTGCATGAGTCTGACACAACTTAGCAACTAAAAAGACAACCAAGCTCTGTAATAAATTAATATCCATGTCACAGCAGAGCACTAATGAGTCAATGATCAAATATTAGTTTATTAACTTGAGGGGTAGAGATTCCATTAAACAATTACAAATTAAAATATACAGACATTAGGCAATTAGAGTTTTTGAGGTGAAAAGGACATACCCAAAACAAACTGGGAATATTTTCTACCAAGTAACAGAGACAACTATGGGGTGGTAATTGTAAGATTTTTGAAGTAGTAAGACCAATGAATATATTCAAAATGTCATCCTCTTATACCATGTTAATACTGTAACTTTTGGTTTTATTCATTTCCTCACAATCATTAGAGAACAAATACTAGGTAAAAACCCCAACCTGGGCTATGTGTTATAAATGGATAATGAATTATGTTAATTTCTGAGAATATACAACAAAGTTGAACTCTATTTAAAAAACATTTTTTGAATTAACTTTAAAATACTAAAAAAGATCAAAGTTGTTAAGTCAGTCAGTCAGTTCAGTCGCTCAGTCATGTCCGACTCTTTGTGACCCCATGAGTCGCAGCACGCCAGGCCTCCCTGTGCATCACCAACTCCTGGAGTTTACCCAAACCCATATCCATCGAGTCGGTGATGCCATCCAGCCATCTCACCCTCTGCCATCCCCTTCTCCTCCTGCCCTCAATCCCTCCCAGCATCAGGGTCTTTTCCAATGAGTCAACTCTTCTCATCAGGTGGCCAAAGGATTGGAGCTTCAGCTTCAGCATCAGTCCTTCCAAGGAACACCCAGGACTGATCTCCTTTAGGATGGACTGGTTGGATCTCCTTGCAGTCCAAGGGACTCTCAAGAGTCTTCCCCAACACCACAGTTCAAAAGCATCAATTCTTCCGCGCTCAGCTTTCTTCACAGTCCAACTCTCACATCCATATATGACCACTGGAAAAACCATAGCCTTGACCAGATGGACCTTTGTTGGCAAAGTAATGCCTCTGCTTTTTAATATGCTGTCTAGGTTGGTCATAACTTTCCTTCCAAGGAGTAAGCGTCTTTTAATTTCATGGCTGCAATCACCATCTGCAGTGATTTTGGAGCCCAGAAAAATAAAGTCTGACACTGTTTCCACTGTTTCCCCATCTATTTGCCATGAAGTGATGGGACCAGATGCCATGATCTTGGTTTTCTGACTGTTGAGCTTTAAGCCAACTTTCTCACTCTCCTCTTTCACTTTCATCAAGAGGCACCAGTAAATGGAGAATATGTGTGCCTGTCTGAACCTTCAAAGCAGATGATCAAAAATGAGATTATGTTATCCATACAGGAGTATAACTAAGGAAATTTAGCAGTTACTCATCCTAAAGAACTTGGAGAGTCCTAAAGAAATGACTTTTCCTTGAGAGATTTGTACCTAAGTTTGAAATGTTGATTTCAATGTCTAGGATAAGGGATATCTACATGAAAAGTGCATTAAAAAGAAAACTTTCTGTAGGTGGAAAAGTTTGAAGTGGGAAATGCATTCCAAGTGGTGTTTATTTTCTTGAAAGAAGGGTTGAAGTGTAAGTTATCATGGTTTCCTTCAGCACATTCAAATCCAGAGAAGCAAAAATAGGGTTAAATGATGGTCGCTACGTAAAGAGGACACTAGTGTCAAATTGTAACAGATGACAATATTAGGAGATGCACAGTTAAAGATTATCAGAATAATTGGCTGGAGAATACTATCCTGTAGCAACACTGGTGTTTGATGAAGAATCAGTCTTGAAAAATAGAGTTACTTTGCAATCAATATGACTGAGGAGTCTTGGACTGAATAAATCATTTTTAATTCTATAGCTTCAAAAATGTTGTTGTAGGTATACTAAAGTTCACAGCATTGATTGTGTTGTTTGGAGACTATGTATACTTTGTTATGTCTGATCTTTTGAAACAATGTGGTTTGTGATTTGATTTTGTTGTTTTGTTTTTTTTTCTTTTAGCATAAAAGGCAAGGGACTCTTGTCAGGTAATGTGGTTAAGAGGTGGAGTTAAATACAGAATTCTTTCAGAAACTAAGTAAATCACAACTGTAAGAACTTCCTTTATAATTTCTACATTGTCATAAGGGTCAAGATTTGGTTTTGATATTTGACCTCATCCCTCTCCTTCAGACCTTGGAAGTTGTTTCTTTTTGTATAGAGTTCTGGCAAAAGCAACCGTCCCAATCAGCAGAATTTACATAAGAAATAGACATCTCTCAGTCCAGAGATAGAATACAGATGCCACATGTGAAACCAAAGATTCCTAATAGGTTCCTGATAAAATATTTGAACCTTCTCAATCAACCCCACTGTTTTTAGAATAATCACAGTTGACCCGTAGCTGCACTTGGAAATGGCAAGAAAAGGATATGAGAGGCAGAAGTTCTGTATTTGGAGCTGGTGTTTTGGCAGGAAACAGACAGGTTGGGACCTCGGAACCTTTGCTGCAGTGCTTGCGACTGGACAAGTGAATCCTCAGACAGCAAAATACAGAGAAACTACTACAGACAAACTCGACTTTGAAGGCCTGCCGCGGGCTCAGGAGCACTGCCTGCAGCAATCCTGGGAGCCGGGGCACGGTGGCGTAAGTCCTGTGAAAGGAAGCCAGTCCTCGGGGAGGGAACACAGCCCCACCACCAGCAGGAAATTGGATTTAAGATTTACTGAGCATGGCCTTGCCCCCCAGAGCAAAACCTTGTTTTTCCTACAGCCAGTCCCTCCCAGCGGGAGGCTTCCACAAGCCTCTTATCCTCATCGATCAGAGGGCAGACAGAACGAAAACCACAATTACAGAAAACTAACCAAACTGATCACGTGGATGACAACCGTGTCTAACTCAATGAAACTATGAGCCAGGCCCTGTAGGGCCACCCAAGATGGACGGGTCATGGTGGAGAGTTCTGACAAAACGTGCTCCACTGGAGAAGGGTGTGGCAATGTACTTCAGCATTCTTGCCTTTAGAACCCAATTAGTAGTATAAAAAGGCAAGAAGATAGGACACTGAAAGATGAACTCCCCAGGTCGGTGGGTGCCCAATATGCTACTGGAGATCAGTGGAGAAATAACTCCAGAAAGAATGAAGAGGCTGAGCCAAAGCAGAAACAACACCCAGTTGTGCATGTGACTGGTGGTGAAGTAAAGTCAGTCCAATGCTGTAAAGAGCAATATTGCATAGGAACCTGGAATGTTAGGTCCATGAATCAAGGCAAATTGGAAGTGGTCAAACAGGAGATGGCAAGAGTGAACACTAAAATTTTAGGAATCAGTGAACTAAAATGAACTGGAATGGGCAAATTTCATTCAGATAACCATAACATCTACTACTGTGGGCAAGAATCCCTTAGAAAAAAGCATCAATTCTTCAGCACTCAGCTTTCTCTATGGTCTAACTCTCACATCCATACATGACTACTGGAAAAACCATAGCTTTCACTAGACAGACCTTTGTCAGCAAAGTAATGTCTCTGATTTTTAATAAGCTGTCTAGGTTGGTCATAGCTTTTCTTGCAAGGAGCGTCTTTTAATTTCATGGCTGCAGTCACCATCTGCAGTGATTTTGGAGCCCCCAGAAATAGTCTCTCATTGTTTCCATTGTTTATCCATCTATTTGCTATTAAGTGATTTCATAGCATTATTTACAAAATGTGGGGCAAGAGAGTCTGAACATGCCATCTTAGCTAATTTCCCTTCTCTCCACACCACCCCATCCTCACCCTATCTAAGGAACCTCGGGGGAGTGAGCAAGGGCATTTGTGCTCTGTTTGTTTCTCTCTTGCTGCAGCATGAGTCTTGATAAAGCCTTGTGTAAATCTCTCATCTAGCCTTGTCAATTTCTATTGATTAAAGAGTCCAAGAACTCTAGTTGGTAGCAAATTTATAGCTTATTATTTCTGATGCAGATTTATTCTACCTGGTCATTTTATTTAAAACAAGCAAAACTAATCCTTTATCCTATTTAATATATGCCAATTTTATAACTTCTTCAGGTTTAGAAGTTTGCCTTTCAAAACGGTGCTCAGTCACGTGTCTGTGCAGGGGAAGGACTGTTTCTCTGGGTACTAACAGGTGAGGAGGGGCCGTGACATTCACAGGCACACGTCTTCCCGTGCCAGGGAGCTCTCATTGCCATTCAGTGGACACAGGTCTTCTGCCAAAAGACATCAGGAAGATGTCACTCTTTTTAAGCACAAGAATTGTCCAATGAGTAAGGCGCTCCAAGGAAATAATCAATGTCTTTGTCTTTCTCTGTCTCACTTTTAAACAATCTTTTTTCTGAGTCAGTGCCCCATTCTCCTTTTTGCTTGTTCTTAAATTGCTTTTAAATTTGTACCCTTTTCTGAGCCACTATCTCTTTTCTCCTGTTAACCAATTTTACAGCCTTCCTTTCCCAAGGATAATCAACATTGTCAGACCTCTATTTATCTTTCCAGATTTTTTTTTCTTTCAATATGTATATTTATCTATCATCTATCTGTATATGTGTAATAAAAACAGGTACATAATATAAAAATATATTTGTATCCATTTATATGTCTGTATTATTTTTCAAATTGCATGTATCATTCCAAAACTTTCTTTTCATTTACAAATATGCCATGGAGATCATTTCTTGCTGTTCATATAGTACTTTTTAATCACGGTATAATATTCCATAACATGAAATCAATAATCCTTATATTGCTGATAAAGTTATTTGCAGTTACTTATAAATATTCACAAGCCTGTCATGAGCATTTTTGTAGATGGTTATTGTGTACCTAGGTATCTATTTCTGTAGAAAGAGGATTCATGATTGAACTGCTGAGTTAAAGGATGTAAGCAATGTAAATGGGTTGAATGCCCCAACCAAAAGACAAAGATTGGCTGAATGGATACAAAAACAAGACCCCTATATATGCTGTCTACAAGAGACCCACCTCAAAGCAAGAGACACATACAGACTAAAAGTGAAGGGCTGGAAAAAAATATTTCATGCAAACGGAGACCAAAAGAAAGCAGGAGTCGCAATACTCATATCAGATAAAATAGACTTTCAAATAAAGGATGTGAAAAGAGACAAAGAAGGACACTATATAATGATCAAAGGATCAATCCAAGAAGAAGCTATAACAATTATAAATATATATGCACCCAACATAGGAGCACCGCAATATGTACGGCAAACACTAACGAGTATGAAAGAGGAAATTAATAGTAACACAATAATAGTGGGAGACTTTAATACCCCATTCACAACTATGGATAGATCAATTAAACAGAAAATTAACAAGGAAACACAAACCTTAAATGACATAATGGACCAGATAGACCTAATTGATATCTATAGGACATTTCACCCCAAAACAATCAACTTCACCTTTTTCTCAAGTGCACACGGAACATTCTCCAGAATAGACCACATCCTGGGCCATAAATCTGGTCTTGGAAAATTCAAAAAAATTGAAATCATTCCAGTCATCTTTTCTGACCACAGTGCAGTAAGATTAGATCTCAATTACAGGAAAAAAATTGTTAAAAATTCAAACATATGGAGGCTAAATAACACGCTTCTGAATAACCAACAAATCATAGAAGAAATCAAAAAAGAAATCAAAATATGTATAGAAATGAATGAAAATGAAAACACAACAACCCAAAACCTATGGGACACTGTAAAAGCAGTGCTAAGGGGAAGGTTCATAGCATTACAGGCTTACATCAAGAAACAAGAAAAAAGTCAAACAAATAACCTAACTCTACACCTAAAGCAACTAGAGAAGGAAGAAATGAAGAACCCCAGGGTTAGCAGAAGGAAAGAAATCTTAAAAATCAGGGCAGAAATAAATGCAAAAGAAACTAAAGAGACCATAGCAAAAATCAACAAAGCTAAAAGCTGGTTTTTTGAAAAAATAAACAAAATTGACAAGCCATTAGCAAGACTCATTAGGAAACAGAGAGAAGAACCAAATTAACAAAATTAGAAATGAAAATGGAGAGATCACAACAGACAACACTGAAATACAAAGGATCATAAGAGACTACTACCAGCAGCTCTATGCCAATAAAATGGACAACTTGGATGAAATGGACAAATTCTTAGAAAAGTATAACTTTCCAAAACTGAACCAGGAAGAAATAGAAGATCTTAACAGACCCCTCACAAGCAAGGAAATTGAAACTGTCATCAAAAATCTTCCAGCAAACAAAAGCCCAGGACCAGATGGCTTCACAGCTGAATTCTACCAAAAATTTAGAGAAGAGCTAACACCTATCTTACTCAAACTCTTCCAGAAAATTGCAGATGAAGGTAAGCTTCCAAACTCATTCTATGAGGCCACCATCACCCTAATTCCAAAACTAGACAAAGATGCCACAAAAAAAGAAAACTACAGGCCAATATCACTAATGAACATAGATGCAAAAATCCTTAACAAAATTCTAGCAAACAGAATCCAACAACATATTAAAAAAATCATACACCATGACCAAGTGGGCTTTATCCCAGGAATGCAAGGATTCTTTAATAGCCGCAAATCAATCAATGTAATACACCACATTAACAAATTGAAAGATAAAAATCATATGATTATCTCAATAGATGCAGAGAAAGCCTTTGACAAAATTCAACACTCATTTATGATTAAAACTCTCCAAAAAGCAGGAATAGAAGGAACATACCTCAACATAATAAAAGCTATATATGACAAACCCACAGCAAGCATCACCCTCAATGGTGAAAAATTGAAAGCATTTCCCCTGAAATCAGGAACAAGACAAGGGTGCCCACTCTCACCACTACTATTCAACATAGTGTTGGAAGTTTTGGCCACAGCAATCAGAGCAGAAAAAGCAGTAAAAGGAATCCAGATAGGAAAAGAAGAAGTGAAACTCTCGCTGTTTGCAGATGACATGATCCTCTACATAGAAAACCCTAAAGACTCTACCAGAAAATTACTAGAGCTAATCAATGAATATAGTAAAATTGCAGGATATAAAATTAAAACACAGAAATCCCTTGCATTCCTATATACTAACAATGAAAAAACAGAAAGAGAAATTAAGGAAACAATACCATTCACCATTGCAACAAAAAGAATAAAATACTTAGGAGTATATCTACCTAAAGAAACAAAAGACCTATACATAGAAAACTATAAAACACTGATGAAAGAAATCAAAGAGGACACAAACAGATGGAGAAACATACCGTGTTCATGGATTGGAAGAATCAATATTGTCAAAATGGCTATTCTACCTAAAGCAATCTATAGATTCAATGCAATCCCTATCAAGTTACCAACGGTATTTTTCACAGAACTAGACCAAAGAATTTCACAATTTGTATGGAAATACAAAAAACCTCGAATAGCCAAAGTAATCTTGAGAAAGAAGAATGGAACTGGAGGAATCAACCTGCCTGACTTCAGACTCTACTACAAAGCCACAGTCATCAAGACAGTATGGTACTGGCACAAAGACAGAAATATAGATCAATGGAACAGAATAGAAAGCCCAGAGATAAATCCACGGACCTATGGACACCTTATCTTTGACAAAGGAGGCAAGGATATACAATGGAAAAAAGACAACCTCTTTAACAAGTGGTGCTGGGATAACTGGTCAACCACTTGTAAAAGAATGAAACTAGAACACTTTCTAACACCATACACAAAAATAAACTCAAAATGGATTAAAGATCTAAATGTAAGACCAGAAACTATGAAACTCCTAGAGGAGAACATAGGCAAAACACTCTCCGACATAAATCACAGCAAGATCCTCTATGACCCACCTCCCAGAATATTGGAAATAAAAGCAAAACTAAACAAATGGGACCTAATGAAACTTAAAAGCTTTTGCACTACAAAGGAAACTATAAGTAAGGTGAAAAGACAGCTCTCAGATTGGGAGAAAATAATAGCAAATGAAGAAACAGACAAAGGATTAATCTCAAAAATATAGAAGCAACTCCTGGAGCTCAATTCCAGAAAAATAAATGACCCAATCAAAAAATGGGCCAAAGAACTAAACAGACATTTCTCCAAAGAAGACATACAGATGGCTAACAAACACATGAAAAGATGCTCAACATCACTCATTATCAGAGAAATGCAAATCAAAACCACAATGAGGTACCATTACTTGCCAGTCAGGATGGCTGCTATCCAAAAGTCTACAAGCAATAAATGCTGGAGAGGGTGTGGAGAAAAGGGAACCCTCTTACACTGTTGGTGGGAATGCAAACTAGTACAGCCACTATGGAAAACAGTGTGGAGATTTCTTAAAAAACTGGAAATAGAACTGCCATATGACCCAGCAATCCCACTTCTGGGCATACACACTGAGGAAACCAGATCTGAAAGAGACACATGCACCCCAATGTTCATCGCAGCACTGTTTATAATAGCCAGGACATGGAAGCAACCTAGATGCCCATCAGCAGATGAAGGGATAAGGAAGCTGTGGTACATATACACCATGGAATATTACTCAGCCATTAAAAAGAATTCATTTGAATCAGTCCTAATGAGATGGATGAAACTGGAGCCCCTTATACAGAGTGAAGTAAGCCAGAAAGATAAAGAACATTACAGCATACTAACACATATATATGGAATTTAGAAAGATGGTAACGATAACCCTATATGCAAAATGGAAAAAGAGACACAGAAGTACAGAACAGACTTTTGAACTCTGTGGGAGAATGTGAGGGTGGGATATTTCAAAAGAACAGCATGTATACTATTTATGGTGAAACAAATCACCAGCCCAGGTGGGATGCATGAGACAAGTGCTTGGGCCTGGTGCACTGGGAAGACCCAGAGGAATCGGGTGGAGAGGGAGGTGGGAGGGGGATCGGGATGGGGAATATGTGTAAATCTATGGCTGATTCATATCAATGTATGACAAAAAAAAAAACAAACAGAAAATGTGTATATATATAACCAAAAAAAAAAAAAAGGATGTAAGCAATAGTCACTGCCAAATTATATTTTAAAAGGCTACATAAAAATTTGCCTCTACCAGAGTGTATAAAATCACATGTCTTTTCACATTCTCACCAACCTTGAATGTGATTGATATATTTTTCTTTTAAATTTCTACCAGATTTATGGGTGGAAACATTTTTTTTTTTTAATGTTTCAGGTGACCATGGAAGTTGAAAACACTTGTATCAGATTCTTAGGCATTTGTGATCCCTCTTTTTAATTTGCCTGCTCATAGTCTTTGCCCATTTTGTCTTACTAATTTAGACATTTTATTGAATTGCTGTAAATGAAAGTCATATGAAAGAAATCACACCCAAGTAATTGTGATTGGATCCACAGCAGGAATCATCTCAATGTGAAACAGTATCATATATGCAGATGATACCACTCTAATGGCAGAAAGTAAAGAGGAACTAAAGAGCCTTTTGATGATGTTGAAAGAGGAGAGTAAAAAAGCTGGCTTGAAAATCAATATTAAAAAAAGCAAATGAAAATCATGGTATCTGGTTCCAGCACTTCAGGCAAACAGAAGAGGAGAAAGTAGAAGCATGACAGATCTTGTTTTCTTGGGCTCTAAAATCACTGTACATGGTGATTGCAGCCATGAAATTAAAAATCTATTGTTCCTTGGAAGGAAAGTTATGACAAACACAGACAGCATATTAAAAAGCAGAGACATCACTTTGCCGTCAAAGGTCCGTCTAGTCAAAGGTATGGTTTTTCCAGTAGTCATGTATGGATGTGAGAGTTGGGCCATAAAGAAGGCTGAGCTCCCAAGAATTGAAGCTTTCAAACTGTGGTGCTGGACAAGACTCTTGAGAGTCCCTTGGACTGCAAGTAGATCAGGTCAGTCAATCCTAAGGGAAATCAACTGTGAATATTGATTTCAAGGACTGATGCTGGAGCTAAAGCTCTTGTACTTTGCTCACCTGATGCAAAGAGTTGACTCATGGGAAAGACCCTGATCTCAGGAAAGACTGAAGACAAAGGAGAAGGGGGTGACGAGGATGAGATGATTGATAGCGTGCCCTCCTCAGTGGGCATGAGTTTGAGCAAACTCCAGGAGGCAGTGGACGACAGAGGAGCTTGATGCTTTGCAGTCCCTGGGGTCACAGATTCGGGCAAAATTAGTGACTGAACAACAGTGACAATGACAAGTGTTTAACCCCTAAATAAGAAGCCTTGTGCTATTGGGTAAGACACCAGTTGACATCCTTTCCTGCACTTATGACTATGGTTTGCTTGCAATATTCTGAGAATATTCGGGTAATCATCAGGGGCAAAGTTTAGTACTACTAGAAATTGAAACATATTTTTTTTTTCTCATTTTATTCAAATATTTACCCTGTTTGGAATTGATCTAACAAAAGTATTTCTATTTTTTAAGTAGAAGTACAAAGTAGAGAGGGGAAGAAAATAAAAGCCAAAATTATAAAAAATTGTGTAATAAAATATGAATATATTGCAGAATCCAGTTAGTAATTATTATAAACATTCAATCAAAGTGAAATTATTTTATTCAGTAGAACTCTTTTTTAAGAGATAATAGTTAAATTATCATGTGAGAATATTTTTTAGTTATTTTTTTTGAGAACTTTAAGCTCTGACAATGAAGATTGAGAAATGGCTCTAATAGTTAATGATTTCTCACAAGAGCCAACAGAGTGTCTTTTATAAAATGATTGCATTTGTATCTATAAATCTTGAGCTAAATTATAACTATCATTTCTCTTAATCCTCATCCAAGAATAGAATTAAATTGCCCTATGTTTTTTATTGTGAGTGCAAAATACACACTTATTTTCCTCCACATCTTGCAGAGGGGTAGAGGTCAATGGGAAAAGAAAAGAATGCAAAACAAAACATGTATTCAGAGATATTTGAATAAACTCACTTGTATCTGTGTCTATTTCTGCCACATTTGAATTGAAATTTCACAGTATAGAAATGTAAATCCCTAGTTAATTATGGAAATAAGTCATCATGTTCAGGTATGCTATATTTTCAGATTGTTTTGAAGATTGTGCTCACTGGCAAAGATAAAGAGTGAATAATAGAAGTATTGTCTGCTTACTGTCAAAATGTGTATTTTAGTAGAAGTAACCAGTTGAAAACAATCAATGCAATGCTGGGAGCAGCTGCAGTGTGCCTTTATGGAACACGATAAATTCAAATTAATTAATCCAAAATGAATTACAAATTATTTTTGTAAACTACACATTGATCCTTAAGGGTTATTTAAACAGTTGAACTTGATGTTGTTTGCCCCATCTGCCACAACAGATGCTTTATTCCAATATGAATATTAAATGAATTTTGAAGGCAATTTCCATAATTATAAGAAACATTTACAAAATGGAGAAAAGACAACAGTTTCTCTGATGACTGGGAATACTTTTCTGTAAATTTTATCATGAAAGGTATTAAAAATAAAAGCATAACACAAACCTAAGTTTAACTTTAGAACATAAGGACTTTAAGAACCCCTCACAAAGACAATTTTCAGTGTCAGCTTTTCCCGATAGTTTATTTAAGAACTTTAAAGATTAGCTGTTTTTAAAAGATTTGGTTGAATTTACTATCCTCTTTCTAAATGACACATTTCGATTTTATTTGCCATGAGTTACTTTTAGACTCATGTCTTTCTTTTGATTTTGGACTATTGGAGACAATCGTATTTGCCATGTATAGTAACCTTCTATTTTCAATGAGAGAAATTTTTAAAATCTCATATTATCATAAGTGGTTCCAGGCATTTAAGAGAGATTTAAGACACTGCGTGAACAAGGTCTCTAGAATAAAGAATATAAAATGAATGCATTGAAGAAATACACATAAACAATGATTTGCTTGTAAGAATAGATTACTAAGAACCAAGAAGCAAATATGAAACAGGTAAAAGCAACAATATATACAATGATATTCATTGCAAAATTGTTTGTGATTTGACAATGAGCTGTTTTGCACCACTGAGAGAAATAGTAGACATAACATGGTAGATCAGAGCTAGGAAGTATTATACAACAGTTAGAAGCAACAGAATATATGCAAGGTAGCAACAGAGATACATCTTTAAAATACAGTATCTAGTGATCAGTGTAGAAAACAGAAAGTCAGTTTTAATTGATATATTTTTATCTTCATTGCAGTGATATATTGTTGCTTCTATGCATTCTTGATATTTTTGGAAGCCTGACAATTTTAATCTTATATAGATTTTATGGGATACAGTCAAGACACTTGATCACATTGCTTGTTGCTTTTAATATTTCTCAGCACCAAAGGCACACATAGCCTAGAGTTAATTATTTCCAGGTGGAAGTATGGTAAATAATCTGCCTGCTAATGTGGGAGATACAAGAGACTCAGGTTTAAAACCTGGGTCAGAAGATCCTCTGGAGTAGAAAATGGCAACCAGCTCCAGTATTCTTGCCTGGAAAATTCCACAGGCAGAAGAGCCTGGCAGGCTACAGTCGATGGGATCACAAAGAGCTGGACCCATGACTGAGCACATCAAACACTGAGGTTTTAGTCTTCCTTAAAAATGTATTATGTTTAATTGGAGGAAAATTGCTTTACAATATTGTGTTGGTTTCTGCCATATATCTACACGAAGCAGCCGTAGGAATACATATGCCCCCTCCCTCTTGAACCTCCCTTCCACGTCCCACTGCGCACCACCCCTTTCAGTTGTCACAAAGCACTAGGTTTGAGCTCCCTACAAGTTCCCACTAGCCATCTAATTTTACATATGTATATGTTGCCAGGAAGATCCGCTGGAGGAGGGCAGGACAGCCCACTCCAGGGTTCTTGCCTGGAGAACCCCATGGACAGAGGAGCCCGGTGGGCTGCAGTCCGTGGGGTCG
Organism: Cervus elaphus; assembly: GCF_910594005.1. Lineage (NCBI taxonomy): Eukaryota > Metazoa > Chordata > Mammalia > Artiodactyla > Cervidae > Cervus > Cervus elaphus. The sequence goes on from NC_057835.1 coordinate 79,653,958, forward strand.
CAGAGAGGCAGACAGACTGAAGCGGCTCAGCACGCGATCGATGCACCCCTGCCTCAGTGCTGCTCTCTCAGCGCCCCCCGCCCCCCCTTCCCGTCCTGTGAGCACAAGTGTCTGTGTTTGCAGCTCCGTAGGCGCCCCACAGGTGGTGTTAAGCTTTATCAGTGCCATCTTTCTAGACGTCAAACATATGCATTCATTTAGATAGTTGCTTTTCTGACTTACTTCACTATGTATACTCAGCTCTAGGCCCATCCACCTTACTAGAACTGCGTCAAACCATTCCTTTTCATGGCTGAGTATTATTCCACCATGCATATGTACTAACAGCACAGCTCCTTTATCCATTCATCTGTCAACGAGGGGTTTCCATGTCCTAGCTATTGTAAATAGAACGCTGTGGTACACATATCTTTGTCACTTATAGTTTCCTCAGGGAACATGCCCAGTAGTGGGATGATTGGGTCATATGGTTGATTTATTCCTAGTTTTTTTTAGGGAATCTCCATACTTTTATCCATAATGGCTGTTTCAATTTACATTCCCATCAACAGTGCAAGGGGGTCCCCCTTTGTCCACACTCTTTCCAACACTTGTTGTTTGTGGATGTTCTTGATAATGGCTCTTCCGTGTGGTGTGCGGTGATACCTCATTATAGTTTTCATTTGCAGCTCTCAATAATGAGCAATTGATGCTTTTGAACTGTAGTGTTGGAGAAGACTCTTGAGAGTCCCTTGGACAGCAAAGGAGACCAAACCAGTCCATCCTGAAGGAAATCAGTCCTGAATATTCATTGGAAGGATTGATGCTGAAGCTGAAACTCTTAATACTTTGGCCACCTGATGTGAAGAGCTGACTCTTTGGAAAAGACCCTGATGCTGGGAAGGATTGAGGGCAGGAGGAGAAGGGGGCGAGGAGGAGATGAGGATGAGAGATTGGATGGTGTCACCAAATCAATGGACATGAGTTTGAGTAAGCTCTGGGAGTTGGTGATGGACAGGAAATCTTGGGGTGTTGCAGTCCATGGGATCACAAAGAGTCAGACACGACTGAGCGACTGACTGAACTGAATAATGAGCAATGCTGAGCACCTTTTCATATGTTTTTTAGCCATTTGTATGTATTCTTTGGGGAAATGTCTGTTTAGGTCTCTGCCCACGTTTTGTTTGGGTTATTTGTTTTTCTGGTACTGACCTGGACAAGCTGCTTATATATTTTGGAGATTAATCCTTTGGCAGTGGTTTTGGTTGCTATTATTTTCTTCCATTCTGAGGATTGTCTTTTCACTGTGTTCATAGTTTCTTTTGCTGTGCAAAAGTTTTTTAAGTTTAAGTAGGTCCCATTTGTTTTATAATTTCTAACTTATATTTAGTTCATTGGGCTTCCCTGGTAGCTCAGACGGTAAAACATCCAGCTGCAATGTAAGAAACCTGGATTTGATGCTGGGTCAGTAAGATCCCTGGAGAAGGGAATGGCTACCCACTCCAGTATTCTTGCCTTGAAGATTTCATGGACAGAGAAGCCCGGCAGACTGTGGTCCATGGGGTCTCAAAAAGTAGGACACGCTGAGTAGCTGAGCGCAAGACAGCACATATGCTCTGAAGGACCAAATACAAACCACGTTGTACGCTGTCATGAAGAAGAATGACCGCCAAACACTGGTGTGCAGCATGCGCGGCGCTCAGGTCCAGCAGTTTGACTACCTGTTCTTTTACTATCCCTTCGTCACCTAGAGCTCTTGTGAAACTCGTAACTTATGAAAGGATTAAGCAGAGGTAGTCACAGTTGTTCAGTAATTTAAACTTTCCAAATGAAACAAATCAAAGAAGACACTGCTACTCTGCTGAGTCTTGTTACATCTGTTTCATGATTACAACTTCGAAGATGGCCTCTTTTAGGGAATGTGCCACTTGATACTCACTATATCTGACTTTAAAGTTAGCCTTTGCGTGAATAAGACCCAATCAAAACATCACACCACTCTTTGAAACACACACACATACACACACACACATATATATATACACTTTTAAATTTATAGAAAAATAGACTAAAATAGCATGGCAAATTGTAGATATTACTCACTTTTAAATGTATAAACAAGAGCAAGATAACAGAAATAGATTTTATTGTGATGTATGTGGATATCTAATCCACGCTGGAGAAAAATTTAAGTATAAAACTATTTTCCTTAAAGATTCCTATGCCATATAAAAACGCAGAGTCATTCTGATACTCTCTCCACTAAATGTTTTTAGCTGAATGTTTACGATGTACAAACAATTCCCTTTGAGACCTTGACTTGAATGGGCAAACATAAAATGTACTGAAAATAGCTCAGTATGACTCAGTTCTTCTTTGGAAAAGACATTCAATTGACTTCTTGGCTATTATCAAGATGAATACTTCAGCTTTGAGCATCTCTTCCAAGTTTAGATTTTAGTAAATGTAAGGCCGTTCATTTTTTGAACATTTAACTGAAGCAAGTTAAAGGCTGTGCTATTCAGATTAACGATATGTATTACCTGTAAACTGAAATGTCATGCAGCAATTAAAGTGAAAAGAAACATTTTATGTGTTGGCAATCTATTTCTATTACTGCGTTAGCTATCTGACTTTTCTACGGAACTGCAAAGAGCAAGATAGAGCATATTTACGTGCAAAGAATATCGATGTTGTATTATAAATGTTGCAAAATACATTTGAAGGTATATCCCAGTCCATAAAAGTGTTATCTATCAATGACTTTTATAATACATGTTTTAAAAATTTTTAATAGACTTTAATTCCATGGCATTTCCTGGCAAATAGTGAAATGAATGGTGACTATTTAAGTGAGACTTCACCTACTCAGCATCCAAAAGAGATTTCTAAGATCAATATTTTAAAAGTACTAAAAATATGCTATAAGAATTGTTAAACGGAAGAACTTAGCAGAGATATGGGTTTTAAAGACTAACCTGTGGGACATTTAGTGCTGCTTCCCTATGTCATCTCCTTTAATCCTTACAGTTTGGGTAGGAAACAGAGGAAACAGTGGCTGACTTTATTTTTCTGGGCTCCAAAATCACTGCAGATGGTGGTTGCAGCCATGAAATTAAAAGACGCTTACTCCTTGGAAGAAAAGCTATGACCAACCTAGACAGCATATTAAAAAGCAGAGACATTACTTTGCCAACAAAGGTCCGTCTAGTCAAGGCTATGGTTTTTCCAGTGGTCATGTCTGGATGTGAGAGTTGGACTATAAAGAAAGCTGAGCACCGAAGAATTGATGCTTTTGAACTGTGGTGTTGGAGAAGACTCTTGAGAGGCCCTTGGACTGCAAGGAGATCCAACCAGTCCATCCTAAAGGAGATCAGTCCTGGGTGCTCATTGGAAGGACTGATGCTGAAGCTGAAACTCTTAATACTTTGGCCACCTGATGTGAAGAGTTGACTCATTGGAAAAGACCCTGATGCTGGGAGGGATTGGGGGCAGGAGGAGAAGGGGACGACAGAGGATGAGATGGCTGGATGGCATCACTGACTCAATGGGCACGGGTTTGAGTAAACTCCAGGAGTTGGTGATGGACAGGGAGGCCTGGTGTGCGGCGATTCATGGGGTCGCAAAGAGTCGGACACGACTGAGCGACTGAACTAGGTGTTCTAGCCCCAACGTTACTTCTGAGGAACACGAGGATCTTACGTCTTCAGTCATCTTCCCAGAGTCATACAAACCCCCAAGATGTTGACAGGATTCAGTACCCCATGTTACTTCATTGGACAATGTCAACTCTATTACATGGAGCCTTACATAGTATTGAAAAGAAATATTTAATTTAAAAATGTATTGAAGTATAGTTGACTTAGCAAGTTGTGTTAATGTCTACTATACAGCAAAATGCACATTCTTTTTCATCTTCTTGTCCATTATGGTTTATCAGAGGACATTGAATACAGTTCCCTATGCTGCACGTAGGATCTTGCTGTTTATCATTCCTGTATATAGTAGTTTGCACCTGCTATTCCCAAGATCCAAATCCTTTTCTCCACCCTGCCCCACCTCCTTGGCAACCACATAGGCATTCTCTATGTTTGTGAGTATCTTTCTGTTTCATAGATACATTCATCTATTTCATATCTTGGATTCTGCATATAAATGACATCATACGGTATTTTTCTTTTTCTTTCTGTATGTTTATTATGTTTAATTAATATTGCACTTCTCTCATTACACCTTAAATAATTTTTGTCATCAATAAAATGTTTGGAAATGGGACTGAATGAGAATCTTCTGGTCAATTCTTCAAAAGAAAGTTGTCCTATTCATAGGTATTTCAGTTTATATTAGTGGAGCTTACAGAGACTAGGAATTCTGCAGGGATCTATTTCAGACATCACTCTGTGAACTGTAAACATACTCCAAGTGCTTCCTCTGACAAAGACAAACCTGCACACTTCTATTCTTCGAGTAGCCAGATTAAGATGGAAAACTACTTCCTGGCAAGATCAGTTCAGTTCAGTCATTCAGTCGTGTCCGACTCTTTGCGACCCCATGAACCGCAGCACGCCAAGCCTCCCTGTCCATCACCAACTCCCAGAGTTTACTCAAACTCATGCCCATCGAGTCGGTGATGCCATCCAGCCATCTCATCCTCTGTCGTCCCCTTCTCCTCCTGCCCCCAATCCCTCCCAGCATCAGGGTCTTTTCCAATGAGTCAACTCTTCACATCAGGTGGCCAAAGGATTGGAGTTTCAGCTTCAGCATCAGTCCTTCCAATGAGCACCCAGGACTGATCTCCTTTAGGATGGACTGGTTGGATCTCCTTGCAGTCCAAGGGCCTCTCAAGAGTCTTCTCCAACACCACAGTTCAAAAGCATCAATTCTTTGGTGCTCAGCTTTCTTTATAGTCCAACTCTCACATCCAGACATGACCACTGGAAAAACCATAGCCTTGACTAGACGGACCTTTGTTGGCAAAGTAATGTCTCTGCTTTTTAATATGCTGTCTAGGTTGGTCATAGCTTTTCTTCCAAGGAGTAAGCGTCTTTTAATTTCATGGCTGCAACCACCATCTGCAGTGATTTTGGAGCCCAGAAAAATAAAGTCAGCCACTGTTTCCTCTGTTTCCTACCCAAACTGTAAGGATTAAAGGAGATGACATAGGGAAGCAGCACTAAATGTCCCACAGGTTAGTCTTTAAAAAAAATACTATAATCTCCAGGTCCAGCCATATTTTATGGATGAGTAGTATTCCATTACATATTTGTACCAAGTTTAGTTTTTATGGCAATCAGTGGCCAGATTTCTTTCATATATTACCAGATCCCTTTTTCCTTTAACTTTCTCTGGAAATATGTTTTATGAACACTGTTTCTTTGTTCAGAACTTCATTTTGATTGTTTGGTCCACCTAGAAAATTCCACAGGATTTTTTTCTTTTTTTAATAGTTTAGTTTTTTTTTTTTTTAAAAAGCCAAGAGTTCACAGCAAATTTGAGGGGACAGTAAAGCAACTTTCCACTGAATCCTTGTCCCCACACATGCATATCATCCCCCATTTCTAATATGTCCACTAGAGTGCTTCATTTTTTACAGCTGACATTTTCATTTTGTTAAAGATATTTTTAACTATTCTGAAGATTTCTTCTCTGATCCACAGTGCTTACTCTCTATGTATTTTCTATTTTCCTGTTATCTCTATGTTATGGATTTCTAGGTTAATTCCATTGTGGCCTGAGAGCAAATGCTGTATGATTTCTACTTTTTTAAGCTTGTTAAAGTGTGCTTTATGGCCCAGAATATGGTGCCTTTAAGTTAATTTCCCATATGAGCTTGAGAAGAATGTGTATTCTGCTGTTGTCTGAAGAAGTAGTCTACAGCTATCTTTATATCCATTGGTGGTGGTGTTGAGTTTAACTATGTCTTTGCTAATTTTCTGTTTGCTGGATCTGCCCATTTCTGAGAAGAAGGATGTTGATGTCTCCAACTATGATAATGGATTCATCTATTTCTCCTTGCAGTTCTGATGGCTTTTTGCCTCACATAGCTTACTGCTCTATTTCAGGCACTTACATGTTAGGATTGTTGTGTTTTCCTGAAGAATTGAGCCCTTTATCATTATGCACTGCCCTTCTGTATGTTTGACAATTTGTCTTCCTTTAAAATCTGTTTTATCTGAAATTAATAAAGCTCTTCTTGCCTTTTATTGATTAGTGTTAATATGGCATAGTTTTCTCTAAACATTTACTTTTAATTCATATGTGTCTTATATTTTAAGTGAGTTTCTTGGTTTGGGGTTCACTTAAACAACTTTTGTCATTTATTTCTTTAGGCCATTAACAAGCACAATGGTTACTAATAGAGTTGGATTAGTATCTACCGTATTTGTTACTGTTTTCTGGTTATTGCTCTAATTTTTTGTCCCTATTTTTGACTTTCCACATTTATTTTTCTGCCTTTTGTTTTTGTATTTTAGCATTTTATATGATTCCACTTATCTCTGTGTATTACTTATGCTGTTTTTAACTTTTTTTTTCCTTTTTTTATGACTGCCCTGGAATTTGTAGTATTTATAGTTAATCCATATCTACTTTCAAATACCACTGTGTCACTTCATGGGTAGTGTGAATATCTTATAATAAAATAGTACTAATTCCTCCCACTTGCCTCTTGTGGTCAATAGTGTCATTCATCCCTGATATATATTCATATCAGAGCATACGAACATAGATGCAAAAGACACATACACCACCAAGTATATCTATTTTTTATTATTTTGATATTGATATTAATTTTTGAGGTGGAAATTTTTCTACTTATTTTTTCAAAGATTTCTGTTTTCTTAACTCATGTTTAGAATAGGAGCTATTGGTAGTAAAGTTTATTAAGGCAATATATATGGAAAATTTATTTTAGAATAATTACAACAATTAAATTCCCATTGCCTTGTATAATTACTCATATAACAATAGACAAGCAGACATTAAATAAATTTTTCAATCTTATAAACAGACATTTGATCTCATCATTTTTTAAAGAATTAAGGAATGTTTACACAAGTTTTCTAGCAAAGGTTTTATTGTAAATTACTTGCTCATGTGACTTTTTCTTCTTTTGTTAATAGTTCTTAAGAACTATTAGTTCCCAAGTTAATCAAGTTAATCATCTACTTCAGATGATGAAACATTGTTATCAGTCCAGTTGATGTCTTTGTTGTTTAAAATTTTATTTTTCATTCATTCTAAAGTCATTCTCCATTCTTTTTTTCTAATCTTTTGTTGACATCCTTAGAAGTTATAAAATGTTTTTATACATGTATATTTAATTTGCTTAACATAAATGACACTGTGCTATACATCTAATTTCTGTTTCTGTATTTTACTTATTCTGTAATATAAACTCTTTTAAAAATAGATTTATCATTTATTCTCTTGGATTTTTGTATTTTTTCGAATTTCTTTTTGTTACTATTTTAAAGATGTAAAGCACTCTGGAGTGATGTTAAAAATGATTTAGACTTAGAAATAATTTTCTGAATTTGGTTGTTATTTTCTTGCAATATGTAGATACTATAGTAACTGATGAGTCAGAAAATTAAGGTTTAACTGTTACAAACTGAATGCTTCTGTTTCCTCCAATGTTCCTGCAAATTCACATGCTAAAAGTTTTCTCCAAATCCCTATACTAAAACCCTAACTTCTAGTGTGGCTGTATTTGGAAGCGGGAGCTGTAAGGAAGCAATTAAGGTTAAGTTATTTCATAAAATTAAGGCCTTGATTCTATAGGATTGTGTCCTTATAAGATTATGTCCACATCAGAGAATGGGCTCGTATTCTCTTGCACAAATAAAAGGTTCGCATGAGCACATATCAAGATGGCAGATGCTTAGACACCAAGAGAAGAGGCCTCAGAATAAAACCTACCATTCAGGCCCCTTGGTCTGGACTCTACAGCCTCTGGAGTTGAGAGAAATAAATTTCTGTTCTTTAAGTTGCCTAGTTTGTGTTATTTGCTATGGCAGTCCAAGCAGGTCAATGCAACACCTTTGTTGCTATTGTTGCTTCCTTGCTTAACTATGTGTCGTGAATCATGCACTTTTCCATCTAGACCTAGCCATATGCTAAACACTTTGGTGGCCATATCAAAATCTTTTGAGAAGTGTTTTCAAAATTTCTCATTTTCCCTCAGGATTCAGACAAGTGAGGTTCTTTTACTGATGAAATGAATCCTGCCTCATTCATATTAACGCTGTAAAAAAGTTGAGATAGTCTTCCCTCACCCAAAACAGCTAGAAATTCAACAACATTTTCTCAGAGTGTTAACTGTCCCTTTAATTTAGCCTTTTAAGATCCATGAGCTGAGGCTCACTTGCAACAGATACATCTGAGATGCTGTGAAAAATTTAACATTACTGACCTACACTACCATCAGAATCAGTAGTGCCTTGATAGGGAGAGTAGAATATGAGTTAATGACAAATTCATCAGGGCATTATTTCACATCTTAGGCATGTTAAAGCTTAATTCTCATATAGATAAAGCACTGGGAAATATGTAAATATGTATAAAACTCTACAGAAACTGAGTTTTTATTCCTCTAAACAGTTCATTTTTATAACATTGTGTACCCTTGATCTTTATGTACCTCTGGGCTAGTTTCTCATAATCTGAAAGAAAATATTTTCTCTATTTCAGAGGTGATAATCAGAACTGCTTGAGAAGGAACAATAAATGTTTTGGAAGAATCAACTTTTTATGATTAGTAATATAATTCCCTGAGAGCATCTTTTATTATTTTTGTTTATAATATAATTTTCTGAAAGGTAATAAAAAAGACAAATCTTTAACAAGGCAGTATAGACTACAAAGGAAGCATTGAGTATTTTATATATAAAGAAAAACAATACAGTGAAGGGGTGAGCACACACACAAGCAATGTAGATTTATAAATCAAATGACTGAATGCATTTATCTACAGCACAAAACTTTCCTAAACCAAACTCGGAGTATTTTTATATTAGTTAATTTACTAAATAACTACTATATTACTGAATTTTAATTTATCTTACTTTTGTTTACAACACTAGTTTTCAGAATAGTACAAGATTGTGTTTCTAACCACACAATACAAGAAGGGTGTAGGTTGTTTATACTGTCTTTTAGATGAATCGCTTCACTCTACTCTTACCAGTATAGCCTGTAAGAGCTGCTAATCTGCTTCACATTATAAATGCACTGCTCTTATGAATAATGGAGATGTCCTCCATGTTTCTGCAATAGGTTCATTGCTAGTCAAAGTAGAGTAGGCTGCACTTTTAAGGTATTTTTGGCTCTTTGTAAATACTGTGTGAGGTTGAGAGGAGTTGTATTCTCAACCTGAAAGGAGGTTCAGATGGCATTGTGTGATGGAATAGCCATTTCATTCCATGTTTCTATTATGAAGTTATTTGTGTCCTACGGTACTTTGTGTGAACCCTGCATCCTCAAAACGTCCATGTGAAATTAGCACTCATCAGTGATTTTCACCAGAGCTTTCAAGTGATCATCATCAGAGTGAGTTCTAGTTATCAAAACTCACCAGTTCTTTGTTGATGTGTCTTTTAACCGTTAGCTTATGTGTGAGATAATAATCCTCTAAAATTTGAAATGAAAATGTGTTTTATAAGAAACATAGATCACTTGCAAAAATAATTATTTTTTTTGTATTTGTTAGAATTAGACCTAATTGCAGCCAAATACACAGTGACAGTGGTTTATATAAAGCGGAGTTTTAAATTTTCTCACGTAACAAAAATTTTGGAAGGAGGCAATCCTGGGTTATTATGGCGGTTCCATTATGCCATTAGACAGACACAGGTGTTTTTTGTTTCTTTTCCTCTACATCATCATTTGAATTTTATGAAGAAAGAATAGGAAGGGCTAGAGGCAATTGGTAAGCATCTGCCCCAGTGATATATTCAGATGCTACATGTAGGTACATTTGGAAAGGGCATGCGGTGGGGATGTCCCTGATTTGTAGCATCTGCTGATTGCTAATATAAATACACCTACTATAACTTAACTTTTAAGATACCGGCATGAGGTCAGTAAACATGGAATTGTGAAGAGATGGGCAAAATCCGTTCTTGCAAGCCAGTGAACGTTTTACCATAAACTTCTGGATCTGCCCTCTTTTAAGAACTTTCTTGAGAGCCAAACTAAGCACTTGATATTTATATCTGATTATTCAGAATTGTGTTCATAGCAAACCCTTGCTACAGAGGAGGCTAGAAAATAATACTGATCCAAAATCAGAGAAGGGAAGAATAGCTTTTAGGCCAAAAGTGGGTCTGTGATACTTGTCCATGAAAAACAATAAACTAATATTAGAAATATTTCTGAGAAGTAGAGGAAGAGGAAATTCAGAAAAGAGTAAAGTAAGTTACTTCTATAAAGTAGTATGAGCAGGCAAATAAAAGAGTGCACAGATAAGATGCATAATTGGATGCTGAAATGTTTTATAAAAAAGTAATTAAATTTAGTATATAAATATATTCCCTGGAGGAGGAAATGCAACCCACTCCAGTATTCTTGCCTGGGAAATTCCATGGAGAGAGAAGCCTGGTGGGCTACAATCCATGGAGTCGCGAAAGTGTCAGACTCATCTTGGTGACTAAACAACAAAAACATTAAATATGTAAAGGGATGAATGTCAAGTTGCTGAAAATATTCATATCTGTAAAATATTTGGATGATAGAAAAATATTTTCACTGCATAAAATTTCATTATAGCTGTATATGTGCTTCTAAGGAAGCATACACAAGAAATCCTTAACATAAATGTATTAATGTTTATAAAATGTAAATTAGTGGCAATGCTAGTAAATGGATTTTATCACTTAAAATTGAATTAGAGCCCATTTGTTCTAAAATATTAGGGAAGAAAATGTGTGTATATTCCAAGTACAGAAAAATTTGCATATTATTTTCCTTTAGAATTCCAAGAAATGACTATAAGAATAATAATTCTTTGACTCTCTAAGAGTCAAGAAGATTCATAAATTCATTTTTTTCTGGATTATTGCTTTAATCCTTTCTAAAATCTATTCTATTATTCGTCCTCTAATGAAAATCTATTGTATGTTAGGCCACTGTAACAAGGCATGTTTAGTCTATTTGGGAAGATAGCCAATAAAAATCATTTAACATATGAACTTCTTACCAATTTCCATTGCAAAGAGTTAAAGGACCCTTTTACGCATCAACTAAACTCTTTTGAGAATCACCGAAATCTTAAAAATTAACTTCTTAGTACAGTACAGTGTTAGTCACTCAGTCATGTCTGACTCTTTGCCACGTCATGGACTGTAGCCCATCAGGCTCTGCTGTCCATGGATTTCTTCAGACAAGAATACTGGGGTGGTTGCCATTCCCCTGTCCCAGGGATCTTCCCAACCCAGCGACTGAATCCAAGTCTCCTGCATTGCAGGCAGAATCTTTACCATCTGAGCCACCAGGGAAGCCCCATCAGTTAATACAATGGTTAAATAGAGTTTTCCCTCAAGTATAAAATCATAGAAGAAAATGAAGTGCACATTTCTAACTGCATAATTCCTCCAATGATAACAGATCATTTTCTTTGTTTATCTAAAGCAAGATATATCTATAATAGGTAATTCCAGAACAAAAGTTGTAAATGATTATGCTTCTATAGTCTTACCATATTTTTCTCAAATTTCTTTTAACAATTTTGATTAGTTCCAGTTTCTAAAGTGAGATACTATGTTGTTTTAAAATTATAGTCCTGACATCTGTAACATTCCTGAAATAATAGTAAAAGGTTGAAACTAAATGTTCTAAGAATAAATGAAAGGCTGAGAGGATTGGTCAGTGGTATGCCGAAGTCCTTAATTGATCAAAGGCAAAGCAAATTGTCAAACAGTGGCTAGCGCAAGAAAAAGCTTTTCAATAAAGGGAAGAGACGCTGACTCCAGGACGATTTTGAACTCATGCCATTCATATGTCTAATTATGCATCTAGTGAAAACTAAATTATTTATGCCAGTGGACTCTATGGATAATTTTAAAGAATTTACTACTAAGACAGTGAAATACATTTTTGTAGTTACAAAAGAATATGAAAGACCCATATGTTAGGAATCTCCAATTCATCAAAATATTGAAATGTGTCTTGACAACTATCACTTAAGAGAAGTGAATGTAGGTATGTGTATAGGTGGCTCTTCTGAATTTGCGATTCCTTCATTTTGTTGTAAAAGTGTCTTTTAATCAGACACTTTTAAAGACTTTTTAGACACTTTATATTTGTGTTTATATTATATATATGTGTGTATATGTATGTATGTGTGTGTATGTGTATGTGTGTATATATATATGTGTGTATATATATATAGTTTTTATATTCCCCAGCTGAATTGGTCTTTTCCTTTTTATCCCTTAATTTCAGATGAATAGATATATTCTCATCACTGAAGAGTAAATGGTGCTAAAGTGAGCCGTCCTAAATTCCGTCATGATATTTTCTTTTTGAATGTTTTAAGAACAAGCTTATTAGAGCTACTACCCCTTTCCTGGTAAATAATACTTATTTCAGTAAATTCTTCATTCAGTTAATGTATATTTTTAACTATGTACTACTTAGCACTAATAATTTGCTAAGCCTTAGAAAATTTCTAGAGGAAAATATCCTTGATTTTAAGAAGCTACTTGTTTTTAATAAACCAGGCATTTTTGCCAACAAATGAAGAATCGCAAGTTCAAAAGGGTCACTGGAATGTGTGTAGGAGCACGTAAGAGCTCATGGGTGTAGAATAAACACCTTCACTTGGTTTCGGATGTTACAGTGGGCGGAAGAGCAATGCTTTCTTTTTAAATAATGGCAGCAAGAAGATTAGCTATGACAGAATTTTTCAAGTATATTGTCTCAGCATGGTTTCCCTAGAAACAGACTCAAAAGACATAGTTGCATGCTGAATATTTATTGGGGAGGGCTTTGAAATACAGTCCTGTGAGGAAGTAAGGGAGACCAGATTGGAAAGAGAGAGAAGCTGACTCTCAATACCATGACAGCTGGAGCTTCAGCTGGTCTTATGTGGAGAGCTAGATGGTCTTGTAGACTCGTCTCCAACTGCAGTTTTGCACCGGTCATTGCCACAGGACGCTCCCTAGCAGAGCATATGATTTTTCTGAAGCAGTTCCTTGTGACTGGGAGGAATTCCTAGTAAGAGAAGTTGTTGTAATATTCCCAGAGCATAGGGGATATACACGCTGGCCTTGAAGAGAGGATCTAAGCAGAGTGCCTTAGTGTATATCACAGTCTATCTTGTACACCGCTAGATCCACTTACTTCTTGTAAGTTATTCTCAGTAGGCAGAGACCTTCCGCAAAGATTCTGGATAGAACTTTCCTCTGGGGTAATTTTAAAAGAAAGCAGTAGACACAGTCACTCCTCTCTCCTCGGATTCCCCAGAGCCACGTATCCATGTGTTCTATCCGTCTATCAATCTGTCTACCTACCTATCATCTATACCTCATCCACTTCTTACAATGTATCTTTTTTTGGCTGATGCTTCAGGTCTGCTTTCAAAAAATTGTTTCATCATCTATTGGGCTGGCAAACTTTTGGTGATGCAGTATGTGATATTAACCGTGGCTTCCACACTCCTGGATCTATGACCACACCTCCTTTTGTGTATTCTAGTTTTCTTGGTCACAGGAGTGATTGCACAATTTTTTTATTGAGACGCCAAACACTCTGTAAGCACTTGGACAGTGGTGCTTGTGAATATACTGAAAGCAGAAAAGGGAAGTCCATACTTGCAAAATGTGTCAGTTCTAGTCAAGATGAATTACTGTCTCTTTCAAGATAAAAAAGGATCCTTTTTCATAAACTTGCCGAGAAGTAGCTAGTGTCTTTGAGGGATGGTGCCATATTGGTGGGCTTCCCTGGTGGTTCAGATGGTAAGGAATCTGCCTGCACCGTGGGAGACCCGAACGGCTAGAGCATTGATCTCTGCTGCAGGAAGGTTGGCAATGCAGATACCCCTTTAATACAATAAGGAATTTTGCTAGACTATAATTCTCTACAATCATAATGATGACATTACATTATTACATACATTTAAATTATTTAACCTATTATATAAATTATTTGTCATGTATTCTGAGTAGTATGGTATATATACCAGAAACTTTGCAAATAAGAAATAAAATATTTTCATTTTTAAGTGTCCTAAATTTTTACTCAATTAAAGGGTGCCTTTATCCAATAGTGAAAATGATCTTAGATAGTTTTCTCTTTCTGCTGTCTACAGAAATGTGTTTTTTCATAATTAATGCAAAATGCATAAAAGAATATCTAACCATGGATTGCATGTTAATGAAATAACATAAATATATTTAAAATGTAAAACATTGTCGTTCAGCAAGAAACATAAATTTAGAGTAGCTATATAGCATTATATTAAGTTAGATAAAAATGAGTCTGTATACATATTAGTCACTGATATTTAGTTACTTACGATGTGAAAATGAAAGTAAAAGTCGTTCATTCCTGTCAGACTATTTTTGACCCCACAGACTATACAGTCCATGGATTTCTCCAGGCTAGAATACTGAAGTGGGTAACCTTCTCCTTCTCCAGGGGATCTTCCCAACCCAGGGATCGAACCCAGGTCTCTCGCATTGCAGGCAGATTCTTTGCCAGGTGAGCCACAAGAGAATATGCAGAGATCAAATCAGATTGCCAAGAAAGACCTAGGGACCTTCCTGCTTCCAGAAGAAAAGTGTGAGGGGCATAGATTGAATGTGTGAGTGTGCTAAGTCGCTTCAGTCGTGTCTGATTCTGTGACCCTGTGGACTGTAGCCCACCAGGCTCCTCTGTTCTTGAGATGCTTCAGGCAGGAATATTGGAGTGGGAATCTTCTGACCCAGGGATCAAATCTGAGTCTCTTATGTCTCCTGAGTTGGACCACCACACCACCTGGGAAGCCCATAGGTTGTAAAACCTCCACTACTATTCTGATGTCAAAATCTTCAAAATCAAAGATTTCAATAGTTGAAATAGGTGAATAAGAAAATACTGCAAAAGGAAATGGGAAACTTTGGACTCACTACATGATTTACATGAAAAAGGTGTTTCAAATACCAAAGATTGGATTACTGTAATTTTTCTCCCTTTGAAATCTATTTCTACACTGTTACAGAGGAATGCTAATAAGGCAAAAAATAAATAAACAAGTAAAAGAATTTCAGTGAAATGGACAAAACAGGTATTTATTTGACTGTTTTCTTTCAGAACCGCTGGAGCCATTTTCTCCTTATTCTTTAGTGAGTCTTTTCTACCCTTTCTTTCAATGTTTAATTATTTGCCACATAATCTAAGCAAAGATTACACAAATAGAATTTTAATACAGTAAAACTCTGTAATAGTTATTGAAAATTTCTACTATTAAAAGTCCTTATAACTAATTCTTAGTAATTATTATGCAACTACCATATAAAATAAATTAATGATATTTCTGTTATATGTTAAGAAATTGAGATTCTGGAAAAATAAGCAAACTTTAAATTCTTGCACCAAGAATATATGTTACTGAGCAAAATCGAAAATTTTTTCCAACTTTGTATTGGCTTGACTTTTGGAAAATTTCTATGAAGGAATGGTTTAATGAAAAGAAGATATCATCTGTCATCATATAAACTTTGGGTTGAATCTTGTCTCCAATAATTCCTAGGTGAATAAATTTGCTAAATTTCTACAACACATTAGAACATTTTTTTCTGAAGTAATCAAATAATACTATAATAGCAATGTCGGTCATGCATTCTATTTTGACAACTCAATAAATTTGTGTTTGATCCTTAGCACAGTGCATTCCAAATACCAGATGCACAAGGGAGGTTATTATCATCAAACCATGGTTTGATTCTGAAATTCAGAAGTAGATATATAATTAAGATTAAGCATGAGTAGTAGCTTTATCAAGTGTGAGAGCTCAAAAGATGTGAGTATTATTACTATTCAAATTTTTATTTATACAATATCTATAGTACACTACATATATACCATATAGTATGTATACTATACTTAAATATTGTGTGTTATAGTGCATGTATGTGTATACATTAAACAACTTGTTATTTAGCATATGTATACACACACACACACACACACACACACACACTACTTTACATGTGTAATATATATGCATATGGGCTTTTCTGGTTACTCAGATGGTAAAGAATCTGCCTGCAATGCAGGAGACCTGGGCTCAATCCCTGGGTGGGGAAGATTCCCTATAGAAGGGAATGGCTACCCACTCCAGTATTCTTGCCTGGGGAATTCCATGGACAATGGAACCTGGCAGGCTACAGTCCATGGGATCACAAGTTAGGCATGGCTGAGTGACTTTCACACACACGCATATGCATATATTTTTATTTAGTGTGTATGTAGTGTGTTCACTAAACAACTGCATATCCACTTAGTCTGGCTTCCCTGGTAACTCGGCTGGTAAAGAATCCACCTGCAATTCAGGAGACCCAGGTTCACTTAGTGGATCAGGAAGACCCCCTGGAGAAGGGATAGGCTATCCACTCCAGTATTCTTGGGCTTCCCTGGTGGCTTAGACGGTAAAGGATCCACCTGCAATTGCCAGGGTTCGATTCCTGGGATGGGAAGACCCCCCGGAGGCGGTCATGGCAGCCCACTTCAATAGTCTTGCCGGGAGAATGCCATGAACTGAGGAGCATGGCAGACTACACCCCATGGTTCCACAAAGAGGGCCACGCGCCCGAGCGAATAAGCAGAGCGCATGCACTTACTCTGTGTATCAGTTTGTATCAGTGCCTCGGCTGTATCAGCGCATCTCGTTACATGATGGCATACAGAGGAAGTGGGTGTGCATATGCTAACAGTTGTTTAGTGAACACACGCAGTGCATACACTCCTAAGGTTTATATAGGAATGTGTGTGTGTGTGTGTGTGTGTGAGATTCAAGGGAAGATAAAGGTAAATCAGTATGTCTTCTGCTATTGCAACCTCTTATAAACAGTAGGTATTCAGCAATTAAAATATATTTTTAAACATTCTCCAGTAACATAATTTTAAGACAGCAAAATTCAAAGAATTTTCTCTTCTTTGACGCAGTCTCTTAACTGCATGAGCTAGATACTATCCTAATATTTAGTGTAGTTTTACCTAACTTTCCCATGCATACCAGAGCACTTGGTCTATAGCTAGGCAGTTTCTGGCCAGGTTATGAAAAGGGCAAATTGTTTTTAAACTTCTCTCTGGAACTACCAGGGAGTATCCACTGATGCTTGCTAATCACTTCTGTGTAGCCAAAATGAAGCCTGCAACATGTCTTGAAAATGTCTAATTGAAAAGATTTCATAAATACATTCACTAAATGAATATTTATACTCTGTTCAGAAGCTATTAAATAAGAATTAATATAGTCATTACACATGAAACTCTAATTATAAATTTACATTTCAGTAAGGACATTCTGTTTATTCAAATGACTGTTTAAAAAAAATCAGACAATATCTGCTTTCACAAAGTTGTCTCATAAAATGTTATTGGATCTGTAAAGAAAACATATTACCCTTGGTGTTTTTCTCTGGATGGAAATTTTTCCCTCTTACTGGCAGCAATGCCTTTCAGATTTTCTTCCCAAAATTACCTCTAAGGACTTGTACAGATTGCATTGCAAGCGATTAAGTCTCTGAGAATATAAATATATTTTGAAATATTGCAAAACAACTGAAACTCCAAAGAGCAATAAAACACCACAGTTAAGAAATGTACTGACTTATGGTCTTTTGAACTGGAAAGATAGATTTTATACCATGCTCCAAAGATTACAAAGTTAAATTCTGTTGCCTTTTGGGCATCACTTCAGTGAGACACAATTTTATGTTGATAAAAGTTTAAGGTAACACAAACACTGTCATGAAATTCGTAATAATGCATAGACCATATTTTCTGAAAGCTTAATGCTAGAACAGATAAAGTAATTTAAAGTTAAATTATATGTCATAATAAAAACTAAACTGTTTAATAAATACTAAGCCTGGCTACAAAATAAAATCAATGTTATTTTAAGTGTGTAGGGCTTGTCATCCATATGGAAATATGTCTAGCTATTCAGATTAGCCACTGACATTCCCTAAAACTAAGGTCAAAATTGTTAGCATACAACCCCTTCTTTTTTTTGTTCATTTTATAAACATGTTCTTATATCCCTTTTTCATTTTAGATTTGACTTAACATTTTGCACATTTATGAAAGGTACATTGTATACTATTGTTGACTTTTTGAAAGATGATATTATTTGAAAAGTACTGATAAGAGAATTTTGTTGGCTTAAGCTGTTGAAAGCAGTTTTATAGCTTTAAGATGAGAAGGTTGCTATTCAGAATGAATCAACTTTCTTGATTTCTCAGAAGTATGCTACCAGTTAGCAGTAAAGATGAATTTTTCTGTTAACATTCAAGCTCCTTTAATGATTTCACTGATGGTTTATAGTAGAAGCTTTGCTAAAGTTAAACCTAATGTTTCTAATCACAACCATTTTTTAATTAAAGTATTTTTAATTGAAGGATAATTGCTTTACAGAATTTTGTTGTTTTCTCTCAAACCTCAACATGATACCCCTTTCTAAATTGCAACAATCAGATCACTCTGTAAAGTCAAAGAGACTTTCCATATGCCAACCACTTTTTGCTTTGTTTTTCTGTTTGCAAAATTTTGTTTTACAGACTCTGAAACCATGAGACAATAAGAGTTTCTGCACTGGAGAGTTGGTCCAAATAAGCCTCTGGGAACTACGCATTCAATCTATAAACAATCTACTAGCAATGCAAGTAATAACTTTAAAGGCAGATACATCCCTCTGTTAGGGGCTTTGCAGATGGCACTAGTGATAAAGAACCTGTCTGCCCATGCAGGAGACATAAGAGATGCAGGTTCGATCCCTGGGTCAGGAAGATTCTCTGGAGGAGTGCATGGTAACCAAATCCAATATTCTTGCCTGGAGAATCCCATGGACAGAAGCCTGATGGGCTACGGTCCACAGGGTCTCAAAGAGTAGGACAAAACTGAAGCAATTTAACACACAAGCATGTACATCCCTCTGTTAGATTACAGACATTTCTGGAATGAAAGCAGATGATGTAAGGCACAGATATGGGCCCTTATGCAAGGTGGGTGCTTATTTTATATGAGGCCTGAGGGGTGATAACTTGGGGAGCTCTAGGCATCTAATTTTTCAACAAGAGAGAGCAAACCTCTGTGTCTATAGGAACTTGTGGAACAGAGGAACAAGTGAAACAAAAGGTCTATATTTATTCCTTCTCTCTTGTAGCATCAAGACAACTGAAAATATTCTTGTTTCTACGTTGTAACTAGGTGGAGGTAGTTAGAGCATAAAGTCATCATATTTTCAAATCAGATATATATATAAGTATATAGACATATGTAGTCACAGGTTTAAAAAAAAGCACAAATATTATCTTATTTGACCTTAAAAACTAGCCCTTATTATTATTATTTTTTTGTTGTTTTAGCAATAGGAAACTAGACTTCAGAGAGGATAAATTTGCTCAGTCCATCAAGGTATTTGAATAGAATTTGTCTCCCCAAATGTGAAACACAGATCTCTTTTCATCACAGCTCTGAATGTTTGACAGCTTCTATACAGTCATTAATGATCACTATTGTATTTCTTAGAGTTTCCAAAAGAGTATTCTACACAATTAGAAGTTAAACTTCCGTACAAGCCACTGTACTTCTTCTGTCATTTTAATGCATTTTACTGAGCTAAGTTTAGAAAAAAATTCATGTGAAATGAACTTTAAAAGGCACAAGTTGAGTAACAATCCACACATCTTTTAAATAATCATTTCTGTGTGTCTGCTCAGTCATGTCCAACTCTTTGCAACTTTGTGGACTAGAGCCACAGTAGACTGTAGGCTCCTCTGCTTATGGGATTTTCCAGGCAAGAATACTGGAGTGCGCTGGGTTGCCATTTCCTCCTCCAGGGGATCTTCCTGACACAGGGGTCAAGCTCACGTGTCCTGCATTGCAGGCAGATTGTTTACGATTGATCGATCAGGAACACCCAGACAGTCACTGGTCTAGTAATAATGCCCTTTACCTATTCTTTCCCTCTAGTTCTTCCATTTTAAAAAAGCTTTCTTTGTTCTACCTTTAGTTTTATATATATATATAGGTATATATATATATATACACATACACACGCACACACACACACACACATATATATATATATAAATCATTGTGATAAAAAAGCAGGTGAAATCAACAAAAAAGAAAAATAATAATAATGCTTATTTGGTACATAAGATATATCAGAGACAGAAGGAAGATAATTTAGACAATATTTATTGGGAAAAGCAGTTAACAAAAAGTGTTACAAAAATAATAAATCTAGTGCTTGATTTAACAAACTTAATTAAGTGCTTATTATATTCTTGGCATTTGACTATGACCTGGATTAACAAATATGAATAGACAGTCACAACTAATAGATTATTATCTAGTAGAAGAAATGATATGTAAAACAAAAACAAATATTTTTTCAAGGATGGTTAGATATGCTATACAATTATATAAATATGTACAACTATCAAAAAATGTTAGTAAATGCTTAGAAGCATATTGAAATTAGGAAATTGATTTGGGAAAATTCTAATCTTTGACAAGAATTAAAACCACTTAGAAAAAATTTTCAAAATAGCAAATCATTTTAAAACAGTAAAATTAGAATATCAAAATAGTTTAAATTAGAGGTATGTGTATTAATCTCTCAGTTGTGTCCAACTCTTTGCAATCCCATGTCCAACTATCTGCAGCCCGCCAGGCTCCTCTGTCCATGGATTTCTCTAGGCAAGAATGCTAATGTGGGTTGCCATTCTCTTCTTCAGTGGATCTTCCTGACCCTGGACTCTGGCCTCCTGCATTACAGGCAGATCCTTTACCATCTGAGCCACCAGGGAAGCCCATGAATAAGTATTAAGTTCAGTCGCTCAGTCGTGTCCAACTCTTTGCGACCCCATGAACCACATCACACCAGGCCTCCCTGTCCTTCACCAACTCCCGGAGTTTACTCAAACTCATGTCCATTGAGTCGGTGATGCCATCCAACCATCTCATCCTCTGTCATCCCCTTCTCCTCCTGCCCTCAATCTTTCCCAACATCAGGGTCTTTTTAAATGAGTTAACTCTTCGCATCAAGTGGCCAAAATATTGGAGTTTCAGCTTCAGCATCAGTTCTTCCAATGAACACCCAGGACTGATCTCCTTTAGGATGGACTGGTTGGATCTCTTCACAGTCCAAGGGACTCTCAAGAGTCTTCTCCAACACCACAGTTCAAAAATGTCAGTTTTTCTGTGCTCAGCTGTCCTTAGAGTCCAACTCTCACATCCATACATGACTGCTGGAAAAACCATAGCCTTGACTAGATGAACCTTTTTGACAATGTAATGTCTCTGAGTAAGTATATTGGAAGCTGAGGATTAAAATCCAATATATGTTTTATTATTTTAGTTTAACTTTATTAATATTTTTCTATATATAATTTATTAATAGTGACAAAATTGGGAATATGATGCAGTCAGGTGTAGGATAGGGAATTTCTGAATTATCTCTAGTGGAGAACATTATAACACTAAAAAGAAATGGATGAGGAAAAGGGCTGTCTAGAATTTATTTAAAGCAAAGTATTGTTTTCAATAAATTATAAATTGGATACAAAGAATGAGGCCTTGATCCTTTTCAGAACATTTAAATACTACCCTGGTGATGAAGAGAAATGAGCATTCCTTATATTTGAGCAAGGTAGAAAGTGGAGAGACAGAACCAACAGACCATTGAACCAAGGAAAGAGGTATACACATTATTAGTGTACCCAAAAGACACAAAAATTCTCACCATCACATTCTATTTCTCTAAAAATGGCTCATGACAAGAGCCATGAGCTTAACCACTACTATGTGCCAACATTATGCTTACAAAGGAAGAGTACTTCTAATGTTCATAGCAACTAGTCTAAGCAAAATATTGAGGAATAAGATCAGACCAGGTGGCTGAGACAGTAGAATCCACTTGCAATACAGGAGACCTGGGTTTAATCCCTGAGTCGGGAAGATCCCCTGGAGGAGGAAATGGCAACCCACTCCAGTTTGCTTGCCTGGAGAATTCCTGGAACAGAGGAAACTGATGGGCTACAGTCCTTGGGATCACAATGAGTCAGACAGGACTGAGTGACTAATACTTTCACTCTCACTTTCAAAATCAGACCAGATTTGACACTCTTTGGAAATTCCTTCCCATGTCTGTTTTATAGAATTTTCATATTTTCAGAGATATAAATATCACTGGTCTTTGAGTAGAAGAATAGATCCTTATGTAAGTTCTGACCTTATCACCTTTATCCAGCACAGAAATGTTGTCTTTATTAACTTTTCAGATTTATTTATTCAACCACAGAAAACCTTATTTCTACATATTTTCAAATCTGTAAACATACTTAAGGCTTTGTCCTGCTAAGTTTAAGCAATAGAAGATAGGATAATAGTGTCCTCTAACCTGTCCCCACACCTACTTAATGCATTAGTAGTCTCTTTCCAGTCACAGCTGCCTTTCTTATGATGGAAATCTTTCTTTTCTGACTCATTCACCAAAAACCATGGTTTTCAGACAAGACTGTGTTTGAAAGTCTTTTGTCAATGATGATCAGTGTTGCAGTATAGTTCTGATGTCACTTCTATGTAGCTTTCTACACTATAATCCTCCATTCTCTCTGAAAGAAATCTCTTGGAAACCATAACATCATTTCTTCCTGATTTTCTTTCTAATTTTTTCACATTCTTCCAGTTCATTCCATAAGCTTTTCTGCTTCTTTTGAACTTGATCAATGCTAAACACTTGTCCCTTGAATGTTGCAAATTTTCCAGGGCTATAAATGATCATACTAATGATCTGAACCAGTCTGAACCAAAGGGAAGTGTCTACTTCCCCTGCTTCCTTTTATCAGGTAACAGAGAAGAGACCAAACCACACTCAAAACAAATGAATAAAGTCTTCAGGTAGAATTTCACAAGATTTTTAGCTGTAATTGTTTCATGACAATCTCTATTCTGACAATCAAACATAAAAAGTAAAAACATAAATTCAATTTTATCTTTATACCACATAAATTTGCTCAACTATGTAGTGCTATTGCGAACTGCAAACTAAGTGATAACCAGACCCCAAAAAATACATAATTCAGTATTTAGATAGTGACACAGACTTAGTTTTTCAAATTTTATCACACTGACAAAGCCAGATGGTGCTGACAGTAAAATGTTTGGGAAAGAATTAACATGTAAGGGCAAACATCAGGGAAGGGTTTGCTTTAGGCTTTTCCTAAATTTACAGGCCAACTCATCAGAGAACTTCTATTTAAACTATTTAAAGATTCCTCTTTTCTTCTCATTTAGTGCATTTTATTATAAAATAATTGACTTCTGAGTATCTAACCTCACATTGGCCAGTTCATCTAATCACAATACTGTCATTAATTTATTTCTGACTATTTCTCAAATAAGGAAATTATTTCTTCCTCAAATATGCCCTTTATTACCTTATTCATTAAAATCTTTTCTCGTCTTTACCTACTATTATCCTCATATCTATACTTACAGTAACCATGACTGAACTAGTCAAGATGAAATGGTGATGTGCGTCTGTGGAAATGCTGTTTGAAAAAAAATGTACTATTTTTCTACTTGTTAATTCTTGTTTACTAATTTACATAATTTTAATTTTGGAAAAATATAACAAGAAAACAAAACAAACATGCAAACAACAACAACCAAAACACCACTCCCTCAAGTTACAAAGGAACCTACAACAACAAAAAGAGTTTTAATTAAAGAAATGTTTTTAAATGAAAATCTTAACATTTACAAAATTAAAGTTAATTATCACAAGGAATTAAGTGGAATTTGATTGATATTTTTCTGTATTAATTTTGAGTTAATTTAACAGAGTGTAGAAAATGTTATATTGTCAAGCCAACAGACAGATACTAACTTCGGTCTTAAATACAGAGAAAAAACAGGAGAAGCCTTCAGTGGTAGACCATAGGTAGTCTTCCAGGCCAACTCAAGCTTAGTACAACATGGGGTATGTTGCTTGTGGCATATCGAGAACGGGATGAGGATAGGAGAGAAGAAAGGACCAAAATAACAGATGAAGCCTTGATTGCTCCTAAGAGGACATCTTTATATCCCAAAAGCATTCAAGGTTGCTGAAGCACAATGGTATCATATATAAAACTGATGGTCATGAAATGAATGGGTCATGGGTGACTTTGTAATCTAATAGGATATCAGTGCATTAGTCTGCAACTGTCTTTAAACTGTGGGGATTGAAAAGAAACACATTTTGCATAAGTTTTATTAAGATTTCCCTTTAAATGCAACTTTATTTTCCACATAAATGCTCATTTTTGCTGTTGCTGACTAATTACACATTAAAGGACATTTAAAATGTTTTCATTAGCAGTCAAATTTTAAAAGTAACATTTTTTAAATTAAGCATTATTCAGATGACATTAAAATTAGAAAATAAATATACTGCACAGACAACTAAAAGATATAGAGCAGAATTTAACTGAAAGGGGCTTGTAGTTTTAATGAAACTCTAAATACTCAGTCAAGTGTACAGGCATATAACTATATATTTTGGGGTATATGTGATTGAAAATTAAATGGGTGTTTCTTGAGATAAAATAGAAGAATATATTTACAAAATTTTTCATGTGTCATTGCCTCTAGGGTCCCAACAGTATCCCTGTGTTTAGAAATTTGATATAATAATTCAAAAGATTTAGCATATAGCTATATGCGTGACTGAGATTTATTATAAGGATATTTTAAGGACAGATAGCTGGATCGTAAGAGAAAAAAGTGAAAAAACCTAGAGAATCCATGTGGGCGTCACTATGCTTCCTGCCTCCCATGAGAAGTCACATGAGTATATTTTTCTTTCAATGACAAAAAACAAAGCTAGTGGAGGTGATGAAAATCCAGCTGAACTATTTCAAATCCTAAAAGATGATGCTGTGAGACTGCTGCACTTAATAGGCCAGCGAATTTGGAAAACTCAGCAATGGCCACAGGCCTAGAAAAGGTCAGTTTTCATTCCAATCCCAAAGAAGGGCAATTCCAAAGAAGGTTCAAACTACTATACAACTGCTCTCTTTTCACATGCTAGCAAGGTAATGCTTAAAATCCTTCAAGCTAGGCCTCAACAATATGTGATCCAAGAACTTCCAGATGTACAAGCTGGATTCAGAAAAGGAAGAGGAACCAGAGATCAAATTGCCAACATCCATTGCATCATAGAAGAAGGAAAGGATTTCAGAAAAACATCTACTTCTACTTCATTGACTATGGTAAAATCTTTGACTGTGTGGATCACAACAATTTGTTGAAAATTCTTAAAGAGATAGGAATATCAGACCACCTGACCTGCTTCCTGAGGAACCTATATGCAGGTCAGGAAGCAACAGTTATAAATGGACATCTGGACATGGGATAGCAGACTGGTCCAAAAAGGGTAAAGAAGTATGTCAATGCTATATATTGTCACCCTCCTTATTTCACATATATGCAGAGCATATCATGGGAAACACAGGGCTGGATGAGTCACAAGCTGGAATCAAGATTGCTGGGAACAGTAAACACAAATATGTAAATTACACCACCCTAAAGGCAGAAAGGGAAGAGGAACTAAAGAGCCCCTTGAAGAAAGTGAAAGAGAGTGAAAAAGCTGGCTTAAAACTCAACATTCCAAAAACTAAGATCATGGCATCTGGTATCATCACTTTATGGCAGACAGATGAAGAAAAATGGAAACATTGACAGACTTTATTTTCTTGGGCTCCAAAATCACTGTAGATGGTGACTGCAGCCATGACATTCAAAGATGCTTGCTCCGTGGAAGAACAGCTATGACAAACCTAGACAGCATATTGAAAGGCAGAGACACTACTTTGCGTATAAAGGTCCATATAGCTAACATATGGTTTTTCCAGTAGTCATGTATGGATGTGAGTTGGACAATAAAGAAGGCTGAGTGCCAAAGAATTGATGCTTTCAATCTAGCGCTGGAGAAGACTCTTGAAATTCCCTTGGAGTGCAAGGAGATCAAACCAGTCAATGCTAAAGGAAATTAACCCTGAATATTCATTGGAAGGATTGATGCTGAAGCTCCAATACTTTGGCCACCTGATGCAAAGAGCCAACTCATTGGAAAAGACCCTGATGCTGGGAAAGATTGAAGGCAGGAGGAGAAGGGGATGACAGAGGATGACATGGTTGGATGGCATCACTGACTCGATGGACATGAGTTTGAACAGGGAGATAGTGAAAGGCAGGGAAGCCTGGCATGCTGTAGTCCATGGGGCCACAGAGTCAGACACGACTGTGTGACTGAACAACAAGATGTACAATAACTCTGTTCATGGAAAACCATTGGAGATTCCGCTGAGAAGATTTTGACTGAGGCCTGATCATATAGGTACCCTCTGTCAAGCAGGTGCCAAAATTCCAGATTTCAGAGGAAAGCAGGCATCTGGAATAAATCAAATGTTCACCATTATCCATATTATTTACACAAACCAAATAGGCAGACTGAGCCATGTTCATCAACATTTTTCAAGTTCCCGAATGCTAGATGAAGAACAATCTGGTAATAGTCCTTTATAAGAATAGCAGTATCAAGTTTTCTACATCTTTTTTACATGCTCACAAATTTTAGATTAAGTGTATGCATAGAGGGACATCTTGATTTTCTGTTTAGAGGTTTTCACTCTATTTTTGTTAGGCTTCCCTAGTGGCTCAGATGGTAAAAAATCTGCCTGCAGTGCAGGAGACCCGGGTTCAATCCCTGGATCAGGCAGATGTCTTGGAGAAGGGAATGGCTCCCCACTCCAGTATTCGTCCCTGGAGGATGTCATGGACAGAGGAACCTGGTGGGTACAGTTCGAGGGGTCACAAAGAGCTGGACACAACTGAGAGTCCAGCATGTTCACGTTTTACTCCATTTTAGGTAACTGAACTATTAGAGCCCTGCTGCACTCGTTTCCTAGAGCTGATGTAAAAAAATATACGGCAAATTAGGTGGGCTAAAGCAACAGAAATTCATTCTCTCAGAATTCTAGAGGGTAGAAATCTGAAAGCAGGGCCATTATCTCTCCTAAGGCTCTAAGAGAAAAAGTGTTCTCTGCTTGCCTCTTAGCTCCCGGCGCTGCAGGCGGTCACTGGCCTTCCTAAGCTTGAGGACGTGTCCTTCCGTTCTCTGCCTCTGTCTTCACTCGGCATCCTGCGTGTGGGACTGTGTCTCAGTGTCTCTTCTCCACTTCCTCAGGCATCAGCCCTAGTGGATGAGGGCCTCCCCTATTTCCAGATAAGGTCACATGTGCAGGGCCTGGGAGGTTTGAGCTTCAACTTACCTTTTTGGTGAGCTTATTTTTCTGAATATTTTGAAGATCTGCTTCAGTATAATACATCTTAATCTGTTTAAAACCTACTGTTTAATGCCTTGCTAGCCATTAAATAAACCAAATCAAGAAAAAAAAAAACAAAACAGATATACAAAGTAGAAAAAGAGTAAGAGGAGTAAGATAGAGAAATAAAAACCAAAATCCCCAAAACATACTGAAATAAAGTGAAGAGACTTTCCTGAGGACAACTGATGCTATAATTTGGAGAGTTTTCTTTGAACAGGTAGCACGGTGAAGGAAATTACATCACTAAGCCAGAGATCCCTAAAGGAAGACATACACACACACACATACACACACACTATTTGTTCTTATATTTCTTTATATTTGAAAACTTTTCTGTCTAAATCTAGATACTAGATCCCTTCATATTTTGTTATTACTACTTGACAGAGTGAGACATCCTGGAGCTTGAAGTCAAGTGGGCCTTAGGAAGCACTATTACTTACAAAGCTAGTGGAGGTGATGGAATTTCAGCTATTTGAAATCCTAAAAGATGATGCTGTTAAAAGTGCTGCACTCAATATGTCAGCAAATTTGGGAAACTCAGCAGTGGCCACAGGACTGGAAAAGGTCAGTTTTCATTCCAGTCTCAAAGAAGGACAATGCCAAAGAATGCTCAAACTACCCCACAATTGCACTCGTTTCTGATGCTAGTAAGGTTATACACAAAAATCTTTAAGCTAGGCTTCAGCAGTACATGAACCTAGGATTTCAGATATACAAGCTGGGTTTAGAAAAGGCAGAGGAACCAGAGGTCAAATTTCTAACACTACTTGTATCATGGAGAAAGAAGAAGAATTACAGATAAACATCTACTTCTGCTTCATTGATTACACTCAAGCCTTTGACTTTGTGGGTCACAAGAAACTGTGGAAAATTCTTAGACACAAGAGTACCAGACCACTTCTCCTGTCTCCTGAGAAACGTTCATGTGGATCAAGAAGCTACAGTTAGAACCTTACATGGAACAACTGACTGGTTCAAAATTGGGAAATGAGCATGACAGGGCTGTTCATTGTCACCCTGTTTATCTGACTTATATGCAGAATATATAACGTGAAATGCCAGGATGGATAAATCACAAGCTGAAATCAAGAAGACAGGAAAAGTATCAACAATCGCAGATATCCAGATGATACAAATCTAAAGGCGGAAAGTCAAGAGGAACTAAAGAGCTTCTTGATGAAAGTGAAAGAGGAGAATGAAAAAAGATGGCTTCAAACTCGGCATTCAAAGAACCAAGATCATGGCCTCTAGTTCCATCACTTCATAGCAAACAGATGTAGAAAAAATAGAAGCAGTGACAGACTTTATTTTTTTGGGCTCCAAAATCACTGCGGATGGTGACTGCAGCCACGAAATTAAAAGATGCTTGCTCTTTGGAAGGAAAGCTATGCCATACCTAGACAGTGTAGTAAAAAAACAAAGACATCACTTTGAAGACAAAAGTCCAAATATCCATGGTTTTTCCAGTGGTCGTGTGAAGATGTTACAGTTGGATCACAAAGAAGGCTGAGCGCCAAAGATGATGCTTTCAAAGTTTGGTGTTGGAGAAGACTCTTGAGAGTAGTGCCTTGGACTGCATGGAGGTAAAACCAGTCCATCCTAAAGGAAATCAGCCCTGAATACTCATTGGAAGGACTGATGCTGAAGCTCCAATACTTTGGCCACCTGATGCAAAGAGCTGACTCATTGAAAAAGACCCTGATGGTGGGACAGATTGAGAGGAGGATGAGGAGTCGGCAACAGAGAATGAGATGGTTAGATAGCATCACTGACTCAGTGGACATTAATTTGAGCAAATTCTGGGAGATAGTGAAGGACAAGGAAACCTGGTGTGCTGCAATCCTTGAGGTCCCAAAACACCGGACATGACTTAGTGACTGAATAACAAATTGGTTGGTACATAACTCAGAAAGTTGCTAAAATGGCTACCAATTATTTCGATTTTTATGCATCAGTAATCAATATCTGTGTGTGTGTGCTGTGTGTGCTAAGTTGCTTCAGTCCTGTCCGATTCTTTGGACCCTAAGTTCTGTAGCCCACCAGACTCCTCTGTCCATGGGATTTTCCAGGCAAGAATACTGGGGTGATTGCCGTTCCCTCCTCCAGGGGATCTTCCCGATCAATATCTGGCTCTACATAAATCACAAAAGTTTGTCTAACTGCATTGGGGGAAAAATGGTCCCTAATTTATTGAGCTTGATTCTAGTGTAAAATATGAATGGAAGTAAAAGGAGAAGACGAGGAGACGGGAGAACAAATGGGAGGAGAAGGAGGAACACAAGGAGAAGGGATTGAGAACTAGGAGACACAGGAGGGAGATGGAGGAGGGGAGGGCAGAGGAAGTCGGGGTTCCTGACAGAGGCTACACTGAGATGGGGATGGGGCATTCCTGATAGTGGTGGCTGTAACTGCCCACTTCCCAAGCTAGAGCGGAAGTCTCCCTCCAGCAGAAAATATACCAACAGTGCCTACCCCTGCACAGAGTATGGAATAGACAGGCCACGTGCATGTGTTGACAGAACAAAGGAGATCAGTCCTGAATATTCATTGGAAAAACTGGAGCTGAAGCTGAAACTCAAATTCTTTGGCCACCTGATGCCACGAGCTGACTCATTGGGAAAGACCCTGATGCTGGGAAAGATTGAAGGTATGAGGAGAATGGGACGACAGAGGATGAGATGGTTGGATGGCATCACCGACTCGATGGACATGAGTTTGAGTAAACTCCGGGAGTTGGTGATGGACAGGGAGGCCTGGCGTGCTGCAGTCCATGGGGTCGCAGAGTTGGACACGACTGAGCGACTGAACTGAACTGAACTGAGAGTAAATACAGGATGGAAAATAATAGATTTTAAATGTGGGTAATTGCCTTAAAAACTCATGAGGGAAAAGGGTATAACATTTATTAAAATGCCTTTTAAAAGTTTGAGTTGAGGACAATGGAAAATTTTATTTTCAAATATTACAAATTGGGAATATAGCAATGGTTCTTTGCTTTTAATATAATAAATTTAATCTCAACATGAGAAAATTTAAAGGTAGTACAGAAAAATGTATTTTAAACAATTATTTTAAAAGTTGAGGAAAAACTTACAAATGATAGTTGTGAATGGAGAAGATGACATGTGACCCATGAAAAATTAGACTACTGAAAAAAATACTGAATTTTTCATTTTTCTTGGCTCAGACATATTTTTGTGGCTTTGAAATCTGAGGAAATTACTCTTTCTTTAAGTGACTAAATATCCTTTAGTATCCTTTCTACCAAGTCCCATTTATCTCTCCATTCTTTTCTCTTTATCATCATAATATCAGTTCTCAGTCATGGCTAAGTATATTTTTCAAACTCAGTGGTCGCTGAGCCGCTGTTTTCCGTCCCCACCTACATGTCGAGTTGAAGAATGGTGGTAGGTTTCCTCCTTAATTTTCCATGCTTCTTTCTATACTGTGGGCAGCAGACATATTGTAAGTGGGCAGCAGACAGGATTCAGGCTGCACTGAAGAGGGAGAGTATTAACTGAAATCCCTCTCTACTGCTGGTGTCTCCGGCTATTTGTTTCCCCTTGCTTGGTGGTTTATGGTGGTCCTTTTCTGCATTTGGAAGAAAATTTGTGACTATATAAAAATATAAATTTTGGCCGCATTTTAAATATTTCTAATGATTTCAATAAAGTAGTTGTGTCTTTAAGTGGAATTCCAAATTTTAGTTGTTTAATTTCTCCGTCTACAACTTTAACATCACCAGGGTGTTTAAAAAATGGATGATGGGAGACCAGTGAAGTCTGAGTGAGGGTGTAAGATGGGTATTCATTTTTATATATTTTGTTCTATATTCCTGGAAGTATAATTCTTCAGATTTGTTTTGAACTTAATGTGATTCAAACTTACAAAAATAATCATCTACTCAAAATGTAGATCATTAATTTTTGGAGTAAAAAATAGCCTTATAATATCTGATGTATTCTACTGTCGTTTAAAAAATATGTAGTATTTCTCTTAAACTTGTACACATTTGATTTTAATCATTCGAGAAAATATAAAGAAGCTCTGAGAAGTTATAGCTTTTATAGAGTATGTAGCTCTTAAAAACACAATTTCTGTTTTTCCTGTAATATAAACAGAGCTTGTCAGACTGTACTGTAAAATCTCAAGCATACTAATTAGAACTTTACTTACAACTTAGATTTAAAATGAAAGGAAGATTCAATGAAATGAAGCTACAATATCTTGCATAACAAGTTATTTATGTAAATTAAGGAATATGTGAAAGAAGAACAAAATGAAGGTAGTAAAGCGGTAATATTTTCTTTGCAGAGTATCATTTTGATTATTGTACTATTGAATTTTCATTTCCCTTTAATAGCAATTTATATTGTTCATCTCAGGTTTTTCACGAATAAATCTTCATTCTTGGCAGGAGTCATGTAGTTTTGTCAAAAACTTAATTTTTAACTCAAGGTTTTTAATTTTTCTCCCCCACTTTATCTTGAAGGAAGAGTTTAAAATCAGAAGGTTTCCCCCAATTTTAAACACGTGATTTTGCCAAAGAGAAAACTTTCTATCTCCCACCTCCAGATTTGTATGTATTATAACGGACTGAAAAAGGTAAATTTAAACATTTGGATATATACACTTTTATTAAAGGAAAAAATATATAATAAATTAGGAATTAAATTAGAACAAATATTTTATATCAATATGGGCGTCACTTTAACTTAAATCTATACATCAGCATTTGCTCCTTTCTGTAATTCATGTATAAAATAAGCCAAATTTTTCAGACCAAAGTGAAACACTGTTATTATTTTTTTATTTCTTCCCCTGATCTATTGATTGAAATTTGCCCACCTTTTTGTTCAAAAGTTTCTTTCTTTTACATGCATGTCATAATGAAAGTAAATATCTGAAAACATTGATGAGTAAGCTTTTGGAAAACTTTTTTTAAAAAATTAACAACAATCCTACTAGTGGCTATTTTTTATTTTTAATATACATAACTTTTACTAATAAAATATTTGCTTAGAAAACTTCTATATGGCTTACTACTAGAGAAAATGTAGGATCAATAAACAAACTATATTTAAGAAAAAATATGGTGGGGAATTGAAGTGGATAATTTAATATAGAAATAATTAAACTGTTACTGTGGAGAATAAAAGTTTACACGGGAATCAGTTTTAATGTATTAATTACAATGGTCATCTGCACTTGACATGAGCCTATGTTTATAAACCTTGAGTTCCTGGTTAGTACGCATGACAAAACTCCCTAGCTGGACAAGAAGCACGAACACTTAAATTTTGCATTGAGAAATTCTGCAAGAATGTTTACTTCTGTAGGATTTGACTTTGGTTTTAGGTAGGCGTCTCACATCAGCTTTTCATTTATAACTATCTACTTCCCATAGTGATGCCTTACTATAAGAGCATCATTTCTAATATAAATTATTAGAAATTCTTGTTATTTTGTCAAAATGGCCTGAGCTTGAGTTCTAAAAGCAGAGTCTGGGCAAGGTTTAGGGGACATATCAGAGAGCTAACCTCTGGTGTCATAGTGAGGAACAAGAGAAAACGAGACAAGGCAGGGGGCAAGACCCCAGAGGGCGCACGCTGAGCGGGCTTTCCGGGGGACAGTCGGGCCCAAGGCCAGAAGGATGCTATGGACTCAGAAAGCGCTTCTGTGTCCTCTAGCTCTGGTGATTCCCAGCTATAGGCTGAGCAAGCTGCCACGGCAATAGAGAAATTTTATGCTGAATTTATTTTTTGGATAAGCTTTAAATATTAATGTTAATTATATATATATATATATATATATATATATATATATATATATATATATAGGGGTGTACATATAGCCATGTTATTGATCAGTTGCTAAGTCATGTGGCCTGGCGTGCTGCAGTCCATGGGGTCGCAAGGAGTCGGACACGACTGAGGGACTGAACGGAACAGACTCACGCCGTCGAGTCGGTGATGCCATCCAGCCATCTCATCCTCTGTCGTCCCCTTCTCCTCCCGCCTTCAATCTTTCCCAGCATCAGGGTCTTTCCAATATTTTGACCACCTGATGCAAAGAGCTGACTCATTGGAAAAGACCCTAATCCTGGGAAAAATTGAAGGCAAAAGCAGAAGGGGTCGGCAGAGGACAAGACGGTTAGACAGCATCACTGACTCAACATATTTGAGCCAACTCTGGGAGACGGTGAAGGGCGGGGCAGCCTGGTGTGCCTCAGTTCCAGGGTTGGAAAGAGATGACCACAGTTTAGCAACTGAACAACAAAAGCTATACTTTCAGGGCAAATTCATCAGAATGGGGTTAGTAGGTCAAAGATTCAGTGCTTACATAGCTTGGTTAGATATTACCAAATGTTTTTGTGTTACTAGAGAGTTTTAATAATCAATGAATCACAAATTGTGTATTTATTATAAGAAAACAAGATGTAATTAAGTAAACAATATGTTGGTATAGCTTATAAGAGGGGGAACAAATTTTTTAAATGTTTTTTTTTTAAATACAAAGGAGTTATTGTACTTTAAATCTCTCACTGATTTGTGTGTTTTCTGTGGGTGTGTGTTTGTGTAAAAACATTTTATAGTAATAAAGTGTGGAGATTCAGGGAATTCAAAGTTAATTTTGGTACTATTAGACATGAGGTTATAACTTTGCTTTAATGTATAATTTGCTGTGAGAATTAATCTTTGAAAATTATGAAAAAAAATATGGTAAATAGCCTGCAGCTCTAAAAGGTTAGCATAAATACCAAGCAATAAGTGAGCATATTTCTTTTAATTATATTATCATGAAACCTAAATCCAACTCATGCTTTCTTACTTATTAATAACAATGGTAGCTGTGTTTTATCATAAAATTATAAATTGTGATTTGACTCTACTGTATGGATATGTCTTACTTGGCTGAATAGTGAGATATTTTTAAATGTAATTAGATACTTAACCTTAATTATGAAGGTATAAATAGCTACTTTTACATAGACTTTGGTTAAGTAAAAGCATTTCTGCATATTTTTATATGTGCAAGTAGACTTTGCACAAAAAACTATTGCCATACAAACTAAAGGAGATTTAAAAATGAAAAGTTCTGTGACTTAGATTTTATCTTTTAAATAATTTTCTTCAAAAAGAAAAAAATAAATAAATAATTTTCTTCAAAAAGAGTTCATAGTATATATTTTCTAATGTTGTCTATATGTAGTTATATATATGTAGATTTTTACTGTTAACGACAAGAGAACAAATTGTTTAGAAGACAACAGATTTTAAATCATAACATGTTAAAATTTAAAAGGTAAATTAGTATAATGATAGTTAAATGCCTTTTATACAATTTTCAGTTATAAGAAAAATCTTTCTAGGAATTCTGCTGTATGTATTTATTCTGACAGATTACTAATAATGTTTTTTTTTTAATAATTACAACATCGTATGTTTTACAAAGCAACTTCTCACATATTGCTTCATTTATGTTTCTCAAAAAATCTGTGCAAATATAA
The DNA here is from genome assembly GCF_910594005.1 of Cervus elaphus. NCBI lineage: Eukaryota > Metazoa > Chordata > Mammalia > Artiodactyla > Cervidae > Cervus > Cervus elaphus. Next base: position 79,689,037 of record NC_057835.1, read on the forward strand.
AATCACTCTTTTCTGCTGTGTTTTGTATGTGAATAAGTTTGATCTGTACATATGTGTAATCAAAATGTATTACTTGAAAATTTCATTCTTATTCTATAAATTTATAAAGATAATCTGATATTTAGGTTCTGTTCCTACTTATGGATCTGATTCTTTTGCAAATAAAAGGACATTTGGTGAAATATCCACATTGATATAATTTCTTCCCACTTTAGGAATTTATTGGTAAAATCTTACAATGTCTTGATTAGTTTCAGATTATATTTTGAGATAATCCAAACTAGAATCTCAAGAAATTGAGGGAGAATAAATTCTTCCCTATATCTCCAAAAATATGGCAATTTTTCTATGTGAGTTCATTAAAACTACTTATCCTGAAGTTGTCAATCATCAAAACAAGGTAGTTGCTGATTAAGTTAAAATTGCTGTGTATTAAAACTTGAGGTATAAAACAAAATCAATTTCATTTCTTTATTAGAAGAATAGTAAACACTGTGCTGTGCCGTGCTGCGCTGAGTCACTTTAGTCGTGTCCAACCCTTTGTGAGCTCCATGGACTGTAGCCCACCAGGCTCCTCTGCTCATGGGGTTTTCCAGGCAGGAATACTGGAGTGTGTTGCCATTTTCTCCTCCAGGGGATCTTCCCAACCCTGAGATCAAACCAGCATCTCTTAGTTTTCCCACACTGGCAGGCAGGTTCTTTACCTCTAGATCAATCCTTATATTCAAATATTTCTGATTATGTTATATAATAATTCCAAATAACTTGCTTTATAAAATTATTATAAAATGTGTACTAGAACAATTTGATTTTCACTTGCATGAAGCCTATTTGTTAGAAAACAAAAGTAATCCATTTTAAAGAAAAATGCTAATGTGATATACAGTAACTTATTAATTATGAATATAATATTGAAAGTTCAAACATACTTTCTTATACAACAAGTTAAAAGTGACATTTTATAAAATTTGTAACACTGATCTTCATACTCTATTTTCACATTTTATGGGGAGGGAGGTGGAAAAGGATTTCAGGATGGGGGCACTTGTATACCCATGGCTGATTCATGTCAACATATGGCAAAAACCACTACAATATTGTAAATTAATTAGCCTCCAATTAAAATAGATAAATTAATTTATAAAAATAATAAAACACACACAGAGAAGAAATGTTAAAAATATTCAATAGTATATTTACAAAATGTTGGACATGGTACTAAATAATTTTATTTTACCACAAAATAGAACATAAGGAAATAATACTGGCCATATGACCATCTGCTTGGGTCTAAAATCTTCACTGATTTTTGGCACATAGGATGACCTACCACTGTCTTAATTTTTCAAATATAATCAGACTTATAAAGCTTATTGTCTTTCATTTTCATTCATTATCATAAAATGTTAAACTAAAATGCAATGTAGCATGAAAATATTTTATAAACACATTTGGGCATCCAAAAATAATTCAAATCAATTAAAATATTGCTTGGGAAGGATTGCCACCAAGGAAAAATCAGTATGTTCATCACTTTTTGTATAGATATTTAAGATTAGCATATGTTAGTAGTATAAGAGTCCATATACATATAATATGATTTTATAACATGGTAGTATTAGGTTAATATTTGTTAACTGAATGGAATTGTGTATCACACAAGATTTAACAAAACATTTAGAGAATGCTATCTATAGGTCTTTTGGCAGAAACTTTTGAGTATATATATATATGCTTTAATTAAAAGAAAATAGTCTATATCACAAATATGTTTGATAACAAAACATGGTTTGTGTTTGAATATTGTTGTAAATATATTATGTATGCAATTTTAAGCTCTTGAAAATATTTTAATGACAATATCTAAATAATTTGATCAGTATCTAATGATTTGGAAATTCCAAAGAACATTTTATTATTTAAAGGTTTTTGTTTGTTTGTTTGTTTTGGAGAGGGCTATGTAGGATGAGAGATAGCATGCAATTTTTATTTTGACAAAGTTAATGAATCACTGAATAGAATGGAAGGGCAGAAATTAACTTGAACTCATCAATAATATTGACAACGTTGGCTAGAGATGAAAGATAATTATTGGGAACTTGAGGGCATAGCTTTGTAAAGGGAAGAAATATTATTTCATTTGAATAAAGAAGACCTGACTAATTTTGTAAAAAGAAATGAAAGGAAAGGTCATAGTCATGAGAATAAAGACAGGAGAAAATAAGTTTAAAGTCAAGGAAAGAATACAGTTCCAGGTCAAGAGCATATCAGTGTCGATGTTCAGTCGCTCAGTTGTGTCCGACTCTTTGTAACACCATGGACTGCAGCACACCAGGCTTCCCTGTCCATCACCATGTCCCAGAGCTTGCTAAAACTCATGTCCATTGAATTGATGATGTTATCCAACCATTTTGTCCTCTGTCATCTCCTTCTCCTCCTGCCTTCAATCTTTCCCAGCATCAGGGACTTTTCTAATGAGTCAGGTCTTTGCATCAGGTAGCCAAAATACTTGGAGATTCAGCTTGAGTCCGTCCAATGAGTATCCAGGGTGGATTTACCTTGGATTGACTGGTTTGATCTCCTTGCTGTCCAAAGGACTCTCAGGAATCTTCTCCAACACCACAGTTCAAAAGCATCAATTCTTGGGCGCTCAGCCTTCTTTATGGTTCCAACTCTCACATCCATACTGATTACTGGGAAAACCATAGATTTGACTAGATGGACCTTTGTCGGCAAAGTAATATCTCTGATTTTTAATATGCTTGCTAGGTTTGTCATAGATTTTCTTCCAAGCAGCAAGTGTCTCAATTCCATGATACAGTTATCATCTGCGGTGATTTTGGAGCCCCAAAAAATAAAGTCTGTCAGTCTTTCCATCATTTCCCCATCTATTTGCCATGAAGTGATGGGACTGGAAGCTATGATCTTAGTTTTCTGAATGTTGAGTTTTAGGCCAACTTTTTCACTCTCCTCCTTCACCCTCATCAAGAAGTTCTTTAGTTCCTCTTCACTTTCTGCCATAAGAGTGGTGTCATCTGCATATCTGAGGTTATTTATATTTCTCCCATCAATCTTGGTTCCAAGTTATGCTTCATCCAGACTGGCATTTCACATGATGTACTCTGTATATACGTTAAATAAACAGGATGACAATATACAACCTCAACATACTCCTTTCCCAATTTGGAACCAGTCCATTGTTCCACATCTTGTTCTAACTGTTGCTTCTTGACCTGCATACAGGTTCATAGAAAGCATATAAGGAGGTCTGGTATTCCTGTCAATTGAAGAATTTTCCACAATTTATTGTGATCCACACAGTCAAAGGCTTTAGCGTAGTCAGTGAAGCAGAAGTAAATAATTTTTCTAGAATTTTCTTTATTTTTCTATGATCCAACAAGTGTTTGCAATTTGATCTTTCATTCCTCTGTCTTTTCTAAATCTAGTTTGTACATCTGTAAGTTCACGGTTCACACACTGTTGAAGTCTGGCTTGGAGAATTTTGAACATGACTTTGCTAGCATGTGAGATGACTGTAATTGTGTAGTAGCTTGAACATTCTTTGGCCTTGTCTTTCTTTGGGATTGGAATGAAAGTGACCTTTTCTGTGACCACTGCTGAGTTTTCCAAATTTGCTGGCATATTGAGTGCAGCCCTTTAATAGCATCATCTTTTAGGATTTGAAGTAGCTCAACTGGAATTCCATCGCCTCCACTAGGTTTGTTTGTAGTGATGCTTTCTAAGGCCCACTTGACTTCACATTCCAGGATGTCTAGCTTTAGGTGAGTGATCACACCATTGTGGTTATCTGGGTCATGAAGATATTTTTGGATAGTTATTCTGTGTATTCTTGACAGCTCTTCTTAATATCTTCTGCTTCTGTTAGGTCCATACCATTTTTGTCCTTTATTGTGCCCATTTTTGCATGAAATGTTCCTTTGGTATCTCTAATTTTCTTGAAAAAGATCTCCCATTCTATTGTTTTCCTCTATTTCTTTGCATTGATCATGAAGGCTTTCTTATCTCTCCTTTCTGTTCTTCGGAACTCTTCATTCAGATGGGTTTATATTTCCTTTTCTCCTTTGCCTTTCACTTCTATTATTTTCTTAGCTATTTGTAAGACCTCCTCAGACAACCATTTTGCCTTTTTACATTTCTTTTTCTTGGGATGGTTTTGATCACTGTCTCCTGTATAACATTATGAACCTCCATTCATAGTCCTTTAGGCACTCTATCAAATCTAATCCCTTCAATCTGTTTGTCACTTCCACTGTGTAATTGTAAGGGATTTGATTTAGGTCATACCTGAATGGCCTAGTGGTGTTCCCTACTTTCTTCAATTTAAGGCTGAATTTGGCAATAAGGAGTTCATGATCTGAGCCACAGTGAGCTCCTGGTCTTGTTTTTGCTGACTGTATAGGGCTTCTCCATCTTCAGCTGCAAAGAATATAGTCAATGTGATTTTGGTGTTGACCATCTGGTGATGTCATGTGTAGTTATGTCTTGTGTTGTTGGAAGAGGGTGTTTGCTATGACCAGCGCTCTCTCTTGGCAAAACTCTGTTAGCCTTTTCTCTGCTTCATTTTGTACTCCGAGGGCAAACTTGCCTATTAATCAGGGTATTTCTTGACATCCTACTTATGCATTTCAGTCCCCTGTGATGAAAAAGACATCTTTTTTGGTGTTACTTCTAGAAGGTCTTAAAGGTCTTCATAGAACTGTTCAATTTCAGCTTCTTCAGCATTAGAGGTTGGGGCATAGACTTGGATTACTGTGATATTGAATGGATTGCCTTGGAAACAAAAAGAGATCATTCTATTAAAAGTAGAAAAATAAGAATTATATGTCAAGACACTGTGGGATAAAATGATATGGTAAGACAATAAGGAAACACTATCTGGAACTAAACCCACCAACAGTGAGAAAGCGAGAATGACGTGACAGATTCATTGACATGTATTTGAAAGAAGTCAAGTTTGGGAGCCAGGATATGGTAGCAAAACCATAAGTAAGTAAAGAGTAAGTTTAGTATAAACACAGGTTTCTCTTGGGTCTAGCATGGATAATCAACATGCCCTCATTGCTGTTTAATGCCCAGTCATTGGAAATCAGAATATTTCTGTAGGTAGCAGAATCTTGGAAAAGGTTGTCAACAAGGCTTTGAATTTTGAGAAACATTGTTCACTCTTTGAACTTTTAATATTTATTTTCTAAAACACAGAGAATGGGAAAATAATAAAAGAAAGAGGCAAGTTGTTGAACAGAAAAAAAAAAAATTCTAGAATTAAAAAAAAAAAAAAAACAGAATGAGTAATCCAAAGTATATTGGTGTACCAGAGAGTTCATAAATTCAAATTAGAATCAGGTATCAATGAAATAGTCCCATTTCAAAAACTGAAACCGCTAGATTAGAGGTCAACAGAGTATGACTCTTGTGCTTAATCTAATTTGTAGCCTGTTTTTATATGTATCCAAGTTGCTAGTTACTTTTAGAGTCCTAAAACATCATAAACACACACATGTATGAAGACAAAATGCAAACCAAAGGGGATTCATTTGCCTATAAAGTAGCTTGAGCATTATTAGTGGCAAACACTTGGATCCTGACTAGTTTGTGGTATATGCTCCTGGCAAGCCTAAAGTATACACCATAGGAGGAGTCAAAGGGTTTAATTTTCAAAGCATCACCTCTACAGATAATATATTCTACGATGCATTTCTTTCCCATGACACTTCTGCCTCAGTCCTATTACAGGACTGCCAGACTTCAATTCCTTCCCTGAACAAATCTACAAAGAAAGGCTTGTGCTTCACCGGAATGTTCTTCCCAAAGCCATTTTATCAGAAAACAATTTTGCTTCTCAATGTCTGATTTTTACCTCTGAATCACATAGCCAGTCAGTCACTCTACCAACTATCCACTTAATACTTTAAGAACATTGATCAGGCGCTGGGCACCGTTCTAGAAGCTGAGGGTAAAATGATGACAAGGATAGAGTCCTGTGTGCAGCGGGCTCCCCGTCCGTGGATGTAAACCAGAAAAGAAGGAAAGAAAGGGGAGCAGATGGAAAAGGAAGGGAGGGGGAAGAGGGTAAGCTCTGTGGAGAAGATGACGCCAGGCGATCAAGGCGATTGAGAAACTATTTAAAAGCGGTCAGAGAGTTTGTCTCTGAACGGATGCTTGGATCAAGATGGAAACAGTCAGAAGGAAACAGGTATGATGAGGAAGGCTCCTGATGTAGGAACGGTCAAGGAAAGGAGGACAAGGAGCAGGCAGAGCCTCAGACATCCTCACTACCGCTTCAGATGCTTTAACCTGTGACGCAGCGGTGACTATTCGAGCAGAATTTCAAACGCCTTTTGTAATCAGCCTTGACAACCACTAAAAATAATATCCATCGTATAAAAGGTTGGTGCAAAGCAGTCTCAATATCGTGATAGCAAAATCTTCTTTCCCCATTTAAAGGCAGACACAAATAAACACTTTTCTCAAGAAAATTCCCAAAGAACGATCACATTGAAGCTTATGATGAAGTATCTCAGAAATGTATCTGCTGTATTCTTATAGAGTTTCTGACCAAAAAAGATCACTGCAGACTAGGGTTTTCTGAATTTGGTTACCTGAATGAATAGCATTGGAGAGTCTTAAGGAAGGGTTGAAATTGGAACAGGAGAGGAGGGGGTGCTGACAGCCAAACCTGGAGAGTTTTCTTCTAAAGAATAAAACAGAGCAGTTTGCCTAAGGTACAGTGTTTACGAGTAAAAACAGAAGATACACCTGGAAAGAAAACCTTAGAACAAATGACTGTAAGCCTGTGCGGAAATGTCTTCCAATTTAAAGAGCAGAATTTTTGGAGAAAGGGAGATTTTAATATTCACACAGTCACAATATTTTAAATAAACCAAGCACTTATCACCAAGAACATGTAAAAAGGTACTCTTGGTGATCTGCAGACAAAAAGGAAAGTGATGCAAATCACCCTATCCATTCACCTCAACCCTAGAAGTTGACATTCTTTCTACCTGGATGTTAATGATTGATGCCCTACACAGTATTAATGACTGCTGTGAATCATTGAAAATGTTTTCAACTTTATTTTCCAGGAGAGTTGAAGAGTACTTCTGAGTCCTCAGCGCATTATGAAATTAGGATGAGTGTGATATTCCCACTGCAACATTGCTTATGGTCCTTCGTCAATGTTACATTTATCACAGCTATGCCTCAGTTCCACTGGCCCTTTTCCTCCAAGTTATTCCAACAGAAATAGCATAGTTTTTACCATTTTAAGACCAAACTGCTGTACTATAATATTGTCACAAATGCTATATTCTAATTATGAAAACGAAGTCTACAAATATTTTGTTTTAAAGCATTGTGAAAACAAAGTGTGCAAATGTTTTGTTTTAAAGCAATTATAGCTAGACATTACTGTAAGAGTTAACTCTGATTGATTAAATATTTTCAAATCAAAATATATTCAGTGCCTCTGTGTTAATATAGTCAACATAACTCTCAGTTGATTACATAGAAATTTCCACAAAACTCCATACACAGGCTGACACTGCTTCCTTTTTCTTATCTTCTTAAGAGAGCTGATAATGACCAGGACAAATTCATTAGTTCAGTTCAGTTCAGTCGTTCAGTCATGTCCAACTCTTTGCAACCCCATGAATCGCAGCACGCCAGGCCTCCCTGTCCATCACCAACTTCTGGAGTTTACTCAAACTATTGTCCATTGAGTCGGTGATGCCATTCAGTCATCTCATCCTCTGTCGTCCCCTTCTCCTCCTGCCCCCAATCCCTCCCAGCATCAGGGTCTTTTCCAGTGAGTCAACTCTTCGCATCTGGTGGCCAAAGTATTGGAGTTTCAGCTTCAGCATCAGTCCTTCCAATGAACACCCAGGACTGATCTCCTTTAGGATGGACTGGTTGGATCTCCATGCAGTCCAAGGGACTCTCAGAGTCTTCTCCAACACCACAGTTCAAAAGCATCAATTCTTCTGCGCTTAGCTTTCTTCACAGTCCAACTCTCACATCCATACATGACCACTGGAAAAGCCATAGCCTTGACTAGATGGACCTTTGTTGGTAAAGTATATCTCTGCTCTTCAATATGCTATGTAGTTTGGCCACAGCCTTCGTTCCAAGGAGCAAGTGTCTTTTAATTTCATGGCTGCAATCACCATCTGCAGTGATTTGGAAACCAGAAAAATAAAGTCAGCCACTGTTTCCAATGTTTCCCCATCTATTTCCCATGAAGTGATGGGACCAGATGCCATGATCTTAGTTTTCTGAATGTTGAGCTTTAAGCCAACATTTTCACTCTCCCCTTTCACTTTCATCAAGAGGCTTTTTAGGTCTTCTTCACTTTCTGCCATAAGGGTGGTGTCATCTGCATATCTGAGGTTCTTGATATTTCTCCAAGCAATCTTGATTCCAGCTTGTGCTTCTTCCAGCCCAGTGTTTCTCATGGTGTACTCTGCATACAAGTTAAATAAGCCGGGTGACAATACACAGCCTTGATGTACTCCTTTTCCTATTTGGAACCAGTCTGTTGTTCCGTGTCCAGTTCTAACTGTTGCTTCCTGATCTGCATATAGGTTTCTCAAGAGGCAGGTCAGGTGGACTGAGAGTAGAACAAATTGAGAAAGCAGAATTGACATATATATATGCTATCATGTGTAAAATAGAGAACTAGCAGGAAGCTAGTGTAAAACACAGGGAGCCCTAGGCATTCTGTGAAGATTTAGATGGGTGGGATGCGGAGGGGAGTCTCAAGACGGAGGGTACACACACACACACACACACACACACACACATATATAATTATGGCTGATTTGTGTAGATGTATGGAAGAGACAGTGACAGAGTTTATTTTCTTGGGCTCCAAAAATACTGCAGATGGTGACTGAAGCCATGAAATCAAAAGATGCTTGCTCTTTGGAAGAAAAGTTATGACCCACCTAGACAGCATATTAAAAAGCAAAGACATTACTTTGCCAACAAAGTCCCTCTAGTCAAGGCTATGTTTTTTCCAGTGGTCATGTATGGATGTGAGAGTTGAACTATAAAGAAAACTGAGCGCTAAAGAATTGATGTTTTGAAATGTGGTGTTGGAGAAGACTCTTGAGAGTCCCTTGGATTGCAAGGAGATCCAACCAGGCCATCCTAAAGGAAATCAGTCCTGGGTGTTCATTGGAAGGACTGATGCTGAAGCTGAAACTCCAATACTTTGGCTACCTGATGTGAAGAACTGACTCTTTTGAAAAGACCCTGATGCTGGGAAAGATTGAAGGCGGGAGGAAAAGGGGATGACAGAGGATGAGATGGTTAGGTGGCATCACCGACTCAATGGACATGGGTTTGAGTAAACTCAGGGAGCTGGTGATGGACAGAGAGGCCTGGAGTGCTGCAGTCCATGGGGTCACACAGAGTCAGACATGACTGAGCAACTGAACTGAGCTGAATGGTGGCAGAGACAACTACAGCACTCTAAAGCAATTATCCTCTAATAAAAAAGAAAAATATTTTATAAGTAATTGCATACTGAGTTAAATTATTTCAGGTTCAATATTTTCATAAAATAAATTTTAAAAATTCAAATAGAATGAATAAACAAATATTTCCCAAGCACAGAACATAAAAATGAGAGACTGAACATCCTAAGGATAAATAATAGGAAACCCCAAGACATAAGGAATAGAAATAGAAGCACATGATAATAAAGATTAAATTAAAAAGAAAAAAAATATTTTGGATATCCTTGAGGAAAGGGGATTTGAGGAAAAATTCATAGTGGTCACACTCACAGAATGAAGACTGAAAGACTTTCAATATCTCTATTTAATAACTTATTGAGGAGATAGTCACATAAGATGAAATTAACCATTTTAAAGTGAACAGTTTGGTGGAATTATCTCTAATTTTGCGTCATAGAACTGGGAATGAAAGAAGATTTTAGATGTTATCCACTGTAGCCACAGGCACTATACAGAAACTCTTTTTCATTAGAAAGTTGATATACTACTATTAAGCTTCTATGTGGACCTATCCTGGGAGTTCTTATGCTTACTTTTCTAAGGACAGGTGATTCCCTAGAAGTTAAGCTTTAAGATTTGCAAGCAAGGCCCTCTTGATAAGATGTGCCTGGCAAGCAGACATGCTATTCTGAAGAATGGTCCAAAATAGAAAATCTACCCATCGCAGAGGGCTTTAGGTCAAATTAAGCATTAAGTCTGATGCCAATAAACCATTATGTTGTTTTCTGTCAAGTGGCCAGTTTTTCTATAACTATCTACCTCTTAAACTAGGTTTTTCAGATAAAATAAAGTACGTGAATTAAACCTGAATTAAAAAAAAAAAATCTACTTTTTCAATAGGTATGTACCAAATATTGCTTACAATATACTTACAGTAAATAACTGCTTTATTGTTTGAACTGGATATTTGATTGGGTATCATGCATTTTTATATGTTAAATCTAGCAACTTTAATTAAAACTAAACTTAAAATTAGACTTATTTTTTTCTTTACCATTTTTTCTCAGAAGTGATTCTTCTTTTGACAGCCCTTTCCCAGTTGCCTCTTTAGGGAAACTGATGGAGGTTTCTGACAGGGTGCATTATTTTTCTAATAGTGATTTTCTACCTGGGCGTATAAATCAAAAGTATCCTCCTTGTCTGAGTACTAGGAAGAATAGCATCACCACAGCCCCAAGAAGATTCCTGATTTTCGACTTCAAAAGGAAGAACTAAGCATTTTTCAGCTTTCGTTCTAAGAATAGAATTTTTCTAGAGGTAATTGTTATTAAGGCGTATGAATTTTTTCATTGCAGAATGACATAAAATTGTGTCGTCTATCCTTAGAATGTCTGTGACCAAGTAGTTAAGCTTAATGTAATGACAATATTGAGTCTAAGTGTGACCTCTTATCGAGGCTTCATTTTCCAAACAGGTTTATTTGCAAATTCTTGACATTTCAATATTTGGCATTTCAATGCTTCTTGTTTTCCTTCTCTATTAGTTTTAAACCCAGAGAAGAGAAAGATGTGTGAGTAACTAGTGTTGCTAAAAAACCAAACAGCGTATTGACACTCCCCACTCTCACACCTCCCTGTAAGTGCAATTAGCATTCATTTATATGGGCACAATCCAGAGGTTCTGAACCTAGGGTTTGCTGGTGAACATCCTAACATATATGATCCCCTTGACATTATGTACAGTGTATCTGTATCGCTATGATTAGGTTCCTGGATGAGAGTTTATTGTGTCATCAAATGTTCAAATTATTCAGAAATCTACAAATTCTCTGAACCACTGACAGCTATCCACTTCTCCACCAGTCTTCACTCAGTTCTCTCCAGAGTTATTGACACATTTCCTAATGTCCTTCACTGGATATTCTTCAATTTATCTTCCCATTGATAAACCCATTGAACAATAGTTTTAAAAAGCATAGTTGTGTATCGCACTGTTCAAAGATATGCCACTAGTCACTGATGAGGTAGCCCAAACCCTTCATGTAGTGAACAGAGGTCTTTATGATTTTGATCTTATTTTCATCTATTCTCTTTTTTTGAAAATTTTCCCACTTAGTTAAGTACCTAAGTCATATTTACTAGATTAGAACTTACAATTTGAGTGTTATGAAATAAACTGTGTGCCATGCTTGAAGTCTCAATATCACTCACTGAGAAAAAAGATTTTTGACAGTAGGTTCACAAAGTAGGTGTGGTTCACCAGGGTCATAATATAATACCAAAATTAGCATCAGGAATTTTGTTATTTTATATCTGACAATGTAAATCTTCTTTAAAAAGCTACAACATGTTCTCACTGTAAATATACAGGAATGATTATATCACCATTATTTATATTTGCTCAAATATGAAAATAAACCCACTGTCTATCAACATTAGAACAGATAAATAAACTAGTGTGTACACCCAATAGAATACTATACAGCAATATAAACTAGCAATGTTACATACAACATCATGGATAAATTCCAAACTAAAAGTATGCAGATACTAAAAGGTATATGCATTATGATTTCATTTATGTGAATTCCAGCAACAGATAGAATTAATCTACAGTGTCTGCCACAAGAAGAGGTTTTCATCTGGGAATTTTGGTTTGCTCAAAAATACATTCTTGTCAAACTCTAAGTGGTAAATACTTGAAGCCCAAGGACCTCTTCACCTACAGAGAGTGGGAACCTCTTCACCTACAGTTCCCACTCTTTTTCAGCTTTGAGCTTCACCATTTTCTGCTACACAAAGTAGAATGACTCACCTCTGTTTATATAGCTAATCTTATCTGTCTCTATGTCTTTTCCAAGCAGCATTTCTTATTTATTTTATGATGTTATGTTTATGTTTCTTGTTTATTTTATTTTATGATGAGGAAAGCTTGTCTTTCCTCAGTCTTCTGGAGGATCCATACTTTCCAACTGTATAAAATTTATCAATATATACTGTATTGTAATTGTTCATTTTTAGATTCATGACTTTTACCCAAATCTGTGGTTTCTCGTTCTATTTTTCTCATGCTTGATATGATCAAACCTGAGATGCCATCACATATGTACATGCATATACTTATGTATATAAATAAGGATATGTGTATGTAAGAAGCAGAATAAGCTCTAGATTAAGTAATAGAGCTAACTCTCAACTGAAAGAGGACATTCAATATATCCTCAAGAATAATTCTTGTTTTTGTCTTTTCAAAACATTCAATATTTTTACAAATTATATAAAAAGTTATTTTTTGCTAAAGATATATAGACCCCTTCTTAGTCAATATTTTCTATAATTCTGCATTATTAAGAAATTTTAAATCTCTGTTTCAAATTTGTTTAGATTTTAAAAATGAATCTATAGTTAATGAATTCTGCATGACAGGATTTTATTACATGTCATGCTTTTTGATTTCATGATAATTATCTTGTGGTGATAGAAAACCAAGGATTTATGTAAAATACTATCACATTAATAGTATAGCAAATATTGTTTATATAGAAAAACAGAATTGTAAGTATACCAGTGGTTATAATTTTCTAGATTGCTTTTAGCTTTAGTAATGCAAAATTACTCAACCTTTTTGGAGCATTCAGTCATTAAAAAAAATCATCCTTTAGCCTTCTATTTGAAACAAAGCATCTACCATCTCTCTCTTCAAAAAGCAAAAGCCAAACCTGCTTTACTCACTGTTACTCATTTGGACTGAAAATGATTTCACCTTATGTTTCATCTGAGAAAATCACATTTTGAGAGTGTAATTAAATCAAATATGAATTGAAATAAAAATATTTCTGTTAGGAAAATATCTAAAAGTCAAGTTTTTTTTTTTTTATTCTCCTTTGAAATTGTTATTTCTTGTTATTTATTAATGGTGCAGTGCTCTCTGCAAATGCTTATATTTGACCTAATAAAAATTACCTCCATATTAATGAAAGATGGATTTGTAAAGGCTGCTTTTTAATATCCCCCAACACTATACTAAATGCGGTCATTTCTTAAAGGTTGAGATTCCTGGTCAAGCTGCAAAGCCATGTTTAGGTGTAACTTGATTCCTTGGAGTATAGTATTCTGTGTATCCAATTTCAAAAAGTAAAACATTCCAATATAAATGCCAAGGCAGTGTTTTAGGACACAGTTCGGTTCAGTTCAGTTCAGTTGCTCAGTTGTGTCCGACTCTTTGTGACCCCATGAACCGCAGCACACCACGCCTCCCTGTCCATCACCGACTCCCAGAGTTTACTCAAGCTCATGTCCATCCAGTCGGTGATGCCACCCAACCATCTCATCCTCTGTCGTCCCCTCTTCCTCCTGCCTTTAATCTTTCTCAGCATCAGGGTCTTTTCCAATGAGTCAGCTCTTCACATCAGGTGGCCAAAGTATTGGAGTTTCAGCTTCAGCATCAGTCCTTCCAATGAATATTCAGGATTGATCTCCTTTAGGGTGGACTGGTTGGATCTCCTTGCTGTCCAAGGAACTCTCAAGAGTCTTGTCCACCACCACAGTTCAAAAGCATCAATTCTTCAGTGCTCAGCTTCCTTTATAGTCCAACTCTCACATCCATACATGACTATTGGAAAAAACATAAATTTGACTAGACAGAGTTTTGTTGGCAAAGTAATGTCTCTGCTTTTTAATATGCTAAGTTGGTCATAATTTTTCTTCCAAGGAGTAAGTGTCTTTTAATTTCATGGCTGCAGTCAACATCTGTACTGATTTAGAGCCCCCAAAAATAAAGTCAGCCACTGTTTCCAATGTTTCCCCATCTATTTGCCATGAAATGATGGGACCAGATGCCATGATCTTAGTTTTCTGAATGTTGAGCTTTAAGTCAACTTTTTCACTCTCTTCTTTCACTTTCATCAAGAGGCTCTTTAGTTCCTCTTCACTTTCTTCCATAAGGGTGGTGTCATCTGCATATCTGAGGTTATTAATATTTCTCCCAGAAATCTTGATTCCTTGCTTGTGCTTCATCCAGCCCAGGGTTTCTCATGATGTACCCTGCATATAAGTTAAATAAGCAGAGTGACATTATACAGCCTTGATGTTCTCCATTTCCTATTTGGAAACCAGTCTGTGGTTCCATGTCCAGTTCTAACTGTTGCTTCCTGACCTGCATACAGATTTCTCAAGAGGCCGATTAGTTGGTCTGGTATTCCCATCTTTTTCAGAATTTTCCACAGTTTATTGTGATCCACACAGTCAAAGGCTTTGGCATAGTTAATAAAGCAGAAATAGATGTTTTTCTGGAACTCTCTTGCTTTTTCGATGATCCAGCAGATGTTCGCAATTTGATCTCTGGTTCCTCTGCCTTTTCTAACACCAGCTTGAACATGTGGAAGTTCATGGTTCATGTACTGTTGAAGCCTGGCTTGGAGAATTTTGAGCATTACTTTACTAGTGTGTGAGATGAGTACAATTGTGCTGTAGTTTGAGCATTCTTTGGCATTGCCTTTCTTAGGGATTGGAATGAAAATTGACTTTTTCCAGTCCTGTGGCCACTGCTGAGTTTTCCAAATTTGCTGGCATATTGAGTGCAGCACTTTCACAGCATCATCTTTCAGGATTTGAAATAGCTCAACTGGAATTTCTTCACCTCCACTGGCTTTGTTCATACTGATGCTTCCTAAGGCCCACTTGACTTCACATTCCACAAGATCATTTAATAACAACATGCTCAGAGACCCTAATTAGATACAATTTGTTCAAGTTACCAAATATGCTTTCTTTGAGATGAAGTTCATGTGATGAGTGCTAAAGTGTCAAAGTTATAAAGCCAGGACATAATCACTGTGGAATACCAGGGAAAATATTCATATAATGCATGAAATCTCCTTCTAAAATATTCTGGATTGTTATCTCTTCAGCGTAACTCATTCTCTAGTGTTTGATCTTCACAGATGCATCTTCCTTCTTTATCAAGTTGTCTTTGGATACTGCCTCATTCTCTTCTGCTTACTTTGTATGTTTGTTAGGACACTATGTCATCACCGACTCAATGGACCTGAGTTTGAGTAAATTCTATGAGCTGGTGATGGACAGGGAGGCCTGGCGTGCTACAGTCCATGGGGTCACAGAGTCGGACACAACCGAGTGACTGAACTGAACTGAACTGGGACGCTATAGAGGTAGGAATGTGAGCCCAGCATATTATTTTACAACCTTAATGAAGCAGTGTTTGTTAGCTTACTGGTAAATTTTATTCAGTAGTCCAAATTTTGACTGCTAACTTAAACCCTGCTGAATTTCTAATCTTGTTATAACTTTAATCCTACAAACTGAATACTCTTTTTTAGATGCAGGATTTGATTTAATATTTACAACTCAGCATTCAGTTGCAAATATTTGCTTCTAAAAATGATATTGTACAAACAAAGCATTAAATGATAGGTTTTTGTATTTCCCATTTCCTAGTATATAATCAAATCCCTATTTATTAAAAAAAATTACAGATTCATGGAGGCTTAAGAATGATATCTCAGACCTTTGAAGGAAAGATACAGTCAATGATTAGTTTTTCAGCCTCAAAATAGATTCAGGAAAATTCAGGCTGAAATATTAATGTATTAGTTTGCTAGTTGGATGAACAAAATGTAACAACCTGGGTGGCTTAAACAGCAGAAATCTATTTTCTCACAGATCTGGAGGCCAGAAGTCCAAGATCAAGGCGTTGTCAGGTTTGGTCTCTCCTGAGGCCTCCCTCCTGGGCTTGCGGTGACCACCGTCCCGCTGTGTCCTCACAGGGCTTTTCCTTTAAGCTCCTGCAGCCCTGGAGTCTTTTTGTCCAGTTTTCCTCCTTGCACAATAATACCAGTCAGATCGGATTGGGGACTACCTGTATAACCTCATTTCACCTTAGATACCTCTTTTATGGCCCTGTCTCCAAATAGAGCACATTCTGAAATACTAGGGGCTCTTCAGGCTTCAATACATGTATTTAGAGGGAATGTCTATGACAATTAGTGTTAGGTGAACACACTTTGTGAGCATTCATCAGTGGAAGTCCTGGCATAAACAATAAAACGTAAGGAGGTAAAATCCTCTGTTTCTAACATTCTATTGTCCTGGGAAGTATGAGAGCTCCCCGGGATAGGAGAGGGAGGCCAATAAGAGAATCGCTGGAGAGATTCATAGGTTTTCAGCCTGAGGAGAGACTTTTCGATTGTACCACCAAGGTAGGCAGGGGATTGGGATTTGGTTGGTAGGTACCTACTCTAGGTATGAAGAGAAAATTTAGTCTGTTTACTAACAGGAGACTCAGGGTACATCAAGCCCACTGAGGAAACAATGAAACATTGCTCCAGAACATTCAGGCAATGGTGACTAAGAGGTTGCCTCTCTGAAGCCACTGGTCAGCCATTTTCTTCTTGTCCCCGCCAAAAAGCACACAGACTGACTGGAGAACGTGTCCCACATGTGACAGGGATAAGCCAGTCAAACGGAACATGAGAGCTGGATGCCACCTGAGGGCAAGGCTACTCCATTAGACGACAGGGCGCCCAGATCCTGACTCCTGCAGATCCCAACATCAGTGTATTCTGGTGAGAAATAACCAGAGAACAAGACTGTACCTCTCAGCAGGTATCAGCACAAGATGGCCGTCGACCGGGTGCTTCCCAAATAAATAACGACAGAGGAATCTGCATTTGACCAAAATGTAGGTTGTAAATGGCTGAAGGACTGAAAAACCACTGTACTCAGACATCATGTCCTTTCAAGACCTCAGAGACACAGTAATTCAAAATGAGGCAGAGTGGTAGGTTCAAGAAAAGCCCAGGATATTAAAAAAATATATAGAGATTTTATGTTTTTTTCCATGCATAAATTGTTTGCCTAAGAATCTCTTTCTAGTACATATTTTTTTTCGAAAGTTTATTATGATATGAATGTATGTTGTCTGGGGTTGGGTGTACTTTTGTAACATGTTTTGTTGTTTGCATTGTTTTCTTAAAGAAAAGTGAATAAATGGCCATGGTTATAAATCTTAGGCTAGGAGCTGACTCATCTGAAAAGACCCTGATGCTGGGAAAGATTGAGGGCAGGAGGAGAAGAGGACAACAGAGGATGAGATGGTTGGATGGCATCACTGACTCAATGGACGTGAGTTTGGGTAAACTCCAGGAGTTGGTGATGGACAGGGAGGCCTGGCGTGCTGCAGTCCATGGGGTTGCAAAGAGTCAGACATGACTGAGTGACTGAACTGAATTGAAGGCAAAATCTTCTACTTTGGAGGACTACCTAACTTCTTTTGCAGAATGAATGCCTAAATTTGCTTAAATAAACAATAGTGAAAGATATAAATATGCTGTCAGAGGAGGCAGGTAAATGTTTCTTGCGTCATGGTTTCAGTGAACAGACAATAGCAGGAGACTAAGAATACAGGTTGCCTCGTTAGTAAAATAACGCAGAGACGATAGCATTTGATGCATAGATTTGAGACTAGGAGACACCCAGATAAACTTTCTCAGAGCAAAACCGACGGTGAAGTGCACGGTCCATCCTGAACTCTTCTCTTACCTTCCTGCCTTGTTTAGGCTCTTTCCTCTCAAATGGCACTGATCATAAACACTCAGCAGTGTGTACCTGAATAATTCATCAGGAGACTGGGAGTTACTGAAAGGAAAGAAAAAAGCCCTAAACTGCTGAAACAGCATACCAACCACCATTACTGAGAGTGTCAGTTACAATAGAGATTATTGGGAGCTATGTGGACTAGTTCATAATTCACAAGGAAACATCCATGTTTGTTTGTTCCACATAATAAAATGAACTCACTCTGGACATGACCAGGGGCTGATGGGATAGTTATCACATCAGCTTCATAAGTTTAGACATATTTAACTCTGCTTTAATCAGTTCTCTCATCTATAAAATAGAGGGATGCTATTTTCAGAACTGTGCTGCTGAAATTTTTAATGCAACTGTCCTCAATAATATAATTATTGTTTTTATTTATAACAATTTTTAAAGTAAATTTCTGAGTCAGCATTTTTAATGAAGTTTCAATATTACAAAAAATATGTTCAAAGGGGAGAAATTTTGTAGCTGAAATAGTGCATACTTTGAAATTCTTCTGTAAAATTATCAGTTATAATTGAGAGGAATATATTCTGGAAAATAGGAAAGGTGATTTGGTAAAATAGAAATTGCTTTAAATAAACTGACTTATTGATATCCAATAAGATTTGCTTAATAAGACTGTTAAAATAGATCCCTAGACTACAAAGGAGAAAAAGAAATAAACCTAGACAAGGTTTTACAGCCACTTAAGTAAAACTGATTATGTTTTCAGAAGAAAAGAGGGTATGGGGATTAAATAATTTTTACTTTGCTTTAAGTTCTTGTTTGGAGACTGTTGTATAAAATAGACTAGTGTGATTTTAACTTTTCCTGTGATTATTTTTCATTGAAAAACACAATTTTAATGAATAAAATTATTTTACCTGCCAGATTAGAAAAAATATATATTTTCCAAATTTATTCAGCAGTATTGTGTTCTGAATAAAATTTTAGTCTCTAGAGATCAGAGACTTATACTTAATTAATAAATTAAGTAGAATCTATTATTTGACCATCAAATCTCTTGAATACTCATATTTAAGTAAACATTTTTGATTTGTGTTAACAATTAAGTTAGAATGAAATCCAATTAAAGTTCAATTAGCAATTTAAAGATTCAGATTTGCAAAATGAATAGTGAATTCTAATCTTCTTTCAGCTATTGATGTACATGTTCAGAATATTAAGCTCTTACATGTCCCTAACAACATTTTCATTTTCACATGCAGTGCACATGCTGAGTCAGTCAATGCCTTCTAATAAGTCTAATTCTAGTAAAGCAACCTGGAACTGATAATTGATGTTATTATCAACAAATGAAATAAATCAATCTAAGTGAATCTCAGTTCTCTGTTTTCTTCGCTTAATATAATTATGATAAAATATTCTGATGTGCTCAACAAAGCCGTTCCACTGTGTGTGCGCTGCTTTCTGGATGAATAGAATGAATATTAATAGAATTTTTGTAGAAATAGCAAGCTTTCTTAACTCTGCAATTTATGTTATATAAGAAATGGATGATTCAAACAAAGGAATAAGTAGGAAGATCTATTTGCAGGGAGAAAAAAGAAATTTCACTTTAAGTGTTACTATTTATGTGCCAAGTAGCACAAGACCGATAGGATGCAAGCTTCAAAAATGTTCTATAAGCAAAATTTCCCTTAACAGTCGTTCCCAGATAGGAAGAGTTAAGGAGGACCCTTATTCATTGGTCTCAGTTCCTGGTAAGGACACAAAGAAAAATCTGAGGTCTTACCCATGGCAAAACAAGTTTATTGAAGAAGGAACAGAAAGAATACCTCAAGGAAGAGATGGGCTAAGCCAAGAGAGGAGCTGACTCTGAAATGGTGAGGTATAGAGGTTATCAAGACAAGGCTCTTACATATTCATCCAGGTGAGTATAGACTGAAAGCTTTGAATGACAGTTGCAAGTTACATAAGAGCAGGCTGTATTGCACATGCCTTTCCCACAGTTCAGTCTTTTATAATCAGATGCATGTATGTATAGAATATTTATGAACTCCTAACATGCTCCTGGCTGCCTAAGGTCACTTAAGGACACAGCCGTGCCTCAAGGGCACATGTGAGGGAGCTGGAGAATTCCCTGCGGTTAGTTCAGATCCACTGTCCACAGTTGGGCACATGCACCTGAGTTGGAAAAGTCTCTATGGTTATTTTATAGTGAATCTGTGAGCTCTCCTTGGTTGCATTTGGGTGCCTCTTGGGGATTAAAGATCAGCTTGAATCTTTTTTTGGCTAGGCTACCCCTTTTTGCTCAGGCCTAACTTCCTACCTAACACCATGGCCAACTTTTATGAAACTATACTAATTTATTGATTCCCTGGTGGCTCAGAGGTTAAAGTGTCTACCTGCAATGTGGGAGACCTGGGTTCGATCCCTGGGTCAGGAAGATCCCCTGGGGAAGGAAATAGCAACCCACTCCAGTACTCTTGCCTGGAGAATCCCATGGACGGAGGAGCCTGGTGGGCTACAGTCCAGTCCAATACTAATTTATTGGAAACATATTTTCAAAAAGTCAAACAAGTGAACTGAAACATAGTTTTACAGCACACAAAATACATGAGATCATGTTGGTATCAAAATTCAGGGTATGTAGTTATTACGGACTAGGGTGGAGCATGATGCGGCTCGTGTGGAGGCAGAAAAGTGAGTGGCCTTGGTGGATTCGTGCTATGCAAACCCAAATTCCCACTTTGAGAGTATTGTCAGGGTTATGCTGATGCTCTTAGCTATAGGTGCTGCAACCAACGTGTGACATGTGATGTCGGAAGCCAGGTCTCACGACACAAAGCGGTCATACAGTCAAGGAGTAAAATCTAATAAAATGTACAGCTCAGGTCAGTACCTGGGACCTCAGCATCAGTCAAGGGGTCACTCTAAGCCCAGCACCTAACCAGGAATCACAGGGAGAACTCTAGTCCTGGGAAAAAAAAAGCACGGTTTCAGTTTCAGAGAAGTGAACAAGGGCAGGAACTAAGAGCAAAAGAGGAAGGTGATTAATGATTTAAAAGACTGGGAAGAGGAGAAATAGAAAGGGATCTCTCTCTTGACCGACTGTTAGCCATCAGTAGTCTCACGGACTCTGTCTCTTTGGTTAGCCATATAGTTTGTTCACTAAGAACATGAACTCTGGAGTCACATTGTGAAGTGAAGTGAAAGTCGCTCAGTTGTGTCCAACTCTTTGAGACCCATGGACTATACAGTCTGTGGAATTCTCCAGGCCAGAATACTGGAGTGAATAGCTGTTCCCTTCTCCAGGGGATCTTCCCAACCCAGGGGTCGAACCCAGGTCTCCCACATTGCAGGTGGATTCTTTATCAACTGAGCCACCAGGGAACCTCATTGACGACTCTTAATTCTCACCTTTGTCATTTCTGGCTGTGTGACTCTAGCAATGTATTTAACCTCTCTGTGCATCAATTTTGTCATCTGTAAAAAGAACATTATAATTGTTCAGTTACTCAATAATGTTCGATCCTTTGCAACCTCATAGACTGCAGCATGACCAGGCTTCCCTGTCCTTCACTATCTCCCAGAGTTTGCTCAAACTCATGTCCATTGAGTTAATGCCATCCAGCCATCTCATCCTCTGTCTCTTCTTTCTCCTCCTGCTCTCACTTTTTCCCAGCATCAGGGTCTTTTTTAATGAGTTGACTCTTTGCATTAGGTGGCCAAAGTATCAGAGCTTCATCTTCAGCATCAGTCCGTCCAATGAATATTCAGGGCTGATTCCTTTAGGTTTGACAAGTTTGATCTCCTTTCTGTCAAAGGAACTGTCAAGAGTTCTTCTCCATCACCACAGTTCGAAAACATAAATTCTTCAGCCCTCAGCCTTCTGTATGGTACAAATCTCACATCTGTACATGACTACCTGAAAAACCATAGATTTGACTAGACAGACCTTTGTTGGCAAAGTGATATCTCTGCTTTTTAATATGCTGTCTAGATTTGTCAAAGCTGTTCTTCCAAGGAGCAAGCATCTTTTCATTTCACGGCTGCAGTAACCATCCTCAGTGATTTTGGAGCCTAAGAAAACTATAATAGTATTTAAATCATAGTGATGTGGTAATGATTATGTATGCTAACAGAAAGAGCGTGAGCAGAATAATACATATTATATTTTAAGCACTGTGCCAGTTATTGACTATATGGATTTCTTCATTGAAATGAAGAAAATAAAAAAACTGTTTTTCATTGCAATTTTAGGTTGTTAGAAAATTGGAGTAATTATTACTTAATGCCATGTTCTAAAAATAAATGGTATGTAATTTTAAAGTAAACACAAAGTAGAGGAAAGTTGAAAAATGTAAGAGAAGAAAATAGTGCTGTTCCAAAGTAACTAGCCTGGATTTGAAGATTAACTAGAATGATGACTTGGAATTGATTCAAGTTCCGTTTACTTTGTTTTGCTACCAAGTTATGACACAAACTGTGCAAAAGAGAGTCTTAAGAGCAAGCACACACGTCAGTGAAAGCAGACGGTAAAGCTTCCAAGTATTTCTTAAAGGAACCACAGCCAAAGGTCAGGGATCAATGCAGCCAAGGTGAAACAAGATATCTTCAAGGCCAGAGGAGCCATGGATGGGGGCATACTGTCTTTCCTTGCCTTCAGCTGTGTAGGGCCACATTAGCATTCAAGGATCCATTCTATTACTATACAAGGAGACTTGCATTCTATATATATTTGTAGTTGATTCCTTGCTAAATCCTTGGCTCCAGATAGCATGCTCTAAAAAAGGTTGTAAATCTCACTAGTATTAGCATTGTAAATCTTAAAGCATTTTCCTTTATCTGTGATATGCTAGGTTCAAGTCTAGCAGTATCTGTAAATTAAACATATTCTCAACTTTTTATGAAGATCCCTAAGAATTTCATGGGAGAATTGAGCTTCTTTGTTGTGTTAGGTAGTTAGAATAGGGAAAAGGCATCCAGAATGGCAGTGGCTAAAAGACAAGGCAAGGAAAAGCCTGCAAAAGTAAAACAGAGGAAGGTTGGAGGACCGGAGTGCAGACCTCAGGTAGAACAAACAGCACTCCTGGTTAGCCCAGTTTACAGAGGGCAGGCCCAGGGGGAGGAGAAGAAAACATAAAAGAGGAGCCAAACGGCCGGGGTCTCTCTTCTGTTAGAGTCTTTTGGGTCAGCATGCCTCACTCCTCCAGGAGGTATCTTCTTTTACTTTCTAAATAAAACTGAGCTGAAACACTGAGCTGTAACACTGGTCCATCTGAAGGCTGTAACACTGGTCTGTCGCTTCAAATTTTTATTGTGACGAGACAGAACTGAGGAAATTGCACACTCCCCATGCAGTTAGAAAGTCGTTGGGATCTATACCTATGAATTTGGAGATATGATCTCAGAAAAGAGGACTAAAGAATTTCTGCTTGGAGTAAAATATAAAACTGAAGTGATGGAACCTGGTACAGAGTCTGTGAAACTTCATATTGCTATTAATGTTGATTGTGATTGTTAGATATTAGCTAGCTCATATGAAATTTTAAAGATAATCACAAAAATATGAAAGTAAAACTGTAAAGTAATTATATTCCAATAAAAATTAATCAAAAATACTGGATACCATACTTCAAACCATATCATTGGAAAGTTAAAGATTTTCAGCAACGTACCTCTTAAATAAGTAAATATTAAACAAAATACAATTACAAATATGAAGTCCAAACTATAGAATCTTAGACAAAATATTCAAAAGTTATAATGCAAACATCCCAGCAATTGGGATTTTAAGAATATTTTCCAACTTTAACATCACAAGACTTAAAGCTTGTAAACTAAAATCTTTGAACTTTTTAAATGTTTAGAAAATGAGGAAATTTGACATTTTCAATAAAGTATATAGAATTGGTTAAAGTTTGCCAGAAATACTTTCAAAATGAAATTCACAAAGAATTATAGCCTGCCGGGCTCCTCTACCCATGGAATTCTCCAGGCCAGAACACTGGAGTGAGATGCTATTCCCTTCTCCAGGGCATCTTTCCAACCCAAGGATCAAACCCAGGTCTCCCACACTGCAGGTGGACTCTTTACCATCTGAGCCACCAGGGAAGCCCCAAAATTTTATCATAAATAGTTTCAAAATGAAATGAGTGTATTGTAAACATATAGCCTGAAACTTAAAGTCAACATTTTACCACACCAAAGAAGATATATAAATGTCAAATAAACATATGATAAGATTCTCTGCACCTTCTGTCATGAAAATTAATACAACAGTGTGATACCACAACATATCTCTTAGGTTGGTGAATGTTCAGAACACTGAAGGCATCAAACTTTGGTAAGAACGTGAGGCTGCAGGAACTCATTCATTGCTTGTGGGAACACAAAATGCTACAGCTACTATGGAAGACATTTTGGCGCTTTCTTACAAAGCTAAACACATTTGGGCCAAACAGTCTAGCAATTGCTTTCCTTAGTATTTGCTTCAGGGATTTGAGAACTTATGTCCACACCAAAACCTTCACAAGAATGTTTCTAACAGCTTTACTCAAAACTGTCAAAACTTGGGAGAAAACAAGATGTTTTTAGTAGGTGAAAGGATTAGTAAATTATGGTACATCCAGACAATTGGATATTATTCAATACTGAAAAAAAAAAAGAAAAACAATTATTAAGTCATGCTAAGACATAGAGTAACCTTAAATGCAAATTGCAAAATGAAAAGCCAATCTGAAAAGACTACATATTATATGATTCCAACTATATGACCTTCTGGAAAAGTAAAACTATAGAGACAATAAAAAGATCAGTGGTTGTCAGGGGCTATGGAAATG
This sequence comes from Cervus elaphus, assembly GCF_910594005.1. NCBI lineage: Eukaryota > Metazoa > Chordata > Mammalia > Artiodactyla > Cervidae > Cervus > Cervus elaphus. The sequence goes on from NC_057835.1 coordinate 79,713,925, forward strand.
GGTGATAAACAGGCAGACCACAAAGGATTTTTAGCACAATGAAATATTCTGTACGATATGATAATGGTGGATACATGTCATTACATTGTTTTTCAAACCCATATAATGTTAAACACAAAGAATGAATTATGCTAACTATGGACTTTGGGTAATACTGATGTGTTAAAAGAGCTGCATCTTTGGTAAAAAATGTATTGTTCTGATGAATGATGCTGATAATGGAGTAGGCTATGCATCTATGAAGGCAGAGGTTATATGGGAAATCTCCATACCTTCCTCTCAATTTTGTTGTAAACTTTAAAATGTTGCCAAAAAAAAAAAGTGTTTGAAAATATTGTAAATGAAATTACAAAGCCAAATGTAAATCAACTTATTTTTCCCTAAGTCCAGTTGTTTTTCCTCTATATTAATTCAGGTTTCTTTATTGCTGAATAGAGCTCTCTTTTCAAATTTTCTAACTTATAATTTACCTTAATAAATGTAAAAGAATAATGTTTCAGAAAGTATATAACACAAAATTAGATATATATAGATGTACTTATTTAGTATGTACAATGGATCTTCTACATGTGAATGTAGTGATGACTATGGTAAATAATTTTAAGAAATGTTTTAATTAGAATAAGATGACTAACATTTGACTTGTAATTATTTGACTGCAGTGTGTGCCTTTTAAGTGAGTTTACAGCATGATTGATTTCTGTTGGGAAAAAATGAGGTGATACTAATGTATTTCCCAATTACTTAATATTATGAAAAGTTAAGGATACAGCTAACTGAATGGGAAAACAAAGAACTGATTCTTTACAGCCAAGCACAATAATACCAGAGTAATGCATAATGCTGTATTTCCTCTTCTGCTGTCTTTGGTAGAGTTTCAGAGAGCTGTAATTGTGAGTTTTGAGTGTAATAATACAAACCTGACAGTTACAATGGACTGTGTCACTACATTAATGAAGACTTCTGCAGAACTTGAAAGATAACATACCCAGCAATTGTGAAATAATGTGGATTCTGCAAAAACAGTGAAAGTAAAGAAACAGCTTCAGAATAATACAATATGGGTCTCAGGGATAGGATGTGGCTTGCTCTTCTGTTCATCCAGTTGTCATAGGTGATGTCATTTTCCTAACAAATAAATTATTGATGTTCCTAAGGCTGTTTCTCAAAGACAATACTATATTTCTTATGGGACAAAAGAAAGAAAAAAATTTTTCATGAGTATATCTACAATTAGGTTCTAACATCAGAATGTGTTCTGCATTTGATAAAAGACTTATCTAGAGCATATCTAGATATCATGAAAAGCTCCTGCCTGCTATGTTATCTCTTTAAAGGATAAAACTGACAAGCTCTTAAGACACTGAAAATTAATACAGAGCTAGTGATTTTTATTTTAAATAATTTATAATTTTTATTTTAAATAATTTAAATTTTATTTGAAATAATAAAGACATTTGTTTCAAGATAGATGCAAACATTTTAAATGGAAATCTAATTTTCAAATATTTTCAGTGAACAAGAAAATGACCTCTCTCATAAACAAGTAGATAGGGGCACACTGAGAAATCTCTGATTTTCAGTAAACTAGTCAAACATTGGAGAGAGGATTCCTGGCAGAGAATAAAATGTAAGAAGTGACCTGAGTCCTTAACCGTAATATAAGAAAGGATTTATTCCCCGCCCCGCCTTGAGTGTTTTTGTTGTTGTGTTGTTAGCAGACTGTGGATGGGGAGAGTGAAAATGAGAGTTTACCGCCTTGTGGAAAAAACGCCTCTGCCCCTAAACAAATGATAAATCTGGTCACATCATTCTCTGTTAATGTGTACCTTAGTCACTCAGCAGTGTCTGACTCTGCGACCCCATGGACTGTAGCCTGCCAGGCTCCTCTGTCCACGGGATCGCCAGGCAAGAATACTAGCGTAGGTTGCTTTGCTCTTCTTGAGGGGATCTTCCTGACCCAGGGATCGAACCCAGGCCTCCAGCATTGTAGGCAGATGCTTTACCATTAGAGTCTCAGTTAATAGTTACCTTAAAATATAAAACAGCAGTGCTTGTGTTTTGTTTCAATTCTGCAGTATCTCCAGAATTGAAAAAAATCTCTAACTAGAGCCACATGTAAAGAGGCTGAAAAAATAAAAACAAAAAAATCACCACAGCAAAGGATAATTTAATAAAAGAATATTTGGATTTTGCAAAATTATAAAGATCACAAAATCTATGTTTTGGAATGTCTAACCTATATTTTATTTTCATTTGAAAATGCAATACACACATGTGAAAATTGAAAGTGTTAGTTGCTTAGTCACATCTGACTCTGCAACCCCTTGGATTGCAGCCTCCAGGCTCTTCTGTCCATGGAATTCTCCAGGCAAGAATATTGGAGTGGGCTGCCATTCCCATCTCCAGGGGATCTTCCTAACCCGGGATCGAACCCACATCTTTTATGTCTCCTGCACTGCAGGTAAATTTTTTATGACCTTAGCCTCCACACAAAGCCTTTAGTAATAGTCTAAGATAAACACTAAACAATGGAAAAGAACCCCAAAACCTTCTCTGTCGCAACTCTCCTAGACTTCTTTACCGAGAAGCAAAACAAAGACCTTTCTTCCCTAAATGTCCTTCCCTTTTCTGATTTGGCCTTCCTTTTTTTCCCCTGCCCCTCTAGGAATCAAACAACTCCATGCATTTAGGGCTGTTTGCAGTTTTAATGTGAGTTTCTCAGCTCCATCAGTCTAAACTCCAACAGTCCCCTTACAGCAGTTCAGTTCAGTTCAGTTGCTCAGTCGTGTCCAATTCTTTGCGACCCCGCGGACTGCAGCACGCCAGGCCTCCCTGTCCATCACCAACTCCCGGAGTTTACTCAAATCATGTCCATTGTGTCGGTGATGCCATCCAACCATCTCATCCTCTGCCCTCCCCTTCTCCTCCCGCCTTCAATCTTTCCCAGCATCAGGGTCTTTTCCAATGAGTCAGTTCTTCACACCAGACTTAGTTTTCATTATTTCCCTTGACATGAATTTAATGAAGAGAGCCATCAATATATAATAAGTCATCATCTTACCAGCAACACCAGCCATATTTCATTCAATTAATTGATCAATATAAGGATAAATTACTAGCATGTAATATTTTTCCTATATCTTGTATAAGTAGACATCTACATTTTTTGAGGTCTTATTTCATTTCCTTCAGTAGAGCTTTAGTTTTTCCTCCTCCAGATTGCTTCATGGTTCTCATTCAGTTTCATTTCTAAATCTTTAGACATTTGAACCTATTTTTAACTGAATATTTTATTCTATTTCCCAAATCGCACTGTATGTCTATAATATAGTTTTAAATGGTAGTTTAATAATGGGTCTCCTGTGATAATTATTCTCTTATTCAAAGTAGTTCTCTCCCTCCCAAACTGATGATTTTAATTTTTCTCACTTCAGTTCAGTTCAGTCGCTCAGTCCTGTCCGACTCTTTGCGACCCCATGAATCGCAGCACGCCAGGCCTCCCTGTCCATCACCAACTCCCGGAGTTTAATCAAACTCATGCCCACTGAGTCGGTGATGCCATCCAGCCATCTCATCCTCTGTTGTCCCCTTCTCCTCCTGCCCCCAATCCCTCCCAGCATCAGGGTCTTTTCCAAGGAGTCAACTCTTAGCATGAGGTGGCCAAAGTATTGGAGTTTCAGCTTCAGCATCAGTCCTTCCAATGAACACCCAGGACTGATCTCCTCTAGGATGGACTGGTTGGATCTCCTTGCAGTCCAAGGGACTCTCAGAGTCTTCTCCAACACAACAGTTCAAAAGCATCAATTTTTCGGCGCTCAGCTTTCTTCACAGTCCAACTCTCACATCCATACATGACCACTGGAAAAACCATAGCCTTGACTAGACGGACCTTTGTTGGCAAAGTAATGTCTCTGCTTTTTAATATGCTATCTAGGTTGGTCATAGCTTTCCTTCCAAGGAGTAAGTATCTTTTAATTTCTTGGCTGCAGTCACCATCATAAATGTGCATTAATAAAGTTAAACTGACTTCTTTGGGACAGCTCAATATCAATATTTAACTTGGAAAAAGCTGAAAGCCACACTTTATTAATATATTTTCTGCTAAGGGTGTTTATTTATTCATTTGTTTATTTTGTTTTTATTCTCTAGGATGCTGGTTATGTGCCAGATACTGTACTATGTGCTATTTACAGCAAAGAACACTACCTAAATTCCTATAGCTTTTATTTTAGTGAAAGAGGTTAATAACGTGGTTAATACATAGTGAAAAGAAGAGATTCTGTATTTTTGTTCATTTTCTTTGTGGGTTTAGTGCATGCCATATAATTTTCTCTATCATGGCCAAGGAAGGCCTTGCTGAGAAGGTGACATTTGAGAAAAGACCTGATGAAGAGGAGGAAAGGAGCTAGGCAATTGTCCAAGAAAGAAGATTTCCAGACAGAAAACCATGAAATTAAGCCCTGAGACATGTGTATGTCTAGCAGGTTCATAAAATATCAAATTACCATGTGGCTGAGCTGAGTGTAAGGAGCATATAGTGGGCAATTTGCAAGAATAGAAATCTAGAAAAATGAAAATAGGTTTTTGAAAAAAAAATAAATTTAGTCTATGGGCCCTTGCTCTAATGATAAACAAGGTGTGAGCTGGTTTAGGTCTAAGAAGAATCAATTATTGGAAGGATGCTGAAGTACCACTTCCAAAAAGAGAATCGGACCCCTCCAGCCTCCTCATTCTCTATTTTTTGTCTATGTTTCTCTTTGGATGTCAGCATCATTCTCACAGACCAGGCTTTTCACGGCTCCACCATCAGAGAGAGACATCCTTCTTGATTTAGTTCTGATTTTGAAATCACTAAAAAGGTCTCTGGACCAACACAGGACATTTATCAACTCCAAGACTGATTAATATGGCTCTGGGTAGGGAGTGGGATAGGTGTCCCTGGTAGTTCAGCTGGGAAGGAATCTTCCTGCAATGCAGGAGACCCTGGTTTGATTCCTGATTCAGGAAGACCCCTTGGAGAAGGGAGAGGCTACACACTCCAGTATTCTTGGGCTTCCCTGGTGGCTCAGATGGTAAAGAATCCTCCTGCAATGTGGGAGACCTGGGTTAGACATCCGGGTTGGGAGGATCCCCTGGAGGAGGGCATGGTAACCCACCCCAGTATTCTTGCCTGAAGAATCCCATGGACAGAGGAGCCTGGAGGGCTACAGTCCACGGGGTCACAGAGAGTCAGCCATGACTGCGTCATTAAGCATGACACCCAGCATGGAATGCTATGGATTGTAAGCCTAATAACATGAAACCTTCAAAGTGAGAACCAGGAGTTATTCACTTATGAAAGGGGGCCACTACTTAGAGATTTTTATTACATATTACTAAAATTTAACTGAATCATAAGAGAGTGCAAACCTTACGTATATCCATTTTCAATGGGTTCACATCCTCATATTCTGGTGAATACTTCTCTGAGTACTCAACTAGTTACTAGACATGATAAAGTCTTTGAAAATGTATCTGCAGTCACTGAACCTTTATTCAAAGGTGACTTTTTGACTGGTATATTATTTCAAAGAAATCCAAAGATACTGTTATTTCTATTGAGAGATATTCTGAAGTAAGCAGGTATGTTGTGATTATTTTTGATTAATCAGAATTTCTCTTTTCTTCTCACAAATTACATTTTGTGTATTATTTCTCTACCATGTCAAGATGTATTATTGCCTTTGCATCCAGAACAGTAAACACAATAAAATTGGTCTTTGTCCTCATGGAGTTGGATTGACAGATGATATTCAACTACTGTCTACTTGGTATTGTGAAAAGTGTTACCAAGATATGACGTTGTTACAAAGAGAGGAGTATAGCATGACTGAGATTAAAATGTGAAGCTTTTTAAAATTCATTAGCCTAAAATTAATTTTTATCTTATTATTTCAAAGTAGTTATAATGCCAACTCACTGGATTCTATTTATCTTACTATTTAAATTGCAATTACTCATGCTTAACTATTCTAATTATTATTAATTAGTTAGGACCTGATAGTACTCCCTAGTGGGTATATTTAAAACAGTTATCATATAATGATACAAATATTATTCTTAGGAAAGTGTAGCGTAGTAATAAATAAAAAAAGTAATGATATTTCAGGAACTTGTGACACTAGAGTAATGCAACTTACCTTAATGCCTTTATATATATATATATATGTATATATATATAAAATAAGAAAATATACAGATGTATGTGTATGTATACATACATTTCCTGTATTAGTCCTATTATCTATTTAGATGGAGAGATTAAAAATGTGCATATATTTTTAAAAGTTAAGCAATGAAAAATGCATATGATAAAGATCTGAACTGATATCAGGTAATATTGTCATTTATCTTTTACATCCTAAGATATTTTGGCAACACAGTTGGAAAGTAACTACTGATATGAGCATCAACCTCTGTGTTATCACAGTTGTTATCATCACAAACATAGTTGTCATCACAAACCCAAGAGCCATTCTCATTTCTTCTGTGCCTAGTGAATCTCAATTTTGCTCTATTCTTAGGGGTCAATACACTCATAGAAGGTGACTCTGTTCCTAATCTAAGGGGTGAATGTTGGCAAATGTAAAATGGTTGTAGTATATCGATCATGGTAAGTCTATTCCTTTTGCCATTGATTGGTTTAGGCATGGGCTTCCTCAGTGGCTTAGTGGTAAATAATCTTCCTGCAATGCAGGAGACAGGGGTTTGATCCCTGGGTGGGGAAGATCCCCTGGAGGAGGGCATGGCAACCACTCTAGTATTCCTGCAAGGAAAATCCCATGGACAGAGGACCCTGTTGGGCTACAGTTCATAGGGTCGCAAAGAGTCAGACACAACTGAAGCAGCTGAGCATGCACACACAGTCTAGAGATAGATCTGTGATTCTACCCTGGGTATTACTTTTTTAGGGAAAGTCTGTCTGAGAACTTACTGAAAGTAGTTTTTCCCTACCCTGAAGAAGACAAGAATATTTGATTTTCTGTTTAGGTATGTAATTCCAAGAGGAGGGGATAAAGTTGGTTAAGAATTGTTACAGCCACTTGTAGATTATCATGAGAAAAAGGGAAAACACCCTGAAGGTGTCAGAACAAAAAAAAAGGGGAAATTTGTCATTCCACAGAATTCATCATCTTCTGAATTCATTATTTGCAATTAAATATAATCAAAGAAACTTTACTACTTCAGCCACTTCTAATCAAAAGCTAAGAAACTTAACTACTAAAGGCCATAACTGATGGAATCATTGTGTTTGTTAAAAAAATTTGTGTCTCATATCCAATGGTAATAGCTTTACATGGATTATCTCATTTAACCTTCTTAGGCAAGACTATTACCCTATTTTATACATGCAAAAAAGTGAGATTAATAGAGGTAAAATAGCTACCCATGATCACACACTAGGTGAGTAGCAAAGCATTCAAATTTAAATTAAGTGACTCTGATTCCAAAGGCATTCTTCTTTGAGCATGACTCAACTACTTACTCTTATTTGCCCAAGGTTTTAAATATACAGTACATTACACTTTTTTTAAACAGTTCTTGGTTTGTTTTCTTACATGGAATATACACAACATAAAATCTATTGTATTTTCAGACCCAAATTTAGTTTGAAAGTGAAAGTCACTCAGTCGTGTCAAACTCTTTGCATCCCCATGGACTATACAGTAATGATATCTAAATTTCCACATATATGATTTTGTGTCTATTTATGCTTCATTTAGAAAAAAAATTTCTAGATGTTAAGCCACTTAATTTTTAAAAATATATTTACTTCCTTGTATTCATAACCATCTTTATCATTGATTGTAATTGCTCAAAATTGAAGACAGCTATGTTTTTGTGGTTTCCTCCTACTGTATTCTTTCTCTTACTACTCCAATCCACTTTCTACATTGCTTCTAGAGTTATCTTTCTAACACATATTCTACTCATTTCATTTTAGTCTTTAAAATTTTTGACAATTTTTCCAGAATAAATTCAAGATAATCCAACACGGATCCAGAAGCTTGTAATATAGCCTTAGTCGAGCTTTTCATTTCCCTCTGCCTCCCTCTGTTTGTATATATAACATTTACATAGATGTATGTATGTGTAAAGTCTCTACTTGTTTATCATGTTTGCATCCTTAGTACCTAGCCTATATCTGACATACAGTGGTGGTGGTGGGTTAGTCGCTCAGTCGTGTCTGACTCTTGTGACCCTGACTATACCCTGCCAGGCTCTTCTGTCCGTGGGATTCTGCAGGCAAGAATACCGACATACAGTAGGATAGTAACTATTTGTTAACTGAATTCATAGAGCAGCGACTTACACAGACAGTGACATTTGGAACCCGACCTAAGTGTCCATTGCTACACTTCTAGAAGCCAATTAAAGTCAAGTACCTTCTTAGTATTAGATACAGAGTTGGGGATATATATATATATATAGTAGAATTTCTCTGAGAAGCACACAACTCTGTTTTTCTTTCCTGTGATTTGTAAAGCAAGTTTTAAAACAGTGTAATGGAAAGGTCAAAGTTACTAAAGGAATAGCTTAGAATAGGGGTGAGGATCCCATTTATAAAAGACAGCTTGAGTCTGAAGTAAGGGTACCCTCACTATTGGCCTATGGGAACTCTAGTCCTCAGTGATAATTTTTGCCATGATACTGAACTTTGGACACAACAGGAATGAAAAGTAATAGCTAGTAATTCACAATATTCTACTTAAACACTGAAACACCTTAGAAAGTGTCTTGTACCAGATTATTACCATTGCTTATTCAAAATGTGTAGACTAATGGTATAATTTATCTTGGGTTTTATACCTGGTCACACAGCTTGCTTTTGCAATATAAATAACCCCTCAGTAACTTGAGCTTCCCCTGATAATATAAATATAATATAATATTTTATATTTATATATCTATATATATATCTTTTAGCTGAATGAGTATATATATATATATATATATATATATATATATATATATATGTTTATTCAGGCTTACCCAACATCCTATTTCTCTCCTTCTGATTCAGTAAAATTTGAGAATCCTGTGAAGTTAGTGCTCTGATAATCCAGCCTGTGATGTTGGTTATCATTTAGGTCATCAAAATTGTAGTATTATTTTCCTCAGCTCACCCATTATCTGGAATTACTGTGGAGATTAACCTGGTTTGACAGATCATTACTTTTCTATGAGAACTAAATAAGTGTAAAATTACTATATTTTATTCACCAAACACATTCTATTTGTGAAAGCAATCATGCAAGGTAGATTTTAGTTTCAAAGAGGCTTTTTTGACTCTATATGAAATCAAATGAAAGGGAACATGATGGATTCAATCATCAGAGAATGTGGTAATATGAAAAATGAGTCATGTGTGATTTATACTCAATATTGAATATAAAAACTATCTGCATGTATTTTGAACCAGGTACTTAATTTGAGAAATCTTAGAGATATAAGAAATAGTCAACATTTTGAAGTTATCTAACAACTCTTGGCAAAAATAAGGCCACATTAAATGAGAACTGTGGTGATTTTATTAAGTTGAAAAAGATAAACATGAACTTTGCCACAGAATTGAAATATAAACAAGTTTGAAGGGATTTGGATTTCTGAAAGTTAAAAATTATATTATCAAACTAGTATTTATATCCTTTCTACTGATGCCGTGAGCTATGTAAGGAAAGTCTTTGGATCTTATTTAGCAAAATAATGTTAATAGTCAGAAAAAAATTCAGATGATCTGAAGATAGTTAAACATAGTCACACTGAAATGGAAAGAAAATTATCTGAAAGAAGATATAACACAGATGAAATGGAGGAAGATATTTCAGATATTTGGAATATTTGGGGAGAATTGGGAAGAAAATGCTTTTCAAGGCAGAAGACATTTGTACATTATTGCCTTTCACTTGATGTTCACTCCAGTAGTCAGTCTATGACACAATATTATGCATAGTCTAGATGTCTTTTATCTATTTCTTGTTAAGATATAACATTGCAGAATGAAAATCACCTCTTACAGGCAAAATACCCTGAAGTTTTCCTCTAATATTAAAATGGAATGTGATTTTTCAACATCTGAATCTGTTAAAATAACAAGAATGCAAAATTGAGTGAATAATGCCAGTTTTTTAATAGTAGAATATCATTCAACATGGTGAGATATTTCAACAAAATGAAAGGCAAAAATCACTCATGATAGATACTCAAAATCATTGAATCAAATTAAGAATGGACTTTACCATAAGTTTTGGCTTTTTTCTCTCTCTTATCTGTGTTTTGCTTCTGCCTAATCTTGATTTATCTTTCTATTTGTAACCAGGGAAAAATACTGGAGAAAGATTTTAATAAATTCCCTTTCATGTTATTAAATGACATCATATTTGGGCATTTTATTCAGTCTTTTGTGAGAATGTATATTGTTTTAATGTTTTTAGTTTTTGAGGCAGTGTCTCAACATTGTTAAGACTGAGATACAAATTAGTATATCTTCAAAAGGGCTCCATTTTATTCAGTTTATTTTCTACTAAATATATCACTATACCTAATATAATCCAAATACATAAAGCAGGTATTTTGAGAGAATGAGGTTGTGAACTTCCATCCATATTGGGTATATGAGGAAGCTACAAGACAAAGATGAAACTCTGGTATTAAAATTACAGTGTGGAATTCCATTCTTACAAATATCTCTGAAAAGGATAGTGAGAAGAGATCACAGTGTTCATAACATGGGGGCGAGTATGCACCCTAAACATCACTGACAGATAAAGAAAAAGAGTTTAAACATAGAACAAATGTGGCTAGGTAGACAAGCTTCAGGACTCTATGTGGAAGTGGCAGTTTCTAGACATTTAATTTGAAGTGAAAATAAAGAGTACAGTTTCTAAGGAAGACCAAGAGGAAAAGACCACAATCAACCCCAAAATCCCTGTATCGAGAAGAAACACCTATACAAGCAACAATATAGTGAGAAGTTCTATTATCAGCGCTGGTATATAGTGAGTGACTATGTGTATTAGGGAGCTGTCTGTGTGTAATAAGCCACTCCTGAAACCTAACAGTTTTAAACACTTTATTGTGGCTCATATATTTGTGTGTTGATTGAGTCATTATGCAGATCTGAGCTTGTCTTATGCACCTGTAGTCAATGGCAGACGGGCGGAGGGCTCCCTGTCTGGAATGGCCTCACCGAGGACAATTGGACGTTTTTCCATGAGAGGTTTTCTCAGACCCCTCCCGCAAACACTGCCAGGCCTACTCTTGCACTGATGGCAGAGATCCACGTGTGGAAGCAGATGCTCACAGGAGCTATGACAGCTTCTGCTTGTGCCCATTTGTTACTGTTCCATTTGTCAGCAGATGTGGGCAATCCACAGAAGGTGGAGGACCATCCCCACAGAGGACCAGGACAGCAGCATGTGAAATACTGAAGACGATTAACACGGTCATCCTCTCAAATTGGATGTGAGGACAAGAGGGACGTTCAAGTTTAAAAACTGGTGTGTGAAATCAAGGCCAGATTAACAATTTGTGGATGTGGTACAGAACCCCAGAGGGATTCCAAGAGTGTCAAGTACGTCCACCTAAGAACCAACAATTACCTTTTAAGCTGGTTAGAACTCAAGCAAAGGATGGTGCTAACACAGCTGTGTGGAAAGGAAACAGCTTATTTCCAGGAAAGATTTCTATGAGACAGTTACATGGAAGACACATTTATGTGGTCACTTCTTTATACCCTTGCACAATCCTACGGACTTTTTTAGTAGATAAGTGTGTCTTCTCTTTATGGGTTTACAAGAAGAAAACATTTACTCTTCCCATTGTAGATATATGTGGCCAATGAGTTGGTTTTATTTTAATAAAACATTTAATAGCTAGTAAAAGATTCTTATTACTTCCTTCACTTCTGCAAAAATCAGAAAAGATTAATGATGGATGATACTACAAAAATCAGTGGAGCCTGAGTTTCTTCATAGAGAACAGTTGCTATGGAAAACTTTTTGTAATTACAGAAGACTTTCTTTGAATATAAATTAATATATTTTGTGTTAGGCTATTGAAATTTCCAGGGTTGTTAAAGTAGCCAAAGTTCACTTGTAATTACTAATAAATCAAAGCAATTAGCCAATGAAATACTTTCCAAGCTCACTGTTAAAACCGTTTTATTATATAATGCTAATGGCCATTCTTGTTACATATCAGAGGGTACATGGTATGTATATATGTGTGTGTGTGTGTGTGTGTGTGTGTGTGTGTGTGTGCGTGCACACGCGTATCATCACAAAAAACTTAGCCTTCAGCATTTGGTTAATGTAGTGTTTATTAGGTTTCTTCACTAAGTTACTATTTTTCCCTTTACTTACTCTCTTCTTTGAAATTGAACCACAAAGTCAAGCTCAGTCTCAAGGGTGAGTGCAAGTAAATGAGCCCAGACCCTGGTTGGGGGAATGCACACACATATTTTTAGAAATTCTTCTATAAGAAGCAAATAGTAGTTTTTATAAGTGTCTATATTCAGTGTTTCAATATTTTGTTAATAATTGTTTTTATTCATGAGATTTTTTTTTCTTGAGATTTTTTTTTCTTTCTGGTTTTGGTAAAAGAGTAACACTAAATTCATAGAAAACATGGTGTTATGGGCTGAATATTTGTGTCTTCCCCAATTTCCCATGCATTCTAAAAACTAAGATCATGGCATCTGGTCCCATTGCTTTATGGCAAGGAGATGGGGAAAAAGTAGAAACAGTGACAGACTACTTTCCTGGGCTCCAAAATCACTACCGATGGTGACTGCAGCCATGAAATTAAAAGACGCTTGATCCTTGGAATAAAAGCTATAACAAACCGAGACAGAATATTAAAAAGCAGAAATGTCACTTTTTGCCAACAAATATCCATCTAGTCTAAGCTAAGGTTTTTCCAGCAGCTATGTACAGATGTGAGAGTTGAGCCTAAAGATGGTTGAGCACTGAGGAATTGATGCTTTTTAATTGTGGTGCTGAAGAAGACTCTTGAGAGAACCTAAACAGCAAGGAGATCCAATCAATGCAAAGAAACAGAGGAAAGCAATGGAATGGGAAAGACTAGAGATCTCTTCAAGAAAATTAGAGATACTAAGGGAATGTTTCATGCAAAGATGGGCACAAGAAAGGACAGAAATGGTATGGACCTAACAGAAGCAGAAGATATAAAGAAGAGGAGGCAAGAATATATAGATGAACTGTACAAAAAAGATCTTCACGACCCAGATAATCACGATGGTGTGATCACTCACCTAGTGCCAGGCATCCTGCAATGTGAAGTCATTTGGGCCTTAGGAAGCATCACTACAAACAAAGCTAGTGGAGGTGATGGAATTCCAGTTGAGCTGTTTCATCCTAAAAGATGATGCTACAAAAGTGCTGCACTCAATAAGCCAGCAAATTTGGAAAACGCAGCAGTGGCCACAGGACTGGAAAAGCTCAGATTTCATTCAAAGCACTAATAAAGGCAATGCCAAAAAATGCTCAAACTACCGCACAGTTGCACTTATTGTACAATCCATTTCACACACTAGCAAAGTAATGCTCAAAATTTTTCAAGCCAGGCTTCAACAGTACGTGGACTGTGAACTTCCAGATGTTCAAGCTGGTTTTTGAAAAGGTGGAGGAACCAGAGCTCAAATTCCCAACATCCATTGGATCATCAAGAAAGCAAGAGAGTTCCAGAAAAACATCAATTTCTGCTTTACTGACAATGCCAAAGCCTTTGACTGTGTGGATCACCACAAACTGAAAGATTCTGAAAGAGATGGGACTACAAGACCACCTGACCTGCCTCCTGAGAAATCTGTATGCAGGTCACGAAGCAACAGGGACAGGGAACAACAGACTGGTTCCAAATCAGGAAAGGAGAATGACAAGGCTGTATATTGTCACCCTGCTTATTTAACTTATATGCAGAGTACATCAGGAGAAACGCTGGGCTGGAAGAAGCACAAGCTGGAATCAAGATTGCTGGGAGAAATATCAATAACCTCAGATATGCAGATGACATCATCCTATAGCTGAAAGTTAAGAGGAACTAAAGAGCCTCTTGATGAAAGTGAACGAGGAGAGTGAAAAAATTGGCTTAAAGTTCAACATTCAGAAAACTAAGATCATGGCATCCAGTCCCATCATTTCATGGCAAATAGATGGGGAAACAGTGGAAACAGTGGCTGACTTTAGTTTTTTGGCTCCAAAATCACTGTAGATGGTGACTGTAGCCGTGAAACTAAAAGACGCTCACTCCTTGGAAGAAAAGTTATGAACAAACTAGACAGCATGTTAGAAAGCAGAGACATTGCATTGCCAACAAAGGTCTGTCTGGTCAAGGCTGTGGTTTTTCCAGTGGTCACATATGGATGTGAGAGTTGGACTGTAAAGAAAGCTGAGCACTGAAGAATTTATGCTTTTGAACTGTGGTGTTGGAGAGGACTCTTGAGAGTCCCTTGGACTGCAAGGAGATCCAACCAGTCCATCCTAAAGGAGGTCAGTCCTGGGTGTTCATTGGAAGGACTGATGCTGAAGATGAAACACCAATACTTTGGCCACCTGATGCGAAGAACTGACTCATTTGAAAAGACCCTGATGCTGGGAAAGATTGAAGGTGTGAGGAGAAGGGGACGACAGAGGATGAGATGGTTGGATGGCATCACTGACTCAGTGGACATGAGTTTGAGTAAACTCTGGGAGTTGGTGATGGACAGGGAGGCCTGGTGTGCTGCGGTTCATGGAATTGCAAAGAGTTGGACATGACCTGCTCTGAATTGAACTGAACTGAAAAGATAACACAGTGCGTATGACAGAATAATGTAACTAGGAATTAGTATATTGCATGCATTTAAATATTTTTATTTTGTTTATTTATTTTAAAATTTTTATTTTATATTGGAGTATAGTTAATGTTTGTTTTAGTTGTAAAATGATGAGATTCAGTAATATATATATATATATATTTATGTACACATTTTTCAAATTATTTTCCTTTTTGGTTATTACAACATATTGAGTAGAGTTTAAGTGAATATAATTGACTAATAGCATTGATTCAATGCATTTATATATTGCAGTATTATTTCTGGTATGGCTATATTTAGAGCCTATATCACATTGCATAATTATCCTTTCTTTTTATTAGTTAGGAGAATTCAGTTATAGTTTTATATCTAGTTTGATGTTTATAGCATAATATTATTGTCAGTATTTTTCATACTGTGCATTAGATTTCTATGGTTGATTTATTACCAGTTGCAAGTGTGTACCCTTAAACATCAATAGTATCACCCTCCCTTATCCCCTGGTGACTATCATCTGATTTTTTTATGAGTTTAACTCTTTTAGATTATACATGGTTAAGTGTTATCCTATGTTCTCTTCCTTAGCAAATGTGCTCAGGGTCTATCCAAGTCACTGCATGTGATTTTAAATTTTCTAATTCACAACACTGAAATTTTACACTTTAGAAAATGTAATGTTATTGAATTGACTATTAGACAAATAAAATAATGCAGTCAGAATTTAATTCTCCAAAAATATTGTGGCAGAAATTTTGCTAGCCTTTTCTAATATCCACTTCCTTCTCTTCCCTTCTAAAAGAATTAAACATTGCCATCTTTAGTTGGGTACAGTTACATTGGCTAGAAATATTTTCCCCATTCCTTTGTGTTAGATGTGTAAATGTAAAATTACAGAAATAAAATTGAGGTTGGTTCTGAAATGTCACAAAATGGGGAGCACTTTTTTATTATCCATTTGGCTGTTCATCATGTACATATGATGCTTCTCAATTCATTCTATAAGGCCAGCATCAATCTGATATCAAAACTGAACAGAGACATCATAAAAATAAAATAATATTACAGGCCAATGGCACTGACAAACACAGATCCAGAAATCTTCAGCAAAATATTAGAAAATAAAATTAAAAATATATATTAAAGGGATCACAGACTTCCCTTGTGGCTCAGCTGGTAAAGAATCTGCCTGCAATGAGAGAGACCTGGATTTGATCCCTGGGTTGGGGAGATCCCCTGGAGAAGGGAAAGGCTGCCCACCTCAGTGTTCTGGTCTGGAGAATCCCATGGACTGTATAGTCCATGGGGTCGCAAATGGTCGGACACTACTGAACGACTTTCACTTTCACTAAAAGGATCATGCACCATGATCAAGTAGGGTTTATTCCAAGGATGTGTTTTCATGAAATACATAAAAATCAAAATTAAGCAAATGTAACTACATCAAAAAATAACAAAAAAAAAAAAAAGCCTTTGCACAGCAAAGAAAATTATCAGCAAAATTAAATGGTCATTTACTTTGAATAGGATAAGATATTTCAAATTATATATCTGATAAAGGGTTAATATCCAAAATATACCAATGATTTATTTGTATATAATTCATACAACTCAACATCACAAACAAGAAATAAATAGCAACAAAACCTGTTGAAAAATGAGTAAAGGATCTGAATAGATGTTTTCCAAAGATATACAGATGGTCAAAAGACACAGAAAAAGATGCTCAGGATCACTTATCATTAGGGAAACAGAGATCAAAACACAATGAAATATTACCTAAAATGTCTTAGGAAGGATATATTCAAAAAGATAAAAAGCAAGCATTGATTATGATGTAGAAAAAAGGGTATAAATATGCACTGTTTCTGGAATTGTGAATTGATGTATCTGCTATGGAATACACTATGGAGGCTCTTCAAAAACTGAAAATATAGCTACAATACAATCTAGCAATTCTATTTCTGAGTATTTATATGAAGAAAATGAAGACATTAGTCTTAAAAGCTGAATGTCAATTACATCACAATAAAAATGGAAGACCTCTTAAGATGAAAAGAGAAGTTATACAGTGGAAGAAGCTGATACTTGCAAAACACATTTCTGACAAAGACTAGGATCAAGAGCACGTTAAGAACTTTCAAAACGCAGTAGTACAAAAATCAAAAGCATATTTTTAAAATTAGAAGCAAGACTTGAACAGATATTTCATTGAAGAGGATATAAAGCTGAAAATAGAGCACATAAAAGATGTTCATCTTTGTTAGAAATTAGAGAAACACAAGTGAGAGTCAAAATGTAACAGGCCTACACACCCATGAGGGTGGCTTTAAAAAACAGTGATGGAAAAAATGTAAAGAAACTAGATTACCAATGCTTTGCTAGTGTATGCTATATAGTGCAACCACTCCAGAAAAAATAGTTGGGCAGTTTCTTTGCTATTTTCTCTCAGTTTTATTAAGGATTTACTATTTTACAAAATATAGCATGTGATTAATGTAAATAACTTGGTGAGTTCGGCCATACATACACATTCTTGCTACCATCATCACAATCAAGGTAATACACGTATCTACAGCTTCGAAAAGTTTCCTTCTTATCCCTTTGGGTTTTGGGGTTTGTACTTTAGTGGCAAGAATATTTTACATGAGATATACCATCTTAACAAATTTTTAAGTGCAAAATATCTTGTTAATTACAAGCAATGCTTTTAAAACTAAATATACTAGTACTATATGATCCACCAATTGTACTATCAGTCATCTATGCCAATTAAAGATCTGTGTGTGTGTGTGTGTACTTGCTAAGTCTCATCTGACTCTTTTTGACCTCATACACTGTAGCCTGCTAGGCTCCTCTGTCCATGAGATTTCTCAGGAAAGAAAACTGGAGTGGGTTTCCATTTCCTTCTCCATGGGATCTTTCCAACCCAGGAATCCAACCATGTCTCCTGCATTAGTAGGCTGGTACTTTACCAATGAGCCACAAGAGAAGCCCTAATTAAAGATTTAGATTCACCCAAGTATCTGTGCATGAATGTTTATAGCCTTTTCTTTCATAATAGCAAAATCCGGAAGTAATACAACTGTCCTTTAAAGGATAATGTTTAAACCACCTGCTGCTACTGCTAAGTCGCTTCAGTCGTGTCCGACTCTGTGCGACCCCATAGACGTCGGCCCACCAGGCTCCGCCTTCCCTGGGATTCTCCAGGCGAGAACACTGGAGTGGGTTGCCATTTCCTTCTCCAGTGCATGAAAGTGAAAAGTGAAAGTGAAGTCACTCAGTTGTGTCCGACTCCTAGCGACCCCATGGACTGCAGCCCACCAGGCTCCTCCCTCCAAGGGATTTTATGGTATGTCAAATCATACACTACCATTCAACAATATAAATAAGTGAACTACTGATACATGCAACATCCTGTCAAATCTCCCAAGAATCATGTCATGTGAGAAAAGCCAGTCTTAAGGGGTCACATACTATATGATTCATTTACACAAAATTCTAAAATTGTAAAAACGGATGACAATTTTGTGGACATAAGGGTTTAAAGAGGAGCTAGTAGCAGGGTGAATGAGTATTAAAGGGCACCATGAAGCTTCCTTATGGTGATGGGACCAATCTATAACTTGACTGTACATTGTGATATCCCTATTATGAAATTACATTTTGTGCATGTGAATCTACAATTATCTCAAGAATAAGAAAAAATATTTAAACCATGTCTCCTACATGTGTTTGCTATGAAAACATGTATCTTGTGCAATAGGAATAGACAGTTTTTCTCTCCTCTCAATACCTAGCCAATTCAGTTGCAGGTTCAAGCAAAGTGTTTGTCTAATTTATAAGTCTTTCTTCTCTCTGCGATATGTAGCTTTTTCTCATATGTTCTGAATTTAACTATGCATTTAAAATAGGTTTTATTCTATTTTATTCAGCATGTAGAGTGTCTGTAATGAGATTTCCCCCACATTATCCTGGCCCTGTAGATTGCTGGATTTAGAAAGCTATGAGTCTTTCTTCTTTTTTTTTTGGCTTGAATTATTTCTTATACAATTGAATTTAAAGCAAAATAAACTTCCAAAAATATGACTGCCACTGAAGTTAGGTTGCTATATTTTTTTCCCATTTTTCTCAACTTTGCTTGGAAATGATACTTTATTATTGCTATATATTTATAATATAGATCATAAATGTTCTCAATTTCCCATTCATAGTTTCTAAAACTCATGTCAAACTCATGATAAATGTTCCCATCAAAAAATGTTAAAACATTCATTTATGAGTTTCAGAAAGTATTTCTCTTCTATGTGTGTCTGTCAGTAGAAGGAAAAGGAGGTTGATCTTGGTAAATTGAATAACCAGTTTTTCAACCCAGAGAGAAATGGGGAAAAATTAATTTAGTGTACTAAATTGAAAATATTTGAACTTCATTTAAGAATATGAAAATATTAATTTTTTTCAAAATATTGCTAATAAACACAATTAGTTTTGAAGATGTGCAAGTTTGAACTTCATACTCACCCTAATCTAATGCATATTAATCTCAAGTATATTTCCATTCAAAAACACCTGAAAATTATTGTTTCCATTTCTATCCTAGAATATCAATAGAGTAAAGCAAGTAAAACAGTGGTTGGACGAACGTTCTAATTCTTTTGCCCAAGCCTATCCCAGAAGCTGTGGAGACATTAAAAAGTACAAAAGACGTACTCTTAAAAGTTACATTGGTACTAGTACGGAAAATACATTAAGCTGTCAATATATCTAATGATCAATGATATGTATGCTATGATACAACTGTAATGTTCATAAGATGCTCACCGGTGTTATTTGGAATCTTGATGCCTATAGTTATGTCCATTATGTCCTATTTATAGAAAGATTCTAATGATACAATGGTCTTAATGAACTTGTTTTAACAGGTGTACTCACTACCCTTTGAACTTTTCATCATCTCACTTAAACCAAAAGCAGATCCCCAATTATAGGTGTGATTTGAACAGCAAGAAAACATATTGATTTCAGAGGTTAGACCTCAAAGACAAAAACACATACTTTCTGTCCTGAAGGAGCTTATATACTATTGAAGATCCTACAACAGGTATTTCATTTTCCCTCTATTGTATATCACTCAGGTTTCTAACTGATGCTAGCTGTAAAAATGGTTATTTAGAGAAAGTTTAATAAAACGACTGTCTGCACAGGTTTGGGCAAGATGGAGGGAAAATATAAGTCATATGGTGAAACCTAGAAGTCGTTAACCGGCTGGGCTTGAAGCCGGGGTAAGCAGACAGTCTGGAACCCGCGCTCAGGGAGGGCTGCGTGGGGAGCGAAGCCCGGCTTGTATCACTGCCTCCTCTCGGGGCCCTCAGCCAGGCCACAGCCACCCCCACTGCGCAGGGATTGAAGAACGACGCTTCTAGATCTCCTTTTCCTTCCTCCCTGAGGCTGAAACCAGGGAAGAGCCAGAAGGCAAGGAAGTCCACTAACGCAGTTCTTGCAGAACAGCATCTCAGGGCACCAAACAGGGAGGGAAGAGGTGGAGAAGGGATCTGGGGAGGGTACACAAGTCTGCCCAGCACTCACCGCGATGTCCTAATGACCTTCACACGCTTCGGGGAGTAAAGACAGCTCTGCGCTTGGCTCAAAAGCAAGAGTAGCTTTAAGGGCATCTGGGATCCTCCCTGTATTCTGTTTACTTCTCCTTAGCCAGTCTTCAACGCTTCATTATATACAAAACAAGATTTAGGATTTCGGAATTAAAATAATTCCATTTCACTTTCCTTTTTAAAAATACTTTTTGATGTGGGCCATTTTTAAAGCCCTTATTGAATTTGCTGTGATATCGTTTCTATTTTGCATTTTGGTTTTTGGCTGCGAGGCATATGGGATCTTAATTCCCCAACCAGGGATCAAACTTGCACTCCCTGCATTGAAAGTCGAAATCTTACCCACTTTACCACCAGGGAACTCCCTCACTCCCTTTTTTAAAAAATCAAGACAAAATTATATACGGGCTTTGTATTTTAAGATCAAAATCAAATGAGGTAATAAAATATGTAATATATTCACGGAGTCATTTACTTCACCCAGTTCTTCCACTATAGGGCTAAAAGAATGTAGTCTAATTTTAATAAATGATAGTGCCATTAAGAATTAAGTAAATTAAGCTATCAGCAAGTATATCAAATATAGATGACCTTTGAATTAAATGCTCTTTCTTTTCCACCCAGGAATAGCAGGCAGTTCACTCAGACTCCTTTTGTCTAGTTGATATTTTGCTGTATCTCAATATCAAGTACATTGACAAATATCTATCTTACTAAGAATCACTGAATTTGAAGCTGGATATTAAAAATCAGAATCAGATGACTTATGTGTTGAGGAAGGAACACTATATGGGGCATATAAAATATTGGATAAAAGGCCTCTATTAAGTAGCTTTGAGATTTTAAATGAACAACTTATGATTACAACTTTCAAAAATTTAAATATGGAAGACCAAAATGGGCTACTTGTAGCATAAAATAATGTTTTTGAATATTTTTTCTAGATTCAGTGAAGTCAATGCACTAGAATTTTGTTATTAATGTGAATGTAATGACTTAAGTTAGATTGCATTAAATGTAGATATTGAAGAACCCATACACACACATACACACACATACCCCTTAACAATATTGCATTGTGTATGCGTGCTCAGTCATGTCCAACTCTTTACAACCCCAGAGACTGTAGCTGCCAGGTTCCTCTGTCTATGGAATTTTCCAGGCATGAATACTGAAGTGGGTTGCCATTTCCGACTCCAGGGGATCTTCCTGATCCAGGGATAGACCCTGTGCTGCTTGCATCTCCTGAATTGGCAGGTGGATTCTTTACCACTGAGGCACCTGGGAAGCCTAACTATATTAGAGTTTAGGGGTATTAATACATTTTCTGAAATTTTCAAATTGAAGATAAATTACTACAGAATCAAAAGAGAGTAGCAAGTTTAAAAATCTCATTTATTTTTCATTTTCATGAGGCTTGTAAAATATGAAAATTACTAATGTTATTTAAATATTTGCAGAAATAAATATGTAGGATTCCATTTTATTTTATTTTTTCTGTGATGCATTTGGGTAGTTGGGTATTTCAATTATTTCTGACATGTTACATGCCAACTAATACCTTGCAAAACTTGCCTGGAATATATTTTTCTTCAGGCTTTTTCATTTTGTTTTATTGCTCATTTTCATTCCCCAAAGTATATGACATCTATAGTGCTGTAACTGTAATTTAAAGGAATCCACTTGTGACAATAAGAATAGTAAATTCTTGTATTTGAACAGAATTATAACTTTAAAAGCATTTCCATTTTAAATAAATGTTTTAGCCTGTCTTTATAATGAAATATTTTATGTATTATACGTTTTTTTCTTCTACTAGTAATTCTCATAACCCAGGAATCTTCAATGTTATTACTCTCAATTAAATTTTGTCACTCTTCTCTATTATAAAATTTATTTTCTCCTACAAATAAGTTGTCAGGTCTTTTTAAAACAGATGTTGGTTTTCCAATATTTTTACCTTCCTGGAAAACATCCTTAATTGTGTTTCTTTCTTCCCCCTTTCCTTTTGGTTACATGTTAGAAACTATTTTTTAACCTATAGATCACCTATAATCTTCCTATAGTCTTTTCATCGACCCCCAAATGTTATGTTATTTCCAACTGGAGACCTTGTTTGACTCAGTCTCCCTCCCCATGCACTTCTCTTGCACAGGCAATGAGTCTCTTACCTGAGATGGTAGTTATTTACGTTTAAAAACCTTTCGTGTCTTGGCTCCAGTTTTTCTGTTTCTTCTGATCACTTTTGGATGGTCCAATAGCCTCTTCCTCCAGTCACTAAATTCTAATTCTTTAAGTATAGCTTTCAATGATACTTCTTTAGAAATTTCTTTCTTGAAGTTCCTAAGACATCTCAATTGTTTAGTTTCTACTTTATGCTTACCATTGTTATTTTTCTCATAGTTTTTATTTTCAGTTTTTTGTTTTTTTTTTTAAAAGCTCTCCCTACAGTGAGATCCCAGAGGTCTTATTTCTTACTTGGATTTTAATATAGCTAATATTAAGAAATTGGTTTAATTAAGAAAGATAGCTAGAAAAGAGAAATTCTATTCCTAAATATTTTTACACTTTTCTTTTTCTTTTTTTAATTTTTTCTACTTTCTCTTGTAACTCAATTGCTTCTAAAATTCTCATCAGCATTGCTGGAGAAGTTTGACAAAAACAGACCAAATGATGAATGATACAATTGAGACTACTTGACCTTTGGCTAAACTGCTAACACCAACACTTATGTATCTTTCATGTTTCTTCTTTGTGTTTTCTACTTCCTTTTGCTGATCTTTCCCCGCTTCAAACTGTCTTCTAATCTGTCTCTGACTTTGGGATAATGTCCATTTCATCTGTGATTTCAGACGAAGTTGGTTTTTGCTCCACCCTATCTGGCTTATATGTTACATGTATTAAATCTTCTCTCTAATGGTCCTGTTATCTCCAAGACGATCCCATTATTAACATGAAAACTGATAAAAGTACTATATCATTCTGTTATGGTCAGCTTCCAAATTTGCTCTTCTTACATAATTTACATGTTTATTGAATGTCTGCATATAAAAAAGTGTGTGAGATTATTTAGAAGGATAATATTCTCACTCTTTCATTTTAACTCTTAAATCATTGAATGTGAGAATACGACTCAAATACTTGAATAGTCTCATTGGGACACACTATTGCATGATCTGTAACCACAAGTATAACATTCAATCAAAATTTTTCTTTAGTCAATATTTTTTTTGGAATAGACTGCAGTTTCTTAAGCCCACCAATCTAAGCTAGACTTTCATGGCTGTATAAATTTACACATAAGTCTTTCTTAGACTTGACAGTTATGTGCAGTTCATTAATGTTAAGGATTTCCATTCCTTTGTTCTTAATGTATTGTTTGTTAATTAATAATAATTGCAACTTACATTTTATTGTGGTACTTATTTACTCTTTCTTCCTTCTGGAAAAAAATTGAGATTTGAAATATCTCAATCCTTTCATATACTTTGTGAATTATACAATAAGAGATCATATTTAATGTTTTATTGTAATGTTTGAATAGAAATTCTCTTTCGCCCTTACATTAAATATTTTAATATTTCCTTGTATATTTGCTATCTACTTGTAATTATCTTTACACTCTTGCTTTCCTCACATTTTTGTTTAGTAACAAATGCATGGCTTACTTTGTGACTCAATATTTTCTAAAATTCTCATCAGATTGGCCAAATAGTAAGGTTAATAAATGAAAAGATCAAATGTGTAAATCAAATAGTTACTTGGAACTACTCAATATTGTATTCAAATCATGGTAAGTCAATTTGCTCTTGTTGGGCTGTACTCCACAAGACTGAAAGGCTTGTATTTGTCTGACGTTAAGAGCAAAGAAAGAGCCCAGAGTTAATAACAGAGACATCAGTGGTTTAAGGGATGGGGGCGCTTCCATGTCTCAGGCAAGGTCCTGGAACAATACCCTACCCTTTGCCGCATAACGTGGGCAGCATGTGGTCGCAGCCTTTGTTGGGGGGAGGAGGAAAGGAGAGATCGCCAGGGACCAGGGGACTGATGCCGGGTGGGCGTGTTAGTTACTGGGGAACCGGTGCAGGGGCACGCCCCCCACTGCCCTCTCACTGAGAACAAGCACTAGCTGGGGCCTGGGGAACATACTTAGAAAGGTGAGTCACGTGTGATGGGTGAAGCAGGCCCTGGTCAGGCAGGCGACGTCCAGAGAACGAGAGCAGCCATCCTGAGTCACCTGACCGTACAGTTACGCACTATTTCCTTTCCTATTTTTGTTTTGTGTTTTCTTTGCTTATATTTTCCCAAGGTTAAAGGTTCATGTTCCTCTTATTGTTTATCCATCATTATTGATTAGTGTTTATACTACATAACCTAGTTTAAAATAACATTAAAAAAAACACATAAGGAAGAGAAAGTTGTTCATGAGAACATTTGATATGGTAATTTTGGGAAAGATTTTTTTTAATACAAACATATTCTGTCTTTCCTCATGATTTTGCCAAGGTAATTATTTTCTGCAATGGTCCTGAATGGTACGGTGCAACATGTCTTCCAAAATGTCCCTGATAATGTCAAAAGCTACGCTGTTGTGGTTTTAGTTGCTGAGTCGCGCCGGACTCTTGCGACCCCGAGGACAGTAGACCACCATGCTACTCTGCCCATGGATTTCCCAGGCAGGAGGACTGGAATGGTTTGCCAGTTTCTTCTCCGGGGGATCTTCCCAACCCAGGGACCGAACCTGCATCTCCTGCACGGGCAGGTGGATTCTTTACCACTGAGCCCCGGGAGAAGCCCTGTCTGTAGCTACGTGAATGCTCTATCTCTGCTGTTTGTTCTTGTTCAGCCACCAAGTTGTGTGTGACTCTTTAAGGCAACATGGACTGCAGCAGGCCAGGCTTCCCTTTCCTTCACTGTCTCCCAGAGTTTGCTCAAATTCATGTCTGTTGACTTGATGATGCTATCTAACCATCTCATCTTCATCCTGGGCCTGAAATTTGGTGAAGAATTAAGGCAAAATTACTACTGCTAAATATAAACATTGGAGAAAAAAAGTCCATGTTTGGATAGATCTTCTTTACTATGAGAAAGATCAAGTAAAAGCTTCTCTTCATTACACAAAAGTAAAATGAGAGAATGTCCCATTTTTTTATTTAAATTTTGAAATAAAATCTTTTGTAATTTTATGAGACTGTAATTCTCCAAACCCTGTGGAATACTGAGAAAACAGATGGTTTGAATAAGGAAAACACTGGTCTTCTGAGGGAGAAAGGGCAACAACACAACATTTGCTTTCTAGAATTTGAAATTTTAAAAATCACTCAGAAGAAACATGAACCTTGTGGTCAAATTAACCTAAAAGGAATGGACATCAAAAGCACTGAAGTTGAACTGATGAGAAAAAAGACGTGTCCTGAATGATGACCTGAGCTTGGTTACAGAGGACTTGATCTCACACATCAGGTGGCTTATTTCACGCAGGACACAGATATTATAGCTTCATTTCCGGGTTTCGAGAACACAGAATTAAGTAGAATCTATAAAACTGTAACTCAGACGGTAAAGCTGCTGCCTACAATTGGGAGACCTGGATTCAATCCCTGGGTTGGAAAGATCTCCTGGAGAAGGAAATGGCAACCCACTCCAGTATTCTTGCCTGGAGAATCCCATGGAGGGAGGAGCCTGGTGGACTTCAGTCCATGGGGTCACAAAGAGTTGTACACGACTGAGCGACTTCACTTTCATAAAACTGTCATATAACAAAATTATTAATGGATAGGTTAGATGATGGTTCAATAATACATAATCACAGATTTTTATTGGCTCAAATCAGGTTTTATAACTGAATAGGCAATGCTAGTTGGTAGGGTCATTTGCTAATGTTTACAAGTTAAACTGCAGGCAGATAGAGGTTCTTTGTAAACATATGCTATAATGATTTTCTCAGCAAAGGAACAAATGATTAAAAAAAATCACCTCTTAAATGAGTTCATGCAAAAGTGAGAAAGATTGCTTGTGTTTCTCACATTTCATTGTCTAAAGCACATCATATGGCCATGCTTAACTTAAAAGGTTCAGGGAATCTGAACGCTATGTCCTGAAGTAGATTGGTGAGCAGCACTGCTGACTGCTTCAGCATTACATGTTTAAATATTTTGTAAAGACTTCTTTACATTTTGCCAATGATAGACGCACAGTTGTCTAGACATCACTTAAGTTAGTTTACAGTGATATGATTCAGTGAAACTAAAAAAAAAAAAAAAAATCCACCAATTTAAAAATTCTCTTTGTGTTTAATTTAGCACATTTCCCCTTCTGTCCCTAAATTTTATTTATCATGCACTTAATACTGTATCACAAAAAATAGATTAAAGCATCAAAATATATTTTAAGTGTTGTAAAATATAAGAAAATGCATTTTTAAATGTAGACTAGTTTAAATAGTTTGAATTTTGGGGCTTTCATTTTGTTAAAAACAGTTCATTCTTCAGATTCTTTAATTGGCATATACTTTACATTAATGATTTATTTTATTTACTTCTTTTATTAAAGGACTTTTCATTTTACAAATTATTCTACCTGACTTATATCTCAGATTTAGCACAGTAACCAGAAAGGTTTGGATGTTCAGCAAATAAATGAATAAAAGAATAAATAAGAAATCATCTCTACATCGTGCTTTAACCATATGGCCATAGAGGTTGTTTAGAACTTATAATGTCTGAAGTGGGCTTCCCAGGTGGATCAGTGGTAATGAATCTGCCTGCCAATGCAGGAGATACAGGTTCAAGCCTGGGTCAGGGAGATCCCCTGGATTAGAAAATGGGAGCCCATTCCAGTATTCTTGCCTGGAGAATTCCATGGACGAAGGAGCCTAGCGGGTTACAGTCCATCAGGTGGCAAAGAATCAGGACTGAGCAACTGAACACACACGCTAATGTCTGATGTAAAGAATATTTAAATTTAAAGCTCTTTTGTCTCCTGTGAAGAATAAAACATCAACTATTAGTCAAACTTTGATTTTTTTTTTTGCTATTGACCAAAGTCTACTGAAACCTCATAAATTACTTACTTGCAGAATACCACCCAACTATTCGGTGATTTATGTTACAAACAATATGATACAGTCTATCTTTTAATGCTAATCAATCCATGTCTCTGCTGATAATCCACATGATTTGTAATGAAAAATATATTCGTATTGATGCCATTATTATAACGTGAGATTTGGGAAGTGAAGAGGTAGTTAGAATCTTACAGGTATCTCCTAATATCACAGAAACTAAAACTGTAGACTTTAGAATACTCTCTTTTGTTGTTACTGTGTAGATTAATATATAAAAATGAGTTTTTGCAAATTTTATTCTGTAATGACTTCACTTGGAATTTAATTTATCTCTGGAGATTTAATTTTGCTATTATTTAGGGCTTTACAAAATAAGGCCTCAAGGAATATTAGAGTAAGAAGTTTTTACAATGTTTTGCAGTAACTTAAGATGAGATAATTGAATGGCATCACTGAATCAATGGACACGAGTTTGAGCAAAGTCCGGGAGACAGTGCAGGACAGGGAGGCCTCGGGTGCTGCAGTCTGTGGGGTCACAGAGAGTCGGACACGACTTAGTGAGTGAACAGCTACAGCAACAATGCCTTTAATTTTACATGACCTGAGGCATTCAGTATCATGGCAGACACTACCAATGAGTATCAACTTCCAAAAAATAGTTTGCAGTTAGTTAGTTCAGTCACTCAGCCATGTCCGACTCTTTGCGACCCCATGAACCGCAGCACGCAAGGCCTCCCTGTCCATCACCAACTCCCGGAGTCCAGCCAAACCCATGTCCATTGAGTCGATGATGCCATCCAACCATCTCATCCTCTGTCATCTCCTTCTCCTCCTGCCTTCAATCTTTCCCAGCATCAGGGTCTTTTCAAATGAGGCAACTCTTCACATCAGGTAGTCAGAGTATTGGAGTTTCAGCTTAAGCGTCAGTCCTTCCATTGAACACCCGGGAGTGATCTCCTTTAGGATGGACTGGTTGGATCTCCTTGCAGTCCAAGGGACTCAAGAGTCTTCTCCAACAGCACAGTTCAAAAGCATCAATTCTTCAGCACTCAGCTTTCTTTATGGTCCAGCTGTCACATCCATACATGACTACTGGAAAAACCATAGCCTTGACTAGATGGCACTTTGCTGGCAAAGTAATGTCTCTGCTTTTTAATATGCTGTCTAGGTTGGTAATAACTTTTCATGACCAAGAAAAGGCTGTATACTGTCACCCTGCTTATTTAACTTATATGCAGAGCACATCATGAGAAACGCTGGACTGGAAGAAGCACAAGCTGGAATCAAGATTGCCGGGAGAAATATCAATAATCTCAGATATGCAGATGACACCACCCTTATGGCAGAAAGTGAAGAAGAACTAAACAGCCTCTTGATGAAAGTGAAAGAGGAGAGTGAAAAAATTGGCTTAAAGCTCAACATTCAGAAAACTAAGATCATGGCATCTGGTTCCATCACTTCATGGCAAATAGATGGGGAAACAGTGGAAACACTGGCAGACTTTATTTTTGGGGCTCCAAAATCACTGCAGATGGTGACTACAGCCATGAAATTAAAAGACGCTTACTCCTTGGAAAAATGATCTTGTAGGTAAACATTATCTTACTCTGACCCAAGAATAATGATATATTCTGATTTTCCATAAACTGAAGAATATTCTTCCTTTAATAACAGAAGTTATCAACGCCACTAAATTTTTCTTTGGCATATATTTGTTTAATTAAAATAGTTAAGTCTCTATAAAGAATCAATGCTCTATTCCAAGTATTTAGTCTTTAACATGAGCCACACGAATTGATTATATGGAGGACTTCTAAATTTAGACAAGCTGAGAGTCAAGGTTGGTGAGTTATTTGAATACTTCTAATCAAAAAACAACACTTAACTATCATAGTGTCAGTCCCTCTAAAAACAGCATTTGAAACTCCACAAGATAATCAGGAGTCACTGCATGAAACCATCATGAAGACATTTGTCTCTAAAATTATCTATCCAAAGAGAGAAAAATGAGGATGCTTTGTGTATAATCTGGGAAATATAAGATTAGAATAGGGTTTATAAATAAAAGAAAATTTATTGAAGAATAATACAATTCTAAAATTTAAAGAGTAAAATAAGTCTTCCCAGTTACTCTTTCCTAGTGGCTCAGATGGTAAAGAAACTGTCTGCAGTGCAAGAGACCAGGATTTGATCCCTGTGTCGGGAAGATCCCCTGGAGAAGGGAATGGCTACTCACTCCAATATTCTTTCCTGGGAAACCCCATGGACAGAGGGGTCTAGTAGGCTACAGTCCATGGGGTCGCATAGAATTGGGCATGACCAAGAGACTAACACTGAAATAACTATGCAAAATGCAGTGAACTAAAGTGTAATTATAATTATTCAGTACAATGTGAAGGGAGACATTTTTTTTGTTGTTGTTTTTGGTTGCTTTAAGTCTTAGTCGTGACATGCAGGATCTACACCGTGCCACGTGGGATCTTTGTGGCACGTGCGCTGTGGGTAGAAAAAAATTGTGTGCATTTCAGGCCAATGCATGGAAGAGTCAGAGCATGATTTTCCAAATGTCTCTTCTTCTGCTCTAGGGACCTAAAGGTCATGTATTTCATTTGGTGCATTTACAAAATGGTGGAGGCGCATCTATCATCAGGAGTATTTGAATGAACACGTGGAGCAGAGCCCTCATAGACAAGATCTGACAAGCTTTATGAGCAATGCATCATTTTTGGACTGAGCACCTGAGACTTTCAGGCCTTCTGCTATTGCACCATATCTGAACACATCTACTCTATCTTACAACCTCTTGCCTAGGGCATCTGCTGCAATTTCACCAAGGAAGTCTAATAATTTTTCCTTAAAATATTCCATCAGGTAATTGGGGACAATGGCCTCCCTGAGTGTCTTGTTCTAGTTATCCTTAAAACCTTAGTCAAATTCTGCCAGGTGATGTTTTCATAACAAACAATTCTTAAATTTCAGTGTTTGAAGCCAAAAAGATTTATTTCTCTTACAACACCTGTTTGCTTGGCTGCAGGTCAGCAAGGACTCTGATGCATAGGTATTCTTCATTGAGAGATCAGACCATTTAGGGACAGCATGGATGAAAGATAAATATATTGGGGAAGCATACATGGATTTTTAAGTTTCTGCTCAGTAGTAGCACTTGTCATTTTTACAAGTTGTTTTCAGAGGCAAATGACCAATTTGGGAGTAAATGAAATAGGAAGTATAATCATTTCACAAGGAGAGGCAAAAAAAAATCATAATAATTGGAAGCAATAACTAAATATACAACACTTACTTTCTTTAATTATTTTCCTCTGTGGTACTGCCTAATATTATGCTTGGAACATGGTGGTAAATATTTTGAGTCAATGGCTTTTATTGCTCAACATTCTGCTTACGCGAATGTTATTGTTCCTTAAAAAGTTGCCTCTTATAAACAAATGTAGTTTTGCATCCATTATATTTAGAATTGACCTTGCCAGAGAATACCAGAATAAATGTTAAAACTCACTCCTTTTGTATTATACATTGTCTTTTAATGAAGTTTAACATTATATTAACTTTTTAATCACATAGATAATATTACTGACTCACATATAATTATAAGCTCAACTTAAAAGCCTAATACTTTATACTTCCCTCCTACTGCTTTTCTGCATTTAAATCATTATGCTTTAAGAACAGAATGCAATGTTTATTCATATTAAGTTATATCTAAGAAAAAGATAGTTCGAACCCATTTATCCAGATTGTTCAGATTTTTTTGGAATCATGGTTTTGTCATACAACATATCCTCCTTAATTCTTAATCACAGCCTTCCTATCTATCCACCTGAGCCCTAAGTTTGGTAGAAATACAAAACTGAAGACCATAGAAAGGCTCCAATCACAGAAAATGCTCTAAAAGATGGCATTAGTCAAATGTCACAGGATATATTAGATATGGTTCCCAAATTATGGGCTTCCCTGGTGGCTCAGTAAATAAAGAATCTGCCTGCAAGGGGACGTAAAAGATGCAAGCTCCGTCCCTGAGTCGGGAAGATCCCCTGGAGAAGGAAATGGCAACCCACTCCTGTATTCTTAACTGAGAAATGCTATGGAAAGAGGAGCCTGGTGGGCTACAGTCCTCAGGGTCACAAGAGCTAAACACAACTTAGCTACTGACCCACCACCACCAGTCCAAATACAGATTTTTTTTTACATCTGGAATATAAGTGACAAATTGAACAAGAGACTCCGAAATTTGGCTTACTCTATTTTTTTTTTTTACTTTTTTATTTTTTATTTTTATTAGTTGGAGGTTAATTACTTTACAATATTGTAGTGGTTTTTGTCATACATTGACATCAATCAGCCATGGATTTACATGTATTCCCCATCCCGAGCCCCCTCCCACCTCCCTCTCTACCCGATCCCTCTGGGTCTTCCTGGTGCACCAGGCCCGAGCACTTGTCTCATGCATCCAACATGGGCTGGTGATCTGTTTCACCCTAGATAATATACATGTTTCGATGCTGTTCTCTCAAAACATCCCACCCTCGCCTTCTCCCACAGAGTCCAAAAGTCTTTTCTGTACATCTGTGTCTCTTTTTCTGTTTTGCATATAAGGTTATCATTACCATCTTACTAAATTTCATATGTATGTGTTAGTATACTGTAATGGTCTTTATCTTTCTGGCTTACCTCACTCTGTATAATGGGCTCCAGTTTCATCCATCTCATTAGATCTGATTCAAATGAATTCTTTTTAATGGCTGAGTAATATTCCATGGTGTATATGTACCACAGCTTCCTTACTCTTAACATCAGATGCCCCAGGCATAACACATTTTGTAGTTTCTGTGATGAATTTTGGATATGTCTTTTTTAGAAACCTGTTGAAGCAAGGGGAAATATTAAAAAAAAAGAGTTATGGTTTAGAGATACATATAGCTCTTTAGCAATGAAGTGAAGTTGCTCAGTCAGTCCAACTCTTTGATACCCCATGTATGGTAGCCTACCAGGCTCCTTCTGTCCATGGGATTTTCCAGGCAAGAGTGCTGGAGCGGGTTGCCATTTCCTTCTCCAGGGGATCTTCCCAATCCAGGGATCGAACCCAGGCCTCGCATATTGCAGGCAGACGCTTTAACATCTGAGCCACCAGGGGAACCCAGATCTTCAGTGATAACATCTATGTATCTTTATTTCTCGCCTACGGTAATAAACGGTAATAAGCTTATCTAATTTTCTTCATGTAACCAATTGTCTGAGTGCTACTCAAGAATAATCCATGATTTCCCACAGATTTATGAAAAATGTTTTCATGCCATCTTTGTCATTATATTGCAATTCATGTGAAAGAAAGGCACACCTTAACAGTTTGCAGAAATCAAGATTGTGGACGTCTTGGGTAAGGAGGCATTATCTTGTCAATCACTTTTATAAACCTATTTACTTGTATTCACATCACTTTATATGATTACCTTTTAAGTTAGTCAAGAGGACAAAGATGAAGAAATATGGAATCCTACTGTTTTTTATCTATATAATTATGTTTATTGACACTCAGTGTATGTATGTATGTGTGTATGTTTGTATGTATTGAATTTCTGTCTGGTACCAATTGTTTTCAGCTCAATGAACTTCCTTTTGTATTTCCTATAAGATAAATAAATTACTAACATATTATATCAGCATTTGCTTATCTAAGGGAGTTTTTATTTAGTCTTCATTTATGTGGCTTTTTGAGCTATTCTTCTTGGAGTCTGATGAGTTTTTTTGATACATAAATTAAATTTAAATAAATTTGAGTATTAGGCAACTGTTATTTCCTTGAATATTTTTTCTTCTTTTATTTTCCCCTCTCTGATACTACCATTGCATGTATTTTTGCATGCTTAATGGTGGCCTGCATTTGCTTGAGGCTCTCCTCATTTATCTTCATTCATTTTCTTGTTTATTTTTTGACATGCATGATTTCCATCAGTCTATCATCAGCTCACTTATTCTTTCTTCTGTCAATTCATATCTACTTATGAGACCCCTAGTAAATAGTATTTTTCATTTAAGTTATTTATTTTTCAACTTCATAATTTCTTCTGTTGTTTTTTCATGAATTCTATCTCTGTATTAATATTCTCTACTTGATGTGATATAGCCATTATGCTTCCATTTATTTCCTTAATCATAGTTCCTTTAATTCCATAAACCTGTATATAATGGTCTTTATAAAACACTCTATAATTTGAAGTTTTTGGTTTTTTTCCTGATAAATCTGGATATCTGGTCACCTTCATAGGAAATATCCGTTACCTTTCCAGCATGTAAGTTAAATATTCCTGTTTCTTAGCATGTCTCATATTATTTTTGTTGTTAAAACTGGACATTTTAAGTAATGTATTTTAGCAGCTCTGGGTTCCGGCCTTCCATTTCTCCGGTTTTGCTCTTGTTACTCTCTTTTATTGCATTAGTGACTCACTGGATTATTTTGGTGGAGTTTAGGGAGCTGTGTGTTCCTGGCTGCAGCAGTCAGGAGTGGATTCTCTACCTCCCTGGCCAAGGAGTTGAGGAGCAAAAAGTTATTTTTTGTTCAACTACCAAAGTCTTTCTTGCCAAGTTTTCATTGGTTTTCTTGATTATATGATTTTTCATTTGCCAGTTAAATTTTGCTCATTTTTATATTTTCTTAACAGGCTATATGTGGAGGAGATGGAAAGTTTTCACAACTAAGCTTAAAATACGCTTTTGTGTGAAGTGGTATTTCACTTTTTCTTCAATTCTAATAAATGTAATCTAGCTTTGTTAAAAGTTTTTTTTTTCAATCTTAATATATATGGAAATAAAACCTCATAAGCATTTTAGAATGTAACACAGATGTACATCTCCTTCTCTGTGGGATTTTATATCACTTTTAGGAAGTCTTTTTGTTTGTTTATTTGGTTTTTTACAATTTTTCTGTAAATTACCTCAAAGATAAATCACTGACCGATTTTCTAGTCTATTACTCAGAAATTTCTCTTTAATCTATCTTAGATACAATGGCCCACATCTCCTCATTTCAGTTCCCTGCTCATTCATTTTACTCCTTCACTACTATCATTACAATGCTTATTCATTTACCACTGAAACTTATTGACCTAATGAATCAAACCGTCCATCCCTTTCACTCTGTAACTTTCTTCTCCACTCCAAACATCTATTCATCAGCTTTTCTAGGGGTTGCCATACTCAACAACTCCTAAAAGTCTACTTTTCTATAAGCCAAGAATAGAGAAATTGAAAAAAATCAACAATTTTATTCAGATTTTAAAATGTCTGTTATGTCTCCTATTTTCATTATGTTTCCAGTGACACTATCTTAAAATAGAAACTTATTTCTTCTTACTGTCCCTAGTGAACAATTTAGACTTCTTGCCCTAAAATATTTTCTGTCAAAATATCTTCCCCAACTTTGATGAAGTAGATAAAGACATAGAAATCCTGACAATATTAAATGATATTAAAATGTTAACTACTTTACTCAGATTATCTTTTTAAATCCTCTCTGAAACACCATATGATAGATGAAACTCTTAAAATCAGGTTCAAGATGAGGAAATAAAGGTTCATAAAAAACAAGTAACATACCTAAATCATAAAAATTGAACTAATTGTCAAGGTTTTTGTGTATTCTTATATCACATCAACTACAGTGTTTCTCAGCCAGAATAAAATATTTACACTGGTGTGCTTTATATAAGTTGGTTTGCACTTATTTTAACCCTTTACTATATTCTGCTTTATAGTAAATCTTTATGTGACTATGCATTGAGTATCCTTTTAGACTCTGCAATTGATAAGGGTAGAAATCATTTCCTGAGTGTTTATTAAAATGATTTAATGTGGAGTCACTCAGCAACAATTAAATGAGTCTTTCCCATTAAAGACATTAAAAGACTATTGTTAATTAGTAGCTTAATTATTTTCTAGTTTTGCAATAGTTGTATAACTTTTTCCTTCATTTGAGAGAGGTACTAATTTCATCATCTTGGCCTCTTTCTAATTGTGTCATTATGAACTCCCTGCCCAAATCTAGCCTGAAGCTTCATCTAGTTAAATATGTTTTGTAACTTTCCCTAAAGGACTATTAAATCAGCATCCCTGAATTAACCATTATTCAGTGATGGCTAAAGAGATGCCCAAGGGCTTATGCCTATTCTTGTAATTGCTATAAGGATTTTTAAAATAGCTGTTTCAGTTCACTCAGTCGTGTCCAACTCTTTGTGACCCCAAGAACTGCAGCACACCAGATTTACTTGTCCATCACAAATTCCTGGAGTTTACTAAAATTCATGTCCAGTGAGTTGGTGATGCCATTCAACCATCTCATCCTCTGTCATCCCCATCTTCTCCTGTTTTCAATCTTTCCCAGCATCAGGGTCTTTACAAATGAGTCAGCTGTTTGCATCAGGTGGTGAAAGTATTGGAGTTTCAGCTTCAGCATCAGCCTTTCAGTGAATATTCAGGACTGATTTCCTTTAGGATTGACTGGCTTGATCTCCTTGAAGTCCAAGGGATGCTCAAGAGTCTTCTTCAACACCACAGTTCAAAAACACCAATTCTTCAGCACTCAGCTTTCTTTATAGTCCAACTCTCACATCCATATGTGACCACTGGAAAAATTGCCAACATCCATTGGATCATTGAGAAAAACAAGAGAGTTCCAGAAAAAAAATCTACTTCTGCTTAATTGACTACACCAAAGCCTTTGACTGTGTGGATCACAACGAATTGTGGAAAATTCTTAAAGAAATGGGAATACCGACCACCTTACCTGTCTCATGAGAAATCTGTATGCAGGTCTGTATGTATCTTTGTTTAGACAATTATCTAAGTGCATGTTCTATATGTGTTTATCAATTTGTCTATCCATCTATATTTTTAACTTCCTTGATAAGCTAGTATCTCATCTATCTACTAATTATCAACATGCTTGCTCAGTAATTTATCAACCTATGATTCATTTGCCTTTCTAAAAATGAGTGCACGTGCATGAATTTTATTCAGCTATGAAAATAGAATATAAATAAACATATATAGAGAGTAGTTATTTTTTTCTCATTTAAGCTGAAATAGTGGGAAGCTTCCATTCCATTCATTATGAACCCAGCTGCAAAGTCATTAGAGATTTTGTGAGGTATATAGCAGCCCAGAATATTTGGTTAGGGCTCTCCTGTTTCAAGCAGTTAATGTTGATAGACTAGCTGTAGAAGCATATATGATCCTTTTAAAAGGTAGGAAGCCTCATAGACTGTACTCATAGGGAGTGGAAATTTTTACTGAAAACTGAAGCCCTAGGACCTAGGATCCAACTTCCTCAGGTAAAATTTTCCTCTGGGATCTTTTTTTCTCTATAAGATTCTGCATGGGATTAGGGTTTATGGCACTTATTCCTCAGAATATCCACAAAGTGGTGGATTTTTCTCAATTCTTACTATATACTTCAAACTCATTTTTCAAGGAAAAGTTCTACATTTAGTCTTCCATTAACTATCCTCTATCATTCTAGAATCAGAGAAATTCTATATAGTTTCTCTTCAAAGGACTTAGAGACATATTGTTGATCTTTCTTTCCTGAGTGGAGGTCAAAGCAGGTGAATTGGAGGCTTGGGTAAATTCATGTTTTTTTTTGTTTTTTTTTTTTTTTTGTATGTAATCATCCCTTTAAATGTGTCCACATTAATTTATTTATTCACATATCGTATGGTACTAATTAATGTATGCATAACGTCTGTCATGTGTCACGCGTGTATGAGACTCTGTGTGCTGCCTGCAGCGTCTTGTGGAGATTTAATTGGTCATCTGGAAAAAGTTAGTTTTCATTGCAATCACAAAGAAGGGAAACACCAAAGAAGGTTCAAACTACCGTACAAATGCACTCGTTTCACATTCTAGCAAGGTTTAATCACAGTTCTTCAAGCTAGACTTCAGCAGTACTTGCAAGGACAATTTTCAGATATACATGCTGGATTTCGAAAAGGCAGAGAACCAGACCAAATTGCCAACATTCGTTGGATTGGAGAAAGCAGGGGATTCCTCAAAAGCATCTACTTCTGCTTCACTGACTATGAAAAAGCCTTTGACTGGGTGGATCACAAAAACACCGTGCAAAGCACTAGGCCACTTTACCTGCCTCCTGAGAAATGTGTATGGAGATCAAGAAACAATGGTTAGAACTGAACATGGAACAACAGACTAGTTCAAAATCAGAAAAGGAGTACGTCAAGTTCGTCAAGTTCGTATATTGTCACTCTGCTTATTTAACTTATATGCAGAGAACATCATGAGAAATGCCAGGCTGAATGAATCACAAGGTAGAAGCAAGATTGCTGAGAGAAATATCAATGATCTCAGAAGTGCAGATGATACCCCTCTAATGGCAGAAAATGAAGAACTAAGAGCTGCTTGATGATGGTGAAAGAGGAAAAGCTGGCTCAAAACAACATTCTAAAAACGAAGATCATGGTATCTGGTCCCACTATTTTATGGCAAATATAAGGGGAAAAACTGGAAGCAGTGACCTATTTTCTTTTCTTAGGCTCCAAAATCAGTGCAGAGAGTGACAGCAGCCATGAAGTTAAAAAATGCTCGCTCCTTGGAAGGAGAGCTATGACAAAACTACACAGGGTATCAAAAAGCAGAGACATCACTTCGTTGACAAAGGTCCATATAGTTAAAAATTTGTTTTACCAATAAGCATGTACAGATGTGAGTGTTGGACCAAAAAGAAGGTTGAGCACCAAAGAATTTATGTTTTCAAGTTGTGGTGCTAGAGAAGACTCTTGAGAGTCCTCTTGGACTGCAAGGAGATCAAACCTGAATATCCATTGGAAGGACTGATGCTGAAGTTGAAGCTCTGTTACTTTGGTTACCTGATGTAAAGAGCTGACTGACTGGAAAAGACCCAGATGCTGGGAAAGATTGAAGGCAAAAGGAGAGGGTGTGGCAGAGGATGAGAGGGTTAGATCACATCACCAACTCAATGGATGTGAATTTGAGCCAACTCTGGGACAGTGAGGGACAAGGGGGTCTGACATGCTGTAGTCCATGGGATTGCAAAGAGTCAGACATGATTTAGTGACAGAACAACAAATAAAATGATCAATGGCATTTTTCATAGATTTACATCAAAAATGTTTGCAATTTATATGGAAAGACAAAGATCTTGAATAACTAAAACATTCTTGAGTGAGAAAAAGAGTTGGAGGAATCAGGCTCCCTGACTTCAGAGTATACTACAAAGCTACAGT
This sequence comes from Cervus elaphus, assembly GCF_910594005.1. Classification (NCBI taxonomy): domain Eukaryota; kingdom Metazoa; phylum Chordata; class Mammalia; order Artiodactyla; family Cervidae; genus Cervus; species Cervus elaphus. Next base: position 79,752,733 of record NC_057835.1, read on the forward strand.
TGATTAAAACAGTATGGTACTGGCACACACACAAAAAAAAAAAACAGAATTAGATCAATGGAAAATGACAGAAAGTCCAGGGATAAACCCACATACTTATTATGTGTCATCTAGTCTGTGGCAAAGGAGCAAGTATATGCAATGTAGAAAAGACAATCTCTTCAATACATGGTGTTGGGAAAGCTGTAAAGCTTGATGCAAAAGAATGAAATTAGAACACTTTCTAATACCATACACAAACATAAACTAAAAAAAGAATTAAAAACCTAAATGCAAGGCTAGATACTATAAAACTCTGATAGGAAAATATTGGGAGAATGATGCCATAATCTTAGTTTTGTGAAAGTCGAGTTTTCAGCCAACTTTTTCACTCTCCTCTTTCACTTTCATTAAGAGGCTATTTAGCTCTTCTTCCCTTCCTGCCAGAAGGGTGGTGTCATCTGCGTATCTGAGGTTATTGATATTTCTCCTAGCAATCTTGATCTTGATTCCAGTTTGCGCTTCATCCAGCCTGGCATTTCACATGACGTACTCTGGATTTAAGTTAAAAAAGGAGGGTGACAATATACAGCCTTGACGTACTCCTTTCCCCATCTGGACCCAGTCTGTTGTTCCATGTCCAGTTCTAACTGGACCTTGCTTCTTGACTTTCTTACAGATTTTTCAAAAGGCAGGTCAGGTACTTGGGTATTCCCATCTCTTTAAGAAGTTTCCACAGTTTACTGTGATCCACATAGTCAAAACCTGCAGCGTAGTCAATAAAGCAGAAGTAGATGTTTTTCTGGAACTCTCTCGCTTTTTCAATGATTCAGCAGATGTTGTCAATTTGATCTCTGGTTCCTCTGCCTTTTCTAAATCCAGCTTGAACATCTAGAAGTTCATGGTTCACATATTGTTGAAGCTTGGCTTGGAGAATTTTGAGCATGACTTCGTTAAAGTGTGAAATGAGTGCAATTGTGTGGTAGCTTGAACATTCTTTGGCATTGCCTTTCTTTGGGATTGGAATGAAAACTGACCTTTTCCAGTCCTGGGGCCACTGCTGAGTTTTCCAAAGTTGCTGTCATACTGAGTGCAGCACCTTAGCAGCATCATGTTTTAGGATTTGAAACAGCTCAACTGGAATTCCATCACCTCCACTAGCTTTGTTCATAATGATGCTTCCTAAGGCCCACTTAACTTCACATTCCAGGATGTCTGGCTCTAGGTGAGTGATCACACCATCGTGATTATCTGGGTCATGAAGATCTTTTTTGTATAGTTCTTCTGTGTATTCTTGCCACCTCTTCTTAATATCTTCTGCTTCTGTTAGGTCCATACCATTTCTGTCCTTTATTGAGCCCATCTTTGCATGAAATGTTCCCTTGGTATCTCTAATTTTCTTGAAGAGATCTCTAGCTTTTCCCATTCTATTATTTTCCTCTATTTCTTTGCACTGATCCCTGAGGAAGGCTTTTTTATCTCTCCTTGCTATTCTTTGAAACTCTACATTCAGATGGGTATATCTTTCCTTTTCTCCTTTGCCTTTAGCTTCTCTTCTTTTCTCAGCTATTTGCAAGACCTCCTAAGATAACCATTTTGCCTTTTTGCATTTCTTTTTGCATGGCAAACCTAGACAGTATATTAAAAAGCAGAGACACCACTTTTGAGAGACCCATGGACTGCAGTGAGATCAAACCAGTCAATTCTAAAATCAGTCTTGAATATTGAACGGACTGATGCTGAAGCTAAAACTCCAATACTTTGACTACCTGATATGAAGAGTCAACTCATTGAAAAAGTCCCTGATACTGAAGATTGAAGGCAAAAATGGAAGTCGGTGTCAGAGAATGAGATGGTTAGATGGCATCACTGACTCAATGGACGTGAAGTTGAGCAAACTCAGGGAGATAGTGGAGGACAGAGCAGGCTGGTATGCTACAGTTCATGGGATCTGAAAGTGTTGGCCATGACTTAGAGACTGAACAACAAACAGCTGTTTAAAAATACGTGGGTGACTCTCACATACATGTCCAAAAAATGAAAGACACAAATAAAAGAGCCCATCTTATATATTCCTCTTCATTTAGAGTTCAAGAAAGCACAATGATTTATTTGTGGTCTCAGAATAATTTATCCTAGGGGGTGCCAAATGGAAAGTGATGAAGGGTCCTTCTGGGGTTCTGATAATTCTCTACATGTTTTCCTATGTGCTGTTACATATATGTTCACTCTGTAAAATTTAATTGATTTATACAAGTATTAAGATCTTGTACTTTTATTCTCTGGGTGTTATCCTTCAAGAGAAAGTTAATAAAAGTGTTATTATTAAGGCAAAAAAAATATATCTGAAATCCCAAAACCTGGACCTGCTATAAGGAGATGGTTTGCCATATAAATTTCTCAATTTTACAGTAAGTACTAAATATTCTAAAGTTATTACTAGTTATTTGCCCTTGAAGAGAAAGCAGGAAGTTAGCCAGATATTCAGAAATGCTGGACAAGCCCAAAGGGAATTATAGACAGAGAAGTATCTAAAGAACTGACAGGACCCTCACTCTGATCTGCAAGCTCCTTTGTGGTTGGGCTCCTCCTTAAAATCTTGAAGGGCAGGGAAATGTGTACTCTGATTGCAGTCATCTCCACGTCCTTAGGTCTGTTGGAATAATTTAGCTACATTACTATTGACATTTGCAACTTCACACAAGGTTGGTTTGAATGTATTACAATGGAATAGCATTATAACCCTGAGGAAACAAACAGCAAACAAACAAACATGTAATATGAAAATATAAAATAAATCTTAAGATGTAAAATTAAAACATGAAATTTCTTTAGGAGAGAGTTTGTATTTGCAAACCAGCATGACCCTCTGCTTTGTGTTAGAGCAGACTTGCATCTTTGATTCAAAACATGTGCCTAAGAAATGCATCTCTTTAGAAGAACTCAATCCCCTTAATTCTAGCTCTCTATAAAGTAATCTCAGCAGCCTCCTTGCTTGGAGACAAAAGGATGATGCTCCTGTCCTCTGCCCCATAGTAGTGGTAATGCTAGCTGCTCAGTCCTGTCCAACTCTCGGCTCGCATTCTCTAGCCAAGAATTCTGGAGTGCGTTGCCATTCCCTTCTCCAGGGGATCCTCCCTACCCAGGGATTGAACCTGGGTCTCCTGCAATGCAAGCAGATTCTTTACTCTCTGACCCACCAAGGAAACCCACATGGCCCTGTAGTCAAAGTCTAATACAGAGCTTCTACACAATGTGCGGGACACAGCTGAGTTTATTGGTTATTAGTCACTATTAGGTAAATCTGTAACATTCTATTGTAATCTGGCCATAGATAATTAATAGTTGGATTCTAATAATTGATTGTGGATAATAAGAAAGAATCCAGGCCGCCAAGTTAGAAGCTTTCAAGAGTTCAACTTGTTCTTTGTGCTCCAGGCCAAGGAGCCTGCCATCCATGATAGAACTCTCTGGATCTGTAACTGGAGGATAAGCTATAAGCACGCTATATGCCAATCATAGCAGATGAAGAAGAGAAAAAGAGAAAGGGGTATGTGTGCTGTATAAGAAAATTTGGGATACTTTGGGATGCATTAATATCAGAGAAGTGCTATAAAAAATAAGTCAGGATACTGGTCACTGAGAAGTCGGTACAGGGGGCAGGATTGTTCCAGGTCTTGGTGAGGGCTGAGGCCTCAGCAGGAGGCTTGCCTGGCCAGATGGAAAGGACTGGAAAACCTCTTTGTGCACAGATGATCTTTTCTACAGGATTTTAAAATTATGCCTATTAGGATGCATTTGTTAATAAAAGTGCAATTATCTCAGCATGAACTGACCCATTGATGTTTTCTTTAGAGCCTTCCCTTTCTCTTAGGGCAGCCTTTCTCCTAATTGATGTTTTCCATTGTCTCTGTCATTTCTGAAACATGATGCTTCATCCAGAGAAAGCTAAATTGTCTTTAGTCTAACTTGTGCGGTTCTTTATCTAAAGAGATAACACATGAAAGAACATTTCGCCTGTGCTGAGTTGGGGGAAAAAAAATGGTGCTAATGAATAAACATCTTGTTTTTCAGTCTCTGGACAATGTTAAAAGCAGCTTGAAAGAAGAACAACCTGAAGAATCTCAACACTAAATTAAACACGTAGGCAAGACCAGATGCCATTACAAAGACAGAATTTGACAGGAAAGCTCGGCCCAAAAGGATCCCAGCTATTGTAATCCCACTACTTCGACATGTCTGATGGCAGGCTAGGTGACAGAAGGGAAGGTGAAAGTCGCTCAGTCGTTTCTGACTCTTTGAGACCCCATGGACTATACAGTCCATGGAATTCTCCAGGCCAGAATAGTGCAGTGGGTAGCATTTCCCTTCTCCAGGGCATCTTCCCAACCAGGGCTCAAACCCAGGTTTCCCGCATTGCAGGCAGATTCTTTAGCAGCTGAGACACCAGGGAAGCCCAAGATACTGGAGTGGGTAGCCTTTCCCTTCTTCAGCGGATTTTCCTGACCCAGGAATCAAACCAGGGTGTACTGCATCGCAGGTGGATTCTTTACCAACTGAGCCATCAGGGAAGCCCTAGGTGAGACAGGAAAGCCTCAGCTGACATGTAGATTCAGAAGGAAGCCCAGTTCCATGTCTCTTCCCATATGCCTTAGCCTAAGTAACTCCTATTTGTGGATTCCTACATACAGATGGGCTTTGTTTTCTCTTTAGGTCTGTTCAAAGCAAATGAATTTCTTGCAGAGTGACTTTTGTTCATATTCCGTATCACTGGATTGCACTTTAAAATCTTAATAATTCAAGAATTACTGTTGTCAAATTCAGGCACTTGAACTTCATAGGATTTCTGCTGGCTATTTTAAATCACAAAATTAACACGTCTGAATTTTCTATCTATAAATCCATGATTCTGAACTTTTTGAAATCAGGGCCCTCTCAAAGAATATTAATAGAGGATAGCAGCATACCTTCCCAGCTTTTATTTTATAGATAAGGACATTAAAACCAACCAATATCTGAGGATGTTAATGTCTCATAATATACCCAACTCAGGCCATAAAATCAAAAAACAAGTTACCACAAAGCAAGTCAGTGTTGCCAACAGCTCTCAGCTCAGACGCGCAGAAGTGCCTCTGGGTTTTCGCTCATCTCCTTAGTAACAAAGATTCACCACGAACACTCCGCACTCCCCTTTCGTTGTCATTGTATGAGGGCAGAGATGGAGACGGTGATACAGAGTGAAGCAAGTCAGAAAGAGGAAAACAAGTAATATATGTATGTGGAATCTTAAAAAAATGGTACAGATGAACTCATTTGCAAAGCAGAAATAGAGACACAGATGTATAGAGAACAGAGGTATGGACACCAAGGAGGGAAGTCTTCGGGGGGGTGTGGTATGAACTGGGAGATCGGGACTGACCTACGTGCTGCCGATACTATGCATAAAATAGACAGCTAACGGGACCCTGATGTAGAACACAGGGAACCCACTCAGCGATCTATGGTGACTCAGTGGGAAGGAAATCCAAAAGAGGGAGCACGTGAGTGTGTAACAGCGGATTCGTTGTGTTCTACAGCCAAAACTCAGCACTGTAAATCAATCATATTCCAGTAAAAATCTTTGAAAATTCTAAAATTTGCTTCTTCAACTACACTGCCTGATAAGATGATCTCACAGCCTTATTGTGCATGAGTCCATTAATGCTGTTTGCTTACACTGAATTTCCTAACTAGATTGAAAACTGTATGACATCAGGAGAAACTGATGCTTTCAAGAGTTTCTATTCATTGTTTTTTCAAGAAGGATTTTTTATTATTTTGTGCAAAGAATCATTTTGAAGACCTTTTAAAATATTAAACCATATCTATAGTTGGATTCCCTTTAAGAGGGAAAGTGAAAGTGTTAGTCACTCAGTCATGTTGGACTTTTTGTGACCCCATGGACTGTAAGCCTCCAGGCTCCTCTGTCTATGGAATTTTCCAGGCAAGAAAACTGGAATGGGTAGCTGTTCCCTTCTCCAGCAGATCTTCCCAACCCAGGGATGGAATCCAGGTCTCCCGCATTGCAGGCAGACTCTTTACCATTGGAACCATCAGGGAAACCCCTTTGAGACAGAAGTATTAACATAGTAACAAAATATTTTGCAGGACACTTAGGCTGATATATACTCACATTCTACTTACAGTAACATAGTAATTATTCATAAATTATCTATTGGGGAAATGACCTTTCGATGTTAATCTTTAAACTTTGAAGTTTTTGTTTTTATTTTTCAGTGATTTCTTCATGTTATATTACTGTTTCTCTTCCTGTATATTATCAACTCAAACACGTAGCATACTTCAGGTTTCCAAACATAGTGTTTTTTGTTTTTTTGTTTTTTTGGGTCTATTCATCCCATCTATTTTGAGGACAATTTTAAAACTCACAGAAATTCAATGGAAAAGTTAAGAATATTTTGAATGGTAATCCCTCCCTAGGTGTTCTATGCAAATTTTTAAATAGCTGTCTATAAAATGGTTATAAATGCATATTCTTGATAAACCAGCAGGGAGAACATCTATACATTTTTGAATTGCAATGAGATATGAAGTAGAGTGGAAGGATTTAATAGTATTCTTCAAAATATTTCATGGGCACATTGTCAAAATACTTAAGCAAATGCTTTTTTTTTTTGTATCCTTTTCTACTGAGTCAATATTAGTAATTTTCATAAAAGCATCTTGCAGAGTCAAGAGAGTCATGAATGCCTTTTTTTCCCCATGAACAGAATGAGCTTATGTGGAATATTGATTCTTCATGTCAAACACAGCTGGAGTGTTTCACTGGCAATTCCAGATCTGGCATACAAAATAGTCTCACTATTTCTCATACCTGCTGAATTAGATTAAGATTGGTTAAGAGGTACCTTAAAGAGATGCTACTTGAAGGCTGGTCTCTTGTAGCACCGAGGGAGATGAGAGAATATTATTAGTCATCTTCTAAAGTGCCCCACGGAAGACAAATCAAAGCTGTTTTTGTTTCCTCAATGCTTTCCCGGGCGCAATAACCCACTTCTGGAGAGCCATGTCAGTGTTCCCTTCCCGTGGTCCCGGCGCAGATGACTGCAGAGCGCGCCATTCTCTGAGAAGGGATTAGGCATCTGTTGCAAACAGATGGGCTACCCCAAGTAACGCGTAACAGGTAATAGCCAAGCAGAATGAATGTTCCCCAGTTCTCAGGGCTGATTTAGTTGGATGCTCCGCCTATGAATATGCTGCTTAATTTTGAGGGAGTTTACTGCATTTCAGAGAATTATCATGCTTCTGAGGACATTTTAATGCTTCTTAATGCTCTGAGGTGAGCATTAGGAGTTTTCTGATTTCTGGCTTATAGTTCGTGCTCAGGTTTTCCTCACTGTGTGTCTATATCATGGTATGTGTGCATGATGAGTCACTTCCGTTGTGTCTGACCTTTTGCAACCCTATCAACTGTAGCCCACCAGGCTGCCCTGTCCATGGGCATTCTCCAGGCAAGAGTCCTGGAGCGGTTGGGCTGCCACGCCGTCCTCCAGGGAATCTTCTGGACCCAGAGATCGAATCCACGTTTCTTATGTCTCCTGCATTGGCAGGCGGGTTCTTTACCACTAGCGCCACCTGGGAAGCTATATCATGGTGGTTAACTAATTCACATCTTACATTTTTGTTTTTGTGAGCCATTTACATCTTCAAATTTTCAAAGCTTATTTTTTCTCTGCAGACTTACAGATAATATTGAAGTGAAGCATTCTTATACTCTCTATTCACTGACATTTTCAGGATCTAAGTTGTATATTTACATAATTTCTTCTCTTTGTATTAAAATCTTGACATCACATTTTTTACTGAAAATAATTAAATAGATTGCCAAACTGTAGTTATAAATAGTTTCCACTGGAAAATATATGTGAAAAGTCATATATTTATATCAGGAGTTTTATAGTTAATAAAGTGACTTAAAATTTATAAGCTAAGGAGTTCACTTTTTGCTTCTGTATTAATAAAATGCAGAACTGAGTTTGGTATAAAAGCAGAATTCAATGAGTGGCCTTCTTTATGTTATCTACAAAAGCACTTCCCAAAGATTTTAAAGTGTATGAGCTTGGGAGGGGAAAAAAAAACAAAACGATATGCATTTCCCTCTGGCCTTCAAAGTTTGGGGTCATTTATTACCACTGATAAAATACAGCATGCCAACTAGCGATGGATTATCCCAATTCCTTCCACATTACCCTGTTTCATTTTTACTGAATATTTACCACCATTTATAGTCATGTAAAGATAAAATTTCAGCATGGGAAGGAAAAAAGTATAGATATAAGGCAACATTTTTTTGTGGCTGCCAAATTCTTAATTCCTAGGAGCAAGTCACTATTTGAGGGAGAAGCTGAAGAATAGTCGCATTTTGTTACCATAAGACAAGGTGTCACTTTATGAGAAATAGAAGGTATTATTTTGAATCCACAATTCCATATATATTTCATGTATTGGCCTTAGAAAAACACATGTAGTTTGTCATTTCCATGAGACTGTAGAAACGATAAACTGAATAGATTTAGACTTGTGAATTGTGTTTCAAAAAAATTGTGAAAAGGAAAAAGCTGTGACATAGGTAGCCACAGAGAAGCATATTCATTTTATTAGATTTTAACACTGAACAATCCTTGTTTATTTTATTTAATTTTGTTTTGAAGTATAGTTATTTTTTGTATTGCATTGTTATACAATTTAGTTATACAATAAGTAGAGTTATTTTGCATTGACATGTAGTTATATTCTTGCCTGGAGAATCCCAAGGACAGAGGAGCCTGGCGGGCTACAGTCCGTGGGGTCACAGAGTCAGACACGACTACGTGACTAACACACACACATATAGTTAATTTACAGTGCTGTGCTAGTTTCAGGGATACAGCAGAGTATTTCAGTTATACACACACACATATATATGCCCGTATATACATATTCATTTTCAGATTCCTTTCTCTTATAAGTTATTTTGAAATATTGGGTATAGATCCCTGTGCTATTCAGTAGGTCTATTTTATATATAGTAGCATGTGTATGTTACTCCCAAATACCTATTTGTCTCTCCTGCCACAGCTTTCCCCTTTGGTATCCATAATTTTATTTTTGATATCTATAAGTCTGCTTCTGTTTTATGAATATGTTTATTTGTATCATTTTAAATTCATTTCCACATAAGAGATATCACATGATATTTGTCTTTCTCTGTCTGACTTCCTTCACTTCATATGATAATATCTAGGTCCATTCATGTTGCTGCAAATAGTCTTATTTCTTTCTTTTTGAAAGAATGAGTAAATATTCATGTGACTGAGTATATTTTCTAATATATTAATAAAAACTTATCAAGAGAGTGCAAATATTTTTAACTGCCATTGTTTTGAAGTAAGCAAAAAGACTTGGAAGGCATCCATCAATGGTATCTAGGTAGTTTTTTCAAATATAAACCTTAGAGAACAGTTAACACTGTAGTATTTATAAATACTAGCCAATTTTTTTGCATTTTTATAAACATTAACTATTCCAATCCTGTAAGATAGATGAAAGTGAAAGTTGCTCAGTCGGTCCGACTGTATAGTCCATGGGATTCTCCAGGCCAGAACACTGGAGTGGGCAGCCTTTCCCTTCTCCGGGGGATCTTCCCAGCCCAGGAATTGAACGGGGGTCTCCTGCATCGCAGGCGGATTCTTTACCAGCTGAGCTATCAGGACAGCCTAAGATAGGTGGCAATGCTATTATCCCCTTTCGTAGACAAGGAAATGAGGCAGCTGAGAGTCACGAAGTGATTTACCTAAGATAACATGGCAATTAAGTGACAAGACCAAGGTGTGAATTGTGGCCGCATGGTTCCAGAACATGACACTATATCATCATGTGTTACTATAACATCTATATTTAATGCTCTCTGTGATGACATGATGGCTTTTATTTCTGAATAATATTTGAAAGAAACTACTGCTGTTGAATTGAGTCCCCTCAAAAAGATATGTTGGAATGCTAACCTGAAAATATGAGACTATCTGAAAGTAGGGTTGTCGCAGAGGTGGTTAGTAACTGCATGGTCACACTGGGGTAGGATGAAACCTTGGTTCAATAACAGCGGTATCCATACAAGAAGAGGAGAAGAGAAACGGACCCAGAAACACACAGGGAGAAAACGGACAAGGGAAGCAGAAACTGGAGGGACGCCTTTCAAGCCAAGGATTGTTAAGGATCACTGGCAAACAGACCAGAAGGAAAGACTGTTCCTTACAAGTGTCAGAGGGAGTATGGCCCTCCCACTACCTTGATTTTAGACTTCAACCTTTAGACATTCGAGGCAGTGACTTCCTGTTTTAAGCAACCTGCACTATGATTATTTGCAGACACAGGGAACTAAAAATAAACTGGCCACATTAATATACAAAAACAGCGTCAGTGATAGTAAACAAAGAGGCACAAATAACCTTCAGAAAGGTGGAATTTATATATGGATAAAAATCTAGCAAAAGACTTTGAGGTTTTCAAGGAACCTGTGCTTTTTGCTTTGATATTATCTAGTGATTAAAACATACTCAGTTTGGGTAATAAAGTTGTGATTTCTGGATATCCCTTGCTGAACTATTTCAGGTATCTAACTGACCCTTGTGTATGTATACAACTTAAACTGGAAATATTGAGGATGGAGATAGCATACCTCCTGATATATTGCCTGGGTAGAATTGTTATGAATGATAAAATTGTCCTGGAATTCATCCATTTGGGCCAAAACAGACTCTCTGCCCTTGCTTCATGTTGGTTTATGGCAGAAGTCAACACAATGTTGTAAAGAAATTATCCTCTGATTAAAAATAAATTTTAAAAATTTAAAAAATATAAAAAAATAAGGTGAATAACCAATAAGAGATACTGTATAGCACACGGAAGTCTGTTTAATTTTATGTGGTAGCCTGGAAGGGAGAAGGGGGAGAATGAAAAGTGAAAGTGTTGGTCGCTCAGTCGTGTCCGACTCTGTGCGACCCCGTGGACTGTAGCCCGCCAGGCTCCTCTGTCCATGGGATTCTCCAGGCAAGAATACTGAAGTGGGTTGCCATTCCCTTCTCCAGGGGATCTTCCCAATCCAGGGATCGAATCCAGGTCTCCTGTATTGCAGGTGGATTCTTTACCATCTGAGCCAGGAGGGAAGCCCAATTGTTGCCTCAAAAAGACAAAAAGGGGGAGAACCGATACTTGTTTATGTTTGCTGAGTCCCTTAGCTATTTGCCTGAAACTATTACAACATTGTTAATTGGCTTATCCCAATACAAAATAAACTAATATTGCAGTAATAATTGCAACAAGGGAAAAATAAGAGAAATTAACCATTAACTTAAATGATTTGGAAAATATGCAATGATCATGAATTGGTAGGCTCAATAATGTCTATCTTCTTCCAGAATGATTTAACATAATCTCATTCAAAATTTAGCAAATTTCTTTCTAGAGATTGGCAAATTGATTTAAAATGCAAACTTCCTAGATAGTGCAAATAGTTTTACACCTAAGTTTGAGAAACTCAAACTAGTTGATTTCAATACTTACTATAAAGCTACTGTAATGGTGATACTGTATATTAGAGTAAGGAAAGAAAATATATCAATAAAATAGAATATGGCATACAGAGTGGGCAGAAACATACGCTTTAATTTTTATAAAAGTTGCTAAGGCAATTTAACAGTAAAAAGAACATCTTTTTAAGAAATAGGTCTGCAAACACTTGGATGTCTGTATATCAAAGAAAAATAATCTCACACTCTGACTTGCTTCAAAAGCAAAAATTAATTCATGGTAAACTGTGAACCTCAGTAAAGCTGAAATTATAGTTCTTCTACAAAATAAAATGACCAAACATGCTTGAGACCTTGAGACAGATTTCTAAGACTTGCCAAAGCATTAACAATTAAAGAAGAAAAATTGAAAACTTGCAAGCAGTAAAATTAAAACATCTGTTGATGTCATCTTGGCAAATGAATAAGCTTGCCAACAAAAGAAATAAATATCTGCCCTGAATATTTGACTAAGGACTCAGATCCTGAATACATAAAGAACTTCATATCAGCAATGAAAAGATTAAAAAAGTTGGGTAAAAATGTCATCATATTCTGACTTGACTGTTTGCTGCTAGTCTGAAAACTCGGACTAGTGTCACAGGTATATGAGTATGGGCCAACATGGCCTGTATGTTGATGTGTGTGTGTGCTAAGTCGCTTCAGTCGTGTCTGACTCTTTGCGACCCCATGGACTATAGCCCACCAGTCTCCTCTGTCCATGGGATTACCCAGGCAAGAATACTGGAGTGGGTTGAATTTCTTCCTCCTGGGTATCTTCCCTACCCCGGGATGAAACTTGCCTCTCTGACATCTCCTACGTTGGTGGACAGGTTCTTTATCACCAGCTCCACCTTTGAAGGGCTGATACAGGTTAGCAAAGCTAAGTCACTGGAGGCCTGTGTTGCTACACGCTGAGCTGCCTGGGGCCCTCAGCCTCAGCTGCACTGTGCCTCCAGGCTTTGTCTGAGCGCTGTGAGACCAGCGGTCCAGGGCAGGAGCCTTAGGGCTCTGGGAGCGGCTGGCCATGTGCCCCAGACCTGGTAAACGGGAAGGGCTTGCCGTCCTTGGGGCACCGCTTTCCCTTCAGCACCTTGCACATTTGTTGTGCTGTTCGTGGATGACTTGGGAAGCTTTCCCCCTGAACCTGCATCATGTCTAGTGGGTTTTCCAGCACAGAAGCCACCAGGGTGACCTGACACACAGATCTGATCAAACCCTAGTTGACTGTGCACGAACTGCTGGGGCTAACTCACAGGGAGATCATTGAAGGCTTTTGGAATGTTTATCCGCATGAAGGATTCCTGGAACTTGATCAGCGATCGTTATGCACTCTTCTCCCATGCTTCACACTTATCTTTTAGTTAATTGGGAATAAACCCTAAGCCCAGCTCCCTTACCTCCCACTGGCTGTCTGACTGCTGGAGGGACTCAGACTCTCTCCTTTGTCTTTGATACTGTGTGACGTGAAAGATGCAGGCTCAGAGTCCTGTCTTCTCCTCTGGGATGGAGTTAGGATGCTCATCAGAAGAAATGAAGCTCCTTTGTCAAGAACCGGGGTTTCCTTGGTGACTCAGTGGTCAAGAATCTGTCTGCAATGCAGGAGACACAGGTTTGATCCTTGGACCAGGAAGATCCCCTGGAGGAGGAAATGGCAACCCACTCCAGTATTCTTGACGGGAGAATCCCATGGACAGAGGAGCCTGGCGGGCTACAGTCCATAGGGTCTCAAAGAGTTGGACAAGACTGAAGTTCTTTAAAACTGGAAAACTGGTCTAAAAATCTAACTTTGTAAAACTGAGTGGAACTAAAAATACATTGATTCAAGATGTATTAGATCACAGATAAGTGTAGCCTTACAGTTGTATTTATCCACAGAGGATAAGAAGTTCCTGTCTGTTGCTCTTGGAAATGATAAGGTTCAACCTTCTTTGGTGTCCAGCCTAATGTCCCAGTAAACACTTGGGAAGGTTTCACAACACTACTATCTCATGATGGTATCCAAAAAGACTTTATTAAAAAATGCCTAAAATGCCTATTAGTAATTAAATATGCAATGTGCCTTATGGATATAAATCAGACACCACTGTAAAAATGTTGCGGTGACACTTAAAAGCAGCATGTGGCTGACATAGAATGGCACATGGCATGCCTTGCTTCACAGTATGTGTGCATGCCTGCTAAGTCACTTCAGTCATGTCCAACTCTTCACGACCCTATGGACTGTTGCCTGTCAGGCTTTTCTGTCCATGGAATTCTCCAGGCAAGAATACTGGTCTGCGTTGCCTTGCCTTCCTCCGGGGGATCTTCCTGACCCAGGGATCGAACCCCCATCTCCTTCAGCTTCTGCATTGCAGGCAGGTTCTTTACCACTGAGCCACCTGGGAAGCCCATATGCCCATGATGGCAACTAACGCAAACCTTGACCTAATCAACATGAGTCTCACATTCCACAACTTGCCCCAAAATTTACCAATAAAATTATTCTCCAACTCACATTTGTTCTTGACTTCTGAGTGCACATGTCAGTGTGTAAGTTATGCTCTGTTAGAAAATAAGTGAAAGTTTTTTAATTATTTAAAATTTATGAAATTTTAAATCCATTTTTTAAGTCTAGATTTAAAGAACCACAGACTTAGACTTTTGCATTTCAGGAAAAGTGAGTGAAAGTTGCTCAGTCCTCTCCGACTCTTTGAGACCCCAGGTACTAATACAATCCATGGAATTCTCCAGACCAGAATACTGGAGTGGGTAGCTTTTCCCTTCTCCAGAAGATCTTCCGACCCAGGGGTCAAACCCAGGTCTCCCTCATTGCAGGCGAATTCTTTACCAGCTGAGCCACAAGGAAGCCGGCATTTCACAAAAGAAGATGGTTAATTATGCCCTCAAGACCATCTTCTCATTAATTTACACTAATCAGTTATCAAAGGACCTAATTTCTCTGCATTTCTAACTTGCTTTGTGTATTGCTCTGAAAACACATTATTTAGGGAACTTAAATCATTCTCACAATATATCCAGATAGACCTGAAAGGTTCAGGTGGAACTTCTGACGCATAAACAAACAAACATAAAAGGTAATTGAACAAAACACCTTAGGCTCATCGTTAATAGTAATTTTTAATCAAAATTCAGGTTTTATCCACCTTGAAAAATTTAAATAATTTAGAAAACTACCTTTTAAATTGTACTTATCAGTGTATTTCAAAAGCATTGATAGAAACTATCAAAGTGTCAATTTTGACCACTCTAAAATATGAGTGTTTGCACATTTGAGTAAAGGTTTTTGATATGTTGAAACTGGTTTTTCCTAAACTTATCTTATAAGAGCTCAGAAACCTTCCCCTCACATTCATGAAGTTAGATATAGAAACAACCAGCAAGCACATGAAAATGCTTACAGTGACAGCAGTCATCAGTGAGATAAAAACAAATATAGAGTGAGATACCATTCCACAAACTCTGTATTGGTTAAAATAAAATACTTTTTTGACATTACCAGATATTGGCAAGGACTGAAGCAAGTTGAATATTTGTTTATTCTTGGTGGGAACATAAAATAATAAAACCATCTTGGAAAACTTTTTGGTGATTTCTTAAAAACTTAAGCATATATCTGGCCAGTGATTCAGCAATTTCATTTTAAATGTTTTTCCAAGAGAAATAAAACATATATTAACAAGAATGCTTATAGTAGTCTTATTTATATTGGCCCAAAAAGAAAAAAGCCAACAAAGAAATATTAGATAAATACGTATTCTGATATATTTATATAATAATAATATGAGAATGAACTACTAATGTATGACAGCAAGATGGATTAATCTCAAAATTGCTATCTCAAATTAAAGGAGACAGACAAAAAAATCACACATCCTATCCAATTCCATATTTCATGTCTTACCAACCAAGTGATTACCTGTTGGATTGGAAGTGTGTGAGATGGAGTACAAGAGACATTTCCAGTAATGAAAGTGCAATATATCTTTTACTGAGTGGTAGTTTTATAAATTTATTAGAATTGTCAAAAGCCATCAAGTTGAGCACTTAAGATCTGTACATTTTATTGTATAAAATGATCATTCAATTTTAAAAAGTCAACAGCAAAGTAAGCAAGTCTTATGTTTTCATTTTAATGCTATATTAGAGCCCAGAGCATGATTCAATAGCCCTAGGAAGAGAGGTAAAAATGATAATGTCCTTGGATCCTTAGGTGAAAGGGAATGTCTTTAACAAAACAGATAAAGTACAAAGATCGACGTCAGGGTTTTGGACTTGTCCATATGAATATCATTTACTTCATAAGTTTCCTATGCTACACTATTGCTCTGGAGCCTGTGTTGTCATTTTTTTTTTTTTCCATTCATAAGGCAAACTTAAAGCTCAAGTACCACTTTCCTGAGTTAATCTGTGCCTTACAACTTGCTTGATTTTATTATTCAGGATTCTAATAATTTTTCAAGTATGCCCAAAATAAATAGCCAGGGTAAGCTGGCTGCAACAAAATGAAAACAAAAATTGCCTCTTTCATTTAGCATTTTAATTAGAACAGGAAGGAAACAAGAGGTTAACTTAATTCGAGAAAAGTCCACAGAGACATCAAGGAATTTATGTATTTTTTTCTGGCGCTGGTACATTTGCCAGACAGGCAAGGGCTCAGCACAGCCAGAAAGAGCTCCCAAATGCGACCAGCGAGGCACGTTATATCTTAAATAACAATCGTGCCCTGCTGTTGGAAAGCCTCCCAAATGTGACCAGCGGGGAACATTAGATCTTAAATAACAACCATGCCTCTCCATTTAGAGAATAAATCAGTGTTTAAAAGAAACCTGTCCATGCAAGTACACTGTGATTAAAATTAAGTGAAATTAAGTACAGTGTGATTGGAAGGTTTTTTTTGTGGTCGGGGGGCAGGGAGCAGTTTGGACAAAATATCAGTTGCTGGTGTAACCAGGCTAAATGTACTTTCTTGAGACATCATGCATGCAAGAAATGTTCTGGTCACTAGCTACCCTCAGGGTCTTTAATTCTACAGCACTTGCTGATTTGCACTGAAAATGTTATGCAGGTTGGTTATATTGAATAAAAGACTAATTTGCATATAATTATTGATTGTTTGTTACTCAGTCTCAGCTAAATGCAGATATTTTCCAGGATTTCACTGCTTAAATCTATGCATTTATATTGTGTGTGTAATGTTTATAATGATACTTTTCAACTTCTACGGACCATTTCTTCCAAGAAGCTCAAACTTAATAATACACAATCAACACTATTTTCCCTTTTCAAAGGGATAGTGATCTATAATGCGTATGCGAAATGCATATTTAAATAATCTCAAATCAATGTGGGTATAATCAGAGTCCTTTACCAAACAGCTGATCTGGGAAGGCTACATTACTTATGTGCTGGACTTTGCATGAGAGGTCTATGAAGCTCATGAAAAGTTGTCATTTTCAGCTTGAGCAGATTCAAGAGTCTCCAGAGAGCGTTGTGTCCACGTTTCCATCTAATAGCCATCTATCAATGAACTCTGGAAAGTCATTGACTCCATTCACCTAAAATAAATAGTGGAGTTGGGAACTGTCGGGGACACCACATATTTGCATGTCTTGATGTTGTCCAGTGACCCTGCATGAGGATAGAATCACTGGGTTCTCCATAACACACATCCAAATAAAACTCCCCTCACAAAGGGACCACATTACTCCACAGTATGTCTGAAGAGTAAGATCGAAGCCCAACAAAGGGAGTTTTGATCTGTGACTTGGCAACATAAGGGCCAAATCCAGGCAGAATGCCGCAGAGAAGGTTTTGAATGGCCCAGGGATTGCAAAGAGCTGGACACGAGTAACCAAGCCCGAAGTGAACTAGCCAGCGAGTCGGTGTGTGGGATGAAAACCGCAGCTAGTGATGGGAAGGCGACGGAGCTAGTGTGTCCTCCACTGGTTCCGGGTTTCCAGAACGCTGACTGTCTTTGTCCCTGTTATGACAGATGCATCCTCTCTCTGTCTTCAACCTCCCCAATCTCGAGAATTCACTAGCAGGGCCATATGAAATTCATAAGGAGTCATGAAGTCTTTTTAAGGAAGACTGTAAACAAGAGTAATATCAAAACACCTGACCCTACTAATACAACTAAGCTGTTATCCTCTAAAATATGATATCTATAATACTTCTTTATTCTTCAAATCATTATGAACACTGCCGCACATTATAAAGTAGGAAAGAGACAATTACCATGCATATTTAAAATGTACTATGAAAATAGTCTGATAAATATATTTTTCAGCCTTCTAAAACTATTTGGCACTGTGCAGATGCCTTCTATTAGAAATAGAGCTATTTTTAGCACAGTTTGGCAGTATACATGAAAGTTAACCTACAATGGAAAAAGCAGGAGTCTTAAGATTTCTGAAATAGCTCTTTAATTCTTCATACTTTCATATGTGTATATTTATACAAAAATGTTATACATATATGTCTATGATTTAAAATGTATAAGCTAAAAATATATCAAGCAGGAATTTGAAATTATAAATACATCAGTTTTTTATTACTGGAAAATTTTGTCATCAAAATAATGTTAATATTTATTAGTTAGGAAAGTATTATAATTGAGCATTTATTATATTCAAAAATATGAATCTATATTATTGGGTTGGCTAATAGGTTCATCTTTTTTTTATAGGATGACTTAGTTGAAGACAGCTTCATTCATGAAAAACAATTTTGTTAGACTGTGTTGTGACAGCTGTCAAATTTTTAAAAATATATCAGCATGTATATTTTTAAAAGAAAACTTATCAGAATTGGTGAATTTTTGTGTAGCCATTTTAATATTGAAGTTGGAAGGAAAACAGCAATATTTTTGGCATATTATGCTTTTCTATTTCAGGGAAGGTAAAAATGCAACTGAAATGAAAAAAAATAAAATAAAAAAATGATTCGTGCAGTGTATGAAGAAGGTGCTATGACTGCTAGAACACGTCAAAAACGGTTTGTGAAGCTTTGTGCTGGAGCTTTCTTGCTGGGTGGTGCCCCATGGTCAGATAGACCAGTTGAAGCTCATCGTGATAGAACTGAGGCATCACTTGAGAACAACCAACGTTATACCACATGGGAGATAGCTGACATATTCAAAATATCCAAATCAAACACTGAAAATCATTTGCACGACCTTAGTTATGTTAATCACTTTGAAGTTTGAGTTCCATATTAAATTGAGAAAAAATCTTCTTGACCATATTTCCATGTGCAATTCTCTACTTCGACATAATAGAAGCACTACACTTTTAAAACAAATTCTGACAGATGATAAAAAGTGAATACTGAAAAATAATGTGGAATGTAAGAGATTTGGGGACAAGCAAAATGAACCACCACCAACCATACCAAAGGCTAGTAGTCTTCATCCAAAGAAGGTGATGTTGTGTACATGGTGGGATTGGAAGGGGATCCTCTATTATGACCTCTTTCTGAAAACCCAGAAGCTTAATTCCAGCAGGTAATGCTCCCAATTAGACCAACTGAGAGCAGCTCTCGGTGAAAAACTTCCAGAATTAGTCAACAGAAAACACATAATCTCCCATCAGAATAACTCAAGACAGCATGTTTCTTTGATCACCAGGTAAAAACTGTTATAGCTTGGCTGGGAAGTTCTGATTCATCCATCATATTCACCAGATATTGTACCTTTGGATGTCCATTTATTTCAGTATTTACAAAGTTCTTTCAATGGAAAAAAAATTCAGTTCCATGAAAGACTGTAAAAGACACCTGGGATGGTTCTTTGATCAAAAAGATAAAAAATTTTGGGAAGATGGGATTATGAAGTTGCCCGAAAAATGTCAAGAGGCAGTGGAACAAAACAGTGAAAACATTATTCTATAAAGTTTTTGGTGAAAATATCTTTTATTTTTACTTAAAAAATGAAGGTACTGTTTTGGGCAAACCGATATGCTTGTTCTGATATTTGATTTTAAAATCTATAATGACTAGAAAAGATATCTCACAAATATAGATAAATTCAGCTGAAACAAGTTTCACAAGCTATGATACTCATTTCACCATCCAGTGATTATACAAAGTGTGTGTGTGTGATTCTGTAGTAAGTTACCTACGAACGATGTGCTTGTGTGTTTCACTGGTGGTTCTAGCTCTGAAACCGTGTGATAGAATCATTTATTGACCATTTGCTTGTTTTATAGTCTTTTTATTTGTCCTGAGTGCCAGTCAAAGTAGTAACACTGTTAATGGCTTCACTGTTTTAGTTTTTCATTAAAATCTAGTTTTCATCAAAAAAACTGTTCATCAGTTGAACATACACTTTCTCAAGCATATTCCTTCCTTTAGAGGGACATTAAAAATGTAGTTCATGCATTTCTTTAATAAAAAAGCTTCAACCAAATTAATAAAATTTCAACTTCCATTCTATGTTTAATCAAAAACAGTATAAAATAGCTCATTAAGTAGCTTTATAAGGTAGTAAAATAATACTATAAAATGACATTAAATTCTATTAAAATTATAGACTTTATTTCTTTACTTTGTCTGTTTACTTCTAAAATATCTTATTATTTATGTCTTTAACCTGTCATTATCTAATAGTTCAAGGCAAGCTTCTCTGGAGGCTCAGATGGTAAAGAATCTGCCTGCAATGCAGGAGAGCTGGGTTCCATCCCTGGGTCAGCAAGGAAAATCCCCTGGAGAAGGGAATGACAACCCACTCCAGTAATCTTGTCTGGAGAATTCCATGGACAGAGGAACCTGTTCCATGGCAGGCTAGAGTCCGTGGAGTAACAAACAGTCAGACATGACTAAGTGACTTTCAGCTTAAAGGCAGAGTCTAGAAGTTTTAATAGGAACTGTTAACATTTTATTTTAAACTGTCTTCATAATAATTTGGATTGTTTGTCTGAAATCTCATCAGATTTTAATTACTGATTTTTAAGATCACTATTAATTTTACAACTAAATTATATGATAGAGAATTCTCTGGTGATCCAGTAGTTGTGACTGTTTCAAATCCAGGGGATGTGGTTTTGATCCCTGGTTGGGGAACTAAAATTCCACATGTTGCCAGGCATGGGCAAATAATAAATTATTAAAATAAATTATGTGAGAAAGGACTCCTTCTAGTATGAGAAGTCTCCACTCTGCTAATTTTTTTTTTCATTGCTGGATTGACCTCATTGTTGGGATGATATGATTATTGCTTATAGCACCACCTAATTGTTCAGTTCATATGCTCAGTCAAGTCCGACTCTTTGAAACCCCATGGACTGCAGCATGCCAGGCCTCCCTGTCCATCACCAACTCCCAGAGATTGCTAAATCTCTGAGTCAGTGATGGCATCCAACAATCTCATCCTCTGTCATCACCTTCTCCTCCTACCTTCAGTCTTTTGCAGCATCAGGGTCTTTTCAAATGAGTCAGTTCTTTACATCAGGTGGCCAAAGTAATGGAGTTTCAGCTTCAGCATCAGTCCTTCCAATGAATATTAAAGACTGAGTTCCTTTAGGATGGACTGGTTGGATCTCCTTGCTGTCCAAGGGACTCTCAAGAGTCTTCTCCAACACCACAGTTCAAAACTATTTAATTCTTCAGCTCTCAGCTTTCTTCATAGTCCAACTCTCACATCCATACATGACTACTGGGAAAACCATAGCTTCGACTAGATGGATATTTGTCGGCAGAGTAATATCTATACTTTTTAATATGTTGTCTAAGTTGTTCATAACTTTTCTTCCAAGGAGCAAGAGTTCTTTAATTTCATAGCCGCAGTCACCATCTGCAGTGATTTTGGAGCCCAAAGAGATAGAGTCTGTCACTGTTTCCATTGTTTATCCATCTATTTGCCATGAAGTGATGGGATCAGATGCCATGATCTTAGTTTTCTAAATGTTGAGTTTTAAGCCAACATTTTCACTCTCCTCTTTCAGTTTCATCAAGAGGCTCTTTAGTTCCTCTTCACTTTCTGCCATAAGGGTGGTATCATCTAAGTATCTGAGGTTATTGATATTTCTCCCAGCAATCTTGATTCCAGCTTGTGCTTCATCCAGCCTAGTATTTCTCATGATGTACCCTGCACAAGTTAAATAAGCAGGGTGACAATATACAATGTTGACATACGCCTTTCCCTATTTAGAACCAGTCTGTTGTTTTATGTCCAGTTCTAACTGTTGCTTCTTGACCTGCACACAGATTTCTCATGAGGCAGGTAAGGTGATCTGGTATTCCCATCTCTTGAAGAATTATCCACAGTTTGTTGTGATCCACACAGTCAAAGTCTTGGGCATAATCAATAAAGCAGAAGTAGATGTCTTTCTGGAACTCTCTTGCTTTTTTGATGATCGAACAGATGTTAGCGTTTTGATCTCTGGTTCCTCTGCCTTTTCTAAATCCATCTTGAACATCTGGAATTTCACAGTTCACATACTGTTGAAGCCTGGCTTGGAGAATTTTGAACATTACTTTGCTAGTGTGTGAGATGAATGCAATTGTGCCTAATGATAGGGTTTTGTTTATGTTTTGCCTTTTTGTTTTGTTTTGTTTCATTTTTTAAGGGATTGAGGGTATTCCAATCTGTTATGTGTTCTGCATTTGAAAATTCAGAGTCAAGCTTAAGTTTAACTGATTTAAATGGAGCTGCAAACTATTCCTGATTATTGCCAATAGAATTAATGACATATATGTACACCAGACTTATCATCATTTACTCAAAGGAAAACCAACATTAAATTATAAGACAACTAGAAACTTATCAGTACAGTATAGAAAGATGATACATGAATCTTCTCTTAACGTTTTTATTTATGCTTCTGAGTCTGTTTAAACTTGATTATTAATATATCTTTTCCAATATGCAATATATTTTTGCTATACCCATCCAATCTAGAAATATATTGCGAATTCCCACTAGTCCTTAAGGTTAACAATTGTTATCTTCTGTGTCTGAGTAACACAGTAAGAACTTTGCAAATGGAAAATAGCACTTCTTCAGAACGTTAAAGGTATACTTTGCCACTCATCTACTGATGCTTAGCAGTAACTTCCTATAACACCCTTATATACCCTAGAAATTTTCAACACCTTCACATAGGCTGAAGATAAATCTGGAGCCTAGATCTGCTGTATAATTCTCTCTTTCCTTGAATCACATTTGAACAAGCAGTCCCACCAGAGTAGAATTCCCAGATATTATAGATTGTGCTTTCAAAGTCCAAAGAAGCCCATTATTACTCTTTCCTGGTTGGTGGAGGTATGAAGTATAGCAATTTGTCTGTTATTTCAGAAGAAAGGTCCAGGGATGCCACAGCCACTTAACTCCTAAGACATTTCCTGATAAAGTAGATCCTTAAATCTTCAATTACCATCTACCTCATCCTAAAGGAAATCAGTCTTGAATGTTGATTGGAAGGACTGATGCTGAAGCTGAAGCTCCAATACTTTGGCCACCTGATGCGAAGAGCTGATTCATTTGAACAGACCCTGATGCTGGGAAAAATTGAAGGCAGGAGGAGAAGGGGACAACAGAGGATGAGATGGCTGGATGGCATCACCTACTCAATGGACATGAGTTTGAGTAAACTCTGGGAGTTGGTGATGGACAGGGAGGCCTGGTATGCTGCAGTTCGTGGGATTGCAAAGAGTCAGACATGACTGAGTGACTGAACTGAATTGAACTGAACTGAACTGATAGGTGGTAATTATGATAGTAGCTGGTAATTATTTCCTAATGGAGTATCTAGAGTGTTTCATACTTTCTGCTCAGAGGAGTCATTTACCTAATGTCATTATGTACAGGACTCATATTATGGTCTATGAATATTAAGGTGATCAAGAACTCTGGGACTCTACTGTGACAAAGAAAGACAGGTTAATGAAGCTGGAAGCACTTTCATAAAGGAGCATCCTCTTCTTTCCACTTAGAGTTCAACTGCTTTTGATTTTTTCTTTCTATTGGAATCAAGAAAAAACATTTGACAAGTCAAGGAATGTATATCAAGTGCTGGAAGTGTTGTCTATGAGTTGCAGTGCGTATATGCATGCTCAGTTGTGCTTAAAGCTGATATATGGACTGTAGCCCACCGGGCTTCTCTGTACGTGGGATTTTCCCAGGCAAGAAGGCTGGAGTGGGTTTTCATTTCCTCGCCTGGGAGATCTTCCAGACCCAGGGAACAAAACCACATTTCCTGTGTCTCTTTCATTGGTAGGCAGTTTCTTTACCACTGAGCCATACTGGAATAGCTGATGGCAATTATTTCTTTTCTTCTTCCCACTTTATTAAGACAAGATTGACCTTGTTCTTCAGTCGCTAAGTCATGTCTGACCCTGTGCCTCAGTGAACTGCAGCACTCCAGGCTTTCTTGTCCTACACTGTCTCCCAGAGTTTGCTCAAACGCATGTCCATTGAGACAGTGATGCCATCCAACCATCTCATCCTCTGTCACCCTCTCCTCTTTTGCCTACAGTCTTTCGTAACATCCTGGCCTTTTGCAGTGAGTCAGCTCTTTGCATCAGGTGGCCAAAGTATTGGACCTTCAGCTTCAGAATCAGTCCCTCCAATGAATATTCAGGGTTGATTTCTTTTAGGATTGACTGGTTTGATCTCTTTGCTATCCAAGGGACTCTCAAGAGTTTTCAGCATTGCAATTCGAAAGCATATTTTGTTTTGTTTTGTTTTGTTTTCAGCCTTCTTTAAGGTCTAACTCATATCCATACATGACTACTGTAGAAATTACAGCTTTGTCAATACAGACCTCTGTAAGCAAGCTGATGTCTCTGCTTTTTCATACACTATCTACGTTTCTTATAACTTTTCTTTCAATGAGTCTTTTTAATTTCATGACTGCATTCACCATCCACAGCAATTTTGGAGCCCAGGAAAATAAAATCTATCACTACTTCCATGTTTTCTCCTGTTTTCCATGAAATAATGGGACTGGATACCATGAGCTTAGTTTTTTGAACATTGAGTTGTAAGTCAGCTGTTTCACTTTCCTCTTCCACCTTCATCAAGAAGCTCTTTAGTTCCTCTTTACCTTCGCCGTTAGAGTGGTACCATCTGCATATCTGAGGTTGTTGATATTTCTCCTGGCAGTCTTAACTCCAGCTTGTGATTCACCCAGCCTGACATTTCACTTGACGTACTCTGCATACAAGGTAAATAAGCACAGTAACAATATACGGCCTTGACGCACTCCTTTTCCAATTTGACCCAGTCTGTTGTTCCATGTCCTCTTCTAATTATTGATTCTG
The DNA here is from genome assembly GCF_910594005.1 of Cervus elaphus. Lineage (NCBI taxonomy): Eukaryota > Metazoa > Chordata > Mammalia > Artiodactyla > Cervidae > Cervus > Cervus elaphus. Next base: position 79,777,581 of record NC_057835.1, read on the forward strand.
GACTTGCATACAGGTTTCTCAGGAGGGAGGCAAGGTGGTCTGGTAATGCCATCTCTTTAAGAATTTTTCATAATTTGTTGTGACACACACAGTCAAAAACTTAGTGTAGTCAACAAAGCAGAAGTGGATGGTTTTTTTTTTTTCTGGAATTACTTTGCTTTCTCCATGATCCAATCCAATCAGTCAGTCAGTTCAGTTTCTCAGTCATGTCTCACTCTCTGTGAACCCATGAACCACAGCACGCCAGGCCTCCCTGTCCATGACCAACTCCCGGAGTTTACTCAGACTCATGTCCATTGAGTCAGTGATGCCATCCAGCCATCTTGTCCTCTGTCCTCCCCTTCTCCTTCCACCTTCAATCTTTCCCAGCATCAGGGTCTTTTCCAATGAGTCAGCTCTTCTCATCAGGTGGCCAAAGTATTGGATATTCAGCTTCAACATCTGTCCTTCCAATGAACACCCAGGACTGATCTCCTTTAGGATGGACTGGTTGGATCTCCTTGCAGTCCAAGGGACTCTCAAGAGTCTTCTCCAACACCACAGTTCAAAAGGATCAATTTTTCAGTGCTCAGATTTCTTTATAGTCCAACTCTCACATTCATACATGACCACTGGAAAAACCATAACCTTGACTAGACAGACCTTTGTTGACAAAGTAATGCCTCTGCTTTTTAATATGCTGTCTAGGTTGTTCATAACTTTCCTTCCAAGGAGTAAGCGTCTTTTAATTTCAGGGCTGCAATCACCATCTGCAGTGATTTTGGAGCCCAGAAAAATAAAGTCAGCCACTGTTTCTACTGTTTCCCCATCTATTTGCCATGAAGTGATGGGACTGGATACCATGATCTTAGTTTTCTGAATGTTGAGCTTTAAGCCAACTTTTTCACTCTCCTCTTTCACTTTCATCAAGAGGCTCTTTAGTTCTTCTTCACTTTCTGCCATAAGGGTGGTGTCATCTAAGTATCTGAGGTTATTGATATTTCTCCCAGCAATCTTGATTCCAGCTGTGCTTCCTCCAGCCCAGCATTTCTCATGATGTACTGTGCATATAAGTTAAATAAACATATAAGTTAAATAAGCATGTAAATATAAGTGAAAATATACAGCCTTGATGTACTCCTTTTCCTATTTGGAACCAGTCTGCTGTTCCATGTCCAGTTCTAACTGTTGCTTCCTGACCTGTATACAGGTTTCTCAAGAGGCAGGTCAGGTGGTCTGGTATTCCCATCTCTTTCAGAATTTCCCACAGTTTATTGTGATCCACACAGTCAAAGGCTTTGGCATAGTCAATAAAGCAGAAACAGATGTTTCTTGGAACTCTCTTGATTTTACATTCGTAATATTAATTCATCTTTTTATCTATTTTTTATCAATGTGTTTATTTTTATTTGGGATATAATTAATTTATAATAGTGTGTTGGTGTCTGCCATACTTCATGAATCACCATAGGTATACTATGTCCTGGAGAAGGAAATGGCAACCCACTCCAGTATCCATGCCTGGAAAATCCCAGACAGAGGAGCCTGACAGGCTCAGTCCACGGGGTCGCAAGAGCTGGACACAACTTAGCGACTAAACCAGCACAACCACATTCTGCCATCTCCCTCTTCAGCGTCTCTCCCACCTCCCACCCCATGCCTCCCCTGCAGCTTGTCAGAGAGCACTGGTTTTGAGCTCCCTGCCTCATACAGCAAACTGCCCCCGGCCATCTGTTTGATCCCTGCTCATGCGTGTATGTCCACGCTCCTCTCTCCATCTGTCCTACCGTCCCCTCCATCGTGTGTCCACAAGTCTGTTCTCTATGTCTGCGCTTCCATTGTGCTGTTCTTTCTTTTGCCCACTATATGTCACAGGGCGAAGGGGGTAAGGATGCAAACTTGAGCAAACCTTGAGGAAATCTCAGGTTTTTAAAAAGTTTGAGGACAAACTTTTATTATACCACCTTCATCTCATAACAGTAGATTTAAAATAAGCATTGTTTAAAACATACACTAGCTATGGTTATAAACTGGTTAGACATAAAACACTCCAGAGTCACCTGCCATGATTCATCTGACTTTTATTCATATCATAGAGGCTAGTTTATATAATAGAGACTATCATAACTGCATTCTTTGAGTTTTTGTCTATACAGTAGATATCTGCATTTTCTTCATAGAACTTGGTATTTTTTTTTGGCTTAGTGTCTTGACATGAGTGAAGGGAAGTCATAGGATATTCCACTTCATCTCTTCCACTCCAGTGACTGCAACTTCCCTGACCAGGGAGCTAATCCTCCCTCCAAAGGTTAAGATGATATATATATATCATATCTATCATATATAACATATATATATATATATTTTGGGCATGGTGGACATAGTTGTAATCTCCAAAATACATACATACATTTATATATGCACGGTACACATATACAATCTCCAACATTTATATTTGAAAACTGAAGAAATACAGAACGGGTTAGCTTGTGAGATAGCTTTGGATTAGTTTCCATTTATCACCTGGTTTCCATAAGCTCCTACTTAATTCAAAGACGATAAGCATACTTTATGTCTTCATTAGTGATGGCTCAGAACACTTCATCTAAAAGATATGAAAAAATGGATAATCTTCATTTGTAAGCATGTCATCATTTTAGCAAATGATTATAGACCCCTTTATGAAAAAATCAAGTGATTATTTATTATATATACTTGTATTGTAATTGCAGGATCTTTCCTCAGCAGTAAGGCAGTCTAAATAATAGGGTCAGGGTCCCTGAACTTACTTGCCTCTGGAAAATGGGTGAGGGAGAGCAGCAGCTCTCAGCCTCTGCTCCTGTCTCCTAGTATATGATTACCATGATGTAAATTGAGCAGTATTCTAATTGACTAACACTCTGTCTTGCCCCTAGCGACACCATGATCTATTAGCCATCGCACTAAATAGCTATAATTCCCACTCTTCCTTGATGTCCCTTGCGGTAATTGCATTTACCTTGCCCCTGACAGCTAAGTAACGCCATCTAGTTTCTCTCTCTAGACAGCACCTCTCATTCCCCCAGCCTATCTTGACAGCTCCAGGCTATCTTGATAGCCATCAGCTTGCTTCCCAAAGGTGTGAGTGCTCCTCCAGTGTTCTTAATAATCTAAGAGGTGGTTTTCCTCTGGGTTCTTCTAAAGAATCTCAAGAAGTGCATTCTCAGGTCTGAAGAGCAAATCCAAGACAACATCCCCACCTTCTTAAGTCTTCAAAACCCTTCTCCAAAACATGTCACCATAGTTCTAGAATCTTTATGTAATTTATTCTAGGCCCCTGCCATATCCAATCTTAAAGAATCAAGGTGAGCTGATGTCAAGTGTCACTGTCAGAATATTAAATCACAAGTCACAAGTGGGTGGCTTTTGTCAAGTGATTCTGATTTATTTGGTTTTAATCTTCTTAAATTTCCAGTCTAACACACCCAAGATCTGTTCAAATGCTCATTTCTTCCATTAAAGCCGGCAGATAATAGCCAATTTTTATATTTCCTATGTCATTAAGACTATTTCTTCCTAGATAAGACTGTACTTCTCACTCAAATTCTGTTAAGACTTGACTCTGGATATTGTCCTGGGGGTAATGAAAAATGTCATGGTTGGATCTTAAAGTGGACAAGATTCACCCACTTCAGCTGAGGTTACTACATGATACCTGAGCATGGGGAGATTGCCCTGGTCTTGCTTGGAAGAAGGGACTGTACCTGCACACAGTTAAGTTTTAAAAAAATTGGGGAATATGGGATTCTCAGGCTTCCCACATCTGAGGTGTCGACAGTTTCCTTTTTCAGAGCTCTATCTTTATCATGGTAGTCATTTAAAGCTGAGGATTCTTTTTCTCTTGCATCACTTCCAATTATATAGTTGGGTCCTGGGTCTGAGTTTCAGTGGTGCTCTACGATTACAAAGGAAGAAATTTTCCTTTTAAACCTATAGAGGCTTTCTGGCATTCACATCATGCCTTATATTGGCAATGGTTTGCTCTGGGAGGAAATTTTTCTTTCTTCATGGTCTTCAATGTGAAAATATTTAAATGTTTATGGAAGACTCAGTAGAAAGGATGAGGCTGGGTGTGAAGAAGACTCACTGCTCAGTTAGTGTGAACATTGGAGCTTAAACACGTGTGGAGTTACCTAATCAGCGTCTAGAAGAAGTCCGGAGTCTCTTCTGTTTTGAAAGGAGGAAGGCTGAAAGGATTTACAGATACCGAAAATGGTTTTGTGAAAGCCTTAGGAAGGTAAGTTGAATGTTAACTATCAGGGTGATGAGTGCAGGATATGAACTATGGAAAACAATTATGGATGATTAAAGGTGCCGATTTGGCTTCCCGGGTGATGCTAATGATAAAGAATTTTATCTGCCAACGCAGGAGAGGTAATAGACACGGATTTGGCCCCTGGGTCGAAAAGATCCCCTGGAGGAGAGTGTGGCAACCCCCTCCAGTATTCTTGTGTAGAGAATCCCATGGACAGAGGAGCCTGGTGGGCTACAGTCCATAGGGTTGCAAAGAGTCAGACACGACTGAGTCAACTTAGCACGCATGCAAAGGTACTGATTGTTGAAAAACATTTAAAACATTATCAGATTCTGGCTCAGTATCAGAAAAACAAATAACCCAATCAAAAAATGGGCAGAAGCAGAAAAAAAAAATGGGCAGAAGACCTAAACCAACATCTCTATAAAGAAGACATACAGATGGCCAATAAGCACGTGAAAAGATGCTAAACATCGCTCATTATTAGAGAAATGCAAATCAAAACTACAATGAGGTGTTATCTCACACCAGTCAGAATGGCCATCATCAAAAAACCTGCAAGCAATAAATGCTGGAGAGGATGTGGAGAAAAGGGAACCTTCTTGCACAGTTGGTGGAAAAATTAGTTGATATAGCTACTGTGGAGAACAGTGTGGAGATTCTTTTAAAAAGAAGAAATGAAACTTCTATATTACCCAGCAAACCCACTACTGGGCACTCTGTTAAAAAAAAGGAAAAAAAGAAAACAGCACATAATCGAAAAACACACATGTACCCTAATGTCCATTGCAGCACTATTTACAATAGCCAGGATATGGAAGCAACCTAGATGTCCGTCAGCAGATGAATGGATAAAGAGGATGTGCTAGACACATCCAATGGAATATTTACTGAGCCATAAAAATTAATGAATTTGAGTCAACTGTAGTGAGGGGGATGACCTAGAGCTTCTTATACAAAGTGAAAAGAGTCTGAAAGAGAAAAAAACAAATATCTATATTAACACACACACACATATATGTATGGAATCTAGAAAAACAGTACTGATGAACCTATCTGCAGGGAAGGAATGGAGATGCAGAAGCAGAGAACGAACTTGTGGATAGTGAGGGAAGGGGAGGCTAGGCCATACTGAGAAAGTAGCTTTGACATACACACACACTCGCGTGTAAAACAAATAACCAGTGGGACGCTTCTGTCTAACAGAGAGCCCAGCCTGGCGCTGGGACAACCTGTGGGGTGGGTGGGAGGGGAGAGGGAGGCTTACGGGGAAGGGGGCACACAGACACACACAGACACACACACGCACGCACAGACACACACAGACACACACACAGACACATAGACACACACAGAGGAACACACACACACAGACACACAGACACACATACACACACAGACAGACACACACACACAGACAGACACACACACAGACACACACACACAGGAACACACACACAGACACACAGACACACACAGACACACATACACACACACACACACACACACAGACATACACGCACGCACACACAGACACACACACACAGACATACACAGACGCACACACGTATACACATAACTGTGCCAGATTTGCATTGTTGTATGGCGGAAACCAACACAACATTGTAAAGCAATTATCCTCCAATTAAAAAATAAATTAAAATGACATTATCAGATTCTTGACATTAATTCCCTTTCAGAATCTCTGCCAATGTGATCATATCCATCTGCGTTAGCCTGGAAATTATGAGACAATATTAATAGTGGGTCCAATAACAAAAATATTAATAGAGCTTCATGTTTTTGATTCATACCTTGAAAGGAGGCTGATGAGAGCGAGTGTGAAGGAAGGCCCTGAAGAGGAAAGGACTCAATTTTCCATATGTTGCCTCATTTCACAATTTTAGAAACAATCAGGGAAGAGGCAGAGGGACTGAGTCATTGGATCACTGGAACACTAAAAGAAGGACTACCAGATACTGGTTACGAAACTGCAGATCCATGGTGAAATTGACAAACAGATTCACCAACACAAAATGAAGATTGTGTTTATAACGGGATTTTAAACTGGATGTGCGTCTTGTCTCAGATATGTATCTAAGTCTTCACAACTAAAAAGAAAAGGCAATATGGACTTCGAACAATAAAGTAAACTAGCAGATGGCTTTACTCCTTAACTGATCTATGCATATTTTTTAAACAGTGATCGTCAAGGGAATTTAATGAAGTAGGGGTTTCCCCAAGTGTGTGTTATTAGCTAGCGTTTCCTCTCACGTCTTCACAGCATCTCCAAGGAATTACGAGAGGTCCAATGAGTAAAACATGATGTAGAAATTGATGTGCCTGTAAGAAGCTAGGGTTGAATGTCACAGTCCTTTTATGGTACACTGCAGCAAAGTGTGATGAGAGGGGTGTTCTTTTGTGGCCTCAGCATCTGTCACCAGGAGCTTGGACATAAACATTGCTTTCCGTTGAAAAGCAAAATGGAGGCGAAAACCTACCACATCAACCTACGATGGTTTGATAGAGAGAGAGGCAGCGGTGAAAGTCATATGCCCACACACTGTTTGCAGGGCTAGGAAATAAAATGTGCAGTGACTGAAATTAAAAAAAAAAACAACTAGGTTATAATTCCTTTATTGGACTTTGTAAGAGGCTAACGTGTAGTGACCAAAGCACATTCACTGTATGGGAGGCCTGCCCATATATCACCTGCTTTGAAAGGCCATGAAAAGCTTCCAAGAAATTTACAAACGTGCCCTATGAAAATGTCAACACTTGAATTTCTGCTCCTACAGAAACATGCAAGCCGATCAGTGTGCATCAAGGGAGGACTGCAGTAGCATGGATGATTTCGGAGTTTTTATTTCTTTTTTTGTTTCACTTCTCTCCATTCTAAAACTGGAAGATAGGAGAGATAGACATAAAAATTCAAAAATACATATTTTAAGGTGAAATTTTTAAATTAGTCTGGGGTGGACTTTTTCAAACTTTGAGTTAAACAGTAAGGAGACTGGTACAAAGTATTATGAGGCCAAACATCAAGCCTACAGAGACTGTCTGAGCACAGTGTTCAAAGAAATATGATACTGTTGGCCTTCACATATGGTTAGATGCAAAACTTGGTTCCTATCTTAAAATAAGTACCTATGGGGCTGGGAGATTGCAAATACAGGGTCCATTTCTGAAGACAAAAATCTTCCACAATTTTGATGAAATCGCAACAATAAAAATTTTTTTTTAAAGCCTGGAGAAAGCAGAAAGAAATGTAATTTATTTTGTGGCTATTTCAAATAAATAGTTCAAATTTGTAGTCTATATTAATTCAAATAAAAAAGTTTTAAATTTTAATTGAGGCAAAAAAAAAAACAATCGATCTCATTTTTATGTGTGGGTTTGTACACACACACACACACACACACTTCCCTGATGGCTCTGTGGTAAAGAATCCACCTGCCAATGCAGGAGACACAGGTTCGATCCCTTGGTTTGGAAGATCTCCTGGAGAAGGAAATGACAACTCACTCCAGTATTCTGGCCTGGAAAGTTCCATGGATAGAGGAGCTTGGTGGGCCAACCCTTGGGACTGCAAAAGAGTCAGACATGACTTAGCGACTATACAGCATATATATATATACATATATCTGAAGCAATATTCTTAGTCATATTTCTTCTCTATATGAAAGATTTGGAGATTATATACTTAATAGTATGCACTGGAAATTGGGAGGAATTTGCAATATTTTTACATTTCAAATTTAAGAACAAAAAAGAGAAGATATTTAGGAAGAATGGGGAAACTGGCTTAGATGAGTGCCTTTTGTATGATGTAGCCCCCAGTTGCAAAATGGAATATGTAGTGGTCCAAGAGGAACTGAAGAAGCAACATATAATGATTACACAAGAGAAAAGGTAAAGCAGTGGGGGTCTAGGCTCTTTGGAAAACAGATCACCAGCAGGTGCACACTTCCATCAAGCTCTGCAGAGAACATAGATGACATGTGCAGAAATATGCTGCATTGTCCCCGCTTCATGTGGCCATCACCTTCTACTAAATATCTGTATGTTTGCCCACTTAACATTTGGAGTTTATTCTGACCTTTAATTGTTAGTATGTTACTGTCTCTTCTGGCCAATTTTCTTCCTTCAAAAATAGTACATAATATTTCAGTCTTCTACCTAGAGAGCATGCTCTAAGGAAAGCCAGAGCAAAAAGCTATAGACGATTAATCCTGCTTTGATATATTTCACATGTGCCCATGAGTATGGCTCTTTTTCATGCCCTTTTGTCATTTGTTGTTTACTCAGTTAGTTTTACTTTTGATTTAGGAAACCAAAGGGAAACATTCACTTAAACGGCTCAGGGAAAGATGAGGCAACCTGGGAGTAACTTAGAGCTAGCACTTGAAACCCATACCAGCCGCACAGCAGGGGCTGAGCCTGAGTGGTTTAGACATCACCTAAGCACCAGAACTGAGTTTTGTCAGGCACACACTTATGGGAGTGTTCTTTAAATTCCATTTGAAAGGCTAGGGCTAAGCCGGGAACTCTGGGCTCTGTGAAAGGTATCTACTTAGAGCTTTGTAAATATGTGTGCTATCCACAGCCTTTGGAGATTCAGAAGAGCCACATTTTTGTGACCTACCGCCAAATTAAAACATATTAGAGATCACGGCACATAGTCAGTTTGGGTAAGTGCGATTCTTTGATAGCCAGAAACTGGAACATAAGGGAAAAAAGGACGTCATAGATGTCTAAACATCTTAAACATTAATATTTGGTATTTGATTCTCAGATTTACTGTGCGTTTTATGTACCCTGCTATTTCTTCTGAGTCAGAAAAAGCAGTGTCCAGTTTGATGTTTTTTCTCTCTCCTTCAAATTTTGAAACATTTTTGGTTAAATTAGCATGCGTCTTAAAATGAAACCATGTACAAGTCCCCAGGTCTGGTCTTTTGAAGTAAAAGCATGACTCAGTAGTTAATGGTTGGAAATGTGAAGAGGTAGAAATGGAGTAGCTATTGGGCTGGGAAACCAGTAACAACTAGGCTATCATTCCGCCACCCAGCAGAATCTGCAAACTCACAGGTCCCTGAAACATACAAAGGCCGGACACACACTCCTAAATTGTTTTTACAGGAAGCCGACCCCTTTCAGATGAAAACTGCTGACTGCAAGTACACAGACTGTTTGAAACCAGAAAGTTGATGATGCTTGAAAGTTCCCCTTGATGCCAATCAGTCTGAGAATGTCTGTGAGCTCAAGATACCTTGCTCCTTGAAAACTCTGACTTCTCACCACCTCCTCCAGGAGCGTTACATAGCCTTGAGCACACAGGCCCACTGGGGCCCTTCCTGCTTGGCCAAGCAATAAAGCTATCCTTTTCCACTTCACCTAAAAATGTCTCACATTTCTTCTGGCACTATTGAGTAGAGTCCTAGTTTCAGCAACAACTCTTTTTTTTTCCCCCCACAATCTTTCACGTATAATGTCCATTTTCTAAATGTATTCATTTCGATCTTTCCATGTAATATTTATTTTTATTATATTAATAATCTAGCTGTATTGTTTTTCAATGTATTACCTTTATAAGAAAAGAGAAACATTGATTCTTAAACTCATTACAGAGGAATCAAATAGAATTGACCAGATAACAACAGAAAGAGTGACATAAAAATCCTACAGTAATATGCAAATTAATAAAATTTTAAAACACATTAGTTAAGATTTGGCATGTTAAATTAAAATCAAAAGCAAAATATTCTGTTCTTCATTAAGAATACATCTCAATTGTACTCTCAATGATTTTTAGAGAGTGGTGTGTAATATTATACAAGAAAATATTTATAGTGCGATTATGTAAATAAATGCTGATGTTATTGCATATGGTGCTTATAAGCTGAAATAAATTTTATAGTCATATAATATATCTAGGTACCTGTGGCATTTTATCAGTGAAAATCATACATTCTTCTCTGTTGACACCTAAAAAAATGTCTAGATAGTTGCACAGTAACAAATATAAATTTTTTTGAAGAAAAATAAAATATTGAAGTCTGTGACAATCATTATTATATTAACTCTGCAAGTTACATGATTTATCAACAGCATCTGATTTACACAAACATTTCCAAGTTTTTCTTTCTGTATTATTGATGTTGCTTAATCATGTGCTTCAAGATAAATGAAAGAGATTCAAACATGATGTGGATATCAAAGCTCCATTTAAAACACAAGTGAACTCTCACAGCTCAGAGGTCACTGGAAATATAATTACGGTCTTTTTTCCTAGATTCTTCAGCTTCGATTTAGACATTGCCAAGTTTCTAAATCTCTCCATTTATCTTTACCAACTCTTCAAAAAAAAACATAAATTTTTAACTTGCTAAGAAATGAGAATGGGAAATGGAACTTTAGAACCAAATGCAATATATGTTACATAGGGATTTTAAAAAAATCTTTGTATAATACATATGAGCTAGAAAGTGCTAAGTATATTTCTATACATCCTTGTTCTTGTTTAAAATAAATGCACTTTTCAAACAGTTGCCATTGTGTGTCTATGGTTGTGATAATATAAAATGTGGAAAAGGAACTGAAGCAAAGGTAACAAGAAAAAATGCCAAAGAATTCATCCAAATTATCTTTTTCCTAAGGTGATTTTCTTTCAAGTCATGTAACAATAAAGTTACTTTTAAAATTATGTTAAGAAGCCACATACTAAAAAAAGACATTAGCTATTACCATAGTAACTCCAATGTGGATATTTTATTAAACTGCACAAAGTATCATAAAAGAGGAAACCATAAGCTTGCTTGCATCCAGAAAAGAAGTAATTCAGTTTAGCTTTATGCTTGATTTTTACTGACTCCTCGAATATGCATATGAATCTTTCCAGTGTGTAGAGGCAATAGGAACCGCGCGGGCCAAGCTCTAGCGAGCGGAAGCCCGCGTGCAGCTGACCCGGCGCCCTCCGCTCCCCGGCGCCTGTCTGCCCTGTCCTCCCCGTCGGGCCCGTGAACAATTAAGGGAAATCGGTTTGTACTAGATCGATTTAATGTAAGCCTCGAGTCTCCGCTTCCTACCAGACAGGGATGTCCACATGGTGAACGGACACTCCAGAGTCCTCACTCAGCGGCGAGTTAGGGTCACCAGCTTAGGTAACACGTTGCCTTCTGAGGACATCACTTCACGGATTTCCTCTTTGGTCTCTGAGCGCTCAAGTTTCTAACCGCTCTACTGGGATATCCCCCTCAGCATACAAGAATGGAGTTACGGCTGCAGTCTTCAAAATAAATAAATACAATAAAAACTCCTCTTTTGATTTCCCATTTTTCTAACCCCTTTACAGCTAATCTCTGCAAGGGTTTCCAAAGCCAAGCATCTCTTGGCGAGCGCTGGGCTCACATGTCACCTGCTTGCGTTGGTGCGGCCGCGGCCGCAGTAATAGGAACCAGCCCGGGGCTGGCTGGCTGCTGAACCGGGAAGCAAGTGAGCCTGCAACGCCGGGGCGGCTGCCTTGGGCTCCGCCGGCTCCTTCTCTCGGCTGACTCACGGCGGCATCCCTAACCCTGCCCGGGGTCTCCTGATGCTTCCCAAAGGATGGGGAAGGAGGCCGGGGATACGTGGCCAACCTCTGCTCTATTGATGGGCTTTTCTGGGAGCCTGTCTGCTCATTTTCTGAAAATATTTGTGCACGTGAGCATTTTTTGTCTATAAGAGCAGCCTCAAATGATCTACACCTTTTTGACTTTTTCTTCTCTTATTTCATATACAGTCTACTACAACACTCTTCATTCTTGCAGAAAAACTCCTGCCCCAAATTTTTATCTCAGGCTTTGTTTTGAGGGGAAGCAGGAAATGTCATCTCTGTCTCTTTCTCTCCTCACCCACTCTGTGTGTGTGTGTGTTTTAATACATTTTCCTTAATTCTGCCCCTCTCCCTCGAAAATAATGCAAATTCCCTTAGGAAAACATTATTATTGGTTTTCTTTGTAGTGATAAACATAGCAAGCTCTAATATGTTAAGTGAATAAATAAAAGTAAGTAACAGATCTTAGTAAATCTTTAGTGTACTAAATATGTAGATACTATTTTTTTTTCCTAAAACAAGATCTGACATACTATGCAGAATACTGAAGTCTTGGCAATAAAAGAAATATTCTGCTACTGAAAACTGAACATTGGAAATAAATTACAGAAAACTAATACAAATTCTTCTGTCTCACCTCAGTAATTCACTGTTTTTAAACCTTTTAGTAAATATAGCTTTGTTCCAAGTTAACAAGATCTTGTTCTGCAATTCTAAAATGGATATAGATGGCATCGTTATTTCAATGTTCCTTTCCCCTACTTGTAATGACATATTAAAATGACTACTTAACATTTGTAAATACAGAATAAAATAAACTTGATTTCAATATCACACTTCCTTTAAATAATGTCTGTACAGGCGTTGTATTTTCACGAATATTGAAAATAAGTCAAACATTTTGAGTCCACATTTATGTGATTTGGACTTATTTTATGAGTATCATATTGTTAGCTATTAGCTTATCTCTATTTTCCTTCAAATAATGCTGCAAATATTCCCTAATAAAAATTTAACTTTAAGATTTGATATTTGCTATAAAATTAGATATAAGATTTTCAAATCTTATATCTAATTTTAAAGGTTTTTGAAAATAATCACATCCATTTATAATACTACAAACTTGTGGATGAGTAAGTTTTCCCAGTACTATCAAAAATACTGGGTAAGACAATTTTTATTATTCTTTGCAAATAGAAAAAGCTTAATAAATTTCCAGTATTTTAACTTTCCCAGTACTATCAAAAATACTGGGTAAGACAATTTTTATTATTCTTTGCAAATAGAAAAAGCTTAATAAATTTCCAGTATTTTAACTTTATTGTTTACCAATAATGAAGCTGAACGTTAATATTCTATTTTCTGTTAATTTCTTGCCAATATAGCCTTAACCTGTTTTCATGTGGTTCTTACTCTTGACAACCCAAGAGGTATTGGCTATTAATCATCTTAATTTTACTGCTTGGAAAACTGATAGAAGAAAGTTATTCAGGGTCATGCTGCTGAACACAAATTTGGACTCAGGCACCTTAGCTCTGAAGCCCACATTCCTAGCCACTATGTCAAACTGTCTTCCTCTATGTCTAAGGTTTATTTCCTATTTTTTCTTTGATTCTTTATGTTTTTTTTCTATTTACTGTTAAATTGCTAGATTTAACAATAAAGATAACTTTTAAAAAGACAAACATTTTAAGAGATTTTTAGGAGATGTAAAAAAATCTTATATCTATATTTGATATTTTGATATCAAATCAATATCAAAATATCAAATATCAATATTTGATATTTTCCCTCAAGAGAAATAAAGTAAGATCTTAAAATAGCTAGTCAAATTTTATGTTTCTTTTCTGGAAGTTTTCTCCAATTTTGCCATTTCTCTATTTTTGCCACTGTTTTAGACCCCAATAATCATTTCTAATCAATCTCTCTACATTCTGCAGTTCACACTATTCTGGAGTTTGTTCAGGATTTTGCATAATAAATATTTATTTTTTTCCCCAAAGAGACAATTCCACTTTTAAATCCTGTTTTCTCTAAGTAAATAGAACCATATATGTTATCTTTAAAATTGTGATAATTGTTGGTGCTGTTTTTTTTAAGATATAAACAAAGACTGCAAAGTTCACTCTCTAGAGAAAAATTAATTTGTGATGGTTTTTAGCAGTCTTAAAAATTGAAAATATCAAATCAGTTTGTATCCAAGTAGCTACTCTGATTGAATCCTCGTTGCTGGGCTATCCTGTGTTCAACTTGCTGCTACTTAAAGCCAGGGTGTATAAGGGTATAGGTAGTTGAAGCTTATATAATTAAGCTAATTATATAATTTTTTTTGCTAATTAAAAAAAAGACATAAATACAAAGTTAAGGGCTAAAATCAATACTTATTAGCAGGTGAAAATGAATCTCATCAAATTAAAAGCAGCTTGGAGATACAGATTTCTTTCTTTTCAGAACATGAGAAATTTTTGGAAAAAAGAAAAAAAGAGTTCTACATGGACATGTTTCTGGAGAATAACCTGGTATCCCCTCCTAGCCTGGAACACTATTCACAGCAGGAAAGAGCTCTCACAGTGGTCCCAGAAGTAAGAAACCATGAACCAAAATTTTTATCAGTTTTCACAGCATATTTTCTTCTGTTTAAAGCTAATATTAAAATTCTTTGAGTTCCTCAAATAGATTTTCAAATCTTGACTCTAGATCATTGCATATATTGCTTCTCTGTATCATCTCCCCATATCATCCTACAGTTCCTTGTCACATCATCTGTCACAAATGGAATCTCTCTTAACCAGAGATCTTCCCTGATCTCTCTGCTTTTTATACTTGGCAAACCCACTTTCCATAAGTTTGCTTAAGTCTCAAAGTTTGCCTTTTGGAAATGAAATAATAAATTACAAAATTCATGGCTAAGTCATCTGTGATTACTCTTTGGATATAGTTTTCCCCTGGTGCATGTTAAGCTCACTGTAGAATCCTCAGATTCTAGCACATCCTCATGCACATAGAGGGAGTCTGAATTAGTGTTTTGAAATTAATTAGTAAGTAGCAATAATTAAGTAGAAAGCCCTTCATAGGTCTGCAATATATTATTCAATTCCTACACCTTTATCTATCCTGATTCTCTGGGGGTCTTTACTCCTTGTGTTCTGCTCAGCAATTGTAATGAAAGGCATTTATAACATACTATAGTTCTCTCCCCCAGCTACTCAAGGAGGGATGAGCCGTTTAGTTAGAAAACTCAAAGGAGTCTCTGTACTTCTCTGCTTGTGCTGGCACCATCATTTAAATCTGGGAGATGATGACGTCCACCATCGTGACTGGAAAGAGAAAATATGGGCAGAAGTTTAGCAGAAGCATGGACTATGCAATGGCAAAATCAGATCACTTACTGCAAAGGATCTTTCTAATTCAATCTCATTGTTTGATTTGAATTTTTCTTATACTTTGAGTTCATGACACAGGTGTCCTCTAAGTCAAATATATGTATATTTTCATCCATTTTGCATTATACACACTGCTACTCCTCTTCATTAACATTGATAATTGAGAACTGACATACATTTTGAAAGGCTTTTCTTAAAGTACTTTGAAGTCTAATGAGGAGATTAAACTATCTAGAAAATGTATTTATCTAATAACTCGTTAAAAGTAATCGTACTATGATCTTTCCTAATGACCTTTATGCCATTAAACAAGAGCTAGCATTCATCAAGGCTGTCTAGTTACCAGAGGAGTAGTAATTCACAATAGAACAAACTCTGAATTTACAGAGAATTATAATTCTTTGTTGTGCTAAATGGAGTGCATCATTAACCACAATGAACCTTAAAAGAAAATGAAGCAGAATCAAGACTGAGTAATGAAGAAACCAGGAGAGTATGGCTTCCATCCTGAATAATTAATCAACAGAGGCCTGATGAGAAATTTGAGAAGTACATGAAATGAAGTAAATGACTTGTAATTGATGTTAGCTTGGTTGTACACCATGTGTATGTGTTTTTGTGTGTGTTTATACAAATACACACATATATGTTAACTTTACTCATTTATAGTTAAGACTTTTCTCAAATTAACAAAGAAATCTCTTTAATACTTCAATTATTAATATTTTGTGTGTTGCAGTATTTTTCTACACTATACTCATGAATGGACAAAACACCTTGAGAATGTGTAAATATTTCTAACAATAAGACAACTCTACTACCATCAACTACAAGAAAATCTTACAAATCCAGCTCTTCTGTTTGTAAATGTGGTCATGTATTTTAATCATTCAGTATATCAGGCTCTATGTCTTTGATTAATGAGAATAATACCTTCCTCATAGCTAATCCTTTTTAATAAAAAACAATGAATTTAGATGTAGGCCTGAATCACAGCTCTTCTTTTTATTAACCCTGTATATATGTATTTTTAATGGCAACTTCGTTGAGATAAAATTAACATGTAAAACTCACCCTTCCATACTCTATAATTCAGCATGGTTTAATTTGCTTACAGAGGTGTTCATCCATTGCTGTTACTGGTATTAGTGCTTCCCTCACGCCATACACTGTAAGCCACTGAACGTGTGTGTGTGCGTGCATGCACACATGTGTGTGCTCAGTCATGTCTGACTCTTTGCGACGCTATGAACTGGGGTCCTCTAGGCTCCTCTGTCCCTAGGATTTTCCAGGAGAGAATCCTGGAGTGGGTTGCCATGCCCACCTCCAGGGGATCTTCCCGACCCAGGGATCAAACCCACATCTTCTACATCTCGGCACTGGCAGGCAGATTCTTTACCACTGTGCCACCTGCCAATATCTAATTCCAGAACATTTTCATCAGTCCCAAAAGAAACTCTATACCAGCCAGCAGACACCCCCCAGTTTCTCCCCTTCAGGAGAACACACGCTTTCTATCTCTAGGAATTTGCATTTTTTGTACATTTTTGTGAATTTTTTGAGGATTTTTTAAATATAGATTATGTCATCTGCAAATGAAGTAACTTATTTTTTTCTTATCTGAATGAATACCTTTTATTTCCTTGCCTAATTTATCTAAATAGACCCTCCTGTGAAATATTCAATAGAAGCGGTGAGAACAGGCATCATTGTCTTGTTCCTGATCTTAGACAAAAAGCAGTCTTCTTGCATTAAGTATGATGCTACCTCTTTTTTTATAGATGTCTTTTTTTCATGGTAATGAAATTAAATTCTGCAGTCCCAGTTTGCTGAATGTCATTGTTATCAAAGGGTGTTGAATTTTGTTAGATACTGTCTCTGTTCTTATTAAGTTAATCTTTCTAGAGAACTAATTTCTAGTTTAATTCTCTCTGTTATTTTTGTATATTCTCACTCTAATCCATGTAACTTCCTTCTTTTCACTTCTTTGAGTTTCATTTAATATTTTCCCTAGTTTCTTAAGATGGAAAATAAGTTTTGGAATTTTTTTAGATTTTTTTTTTCCTATTTGTTAGCAGTTATAGATTCCCCCATAAGCACTATTTAGGTGCATTCCATATGTTTTGGTATATTGTATTTAAACTATAATTCACCGCTAAGTATGTTTTCATTTTTCCCCTTATTTATTCTTGATATTTCTGTTATTTAGGTATGTGTTGTTTAATTTACACATAATTTTAAATTTCCCAAATTTTCCTGTAAATTTCACAAATTTCCTTCTGCTATTGATTTCTAATTCAGTTCCATTGTGGTGGGAAAATATGTGTTTTGTGAAGTCTGTCCTTTTAAATTTACTGAGGACTGTCTAATGGCCAAATACGTAGTATATCCTGAAGAGTGCTCTATGTGTACTTGAAAACAAAGTGTAGTTTCCTGTTGTCGGTAGAGTGTTCTATAGATAATTCTCAGCTATATGTGGTGTATCCTTCCCCACTGGCTCAGCAGTAAACAACCCCCCTGCCAGTACAGAAAACGAGACACGAGTTTGATCCCTGGGTTAAGAAGATGCCCTGGAGAAGGAAATGGCAACCTACTTCAGTATTCTAGCCTGGAAAATTCCATACACCAGAAGCCTGGCAGGCTACAGTCCATGGAGTCAGTAAAGAGTTGGACATGACTTAGTCACTAAACAACAACAATATAGTTGGTTTATAGTTTAAGTTTTCTTCTTTTTGTTCAGTTACTAAGTCGTGTCTAATTGTTTGTGACCCCTTAGACTGCAGCGCATCAAGCGTCCCTGTCCTTTACTATCTCCTAGAGTTTTCTTTTTCCTCACGAGTATTATTTCTACCTGATTTTTTCATTATTGAAAGTTAACTTTGGAATACCCAAATAACATTTAATTTTCAGTTTCTTTATTCAGTTATGTCTATATTTGCTTCATATATTTTGGACTATATTGTTAAGTGAATAAGTGTTGGTAATTGTTATGCTTTAATAGATAGTTTTATCATTGTAGAAGACATTCACTACTATGGCTCAGATGGTAAAGAATCTATGCCTCTAGTATCATTTCTTTCTTTAGTGTCTGCTGCAATATGTCTAGTCCTATTTTGCTTAGTATTTGCATAGATATATTTTATCATTATTTACTTGTGACTTACTTAAGTTTTAAATATATTTAAAGTATTTGTTCAATTCTTTTCAACTTTTACTTTTGATGGGTATATTCAAATCATTTACATTTACTTTAATTATTCATAAGAAAGAATTGCATATGCAATTTTGTTACTTGTTTCTATGTCTCAGATTTTTTGTTTCCCTTAATTCCCATTACTGCCTTTCCTTTTTGACAATAAATATTTCCTTATGTACCACCTTAATTTCCATGTAGCTTTCCTTAAAACATTTTTGAAATATTTTCTTAGCAATTTCCCTGGATATTAGCAGTAAGTTAAAACAATTTAGTTCCAAGTATTTCAGTTCAGTTCAGTTCAGTTCGGTCGCTCAGTCATGTCTGACTCTTTGTGACCCCATGGACTGCAGCAAACCAGGCCTCCCTGTCCATCACCAACTCCCAGAGTTTACCCAAACTCATCTCCATTGAGTCAGTGATACCATCCAACCATCTCATCCTCTGCCGTCCCCTTCTCCTCCTGCCTTCAATCTTTCCCAGCATCAGGGTCTTTTCAAATGAGTCTGTTCTTCGCATCAGGTGGCCAAAATATTGGAGTTTCAGTTTCAACATCAGTCCTTCCAATGAATATTCAGGACTGATTTCCTTTAGGATGTGCTGGTTGGATCTCCTTGCAGTCCAAGAGACTCTCAAGAGTCTTCTCCAACACCACAGTTCAAAAGCATCAATTCTTCAGCACTCAGCTTTCTTTATAGTCCAACTCTCACATCCATACATGACTACTGGAAAAACCATACCTTTAACAAGATGGACATTTGTTGGCAAAGTAATGTCTCTGCTTTTTCATATGGTGTCTAGGGTGGTCATAGTTTTACTTCCAAGGAGCAAGTGTCTTTTAATTTCATGACTGCAGTCACCATCTGCAGTGACATTGGAGTCCAAAAAGATAAAGTCTGTCACTGTTTCCATTGTTTCCCCATCTATTTGCCATGAAGTGATGGGACCGGATGCCATGATCTTAGTTTTCTGAATGTTGAGCTTTAAGCCAACTTTTTCACTCTCCTCTTTCACTTTCATCAAGAAGCTCTTTAGTTCCTTTTTAGTTCTTTTAGTTCTCTAAAAAAAGGCTGTTTTAGTTCTTTAGTTTCTTTAGTTCTGCAGTAAGAGTGGTGTCATCTGCGTATCTGAGGTTATTGGTATTTCTCCTGGCAATCTTGATTCCAACTAGGGTCACCTCAGGCCATACAACTAACAAGGAGAGAGTGCAGCCCCACCCATCAGCAGGCAATTGGATTAAGGTTTTACTGAGCCCAGCCCTGCCCACCAGACCAAGACCCAGTTTTTCCCACCATCAGTACCTCCCATTAAAAAGCCTGCACCAACCTCTTAACCTCATACACCTGAGGGCACACAGAAGAAGCAAGAGAGACCACAGTCCTGCTGTCTCCAGGATGAAAAACACAATCATACAAAGTTAGTCAAAATGAAAAGGTAGACAGTTATTTCCCAGATGAAGGAATAAGATAAAATCCCATAAAAACCACTCAATAAAGTGAAGATAGGTAACCTCCAGAAAAAGTATTCAGAATAATGATAGTGAAGATGATCCAGGATCTGGGAAAAAAGAATGGAGAAGATGCTAGAAATGTTTACAAAAGATCTAGAAGAACAAAAGAACATACAAATAGAGATGAAAAATAGACTAGAAGGAATCAATAGCAGAATAATGGAGGCAGAAGAACAAATAAGTGACCTGGAAGCCAGAATGGTGGAAATCACTGCCCAAAATAGAATAGAGGGAAAAGAATGAAAGGAAATGAAGACAGCCTAAGAGACCTCTGGGACACCATTAAATGCACCATCATTCACATTCTAGGGGTCTCTGCAGGAGAAGAGAGAGAGAAAGGGCCAGAGAAAATTTTGAAGTGATAATAGCTAAAAACTTCTCTAACCCGGGAAGGGAAAGAGCCAACCAAGTCCAGGAATCACAGAGCGTCCCAGGCAGGAGAACCCAAGGAGGAACACACCAAGTCACAAAATCATCAAAGTGTCAAAAGTCAAAGACAAAATATTAAAAGTAGCAAGGGAAAACAGCAAATAATTTACAAGGGAACTTCCATAAGGCTATTGGCTTATCTCTCAACAGAAACTCTACAAGCCAGAAGGAGATGACATGATATCTTTAAAGTGATGAAAAGGAGGACCCTACAACCAAGAATAGTCTACCCAGCAAGACTCTCATTCAGATGTGATGGGGAAATTAAAAGCTTTCCAGACAAGCAAAAGTCAGAATTCAGTGCCAACAAACCAACTTTACAATAAATACTAAAAGAAATTCTCCAGGCAGGAAACACAAAACAAGAAAAAAGACCTATGATAAATAAACCCAAAGCAATTAAGAAAGTGTTAATAGGATCAAAGAGTGAAAGTAAAAGTATTAGTCATTCAATCCTGTCTCACTGTTTGTGACCCCATGGTCTGTAGCTTCTCTCCACAGAATTCTCCAGGCAAGAACATTGGAGTGGTTTGCCATTCCCTTCTCCAGGGGATCAAACCTGAGTCTCCTGCATTGCAGGCAGATTCAGCCACCAGGGAAGCCCTAATAGAATTACACATATCTATAACTAGCTTAAACCTATATGGATTAAATGCACCAACCAAAAAAAAATTAAAAAATAAATAAATGCACCAACCAAAAGACATAGCCCAGTTGGGTAGATACAAAAACAATGCCCATATATATGCTGTCTACAAGAGATTTACCTCACACCCAGCGAAACTTGCAGCCTGAAAGAAAGAGGATGATAATTCCCCGTTACTATTAAGTTACTGTTGATTTTTCCCTTTATGTTTGTTGTTATCTGCCTTACATATTGAGGTGCTCCTATGTTGGGCACATATATATTTATAATTATTATATCATCTTCTCGAAATGAACCCTTGATCATTACGTAGTGTCCTTCTTTGCTCCTATAACAGTCTTTTTCTTTTTTTTTTTAGTCTATTTTGTCTAATATGAGTATTGGTACTCCAGCTTTCTTTTGCTTTTCATTTGCGTGGAATTTGAGATTAGAAATAAAAGGCACGAGAAAAAAAGCTATAAAAAACACAAGCATATGTCAGTTAAAGAATATGCTACTAAACAATCTTAAGAGAAAAAAACAAAACAACTGAAAGAATCCTGATTTTAACCTAATTTCCATGAAGTTCAGATACATGCTATACTTACTAGCTCATGAATAGGATTCAATATTTCTGCAATAACGCTATCAGATTTTAAACCCAACTATATCAGCTAAGTGTACTTTTCTTCTCCTCTGCCATCTTTATATTCTATGGGTGGGTTACATGTATGAAATAAATGAAGTTTCTTTCATGGTGAATGACAAAATGGATTCTCAAAAGTTAGTGGGGGGATGTTTGTGAATTATGTAAGATTAAAACCCAGTTATATTTCCCAAGGTCACATTGTGGGGGGTGTGTGTGTGTGTGTGTATGTGTGTGTGTGTGTGTAGTATTGGTATATGCAAACAGGCACGTAAAGTGTCATATCTTTGAAAGTTTTTTTTTTTTTTTTTTTTGGTCCAATTTTCTTTCATGAATTGTAGGCAATTTGAAGTGAAGAGGGATTTTGGGTGGTGGTTGAAAGTTTCTTTTCCCTTCCTGAATCAGTTTGCATTCTTACCTGAAAGGCATAGACATCTCTCTGGCTACGTTGAGCAGAGATGGAATATGTCAAAGACAATTAGCAGATTTAGGACTTATGTGGCCAAGAACATATGTCAACTCTGATGTTCACATTTTGACCTGGGCAAGAAACGCCACCGTTGGAAACTCTGCAGCCCTGACTGTCAGACGCCTGTAAGCTGTCCTTCCACCACGCCAAAATCTGTCACACGGAGCTCCGTTGTGCACTCACCTCTAGAGCAAATCATCAATGGCTCATCTGACTGCTGGGGTCCAGCTTCAGGAGGAGCTGGGAAACTCGGCTTCTGATTCCTCTTGTTGGGAGGTCTTTCAAAATTAGAAATTCGACAAATAGAGGAAGAGTTCCAAAAGGTGCTGGATTTAATTTAAAATAGAATCATGAAAACAATAATAAGAGTTGACAATAGACATTTATAGATAATGCTTTATACAACGAAATCAATAAATAGAAGGCTCAATCAAATAAAGACCAGATGGGAACCCCCACACACTGCGACAATGGCAGAGTTCTACAGGAAGAAGAAAGACGCCTTTATTCTCCTGGTGAGACTCGGCCAGTGAAAAGCCGTGGACCCTGAGTTGACTCCAGCCTTCCCAACTTCCCTTTCCTCTCTACAGAAGCTTTCTCTTCCTCTGTGTGAGGTCTTGCACGTGGCTCACAATGGTTGCAGGCCCCAAATTGAAATTTTCTGTGGACCTCAACTAAACCCATATTTACTTGAGAAATATCTGATAGTCTATTTGTTTTAGGTCAACAATATCAACACACTCTTTTTCAAAGAACTGTCATACTCTCCCCCCGATCCCACAAACACGAAGTAGGATCTTTACCTTACACTGTTTAAAAGATTACTCAAAATGGATCAAAGACCTAAATGTAAGAACTGAATCTATAAATCGCTTAGAAGAAATCTTTAGGGTAAAAGTTTAATGACATTGCATTGAGCGAGGACTTTTATATATGACTCCAAAACATGAGCAAAAACAAGCAAGCAAGAACTGGGACTTTATCAAAATTACCAACTTCTGTGCATCAAAGCACACAGTCAACAGCATAAACAGTGATCCCTTAGGATATGAGGAGATATTTGCAAGTTACATATCCAACAAATATTACTATCTAGAATGTATAAAGATTTTCTACAACTCAACAGCAGAAAAAATGAAAGAAAACAAAAACAACAAACTCAGATTTTAAAATGTGCAAAGGACTAGAAAAGATATTTCCTTAAAGAAAATATAGAAATGACCAACAAGTACATGAAAATATGCTCAACATCACTAATCACTAGGGAAGTGCAAATCAAAACCACAATGAGATGTCACCTCACACCCCAAAAAAGACAGAGTTCATAGGACGAAGTACTGGTGAGGAGAAAGATGAAAAGAAAGATTCAGGAAACAGGAAGACTCATCAGAGCACTGGTTAGATTGCTCCTGTGTGGAAATGACCCCAGTCTAAGCAAAGAGTCTTTTCATACTGTTCATGGGGCTCTCAAGGCAAGAATACTGAAATGGTATGCCATTCCCTTCTCTGTGGACCACGTTTTGTCAGAACTCTCCACCATGACCGTCCGTCTTGGGTGGCCCTACACGGCATTGCTCATAGCTTCATTGAGTTAGACAAGGCTGTGGTCCATGTGATCAGTTTGGTTCATTTTTGTGATTGTGGTTTTTATTCTGTCTGCCCTCTGATGGAGATGGAGAAGAGGCTTGTGGAAGCTTCCTGATGGGAGGGACTGGCTGTGGGCGAATGTCTGACTCGAAGGACATGAGTTTGAGTAAACTCCAGGAGTTGGTGATGGACAAGGAGGCCTGGCATGTTGCATTCCATGGGGTCGCAAAGAGTCAGACATGACTGAGTGACTGGACTGAACAGAAGGAAAGAGGACTTGAAAAAACAGTACAAAACAAACAAATAACTGGAAAATGGTCCAGTTTGACCAAGTTTCTAAGAGGCTTGTCATAATGCGGTAAAGAGGTACAAAGTCACAATTTGTATTCAAGTCTCTGATTCATAAAGCCTCACACTCTCATGAATGCTATTCTTCCAATTCAAAAAGGAACTAGAAACAACTTTTCAAATCTATAATATCTTTACAAAGAAAGCATGCTGTGAGAATTAAGTTATTTTTAAAAATCCATAGAGATGCTTTCAGTGTCATTTCTTAGATATGTCTATTACATAAAAACTAATTATGACTCTTATTACCCAGTTGAATCTTACTAGGATAATTGTATTTCTGTTGAGCTCAGTGAATTTTTTCCTAGGTAATTTTCACAGTACTACTATTTTGGGGGAACTAAATGATTATTTTCTAATTGACCATAAGTTTTCTTCCTAAGGTAACTCTGCAATTGACACAATAGGTAGCCCAGATTTTTTAAATCATAAGAACTTTTTATGGAGGACAAAATTATGAAAGAAAGACAACAAAGCTGACATTAATCACAGTGCATTGTCCTTAAGAGTAAAAAATGACTTCTCTGAGAAGGTTCAAAAGATGAAACAGATAACCTATATGAATCTGTCTATTTGACTTTATTTATTTTTTTTTAATTTTTTATTTTTAATTTATTTTTTATTTTATTTTTTTTAAATTTTTTTATTATTATTTTTTTTTTCCCCAGTGGGTTTTGTCATACATTGATATGAATCAGCCATGGATTTACATGTATTCCCAATCCCGATCCCCCCTCCCACCTCCCTCTCCACCCGATTCCTCTGGGTCTTCCCAGTGCACCAGGCCGGAGCACTTGTCTCATGCATCCCACCTGGGCTGGTGATCTGTTTCACCATAGATAGTATACATGCTGTTCTTTTGAAATATCCCACCCTCACATTCTCCCACAGAGTTCAAAAGTCTGTTCTGTATTTCTGTTTCTCTTTTTCTGTTTTGCATATAGGGTTATCGTTATCACCTTTCTAAATTCCATATATATGTGTTAGTATGCTGTAATGTTCTTTATCTTTCTGGCTTACTTCACTCTGTATAATGGGCTCCAGCTTCATCCATCACATTAGGACTGGTTCAAATGAATTCTTTTTAATGGCTGAGTAATATTCCATGGTGTATATGTACTACAGCTTCCTTATCCCTTCATCTGCTGATGGGCATCTAGGTTGCTTCCATGTCCTGGCTATTATAAACAGTGCTGCGATGAACATTGGGGTGCATGTGTCTCTTTCAGATCTGGTTTCCTCAGTGTGTATGCCCAGAAGTGGTATTGCTGGGTCATATGGCAGTTCTATTTCCCGTTTTTTAAGAAATCTCCACACTGTTTTCCATAGCGGCTGTACTAGTTTGCATTCCCACCAACAGTGTAAGAGGGTTCCCTTTTCTCCACACCCTCTCCAGCATTTATTGCTTGTAGACTTTTGGATAGCAGCCATCCTGACTGGCGTGTAATGGTACCTCATTGTGGTTTTGATTTGCATTTCTCTGATAATGAGTGATGTTGAGCATCTTTTCATGTGTTTGTTAGCCATCTGTATGTCTTCCTTGGAGAAATGTCTGTTTAGTTCTTTGGCCCATTTTTTGATTGGGTCATTTATTTTTCTGGAATTGAGCTTCAGGAGTTGCTTGTATATTTTTGAGATTAATCCTTTGTCTGTTTCTTCATTTGCTATTATTTTCTCCCAATCTGAGGGCTGTCTTTTCACCTTACTTATAGTTTCCTTTGTAGTGCAAAAGCTTTTAAGTTTCATTAGGTCCCATTTGTTTAGTTTTGCTTTTATTTCCAATATTCTGGGAGGTGGGTCATAGAGGATCTTGCTGTGATTTATGTCGGAGAGTGTTTGCCTATGTTCTCCTCTAGGAGTTTCATAGTTTCTGGTCTTACATTTAGATCTTTAATCCATTTTGAGTCTATTTGACTTTAAATTGCCCTGAGTTCAAAAAAATTCAATAGAAAAGCACTTCCCTTGACACTGCTCTGAAAATGTTACAATTTTCAGCAGGAATATGCATTTATTGTTGACCATATTAGCCTTACAGTTTATTTTCTCTATTGTACTGACTTGATCACTGGGCTCATACGCTGTAATTCTTACAAGATGTAGTCAACATTCTCTGCTCAACTAAAATTTCAGAAATAAAGAATTAGGTCAAAGGAAAGACAATCATAGTTCCCTAGAGTTTTTAAAGTAACTCTTGAAAATCACCATGGTAATTTTCAGTATAATTCACAGAAAACTTCCTCTGTATATTAGCAATAGATGCCTGATTTCCCATTTATCTTATAAAATTTAGTGTGATAAGTTATATAAATGTATTAATTAGTGTGATAATCACTCACAAAATATCAAAAGTCTCATTTTTTAATATCAAAGAATATTAATTAATGAGGGATATTAATTATCCCTTTTATACAATGTTACAGAGATTAAAAGCAACAGTGGTCAAACAAGGAAATAATAAAGTTCTGAAAATTCTAACTTGCTTTACATGTTCTCTTTAAATCATGTGATATGGTGATTTTCTGGGACAATTAAAATTCTAAATCCTTTTCACATTTATATTAATTATTTTTATGTATTATCATTATAAAATAATTTAAAACAAAGCTTAATATTTGAAATGATGGGGTTATAGTTGGTTTTTTACTTTGTTATTATCCCCTGTAGTTTAAATTCCACAGTGAATGTGTTCTTTTAAAAACATTATGGCAAAAATGTATATACAAAAGCATAAAAACAAATACAAAACCCCTCAGATATCCATCATTTACTTCAACAATATAAACCCATGCACAGTATTGCTTTATTTATATCCCCACCCACTTCTCCCACAACCTTCCCACACACCCACCTCCTCCTCCTGTGCTTCATAGCCACGCCAGTGTATTCTTCCGGGTCAGTCTTAGACATCACTCACTTATAAATAGTGTAGTAGTTTTTTTTAAGAGTCAGTTTGTTTTAATATGTTGACAATATCCATAAAAATTAGCAATAACCCTTTATACTGTAAAAATCATTTTAGCTTTTAGTTTGATTATCTCAAACATTTGTGTATGTTAATAGATTGTTCAAGTCAGGAACTAAACAAGCTCTGTATATTGCATTTGGTTGATAATTCAAGTTTCGCTTATTTTATAGGTCATTCTATTTTTTTTCTAGGAAATTATTTATAAGTTTCATATCCTCCAGTATAAGTTATATCCTGCAGTATAAGTTTAGAATTCATGTATTCTAAAATTTTCTAATTTCATTTCTTGCCCTCTTTAACCCTTAAATTTCCTATAACTGGTATTTCTTTTTTTTTTAACACCTTAATGAATATTTGAGTTCTATATTAATAGTTACATTTTATACATAAAACCTGGTAACTCCTGAGAAGGAAATGGCAACCCACTCCAGTACTCTTGCCTGGAAAATTCCATGGTCAGAGGAGCCTGGCAGGTTACAGCCCATGGGGTGGCAGAGTCGGCCACAACTGAGCACATGAGCACATAGCATCCATCAGGAGACATAATTCTTTTTCCAGACATTTGAAATAATGTGTTCAGGTGCTGTCATTCATCTGCTCATCACAAAATTTCTGTCTGATTTCTACCTAATGGATGTAAATTGTTTGGATTAAATCAACTAACTAATTAAATTAACTAAAGGCTACAATATTGTGATATTCCAAACTTACCATAATTCTTCACTTGTTCATTGAAATTTTTCTGTAAATAAGAACTTTCCCTAATGAAAACTTTCCCTATTCGATAATAAAGCACTAAAGACAGGATAAATATTGGCTTCCTTCTTGTATATTACCATTTTATTTTAATAATGAGTTGACCCAATAGCATTCTTCAAATGAGAACCATGGATTGTTGTAATACTTGCTATATACTTGTAAATATATATATATATATTTATAGTTATCATTCTTCTGTTGAAAGAGCTAGTGGAGTTTCTTTCAATTTACCTACAAAATCATTTACACAAGATCACAGAGGTCTTTGGTAGCTTGAACTTGTCTACATGCAACAAACTATAGTGCTCCACCCTCTAAAGATCAATGTTTATTATGGTATTAAATATTGCTTTTAAATCCATTTTATAAGCCTTATAACAAATAAATGTCCACATTTTGTATTGCATTATTTAGTCGGCTTTGAATTTTACCATAACAAAAACATGCATAGGATCAAAACAAAATTGATTTATAATATGTAAATATTTTCCTTTTGCCATCTTGTTTTAGCCAGATTTTGCACCAGCAAAGTTTTTACCAATTGATTTTACTTCCATGTAAATAGATCAACTGCTTCAAATATTTTTATTTTTGATTTATCAGCTTTCCAATAGCATGTTAAAATTTAACTCAAGTCACATCTCTGTTCACTTTCCTCCCAACGTAACTATTTGATTAATTCTCTGGCTTTATACTGATAATATCTATACATCAAACCTTTCTTCTAATAAATTTAGACACTATTCTTGGGCTCTTGATTTTTTTTCCATTTATTTTTATTAGTTGGAGGCTAATTACTTTACAATATTGTAGTGGTTTTTGCCATACATTGACATGAATCAGCCATGGATTTACAATATAAATACCTTGAACATATTTCATCTTGTTCTTTTAAAGAAATTGTGTGACATTATTAAGTAACAGTTCAAGAATCAATCTACTAACACATAATTTGTATTTAGCTTAAGTTCAGTATGAAAAATTTAATTTTGTTATTGAAAATGTTTGATACTTGGAAATTGACTAGTTACTCGCTGATTCTTCCCCACAAACCGTGGGAATTCCCTGGCGACCAGTGGTTAGAACTCTGTGCTTTCTCTGCTGAGGACCCAGGTTTCATCCGTGGTTGGGATGTGGTGGTCAAAAAATAAAAAAGCAAAACCGTCCTTTAGTCATTCTGCCCCCTGTATCATTTCATTTTCTTCCAGACTTTTGTTTGTCTCGATGTTCTTAGTCTGATAAACTAAAGGAAAACAAGAGTATAGGTTTAGGAAGAGGAAATAGACTTTTGCTATGATTATATCAGGCAAATAATGGGTCAAAAATGTGATTTGTTATCAGCAATATTTATTTTTCTAGTTTCTATGATAATACCAGGAAGCAGCCAAGTTATAATAAAATAATAAAGATTTACTATGAAAAACTATTCTTCTAACCACATAGTTCCTGATTTTTTTCTCTCAGTTTAGAAGTGATTAATTATTTTGTTATTAATAGTAAAAGTAAGCAAGTGTTAGTTGCTCAGTCATGTCCAGCTCTTTTGCAACCCTGTGGAATATAGCCTGCCAGTCTCTTCTGCATATGGAATTCTCCAGACAGGAATATTGGAGTGGGTATCCATTCTATTCTCCAGGCATGGAACTGCATTTCACTTTAAGATGTCCCATGTTTACATATGCTATTTAATATATTTGGAAGGTATATTATTTTCTACTGCAAGGACAACTTTAAAGTTCTTTATGAACCCCTCGATGGTAATTAATGACCTAATTCTATGAAAATTAAGATCATAATTAAAAATGTTCTTCTTTTAACTATAATGTTAACAGTTTGGGAGCATTTCTGGTGTCTCAGACGGTTGAGAATCTGCCTGCTATGTGGGAAACCCACCTCTCAGGTGGCTCGGTGGTAAAGAATCTGCCAGTCAATGCAGGAGACCCAGGAGAAGCAGGTTCAATCACTGGGCCGGGAAGATCCCCTGGAGAAGGACTGGCTACCCACCCCAGTATTCTCGCCTAGAGAAGTCCATGGACAGAGGAGCCTGGCAGGTTACAGTTCATGGGTCGGAGAGAGTCAGATATTACTGAGCAGCTAAAATATTAACACTTTAGTGTGCGTGAAAGAACTTTGTCCAGTTTGGTTTATGCTTCCTCTCACATATCTTATAATTCTAATAATTAAATAAGACATCCCTTGGCTGCTGCTTGCTTTTCTCCCAAAGCAAACCTCCTATCTCATTTATAAATAATGAAAAGTAAAATTTAAATATGTTTATTCAAACATATTTGAATAATTTTAACTGGATTATGGCTTGTCTCAAGAATATAGGTGAATTAGCGTGTAGGTAAATGAAGTCAGAACACATCCTCACACCAGACACAAAAATAAACTCAAAATAGCTTAATGATACAAAGGCTATGACACTAAAAAACTATTAGGCAAAACGATCTCTGACATAAATTGTACCAATGTTTTCTTGGGTGTTTAGAGAAGAAGTTCTATCTAAGTTATGTTTCTTTCAAGTGGTAAGGATGTCTCAGGTTCTGTGATTGTGATCAGATAAAGAAATATGGACCCTGTTGATACTCAGGAAGCTATGACGCCAATAAGGTATGTTTCTGTATTATACCCTTGGGCTGTGTGTCAGTAGACCCTGGGGGGTCAAATGGGAGGCTTTGTAAAGAAAAGAGGCCTGATCTTGAGGAGAACAAAGAATTTTTAGGTCACAGTTGGAATATAATACCCAAATGTTAACATTACCATTTCTGAGAGAGGCTTTTTACCTCACAAAATGTACACTTTTGTGACATACGACTAGAAAACTCCAATAAGAAATAAAATATATACAAGGCAAATAAACAAAAGAGACTGTGCAGGTGTATGTGTGGGGCTATTAGTAGCTAAGTCATGACCATGGACTGTAGCCCAACCAGGTTCCTCTGTCCATGGCATTCTCCAGGTAAGAATACTCGAGTGGGATGCTGTTTCCTCCTCTGCGGGGTCTTCATGATCCAGGGATCGAACCTGCTTCTTCAGCATCTCCTGCATTGGCAGAAGACTCTTTACCACAGGGTCACCTGAGAAGTCCAAAGAGTGTGTTCAGTTCAGCTCAGTTGCATAGTCATGTCTGACTCTTAGAAACCCCATGAACGGCAGCACGCCAGGCCTCCCTGTCCATCGTCAACTCCCGGAGTCCACCCAAACCCATGTCCACTGTGTCGATGATGCCATCCAACCATCTCATCCTCTGTCGTCCCCTTCTCCTCCTGCCCCCAATCCCTTCCAGCATCAGGGTCTTTTCCAAGGAGTCAACTCTTTGCATCAGGTGGCCAAAGTATTGGAGTTTCAGCTTCAGCATCAGTCCTTCCAATGAACACCCAGGACTGATCTCCTTTAGGATGGACTGGTTGGATCTCCTTGCAGTCCAAGGGACTCTCAAGAGTCTTCTCCAACACCACAGTTCAAAAGCATCAATTCTTCAGCGCTCAGCTTTCTATATAGTCCAACTCTCACATCCATACATGACTTCTGAAAAAACTGTAGCCTTGACTAGACAAACCTTTGTTGGCAAAGTAATGCCTCTGCTTTTTAATATGCTGTCTAGCTTGGTAATAGCTTTTCTTCCAAGGAGCAAACGTCTTTTAATTTCATGGCTGCAGTCACCATCTGCAGTGATTTTGGAGCCCAGAAAAATAAAGTCAGCCACTATATCCACTGTTTCCCCATCTATTTGCCATGCAGTGATGGGACCAGATGCCATGATCTTAGTTTTCTGAATGTTGAACTTTAAGCCAACTTTTAAATTCTCCTCTTCACTTTCATCAAGAGGCTCTTTAGTTCTTCACTTTCTGCCGTAAGTGTGATGTTATCTGCATATCTGAGGTTATTGATATTTCTCCTGGCAGTCTTGAGTCCAGCTTGCGCTTCATCTAGCCAAGCATGTATATAATTTAAATAAGCAGGGTGACAACATACAGTCTTGGTGTACTCCTTTCCAAATTTGGAAACAATCTGTTATTCCTAGTCCTGTTCTGATTGTTGCTTCCTGACCTGCATACAGATTTCTCAGGAGACAGGTTGGATGGTCAGGTATTGCCATCTCTTGAAGAATTTTCCACAGTTTCTTTTCTCCCACACAGTCAAAGGCTTTGGCATAGTCAATAAAGCAGAAATAGATGTTTTTCTGGAATGCTCTTGTTTTTTGATGATCCAACAAATGTTGGCAAGTTGATCTCTGGTTCCTCTGTCTTTTCTAAATCCAGCTTGAACATCAGGAACTTCATGGCTCATGTATCATTGAAGCCTGGCTTAGAGAATTTTGAGCATGACTTTGCTAGCTTGTGAGATGAGTGCAATTGTGCCGTAGTTTGAGCATTCTTTGGTATTGCCTTTCTTTGAGATTGGAATGAAAACTGACCTTTTCCAGTCCTGTGGCCACTGCTGAGTTTTCTAGATTTGCTGGCATATTGAGTGCAGCACTTTCATAGCATCATCTATTACGATTTGAAAGAGCTCAACTGGAATTCCATCACCTCCACTAGCTTTGTTCGTAGTGATGCTTCTTAAGGCCCACTTGACTTCACATTCCAGGATGTCTGGCTCTAGGTGAGTGATCACACCATTGTGATTATCTGGGTCATGAAGATCTTTTTTGTACAGTTCTTCTGTGTATTCTTGCCACCTCTTCTTAATATCTTCTGCTTCTGTTAGGTCCATACCATTTCTGTCCTTTATCAAGCCCATCTTTGCATGAAATGTTCCTTTGGTATCTCTAATTTTCTTAAAGAGATCTCTAGTCTTTCCTATTCTACTGGTTTCCTCTAATGTTTTAATTGTTTAAAAAAAAAAAAAAAGCTGAGAAGTTGGAGGCAGAGATAAAGAGTGTATGGCTGTATATTGGAAGTGTTACAGCCTGGAATGAGTGCAGAAAATGTAAGACAAAAAATAGAAATGCAAAAATGGAAGAGATGTATTTAGCGAAACATTTGAAAGCCTTGGCAAGGGAAGTGGATCAACCTGACTTTAGAAATAGAAATAAAGGGGTAAGAAGAAGAGTTGGATATTTTCTGTGATAGTCTGTGAGCTGGTTTAAAATCATTACCCAGTAAATAAACACTAAGTGATGCACACACAGGGAGCAGAGTGCTGATAAAAGAGTAGATAGAATGGTGAGCGTGTGAGTCAGTCTTTTCTGTAAAAGCAGTCAAAGGCAGGTCCAAGGCAATGACTGAGGTATCAGGTATTTTTCATTTCATATGTAAAGTAGAAAGTGTATAACAAAGACAGGGTAAAAATTAAAACTATTGGGATTAGGATTTGGGAGTGGAGGTGCATTTTTTTTTAATTTGTTAAACAATATATGAAATAGAATAGATAAAGTTTTATCTTGGATAAGCCTGTTCTAAAACTAAATGTCATATGTAAAAGTAAAATATCTATACTTTTTTTTTCTGTTATGGATCATTTAATCACAAGTGATTTATAGAGCTGTTGCACAGACTACACAAGATATGCATACACATAACTTGTGTATACACGTAACTTTTTAGACTCTATTAACAACACTGTAATCATGGCTCTGCTTGATTACAATTTTCTTTTTGTGTTTAAATGCCACTTATATAATGTAACCAATTAGTATGTCCAAATAATTATATTTTTCATTTGATTGATTGATTTTAACCTAGCTTCTTCTCTAACTTCCAAATATCCAAGCTAAATTCTTGAAAGCTAAATATTTCTCTGAATCAATTCCTCAGTTTTCTCAGTGAGATCCAATAATCTACTATCCTACACTGTTGCGGTCCTTTAATGGACCGGAACCTGGTGGTCTAGAGTCGATGATAAGAAAGTGAAAGAAAGAGAGAGAGAGAAAGAAAGAAAGGCAGAAAGACACGGGGACCCAAGCTCTGATGGAGCAAGGGTGCTTTATTAGCAGAAATGCAGGCCTATATATCTTTAGTAAGATGATTACTCAGCTATTACACAGGATGAAATTTTATCAATAGCCACAATATGGATAGTCTAATACGTACAAGGTCGCTGACGCTGAAAAGAGTCACTGAAGGGGATTCATGCATGTCTCATCCTATGACCTCAGTCCTGGGAGCAGCGTGCTGTTTCACTTGTTCCCAGAATAGGAACTGATAAGGAACAGAGAATCCTTGAGCAATGGCGACATGTTGGGTTCCTTAAAGTCAAACGTCCCCGGACACTACCATGTCAGTACTTTTCATACAGAAACACTTTGTTTGATGGTTATTGAGCATATTTTATGACTTTTTTAGTAAGAAACTTCCTAAAAAGAGTTGCATTCTGTTTCCCAAGTGTCTCCTACATATTTGTCATTCAAAATGCATTGTTTCAAAAGGGACTTAAATAACTGAAATGCTGAAGTGTTTGTGAAATAAATCTATTAGAGATTTAGATTTAATGTGTATTACTATAACAAAGGTGGGAGAATGTGAACCTTAAGCTGCCAGCAAGAATTGTCCAGCATGTTGGTCTCAGAGCCAATTAGTAAGCAGAAAAAAGAGACGCAGAGGTGAAAATACTGTAAACATCGAGGTTTTATTTATTTATTTTGGTTTTGACTTGCTTTTTTTGGCACTCTTGATCAAGTTTTTTTTTTTTTTCCCCCCTTTGGCAAAATTATGCTAGCCTATAAATTTTCCTTTTTAACCTAAGCTCAACTGTTTTGCTATTACTTATAGTGAAACAGTCCTGAATAATGCATGATATCTCAATTGAAGGAAATCCTCCAAGTATAGTTTAAATATATATGAGAAAATGGTGAATTCCAAGGGAAAATTACAGTCAAGAATTTTGCGTTTGCAATAATCAGAAAAGAAATCAATATTCCTTAATACCTGGTGCCATGAAATGTTTATTCTGGCTTCAGTATGAATATATTACATAGACCACATGTTTATATCTACATATATTACACTCCTGCAAGCTCTATCAAATAGACTTAGCATAAGGACTTCCCTGGGTTTCCCAGGTGGTGCTAGTAGTAAAGAACTTGCCCACCGGTGCAGGAGACATAAAAGATGTGGGTTTGATTCCTGGGTTGGGAAGATCCCGTGGAGAAGGAAATGGCAACCCACTCCAGTATCCTTGCCTGGGAAATCCTATGGACGGAGGAGCCTGGAGGGCTACAGTCCATGGGGCTGCAAAGAGCTCGACAGGACTGAGTGACTCACACTTTCACTTTCACAACAAAATTATTCTTTCTATGACATTCATCATTTATACAGAATAAAATAATATTCATGTACTGTTTTAAAATATAATAAATGGCTACATACCTATCTCACCACCTGAGGTCTATAATTTATTAATACTTTGAGGTTCCCCTCTGTGTCTTTCTATAATCAACCTCTTATACTTTTATCCTACCCTTAAGATAAACACTATTGTGAATTTTTTGTTGATCATTTCCTTGCCTTTTTTATCATTTGCCATATATATATACGTATGATGAAGCATGTTGTTAAATTTTGTCTGCTTATGATTTTACAGAGTGGAATTTAATATTCAGCATTACAAAGGAGGGGGTCTTGCCATTTGTGATGACATGGGTAGAACTTGAGGCCATTATATAAGTGAAATAAATTAGAAAGAGGTTTGCTTCTTCAGTGCCACCTTCCTACTTAATCTTGGAAGTCACCTTCATCACCTTTGCAGCTTTGGATTTCAGCACCCTTGGCTTCCCTGCCTGGGGCTTAGCGGGTCTCTGGGCAGCCTTCTTCAGCGATGCTGTGGGTTTGGCCTTCTTGGGGCTCTCGGACACCTCTTCGGCCCCGGCGGCCCCGGGGCTCTCCACCTTCTTGGGGATCTTCTTCCAGGTTTCCTTCACTCTCTCAGCCTTCCTGGCTTAGGTGCGGCCCCTGCAGCTCCCTCTGACGTAGGAGCCCTGCCTTCTGGGCCCTGGGCTGGGCTCCGGGTGCAGCCACGTCCTTGCTGAGCTTAAGGGAGCTGGAGCACTGGTGGGCTCGGTCCCCACCGGGCTGTTCCTGCTCGGCGGGCTCTTGAGACCGTGGATGTGGCAGCGCTCCACCCCCAGGCCGACACCTGGAGGAAACCGTGCTTCGGAGACACACCAGCCCGATGGCCACTGCAGCTGTGTTTGCAAGAGCCAGGACAGGAAAGACCCAAAGCTCCATCAGCAGAGAAATGGGTAAAGATGTGCTACATATACACAGTGCAATATTCTTCAGCCATTTAAAAAGAACAAAATAAAGTCATTTGCAGCAACACTGATGGATCTAGAGATTGTCATACTGAGTGAAGTCAGTCAGACACAGGAAGGCAAGTATCATGTGATATCACTTACATGTAGACGCTAGGAAAAGGGCACACGTGACCTTATCTACAAAACAGAAATAGAGTTACAGATGTAGAAAGCAAACCTATGGTCACCAGGGGAGAATGGGGGAGGGATAAATTGAGATTTGGAACTGATATGTACACACAACTGTATATAAAATATGTAGCTAGTCAGAACCTGCTGCATAGCACAGGGACCTCTATGCAGGACTCTGTGATGGTCTACATGAGAAAAGAATCTAAAAAAAAAAGGGTGGAGATCTATCTATCTATCTATCTATCTATCTATCTATCTATCTATATATATATATATATATATATCTGATTCATTTTGCTATACACCTGAAACTAACACAGCATTGTAATCAACTATACTCCAATCATTATTTTTAATTCAGAAAGAAAAATAATACCATATGATCTCTCTTATATATGAAATCTAAAAACAAACAAACACACAAAACCCAACACATAGACACAAAGAACAGATTAGATGTTGCCAGAAGTGAAGAGGAGGAGGGTTGGAGAAGTGTGGAGTAGGTGAAGAGAGTCAAAATGTACATACTTCCAGTTATAAAATAAATAAATTATGAGATGTAATAAATGTAATAAAAAGAAATCATAGGATATATATTCTTCTTTGACTTGATTTTATCACTCAGCACATTTTTGAAATTAAATTCTGGCAAGCACAGTTCACCATTTTGCCAGCTTTTTAGCACTCTGCCTTTTTAACATAAAGTAATTGATTCATCTCTCTGATTGTGAAAGACTTTGTACTCCTTCAGTTTCTTGATATTAAGATCAATGTTGGTAGGAATATTCCTGAAAATGTTTCCTTGAGTATATGTGCAGTCATGGGCTGGGCACGATCTTCTGGGAGCAGCATTTCTAGGACCTGCGTGTGCACATCTTCAAGGCAATTATGCAGAACCAAATTGTTTTCCAAGGAGGTTGTCTCAATATACACTCTCCGTATGCAGAATATAAAAATCCCCAATGCTCCATTTCACTGCCTAGCATTTGTTATTGTCTTTTAATTTTTCCCAGTCTGGTGGGAGTAGTGGGGGTAGCACATTATTTCAGGGTCATTTTAATTTCAATTTCTCTGAAAATCATGAGGCTGTGAGTATTCACTTTTCTTTTTGAAAATGCATGTTTTCTTTTCTGTAAAAGGCCTAATATGTTCATATTTTTGCCTACGTTTCCATTAAATTGTCTATTTCTTATGATGTCACTGTTCTTTACATAATACAATAGTAATAATTCAAGATTATATATGTTAAGAATACCTTCTTCAAGAGTTCAATTTGTCTTTTCAGTTTCTTTGAGGCAACATTGAGCTAGAAACTAAATTTATGAATTTAAATTTAGTCTAGCAAATCAAAACTGCAGTGAGCTACCACCTCACAATGGTCAAAATGACCATCAAATAAAATCTAGAAAAAAATAAATGCTGGAGAGAGAACAGGGAAACGGGAACCCTCCTATACTGTTGGTGGGCTTGTAAATTGTTAGTCACTATGGAGACCAGTATGGAGCTCCTTTAAAAAAAAACTGAAACTACCACATGGCCAGGAATCCCACTCCTGGGTAAACATTCAGACAAAACCATAATATGAAAAGATGCTTGCACCCCAACATTCACTGGGGCACTGCTTACAATAGCCTGGGCACGGAAGCAACCTAGATGTCCATCAGCAGAGGAATGGATGAAGAAGATGCGGTTCATATACAAAACGGAATATTACTCAACCACAAAAAAGAGCAAAACGATGCCATTTTCCGTGACATGGATGAACCTAGAGATCATCACACTGAGTGAGGTAAAACACAGAAAAATAAATATCATATGATATATCACTTACATGTGGAATCTAAAAAAAAAAAGTACAAATGAATGTATTCACAAAATAGAAGTAGAGTCTCTGAGGTAGAAAGCGAACTCATGATTACCAGGGAATTAGCAGGAGGAAGGATAAAGTGGGAGACTAGGTTTGACATTACACACTCTTATGTATAAAATAAATAAATAATAGGAATCTGCTCTATAGCACAAGGAACTCTACTCAATACCCTGTCATGGCCTATATAACAAAAGAGCCTTAAAATAAAAACCAAAAAACCAAACGGGTATATGTATAACTGATTTATTTTGCTGTACAGCTAAACTAATATAACATTGTAAATCAATTATACATTAATGAATTTTTTAAAAAGTATGTATTTATTTTAATTCATCAACCTGTTTATTTTTACTGTTGTTTTTGGACTTGTTAAAGAAATTCTTTCCTGTCTCAAAGTCATGTTTATTCTCTCATATGATTTTCTAAATGTTTCCATGTCTTAGCTTTTTATGTTTATATTTGTAACCTATCTGAAATTGGAGTAAAAGTGTCATTTTATTTTTTATATATAGAAAAACAGATATTCAGTATCACATATTGGATAGTCTTTCTTTTATCCACTGATTTGCATAGCAAGATCTTCTGCATTGCAATTAAAAAAAAATTAAGAGCATATGTATTAAAAAAAAAAAGAGCATATGTATTAAGATTTTCTGTTACTTTGCATTTGCTAATGGGTTTTATTTTGTTATCATGTTAATAGCATGATGTCTTTGTTACTCTAACTTTACGTTCACTCTTTTTATGAAAACATAATTAACATATAATATTGTATTAATTTCAGATACACAACATAATTATTTGATATTTGTATGTTGTGAAACGACAATGACAATATCTGGCTAATACATAGCACACACGTAGTTACACTTTTTTCTTGTGATGAGAACTTTTAAGATGTATATACTTAGCAACTTTTAAACATAAAATACAGTACCATAAACTATAAACATCATGCTGTACATTAAATTCTAGGAATTATATTTTTACAAGTGAGAGTTTCTACATTTTAGCCACCTCCACCAATCTTTCCCACCTCTGTCAACCACCAGTCTCTGCTATGAGTTCAATATTGTTTATTTGGACTCCAAATATAAGATCATACAGTAATTGTCTTTCTCTTACTTAGCACAATGTCCTCAAAGTCCAATCATGTTGCCGCAAACTGCAAAGTTTCCTTCTTCTGTTTACTACTGCTGAATACTTTATTGTATCTGTGTGTGTGTGTGTGTGTGTGTGTGTGTGTATGGCTGCTTTATCCATTCATCATTTAATGGCATTTGTCTGGCTTCCATGCTTTGAATGCTAAAACAGCCATAGACATGTAGATACTTTTTTTGAGTTAGTGTTTTTATTTGCTTTGAATAAACATTCAGAAGTGGAATTGCTGCATCATATTAGTTCTACTTTTCCTTTTTTTTTTTAGTAACTTCTATACTGTTTTCCAAAGTGGTTGCGGCAATTGACATTCCCAAGAGTGCACAAGGGTTCTCTTTTCTAAATACTTCCTTGTCAATACTTGTGATCTTGTGTGTCTGATAATATCCAGTCTGATATGTGTGAGGTGACAGCTTTTTGTGGTTTTGATTTGCACTTTTCTGATGGCTAGTGCAGTAGAGTACCTTATCATAGACCTATTAGCCATCTATAAGTATTTGGAAAAATGTCTATTCAGATTCTGTCTTCAGTTATTAATTGGATTTTATGAGGCATTTTTTGAGTTGCATGACTTCTTTTTATAGTTTGGACATTAATCTTCTAGCAGATATATAATTTATAAATATTTTCTCCCATTCAGTAGGCTACCTGTTCATTTTGTTAATGGTTTGTTATTGCTGTGCAGAAGATTTTTTATTATGATGTAGAATATTTTTTTGTTGCCATTACTTTTGGGGTCAGACAGAATCACTCAATATAAGCCATGTATTTAGACTCTTCTTCCTAAAGAATATCTTGACTCTTCTTGATCATTTTCATTTACATATAAAATTTGAAATTAACTAGTCATTTTCCTCAGTATCTCACAAATAAAAGTGTTCAGATCTAGATTGAATCTGTGTTAACTGAAAAATGAATTTTTGAGAACTGACATAATTTAACTGACATAATAGCCTATTTCTGCTAATGAACATGGTATATTTGTCTATTTTAACGTTAATGCCTTAGAATAAATATTTATAAATCCCCACACTAAAAGTTTCTCACATTTTATTTGATTTATTTCTGTCTTATTATTGTTTATATTTAAAATTCATACTGAATTTTAACTCAGTCTGATGCTATCATATAAAATATGATAGATTCCTTTCTGCGTGCTAGTGACTAGAGAGCTTAACTAATTTTTTTCATTGATTTGTCAGTCCTGGCAAAATCCTAAGCTAAGTGCCACCTTATTGTTCAGTCACTAAGTTGTGTCTGATTCTTTGTGACCCCAAAGACTACAGAATGCCAGGCCTTCCTGTCCTTCACCACCTCCCAGAGTCTGCTCAAACTCATGTCCATTGAGTCTGTGATGCCATCCAACCATCTCATCCTCTGTCATCCCCTTCTCCCCCTGCCTTCAATCTTTCTCAGCAGCAGGGTCTTTAGAATGAGTCAGCTCTTCACATCGGGTATTTAAAGTATTAGAGCTTCAGCTTCTGCATCAGTCCTTTCAATGAATATTCAGAGTTGTATTCCTTTAGGATGGACCAGTTTGATCTCCTTGCAGTCCAAGGGACTCCCAAGAGTCCTCTAGAGCAACCACAGTTCAAAAGCATAAATTCTTCGGTGCTCAGCCTTCTTTATGGTCCAACTCTCACATGAGTGCATGACTACAGGAAAAACCTGGAAAAAGAAATGGCAATCCACTCCAGGATTCTTGCCTGGAGCATTTCATGGACAGGGAAGCCTGGCAGGCTAAAGTCTGTGGGGTCACAAAGAGTCAGACATGACTGAGCAACTGAGCACACAGGAAAAGCCGTCATTTTGACTCTATTGGCCTTTATTGGCAAAGTGACGCCTTTGCTTTATAATACACTGCCTAGGTCTGTCATCCCTTTCCTTCCAAAGAGTAAGAGTCTTAATTTCATGGTTACAGTCAACATCCACGGTGATTTTGAAGCCCAAGAAAATAAAATCT
Organism: Cervus elaphus; assembly: GCF_910594005.1. NCBI lineage: Eukaryota > Metazoa > Chordata > Mammalia > Artiodactyla > Cervidae > Cervus > Cervus elaphus. The sequence goes on from NC_057835.1 coordinate 79,818,718, forward strand.
GTCACTGATTCCACTTTCCCCCCTTCTGTTTGACAAGGAGTGATGGGACCAGACACCATGATCTTAGTTCTTTGAATGTTGAGTCTGAAGCAAAATTTTCCACCCTCACTCTCCTATTTTACCTTCATCAAGAGGCTCTTTGTTTCTTCTTTGATTTCTGCCATTAGCGTGGTATTACATGCACATTTGAGGTGGTTGATATTTCTCCTGGCAATCTTAAACCCAGCTTGTGTCTCATTCAGCCCAGCATTTCACATGATGTACCCTGCATATAAGTTAAATAAACAGGGTGACAATATATAGCCTTGAAATACTCCTTTCCTAATTTTGAACCAGTCTGTTGTTCCATGTCCAGTTCTAACTGTTCCTTTGTGACCCACAGGCAGGTTTCTCAGGAGGCAGATAAGGTAGTCAAGTATTCCCATCTCTTTAAGAATTTTCCACAGTTTGTTGTGATCCACACTAAGTCTTAGCATAACGAATGAAGCAAAAGTAGATTTTTTTTTTAATACCTTTGCTTTCTCTATGGTCCAATGGATGTTGACAATTTGATCTTTGGTTCCTGCCTTTTCTAAAAAATATAGCTTGTACATTTGTACATTCTTGGTTCTCATACTTTTGAAGCCTAGCTTGAAGGATTTTGAGCTTTACCTTGCTAGCATGTTTAAATGAGCACACTTGTATGATAATTTGAACGTTCTTTGGCATTGCCTTTCTTTGGGATTGGAATGAAAACTGGCATTTTCCAGTTCTGTAGCCACTGGTGAGCTTTTCAAATGTGCTGGTATACTGAGTGTAGCATTTTAACAGCATCATCTTTTAAGATTTTAAATTCTAAAGTATCCTAATTCCATCACCTTCCCTAGCTTTGCTTGCAGTAATGCTTCCCAGGGCCCATCTGACTTCCCACTCCAGGATGTCTGGGTCTTGGAGAGTGACCACACCATCGTGGCTATCCGGGCCATTAAGACCTTCCGTGTATTCTTTCCACCTCTTCCTAGTCTCTCCCTAGATAACTGTATTTCTGAAGACGTGGCCCCAGTATTCCAGTCAGTTATTGGCAATTGTCAAATTGTGGCACAGGATTTCCAAGTAGTCTTTCTATTTGGGACCCTTTTATTTTTTTATTTTTTTGGGGGGACCCTTTTAACGTCATCCCACTTTCTCTTATTTCTGCTTTTCAGAATTTGAGAGTCAACGACTGAACCTTTAGCAAACATTCAACTATGTGGGAACTTCACACTGGAAGCTTCCCGCCGAGAATGTAAAATGGAGAGCATGAGCTACTGATATTACTGGAGCTTCCGCTTCACCTGCAAGGCTTACTTGCAGCCTTCTTCTGTGTGTAAGAATGAATCCATAACAGTTTTTCAAGATACTCTTTCTGCCAGAACCAAGTTCTTAATTCTTACATCAATAGATTTCATTATAATTGCATCTGTACTTATTAGAAAAAAGTCTTTACATCTGTAATCAGGAGAAAATCATGGAACAATTTTTTTTCCTTCTAAATACAAAAAAGTCACTTCCAAATAAGCACAATTAGCTGACATCTGTCGCCAAAAATAACTGTGCTTGAAATTGAGTTAGTCCATGAAAAATACCATTACATGTAAAAATGCCTGGGATGTAATGCATTGTTTTCTGCAGAATTTCAACATGTAGTAAGGATTTATTTTTTTAATTATTTGTGTTAACATTAAAATACTAAAAATCAAATATATATGTTATCAGCTGGTAGCAGTGAAACACTTTCTTCAACAAGAGGTACTTGCCATCTTAAAGCTATATAATGTGGAGCATCATTATAAGATGAAGCATTCAACTGTTGATGATCTGTTTCCTCTCTATTGACAACTCAGAAGGCTTAAGTTGTGCAGCTGTTAGTTCCCATGATACGTGTACTTTTACCTTTATTGCAGCTAGGCAAACTATATTTTTTGGTATGCCTAAGATCAGAAGACAGGCACAAAATAATGTTCAGAAACATCCTTTGAATATTTTTATAGAATCCCTTGTCCCTAATCCTCACTGATTTGGGAAAGAAAAATGAATCGATGATTCAGGAGGGTTAAACACTGCCAGCTGATACTTTTTACTAGCTGCAGATGGAGCAGTTTCTTTTTAAAAAGCAAAGTTCAAGTCTTCGCACAAACAACAATTAGAAGAGTTAATGAGTCTCATTTTATTTAAACAGTTTCAGTTCAGCTGTGAGGAAGCTTAACCATTGAGTACGTTATGAGACAACTGCATTTAATTAAATGTTGGTTTCATAAACTGGGCAGCTGAATATGCTCAATTTCCCAGTGTTAAATTTGTTTATACAAACCTTTCATTCAACACACTTCTAACCACCTTCTGGCTTTCCTGTTATGTTTTCCATATTTCTTTCATTCTTAGGCCATCTCTATTTTCTATATTAATTCAAGAAATATGTATTACATATCTACTATGGACCAAGTTATGTTCTAAGGCTCAGCAACACAAATTTACCTAGGGTGCTCAGTGACGCAAGTTTAAAAATATCACATCGCTTGAGAATCGGTGCCATTAAAAGGACACACGAATGGGCAGGGTAAATCAAGACTTCTGTGTGAATGTCATGAGAATGCTTCACAGGTAAGTCTAATCATGCTTTTTAGTATTTTCTAATGTTCTTAGCTATTGGAAAAATAAATCTGCTATTCAATCAATAAAAAAAAAAGTATTGCAAACAAAAACTTATGAGAAGGTATAGGGAAATTAAGACAATAAATCTTATAGCAGTTTGCCCAAATTTCTCCTATATAAGTTAAATTTTGCTTTCTTTACACTTTACCTTTTTATAGTATGTGATAAAGAATGTTTAGAAAACTGTAATACTTGATGACCTAAAATGTATTTTTCATATTTTAGAAGGTCTAAAATAAAGTATGTTTTATACTAAAGATATTTAATGTAACTATTAATGCAACCAATGTTAAGTTTCATTAGTGGGCATATAAAATACATATTATGAATATCAAGCTACAATAACAATTCAGATGTTCCAAACAATTTATGTGATAAAATCAGTTTTCCTAGGGAAACATATATATATACATACAGATATATAGAGAGATGTATATGTATGTACGTAGTTTAAAATAAACTCCCTCATAGCTCAGTTGGTAAAGAATCTGCCTGCAAAGCAGGAGACCTGGATTCAATTCCTGGGTCCGGAAGATCCCCAGGAGAAGGACATGGCAACCCACTCCAGTATTCTTGCCTAGAGAATCCCCATGGACAGAGGAGGCTGGCGGGCTACAGCCCATGGGGTCACAACAGTGGGACACAACTTAGTGACGAAACCACCACCACCAAACTATATATATAGTTTAAAATAAAACGGGGAGAAGAAAACAGATAATGTCTATGGCAGAGGACTTTGTAATAAGGACTAGAACCATGATGTTTCAAGGATTGTTTTTCATGGGAAAACCACCTAGAAATTCCATTGATTGTTGATTCAAAATCATTAATTAGTTGGTCAAATCTTACAAGAAACTAAACATGGTAATCCAACCAACATATTAGCCTTGAAGATAATATTTCATAAATTATAGATCACAGATACTAAAATAGTGCATTCACTTCTCTCTAATGAATAAACACCTTTCTAAAATTCATAGAATTTCAGACGTACAGGAATGTATATTCTTCTAATTGTATCTCTACTCCAATTGTTTCTCCCAGTTAAATGTATCCACTGACTTACTTTAGCAGAAGCCTGTCTTATGTCTTGCAGTTATCTCCTGGTCTAATAACTGTATCCATATTTATATAAGGACTTCCCAGGTGACGATAGTGGTAAAGAACCGCCTGCCAATGAAAGAGACTTGAGTTTGATCCCTGGGTTGGGAAGACCCCCTGGAGGAGGGGGTGGCAACCCACCCCAGTATTTTTGCCTGGAGAACCCCACTGACAGAGGAGCCTGATGGGCTATAGTCCATGGGGTCGCAAAGAGCTGGACATGACTGAGCAGGTGCACGTCAATGTGAATTCTTGAATTGATCTTTAATGGCAAACTTATTTCTTGGTCCTATTCTAGATCTTAATTATTCAGTATGAGGCCTGCTCCACCTTTGATATTTGCGTTGGTGATTTTAACTCATTCTCCTCAGAACTGTTCCCTTGCTCAGAGGTTGAAAACAGAAATCATTTCCATCCTTTTCTCTTGGGTATATGTCAGCAGCCCACAGAAGCCTGAAATATACCTATGGATTAGCAAGCACCTAGAGGGAAAAGCTTTGAGTCATAGGAACCAAGAATACTTGTTCATTTAATGTAAATCAATACTTACTAAGAATCTGTTATTCTGGAGACCCTTTACTAGGCACCTATTATGTTAGATAATAGACCTGTCCTTATTGGATTCATCTCAGTTCATTCCCTTTTTGGAAGATAATTTGGTTCAAGATCATTTTCAAGATTTATACAATGTGGAGGTGTTAGTCTACCCAGCTACCCAGGATGTATCTACCCACCAAAGAGAGTTAGAATTGTATATGATACTTTCGTACTTTAAAAGCGATGTAAGATCAAGAGTTTTCCTTGGTGAAACATTTCAGATGAATTCATACGTTGAATGTTTATTTTTGGTTTTGCTCTGTAATCAGAGAAAACCAGTGATATAAATAATGTAATATATGAGAAAACGTTACTTACTACTATTAGTATTTCTAACAGTTTATTGAGTAGTTTATAACAATAACAAAACATTCAAGATTGGAGACAGATAACAGAGAATTGAGGAAGTGAAAAGGAAAACCTTGATTCTTGCTTTGAATTTGTATTACTTGAGTATTTTTATATTATTTAATGTATTATTTAGCAAATGATATTAAAACCCAAAGAAAACCAAGTAGTAAGAACTATTTTTGAATGCATAAATAAGTGATAACTTCCACTATAAATATTTGAAAATAAAAGTTACAAAAATGAGTATTAAATCATAATCCTGCATCCATTCAATCTTTTATTCTTACATTTTAAGATTATAAATCATAAAAACTTTATATGACTTTTATTCTTTATCATTGTTTCTCCTTTGGTCTTTACCATCCCTACTAAAATTAAATTTTCTCCTCATCCTTTGTTAAGGTATTAACACGCTCAAGGTGATTTTACGTCTCATAACTTTGTGGGTTAAATGATGATTTCAATAAATTCTCTACATAAATTCTAAAGTTATATGATTCAGCTTACATTCAGGAAGAAAGGGCAAATTAATTGCTCTAGGTCTTCAGCCAGCTGCTTTTCTCTCATTTTTTCCCCAGCATAACTCCTTATCTCAGCTATTGTTTGTTTTAAGCAACATTGTTCATTATTTCCCATTTTACTTCTGAGACATATCTCAATCTAAACCTTAAGACTGAGATACCATTTCGCCTCTGATCGCCCATCTCTGTCGAACTTATCTTTTCTTCAACTTTGCTTGAAAGCATGTTTTTGCCTTGGACCATGTCAAAATATGATAGCTGTAGAGACTACCCCATACGATGCAACTGCAGTGACTCCGTCTGTAATCACCACTGGGTAAGTTCTCTCCATGTTTCTGTGTTTTAATTCATTTAAATGAAATTATTGATTTAAGTGTATTAACATATTCATCTAACACATATTAAAATAACTACTATGCAGACTTGTCCCAAAGTATAAGCTAAGGAAGTCCTGAATGTATTCCAGTGAATGAAACAGTCTGGGTTTGATCCTATGGAGTCTGTAATCAAATATATAAAACGCTATGGTGCTGTTGATAATTTTTTTTAAGTGTTATGTACATAACTACAGTGGAGATGAAAGCATCTTAAGTTCAGGTGGTCAGGAAAGAGTTTTGAGAATATGATGCTTATGATGAGGAATTAAAAATGTCATTATTTTGACAAATGTGTAGAGGGGTTGAGGGTTGTGAGAAACATTACAGGGTGAGGCAATGAAATATGTGATGTCCTTGGGATGTAGTAAATAGCTTGGAGACTTAGAGGGCCTGAAGAAAAGAGTAATTTTTCAGGCATAAGTAACGGTGTAATAGAGACAGGCGAGTCTGGAGGAACAGCAAAGATGTGATCATAAAGTGTTCAAAGACCCTGGCAAGAAAACTATTTTATTAACTGCAATGGAACATCTTTGAAGAGTTTTAAAGAGAAATATCTCTCCTCTCTTTTTTTCTTCATTACTTCATTTCTTTCTTTTTTTTGCTTCATTTCTTTCTTCCTTATTTTTACCTATCAAACAGACATTGAACTTGAACCTCATGACAGGTTCTGTGCTCAGTAGGTTGGAATATATAGCTGATCAGTCATAATTTTCTGTTCTTCAGAAGCTGTTAGTGGTTGGCTTAGCAGATCTTTTAGCACAGTTTTTTTAATTGATATCCTATCATTATATCATTTACCTTCTGCTCAAATTAATAATAGAGTCCTTAAAGACAAGAACTCTTGGATAAAAATCATTCTTGTTACACAAAGCATCCCAGTCTCTGCAGACAAAGATTTTTGTGTGTGAAAAGGAGGGGTCTGAATATCTGAAGCATTACACATGAACTTCCTTGTTCATGTGTGGCTTCTGAAGTGGCAAGTCACACAAAAGTAGAAAGTGCTTAAAAGAAAGAAAAGTGAGGTGAGGAGAACAGACCTATAATGGACTCTCTGGAGTATTTTCTTGTCTACTACAGAACCTGAAAGATGGTTTGGTCCTGTAATAGCTGGCGTGAATTGTGTTCCAAAAGCTAAAAAGATCTGCAATGTCATTTCAAGCTTGGTAAGAGAAAGGATTATTAATTTGTGATCAAGCATCAGCTTTAGGAGGGAAAATATAAAAATTAGTCTTCACCTCATCCTTCAGGAAAACAGGAAAGGTAACTAAAACAAAACAATGGATGGGAAAGTTTTGTAAATCTACATTGGAAATCACATATGCATACATGCACACCAAACAGCACAAATAAATTCAGTAAAACTAGAAATGGCAAAAATGATTAAAACATCCTGTTCCAAACAACGAAACTATTCTTGTTAACCAAGGACTTGCAGCAGCACCCAAGATACAATCTTAAAAATGACTAGAATCCCCGAAGAGTATAAAAACAGCAGCTAGAGCCACTGATGTCATTTAAATTTTAATTAAAGCCACAATGATTAAAACTATGAATCAAATTGTCTCTCATAGTCCTGGAGAAAGAATGAAGCTAAATATCACTAGGGTTCGGAATTTCACTGCCAAGCTAATTGTAAGAAAAAGTGTTCAGAGAGGAAGTCTTCCCAGAGAGATTCGGATGCTCACTAAAATCAGAGGGAATGCACATATAGAACTACAGCAGGCCAAGTTCACTTTTCCAATCCTCCAATTCTGTGTTTTCTCCGGTAGAGCAGTTAGTAAAGAGTCTGCCTGCAATGAAGGAGGTCTGGGTTCAATTCCTGAGTTGGGAAGATCCCCTGGAAAAGGGAACAGCTACCCACTCCAGTGTTTTTGCCTGGAGAATTCCGTGGACAGAGGAGCCTGGCGGGCTATAGTCCATGGGGTAGCAAAGAGTCAGACACAACTGAGCAGCTAACACTTTATATTTTCTCTGGAAAGGAAAAATCAAATATTCAATAGCATTAAAAGAATATTAGCTTTATTAAATAAAACTTAATAAGAAGCTATTCTCTGTGTAAATGCAAAGGGAAGCTCTCAAAGGAAAGGCATTTCTTAGTTCAGCTCAATGTTCTTTTCTTTGCCCTACTTCTATTTAATATTATATCAAAATACAATCATATTCCTCTGTGTTTATTTTCTAAGCTATTCAATCTGTAACAATTTTAAGGACAGGCTAACAATTAGAGTTTTGTTTAAGATTACAGCAAGGAATGGAAATACAATCTAAAGAAACCACGGACTACCAAGAAAAGGTAAACAAAAAATCAGTGATTAGTGAGTATGAGCTAGGCAAAAAAAAAGCATAGCTTAGTACCTCCTGTATTTACACCTGCCTAAGACATAGGCATCCCTATGTGACCTCCAATCCCATCACCATAATTACTTATTTCATATTTCAAATCACTTTCCCCGTCTGTTCATTCAACTATATGTCACCACATTAAGCCGACATATCTTGAAATTCATGGGGAGGCCTCTATATTCAAGTAGTTTCTGCACTAGGTTTGGATCTTCCTAAGACAACTTCTTCAGTTCCTTACATTTAGTACTTAAAACAACTTTCCACTAACCTATCGCAGTTCTGCTTTTGTGTGTGTGTGTGAGTGTGTGTGTGTGAGTGTGTCTGTGAGTGTGTGTGTGAGTGTGTGTGTGTGAGCTGTGCACTTTTTTCTCTGTTAGCAAAACGAGCTGTATTTCTAACTGCACTCAGAGACTCACTGATACCCCAGGTGGCTCAGAGGGTAAAGAATCCACCTGCTAATGCAGGAGAGATGGGTGTGATCCCTGGGTCAGGAAAGACCCTGGAGGAGGGCATGACGACCCACTCCAGTGCTCTTGCCTGGAGAATCCCATGGACAGAAGAGCCTGGGGGGCCACTGTCCATAGGGTCGCAAAAAGTCAGACACGACTGAAGCGGCTGAGCTTGCATCCCTGCATGCGGAACTTTTAGACTTGAAACGGTATTATCAATATTCTAAATTAGTACCCCCACTATTTTTTCTTAATTTCTTCCTCGTTGTTATTCAGTTGGTCTTCTTAATTAGCAAAGAGCAACACAATTTCCTACACGTGACTTTTGGATATCTTTTACCTTGTTTAATCTTTTACATTTAATTCTTAATTTAGCATGATTGCGATTATATAAGCTTAACCAATGTCTATAGGACTTTGTGAGAAAATAGAAAAAAATGTAATACCTTTAATAGATAAATTTAAATAATTTTCAGTTTAGAAAAAGGTCACATTTTTGATTGGACCACATTATTAACAGAAATATTTAGTAATCTACAAAATATCTATCAGCTCAATTGCCCATACTTATAATTGAATTTATTCTTACCTATATGATAACTTCTTCCAAAATTTGTACAAGAATATTAAATGGATACTAATAGGAAATTTATTTTCAGCAGTCATTTTATAAAGTAAAAATAGTAATAAAGATATTATACATTTGCATCAATTATACCCATCTGGGGTTACAGTTACATGTGTGAAACTTATGGGAGGATTTTACAACAAATATACAATAAGCAGGATAATAGTTGTGATCTACCTTTAAAGCCAAAATGTTCCCATAGTTAAAATGTAACCACTCTGTGGGACAGCTTCCCTGATGGCTCAGATGTAAAGATTCTGCCTGCAATGCAGGAGACCCGGGTTAGATCCCTGCGTCGGGAAGACCCCCTGGAGGAGGGCGTGGCAAGCCGCTCCAGTGTTCTTGCCTGGAGAATCCGTGGATAGAGGAGCCTGGCTACAGTCTATAGGGTCACACAGAGTCGGACACGACTGAGGCGATTGAGCACGCATGCACAATAAAGTGAGTTACACAAGCTTCCTGGTTTCTCAGTGCATGTAAAAGTTATCTTCATCCTATACCGCAGCCTATTTAGTGTACTAGCATTATGTCTAAAAAAAGTACATTCTTTAATTAAAAAATACCTTATTGCTAAAAATACTAACCATCATCTCAGCCTTCACTGTCATAATATTTTGCAATAGTAACATCAAATACCACTGATCACAGCTACCCATAATAAATGTAAAAATAATACAAAAGCTTGAAATACTGAGAGAATTACTAAAATATTACACAGAGACACAGTATGAGCTAATGATGCTTGAAAAATGACTCATAGACATTCACAACCACAGACCTTCAATTTGTAAAAAAAACAGCAACAAAAAAAGCAATATCTGTGAAGCAAAATAAAATGAAGCACAAATAATGAGATATACCTAAGAATATCAATATAGCTCTGCTGAATTATCCTGAAAAACAATACAGCTTCCACAAAACCAACAAAAGAATTCTTCAATGTTGATAATATGACAATCCTTTCTATATTCATAAAACAAGCTCTAGTTCTAAATTTATTAAATAGAATTGAATTAAATTAAATAGAATTCTTCCTCATGATGTAAAGAAATCATCTGCTATTTTGAGTTGACATAATTTCAACTCTTCATGGTGGGCTGTGCTTACTTCTACATCCATGTTATTTAGGCTGCTTACATATCTTCAAAGACTTTGCATTTTGAAGAATATTTATCATTAATCTAAAAGGAAAAATGAAAGATATAACATTAACCACCATTTCTCTCTTATTTATTGAAACTCTATTGTATTTGTACCATTTCTATTTAGAACATGTCTGTACTATTTTATTCCACAGTGTGGATAACCTCTTACATTTGACAAATAATCTATGATTATTAATGTTCATTACGGGCTACTCTTGAGCAAGTTGAAGTTGAGTCAGAGGTTCAACTTTAGTACAAGTAGTTTAAATTCTTAAAACTGCCACTAACAGACAAACCAGATAGGTGATTTTTTGTCCTTAATAGAATATGAATTCCTAGGAGACAGATGTCTAAATGACCCTAATTGAAATTTTATCTTTTTAAATTTCATTTAGTCTGAGTGGATTTATTATATTATTAAATGTTTATTACAGTCTAAGCTTTGGCCTTGATGGCTAGGAAATATAGTAATTAATAACAGAAATGTAGCCATCATGCTATTTTTCATTTCAGTTGAATCACACAGTCGTGTCCGACTCTTTGCGACCCCATGATCCACAGCACGCCAGGCCTCCCTGTCCATCACCAACTCCCAAAGTCCACCCAAACCCATGTCCATTGGGTCGGTGATGCCATCCAACTATCTCATCCTCTGTCATCCCCTTGTCCTCCTGCCTTCAATCTTTCCCAGCATGAGGGTCTTTACAAATGAGTCAGCTCTTCGCATCAGGTGGCCAAAGTATTGGAGTTTCAGCTTCAACATCAGTCCTTCCAATGAACACCCAGGACTGATCTCCTTTAGGATGGACTGGTTGGATCTCCTTGCAGTCCAAGGGACTCTCAAGAGTCTTCTCCAACACCACAGCTTAAAAGCATCAATTCTTCTTCAGTGCTCAGCTTTCTTTAGAGTCCAACTCTCACATCCATACATGACTACTGGAAAAACCATAGCCTTGACTAGACGGATCCTTGTTGGTAAAGTAATGTCTCTGCTTTTTAATATGCTATGTAGGTTGGTCATAATTTTCCTTCCAAAGAGTAAGCATCTTTTAATTTCATGGCTGCAATCACCATCTGCAGTGATTTTGGAGCCCAGAAAAACAGTCAGCCCCTGTTTCCACTGTTTCCCCATCTATTTACCATGAAGTGATGGAATCGGATGCCGTGATCTTAGTTTTCTGAATGTTGAGCTTTAAGCCAACTTTTTCACTCTCCTCTTTCACATTCATCAAGAGGCTCTTGAGTTCTTCACTCTCTGCCATAAGGGTGGTTATCTGCATATCTGAGGTTATTGATATTTCTCTTGGCAATCTTGATTCCAGCTTGTGCTGCATCCAGCCCAGCATTTCTCATGGTGTACTCTGCATAGAAGTTAGATAAGCAGGGTGACAATATACAACCTTGACGTACTCCTTTTCCTGTTTGGAACCAGTCTGTTGTTCTGTGTCCAGTTTTAACTATTGATTCTTGACCTGCATATAGATTTCTTAGGAGGCAGGTCAGGTGGTCTGGTATTCCCATCTCTTTCAGAATTTTCCACAGTTTATTGTGATCCACACAGCCAAAGGCGTTGGCATAGTCAATAAATCAGAAGTAGATATTTTTCTGGAACTCTCTTGCTTTTTCAATGATCCAGTCAATGTTGGCAATTTGATTTCTGGTTCCTCTGCCTTTTCTAAATCCGGCTGGAACATCTGGCAGTCCACAGTTCACATACTGTTGAAGCCTAGCTTGAAGAATTTTGAGTATTTCTTTGTTAGCTTGTGAAATGAGTGCAATTGTGCAGTAGTTTGAACATTCTTTGGTATTGCCTTTCTTTGGGATTGGAGTGAAAACTGACCTTTTCCAGTCCCTTGACCACGGCTTAGTTTTCCAAATTTGCTGGCATATTGCAACACTTTAATAGCATCATCTTTTAGTATTTGAATTAGCTCATATGGAATTCCATCACCTCCACTAACTTTGTTGGTAGTGATGCTTCCTAAGGCCCACCTGACTTCACATTCCAGGATGTCTGCTCTAGGTTAGTGATCACACCATCGTGATTATATGGGTCATGAAGATCTTTTTTGTATAGTTCTTATGTGTATTCTTGCCACCTATTCTTAATATCATCTGCTTTTGTTAGGTCCATACCATTTCTATCCTTTATTGAGCCCATCTTTGCATGAAATGTTCCCTTGGTATCCAATTTTCTTGAAGAGATCTCTAGTCTTCCCAACTGCACCTCTATTCCTCATACCCATCTTGAAATGTCTCCATCTTTATATCTTTAGTTGTGGAAAATGTTTTTGCTAGTATTCAGGGTGTTTTCACAGATAGTCCTCTGTATGTAGTTGAAATTTTGGTGTTTACCTGTGAGGGGGCAAGTTTGCTGTCTTCCCATTCCACCATTTTAATCCCACCTCCTGAGATTCAAATAGCTCGAGCAAATTTCAAGGTCATTTTTGGCAAATTTAACTCATGTCAGCTTCACAGAAGCTGCTGATGTGTGAAGCTATGTAACATTTTCAGGTTGAAAATCACTAGCCCAGGTGTTTGAGGAGTCTGTATAGGAAACAGAAAATGGAATAAACTGGAGATGATACTTTAAAGGTAGCTTTAAAGTTACATCATGAATAATCTTCACCGCATGTTATGGAGTATGTAATATTTTGGAGGGTTAAAGAGAAATATATAAACATATCTGCTATTTTGAAGCTAACTAATATAAATGACATGTATTTCACAATTATTGATCCTTCCTTTCCTTGAAAGCATAATAATTATTGCTTTTATAATTTGAAGGTTTTTGCCTTGAGATTTTTTATTCATTCTATTTTATATTTTACTATTAAAATAATTTATTATTTAACAAGTTATTTATTTACTTACATATAGGTTTTCCAAGGTAGTGGCCACGTTTTATGTTTCCATATGTCTTCCTTTTTATCCATCACACTGACTTCTTATGATCTGTCTTGAAAAAAGTTGATTAATTTAGTTCACTTTAATTGTGGAATTAAGCTATTTGGAATATACATTTGTGTAAATATATTAATTAGTACTAATCTTAAGAGAAAAAATGTGTATTTATGACAAGTATATTCAGTGGCATTTTGTAAAAATTTGCAAATATATATGTATCAAGCATATTTGTTTTAGAAGCTGAAATATAAAATGAATAAAAGTTATAATGCCACTTCCTTTTTTCCTTGCTTATTTATATTAATTTAACATGTTTTCAGAGGAAATCATCATGACTCATTTATGTACTTTATGTATGCAAAACCCACATGTAACAGGATGTACATGCATCAATAGATTGAAAAAGAAAAATTGTATGATTTTATTACTAGACAAAGAGTAAGCATTTAACAAAAGCCAGCATTCATTTGTGATTTTTAAAAAAAATGACAATTTTGGAACAGAAGGGAATTTATTCATGTGACAAAGAACAACTACAGGAAAAAAACTATAACATCGTGGAAGTAAACGAGATGCCGTCTCCCTAAAATAACATGCAAGACAAGGATGCTCTATCTCACTGCTGTTACTCAAGATAGCACTGGATATCCTACCTAGTGCAGTCAGACAAAAAAAAAAGAAAAAGAAAAAAAATACAGATTTGAAAGGAAAATTTAAAAAAATTTTTCACATATGGCATACTCATCTATTTAGATTTTATTTTTAAATTTTTGAAAAAGCAAGTGATTACAGATGTTTGCAAAATACACATAAGTCAATTGTTTCCCCATGTACCAGCAATAAGCAATTGGAATTTGAAATTAAAAACCCATCACTGTTTATACTAGGACAAAAAAGAAAGAGAATATTTATGTACAAATCTAACAATATACATAAAAGATTTATTTGAAAAAATTCCAAAACTCTGATGAAAGAAATTAAAGAATATCTAAACAAATTAAGAGACTTTACCTGTTCATGAGATGGCAGACTCAATAAGAGTAAGATTTCAGTTCTTCACAAATTTATCCACCAAGTGAACACAATCCTATTCAAAATTCCAAGTTATTTTGTGGACTTTTAAAATAGTATTCAAAAGTTTATCCTGAAAAGCAAAAACCTGGAAGAGCCAACATAATTCATTCAGTTCAGTTAATTTCATTTCAGTTCAGTTCAGTTCACTCACTCAGTCAAGTCCAACTCATTGCGACCCCATGAACTGCAGCATACCAGGCCTCCCTGTCCATCACCAACTCCCGGAGCTTACTCAAACTCAAGTCCATTGAGTCGTTGATGCCATCCAACCATCTCATCCTCTGTCTTCCCCTTCTCCTCCCACTTTCAATCTTTCCCAGCATCAACATCTTTCCCAATGCATCAGTTCTTTGCATCAGGTGGCCAAAGTATTGGACTTTCAGCTTTAGCATCAGTCTTTCCAGTGAATATTCAGGACTGATTTCCTTTAGGATGGACTGGTTGGATCTCCTTGCTGTCCAATGGTCTCTCAAGGGTCTTCTCCAACACTACAGTTCCAAAGCATCAATTCTTTGGCGCTGAGCTTTCTTTATAGTCCACCTCTCACATCTATACATGACTACTGGAAAAACCATAGCTTTGACTAGACAACATAATACTGAAGAACAAAGTAAGACAGATACTACTCTACTTTAAGACTTACCATGAAGCTACATGAATCGATACAGGGTGGTACTGGCAAATAAACAAAGAGACCAGTATAATGGAATAGAGAGACCAGAAACATTTATACAAATGGAGTCAGCTGATCATTGGCATGGAGCAAAGGCCATGCAATGGAGAACAAAGACTTTTCAACAAATGATACTGGAACAAATGGACAATCAAATGTAATCACATGAATTTAGACACTGAAATTAAGCTTTCCACCTACAAGTAACAAAAGGAGTCATAGACCTAAATGTAAAATTCAGAACTATAAGCTCTGGAAAACAACCCAGTTGAAAACCTAGGTGACCTTGGTTGGCTATGACGTTTTAGATACAACAGAAAAAAAAAAAAAAAACTGTTTATGAAAGAAAATTGGAAAGTTCAACAACACTAACATTAGAAACATCCACTCTGTGAAAAATACTACTAAAAAGTGAAAAGGCAAGCCAAAGACCTAGAGAAAATATTTGCAAATAACATTTTAGGTAAAGGACAGATATCCAAATTACACAAAAATTTCGAAAAACTCAACAATAAGAAAATAAAAATCAATTTAAAAGTGAGAAAAAGATCTGGACACCTCAATATAGAAGATGTATATTGAATAATTGAATAAGCAAATGAATATGTAGTTAATGTCATTGGTTAATAGAGATTTGTAAATAATACAAGGAGATACTACTATGCACCTGTTAGGATGGTGAAACTCTGGAACACCAACAACTCAAAATACTGGAGGGGATGCAAAGCAACAGAACATATCATTCATCGGTGAACGGAATGCAAAATGATACAGCTGGTTTGGAGAAGTTTCACAGCTTCCTACAAAGGTAAACATAGTCTTCTCATATAATCCAGCAATTGTGTCTCTAAGTGTTTACTAAAATTAGTTAAAAATATATGGTCACACAAAAACAGAGAAAAGATTGTTTATGGAAACTATATTCATGCCAGTGAATTGGAAGCAACAAAGATGTCCTTCAATAGATAAATGGATAAAGAAGCTATGGTACTTCTATACACTAGAATATAATTCATTAAATGAAATGAGGTTTCAAGGGCTTCCCTGGTGGCTCAGACGGTAAAGCGTCTGCCTGCAGTGCAGGAGACCCAGGTTCAATCCCTGGGTCTGGAAGATCCCCTGGAGAAGGAAATGGCAGCCCGCTCCAGTATTCTTGCCTGGAGAATCCCATGAACAGGGGAGCCTGCCAGGCTACAGTCCACGGGGTCGCAAAGAGTCGGACATGACTGAGTGACTTTACTTCAAGCTATAAAAAGACATGGAAGTAACTTACATATATATTGGTAAATTAAAGAGGTAAAGCTGCATACTGTATAATTTCAATTACATGGAACTCTGTAAAAGGAAAAAACTATAGAGATGGTAAAAAGATGAGTTTCCAAAGGTTTGGGGGAGAAAGGAATAGGGGGACCAGAAGGGTTTTAGGGCAGTGAAACCATCTTATATGATACTCTAATGGTAGTTATGTGACCTGCATTTGCCAAAACCCATAGACCTGTACAACGTAAAGTGTACTTAATACAAGCTGTGAGCATTACTTAGAAATAATATGTAAGTATTGATTCAATTACAACAAATCTACTATATGAAGGCAAATTTTAATCATAGTGAAACTGGGTGGGGCCCTTAGTGGGGGAAATAGGTACTCTATGAAAACACTTTGCATTTTATTTTCTAATTTTCTGTAAACCTAAAACTACCATAAGAAATAGTCATTATTTAAAAAAATCACTAATGTTACTAGCAATGATGCTATAGGGGCTAATCTAAAATGATTGATGTGAAACAGTTCATGGTTTGTGTCAAGTTCACACTTCACTTTACATTGCCGGTACAAACACTTGATTAAGTGACTTTGGCATTCATCAGGTTTTCAGTTCATGTGCTTCATTTATTAATATTACATTGGAGATTGTCTATGTTTATATCTTCACCTTCCAATTTTTAATGATAAGTATTTTCTAATGTAGAAAGAAAGAAAAGAAAGTGGAGTCGCTCAGCCGTATCCAACTCTTTGTAACCCCATGGACTGTAGCCCACCAGGCTTCTCCGTCCATGGGATTTTCCAGGCAAGAGTACTGGAGTGGGCCATTTCCTTCTCCAGGGGATCTTCCCGACCCAGGGATTGAACCCAGGTCTCCCACCTTGTAGGCAGACGGGTTACCGTCTGAGCCACCAGGGAAGTGTTAATGTAGGTGTCTGATAAAAAGCTAAATAATTTAAATCCTACAGTTATACAGTTCTTGGAATTTACTTCATTTCATTTCCTTGGATAGGTATTCTTTCTTTTACATTTTTATTAAACTTTACATTAAAAAACTACACACAGACTTTAAAATGTATTACTTTAAGTAGTATTTTCTTTCTTCCTGCCTGTTTATCATCCTGTATCTATCCATGTATCTGTGCAGAGATTCTCCATTAAAAATAATTTAATATCTTCAGTGATACCATTAATAATGCTTTGCTCAATAATATCATGTCTAATCACTTTAAAGGACTGATTACTGTAAATAATTCATAAGAAGACTACCAAAGCAAAAAATTGAAATTTTAGAAAGCTTAAGGTAAGTTTCAAGTATTTTGCCAGGTGAATTTAAACAGTGTTTTAGGGGACTTAAAAGGAAAACATGAATGTTTGTATTAATATGTAACCCAAAAGTGCAATTTTTCTGTTATGAATACTCAACATGACATTGTTGAAGAATTGATGTACGGTATTTTACGAGCTCTTGAATTTTGGAGTCAGCCATATTCTCTTATGTCTAGATGATTTAAAGACTTTTAGGTTCTCTTTTGCTGTCCCCAAACAATACAGGAATTAATATTTGCCCCAAAACTATTATATTTAACTTCTCAAACTTAATTTGTACTTGACTCTTGAAGAAAAGAGTGTTCAACAAAAAGTATCTTCCCAAACCAAATAAATGAAAAGATTTTTCATACTTTAATTAAAAAAACAATTGAGCCCGTACTTCTAGTAATTTTTTAAAATCTTTATCTTGATTTTTAAAGGGGAGCAGAGCTATTTTCTGTTTGTTTCTAAACCTTAAGCGCTGAACTGGAAAGAATTTAAGTTACAGACACCCTTAATGAAGGATGCACCTAATTAACACAGAAACCCAGCCCGCCCTGAGCCAAGCTTTTCAAGGATGAGTCTGTGTATCCTGCACTGCATAGTTAGGGTGTTTCCCAGCCCTTCTGTTAGTGTTTTCCTTTTTTATTCTTTTAATCTCCCTTTCTCCCCTTCTGTGACCACAGTTTAATATTAGCATTTTAATTTTTGTCTTGTGAGAAAATCACCAAAGACGGAAATTTTTTAAATGTTCACGTCCCTAAAATCTCTGTGACATTTTGTAGGTAATACAAAATATAGCAAAAACCAAGGTTGTCTTTTCTCATATAAGACTTCATCTCATGCAACGTTAATATTTATCTTCCTCTTATAGTCCTAATTTCCAATTCTGTCTTGAATATGTATGAAAGAGGCCATGTAGGTACAGTGTTCAAGATTACTAAAGAAATGCAGTCATTAATTCAAAGCACTAGAATTTCAATTTAATATCAGATGGCTATTTTCACATAACTTAGGTCTATGTGTAAAAATATGTAAATATGAAACTGGACAAAACCCTGTTGAAATGAAAGGATAATTTTCATTTAATAAAAAATGTGACCTTCAAGTCTTTATGAAAGAAAAGACAAGCTACTTTAGTGAGTTGCTATTTATGCATTTAAAAAATCAGAAAAGCATGCCAAACCAGATATATATATATAGCAAGGCATAAGCACATCTACTTTCATAAAGATGACTTCAACTTTGATATAGTTTTGGAAAAAAATATTCTGAGTATCTTTCAAAGTCATATTTAAGATTCCTAAATAGTTTAATTTTAAATATAGATAAATATCATTAA
Organism: Cervus elaphus; assembly: GCF_910594005.1. Lineage (NCBI taxonomy): Eukaryota > Metazoa > Chordata > Mammalia > Artiodactyla > Cervidae > Cervus > Cervus elaphus. The sequence continues at coordinate 79,837,471 of NC_057835.1, forward strand.
CAAATATAGATTTCTAAAAGGTAAAGTACACCAGTGGATTTATGAAATATAACATTTTTAACAAGTATTATATGAATAAAAAGGAAATATAATCAAAAATTTAAAACATACAAGGAAAAATATTTCATTTTTTAAAAATTAACTGTTACGTAATTTAATTGTAATGATGAAAATGAATAGTAATTTACTCAGTTTTTAGATTTGTTTTTAAGTAATGAGCTACCATATGTTATTTAATCAGGAATGCTGCTATTCCTGTATGTTTATTATGTTTAATTAATATTGCACTTTTCTCATTACACCTTAAATAATTTTTATCATCAATAAAAAGTTTGGAAATGGGACTGAATGAGAATCTTCTGGTCAATTCTTCAAAAGAAGTGGAATTTACAGAGACTAGGAATTCTGCAAGAATCTATTTCAGACATCACTCTGTGAACTGTAAACATACTCCAAGTCTTCCTCTAACAGAGACAAACCCTCACACTTCTATTCTTAGAGTAGCCAGATTAAGATGGAAAACTACTTCCTGGCAAGATCAGTTTAGTTCAGTCGCTCAGTTGTGTCCAACTCTTTGCGACCCCATGAACCTCAGCACGCCAGGTCTCCCTGTCCATCACCAACTTCTGGACTTCACCCAAACCCCATGTCCATTGAGTCGGTAATGCCATCCAGCCATCTCATCCTCTGTAGGCCCCTTCTCCTCCTGCCCCCAATCCCTCCAAGCATCAGGGTCTTTTGCTATGAGCCAGCTCTTCGCATCAGGTGGCCAAAGTACTGGAGTTTCAGCTTCAACATCAGTCCTTCCAATGAACACCCAGCACTGATCTCCTTTAGGATGGACTGGTTGGATCTCCTTGCAGTCCAAGGGACTCTCAAGAGTCTTCTCCAACACCACAGTTCAAATGCATCAATTCTTCGGTGCTCAGCTTTCTTTACGGTCCAGCTGTCACATCCATACATGACCACTGGAAAAACCATAGCCTTGACTAGACGGACCTTTGTTGGCAAAATAATGTCTCTGCTTTTTAATATGCTGCCTAGGTTGGTCATAAGATATTCAAGAACTGTTTATGTTTACATACATATACACATACACACACATGCAGAATACACAATGCATGTTTATGTAATAATAGTTCATTTTTATGTTTTATTAGTAGTACTTGTGTTCAAAATACGGGTCTATGATAGTCTGGGGCTGTCATTAAAGGACGAGAATGAGAACTGTGATTCCTACCTGCCCAATCATGTCTCTTCATTGTGGTGATTCAGGTGCTGCGTGAAAAGTACAAGTTAGCCCACAGTCGTGTCCGACTGTGATCCCACAGTCTCAGCCCGTCCGGCTCCTCTGGACGTGGACCCCTCCAGGCACGCGTGCGGGGGGGTGCCTTTCCCCCTGCAGGTGCTCTGTAAGTTATGATCACAGTGCGAAGTCCGAGGGCCACATTTAACTGCTATGTGGCTGCTTTCATTATACAACTTGCTCTGTTCTTTTCCTCCATGATTTAAGCTTCACTTTTTGTACAGTGTCACCCTCTTACTATTTTATTTTGGCTTGGGTCCTGCACAAAATTTAACTTGGAAATTCTCATTTTGCAGCAAACCGTCCTCCATCCCCTCACACTCCTAGCTCCAGTTCCTCTCCATCCATCTCCTCTATTGTGAGTTTTACTGTGAAGCTATTTAATATATTAACATCAGCGTTTGAGGTTCTATTAACTCCGTGCCTTTTCACTGCAAAACCACTGCTGGATTCAGTACAAAGTATTCAAGGGGAATTCAGGCAGATCAATCCAGACAATAATGTAGAAAAGACTTGGGACATCAGACTGTGGAGGGAAAAGATAACCTGGGGAGAATTTTGGTTTGGAATCCTCTGAGTTTTGGACCTGTTAACTCTCTATTAGAAAACCCTAGTCCCATGTGTGCCAAAAATGCAGTAAAATCAGAGTCTTAATTCACGATTCTTCAAAATATATTTTTCCTTATTAAAAATATAATACATATATGTTGGAAAATATGAAGAGATGTAAAAAATACTTTAAGCAGTGAAACATCATAAATGTTATCCTTTTTGTCATTTGTATTAGAAAAATGTGATCATTATCTTAATATAAATTTAATGAAACACCTTTTAAAATAAATAATTCAATACCATAAATATTTTTTTGAGCACATTGCTTTAACAGTTGTAGATTATCACATTATAAGCCTGTGGAATAATTTATCTATAATTTTCCTCATTTATTTTTAATATTAATAATGCTGATATGAGAAATATCATTCATAAATCCCTGTGTATGAGGTCATTTTCTTAGGTTAAAGTACTAGACATGTTCCTTAATGCTGCTGCTGCTGCTAAGTCACTTCAGTCGTGTCTGACTCTGCGCGACCCCAGAGTCGGCAGCCCACCAGGCTCCCCCGTCCCTGGGATTCTCCAGGCAAGAACACTGGAGTGGGTTGCCATTTCCTTCTCCAATGCATGAAAGTGAAAAGTGAAAGTGAAGTCACTCAGTTGCGTCCGACTCTCAGGGACCACATGGACTGCAGCCCACCAGGCTCCTCCGTCCATGGGATTTTCCATGCAAGAGTATTGGAGTGGGGTATGTTCCTTAATACATGTGACTAAATTTCTTTTGGTGAAAAAAGAAAGTAATTGACAGAACATGATGATGTTAATCTGAATGCCCGATTTCAAACATAGAACATTACTTTCATCTAACATTTTATATAATTTGACAAATTTAAAAATTATCTGTCATTATTCTTTCTATTTTATCATTTTTTATTACTAGCAAGAGATAAGTTGCATAAAATTTTACATATTTTTAGCTATTTTATTACTTTTCCAGTTAATTGTTCTTACTCATTGCCCAATTGCTCTCTGGAATTGTTTATATTTTTAATTCCTTCTTAATAATTATGCTCTATAACTAAGGTATTAAAAATGTGTCATTTATTAGAGCATAATTTTTCTTTCCTTTTATTCTTTTTATGCTGTTCTTGGCATACATAGTTTTAAATTTATATTGTCAAATCTATCATGTTAGGCATTTACACAGATGATATATGGCCTTGTAAAACTCTTTGTGTAAAAATTTCAGCTCTAAAAATATAAGCTTCCTTGTATCCTTCATCTTTTCTAAAATACTTAGCATTTAATATACACATTTAAATTCATGAGAAAAGTTACTTTCTGGTTTGGTTTTCTAGTGTTTGAATGTCTTATTGTAAACATACAAACAACAGCTTGGGGAGTATTGTGATTATCTACTTGAAACTGGTAAAGAGTCATCACTATTTTAAATAAAGAGTGGTTACATGACTCGAATAAAAAGAAGCCTGTTTTACTAAAACGCACAAGACAGCATAAACTCTCTTCCCCACCTTTCACTGATGGGAACACAGGAAGAATGTGATGATCAGATCATTTTACTCTCCTCTTTTGATCAGAGATACGGATCTAGCTCTTGAGCAACCTCCCAGGAAAAACTTACTGGAAACAGAGTTACTTAAAACTTTTTATACTTGACTTGTGATATTCATCTAACATTAGACTCAAAAACATATTCAATCTGTCTCTTACATTTTCAGGACTTGGGCAAGAATACACATAAAGACTCACCATACATGAAAGTAGCTTAAAATTTAAGCCGTCAAACTTTTCATTAAAATATATCTTATATTTATACCTTGACAAATACTCTTCACGATGACCTGGAAGGCCAGGTTCAAATGGAGAGTTCTCTGCTCCTTATATATCCATGGCTGAACAGCAGAGGATAGGGAGAGCTGGGCACTGCCTTCAAGTTCCCGGCCCGGGAGCCTCTCCTTGGTTCTCACGGGGGTGCATGTGGACAACCAAGTCCAGGCCCCTGCTCTTCCCAGTCCAAACCCCATCTAAGTAGCCAATCAAAATACTCTTCAAGGCTCAGATACACAGAAACCAGAATGACACTCAGGGTCTTGTGGTACAATTACCAGGTTTCTGGAGCATAGTCTAGAGTGGAGAGTGTTACGTTCTAAGTGGGAAACTCTCCTTGGCACTGAAATCCCTGATCCCGTGGAAAGGGGTGTAGCCATAGGCAGTGAAGTGCAGGACTCCTTAAAATTCAAGATGCTCTGAAGCAAAGATTCCTGTGCTTTGTAATCTGTTAATTGGGCTTAAGGTCTTAGCTCGCTCATCACTGAGAAGACAAACTAGAAGGTGGGCGTCAGGAAAGGCATGAGGGGGGAAAACCCTAGAAAGCTTTTTAAATGACTCTCCCTTTCACTGGTTGTTCTGAAGTTATTGTGGTCTAAAGGACACTTTTCTTAGAACTAAATGATGGAAATATATTTAAGACAAACGTGCATAAAGCGGTTTAGAAACATGATTGATGTTTCCACAGCAGTAATATCCATCTTCAAACACTTTACAGAGCTATCCCACTGATTAGCTTCCATTTAAAATGGTGACTTGCATTCATTAGGGTTCTATTATTCCAGTATTATGGTTTCACGCATAACAGTTTCAAAGCAACAATTTTTGGCAACATAAGGAATGGAATGTTTCAAGGAGCAATAAATATTGTTCTTGCTGGTTTCCATGTGATAAACTCTGTGAGTATATTCAGAGATCTTTGCAAATGACAAGTCTGTAATTTGGTAATATGGTCTATAATACAAATGGTAAAGCAAGCACAAAAGACGATGTATCTCCTGTCTACTCTCTCGAGCTACAAGTTATTTGTACCCTGTTATGCTAACTGGAGCTGTTATTTTAACTAGTTTCTGTACTATAGAAAAGAAAGCAATGATAAAATAAATGTGGTATACCCACATAATAGATATCACTCAGGAAAATGAATTAAAATTTTAAAAATGAATTACTTATGTGTGCAAAAAACATAGATGGATGTCAAAAACATTGTGTTGGGAACTAAAGCTGACTACAGAAGCATACATATGGCATGATTCTATCAATATGAAATTCTAGAAAAATCCAACATTATTAGGAAGAAGATCATAAGGCCTCCCTACCAAATCAGTGGCATGACCCTTGAACCATCTTCACCCACTAGCTCAGGGGCCTGCAGACAGAGACTTCAGGTCTCCATTCTACCCACCGGTGTCTGGCACTACTTTTGGGACCATATGGGCCCACGTCCCATTCACCAATGGGCTGACACCAGCTCCGGGCCCCGCAGAGCCTACAGGAGAGATCACAGGAGCTGGGTCCACCACCAGTGGGCAGACAGCAGCCCCACAACACTCTCATCACAGCTGTGCCGAACAGCCTGCCAACATCAGCTCCAGGACTACCGAAGCCCCACAGCCTGCGGTGTCAGGATCCGGGTCCCGTTCTACCCACAGAGAGGCTAACGCCAAGCTTGGAGAGTGAACCCTGCGGCCAGTTATATATCAGAGATGTCATAGTGGGCACCCCACTAGACAGCTATCGTTAGACCCAAGACCCTGGACACGCAAACACTCACTATGCGTCCTGGTTCCCCCTGCCTCTCTGCCATCCCTACCCTCTGCCACCCCACCCATCAGGGGGCTGACACCCGCTCTGAGACTCCTTGGGTCTCTCAGTCAGCAGCCCTGGGACTGGGCCCCACTCAGTAGCTTTGGGACACCCCAGACCCTGCAGCTAGCATGTCAGGAACGGGCTTTGCTTATGAACAGGCAGACGCTAAATCAGAAACTCCTGACCCCACAATCAGTCATCCTATGTGCCATCTCCTACTTGAGAGTCCCAGATAGGATCAAAGCAAAGAGGGCCACAGCAAGATACACTGTGATTAAAATGACAAAAATTAAGTATAAAGAGAGAATACTTTTAACAAAGTATTATTTAACAAAAAAATAGCAGATCTTTTAGTGATTTCTTATTAAACAAATGGCAAAACAAAAACATTAATGTTTGAGGTAAGTGGTACAATGTCGAAGGTTGTGTGAATGCACGGTGTGTTTTGCCGAAAGTTTTCACTTTCATCTCAGGTTCAAAGGGCTTATTAACAAAAAAAGTCACTCATTCTATACAAATAAATAATACTAATATTTGTTAGAGAATTATCTAGCTTACTTTCAATGCACCAACATTAAAAGAAAAGAGAAATGGAAACAGCAGAGGACATATCACCAAATCAGGTTTTGACCAACACGCGGACTCAAATAGCGCGGAGAAGTCCCGTGACCCAGCACATCTGGAGTCCGGCCGGAAAAGGTCTCAGGCAGCGCCTCCACTGCAGGGGTCAGACTGCGAAGGTTGCAGTTTGGGCTTCCCGTTTATAATCCCCAGGCCGCAGATGGATGTCATCAGACTGGAGGCGAAACTGCAGCTCTCTTATTATTACTATTCTTTACAATGCTGCTCGCTTTGTTCTGCAAATCTTGGAAAGTTGCTAAACCCAGGGGTGGTTGGCCAGACATCCTCCAGGGACTTAACAAATTCCGAAGATCTGCTTCCCATTATCTATTGTGTTTTTATTCCAACACTCTCAGCAGGTGTGGCTGAAACCGCAATAGTTGAAGCCTAAATAAGACTATTTATATAATTTCCCTAACAGCGTGCTCAGGCCTGTCCGACTCTTTGCCACCCCATGGATTGTAGCCGCCAGGCTCCTCCATCTGTGAAATTTTCCAGGCAAGAACACTAGAGTGGGCTGCCATTTCCTCCTCCATGGGATCTTCCCGACCCAGGGATTGAGCCCGGGTCTATTCTGTTTTCCATGTCTCCTGCATTAGCGGGTGTGTTCTTTATGACTGCACCACCTGGGAAACCCATGTCAAAGGTTAAGAATCCTTAATTTCATCAGCAAAAGTTTGACCTCTGTCACATACATGAGATAAAATACCCCTTAGTTTGCAATGAGTCAGATAAACCTCCATAAGAGGAATTTTCCAGCATATAAGGTAAAGACTTCTCAAATTTTAGAAGTGTTTAAGCAGATTCAATGCACTCATTTGGTAAAGAATCTGCCTGCAATGCAGGGCACTTGGGTTTGATTCTCGATTGGGAAGATCCCCTGGAGAAAGAAATGGCAACCCACTCCGGCATTCTTGCCTAGAGAATCCTATGGACAGAGGAGCCTGGCGGGCTACAGTCCATGGAGTCACAGAGTCGGACACGACTGAGTGACTAAACCACCAAGCAGGTTCAAACTACTTGCTGGAGTTATAGAGCAGAGAACTGAATAAGATACCTGGTTGAACTAAATTTCCTCTAATTGTCTTTTATGAAAGATTAGATTAAAATATTTTTAAAAAATAAAAATCTAACCTATTTTTTTCTTCCTTTACATAAAGACTATTAAGAAATACAAGCATTTATTAGTATTCATGTGGGACTCAATAAAGGAAACATTTGGTTCTTAACTAATGCCAGTGAATAAAATAAAAATACTTCAAATTGCTGACATTCCTTTCTTTCTAGCTCATAAGAACCAACATGACAGAAGATATCATACTATTTTCCAGGAAAATTTTAACTAAAGTATATCATTACTGTCGTCAAATGCACTTTTGGGAGATTCATTTATCTCTGAGGAATTAGACTTTGTGGAAGCAGATTGAAATGGGTGTGACTAGTGTTTATAAATGGGCTTGATCTGCTAGACATATGGAAGAAAATCATATTTGATTCATTCCAAAATGTATCAAATATAATGTGAATGACAACTAAACTTCCTAAAAGAAAAAGCCATCTGTGTAATTATAGACTTATTTCCAGTGGGGGGAAAAAATGATGGCAAACTATTTCTCTCATCATGCTAGCAACCGCCCTTGAGTTAGTCTCCACATTTATTTATTGTGTTAATTAAAAAAAAAAAAAAACTTTTATTTTTATCAAGATATTGCTTCAGCTCTTCCTTCTTGCAAGTACAATGTAACCTTGTTAAAATTCTAGGGACAAAGAGTCCAATTTTGTTGCAACGGTTCCATTTTAAATAATATACTCCAATGTATATGTTTGAATCTGTGGTCTCGGCACCCTTTAACGTCATTTTTCTTAAATCACATTCAGAACAATAAAGCAAAAGCTGCAATTAAAAAAGAGGTGTTCCATATTCAGGAAGTCTTCATTTCCAAAATGAAAGGAATTTAGATTTCTAGGTGAAAATAGGAAAGCAATGCATGCACATTTTTAGAGAAAGGGTAGGCTGTACTATTTTAAAAGCTTCCATTTTTATATATAGCAAGAGTTTGTAAGCAATTCATTATTTTGGACCAGAGTGCACAGAGGCCACATTTGCCCCTCTACTGCTAAACATGTAGAATGGCAAACAGCCAGTAGGGCAGCCTGAAACTTTGAACTGATCGTTCCACTGAGAACAACTGAGAAAGCTGCAGAAAAAATTTCAAAAATCAAAGACTGAGATCACGAGGACAGAGCAGCAGTATATAAAATGTAGAAAAAAGAAACCCAGTGAGCTGAGTCAAACACTTTGAGCCACTTTCTACCAAAAGATGCTAACTCTGCCCTTATAGGTGACTGAGAAAGAAAATAAGAGATTTTAATAGTGTCTCAAGATGAGAGAAATCAAAATTGCAGTACAAAACCCTCTAAAAATAGGGGGGATGGATACCCTCCAGAACCCCTGTAACCGAGGTGTAGAGTAACAGATACTAAGCAGCCCCCATTAAAATGAAAATCCAGCTTTGAACTGGATTGTTTCCTGAGTATATTAGCTTGAAATGCAGTTCCTGATTCAGGTAAATACTTGCCAAAAGCAAATAAATTATTTCTGAGGAAAGATATATCAGCCTTAGCCTTGGATTATCTCTATAATATTTAACATTTAATTTTGCATACTCAAAATTAGTCAGATATATGAATAAAAAAGTTGATATTGCTGCAGACCAAAGAAACAACAGAAGTGGAAACATATGCACAAAAGATCTGGAAATGAAGATTGGTGGTCAGTGTTAATATCCAAGTATAAATCTACCTGGCTACTATATATAGGTTTTTTTCTTTCATTTTTAGCCAAGATGATTTATAAGCCATTGCAATAACACACACAAAAATAGCTTTCCTGTTTCCTCGCTCCATCCGAAGCATGAAGGTTTGAATGTAACACCTCTGCACTCTTTCTGTTGCTTCTGTCTCTAACTGTGGCAGCTTAGCGCCTTAAAACAACAGAACCCTGACACAGAATCTCACTGGACTAAGATCACGGTGTCAGCAGGGCTGAGTGACTTTCTGGAAACAATGAAAAGAGTCTCTTTCTTTGTATTGTTCAGCTGTACAGGCAGCCCACATTCCTTGGCTTGTTGCCGGTCTTCACCCTCAAAGCCAGCCACAGAGTGAAATCTTCTGCATTATCACAGCCCCTTGACGCTTTTCTTCTGCGTCCTCTTCTTCCGTCTTTAAGGAATCATGTCATCAGTTTGGGGCCGCCCAGATAACCTTGGATAATCCTCCTCAGTTAAAAAAATGAATTGATTAGTCAACTAATTGCCTCTGAAATCTTAATTTCCTGTTGCCAAGTCAGGGAACATATTAATAGTTTATGGGAAGTAAGACATGGGGCATTTTTAGGTGGGGGAGCATTATTATCCTTGCTCCTATGGAAGGATACAAAAAGGGAATACAAATCACCCATTTTTATGCTAATTAAATTTGAATATTTTGGATGCACTTTTGTGTCATTTGGGAAGCATCATATGGAAAAACCAAGACATCATGACGATTGTTGACACTAAAGCTGAATGCTGAGATAGTCAAAAATGATGGCCTGTGATTAAATGATGCTATTCCTCAATACATTTTCTGCAACTTTTCACACAGCTAACTTATCCCTGTTCAGTCATACCCTATCCTCACTCATAAAGATTCATGGGTAAGTGACCTGAACGATAAACACTGGGCCATGCTGTGCTGAGATGACCTGGATGCCCTGACCCCTCCAATTCCTGGTCAGATGTGCATAACTTTGAGAGTGGTTTAAGGCAACCTGTTTCCTCTGTTTTATGCTTTGTTCTGAGATATGATCTCTTAAACTTAGCTCGTATATTAATTACCTTAAGGTCTTGAAATCTAGATGATTTTGCTTAAAATCCCGATTCCATGCTCCTTAGAAGTCTAAAATCCTACCCCGAATTTGGACAAGATGCAAGGTTGTTTGTATCCTTACTCATCTCTCTCTCTTTCTATTTCTTCATCTCTTGTCTTTGACACATTTCCAGTTAATATAAAAGAGAAACGTGTCCACTTTTGTTTTTATGAGATAAAAATAAATAAATAAGGTCCAGTCACAGGAAAATGGGATTAAGGAAAAAAGCTGTTGTGTTCATGAAAGTGTGTGTGTTTGGGGAGGTGGGGGTGATGGAAAGAATGTGGGTCTTAGTTTTTAAATTAACTTTTATTAGAGAATAGCTAATTTACAACATTGTGTTAGTTTCTGCTTTAAAATAAACCAGTTACACATATACATGTATCCACTCTTGATTTTTAGATTTTTTTTTCCCCCCATATAGGTCATTGCACAGTATTAGAATTCCCTGGTCTATAAAAGAGGTTCTTATTATCTATTTTATATATTATGGTCAGTATGTGTCCATCCCAATCTCCCAAGTTATCCCTACTCCTCCTGTCTACTTGGTGGCCATCTCTCTGTTTTCTATGACTCTATTTCTGTTTTGTAAATAGGACCATAATGTAGGTTTTAGTGAGTAAACAGGGAAATTGGCAAATCTTAAGTAGACTTGGGAATTAATTAACTGTTCTGAATATTAATCTCATCTATAAAGTTATAATAAAATCATTCATTGCAGTTGTTTCAAGAAATAAATTGAAATCAGTATATACATTTTAACAATGAATAGGCATTCAACTGAAGTAGGAAATGGCAACCCACTGCAGTATTTTTCTGGAAAACCCCGTGGACAGAGGAGCCTGGAGGGCTGCAGTCCGTGGGGTCGCAGGGAGTCAGACATGCCTGAAGTACCTTGACATGGCCTGGCCCGGCATGGCAGCTAGCAACATCCATTATTTTTTTGTTGTTTAGTTGCTAAGCATGTCCAAATCTTTTGGGACTCCATGGACTAGGGCATGGTAACTTTTATGAATTGATGAGAGGAACTGTTTCAATCTTACATTTGTAGAAAGAACAATTTTATATTAAGTTAAAATTGAAAGGATTCCAAAAATTCACTATAGTTGAAGCACCTATAACTATGTATTTGTTAGATCAAATAAAATTAGTGAAGGAAGTTGATATAGATAATGTTAATTAAAACCTTATTTTTCTATAACATTAAGCTACTTGGTTTCACATTTCAACAGATTTTCAGTAGTTTCCAGCATTCACTCCCAAAGGATATCCTGATTATTGACAATGCATTTAAGTATGTTTCTCTTTGTGTTTCCCTAATGCTGAAATATACAGTTATACTACATAGATATATGTATACTTTTGTCTGAGACCAAAAAGGCAGTATGACCTTGGCATGCAACTATTTTTTCTTTACTGTAGGCAAGGTAAGTATATTTTTAAAGTTATGAATTGAATAATTATATCTATTAACCACAGAACAAGCTCATTTTCTTGAGTGTGACCACTAATTTAAGAATTATATTATTTTTATGAAAACACGCTTGCCCCTCTTCGTCAGTCAACACTTTATTACCCACTTTATTACTCACAGTCATCATCTGCTCTGGTCTTTTCTCATTCTTTAGTCAAATATTTCTTTTGCCATCAAATAGCAACACCCAGCGAAAATATGTACAAAATTCATCTCTATCAATTACTGAAATTATTATTTTATTCTTCCAGTTTAACATTATGTATTCTTGAATACCATTTTCAACATGCACAAAACCGAGGTCACTATACCTCTCAAAACAGAATTGGAAAATATTTTGGTTTCATTAAAGATTTTTTTGTTCTCATGTAAAGCTGTTTGCCTTGTATTTTATGCTACAGGAACTTTATACACTCTCTCAAAATCCTCATTAAAGTTCCTTCCAAAAAAAAATAAATAAATAAAATAAAGTTCTTTCCAACTTAAGAGTTCAATTAATATTCTCTGAAAAATAAATTGAAGAATTGATAGAATTATGTAGGTGAAATATAGATATGCATAAATTTCCTTTTATTTACTATTAAATACTTTCACATTTGTGAAAACTTTCAAGTTAACAACTATTTTCCTTGTATATTTAAATTCAATACTGAAGCAGTTATATTTTAATTATTTTCTAATTTATAAAATAATTAATAATGATTTATAAAATAACTAAAAATGAGAAGAGGCACTTTGTTCTTGTAAAACTACTCTAAGGTAAATGTATATATAGTAAAGAGTGAGGAATAAAAGATGGAGATAAAAAAATCTCAGAATTAGGTTTATTTAGACTTGCTAGAATCTTATGACAAACCAATTATAATGTAAAATGGACATTAAGTATTAAGTATGATAACTGACCCATTTATAGGTTAGAAAACTGAAAGTATGAAAAGGGCATTCTTTTCAGACTATCATATACATAGTGAAGTGCAAGTCGTTCAGTTGTGTCCGACTCTTTGCGACCCCATGGACTATGCAGTCCATGGAATTCTCCTGGTCAGAATACTGGAGTGGGCAGCCTTTCCCTTCTCCGGGGGATCTTCCCAACCCAGGGATCAAACCCAGGTCTCCCGCTTTGCAGGTGGATTCTTTACCAGCTGAGCCACCAGGGAAGCCTATGATATACATAAATGTCATATATAATAGAGTTTGGAATACTAGTAAATTGTCCCCAAACTGTAAATGTTCTTTATCATATATTTTCATATATTTCTTAAAATCTCACCCCCAAATTTATCTCAATTACATGAATAAATGTAGCACATGTAGGCATATTTCTTAAAATTGTAAATTAAATTTGGATTTTGGCATAAATAAAAGTTTTAAATATAAATCATTTAGTATTGTTATTTTACAACCTAAAAGAAGTACTATTTTATATTTGAGAACTGGTCAAAGAAAGAGGATATAATTCTGTTGGTGAGAAGTCCATAAAGACGAACAGAAATTTTAGAAGGAAAGATTGAATTTATTTTTTAACAAATTTTGATTATTTACACCATTTGTGTGCATGCTAAGTAGCTTCAGTCATGTCTGACCCTTGGCGACCCCATGGACTATAGCCCGCCAGGCTCCTCTGTCCATGGGATTCTCCAGGCAAGAATACTGCAGTGGGTTGCCATTTCCTTCTCTGGGGGATCTTCCCCACCCAGCAGTCAAACCTGTATCTTTTATGCCTCTGGCATTGGCAGGCAGGTTCTTTGCCACTAATGCCACTCGAGAAGCCCTAAGTTATATGGAAAACCCACAAATTATGTATTAAATTAAACTTCTGTTGAAAAACCTAACACATGGAATTGTGATCATCTCCAGGATGTTCTCTTTGCTGGTATTTATATGTCAAGCATCACATCTTGAAAAGCTCTTGCTCTTAATAATCCAAAACAGCACTATCTTACAGGTTCATATGATCAAAGTAGACTTATAAGTGGTAGCACAAATATTGATTATATATTTATAGAAATCATAAAGAATTAATTTTAAAAATCCAATGTCATAAAGCATATTTATACTTAGAAAAATTAAATTCTTGTTCCAATGTCATTTGGCAAAAAATTCAGTCTTGTAGGTGTCTATAACTTCAACAACATTCATAAAATTAGCTGATCTCTTATGACTATGGCTATATTAGAGTTATATGGGTTGAGCTATATTATTAGGTTGATAAAGACAGAAAATATCTTTCTTTGCCAGTGAAAAGATGAACTGAAGCCATAGCTTATATACACATTCTTGATTCAAGGTAGTGGAGAATATGGAAAAATGGATGATTATTTCAATCTCCCAGTATCTTTTGCTACTTGAAGATATACAACAACAGTGTCTATAAAAGAACTTGCACATATGTTTCTCATCACTGAAATATTTAAAATCTTATTTAGAATTACTGCATTTTTCAAAGCGCTCTTTTAAACTGATGACTATTTTCATTGCCTATTTTTATGCTAATCCATATATCTTAATGTTGAGTAAATTATCTTTTATACTTTATGTATATACTTTTTCTCAAATACAAATAACCTCTATTATGGTTATTATTATAATTTTCTTTTGATGAACTTAAGCAGTAAAACAAGCAGCTACAGAAATAAAGAGTATATTATATCATGTGATCAAATATTCTAATTTTCAATAACAAAGTAGTGACAATTTTTCCTGTGATTTGTGAAAATATACTTATTGAGATACATGTATAAACTAATAATTGTGTTATTAAAAATTTATTGAGTCTGCAAAATGGAGTAATTGCCATGCAAAAGTTAAAAAGCAATACACCTCTTGGTTTTAAAAACCTTTCTGTAGACCAGTATATATACACGTGTGCATGCTAAGTTGCTGAAGGCATGTCCAACTCTTTGTGAGCATATGGGCCATGGTTCACCAGGCTCCTCTGTCCATGGGATTCTCCAGGCAAGAACACTGCAGTGGATTGTCATGCCCTCCTCTGGGGATCTCCCTGACCCAGGGATCAAACCCACATCTCTTACATCTCCTGTTTTGGCAGGCAGAACTTTTTACCACTAGTGCCACCTGGGAAGCCCCTATATATGTATGCATATATACAAATAGTATAATTAAATAACTATATGTATATAATTATATGTATAACTATATACAAATGCACACATATAATTATATGTATAGAATTATACACATAAATTGTATAATATATGATATAACTTTATATATATAGTTATATATAAAGTTATAATTATGTATTTGTTGTTGCTCTTCAGTCTCCAAGTTGTGTCTGACTCTTTGTGACCCCATGGACTGCAGCACGCCAGGCCTCCTTGTCCCTCACCTTCTCCCAGAGTTTGCCCAATTATATATATACAATTACACTATTTATTTCAATTTGGAAAATGTTTTGAAAGCACAGGATGCTAATTGAGTATGTGGGTATATAAATTAATTGGAGTTCCTTTATAACTGAGGAATGCATCCTAAAATCAATATTTATTTTAAAATAGTGTACAATCAAAAATACTATTAGATTTCTTATTAACAAATATTTTATATGGTTTTTTAATTAGCTTATTTATTTTAACTGGAGGATAACCCCTCTAAGTACCGTGGTGGTCTTCTCCATACAGCGACATGAATCAGCCACGGGTGCACGTGTGTTATTCCATCCTGAACCGCCCCCACCTCCCTCCCCACCGCGACAAAACTTTATACGTGGTTTTGTTTAAACTCTGGTGAATGAGGAAATATGTGGAACACTCGAGATGGTTCAAAGAAAGGAACATGAGAGATATATTTAGCAGATCTGGATATTTGACCTATTCTTACCTTTAGCCAACTACAGAACCCCTAGAGATAAATTTGAAGACGGGCGAAATGTCTTGCTGGCCTTTAGTGTTTCAACATTCAGCTACAATATAAAGCTTTATTAAACTTCACATAACTGCATTTTTGTATATTTTTATAAAGATTGTGCAAGTTAGTGAGGTTGGGTTTTAAAATAGGCTCAAAAGTCTTGAGGAAATTTGAATGTGCGCGCAGTCCAACTCTAACCCATGTCTGTGTCTCTATCTCTATCTGTCTATACCCGGATCTGGCTTATCTAGGCTGCAGTCTAGTGGGAAATGTCCCTCTCAGAATCTGACCTGAGGTCTGAGAGATCTGTAGGATTCAGCCGAGCAGAGGACTGACCAGAAGCACCCAGGAGGCAGAACGCAGAGGCGCCCGGGCAGAGAAAACGCAGCACCGCCAGGACAGGAGCCTGTGTCCACAGCCAGGCGTGCGGGGAGCGGCCGGGCTGCGCGGGCGAGGGCCGAGCGCAGCGGTCGGTAACACCGGCCCGGGTGCCAAACAAGGGGTTTGCATTCGGTTCTGAACGTCAAGGAGAGCCACGCATCAAACAGAACTCGACTCATACACAATTGAAAACAGGGGTGAAAAAAGGAAAAGGAAACTGGCTGCTAGTATTGTTAGTGTTGCTGTGTAGTCGCTCAGGCGTGTCTGACTCTCTGCGACCCCGTGGACTGTAGCCCGCCAGGCTCCTCTGTCCATGGGATTTCCCAGCAAGAATACTGGAGTGGGGGGCCATGTCCTTCTCCAGGGGACCTTTCCAAGCCGGGGATCTAACCTGCTCTCTCTTGCATTGGCAGGCTGGATTCTTTACCGCTGAGCTACCAGGGAAGCCCAGGTTACTAGTATAGTTTCATTTTAATAAACAGTTCAAAAGATAAAGCAGTATTAGAAATACTAAACATGTCTTATCTTAGGCTTCTACTTAGTAAAGAGGTTTCAAAGCAATGAGGCAGCTAAGAACAAAATTGTTATCTGATCCTTTATAGTTACAATGACATATTAGAACATTAGTCTGCAATGGTCCTGCAGGAGGGAGGGAGCATTCACATAAGACTCTGCAACTGCAGACAACTAAAATACTTGAAATAATTCGTATTACTTTCTAAGTGCTTGAGTGTTGAGAGATTACCATGAGGCTCTTCATCAATAATGGGTACAGAATCTCTGGGAATGGTTTATTACTTGGAGGTACACACCACGGATACCTAAAACCTACTTATTTGAATTTGTGTCAGCTAAAAGTTGTAAAGACTGCATGTATCTTTTATGACAATGTATTTGAATGGCTCTAGAGCCTCAACTAATTCCAAACTTGAGGTATATGTCCTTCATTATTAAACTGTCAATGAACACCTAGTATGGGTCAAATCTATTGCATCAATATGTGCATACATGCTAAGTTGTTTAGTTGTTTCTGACTCTTTGCGACCCTATGGACTGTAGCCCACCAGGCTCCTCTGTCAATGGGGATTCTCCAGGCAAGAATACTTGAATGGGTTGTCGCGCCCTCCTCCAGGAGATCTTCCTGACCCTGGGATCCAATCCATGTCTCTTATGTCTCCTGCAGACATGCTCTTTACACTGGTACTATCTGGGAAGCCTGTACGTAAGTTCAATTTAGGCTGGCATGATAAATAGAGATGAGAAATGTAAATATAATTTACATCTGAATTCACAGAAATATTTTGTACTCTAAATTTATAGAGAATGTTTTGAAGCCAGATTCTGCTCTTTAATAACTAAATGACCTTAAGACTGACAACATACTAATTTATTGATATGGAAGGAACCAATACTCAATGTTCTTTAGAAGATTAAGTGATGTAACATATACAACATTTCCTGATCAAATAACAAGAATAATATTAATCAGTCCTTCAATAAATATATCTTGGATGAAACATTACTGTTTTTTGACATATGTAAATGGTTATCAGTATAGTCCTGTCGAATCAAGAGAAAGCTTAATTAATATGATAGAAATCACATACCTACTTACACAAAATGCTTCAGCAATTCTTTTTCTTTCTATATCACATTGTTAAGGTTATTCTGTTACACAGAGAAAATCAATTTGGAAGACACTAAAAAGCAGACTAAACTTTTAAGAGAGTAAAGCACGACTACATAAGAAAAGTGGACGCTACACTGTAATTACTGTGCTTCTGAAAGTCACTGTTGTCACTGCAAAATAGACCTGGATAGATTTGATCTTGCCATGAGTAACTACCTTCCCAAAGCAGAATATTCACCCATGTGTGGTCAATTACAGTGCCTCAAGACACAACCTAGTAAATTGCTTCTTCTTAGGTATTGACTGGAACCCCTTACAAAAAATAAAATCATTGTGTGCAAGTGAACTCTGTCTTCCTAGACAAATTGTTTTCCGTAAGATTAGTGTAACAAAAACAATTGTGTGTCTATGGTGTAGTACTTGTTTTTCCTTATAAAATAATCTACAAGTTTATATTCGCTTAAGGTCATGTATATCTTCAATTCATCTGAAAGAGTTGGAAATAGCAAAGAGCATTGTTCTTTTACCAGTTTGGTGTATATTCAGTCATAACAAAAGAAATCAGCTGCATCTGAGAATCAGTATTAAACACAGGCAATTTTATACCAACCTAAGAGAATATTGCTGTTAGTAATCTATGAGTTAAAGCAAAAACCTTGAGATATTCTTGAATATGAATATTAAAAGCTTATTCATTAAAGTTTATTCATTCTTTTTCCTACATATTTTTAGAGACAACACTATCAGACATTCACACAAAAATATGTATATTTTGCAAAGTTACAGGATTGATACTCTTGCCTATGAAAATATTAAATAAGGAAACCTTCAGAGGTCTCAGTTTTGTAAATGTTCAATTTAAGATAAATTGATGACTCAATTTTGCAATTGCACTTATTATCAGAGAGCCCATGCCTAGCATCCCAATTGATACCTATTAGAAATAATATAATCAAACTTCTAAACTAACATGATCTAAAGCAAAACTGGACTCGTGCATAACCTTCTTTTATTGTGATTTATGCATATCTATAAAATATTACTGGTTTAAGTCTACGTTCATAGGAAGCCCTTGATACAGTTGATGAATTTGTGCTGAAGTTCAGATATTGGCACACTATTTCTAGCCTCACTGTCAACACAGCCTTAGGATATTTTATTTCAGTAAAAGCCCTCTGGGGTCCGCCGGGATGAGTTTCTGTGAAGTCCATCCATTCTGCTCTGAGAGCACTCAGGCCCTCTCTAGCGGCCCTGAGCAGAGAGCCAGGGCGGCTCCGCTCCGCACACAGACGTTTCTCATCCAGGGGGCCTCTCCTGTGGACCACGGGCTCTGGCGGCCCTGAGCAGAGAGCCAGGGCGGCTCCGCTCCGCGGAGCAGGCGCTTCTCGTCCTGGGCGCCCCTCCTGTGGACCACCGGCTCTAGCGCACGGGGCACAGAAGCTGTGTCCCCCGGGTTCCAGACCGCGGGCTCAGGAGTGGCGGTTCGCCGGCTCAGGTGCTCCCGGCATGCTGGATCCTTGCTGACCGGGGATCACACCTGTGTCTCCTGCGTTGGCAGGCGGATTCTCATCCCCTGAGCCACCAGAAAACCACGGTCCTCTACCGTTTAAACAGGTAACACTTATCTTTTTCATAAAGACTTAACAGATACGAATCCCTATGCCTATTTTTGACCGAATCACTGTGACCGTTAGCACTTTTTCTATGTCCAATGAAGCATCATTCTCCAATTATGGTGATATCAGTGAGAAAAAAGAACCCAGATAATTAGGAAGCTGTAGGATCTTGAATATTTAACTCTAAAGAACTAGAAATAATAGATTTAGGTTTTTATCTGAGTAAAAAGTCAGTTAACTTCCTCTTTTATAACATTATAAATCCTTAATTATTTAATTAATTTAACTTCCTAAAATAAATCTTTACTGTGAACCTACTATGATGGGCTTCCCAGGTGGCGCTAGTGGTAAAGAACCCGCCTGCCAATGCAGGTGCCCTAAGAGCTGCAGGTCGGATCCATGGCAGCCCACGCCCGTGTCCTTGCCTGGAGAATCCCCACGGACAGAGGAGCCTGGCAGGCTACATACAGTCGATGGGGTCGCAAGGAGTCAGATGCAACTGAAGCGACTTGGCACGCAAACTAACTTTGGAGCATGCAACAAGGAACAAGCCATCATTATTGCCCTAAAGATGCTTATAATCCACTACAGTAGATCTTAAGGTTTTGTGATTGTGAGTTCCATATCTACATTCCATTTTCAATTCATCCAATATAGGACTTACTTATTACTAATAGCAAAATTATATAGTATCGTTTAACTTTTTAAAAATTTTAAACATATAAGCAGTTAAGCTATTTATTAGATGAACCACATCTTAAATATAATTTATCATTGCTATAAAAGAATTTTGCTTTTTTTTATAAAATACTTCTGGAAAATGTTTAATTTGACTTGTGGACACAGAGAGGGAAGGAGAGGGTAGGATGAGTTGAGAGAACAGCATGGAATCCCGTAAAGGACCATATGTAAGCTAGACAGCCAGTGGTGATTTGTTGCATGGCGCAGGGAGCTCACATCAGTTGCTGACAACCTAGAGGCTGGGATGATGGTGTGGGAGAAGGGGGGAGTTTCAAGAGGGATGGCACATATGTATACCTATGGCTGACTCATGTTGATGGATGGCGGAAACCAACATAGTGTTGTAATGCAACTGCTGCTGCTGCTGCTAAGTCGCTTCAGTCGTGTCCGCCTCTGTGCGACCCCATGGACGGCAGCCCACCAGGCTCCCCCGTCCCTGGGATTCTCCAGGCAAGAACACTGGAGTGGGTTGCCATTGCCTTCTCCAATGCATGAAATAGAAAAGTGAAAGTCAAGGCACTCGGTCGTGTCCGACTCCTGGCGACCCCATGGACGGCAGCCGACCAGGCTCCTCCGTCCATGGGGTTTTCCAGGCAAGAGCACTGGAGTGGGGTGCCATTGCCTTCTCCAGTAAAGCAACTATCCTCCAATTAAAAACTTTAAAAATTTATTGAACAATATATTCTCTTATAAAAGACATAATTTTCTTTTGATATATGATTCTAGAGTTTTAATATATTTATTTGAAATTTTAATTTTAATGGCTTTCAAAACTATAACTAAAAATGATAGCCTTTCATGGAGATAGTGTACTGTTTTGATATCAATTGCTAAATATGAGTGTTCTTTTTTGATTTCTTGCATAAATCACATAGGAATTTAAAATAGGTGGATATTTTTCTACTCCCAATGGTATCAAAATTGCATATTCAAATATTCAACAAGTGATCCAATACCTAATTCATTCTTTCCCACTTATCATTATATGCTTGTCCAAATTCATAGAATGTACAATCTGAAAAGTGAACTGTAATGACAATCTGGAAATGATTAGAAGGTGCTAAGGTAAATTCATCAGGTGTAACAAAGTACCACTCCAATGAGAGATATTAATAATGGGAGAGATTTTGCACATCTAGGTGGGGTTATCTGGGAAGTATTAGTAATTATGACTTTTTAAAATTGCTTAAGGTTCATAGGTAAAATAACGAGAAGGCATAGGGGCTTTCTATACTTTCCATACATCATACTGTATGATTCCAACCATACGGCATCCTGAAATAGGCAAAACTTCAGAAGACAGTAAAATGATCAGGGTTTCCGGGGGCTAGTGAGGAGGACAACAGGGATGAGGAGGTGAAACACATGGCATTTCTAGGGCAATGAAACTATTTTGGATGACATTCCAATGATAAATATATGACATTTGTATTTGTTAAAACCCATAAAGCTATATAAAATAGATACATTTAATGTAAACAATGAACTTTAGTTAGTGGTAAGACGTCAATATTGGTTTATCAGTTTTAGCTAATGTGCCCCTCTAATTCAAGATGTTCCGAATAGAGGAAACTGTAAGAAAAACTGAGAAAACGTATTGGATCTCTCTGTATTATCCAGTCAATTGTGCATAAACTTAAAACATATAAAAATAGCATCCATTATAACATTTTAAAAGCAACTCAGTGAATTTGTGTTTTCTATAGGTACATCTTATGCACAACTACTTGTGTATCTTCATTGTTTTTTTCATCACTTGTTGCTTTCAATAAATAAATAATGGCCTCTGAACCCTACCATTTCAAATCTTGAGTAGTTGTCTCTATATATTCAGCTGGAAAAGCTCCCTTTTTCTATAGGGGCATATGAATTGTAAGGCACAGTGGTCAGTTTTCTTAATAGTGAAGGCCTAAATTAATCAGCTTTAATCATCACCTAGCAGGGTGGTTCTTTCAGTATGCCAGAAGGTATAAATTGCTTACTTGAATTTCTTATTTTTTGGAATTTCAAGCATTTCAATTGATTTTTGATAAGTCATGTTAGAAATTTCACTTTCTTATTTATTTATAAATGAATTATTTCAAAATGCACTGTGAAGCAAATACATAAAGACAAATTAGAATATATATTTAAATGTTATATTACCATAAAACATTTTTCATTGCAGTATTGGGTAAATTATTTCACTTAATCCTGAAGTTAGAAACATACTTCATATGAATTTTGATAATTTATTTGATCATTACTTGATTTACACTGGTTATTATTATAGTATTATTGAATCCTGATTACTTATCTCTATCATAAAAATATAAAACTCAACACTTCCGTTATCCTAGCAGTCAAAATTTCTCTCCACTCAGCTTAACTCTTATGTTCTGCTAGATATCTGTCCTTTATTTTTAAGTGGGTACCATATATATTTTGAAATGCTTGGGCACCCGTTACAGGTACACAAGTGACAATAAGTCTCACTCATTTACAATTGCTCAAGACACATAGAAAATTTTGTACAGTTGGGTTTGATTTGGGACATAGACTTTCATCAAATGGTAAGTCGATGGAGGCTTACCATGCCTGTAATCTTCTGCATATTTTCTTACAATTCCATTTGCACCTCCTCCCAAATTTAAATAAATAAATAAAATAGTTCTGCAGTGAATTTTAAGCCTTTAAAAGGATCTCCAACTCAAAACCTTTGACTGTGCCTACTTGTAACGCACGGAATTGGATGCTATGAGGACAATACTGGATACCAGAAGGTAAGCTAAAGAAAGGAGTCTAGGTGAAAGACGGTGGGGATACGGGCAGTGAGTGTGGTGAGAAGCAGAGGAATCTGAATGATTTGCTTTCAGTAGTTTTGAAGAATTTTATAACTAATTGGTTAAAAAATTGAGAGGCAGTCATCAGAGAGCTCTCACACACGCGTTTTCAACTCAGACAACACAGAATCACCTGTCAAAGGAGAAGGAAAAAAAGACAAGAATTTCTCTTAAGCTGATTTTTCAAAGCATTTGTTTGCTCTGTGTAAGAACTGAAACGTCCTGAAGTATACATGACAGACTCTATTACCTTTCTTTTTATGTTATTGCTTTTTTGTAAAAGATGTTGCATTATCTTACTGAAAAAATTGACAGACTTAGGAATTTTGTTGTTTTATTAATAAAGTGTTCAAGAAATTGAGAGTGGTAGAATATTAATGCCATGTTTATATAGCACCCTGTGAGAGGGCTAAGCGTTACACGGTTTAGAACTATTATTACATCTTTCAAAAAAGTCACACTAATATTTACTTTCAATTTTATAAAGATTTTATAAATCACTTTAAGATTTTTTTTTTTAAGAATGATTCAGTCTCTAGGAATGCTTCGAATAGTAAGTCAGAGTAAGGTTATCAATGCTGGAAAAAATTTCAGAAGGGAAAATATTTATTCAGCAAATTCTTGTTCAAGTTGATGATGAAATCAGTGTCAATGAAAATTATGTAGAAATTTGAAAAGAATACCACCTGTCCAGTTTATTTTGCTTGGTTTTACCTGGCTCAACTATTGACTGTATTTACCATCCTGTCCTATGAGGGTCTTAAGCTGCCTAACAGAGCAAAACTTTTATCTCTAAAATTTTAACAAACTGAATTTTGAAAATTATTCAAATAAAAAATGATCAACATATTTCATATTTAATCTCTCCTCTTCTTTCACTTTACAGGTGCTTATACTACTGCCCGTCCTGAGTGTACAAAATCCTGGGTCTGTCTCCTCTCCTTTATATCATAATTTTAAAATTCTAGCGCTTAGAATTAACTACATGAATAAATAAAAATGTCATTCCTTTGACATTTTTGGCTGAAAATCAAAGAAGAATATATATTCCTTTTTTTCATATTTACTGTGCAGAAACCCAGCCAACACTTAACATTTTACACATGGAGAGGATATTAAATGTTCAGTCCAACACCAGTTTTCCACTTTTCTTTATGCTAGTCACCTGTTTACCAAAATAAATATGCTGCCATACAAATTTCTCAATAGAAAAAGAATATCAAGTGGTAAGTGGTTTGCTTAGAAGAAAATTAGTCTATTTTAGTGACATCATTAAAAATTTTTCAATTCATTTAAAATGTAGTATTGAAAATAAAGAGGAAACATGATGATTATGTTGAACAACAGCAAAAGTAAAAACTCACCTTCTTCAAATGGAATAAAATGCAGTGGTATATTTGTCTCACTCTTTCTTTATCATTTCTACATACAGTATTGATTTTACTTACTCAAAACTTTATTTGGTTTATTGTTCATTTTCCATTTAGAATTAAGATGGTGTTTTGAAAAGTATAAATTTCAAGTACATTAGTTCCAATAAGATGAGTTTGTTCAAAGATACAATAAACATTGCATTTAATAAACTCCCTTTCTCAGAAAAAAAAACTGTGGTATTAAAATTTGAAGTTAGGAGTGACGGGGGTGGATATAAAAAGTGCAGAGTTGAGACATATATATGAATTTTGTGCTGCTTATCAGCCGCCCTCAACTTCACCCTTCTTTATCTCAGCTCACGCCTTCCTCATAGAAGGCTGTCCCTTCACTGCTATGAAAGTGCTGGCTGCTGTCACGTCCACCTCTGTGATCCCAAGGACCGTAGCCCACCAGGCTCCCCTGCCCATGGCGTCCTCCAGGCAGAAACACTGGAGAGGGTTGCCACGCCCTTCTGCGGGGATCTTCCCGACCCAGAAACCAAATCTGGATCTCACGCATTGAAATCAGTTTCTTTGCTGTCCAAGCTACAGAAAAACAAATACCCAGCAGGTTTTGAGACCTAACTTCATGGAAAAACAACATGAAAAGTGGCAGAGATAGTTCCCACTCAGGGGGTACCCCAAGCAATAGAAAATAAGCGCGAACAAGGAAATGTGTGATTCCTTCTCTGTCTAGCCTGGTGCTATCAGGAGCGTGGTTTCTTTTTTCAACCTTTCCATAGCAGATTTGTCTGAAGAGCAACTGGCTGCCAAAATCATGTCTCTTTAGATGGAGAGCATAATA
The DNA here is from genome assembly GCF_910594005.1 of Cervus elaphus. Taxonomy (NCBI): domain Eukaryota; kingdom Metazoa; phylum Chordata; class Mammalia; order Artiodactyla; family Cervidae; genus Cervus; species Cervus elaphus. Next base: position 79,862,265 of record NC_057835.1, read on the forward strand.
ACACAATCAGGGCATTGTATCTTTCTTTGCCTAATTTATTTTGTTAAATCATCTTCACTATTTTTGACTTTGACTTCTCAAATAAGTATATCACAACAAACTGTGGAAAATTCTGAAAGAGATGGGAATACCAGACCACTCTATCGATCTCCTGAGAAACATGTATGCAGATCAAGAAGCAACAGCTAGAACCAGACATGGAATGATGGACTGGTTCCCAATCGGGAAAGGAGTATGTCAAGGCTGTATATTGTCACTCTGCTTATTTAACTTATATGCAAAGTACATCATGCAGAATACTGGGCCAGATGAAGCACAAGCTGGAGACAAGATTGAGGGGAGAAATATCATAACCCCAGATATGCAGATAACACCACACTTATGGCAGAAATTGAAGAGGAATTAAAAAGCCTCTTGTGAAGGAGAGTGAAAAAGTTGGCTTAAAACTCAACATTCAGAAAACTAAGATCATGGCATCTGGTCTCATCACTTCATGGCAAATAGATGGGGAAACAATGGAAACAGTGACAGACTTTGTTTTCTTGGGCTCCAAAATCACTGTGGATTGCAACTGCAGCCATGAAATTAAAAGATGCTTGCTCCTTGGAAGAAAAACAATGGCAAACCTATTCTAGACAGCATTTTAAAAACCAGAGGCATTACTTTGCCTGTGAGGATCCGGATAGTCAAGGCTATGTTTTTTTCCTGTAGTCATGTATGGATGTGAGAACTGGACAATTAAAAAGGCTGAATGCCAAAGAATGATGCCTTTGACCTGTAGTGCTGGAGAAGACTCTTGAGTGTCCCTTGGAAAGTAAGGAGGTCAAACCAGTAAATCCTAAAGAAAATCAACCCTGAATATTCACTGGAAGGACTGATGCTGAAGCTGAAGCTCCATTACTTTGGCCACCTGATAAGAAGAGCTGATTCATTGGAAAAGACCCTGATGGTGGCAAAGATTGAAGGCAGGAGAAAGTGATGGCCAAGGGTGAGATGATTGGATGGCATCACTGATTCGATGGACATGATTTTGAGCAAACTCCAGGAGATGGTGAAGGACAGGGAAGCCTAGCATGCTGCAGTCCATGGGGTCACAAAGAGTCAGACATAACTGAGAAACTGAATAACAACTTATGGTTTGTTTAAAGAAGAGTAAGGTTAAAGAAAGATATAACCAGTCTGATTTAGGATATGCTAAATCCTAAATGCTGTCTGTACATATTCTCATTTCTATTATAACTGGTTTACTTCTCTTGAAAGAAAAAGAGTTGGAAGAAAAGATTATCTGTGAAAAGGGATAATGGATTAAAAAAGTTATCCCTAGCCAGTTCATTTCTTACACTCGGAGTCAATCAAACTTTCTTTTGAATAATATTACCTCACATGTGTTTACCATCCTTTTAGATTTAACATATTTTTTACTTATTTAAAAGTAGATTTCTTATAGGCTGCATATGGCAAGAGGTTTCATTTGTTTTATTTTAAATTTATTTTTCTACTTGAAGGACAATTTCTTCACAGAATGTTGTGCTTTTCTGTCGTACATCAACAAGAATCAGCCAGAGGTACACCCGTGTCCCGTCCCTCCTGAACCTCTCAGAGACTTCATTTTTATTCAATTTGTCCATCTCTGACTTTTAATTGTTGTTTTTAGACTATTTATGCTTAATATGAATATAATTTTTAAATTGAATGCTAATATTTGATAATAGAAAAATGGTTTTTTTCAAATATATATTCATGAATTTGACACCCATCACGTGATTTCTTGATAGGATACATTTGTTGCCAAAATATGACTTATTACAACTGTGAGTGCTTTGAAAACACTTATGACCATTGGTTCATTGTTATACTAATTTCTAAGTTTTGTGAATTTTCCAATAAAAACTCTCTCATTGCTCAAATTAATCCATTGCTTCATGCCATTTTGAAAAATATTTTTGGCACTGTATATGCTGTTTTCCTATAGATTATTTAAAGATAAATCTATTATTGCTTCTAAATTGCATTTCATGACATATTTATTCTTTGTGCTAATTTTGTTCCTACCACAATATTTTTAAGCATTTTCATACAAATTATTTGGAGCTTCCCAGAGATGAACATCATGTAATATTAATTATGTCATTAAAAAGACAATAAATTATTAAAAATGACACCAGCTCAAATAAAATGAGTAAAATTACATGTTTTAAAAAATCCTTATTAAGGAATATAGAATACCCATAAAATTATAAGTTCTTATGCAAAAGGTTGATGATAGTGCTCCAGGGTCAACTCCCTAATTATATTTTAGTTAGATTAATATTAAAATCAATTTACATTCTGAGAGAATTTACCAACCAGCAGTGAGAAGAGTCCTTGAAGCAGAGTAGTGCCTAAGGAATGTCAAACTGGTGCAATAATTCGGTGAAGATAATTAATGAAACATCAGGAGTTGAGGGCATTTTGCAAATTAATGGAAAAAGTTAAACTCACTGCTATAATTTCCAGGCAGCTTATGTATTAATTTATTTAATTTACTTACATTTTTGCATTTATTGCTTTTGGAAACAAGAGACCATTCTTTAAATTTCATTATGCTAATTTTGATTTTGTTAAATTATGACATACAAGTTGTTCAAACAGTTCTAAAGTGCTGAAAACACTATCACGCCAATAACAATAATAGAAGTTCCTCTTCCATCGTTTTTTCAGTCTTTCTCCCTTCCCAGAGGAAACCACTGTCAACAGTCAGGCATGCACATGTTTGTGTGTGTTTTGAAAGGTATGTTGAAAATTGAAAGCATGTAGAAAACAATAATATTCTTATATCTCCTAATGCTTTGCGTTTAAACTTTTTAGTGACTTCCTTTATCAGAGGTGAAGATTTAAGCTCACTTGCAAGCCCACACATTTTCTTCATTCATCTTCCTCATAAATATTTGGTTAAATTCATGTTTAGTATTTTAGCTAGTAAACTACATGAGTATAACTTAATACAGACTCAAATAGTTTTATATGGTTATATTTTCTCTTTAGAACTGTTATTTTCACTGGAGTCACCCATTAGTTTTTTTCCCTTTTATTTTAAATACTCCTCTTGCTAATTCATCTCAATATTGATGAGATAACTGTTAATTGATATTCTAATGAAGTATGAATGACATTTTAATATTTTTGCAACCTCTTCTGGAGCCCTTGGATGTCCTGTTTTATATCATATATTTTGCTCTTTAGACCTGCTATACTGTTGATAATGATCAAGATTCTAGAAATTTCCTTTTGTTTAAAATGAGAATTGTGAGTTTTGGATTTCATGTTCTCTCTCTCTTATTTATTCATGTTTGGAGGAACATAGTCTCAAAGAATTGTCTCAGGTTTTAAAGTAAGTGTGACATGCTATTATATTTGGCTGATAATCTTGCAAGCAGTAGAAATCTTATTTGAAAATATTTTTTACTTAGAATGATTAATACATTTCTCTGTTTTCTTCTGGATTCCATTGATACATTGAGACCTGTGCTATTTTTTTTTCCCCAATTACTTCCATTTTTTATTTTTTTTCTTTTGTTTAACAGAATTTCATCTTACATTCTATGAACTTCCACATGCGGATCAAAGTATTTTAATTTCCCTGCTTCATGGATCACTGCCTTGCCATGGCAAAGTGGCTTGCACAGTTCAGTGAAGCTATGAGCAATGCCGGACAGGTCATAGTGAAGAGTTCTAACAGCACATGGTCCACAGGAAGAGGGAATGGCAAGACACTCCAATATTCTTGCCCCAAGAACCCCATGAACAGTATAAAAAGGTAAAAGATATGACAGTGAAAGATGAGTCCATCAGATTGGAAGCTGTCCAATATGCCACTGGGGAAGAGCAGAGGGCAATTACTACTAGCTCCAAAAACAATGAAGTGGCTGGGCAAAGCAGAAACAATGCTCAGTTGTGGATGGGTCTGGTGGTGAAAGTAAAATGTGACGCTGTAAAGAGCAGTATTGCACAGGAACCTGGACTGTTAGGTCCATGAATCAAGGTAAATTGAACATGGTCAAGCAGGAGATGGCAAGAGTGAACATCGACATTTTAGGAATCAGTGAACTAAAATGGGTGGGAATGTGTGAATAATTCAGATGACCACTCTACATACTACTGTAGGCAAGAACCCCTCAGAAGAAATGGAGTAGCCCTCAGGGTCAACAAGAGAGTCCAAAATGTAGTATTTGCATGCAAACTCAAAAATGACAGAACGATCTCATTTTGTTTCCAAGGCAATGCATTCAGCATCACAGTAATCCAAGTCTATGCCACAATCACAGATGTCAAAAAAGTGAAGGTGATCAATTCTACGAAGACCTACAACACCTTCTAGAACTAACACACACACACACACACACACACACACACACACGTCTTTTCCATCTTAGGAGATTGGAATGCAAAACAAGGAAGTCAAGATATACTTGGAAAACAGGCAAGTTTGGCCTTGGAGTAACAAATAAAGCAGGTTAAAGAGTTTTGCCAAGAGAATGCACTGTTCATAGCAAACACCCTTTTGCAACAACACGAGAGATGACTCTACATATAGTGAAAAAGTGAAGTCGTTCAGTCATGTCCGACTCTGTGCGACCCCATGAACTGTAGCCTGCCAGGCTCCTCCATCCATGGAATTCTCCAGGCAAGAGTACTGGAGTGGGTTGCTATTTCCTTCTCCAGGGGATCCTCCCAACCCAGGGATCAAACCCTGGGCTCCCACATTGCAGGGAAGCCCAACTTTACATATGGACACCACCAAATAGTCAATAACAAAATCAGATTGATTGCATTCTTTGCAACCAAAGATGGAGAAGCTCTATACAGTCAGCAACAACAAGAACCGGGGCTGACTGACTCAGATCATCAGTTCCCTATAGCAAAGTACAGACTTAAGCTAAAGAAAGTGGGGGAAACCACTAAGCAATTCAGATATGATTTAAATTCCTTAGATTAGTCAGTGGAAGTGATAAACAGATTCAAGGGATTGAATCTAATAGACAGAGTGCCTGAAGATCTATGGGCAGAAGTTCATAACATCGTATGGGAGGCAGTGACCAAAACCATCCCAAAGAAAAAGCAATGCAGAAAGGCAAGGTGTTTGTCTGAGGAGGCTGTACAAACAGCTGAGGAAAGGAGAGAAGCTAAAAGCAAAGGAGAAAGGAATAGATATATCCAGCTGAATGCAGAGTTTCAGAGAAAAGTAAGGAAAAATAAGAAGGCCTTCTTCAATGAACAATGCAAAGAAATAGAGGAAAACAATAGAATGGGACAGACCAAAGATATCTTCAACAAAATTGGAGATATTAAAATAAAATTTTATACAAGGATGTGCATGATAAAGGACAGAAGTGTGGAAAATCTTTCCCTTTATTTATGCTCTCTTCAATTTATTTCATCAATGTCTTATAGCTTTCAGTGTTCATTTCTTTCCCCTGTTTAAGTAAAATTATTACTGATATTTTATCTTTTTTAAATGTAGTTGTAAGTGAGTTTGCTTTCTTGATGTCTCTGACAATTTATTATTAGTAGGTAGAAATTCAACTGATTTTTGTTGTTGATTTTGTATCTGGCAACTTTACTGTTAATTGAAATTTTCTGACAATAAAATGTAAATATTATCACAAAATGTATAAATAAATAAATAGATAAATGCATTGGTGGAAGTGTTAATTAACTATAGGAGGGAAATTCTCTCACAATGTATACATATAATAAATGAACACAATATACATGGTAAAAATCTCACAATTTTGTCAACTATAACTCAATAAAACCGATTTTTAAAAAGCAAAAAAGTAAAATAAGATTGGAAGTGCTTTGTGTGTTGGAAATGAAAGTAGCCACAGATCCTTTAGATCTGCTACTAAAATTTTGTTGAATGGTGAGTCTGCCTTTTCATTAGGGAATTCAAAATAGAAATATTTTCTTCAGATTATACAGAAAAAGGGAAAGCAACTTCAGCCTCCTTCCTTGTGATATATGCATGATAGCTGTCATCTGGAAGTTAAGAAGTGTATGGAGTGAGGTATAATCAATAGGCAGATTAGTACTAAACTTCTCTAATTTCACAATGTTTATCTTTTATGCTTCTTGTGCTGAGGATCTTTATTTATTTTACTTGAGATGCTTGCTCCTTGGAAGAAAGGTTATGACCAACTTAGACAGCATATTAAAAAACAAAGACATTACTTTGCCAACAAAGGTCCATCTAGTCAATGCTCTGGTTTTTCCAGTGGTCATGTATGGATGTGAGAGTTAGACTATAAAGAAAGTTGAACGCTGAAGAATTGATGCTTTTGAACTGTGGTGTTGGAGAAGACTCTTGAGAGTCCCTTGGACTGCAAGGAGATCCAACCAGTCCTTCCTAAAAGAGATCAGTCCTGGGTGTTCACTGGAAGGACTGATGCTGAAGCTGAAACTCCAGTACTTGGCCACGTGATGCGAGGAACCGACTCACTGGAAAAGACCCTGATGCTGGGGAAGATTGAAGGTGGAAGGAGAAGGGGACGACAGAGGATGAGATGGCTGGATGGCATCATAGACTCAATGGACATGAGTTTCAGTAAACTCTGGGATTTGGCGATGGACAGGGAAGCCTGGAGTGCTGCAGTCCATGGAATCGCAAGAGTTGGACACGACTGATCAATTGAACTGAATTGAACTGAGAAAGATATAAGGGATAGTAAACATGTGATTTCTTGGATTAAGTAATTTAGTTTATTATGTTTTAAAATCTGATGCTAGGTAGGTGGAAGAGACTCATGCTGGGAGATATCTAAGGTAGGAGAAGGGCACAACAGAGAATGAGATGATTGGATGCAATCATCAGCTCAATGAACATGATTTGACAAAACTCTGGGAGATGGTGAAGGTCAGGGAAGCCTGGTGTGCAAAGAGGGGTTGCAAAGAGTCAGGACGTGATTGAATGACTGAACAGCAACAAGTAGGTAGAAGTTATTCAACAAGTCATCATTGGCATCTCAAATATTCTTTTGAAAAAAATTAAAATGTTTTATTTAGTATGAAACATGCAAAGCTTAATGAAGATAATCATTTATTTTTAATTTTTAGTATGTATCTATGGTTTTTAAATTTCTCCTTCAAACTTTGTCAAAAATGAGTGATTATTTCCTTTGCTTTGTCTGAAATTCATTTTTACATTATTGTATGTTTCCAGTACAACACACACATGCAGGTAACCTTATGGGTCTCTTATTGTAGCTCTAGTTGTGATAGCATTATGTACTCTTTAAGAAATTATTGGCAGAAAGTAACTGGAAGAGTTGTTTATGACTCCCAGTCTTTATTTACAATATGCTGTGTAACCATGCTGTCTACTTCTGGGGTTAACATATGTTGTATGGTTATTATATCAAAATGATACCTAAATATTTTTAGTCACATTTCCAAAATGTTATTAAAAATTGCTGACATTCAAAAAATATTTTATTTTCAAATTTAGAATTTCTTTCTTATAAAACCAACATCCTATTTTATTATACTATACCAATTTACCTTCAACTGCTCTTTAATAAAACAAAAAAGAATAAAAGTATTACATAAAAAGTAAGACAAATTAATTTAATTCTAAGCCTTTTTCAAGGTAAAAAATGAGGTAAAATCTGTTGTTACTGTTCAGTCACTAGGTCATGTGCAACTTTTTGCGACCCCGTGGACTGCAGCACACCAGGCTCCCCTGTCCTTCACTGTCTCCCAGAGTTTGCTCAAATTCATTCCATTGAGTCGGTGATGCCATCCAACCATCTCATCCTCTGCCACCCCCTTCTCCTTTTGTCTTCCATCTTTCCCAGCATCAGGGACTTTTTAATTGAGTCAGCTCTTCCCATCAGGTGTCCAAAGTATTAAAGCTGCAAGATAAAAGTAAAATGGTACAAAAGTAGACTTTTAAAATGTTTCAAAATATTTTATTGTATCCTAGAAAGGAAAATCCACAGCCATTAACATCTCAATTTCATTTCAGAACTTTGGTAATACAATTATGCTTATGGACATTTAAAATATTTTTCATATTTAACAAAAATGCATGGAACTTTACTTTTCCCAAAAGATTAACTAACATCCTCACATCATTAGCCTCACATATATATTGCCATTAGAGACCTTAACTTTCTTCAGCAATTCACTCTAAGCATATTTTATTTATATTTTTTACCAAATTTTAACTTATTGAAATGCCACATGGAGGGGAAAGAGAAGTCTGATTTCAATTTCTTTCTACATTTTTTTTAATTGGAGGATAATTGCTTTACAATATTGTGCTGGTTTCTGCCTGCATCGACATGCATCACCCACAGGCATACACATGCCCCTCCTTCTTGAGCCTCCCTCCCATCTCCCTCCCCATCCGTCCCTCTAAGTTGTCAGAGCACTCAGTTAAGCCGCTGCGTGACACAGCAAGTCCCCACCGGCTAGTTTAACCTGTATCATGTACGTATTTCCATGCTGCTCTCTAGTCTGTCTTACTCTCTCCTTCCCTCGCTGTGTCCACAGCCTGTTCTCCATGCCTGTGTCTGCACTGCTGCCCTGCAAATAGGCTCATTAGCACCAGCAATCTAGATGACATTTGTTGTTCCGTTGCTAAGTCTTGTCTGGCTCTTTGCCACCCCATGGACTGCAGCATGCCAACCTCCCCTGGCCTTCACTCTCACCCTGAGTTTGCTCAAATTCAACGTCTGGTGAGTCGGTGATGCTATCTAACCACTTCATCCTCCGCTGCCCTCCTCTCCTTTTGCCTTTGACCGTTTTTTAGCATCAGTGTCTTTTCCAGTGAGTCAGCTCTTCACATCAGGGGGCCAAAGTATTGGAGCTTCAGCTTCAGCATGAGTTCTTCCAATACATATTTTAAATATTTGTTTATCTTTTTTTAATTGAAGAATAATTGCTTTACAGTATTGTATTGGTTTTACCGAACATCAACATGCATCAGCCATAGGTTTACAAATGTCCCCTTCCACTTGAACGTCCCTCCCAACTCTCCCCATCCCACCGCTCTAGGCGGTTTCTGAGCCCTGGTTTAGTTCCCCAGACATACAGCTCATCCCCGCTGGCTGTCTATTTTACACATGCTAATGCATGTGTCCATGTTACTGTCTACATACCCCGCCCCCCAAGCCGCGTCCATAAGCCTCTTCTCAATGGCTGCTCCATTGCTGCTCTGCAAATAGGTTCAGCAATGCCATCATTCTAGATTCCATATTTAAGTATTAGTATACAATAATTGCTTTTCTCTTTCTGACTTACTTCCCTCTGTATAATAGTCTCTAGGAACACCCACCTCACTAGGACTGACTCAAATGCATTCTTTTGTATGGCTGAGTAATATTCCACTGTATATATGTACCACAGCTGCTTTATCCATTCATCTGTTGATGGACATTTAGGCTGTTTTCATGTCCTAGTTATTGTAAATAAAGCTGTGATGAACACTGGATTGCATGCGTCTTTCTCAGTGTTGCTTTCCTCAGGGTATAGGCCTAGTAGTGGGATTGCTGGGTCATATGGTGGTTTAATTCCTAGTTTTTTTAAGGAATCTTGTAATGTTCCCCATAGTGGCTCTATCAATTTGCATTCTACCAAAAGTGCAGGAGGGTTCCCTTTTCTCCACACCCTCTCCAGCATTTATTGTTTGTAGATTTTTTGATGATTGCCATTCAGACGTATGTGAGGTGATATCTCATTGCAGTTTTAATTTGCATTTCTCTATGTTGAGAATGCTCTATGTTGAGCATCTTTTCATGTGCTTAATAGCCATCTGTATGTTTTCTTTGGAGAAATGTCTGTTAAGATTTTTAGCCCATTTTTTGATTGGGTTGTTTGTTTTTTTGGCATTGATTTGCCTGAGCTGCTTGAATATTCTTGAAATTAATCCTTTATCATTTGTTTCATTTGCTATTATTTTTTTTTCCCCATTCTGAGGGTTGTCTTTTCACCTTGTTTACAGTTTCCTTTGCTGTGCAAAAGCTTTTAAGTTTAATTAAGTTCCACTTGTTTTTTTTGTTTTTATATCCATTACTCTAGGAGGTGGGTCATAGAGGGTCTTGCTATAATTTATGTCATACAGTGTTCTGTTTATGTTTTCCTCTAAGAGTTTTATAGTTTCTTATCTTACATTTAGGTCTTTAATCCATGTTGAGTTTATCTTTGTGTATGGTATTAGGAAGCGTTCCAATTTCATTCTTTTACACATTGCTGTCCAGTTTTCACAACACCACTTATTGAAGAGACTATCCTTGCCCCATTTTATATTTTTGTCTCTTTTGTCAAAAATAAGTTATCCATAGGTACATGGGTTTATCTCTGGACTTTCTATTTTGTCCCATTGGCCTATATTTTGGTTTTTGTTCCACTCCTCTTCCAACGAGTATTAAGGGAACATTTATCTTTCTATTTCTGACTTACTTCGTCCTGTACAATAAGCTTTAGGTTCATCCACCTCATTAGGACTGACTCAAATGCCTCCTTTGTGTGTATATATATACACCACAGTTTCTGTATCCATTCATCTGTCAATGGCCATCTAGATTGCTTCCACATCCTGCGTGTGTTAATTGCTCAGCTGTGTCCAGCTCTTTGTGAATCCATGGACTGTAGTCCACGGGCTCCTCTGTCCATGGAATTCTTCAGACAAGAACATTGGAGTGGGTTGCCATTCCCTTCTTCAGGATATCTTCCCAATGCAGGGATTGAACCTGGGTCTCCTGCATTGCAGGGAGGTTCCTTATCATCTGAGCCAACAGGGAAGCTCTGCTTCCATGTCCTAGATATTGTAAAAAGTGCTGTAATGGACACAGTACTGTTTAAACAGTGAACATTAACTTCAGCACAATATTTTCCCAGAGGAAACTGTGCAGGAAAATGGAATTATCTTGTCACAAAGGTAAAATATTTGTTTCTGGGTAGTGATATGCTAGATTCACATGGATTGGTAATTTGTACTATAATCCAAAGCTAACATAAAGAATTAGTAAGTTCATTTAAGAATTGTCTGCATTTTACATAGTAGATGGCAGGAGGAAAAAATAGGAAATAGAAAAGGTCATCATTAGACAACTCACATAAAAATAGATTTTTGGTGAGATAATCCAATTTCCCAATAAGGTCAATAAGATTATTTTGAACAATATTTGCTATAAAAATTTTACTTCTTGAGTACCTACTTTCCAAACCTAATTTTTATGAATTCTATAATCAACAAGCATACCTAGCAGATTTGGAAGAATTTCTACAATTACTTCTTTATTTCCAACTAAATCTCAAGCTGTATGTTTTGCCTAAATGAGATCAATCATGTACACCTAGATTTCAGAGCTCTTTTTATCTATATGACAAAGGTTGTGCATGTTCATAATTTAACAGAACTAAAATATGCAGCCCTAATCAATTTGTCATGAAATATCCATAAGATCATGCCATGTAGTACAACTTTAAAATACTAATTCTTCTGAAAACACTGCTCCTTTTATCTTGTTAATTTAAATATGTATATTCAGATAACTGAAGTCTCCAAGTGTTCTTGTGAAATCTACAGTCATCCTTAACAGTTCGCAGAGAGAAAATTTCCCTTCTTTTCCCATCAGTTCATTTCAATTCAGTCTCTCAGTCGTGTCCTATTCTTTGCAACTCCATGGACTGTAGCACGTCAGACTTCCCTGTCCATCACCAACTCCTGTAGCTTGCTCAAACTCATGTCCATTGAGTTGGTGATCCATCCAACCACCTCATCCTCTGTCATCCCCTTCTCCTTATCTTTTTCCATAAGATAAGCTATTAAGGGCAGACTCATATTATATGCACACTAAGTTGCTTCAGGCGTTTTTGATCCTTTGCAACCCTGTGGACTATAGCCAGCCAGCCTCCTCTGTCCATGAGATTCTCTAAGCAAGAATACTGCAGTGGGTTGACTCATATTGTACATATATTTAATTATTTTTTTTTTTCTGTTAGGACTAAGTGTTCACCAATATGTTTTTGTTTTATTAAGGAAGGGTACATACAGGAAATTCTAGAACAATTTTCAAATGTGTCCTCTAATAAAATGCTGAGTTTATCAGCCTACTCTGATGAAATATAAAGCTTAGCACTTATATTATCTCTATTTATTAAATGCAATATATTTGATCTAGTTGAATTAAAAAATGAACACAGATTTTTTTAAAAAGCTCAATTCATTTTTTCTCAATAATAAAAATTGCAGTAAATCAATTAATGCTGACTTTCTTGTAATTTTTTGAGAATACCTAATGGCTTGGTTGCCATCAAGTAAGGAAGGGCTTCCCCCTTGTCTCAGCTTAAAGAATCTGCCCACACTGCAGGAGCCACAGGAGATGCAAGTTTGATCCCTGGGTAGGGAGATCCTTTGGAGGAGGGCATGTAACCCACTCCAGTCTTCCTGCCTCTCATGAACAGAGGAGCCTGGAGGGCTAGAGTCCATGCGGTTGCAAAAAGTCAGACAGGACTGAAGTGACTTAGTCTGCATGCAAGCAATCAAGTGAGGAAACAAAGATAACTATGCCAGGTATTTCCTACCACTGTGATAGAAAGTCACTCATTTATTATTTACCTCATAGGTGTTTATCTTATCAAATTCATAAATAGACCCTGTGAAATTACTGCTGTTTTCCCATTCTTATTCAATGATCTCAAATATATTCTATTAGTGAAGAAGGCTCTAACTTACTCTAGATTGACCAACATTTAAGTTGCCATTAACAAGGTAGCTGTATCAGCCAAAACAATATATTTCTCAAATTTTTTATGTTTGAAATAATAAATATTTTGCATCTGATGTTAATGGAGAGCTGTTAACAGACATGCTGAATTGAGATGTGAAAATCAAGTAAGATTAAATTACTTACAGTTAAATACATTTGAAAAACGTGTTCATGACTAAAAATTTTATTCCCACAAACAGATAATTTAAAATATTATAGTCATTAGAAATATTTATGTATTCTAACCTCAATGGGAAAAAATGCATTTAGTACAATCTTATGTGTCACACATATAACCAGACCTGGCATGAAGGATAATATTCCTAGGACACCTTTCTTGATATAACTAACCTTATAATACTACTGATTAGGAGTGAATATCTTCTTCTTATGTTGTGTTACATAGTATCAAATATCCACTCCTCAAAAAAGACATTTATTTTATTTGACATTCATTCTCCTTAGAGACTAAATGTCTTTGACATAAAATTTGCCACATTTCATCATAGCTGTCTAGGTTTTCAGTTGGAAATGCTCTATATATTCTCTTCACATTCTGTGCGAGGTATCAATTTATTGCCTCTTTGCTCCTAATTCACTCTTTACGACTTTCTCACCAATAATGGACCCCTGCCATATGTACACATAATAAGTCTTCCACCGTGTCTTCCCTGAAGGACTCTGGCCATGTACAAGAGTAATGGAATAGGGGGAAATTAAATACCCATAACTTTTAAAGACTTTGAGACACTGAGTCAGAATGAACACTAATTCTGAGGGCCCAGGATTCCCAGAGGTCCACCAAGTAGAAATATAGGGTGCCCTGATGATACATACGTAGGTATCTATACTGGTCCATAGTTTCACTACATATTTCCCTCCAGTTCCTGGAGCTGTAATTGAAATAGACACACTTCATAATCTGAAGAATCCTCACATTGGCTTCTACAAGCCAAGTGGAAGCCCTTGAAAGCTTCCATGTTTGAGGAAAGTAAACCAGGAGTAAGATCACAGAGATTAAGTCCACATCAAAGACATAAAAGGAAAAATGTGTTAGTATCTATCTCTATTCTGGTTATCCCATCAGTTTGACTTCTGCTCAAGTCAGCTGGATCTTGGAAGCTAGTGCAGACCACCAAAAACATTATGGGTGATGGCTCGCATTGCAGCTCCTGTCCAGGACACAGTCTCTTTAACCAGTGCATCCCTGGTCCTTGGTATCCAGCTATTTGCCTTGCTAATGTCTTTTTTTTTTTTTTTGGCAAACCAACTTGCAAAGACAGCCTGAAGTGCTTTAACTCACAAGTGCCACAATATGACTCCAGATTGTTGCCTTAAGACAACATAAATTCTTCTGCTTTCTAGTACAATATAGTCCCCAAAGATCTTAGTCATTTTGGTATCAACAAAGCATCACACTGGTCCTCTATATTGAGGGCATTGAGATGATTTAGACATGATGAGCTGGAAATGCATGTATTTTATGACCTTAGTTGAGAAATTTGGAAACTACAAGATGGAAGATGAATAACAGAAAAATTCAGGGGCCACTGTGTCAGGGAAACTTCTAAGGGCTTAATGATATTGGGGATTAATTAAATACCCCTCTCAAAACAAAGGGGCTTCCCACGTGAAGTGAAAGTGAAAGTTGCTCAAGTTGTGTCCAACTCTTTGAGACCTCATGGACTATACAGTCCATGAAATTCTCCAGGCCAGAATACTGGAGTTGGTAGCTTTTCCCTTCTCCAGGGGATCTTCCCAACCCAGGGATCAAACCCAGGTCTCCCACATTGCAGGCAGATTCTTTACCAGCTGAGCCACCAGGAAAGCCCTGTGGTAGATAAAGAATCTGCCTGTTAGTGCAGGAGACACAGAGACAAGGGTTGGACCCCAGGGTTGGGAAAATCCTCTGAAGTAGGAAATGGCAACATGCTCCAGTATTCTTGCCTGTAAAATTCAATGGACAGAGGAGCCTGGCGGGCTACAGTCCACGGGGTTGCAAATTTGGACACGAACTGAGAGCACGTATGCTAAGCAAAACACAAGCTGCTTCAGTTTGTCCCATCTATCGAGTAAAAACAAGGCAAAGGCTTAATGGGCCTCATAATTTTGGAGTTGACATAAAATTTTGAGAGTATTACTTCGACCCATATACAGTCAACCAATTTGCGGTCTGGCAAGCACCAACAGGAGGGTCATAGTGCAGATCTCTATTATCTTTAAACAAATCTATGCCCTCTTCTTTGGATAACTATTATTTTGCCAAAAAAAAGAAAAGAAAACTTCTGTTTAATATCAGGCCTTGATAAGTATGGAAAGTCTGACCCTTAACCATCAAGTGATCATGCAGCTTCCCATCTTGAGCTTGATGCTGTCTGACCTGGTAGGCATAAACAGCTAGTTGATTGCAGGAGAGAAATGTTTGAATTTTGTTTATAGATGGGAGTTCAAATATGTAGAACATAAATGTGAAAACCGAGTACCCAAAGAGGAGACTGTGCGGTTATGCAGTCATTGCCTCTCAGCTCCAAAAGTGCGTTTCAGAGCCTCTGTCACGGTAATGAACTAGAGTCTGGCTCCTGAAACAATATGTGGTTGATTAGCCTTGTGGGTGGGCTTCCCCGGTGTCTCAGGGGTAAAGAATCTGGATCTACAGCTTCTCAAATGGGGCATGAGTCTCAGCTTTGGGGAGGAAGGCTTCCCTTTCAAGTTTGATTTTCTTTGGGACTCTCTGTCAGCTCTAGGGTAGCCTCTTGATTTCTCTTTACATGTTTATAGTTACTGTCTTATTGTAGCTTAATAATTCCTTATATTGAATTTCTCCTGTTAGTTGCTATTACTACTTTGCCTTTATTGAGTCCAGTCTCACACACAATCATCTTATTAGAGACTATTAGTAATAGAGACAGTGGTGCGACTGTTATTTGCTCTTGCGTGACTGCTCTTCCCTGTTCATTCTCCTCTTCCACTCTGTAGGACACACCAGCATGAAAGAAATTTCTCACAGCCTGTAATTTTTCTAAATACATGACGATGAATAATCATATTTGTGTTCTATTGACAAGATACGAAGCCTTTGCTAAGGTCCCTAATCTCAGTTCCCTTTCTTTAAATCTATTTTCAGAAAACAAACTAGCACTCCTCCCTATTAACTATTCCAAATGAATCTTAGAATTTTTAAAACATTCATTGTTCCCCATGGGGTCACAAAGAGTCAGTCACAACTGAGCGACTGAACTTCCTTAAAAGAGTTACTTCACACTCTCTATGCGGAAATAAGTCTCCTTTCCCCATTATCTTTACTAGAATGAGAGTTAGGACAGGTATCCTGTTCTTTCAGTTTGCACATACACGATCTAGGATTAGGTTAATATCTTTGCTTCTCTCATATAGCGCACCTGTATTTTCTGTCAAATCTTGTACAGGAGTACCTAGGCACTTCTCAAGGTCGTTTTCATCCCTAAATGAAAATATGGTCTTTTGGATGCTCACTGTGATTTAGCCAATGAGAAGCAGATATTTTAAATAGTCCTTTTAAAAAACATAACTGAACACAAATACTGTATTTTTGAAGTTAACTTCTCATGGACTGAAGAGATTAGCCCCAAGATAAAAAGAGCAATGACATAGTCAGATCTGATTTATTTTTAAATTCTAACAAGAATTTGTCAGCTCAAACAATGTCACCAACTGACAAGCACACGTTAGGAATCCAAGGAATAAGAAACAACAAAAAAATATTTCAAGATGTGTTGTATGTGTTCTAATGATAGGACCTTTATTAATGGTGGTCCCATTAAATGCTGGACTTCCTCGGTGGAAAAGGAAGAGGTTGTTTTAAGCATCTTTGAGCTGTTGACAACTGAGCGCTGATTGAAGTAGTGAAGGAAGTAATTTTTTTAGTGTGTCTGGATTTCACTTTTTATACAAGAAGACAACGCTTCTGGGCCAAACTCATCTCAGGTGTAGGAAGAAAATCAGCATTATACTGGATTATTGTTAAGGGGAAACATTTTGACACAAGTCATTTTCTTTATAACTTATGTGGTAGTTCCTTTGCCCCATTAGCATAACTTTTATCTTCTTTCTGTGAAGGGAAATTCAGTTTGGGAAGTTGTCCTAAAATGAGTTAAGTAAAAAGCCAAAATTTGGCAAGCTAAAACAGATATTGGAAAACCTGAGATCATTTTGTTTAAATACAAGTTTCAATAAAGCAAGAAAAGGATGTGTAGCAGAGACCACAATATAGCAGAATGTGGAAATAGCCACAGTTTAAATCATTAAAGTCTAAGTAGTTTAACATTTAGAGACTTTAAAAAGTCAGTGGTGAGTCTTTTATTATACTTCAAAATTTGAAATAAATAAAAGCATTTAAAATATTAATATATTAATACATTATCAATATATTATATTATGTATAATATAATATGTATTATATATTATATAATAATATATATTATATACACACTATTATAATATTATATGTTATAATATTATAATATGACATTATTATATTTAATATTATAATATGGTATTATAATATTAATATATTATTAATATATTAAAATCCACCATACAGAATTCATTGTGTAAAGCACTGATTTAGGTGCATTTAGGGCTTCCCTTGTGTCTCAGATGATAAAGAACCGTCCTGTGATGCAGGAGACCCAGGCTCAATCCCTGGGTCAAGAAGATCCCTGGAGAAGGGAATGGCCACGCACTCGAGTATTCTTGCCTGGAGAATTCCATGGACAGAGGAACTTGGTGAGTTACAGTCCATGGGTCTCAAAAAGTCAGACACCCTGAGAGACTACCACTTTCATTTTCAGGATGCGTTTTGGATATATTCTTTTACTAAGGAAAATTGTGGAACATAGATTTCCCCCCACTCAGTATTCTGATTCATCTGATTAATTATCTTAAATTTTAGGGTAAGATTCACTGAGACTGTTTAACACTTGCAATAAGTGGTAAGCCTTAATCACTGCTAACCTATTGATTCTGATTAATCCTGTAGTGATTAAAATGCATTAAGTGATCTTTAATGCACCGAGTTCTTGAATTTCTAATGTAAATTGAAATCCCAAAAATTTAAACAGAATGATATGTGAACTCATTTCAGATATTCTGAGAAGGGTTTTAGTAGTCTCTCTTTTTTTTTGCTTCTTGGCAAACATCAATATGTGGGTGTAATATTAAATTTCAAAAGACTGAATGTCAACCCTTTATAAAAAGGCTTTGCTATTTTATATGTATGCTTAAAAGACATTTAAATATGTAACTGAAGATTTATATTTAACAAGACACAAGACTATCTGTTTAAGAAAAAATTGTAGAGCAGTTTTAGCTTCACAGGAAAATAGAGATTTCCTGTATACTCCCTTCCCCCACACATGCATTGTCCCTCAGTTATCAACATCCCACCAGAGTGGTGTATTAATGACAATTGTTGAACTTGTATTGACACATAATAATCACTCAAAGTCCATAATTTACATAAGAGTTTACTCTTGGTATCGTACATTCTATGGATTTGGAAAAAATGTATAATGACACATATCCTCAATTGTTATGGTGTCACGCAGAGTATTTTAACTTTCCCCCAAATCCCCTGTGCCCTGCCCTCTTCTCCCCCAGCCCCAGCCCCAGCAACTCCTTGCGAGCACTGATCATTTCCTGTCTCTATTGCTGTGACTTTTCTAAAATGGTGTAGAGCCGGCATTCCACAGCATGCAGCATCTGCAGATTCACTTTTCTTTCCCCTAGTGATGTGCATTTCAAGTTTTCTCCACGACTTCTCATGGCTTGATAGCTTCTCTCTTTTCAGCACCTACTAATATTCAACTGATTGGATGTATCACTCACTGATCTCCTCAGCTATGAAGGACATCTTGGTTGCTTCTGAGTTTTGGCAAACATGAATAAAGCTGCTATAAAATTGTTGCACAGGTTTTTGTGTGGACCTTAATTTTCAAATGCTCTGGATAAATATCAAGGAGAGCAATTGCGGTACCACGTGGTAAGAGGATGTTTACTTTTGTGGGAAACTGCAAAACTGTTTCGCAGCGTGTCTGTCTGTACCATTTTTGTGTTCCCACCAGCAGTGGTGGGAGTTCACATTGCTCCCCATCCTCACCATGTTGTCAGTGATCTGGATTCGGGCCCTAACAGGAGTGTAGGGGAATCTTGTTATTCTTTTAATGTGCATTTCCCTGATGATGAATGACGTGAAACTTCTATTCATTGGCTTACTTTTCATCTTCACAGCTTGTCTCCTGAGATGATTGTTAAGGTCTTAGGTCCATCTCTTGATAAGGTAGTCTGTTTTCTTATTCTTGAGTTTTAACAGCTTTTTTTTTTTTTTTTTGTATGTTTCGGGGAGCAGTCCTGTTTCAGATGTATATTTTGCAAGTATTTTCTCTTACTCTGTGGCTGGTCTCCTCATTCTCCTACATTGTATTTCAGGGATCGGAACGTCTTCATGTTGATGAAGTCTATTATTTCTTTCACGGATCATGCCTTTGATGTTGTATCTGAAGTCATCATCATTCCCAAGGTCATCTAAGATTTTTCCTATGGTATCTTGCAGAAGTTGTATAGTTTTGCATTTTATACAATACTGTCTCTTTCCTAGACACTTTCTCACTAGTAATATCATCAGTTTACATGAAGGTGTTCATGAACATGAGTAGCATATATTTTTAAAAACCTAAACACAATTTAATAATGGTTTGACCATATTCATGAACTCACCACATGTATTTGTAAGTTTAATATTCATATCAGGAAAAATTATCTTGTAAGTATGTTTGTAGAAAATGAACTTATTTAAAGCTTAAATGTACTTAAACATAAAAATAGAACAATGCTTGTAATTCTCAAAAGATACACTCAACATGCATATTTTAACGGAGACAAAAAGCTAATTTAAATGATTACAAATTAAACATTTTAGTTAGGCATTTTCATTGAAAAGTATATTATGTATAGTTCTCAGATCTCCAGAATACCCAGAGCTCCATGTCAAAACTAATCAGATTACAATGACACAATTGAGATTGTTAACTTAATGGGTTGATTATTTGGAAATTAAATCTTTTAAAAAATATTTCCTGAAGCTTTTTGCATATTTTTAATATATCATTAATATTTTAATAATTTATTTCATTAGAAGAGAAGTGGTGTTTTAATGTGCAATGTTGATGTGTACAAATAAGTCTAAAGTGGTTATTTTATAAATGCAATCATTCTCTTATACAGAGAAAAGGTACTGAAAGTAATGAATTGTGATGAAGTTAGAATTTAAATTAGGATCAACAGAAAATACAGAACAGAAGCAAATGTAGGGAAAGTAAAATCTTTCAGGTTCCAGATATCATAGCCTAATTTAGATGTATTAATGTACACATGAAAACAATATATAATTTTTCCAAAACATTTAATTTTGAACTAATTTTTTACAAAGTTGCATAAATAGCAAACTTAGTTTCCAACTATTTCTTATCATTTTCTCATAATAGTGATGAGTTTTCTAAGTAAATATGTAATTGTCAAAAACAAGAAGTACTATTAGTACAATATTATTGACTAAATTATATGACCCATTCTAGCTTCACTATTTTTCCTACTAATATCTTTCTGTTCCAGATATCTACTAAGGGTTTCACATTGCGTTTTGTTATGATTTCTCCTCAATCTTTTCCAGGTTGTAGCATTTTCCTAGTCTTTCCTTGTCTACTGTGACCCTGAAACTTGGCAGGAGCACTGAGTTATTTATAAAGTGTCCTCAGCTTGTATTTGTCTCTATTTTTCCATGATTGGGATAAGAAAGCTGTACATTTCATATGGGAACACCACAAAAAATTGCATTATGCCTATCTCAGTATATCACAGCCTGGAGTTCCTAATGTCAATATGTATGCCTTGTTACTGGAGATATCGTATTGACTATATGGTTAGCTTTGTGTCCACTGGATTACTCAACTATAAGGTTGCCATTTTGGCTTGTGCATTTAATAAATATCATAATATCATATCATAAATATCATAAATAATATATCTATAACATGGATATTGTTTTGTCCTCAGACCTCTGCCTACATGAAGCAATCTGTTTTCTTCATTCGGTTGCTCTTTGAGGATGTCCAGAGTCACAGTTATTATGGTCATGTTTCCTGTATTGCTTTAAAACTTTTTAACTCGAGAGCGTGGCACATCTAACATTTGCACTCTGACTACTCATGCACCTACCAAATCTCATCTTAATGTATATAAATAAATTAAATAATTTGAAATATGGACATGTATACTTAGTCAATATTTTGGAAGTCTTATATTTAAAATATATTTTAAAAACATGCTGGATGGAAAGTATAAGCAGATGAATTAATTTTCAGATAATTTTGATATTAAATGCTACCTATTGTGATTTTAGTAATCTCACTTGTCTTTAGAAAGATTTAATATCTGACACTGTTAAGAGGGAATATTAATAGCTATTTTGTACATTTGTGTATGTGTAAGAACTAAATAAAATATTCAAATAAATTGTTCATGTAATTATTTTTCAACAAAGCAAAACTCATTCAACTCACTTTTTTCTTTGATACGACATATTTTTGAGTGTAAACATATTTGTAACTGTGTGCACTGGGCTTGGGCCAATGTGATGTGAAATGTTTCGTTTCAATTTTTAAGTTTCTCAGCTCTAAGCTTCACATGTGTTTATCCTTTCCAGTTCCCTTTATCCTCTCATTCTTCTGGTACCCAGGAAACATTGCTGATATAATTTATTTTTTCCACTTTCAATTGAGAATCCAAAGTTTCATTTATTCTTATTATATTTCCCAATATATATAGAATGTCTCCATTCTTTCTCCTCCCAAAACTCTGTCTTCTTTCTAATAGTAGTTCTGTATTAATATAGAAAGACATTTGAAAAACATAGTTTGGCAACATCTAAAGCATGGCTCACGTGGAAAGTTTGTGCATATAGATATCTTTAGTTTTTATAAATGATTGTTCTCAAGTAGAGGTCAGAGATTCAGAAGTGTACAGACAAATTTGCTATTACTTTTCGCAATTTTTTTCATAGTGTAAAACACATTTAACTGTGCTCTGACATTTTAATATAGTACAAATAATTTTACAGTTAATGGACATTCTATTTCTGTTAACTCCTTTTAAAATCTAGAAGCTTTATCCATTATACCTATTTTTATTAATTTTATGATTTCTCTATTTTTCTAGGTACTTTTGTGCCAAGTTGAGAGCAGCTACTGTTAAGATGTCATATTTATCCAGAAATGTTTATATTTGACATTTACTTCACTGAAAAGTTATTCAATAAGCCAAGAAATTTGTTCTACTTTTCCACTCATTGATTTGCACTAACTAGACATCTTTGAATGCCAGGTTTTAGCCCTTATTGCATAAAGGAGTCTTTAAAACTCAGAAATATCCCCTCTCATTTTATTGCACAATGTAACACAGTAGCAAAAATAATTATTATAAATATATTTATATATAATTTTAATCAACAACTGAACAGCAGCCTGCTGTGCTAATTATTTTTGGTACATGAAGACTGATTGCATTTTCCTAATTAAACATTTTTTCTTAGTATTTTTTATATTTACATATTCACTGAATCATGACAAGTATTATTAGAATTTACTTTGTCATTCCTAAAACTTATATTTAAAGTAAAAATGTAATTTTTCTTTCTACAACAACCAGAAATAATATGTATGAGAAAATATAATATTGGACATATCAGATGATATAAACATTTGGGTCAGATTAAGGTCATTATAAATTCATGTTAAATTTTACATGATTCCTAATTCTAAGATGTGACAAAATAAATAACATATTACTTTAGACATAAGATAATAATTTAAAAATTTTATCTTCAGCTTACAAAATATTTTTGAAAATATAATTTGTTTATGTGTTGAGAATTCAACCATGAAATGATATCTCACCTAGTCCTACTACATAGAATGCAAAGTAGGGGAAACCTAGGTTTGCCTGAGAAGGAAAGGAAAGAATTCCAAAATACATAGCGCATGGACTGAGGCTTGACGTACAAATAGGAGTTCACTGTGACAAAGGATGGGGGACTGCAAAAGGTGATTTTAAGATAGAGCAGATGTGAACTAACAGGCAAAGGAGTACGTAACTACAGAAAATTTCTGACAACTCAGGTTTTTCAGTTTGACTGAAAAATTGATCATTCTAAAAAATAGGTGTTGTGAGTGGTAGAGAGATATAGTAAGAGGCCAGATGGTCAATATCCTTTCATATTAAATAAAGAATTTAAATATTATTATCTTACATATAATGAAAAGAAGGGCTACTTCTGAAAAC
This sequence comes from Cervus elaphus, assembly GCF_910594005.1. Taxonomy (NCBI): domain Eukaryota; kingdom Metazoa; phylum Chordata; class Mammalia; order Artiodactyla; family Cervidae; genus Cervus; species Cervus elaphus. The sequence goes on from NC_057835.1 coordinate 79,885,388, forward strand.
CTGCAATTTTGTGATTATCATTATAAGAAAACATATACTACTTGGTACAAAATGTGGAAATGGAGGGAAGAACTTGTGGGAAAGAAAAAAAAAAATCAAGGAAACTAGGAGACACGTCTTTGTAAAATTATTGGAGATGCTATCCTTTTCCCGTTGCGTGTTCTTACCACTATTGTTGAAAATTAAGAGACTGTATATGCTTTAGTTTACTTCTGGGCTTCCTATTTTGTTTCACTAGTTTACATATCTGCTTTTATGTCAGTAGCAAACTATTTTGATTGCTATTACTTTGTAATGTAATTTGAAATTGAGACTTGAGATGTATATACCTGTCTCCATTCTTCTTTCCCTAGATCACTTGGTCACTAGAGTTCCCTTGTGGTTTCATATAAACTTTGGGATTATTTGTTCTACTTTTTAAAAAATGTCATTGTAAGTTTTGATAGAGAAATGATCAATCTGTTTATCACTTTAGGTAGTATAGATAATTTAACAGTATTACTTCTTTCAGCTCATGGACATGGGCAATCCATCTTCCCAACTATTTGCATTTCCTATTGCTTTCATCAGTTTTTCATGGTTTCCAGTTAAGATCTTTTACCACCTTGGTTAAATTTATTTCTAAGCCTTTTCTTCACTTTGATACTTTATAAATTGAAAAATTCATTATTTACTTTTCAGATTGATTGTTTTTGATGTAAATGCAATGCAATTACTCACTCAGTCATGTCCGACCCTTTGCAACCCTATGGACTGTAACCTGCCAGGCCCTTCTCTCCATGGAATTCTCCAGGACAGAATACTGGAATAGGTAACCCATTCCTTTCTCCAGGAGATCTTCCCAAACCAAAGATCAAACCTGGATCTCCCATATCACAGGCAGATTATTTACCATCTGAGCCACCAGGGAAGCCCTTTGATGTAGATATGCATTTACCAGTTCTAACTTAGTTTGTTTGTTTGTGGTATAGTTAGGGTTTTCTACACACAAGATGGTGTCCTCTAAAGAGATAAATTTCTTCTTCTTCGAATTTGGTACCATTTATATCTTTTTATTTTCTGATTGCACTTGCTAGTAATTTCAATACTATGTTTGATGGAAGTGGAGAGAATGGATATCCTTGCCTTGAACTGTATCTTATAAAGAAAGCTATCAGATTTCCTTTTTAATTATGATTTTAGCTGTGGGCTCTTCATAGCCTTTGTCCTTTATTACGCTTTCTTTGCGTGAAATGTTCCCTCAGTATCTCCAATTTTCTTGAAGAGATCTCTAGTCTTTCCCATGTTATTGCTTTTCTCTATTTCTTCACATTGCTTTAAGAAGACTTGTATCTCTCCTTGCTATTCTCTGGAACTCTGCGTTTAGTTGGGTATATCTTTTCCTTTCTCCTTTGCCGTTTGCTTCTCTTCTTTTCTCAGCGATCTGTAAGGCCTCTTCAGACAGCCATTTTGCCTTTTTGCATTTCTTTCTCTTGGGGATGTTTTTTTATAGTCATCACCTCCTGTACAATGTCATGAACCTCTGCCCATAGTTCTTCAGGCACTCTGTCTATCAGATCCAATCCCTTCATTCTATTTGCCACTTCTACTGAATAACTGTAAGGGATTTGATTTAGCTCATACCTGAATGGTCTAGTGGTTTTCCCTAGTTTCTTCAATTTAAGTCTGAATTTGACAATAAGGAGTTCATGTTCTGAGACAGAGTCAGCTCCCACTCTTGTTTTTGCTGACTGTATAGAGCTTCGTCATCTTCCACTGCAAAGAATATAATCAGTCTATTTTGTATTGACCATCTGGTGATGTCCATGTGTAGTATCATCTCTTGTGTTGGTGGAAGAGGGTGTTTTTTATGACTAGTGTGTTCTCTGGGCAAAACTCTGTTAACTTTGGCCTGCTTCATTTTGTAGGCCAAGGCCAGCCTGCCTGTTACTCCAGGTATCTCTTGACTTCCTACTTTTGCATTGCGGTCCCTTATGATGAAAAGAACACATTTTATTGGTGTTAGTTCTAGGAGATCTTGCAGGTTTTCATAGAATTGTTCGACTTGGGCTTCTTCAGCATTGGTGGTTGTGGCATAGACTTGGATTACTGTGATGTTGAATGGTTTGCCTTGGAAACAAACTAAGATCTTTCTCTCATTCTTGAAATTACCATCAAGTACTGCATTTTGGACTATTATGTTGACCAGGCTGTACATCTGAGAACTGTACAAAAAAGCTCATAATGGCCCAGATAACCATCATGGTGTGGTCACTCACCTGGAGTCAGATATCCTGGAGTGTGAAATCAAGTGGGCCTTCAGAAGTATTACTATGAGCAAATCTAGTGGAGATGATGAAATTCCAGATAAGCTATTTCAAATTATAAAAGATATTGCTGTTAAAATACTATTCTCATTATGCAAACAAATTTGGAAAAATCAGCAGTGGCCACAGGACTGAAAAATTTCAGCTTTCATTGCAATCCCAAAGAAAGGCAATGCCAAAGAATATTCAAATTAACATACAATTGCATTCACTTCACATGCTAGCAAGGTTATGCTCAAAATTCTTCAAGCTAGGCTTCAGCAGTATGTGAACCAAGAATTTCCAGATGTACAAACTGGATTTAGAAAATCCAGACGAGCCAGAAATTGAATTGCCAAAATACACTGGATCATAGAAAAAGCAAGACAATCCCCAAAAACATCTACTTTGGCTGCACTAACTATAGTAAAACCTTTAATTGTGTGGATCACAACAGACTGTGGGATATTCTTAAAGAGATGGGAACACCAGACCACATTACCTACCTCCTGAGAAACCTTTACAGAGGACAAGAAACAATAGTTAGAGCTGGACATGGAACAGCAGACTGGTTCAAAATTGGGAAAGGGGTACATGAAGGCTGTATTTTGTGCCCCGGCTTATTTAACCTATATGCAGAGGACATCATATGAAATGCCGGGCTGGATGACTCAAAAGCTGGAATCAATATTGTCAGGAGAAATATCAACAACCTCAGATATGGAGATGATGCCACTTTTTGGCAGAAAGTGAAGAGGAACTAAATAGGCTCTCGATGGAGGTGAAAGAGAAAAGTGAAAAAGCTGGTTTAAAACTCAGCATTCAAAAAACAAAGATTGTGTCATCCCTTCCTATCATTTCTTGGCAAATAGACGGAGGAAATTTGAAACAATGTCAGATTTCATTTTCATGCACTCCAAAATCAATGTGGATGTGATTGTAGCCATGAAATTAAGACTCTTGTTCCTTGGAAGAGTAGCTATGACCAACCTAGACAGCATATTAAAAGCAGAGATGTTACTTTGCCAACAAATGTCCATAGAGTCACACCTATGGCTTTTCCAGTGGTCATGTGAGAGCTAGACCGTAAAGAAAGCTGAGCATTGAAGAATTGATGCTTTTGAACTGTGGTGTTAGAGAAGACTCTTGAGAGTCCCTTGGACTGCAAGGGGATCAAATCAGTCAGTTCTGATGGAAATCAACCCTGAATATGAACTTTAAAGACTAATGCTGAAGCTGAAACTCTAATACTTTAGCCACCTGCTATAAAAACCCTACTTGTTGGAAAAAAATCCCTGACTCTGGGGAAGTCTGAGGGCAAGAGGAGAAGGGAGCTACAGAGGATGAAATGGTTGGATGGCATCACTGGCTCAACAGACATGAGTTTGAGCAAGCTCTGGGACATAGTTAAGGACAGTGAAGGCTGGCATGCTGCAGTTCATGGGGTCGCAAAGAGTTGTACATGATTTAGTGACTGAAAAACAACTTCATAGTTGGTCTTAGTCGTGTTGAGACAATTTCCATTCTTATCTATTTTATTTTTCTCATTTTTATTATCACAAATGGATGTTGAACTTTGTCAAATGTTTTTGTCCGCATCTGATGAGATAATTATGTGGTTTTTATATTTCATTGTTTTAGTGTAGTGTATCACATTGGTTGATGTGCATGTCTTAAATCCATTCTTATTTCTGAGATAAGTCTCACCTGATCTTGGTGTAAATTTTTTTTTTGATGTATTGCTGAATTTACTTTGCTAGTATTTCACTGAGAAATTTGCACATTTGTGCATCAGAGATATATGCCTGCTGTTTTTGCTGTTTAGTTGCTAAGTTGTGTCCAACCCTTTGAGATCGCATGGACTACACCTTTCCATCATTGTGATCTCTTTGTCTGGTTTAGGTACAAGGGTAGCTATGTCTTCTTTAAACCAGTTTGGTAGTATTCTGTCTACATTAAATTTTTGGAGCAATTTAAGAAGGATTGGTGTTAACTCTTCTTTGGTGTTACTCTTTCCTGGAGAATCCTGTGGATGGCGGAGCCTTTGAGGCTAGAGTCCATGGGGTCGCAAAGAGTCAGACATGACTGAGTGACTTCACTTTCACTTTTCTTTCTAATGACCTCAAAGTCCATCTGTTATGTCACAAATGTCATGATTTCCTTCTTTGTATGGCTATATGCTATTATTGTGTGTGTATGTGTGTGTATACACAGTTTACCTTTAAGCAATGTGCGAGTTGGGAAGCTGACACCATCCCCACCCCCAGCATTCAAAAGTCTACATAGACCTTTAAATTCAACCCTCCATATCTACAGTTCTGCATTTGTGGATTCAGCCAAACTTAGATTATTGTATTATTGGAGTATATGTTTACTGAAAAGAACTATGTGTGAGTGAACTCACATAGTCAAAACTGGTGTTGCTCAAGGGTCTACTATGTATGCATGAGTTAATGTCTGGCCATCTAATATATTCTATTAATTAATGTATCTCTTTTTATGCCAATTAGATACTATTTTCATTACTACAGCTTTGTAATACACTGTGAAGTCAGGAACTGTGATGCCTCTAGCTTTGTTCTTCTTTCTTAAGATTGCTTTGGCTCCTTGAGGTCTTTTACAGTTTCATAAAACTTTTAGGATTCCTTTTTTTATTTTTCTGTAAATTTTCATTGCTATTTTAATAGGGGTTGTGTTGAATCTACAGATTGCTTTGGATAACCTGAACATTTTAACAATATTGATTCTTCCTGTCTATAAGCAAGAATATTCTTCCACTTGTGTCTTCAGTTTTGTTTATCAGTGTCTTAAAGTTTACAATGTACAAATCCTTATCCTTTTTTGGTTAAATTTACTCCTAGATGTAGTCTTATTTTATGAAAATACAAATATCATTTCCTTAATTTGTTTTCCTGATAGCTTGTAGTGGATAAGTATGCAACTTATTTTCCATGTGGACTTTTCATCCTGCAACTTAACTAACTTTGCTGATTAGTTCTAACAGATTTTTGGTCCAGTCTTTAGAGTTTTTATATACACTATAAAGTTATTTGCAAATGAAGAAAACTTAACTTTTTCCTTGTTTTTGATGCCTTTTATTTATTTATTTTTCATGCCTACTGCTCTAGCTAGGACTTTCAGTACTATGTTAAATACAAATGGTGAGAGGTAGCATTCTTTCCTTAGAGAAAATGCTTTCAGATTTTACTAATTATATAATATCTGTGGACTTTCCACATAAGGATTTTATTATATTGAGGTATGTTCCCTCTACAGTAATGATATAATGGAGTATAGTTTATTTAAAATGTGTTAGTTTCAGAGGTAAGAAAAGTGATTGTTATACATATATTTGTTGATCAGTCACTCAGGCATGTCCAACTTTTTGAGGCCCCATGGACTATAGCACACCAGGCTTCCTTGTCCTTCAACATCTCCCAGAGCTTGTTCAAACTCATGTCCATTGTGTTGGTGATGCCATTTAACCATCTCATTGTCTGTTGTCCCCTTCTCAATCTTTTGCAGCATCAGGGTCTCTCTAATGAGTCAGTTCTTCATATCAGGTGGCCAAAGTATTGGAGCTTCAGCTTCAGCATCAGTCCGTCCAGTGAATATTCAGGACTGATTTCCTTTAGGATGAACTGGTTGGATCTGCTTGCAGTCCAAGGGACTCTCAAGAGTATTCTCCAACACCACAGTTCAAAAGTATCAATTCTTTGACGCTCAGCCTTCTTTATAGTCCACTCTCACATCCATACATGAGTACTGGAAAAATCATAGCTTTAACTAAACAGAACTCTGCTTTTAAATATAAATATGTACTTTTAGATTTGCCAAAGCTTTTCTTCCAAGGAGCAAGTGCATTTTAATTTCATGGCTGCAATCACCATCTGTAGTGATTTTGGAGCCCAGAAAAATAAAGTCAGCCACAGTTTCCACTGTTTCCCCAGCTATTTGCCATGAAGTGATGGGGCCAAATGTCATGATCTTTTCTTGAATGCTGAGCGTTAAGTCAGTTTTTCACTCTCCACTTTCACCTTCATCAAGAGGCTCTTCAGGTGGCAGTGATCAAAACCTTCTCCAAGAAAAAGAAATGCAAAAAGCCAAAACGGTTGTCTGAGGAGGCCTTACAAATAGCTAAGAAAAGAAGTGAAGTGAAAGGCAAATGACGAAAGGAAAGCCATCTGAAAGCAGAGTTCCAAAGAACAGCAAGGAGAGATAAGAAAGCTTTCCTCAGTGATCAGTGGAAAGAAATAGAGGAAAACAATAGTAAATATAATATCGCCACATATACATGAATGTGTATAGTATATAGCTACATATACTTGTAGCTATTCTTTTTCAAATTCTTTTCTCATTTAGAGTGTTACAGAATATTGAGCAGAGATCCTTAGGCTATAGAGGATTTTTTTTTTTTTTTAATCATGAATGAAAGTTGAAAATTTTCAAAAGCTTTTCCAACATCTATTGAGATAACCATTTTACTTTAAAAAATATTTGTTCACTTGTTTGGCTGCACCTGATCTCAGAGCACGTGAGATCCTCATTGCATCATGCAGGATCTTTCCGTGCCCCATGGGCTTATTAGCCCCGTGGCATGTGGGATCTTAGTTCCTGGACTGGAGAGCAAACCTGAGTCCCCTGCATTGCAGGACAGCTTCTTAACCACTGAACCATCGGGGAAGTCCCAACCATATTATTTTTACCCTCCATTTTATTAATGTTGTGCATCACATTGATGCAAGTATAAAGTTACTTGCATCCCTGGATAAATCTCATTAGAGCAGTATATGATTTTTTTCAAATGTACTGCTGAATTTTGTTTGCTAATATTTTGATATCTGCATTTATGTTCATTAAGGATATTCACCTGTAATGTTCTTTTATTATAGCACTCTTGTTTGGTTTTGGTATCTGGACAATGTTGACCTTGTAAAATGAGTTTGAAATGATTTCCTCCCCATCTGTTTTTGTAAAAGTTTCAGAATAATCAGTGTCAATTCTTCCTTAAATGTTTGGTAGATGGATACTTTGCTAATTCTATCACTTTAGGAAGTGGTATCCTTGTTAATATTACCTTTATTTCCAGTGGACCTACTCAACATATTACTCAAAATAGCATGGTTTCAAATTTTCTTCTGCAATTACAAAATTTCCCTCCTAACAGAAAGGAAAATATACACACACAGAAAATTTACAAGGTTGTCCAATGAGGTCCATTACATTTATTGAAATGTGTGGTCTGCCCAAAATGACTTCTTCTAGAAATATGATACTTTCAGATTTATTCCCAGAGCTGCCAAAATTTCTTTTTTTCTTATTCATCAAAGCTTTCTTATTGCATTAGATGTCATTTGCTATATAGTACCAAATCTTTGAAGTCTACACTTTTCCAAACCAACATGTTTATTTATCAAAATCTCTAGAAAGCATGAAGAGGCTAATTGTAACTCAAGATTTTATGGGGGCATCAAAATTGTTAACGTGCAGAAGATATCACAGTTTGCATATAGCTACATTATGGAGAGGTGGTAGGTTAGTAAGAATACTGACTCGGAAGTAAAGCGTTTTACTCTTTTCTCGTCACTATTGACCAGGCCCTGTGTATTCTAAATGAAATCACATAGTAAAACTGAAGCTCAATCTCCTTTTGTATAAAATGAGCACACCAAATATATATGCCTTCAAAACAGTAAGGGACATTATCACAGCATTTGAGTAGACAGAAGCCTTAAGAACCAAAGATGTTATTTTAAAAGTGTAAAGAACTAAGCTTTTCCCAATTATTGAATATATATAATAACATTATTTGCTTTCATATGGTATTTTCTTTAATCCTGGAGTTTTAATTTTTATTTTTCAAGAATATTTTAAGAAAATAAAATGTCAATGTTCATTTTGTAATCCTTATAATGTAAAAATAATATGTATTCATAAGAATGAAAGTGAAAGTGAAAAGTCATGTCTGACTCTTTGCAACCCCATGGACTGTAGCCTACCAGGCTCCTCCGTCTGTGGGATTCTCCAGGCAAGCATATTGGAGTGGGTTGCCATTTCCTTCTCCAATTCATAAGAATGGACCAAAAATAAAAGCAGATACATCTTGGCTCCAAGTAAACAGTTGAGTAAGCACACCACAAAAGAGCATCTCTAACAACACTAAAGACTCTGTCATACTTTCTTCCAATCATCTATCTCTTTGGCAAAATACTCTTTATCTTAATTTGTATTGTTACTGCTTTTATTCTTTTTGTAATGATTTTGCCATATAAGTTTGCTTTCAAAGAAGTCTACCTATTTCTCTCCATTTTTTTTCGTAAAATACATTTTACAAAGTATGTGTCACTGTAACCCTTTTTTGCTATTATATTTTCCCCATTTTTTAAAGTTAAGTATGACATTATATTTTAGGAGGACACCACAGATCCTTTAAGCATTTTTCTGGTTATGAAACGTGGCTTGTTTCCAGTTTGTGTCTGTTATAATAATGCTTTTATGTACTTTATTGAAATTTTGTCTTAGTTGAATGTCTATGAAATTTTTTAGTATGTATTTAGAAATAGAATTGGGCTTCCCTAGTGTTAAAGAATATGTCTGCAGGGCAGGAGACCTAGGTTTAATCCCTGGGTTGGGAAGATTCCCTGGAGAAGAAAATGGCTACCCATTTTCTTGCCTGGATTGTTATTCTTGCCAGAGGAGCCTGGTGGGCTACAGTCCCTGAGGTCCCAAAGAGTAGGAAATGACTGAGCAACTAACACTTTCACTTAGGAATAGAATTGCTAAGTTTGGAGAATACACGTTTCTAAGTATAATAGAGAATCTCTGTTTTACCAGTGATTAAACAAATATATATTATATATAGCAGTATATGAGAATTCCTGTTTTACATTTGATCCAACACTTTTTAATCTCTATCTACATTCCTTCCTTTTTCTTTCTTAGTCATTAAGGATGGTAAGTAGTTTGGTATTATATTGAGGCTTTCAATTTGCATTTTCTTAATGCAATGATCTTAATGAGAATAATGATGATTATCACATTAGGATATCTTATGTTTCTACTTGTCTGTTTAAGACTTTCATTTTTTATTCTATTTAGGTATTATTGATTTTAGATATTTTCAAAGATATTATTCAGACATGAGATACTTCTGTTCATTTTGGTTCAAATATTCTCCCATTATGTGACTTTCTAACTTCCATTATATATTCTTTTTATTTAATTAATTTTAGTGGAATTTAGTTGATTTACAATGTTGTGTTAGTTTCTGCTTTATAGAGAAAGACAAATATCATATAGATAATTCATTATATACTCTTTTAGTTATATTATTTGATGAACTGGAGTTCTACCTTTTATAGTATTCAACTTGACTATAGTTTTTTCTTTATGGATAATGTCTATGAATAAATATACAAAAAAGGACTTTTAGAAAGCAATACTGTTTTGCATTTTAAGGTATATCAAATTTTTTCAAGAGTTTTTTTACTTATTTACATTCCCACTAATATAATAATCACGTGTATACAATCCCTGTTTTTTCAACTTTTTCATGATTATCGGGCTTTCATTTGCTAGATTGTTTGTTTTTGCCCATTTCAAAGTTAAGCTTATTATTCCTCAATTTGCATTTCACCAACTTTTAATAATTTTGAAAAATGTTCAGATTATTATTCACCTCTATCTACTCTTCAATAAATTGCATGGTTCTATTCCTCTCATTACAGTATATTACTTTTTCTTCTTTGGGAATTCAATTTATGTTAGAGATATGAATCTTTTGTTTGGCATAAAATTGCACATGCTATTGTAATAAATTGCTGACAAAAAATGGCCCCGATTCCTCACCACTTTCTCTATTCACATGCATTGGAATCTAACTTGAAGTTTCTCTAATAACAAAAGCAGTATATTTTCTTTCTTTCTTTCTTTCTTTTCAAATTTGGGTTCGCTACGTAACTTACTTTGGTATAGAGAGCAAAATAGAAAAGATGATGTGTCAGTTTTGACTCTGAGCCTCAAGAAGCCCCGCACACTGAAGGTTATCATTCTATAAACCTGCTACCACTTGATGTGAGGAAGCCTAGACTACCTTAACGCGGGAGCTGAGACAAGTGGTCCAGCTATCCTTGTCACTTCAGCCAACAGTCACGCTGTGTCTTGACGGGTGAAAGGGCCAGCCCATCCATGATGTTACCACGGGTGTGCACGTCTAACCTGGCTCGGATCAGCAGAACCATGAGAGAACCACAAAATCTTCAGTAATAATAAGTGCTTTAATTTTTATGAACACTACAGTTTGAACGTGTTGGCTATGCACATGTGAATAACTGATACAGTTTTCACTGTTTTAATTTTTATCACATTTTTATGACTTGATATTTAAATCTTTCCTTAGAAAATCTGCTTCTCCATGAATTGTAAAATCATTTTCCTGTAGTTTATTCTAAACTCTTAAAAATATAGCTTTGATGCATCTGAAATTGATTTTATATATACTTAATTTTTTCCAAGTAGAAAGCCAATTCAGTATTGCTATTTAATGACTTCTCAACAACTGTTGTCTGTGATTTAATCAGGTATTGGCACCATTCTACTTTTAATTTTTTTTTTCTTTCTATTCTGTAAGGTAGTACAGAGACCATGCATTATAGTAGTTCAAAAAATTCAAGCATATATGACTTTTAAATCTAGAATTAATTTTTAGAGAATAAAAATGGTGCTTGCCAAAAATTTTATTAAATTTTCATAGATGCTATTAGAACAAAATTAAAAAGATAAGATAATGCTGCAATTATCTTGTATCCTAATTTTGCAATTCACTTATTTTACAGCAATAAGTTCCTTCAGCAATGATTGATTGAGTGACATTTTTTCATTGTATTCTGAATGTCTAGCACAAGAGTTACACAATTTAGACCAAGATGTTGGCATTCATAAACTTTAAAATCAAATCCACACACAGAAATAGGTGTGGAATAGGGCCTTGATGGGGTGATAGAGAAACTGTATCTGAAAGAAAAATAAGTCATCCCTCCATTGTGTTTCTATATTACCATCTTCTCCTGCAAGAACTCCAAAATTACAACTCGCTGCTAAACAACCATCGATGGGAGAATGTTGAACCCCACCAGAAAAAGATACCCCAAGTCCAAGGGCAAAGGACTCCAGCAAGGGCAAGGGCTCCAGCAAGATGGTAGGAGGAATGAAATCGCATTTAGAATCAAACTGCATGCCTGTCAGAGACGCTCAGAGGGCTCAAAGAAACCTTGCACACACCAGGACCCAGAGACCCCACAGCGACTGAACCAAAACTGTGTTTGAGTGTCTCCTGCAGTGGTGTGGGTCAGCAGTGGCCTGCCACAGGGGAGGGGGCTTGGGGTGCAGCAGACCTGGGTGTGGCATAAGCCCTCTTGGAGGAGGTCGCCATCAACCCTCCATAGAGCCACCAGAACTTCCACAGGACTGGGAAGCAGACTCTTGGAGGGCACAAACAGAACCTTGTGGGCAGGAGAGAGGACCCAGGAGAAAGGAGCAGTGACCCCACAGGGGACTGACCCAGACTTGTCCGTGAGTGTCCAGGAGTCTCTGGTGGGGGCGTGGGTCAGCGGCGGCCTGCTGCAGGGTTGGGGTCACAGAGTGCAGCAATGCCTGCGTGGGACCTTTTGAAGGAGGTCGCCATTATCTCAATCACCTCCATCACATTTTGTCCTCAGGTCAAATAACCGGGAGGGAACACAGCCCCTGACTCCCCACACCCCCATCAACAGAAAATTGGATTAAAGATTTACTGAGTGTGGCCATGTTTTTCTGGAGCTCTCTCAATTAACCCATGATCTAATGGATGTTGCCAATTTAATCTCTGGTTCCTTTGCCCCTTCTCAATCCAGCTTGAACATCTGGAAGTTCACGGCTCACGTACTGTTGAAGCCTGGTTTGAAGAATTTTGAGCATTACGTTGCTAGCCTGTGAGATGAGTGCAATTGTGTGGTAGTATGAGCATTCCTTGGCATTGCCTTTCCTAGGGATTGGAATGAAAACTGACCTTTTCCAGTCCTGTGGCCACTGCTGAGTTTTCCAGATTTGCTGGCATATTGAGTGTAGCACTTTCATATCATCATCTTTTAAGATTTGAACTAGCTCAACTGGAATTCCATCACCTCCACTAACTTTGTTCATTGTGATCCTTCCTAAGGCCCACTTGATTTCACATTCCAGGACGTCTGGCTCTAGGTGAGTGATCACACTGTCGTGATTATCTGAGTCATGAAGATCTTTTTTTGTGTAGTTCTTCTGTATATTCTTGCCATTTCTTCTTAATATCTTCTGCTTCTGTTAGGTCCATACAATTTCTGTCCTTTGTTGAGCCCATCTTTGCATGAAATGTTCCCTTGGTATCTCTAATTTTCTTGAAAAGATCTCTAGTCTTTCCCATTCTATTGTTTTCCTCTATTTCTTTGCACTGATCACTGAGGAAGGCTTTCTTATCTCTCCTTGTTATTCTTTGGAACTCTGCATTCAAATGGGTATATTTCTCCTTTTCTCCTTTGCCTTTAGCTTCTCTTTCTTTCTTGGCTATTTGTAAGGCCTACTCAGACAACCATTTTGCCTTTTTGCATTTCTTTCCCTTTCATGCAAAGATGGGCACAATAAAGGAAAGAAATGGTATGGACCTAACAGAATTAGAATATATTAAGAGGAGGTGGCAAGAATACACAGAAGAACTGTACGAAAAAGATCTTCTGACCCAGATAACCACATTGGTGTGTTCACTCACCTAGAGCCACACATCCTGGAATGTGAAGTCATGTGGGTCTTAGGAAACATCACTACAAACAAAGCTAGTGGAGGTGATGGAATTCCAGTTGAGCTATTTCAAATCCTAAAAGATGATGCTATGAAAATGCTGCACTCATTACGCCAGCAAATTTGGAAAACTCAGCAGTGGCCACAGGACTGGAAAAGGTCAGTTTTCATTCCAATCCCTAGGAAAGGAAATGCCAAAGAATGCTCAAATTACTGCACAATTGCACTCATCTCACAGGCTAGCAAAGTAATGCTCAAAACTCCCCAAGCCAGGCTTCAGCAATACATGAATTGTGAACTTCCAGATGTTCAAGCTGGTTTTAGAAAAGGCAGAGGAACCAGAGATCGAATTGCCAACATTTGGTGCATCATCAAAAAACAAGGGAGTTCCAGAAAAACATCTATTTCTGCTTTATTGACTATGCCAAAGCCTTTGACTGTGTGGATCACAACAAATTGTGGAAAATTTTTCAAGAGATTGGAATACCAGACCACCAACCTGCCTCTTGAGAAATCTGTGTGAAGGTCAGGAAGCTACAGTTACAACCAGATATGGAACAACAGACTGGTTCCAAACAGGAAAAGGAGTACATCAAGGCTGTATATTGTCACTCTGCTTATTTAACTTATATGCAGAGGACATCAAGAGAAATGCTGGACTGGATGAAGCACAAGCTGGAATCAAGATTGCTGGGAGAAATATCAATAACCACATATATGCAGATGACACCATCCTTATGGCAGAAAGTGAAGAAGAACTAAAGAGCCTCTTGATGAAAATGAAAAAAGAGAGTGAAAAATTTGGCTTAAAATGCAATATTCAGAAAACTAAGATCATGGCATCTGGTCCCATCACTTCATGGCAAATAGATGGGGAAACAGTGACAGACTTAAATTTTGGGGGCTCCAAAATTACTGCATATAGTGACTGCAGCCATGAAAATAAAAGACCCTTGCACCTTGGAAGAAAAGTTATGACCAACATAAATAGCATATTAAAAAGCAGAGACATTACTTTGTCAACAAAAGTCCATCTAGTCAAAGCTATGGTTTTTCCAGTAGTCATATATGGATGTGAGAGTTGGACTATAAAGAAAGCTGAGTGCCAAAGAATTGATGCTTTTGAACTGTGGTGTCGAAGAAGACTCTTGAAAGTCCCTTGGACTGCAAGGAGATCCAACCAGTCCATCCTAAAGGAAATCAGTCCTGAATATTCATTGGAAGAACTGATGCTGAAGCTGAGGCTCCAATACTTTGGCCACCTGATGCGAAGAACTGACTCATTGGAAAGATCCTGATGCTGGAAAAGATTGAAGGTGGGAGGAGAAGGGGATGACAGAGGATGAGATGGTTGGATGGTGTCACCAACTCAATGGACATGAGTTTGAGGAAGCTCCGGGAGTTGGTGATGGACATAGAAGCTTGGTGTGCTGCAGTTCATGGCATCGCAAAGAGTCAGACACAACTATCAAACTGAACTGAACTGAAAGCCTGAGTAAATGGAAGATATGATTGTGCTTTAAATTAATTCTACCTTTAATTGTCATAGGATGACCTGGCTAGATCAATAGATAGGTGACTCGATTCAGGATAGAGTTCTTTATATATTGTCCCAAAGCCTATATTTTTGCTCAGGATTTTACAGATCTTCCATAAGGGTAGCCAAGTAGATCCCACTAGGGAAGTAAAAATTACTTAAAATAGCAGGAAGCCCAGATACAAACACCAAAAACTAAGGAGTTTCAGTTTTTAAATTCTGATTTATCCATTTATTCAACATACATTTATTTTATTAAATATATATTATGTATCAGAAATTATGAAAACTGTTATACATTGTGGTGAGCATGTATAGATAGTAAAACACTTATGTACACAGAGAAACATCATGTACACAGAAAGAGTTAATACAATTAAGAAAACAAGAGAAATGAATATCTATAAGACTCACATTCCAGAAAGAAAAAGAGTAAGTTCAAAGGCCAGGATGTGAAATATGTTTGGGATGTTACAGAAACATAGACAGAGTCGTATAGCTGGATAAGAGAAAGGCACCATAATTTGATAGATAATGAGGTAAGAGTAGTAGAAAAATCAAATTCTGTAGGCTGTCTAATCCTTTATACTGATGTTGCCTTTACTGTATTAGCATGTGAATTCATTTAAGTAGCCAGAGCTCAGGAATCATATTATCTAATTTAAATATTGAGAGGATCACCTTGGCTGGCAGAGGAGAACAGACTACAAGGCTAAGAATGAGAGCAGAAAGAACAATCAAGAGACAATTAGAATAATTATATTAAATGATGGTGTCTCAGAATGCAGTGGTAGACAGTGTACTTTGAAGATAAGTTTGGCAGAATTTGCCATGTCTTCTGTGTTGGTATGCAAGGAAGAAAGAAGAGAATGATGCTCATACTTTTGAAGCTGAATAAGAGAGTCTATTGATCCTTCACAGGGATGAAGATATGAGTAGGTTTGGGTGGAGAGGAGAAATTGATTTCGGAGATGTTAAGTTTAAAAATTATACATACAAAAGAGAATGCATAGGGAGTTGTAGAGATGTGTCAGGATTTCAGTGTAAACGTCTGGCTAGAGGCACATGTTTAAGATTGTTAACACATTGTTGATATATCAAGCTGTAATCATGGGTAATAAGAAATGTAGAGATAGGGCAGCACTAATGATTGAGTGCCAGCCATGGAAGTCCAATACGGATACATCAGAGAGACAGGAAATATAGCTGAGAAAGGTCAGTCATTAATGGTGCTTTGCAAGCTAAGGGAGTCAAGTATTTCACGAAGTAGAACATGATCAATTGTCACATGCTTCTTATAGGTCAATAAGGTGATCAATGGACTTGGTCACTTGGAAGTCACCTGTGACTTTGGTAAGGATATACTTTCTGAATACCAACTGCAGTGGTTTCAAGAACGACTGAAAAAGGGATATAATAAGAAGGGAGAAGTACAAAAGAATTATAGAGGCTAGGGGGACCAAATGAAATAGGGAACTATGCAGAAATCTTGGGAAGTACGTGGTTAATGCTTTTCTCTAGTGTTATTAAGCTACTTATTTAAAGGGGCAGAATAGGTCAAGTTGAACCGAACAAAATTTGATATATTTGCATTTAAAGGACAGAGGAGTGAGGGATAAGGAAGGGTAAGAGGTTGACCAGGGGATGACCGTGATCATGGACAACGTGTCATATCCTACATAAAGAGGGAAGTGAAGACACGTGTTGGGTGTGTGTTTGTGGTTGAAGGGGGCACAGTTAGAACACCATTTTCCCCAACATGAATGGACCTGGAGATTAGGGTACTAAATGAAGTAAGCCAGACTGAGTAAGACAAACATCATATGATATCTTGTGTGTGTGTGTGTGTGTGTGTGTGTGTGTGTGTGCGCGCGCTTAGTCATGTCTGATTTTTTGTGACCTCATTGACTATAGCCCTCCAGGCTTCTCTGCTCATGAAATTTTCCAGACAAGAATACTGGAGTGGGTTGCTATTTCCTACTCCAGAGGATCTTCTTGACCCAGGGCCCAGGGATAAAGCCCACATCTCTTTCATCTCCTGCATTGGCAGGCAGATTCTTTACTACTGCACCACTTGGGAAGCCAAATGTGGAATCCATATGTATGTGTGTGTGTGTGTGTGTGTGTGTGTGTGTGTGTATGTGTGTATATATGTGTGTATGTGTGTATATGTGTGTATGTGTATATGTGTGTGTATGTGTGCATGTGTGTGTGTATGTGTGTGTGTGTGTGTTATATACACAAATAAATTTATATACAAAGCAGAAGTAGATCCAGAGACAGAAAACTAAATTATGGTTAGCAAAATGAAAACAATGCAGGGAGGAATAAAGTAGAAGTTTGAGATGAACATTCATATGTTACTGTATATAAAACATAACCAACAAGGGCTTGCTAAGTAGCACAGAGAACTATTATCAATATTCTGCAGTAACCTATAAGGTGAAAGAATCTGAGAAAGAACGTATATACATCCAAATCACTTTGTTGTATGCCTTAAAGTAGCCCTGCATTGTAAATGAACTATACTTCAGTGAAAAAAATAAAATTTAAAAAAAGAAATAGAAAGAAAAGCCAATGTGCAGTAAACTAAAGAAATACAGAGGGGGTGGTCAGATGTGGTAGCCGACTGATGAGTGTCAGAAAATTGTAGAATGCTAGGTTAACCGAGGGGCTAGAAGGTAAAGAGATGATGAAATGACACAAGGATGTCTGCAATTTCAGATTTATTGACAGGGGCAAAGATGGTTGAAGTGGGTGGCTAAAATGGGTTGGGGACAAGAACTTTGGAAAAGAATTTGGAGTCAGGCTATTGAAAAACTCAGATTTATAATGAACTAGATGTCAAAGTTTAAGAAATACATGTAGATGACCCCTGGCTCTGTAGATGACTGTAATGAGGAGGGACAGGTCACAACAGACCCCAAACATTAAAATGCACTATTGGTATACACACTGGGAAAAGAAGTGAAATAATAAAGCTTGAAAAATAGTGTCCATGTTCAGGGGGTCTTGAAATGGTAATGCATAACTCCCCTGAGGAAATATATTTGTATTCTAGTAGATGAAAAATACAGACAGACTTAAGAGTATATACTATACATATATTTTCAAGTTAAGAAAAAAAAATCTCAATAAGAATTTAAGAATATGGAGGAAAAGTGCAAGTCAATGAAAGACAAAGTTATGGCTAGAGTCTTGAAACATATTTGCTGTTTAAGACTCAATTGCAGGTCTTTATAATTAAACACCTTTTAAGATTCTTAGCAAGATTCTAAGATTTTTTTGTTGTTTGACCAGAAAGTTCTTCAGAGTGCTCCAATATATTTTCTGAGTTTGATATAAGTTTTTGTTAAATACATAATCAGTGTCATTTATTAATGAATTTCAACAAAGTCTAATAATATAAAAACAATAAACAGCTAATGTATAGGTACATATGACATCATTACAATTTTTGCTTTATTTTTTCCAGCTGGTTGTTGGCACTCTGTAACCTCTCAAAAATATATTTAATGGTGTATATTCCTCATTGGATGTCATATTTAATGGACATCATATTTAATATTTAATGGTGTTCATTCATTTTATTTATAAAAACCCTGCACTTAAAATATTTTTGAACAGCCATAGCATTCATAATATATACTGGATAGCTTTATGGAGATACTAGCAATAGGAATTTGTTATGAATAGTTAATATGTAGTGAGTTCCAAAAAAAAGTTATAAAATATAAACCAAAAATAAAATGATTTTGTTTGACTTGAGGTAAGACCAAAAAAAAAAAAAGTTTAAACAGAAAGCTTGTAAGCTATTTAAAGTTATGTAAAAACAGCAAAAAAACACACTTCTTGTATGCTGTTTACATGTCCTTACCATAACAAAATGAGTACAGATTTTCATCTTATTTTCTGATAATTCAGTATTATTGAAATTTGCTTTAGTTTTACATTAAGCAAACTAAAAATGATTGGAAGGTAGATGAATTGATTGGGGGCAATTTCTTCTGCCCCATGGGCTTTAAATCACTGGGGAACCCAAAATACCTGAAGTGTCATACTGCTATCAAAATGAAATCAGTATGTGTGACTGTAAAAATAATCTAAGGAATAGATGAAGCCTCTTACTCTAATATACATGCTCAAGGGAGACATTCCTGAAAACTGAAGTTTTCTGCTTAAAGCAAATACTCTGTGGGAAATGGAACTCGTAATCTCTTGTTGTTTCATATTTTGGAGGAGGCCCAGGGCTGCAATAGATAAATTGTAAAACTTCTCATTTTATATTGCTCCTCCATGTTGGGGACACCCTGAAGGAGTGCGGGTTACATATATGATCATTCTCCTGTAAACTTTTTCAAATTTCTATGATAATAATTATAATAAGCTGCAACTGAGTTTTTCTGACTCAAATACAATATCATCCCTTAGCTATTGAACATTTGATCTTATGATGATACCTTATATTACGATGCTGCCTTACAATACAATAATTAACGGTAATGGTAAGACAAAGGTTTATTAAAGGATCCAGCAAACACTAGGCGCTGATTTGTAAATGTTATAATGTGGATTATATTATGGTATATTTCATCATAGTCTCATGAGATAGGTACTGTTATGGGATACATTTTACTAATCTGGACACTGAAATTTACACTTGGAAAAATTAGGTGAATGGTTATATATCATAGTGGCTCAGAAGGTAGTCAGCCTGCCATGCTGGAGACCTGGGTTTGATCCCTGGGTTGGGAAGATCCCCTGGAGGAGGCATGGATACTCACCCCAGTATTCTTGCCTGGCATATCCTCATGGACAGAGGAGCCTGACGGGCTACTGTCCATGGGGTTGCAAAGAGTCAGACACGACTGAGGAACTAAGCAGGCATCATATAATGAATAATTTCTGAATATTACAGCTGATATGTTATGGTAATAGTTGAGCTGTTCAGTTGCCAAGACATATCTGTCTCTTTAACCCTGCAGCATACCAGGCTACTCCATCTCCCCCAGAGTTTGCTCCAATTCATATTCACGGAGTCAGAGGTGCTATCTAACCATCTCATCCTCTGCCCTTTCTTCTCCTTTTGCCTTCAGTCTTTCCCATCATCAGGATCTTTTCCAATCAGTCAGCTATTCACATCAAGTGGCCAAAGAGTTGGAGCTTCAGCATCAGTATCACTTCTTATAATAAATGTTCAAGGTTGATTTCCTTTAAAATTGGCTGGATGGACCTCCTTGCATTTCAAGGAACTCTCAAGAGTCTTTTCCAACATCACAATTAAAAGGCATTAGTTCTCTGTTCTCAGTTCTCTTCATGGCCCAACTATCACACCAGTCCATGACACACCAGTACATGAGTGCTGGAAAAGCCCTAGCTTTGACTACATGGACCTTTGTCAGAAACGTGATGTCACTTTATTTTTTTAATATGCTATCTAGGTTTACCATATTTTTCCTTCCAAGGAGCAAGGATCTTTTAATTTCATGGCTGCAGTCACCATTCTCAGTGACAATAGCATGCATGCTAAGTTGCTTCAATTATGTCTGACTCTTTGAAACTCCATGGACTGTAGCCCTCCAGCCTCTTCTGGAATTCTCCAGGCAAGAATTCTGGAGTGGACTGCCATGCCCTTCTCCAGGAGATCTTCCTGACCCAGGGATCAAACCCATGTCTCATGTCTCCTCCATTGGCAGGCAGGTTTTTTTTTTTTTAACCACTAGCACCACCTGGAAAGCTACAGTGATTTTGGAGCCCAAGAAAATAAAACCTGTCACTGTTTTCACTTTTCTTCCTCTCTTATTTGCCTTGAAGGGATGGAATTGGATATCATGATCATAGTTATTTTAGTGTTCAGTTTCAAGCTAGCTCTTTCACTCTCCTCCTTCAACATCTTCAAGAGGCTCTTTAGTTTCTCTTTGCTATCATTAAAGTGGTATCATCTGCATATCTGAAATTGCTGAGATTTCTCCAAGCAATCTTGATTCCTGCATGTGATTCATCCAGCCTGGCATCCCACATGATGTACTATCCATATAAGTTAAATAAGCAGGGTGACAATACACAGGCTTGATGTAGTCTTTCCCAGTTTTGAACCAGTCAGTTGTTCCATGTCTGGTTGTAACTCATTTCTTGACCTGCATATAGGTTTCCCAGGAGACAGATTAGGTGGTCTGGTAAACCCATAACTTTAAGGATTGTCCACAGTTTGTTGTGATCCATAGAGTCAAAGGCTTTAGTGTAGCCAATAAAGCAGAAGTAGATGGTGTTGCTGGAATTCCTTTATCTATGATCCAAGGAATGTTGGAAATTTGATATTTGATTCTTCTGCCTTTTCTAAATCCAGCTTGTATGTAGGGTAGCTCTCAGTTCACCTACTGCTAAAGCCAAGCTTAAGTGACTTTGAGCATAATTTTGATAGCATATGAAATAAGTGCAACTGTACGGCAGTTTGAACTCTCTTTGACATTGCCCTTACTTGGGATGGGAATAAAAGTTGACATTTTCTAGTCCTGTGCACTCTACTGAATTTTCTAAATTTGCTGACATATTGAGTGAAGCATGTTAACATATTGAGTTAACATGTTAACCGTATCTTTTTTTTTTTTTTTTTTTTTTTTTTTTAGGATTTGAAATAGTTCAGCTGGAACTCCATCACCTCCACTAACTTTGTTTACAATAATTTTTCCTAAGACCCACTTGAATTCACATTTTGTGATGTATAGCTCTAGGTTAGTGACCACACCATTGTTGTTATAAAAATTATTAAGCCCTTTTTTTGTATAGTAGTTCTGTGTATTTTTGCCACCTCTTCTTAATCTCTTCTGTGTCTGTTAGAGCCTTACTGTTTCTGTCCTTTATCACGCCCATCTTTACATGAAATGATTCTTTGATATCTCCAATTTTCTTGAAGAGATATCTTTCGCATTTTAATCTGTTCCTCTATTTCTTTGTACTGTTCATTTAAAAAGGCCTTCTTGTGTCTTCTGTTATTCTTTGGAACTCAACATTCAGTTGGGTGTGTATTTCCCCCTCTCCTTTATCTTTCACTTCTCTTTCCTCAGCTATTTGTAGAGCCTTCTCAGACTACCACGTTGCCTTTTTGTATTTCTTTCACCTTGGGATAATTTTGATCATTGCATCCTTTAAAATGTTATGAACTTCCATCCACAGTTCTTTAGGCACTTTGTTTACCAGATCTAATTGCTTGAATCTATTTGTCACCTTCAATGTATAATCAACCAGGATTTGATGTAGGTCATACCTGAATGACCTAGTGGTTTTCCCTACTTTGTTCAATTTAAGCCTGAGTTTTGCAATAAAGAGCTCATGATCTGAGCCACCGTCATCTCCAGGTCTTGTTCTGGCTGCCAGTATAGAGATTCTCCATCTTCAGTGCAAACAGTACAATCAATCCGATTTTGGTATTGATTGACAACCTAGCAATGACCACGTGTAGAGCTGTCTCTTACGCTTTTGGAAAAGGGTGTTTGCTATGACCAGTGTACGCTCTTCACAGAGCTGTGTTAGTCTTTGCCCTATTTCATTTTGTAATCCAAGGACAAAATTACCTGTTATTCTTGGTATCTCTTGACTTCCTTGTTTTGCATTCCAATTCCTTATGATGAAAGGGATAATTTTCCCTTTTTTGGTGTTGGTTTTAGAAGGCATTGTAGGTCTTTGTAGACCAGTCAATGTCAGCTTCTTTGATATGCGTGATTGTGGCATAGATTGGATGACTGTGATGTTGAATGTTTTGCTCATTCTGTCGTTTTTCACCTTGCACCCAAATTGCAGACTTTTGTTGACTCTGCCTCTCCATTTCTTCTAAGGGGTTCTTGCCTACAGTAGTATATATAGTGGTCATCTGAATTAAATTCACCCATTCCCACCCTTTCAGTTCACTGATTCCTAAAACGTCGATGCTTGCTCTTGCCATCTCCTACTTGACCAAGTTCAATTTACCTTGATTCATGGACCTAACATTCCAGGTTCCTATGCAATACTGTTCTTTATAGCATCAGACTTTACTTTAATCAGCAGACACATCCCCAACTGAACATGATTGCTGCTTTTGCTCAGCTGCTTCCTTCTTTCTGGAGCTATTAGTAATTGCCTGTCACTCTTCCCCAGTACAACATTGGACACATTCTGACCTGGGGGGCTTATCTTCTGGTGTAATATGCTTTTGCCTTTCCATATTACCCTCAAAGAAAAGCTATGAAAAACGTAGACAGCATATTCAAAACCAGAGACATCATTTGCCAACAAAGGTTTGTATAGTTGAAGCTATGATTTTTCCAGAAGTCTTATATGGATGTGAGAGTTTGACCATAAAGAAGGCTGAGCACCAAAGAATTGAAGCCTTTGAACTGTGGTGCTGGAGAAGACTCTTGAGTGTCCCTCAGACAGCAAATAGATCAAACCAGTCAATTTCAAAGGAAATCAACCCTGAATATTCATTGGAAGGACTGATGGGAAAGCTGATGTTCCAATACTTTGGCCACCTAATGTGAAGAATTGACTTATTAGAAAAGACTCTGATAACTGGAAAGGTTGAGGGCATGAAGAGAAGGGGACGACAGAGGATGAGATGTTTGGATAGCATCACCAACTCAATAGACTTGAGTTTGAGCAAATTCCAGGTGATAGTGAAAGATAAGGAAGGCTGGTGTACTGCAGTTCATTGGGTTGCAAGGAGGTGGATACAACTCAGCGGATGAACAACAATAGCACCAATACACTTCCCCTGGGATTCTCCAGAAAAGAACACTGAAGTTGCTTGCTATTTCTCCTCCAGTGGACTGCGTTTTGTCAGAACTCTTCACTATGGCCCATTTATCTGGGGTGGCCTTGCATGGTATGACGCAAAGCTTTCTTGAGTTACACAGTCCCTTTGTCATGATAAGGCTGTGACCCAAGAAGTTGCAGTGCAACAACCTAAACTATAATCTTACTCATTGCACCTACTTCACCTTAATAACCCTGTCAGATGATATTTTTTATAAAATTGTCCTATAGGATTTCTAACTGCATGATGATAATACTCATAGTTCTTAGATGTAGTTAGCTAAAATTAAGTAGGCTATTCCATATTGGCCCAGGAATAGAAAAATTGTTGCTAACAATAAAATTTTTGATAGCTATCTTCTGTAATATGAGGCACAGAGAGATAGTTTCTTAAGCTTCTCTGCTTAGTGTATATAAATTTTTATCTCTAACTGAGAAGAACATTTAAGTGCTTTATGAATAGATTCCTATTTTTAACCTGTTTAACTTGTTTACAAAATAGAACATGAGTTAGTACTTAATCTGTAAACCCTCTTTACCACTTCCTTAAATTTGTTTTAAGGAGTATTTTCTTGAAATGTGATAGTTTAACCATCAGTCTTATGTTGTAAGATTTGATAAACAAGTTCATGTTTTTGCATTCTTTCACAAATATTCAGTATCTTCTCTCTTAGAACTAATTACTGCAGCTCTAGTGCTGAGAATGCTACTACCATAATTCTCTTTCACCACTGCCCTCAGATTCACTAGTAGTGAATTTATCACCTTAATGAACAAACAACTTAATAGCTAAATCCATTGCACACTTTCATCTTATATTCTTCCCCATAGCCTTTGACATTATTAGTAACTAGTCATTCCCTACAAGAATTTTCATCCTTATAATCCCTGTCATTACACACACTTTCAGTTCAGTTCAGTTCAGTTCAGTTGCTCAGTCATGTCTGACTCTTTGCGACCCCATGAACCACAGCACACCAGGCCTCCCTGTCCATCACCAATTCCCAGAGTCCACCCAAACCGATGTCCATTGAGTCAGTGATGCCATCCAACCATCTCATCCTCTGCCATCCCCTTCTCCTCCTGCCCTCAATCCCTCCCAGCATCAGGGTCTTTTCCAATGAGTCAGCTCTTCGCATCAGGTGGCCAAAGTACTGGAGTTTCAGCTTCAGCATCAGTCCTTCCAATGAACACCCAGGACTGATCTCCTTTAGGATGGACTGGTTGGATCTCCTTGCAGTCCAAGGGACTCTCAAGAGTCTTCTCCAACACCACAGTTCAAAACCATCAACTTTTCAGCACTCAGCTTTCTTTATAGTCCAACTCTCACATCCATACATGACCACTGGAAAAACCATAGCCTTGACTAGACAGACCTTTGTTGGCAAAGTGATGTCTCTGTTTTTCAATATGCTACCTAGGTTGGTCATAACTTTCCTTCCAAGGAGTAAGTGTCTTAATTTCATGACTGCAATCACCATCTGCAGTGATTTTGGAGCCCAGAAAAATAAAGTCAGCCACTGTTTCCACTGTTTCCCCATTTATTTGCCATGAAGTGATGGGACCAGATGCCATGCCCAGTTGATGTCTCAACATATCCTTTCTGAACTGTTCTTTCTCTGTGTAGGTGACACATTATTAACATAATTCTGTAAAGAAAATTGATGCATCTATACAATGGAATACAACTCAACCATAAGAAGGATGAAATAATGCCATTTGCAGCTACATGGATGGATGTAGAGATTTTTATACTCAGTGAAATAAGTCAGAAAAAGAAAGACAAATATTATATGATATCACATATATACGTGTGCGTGTGCGTGTGTGTGTGTACCCCACGAACTTTAGTAGTCTAGCCTCCTCTGTCCGTGGAATTCTCCAGGCAAGAATACTGGAGTGGGTTGCCATTTCCTTCTCCAGGTTATTTTCCCAAGCTAGGGATCTAACCCAGGTTTCCCGCATTGCAAGCAGATTCTTTACCGTTTGAGCCACCAGGAAAACCATATATATATATATAAATATCTATTGTTCAGTCGGTCACGTCTGCCTCTTCGTGACACCATTGACTGTAGCACACCAGGCCTCCCTGTCCATCACCATCTCCCAGAGCTTGCTTGAACTCATGTCCATTGAGTCAGTGATGCCATCCAACCGTCTCATCCTCTGCCATCCCCTTCTCCTGTTCTAATTGTTGCTTCTTGATTGCATCCAGGCTTCACAGGAGGCAGGTAAGGTGGTCTGGTATTCCCATCTCTTTAAGAACTTTCCAGAATATGTTGTAATCCACACAGTTAAAGGCTTTAGCTTGGTCAATGAAGTAGAAGGATATTTTTTTTTCTGGAATAATCTTCATTTTTCTATGATAAAATTTTTGTTGGCAATTTGATCTCTGATTCTTCTGCTTTTTCTAGATTCAGCTTGAACATCTGCAAGTTCTCGGTTCATGTACTGTTCAAGCCTAACTTGCAGAACTTTGAGCATTAGTTTGCTAGTGTGTGAAATGAGTTCAATTGTATAGTAGTCTGAATATTCTTTGGCATTGCCCTTCTTCAGGATTGGAATGAAAACTGACATTTTCCAGTCCTGTGGCCACTGCTGAGTTTTCCAAATTTGCTGGCATATTGAGTGCACCACTTTAGAGGCAGCATCTTTCGGGGTTTGAAATAGCTCAACTGAAATTCCATCACATGTATATATATATATGAAGTCAACACAATAGTAAAGAGACTATAAGCCCCAAAACTTTCTTTGCACTGACGGTGTTTTAATCTTGAATCTTATCTAGAAAGTAACTTAAATCTTTCATAATGTGTGTCTCACACCTCCTGTGCCTACCTGTATCAGATCACCTAGACTTTTTACTACAGTTCACAGGAGTGGAAACACCCTAAGAGATTTCTTTAGGTTGCGTATATCCTTGTCCCTCGTCTCATCATGAAGCGGCAACCTTATTTTCTCTTGGTAACCTTTAATCACCCCAATCAACACTTTATTTTAATGTTTGTTCTATTGGTCCAGAGTTCAGTTAGCAACATATTATCAAATACCAGTCTTATATTCCAGTTCAAGGTAACTCTCTCTACGCTCTCTTGCTTTAGTTGGACACAAGAATCAGAAGCAACTTTCCACCTATTGATTCCTCCTACTACAAAAGAAACAGCACTTTGTTCACTGATTCAGAATATATATATATATCTTCTGGTATAAGAGAAAAACTAAGATCATGATCTTTTATTCCCTCACCGGTACCGTAACTGAGTTCTATGTCTAACTCCTACATGAGTCATATATCTCTCTGTGTGATTGACTGGTTATCAGTGATGGGATATACTTCCTGCTGTTAAATGGTTTCAGTCAGTTCAGTTCAGTTCAGTCACTCAGTCGTGTCCGACTCTTTGCGACCCCATGAATTGCAGCACGCCAGGCCTCCCTGTCCATCACCAACTCCTGGAGTTTACTCAAACTCATGCCCAACGAGTCAGTGATACCATCCAGCCATCTCATCCTCTGTCGTCCCCTTCTCCTTCTGCCTCCAATCCCTCCCAGCATCAGGGTCTTCTCCAATGAGTCAACTCTTCGCATGAGATGGCCAAAGTATTGGAGTTTCAACTTCAGCATCAGTCCTTCCAACGAACACCCAGGACTATTCTGCTTTAGGATGGACTGATTGGATCTCCTTTCAGTCCAAGGGACTCTCAAGAGTCTTCTCCAACACAACAATTCAAAAGCATCAATTCTTCGGCACTCAGCTTTCTTCACAGTCCAACTCTCATATCCATACATGACCATTGGAAAAACCATAGCCTTGACTAGATAGCTTACCTGCCCAGAAACAATGCTATAACAATTGGCATGCCATAGAAGGAGATTTTTCCTGTGGTTATCATTGCCTGTGAAGCATGGCAAATGAAGAAAGGCCAACCCTTGCCAGGATAAGTATCCACTCCAAGGTGAACAAATCACTGCTTCCTCCATGACAGAAGACAGTAAATACAGTCAAAACATAGTCAAGTGGCTGACTGGTTCCTTGTTTTCCCCTTCTCACTGATTATGATGTCATTTTGGTATTGACATTGGTTTCTGCTGCTGGCAGAATTGAAAAGCAGTTTTGATGGTAATGGAATCAGCTGTGGCAAGGATGACCCACGTGTTTGATTTCAGGCAACTCCTGAATGTCTGTCACCGACACATAATAGGTTCATAGAATCCCAACCCCACTGCAAAGGGACACAGGAAGCATTCTATTTACCACCTAAATGCTACATGGCCCCACTCTGTGACCCATGGAATAGCATTTTCATAAGTCAGCGTCCAATAATCACAGGACTTGGTGACAAGAAAAGGAACTTGGCTAAATGGTTGCATACCCCCTGGAGAAGGCCAGGAAGATTTTGGTGATATCTCAGGGTGTTTCCCAAAGGAAATCAAAAGGCTTCATTCAAAGAGCTCTGCATTTATTAAACCACGGGAGTGCTGATAAGGCACCAAAACTATCATACTGACCGAAGCTTATTTTCCATTAGCCAGAACTAAAGGCTTTTGTTTGTGCCGTTTTTGTGTGTTTTTTGGACATTTGAAGGTTGTCCATGAAATCAGGGGTACGATGAGCAATTTGACATCCTCAAAGACTCCTCCAAGCCAAAGTAGTCTCGTTATTGTGTTAGCTCTGGTCTCTATGACAATGACCATTTCTCTTGGTACTAAGGAGCTAAATTCATTCTCACTAAAATGAGCCCCTATTAATAACAATATCTCCAATATTTATCTTAATACTTCAGAGAAAAGTAACTATAATACTTACTTAAATAAAGTTTTTATTAAATACTTACTTAAATATAGTTTTGGTTTTACAGAAAAAATTTGGGGAGAACAGGGTCCTCATATACTCCATAAAATTTCTCCTGTTATTATCATACTTTATACATTTTTACAGTTAATAAACAAATACTGATAAACTATTTATTATTAACCAAGGTCCAAAGTCTATTCAGATTTTTTAAATTTTCCATATATTTTTTTTTTCTGTGCTAGAACCTTATCGAAGGTACTCCATTATATTTAGTCATCACGCGTCTTTACGTTCCTATGGCTCTGAGAGTTACTAATGTGCTTTTCAAGGTTATTGAAACTATTCAAAATGTTTATCAATGTCACTATTAAGGGAGATTCTTTTGACTTTCATAATGAACATAATTGATGAATTGTTTAACTCTCTCTTCATTCAATGTAGACCAAAACTGAGTTTATGATTTAATCAACCAAGCAGGTAAACAATTTGAACTCTTCCCCATTAATCAATCTATCACAATATATTGAAATTCATCTTTAATAGTTCCATAATGATAAATCCAACACCATGTTAAATTCTGTTCCTCTCTGTTTTGTGCAATATACATAGAATCTACTTTTACACATATGCTCCCGATTTTTGCCAATATAAATAGAAAATCTGAAGTTGCTTTGATATTCAAATATTTCTATCCGACTTTGACTTTATATGGTGCATGGTGTGATACTAGAGTCTGGATTGATAATGAGAATTTGTTGTGATTAGTCCTAAGGGAAGTTGACACTTGCTTGCAAGATACATTTGTGAAGTTTCAGTCAAGGAATCAAAGTTAGCATGATTATTATAAAGTAATAATTTTTCATAGGAGCAATATCTTATACTAATGTGGACGAAGCTAGGGAAGGTCCACAAGAGAAGCTAAAGGATGAAGGGGTATTTGCTCACCAGCCTTCCTGTTGCTGGTTTTGTCAGAGAGGGATTCTGGAGGGGAAATGATGCATTTGCGTGTGGAAGCCTTTTGCCCTGAGTCTTGCGGTGGAGCTACTGTTGATCAGTAGGGACAGAAGTAAAGGAGAAGGTTAGGCATGGATTATTGTAGAATAAGGCTTCCCTGGTGGCTCAGATGGTAAAGCATCTGCCTACAATGTGGGACATCGGGTTTGACCCCTGGGTCAGGAAGATCCCCTGGGGAAGGGAAAGGCTACCCACTCCAGTACTCTTGCCTGGAAAATCCCATGGACAGAGGAGCCTGGTGGGCTACAGTCCATGTGGTCGCAAACAGCCAACAGGACTAAGCGACTTCACTTTCACTTTCATTGTAGAATGAGGCCAAATGGCAATCCACCGGAATTTCTGCATCTGTCTCCAAGGAGAGAGCAATGACCAGAAGGAATCTGGTAGCATCTCCATATCTGCTCTTGCCACCTCTATCCATGATGGCCTTCACAGAGGAATAGTAATTTGTACTCACTTCAGCTTTCCAAATCACATCCAAATTTCTGTTTTCATCAACTCTAACCTAGAAGTAGGCAATAAAGGGAATTCTGGGAATTTTAGTTTCATTGCAGGCAGCACAGTATTAAATCATCACAAATTCCACTTCAGCAGATCACATGAACTCAAGCTCCATCTGAGTTTCAGGTATAGAAGCTCTGTAGCAACAGGAATAGCAGAATATTTTAGGGCAGAATTATAATGTTCATGGTTTTCTGACTGAATCAAGCCCAAAATTAAAACTTGAGCCTAACATCATTACTTCAAATTCTCTACTATAGCTATAGGAAAGCAGCCCACTCCACAGTTCTTATACCCCTCAACTCCATTGCACTGTTCACTTTATCCAGAAAAGCTTGTCTTCAATATGTTTTGTGCAGGAAATGAGGGGAGTTAATTTAACTGTTAATTGAATTAACAGTCCTGGACTTCCAGGGTTCCTTTTTCTAGGGCTCATGGATCCTCACAGCCTTCAAGCAACTCAGGAAAAAAATAAGATATTGTAAAGTATGTTTCTTGAAGTCTGTTACAGGGAACCACTTCCAGATTCTAATTATGTTATAGACATTCTTGGTCTGTAGGCAACAGAACTAGATGTAGCAATCTTAAGCATGAGGAAATGTTTTGAGGCACATATAATTCAAAGCATCATTAGAAAGGCCAAGAAATGAAGCTCTAAAAGGAGCTTCTAGAGGATTCCCAATATCACACTATGAGGGTAAAGAGAGAAGAGAGAAAGAGAGAAAATGCTGCCTATCACCATTTCAGGACACTGTGGAGTCAAGCTGTCACCTTCCAAAACCACACCACCACTACACAGTGCGCACCAGCAATGAGGATGCTCCACACCCCGGAGCCTCTAAGCGCCAAGCTCCACACCCCGAAGCCTCTAAGCGCCAAGCTCCACACCCCGAAGCCTCTAAGCTCCAAGCTTCACACCCCCAAGCCTCTAAGCTCCAAGCTTCACACCCCCAAGCCTCTAAGCTCTAAGCTTCACACCCCCAAGCCTCTAAGCTCCAAGCTGAAGTCTCCAAAAACTAAACTGTTGGAAATAAAGCAAGGTGGCTAAGTGGTAAAGACTCTTGAGAGTCCCTTGGACTGCAAAGAGATCCCAACCAGTCGATCAATCCTAAAGGAAATCAGTCCTGAATATTCATTGGAAGGACTGATGCTGAAACTGAAACTCCAATACTTTGGCCACCTGATGCAAAGAACTGACTCCTTGCAAAAGACCCTGATGCTGGGAAAGATTGAAGGTGGGAGGAGAAGGGGATGACAGAGGGTGAGATGATTGGATGGCATCACCGACTCGAAGGACATGAGTTTGAGTAAGCTCTGGGAGTTGGTGAAGGACAGAGAAGCCTGGTGTGCTGCAGTCCATGAGGTAGCAAAGAGTTGGACTCAA
This sequence comes from Cervus elaphus, assembly GCF_910594005.1. Taxonomy (NCBI): domain Eukaryota; kingdom Metazoa; phylum Chordata; class Mammalia; order Artiodactyla; family Cervidae; genus Cervus; species Cervus elaphus. Next base: position 79,916,497 of record NC_057835.1, read on the forward strand.
CTGAGCAACTGAACTATGCGGTAAAGAATCAGCCTGCCAATTCAGGAGATGCAGGAGACCTGGGTTCAATCCCTGTGTCAGGAAGATCCCTTGGAGTAAGAAATGGCAACCCAATCTAGCATTCTTGCCTGGAGAATCTCATGGACAGAGGAGCCTGGTGGGCTACCTGTGAAATCCCAAAGAGATGACTGAGCACATGCACACAAACCCTTTCTGCAAGTGAAACACCAGAAATGCAGGTTTTATTTTTCAAGTCTCTACAAATCAGAAAGTCCTGCCCGGAGGTAGTTTCGGGTTGGCACCGAGCAACCCAAACCTAGTGGTTGCTAACCTAGGCTTAGCCAACCAAATGCACCAGCTGCCGGCTTAAGGTTGTAATCAAGGGATGCAAATAAGCAGAAGCTGTCAGTGATTCCTGTTTGGATGTAGTCGTAGCAACATGGCTCTTTCTTTCTTTCCCTTCTTTTTTTTTTTTTTTTTGGCCCAGCACTGCTGGCAAGCTGGCAATTCAGTACCAAGACTCCCAACGCGGGCTGTCGTGTTTAGGGCTCAGCTGCAGCTTCAGTCAGCAGTGTTCTTCCCATCTAATGTTCAGTCTAATTTGGCTGTTCAGTCTAACTCTGGCTCTTAACTTCCTTTGTGTGGTCCTTATTTTCCAGAATTTGTTCTTTAGGCTTCCTTAAAATTCTTTAAGCTACACAGTACTCTTTTATTAAATTGCTTTTACTCTTTAAATCAGGTAATGTCTCTATTGCTTGCAAGTTGATGACTTGAATATTACTTATATAAAGATTTTTATCCTTCTAAAATGCTATCGAAAATACTATCAATAGGAAAGAAAATAATAAAACTTCTGCACACAGATTTTTGTTAGGAGAATGGGTTACTAAGACCGTAAAAGACAAGCCCTTTAAACGCATGATTATTATTTGTAGATATTTCATTGATATGTATTATATATATCATGTAGGTTTTAGATGATATTTATGATTCTCTAAAGTCGCAACGGCATGTACATTTTGTATGGAGATTTTATAATGTCACACGTAAGAATTGTGTATCTTTTACTGTGACGTAGACACGTTTTCTCAGAACTTTTAAGAAGTAGTAGTAGTGTCATAGACATCATGCATGGATACAGGAAAAAGATGAGGTTCTGATAATTCACTTCCCTATACTGGTTTCAAATGTCTCATCCATTAACTGGGGAACTGGATGATCTTTAAAACACTGTCTCTAAAATTCTATGATAATATGTAATTTTATCAGTTTAAATGATCACATATTAAAGCAAATTTTAAAAACTATAGTGTTGCATATGTCAATCGTGAAAAAAAAGTGAAAGTGAAAGTCGCTCAATTGTGTCCGACTCTTTGTGACCCAATGGACTCTACAGTCCCTGGGATTCTCCAGGCCAGAACACTGGAGTGGGCAGCCTTTCCCTTCCCCAGGGGATCTTCCCAACCCAGGGATTGAACCCACATCTCCTGCATTGCAGGCGGATTCTTTACCAGCTGAGCCACCGGGGAAGCCCTTGTAATATTGTGCATATTACACTGCTCAAATAGACGCTCTATATCATTATTTTATAGGAAACATTTGTTTAAAATATGAATTAACTGGTTTACTGAAAGCAGCTGGCCGACAGCTTATTAGATTTGTCATTTGTTCCAAGTCTGGCCCGTTTCTTCTGAATCCGTTACTTGCCTTTGCCTGGTCTGCGTGGTATCATGAGCTGACTGGTTCCTCCCGGCTGCCCTCCTGGTCTTGCCACCGAACTCAGCCCGTGCCTCCAACCTCGAGGGCGTGAGAAGGCTCAGTACGAGCCGCCTTTCCCTCTCTGTCTTCCCCATGTCTCCGGGTCTTTCTAATTGTGTATGTGGGTCTCCATTGCTTTCTCTCTCTCTCTCCTCTACTTTGAGCAGCTTCCTTAGCAGCTTCGGGAATTCCTATTTAGATTCTGGGCCAATTTCATATTTTTTAAACTTTTCAAAAACAGTATTATGGACATTTTTCACAGGAAAGTCAATTCATCTGGTAATGACCTTAAAGTCACTCTACAGTTTAAGGTTACTGGACTCTCCCTGTTTAATTTAAATACGCTTCTCTATTGAGTGAAACTATATTACATACTATGCAATTTCTACCCTAGTAAACCTCCACAAGGATAATAATTTAAAGCATTACCCTTCTATTATTCACAGTTACGACTGCTGGAAGTCCAGACTGGCTCCACTGGATGCTCTGCTTAGCATCTCAAAAGGCTGGAGTAAAAAGTGGGCCAACCTGGAGTCCAAACTGGAGGTTTTAAAGGAGAGTCGACATATGGGGTTTTCTGGGTTTTCAGTAGAGCTCAGTTCCATGTGACTGTAGGAGTGAGGTCCTTCTTTCTTTGTCCAGATACCTAACGATCGGTCAATGGTCATCCTCGCTTTCTTGAAGCGACCTTCATCCCGTGACTGGGGGCCCCTCCGTTGTCACAGCTCGAGGGGAAGCGTTGAGTCTCTCTGCTGCCACCTGTTCACACCTCTTTATCGTCCCCTCCTCGGAGCCAAGAGAAAGCTTTGCTTCTAAGAGCTCCCGCGAATACATTGGGCCTATCAGAATAATCCAGGATAATCTCCCCATATGAAGGTCAACTGATAGGTAAATTTAATTATACCTACAAAGCCCCTTTTGCCATCTGATGCAACGTATTCACAGGTATGACATTACGGGGCAAAAGTCATGGAGGCCAACATTCTGCCCATCACAAATATATCTTAGAGAAAAGATGTAATATAACAATAAGCTAGACAAATATCAGGAGAATATATTATTTTAAAGCAGGCAGAATAAGTGAATCATTTCATGACAGATTAAATGGAAGATTTTTGAAGAATTAAAAAAAAATCTGTTAAGTTTTGGAGTCATCTCAAAGAAACAGGCTTTCCTAAGGAAGACACTTCATGTGTATGTATATACTTGTGCCTGCACCAAGTCGGTGCCAGCCTCTGGGATCGTTCATCGCAGCTCATGGGCTCTCTAGCTGTGGTGCACAGACTCCGGAACGTGAAGGCTCAGTAGTCGCGGGACACGGACTTCGTTGCCCCCACGGCATGTGGGACCATAGCGACCATATCAAGGTTGGGACCTGCACGTCCAACCACTGAAAGGCAAACTCTTAACCACCGGACCCCGAGGGAAGACCTATGAAGGGTTTAATATGTGAATATACAGCATATTCTGTGAGATATTTGATAAAGAATCATTTCTAATATTTATTTAACTATAGAACCTTGTTTTGGATAAGTACCTTTAAGAACAACAGGTTCGTGGCAGTCAATTATAAAACACCAGCTTCCAAATCCTATATATGAATATATGTTCTAAGTTACTAAATAAAATGTAAATATGTAAAATACAAAAATTACTTTAAAAAAGCATTTACCAGATTTAAATATTATTTATTTAGCTCAAGAAGCAAAGATTAATTAATTTGGGCATAAATATAAATATATTAGAAGCTATCAATAAAACTAATGGCTTCAATAGATGCCAAAAGGGCTTTCAATAAAATCCATTACCTGTAATTAATACAGAAATTATCTTAAAATATTAAAGCATAAATTTATGTAGCCGAGATATACATATCTCATGCTAATAGCCAAAATGATATTTAAGTTTCAAAAGGTGGAGATATTTCATATGAAGAAATAATCAGTGAGGTTGGCTATAGCTATTATTTTATTATTAACTTATTTTTTTGGCTCCAAACTTACTGCAGACAGCAAAAGCAGCCATGAGATTAAAAGACGCTTGCTCCCTGGAAGGAAATCTATGACAAACCTAGACAGCATACTAAAAATCAGAGACATTACTTTGCCGACAAATGTCCATACAGATAAAAGCTATTGTTTTTCCAGTAGTCATGTACAGAGGCGAGAGTTAGACTGTAAAAAAGGCTGAGCACCAAATAACTGATGCTTTTGAACTGTGATGCTGGATAAGACTCACGAGAGTCCCTTGGACTGCAAGGAGATCCAACCAGTCCATCCTAAAGGAGATCAGTCCTGAATATTCATTGGAAGGACTGATGCTGAAGCTGAAACTCCAATCCTTTGGCCACCTGATGCGAAGAGCTGACTCATTGGAAGAGACCCTGATGCTAGGAAAGACTGAAGGCAGGAGGAGAAGGGGACGACAGAGGATGAGATGGTTGGATGGCATCACCTTTTCGCACATGAATTTCAGCAAAGTCCTGGAGATTAGGAAGGACAGGGGAGCCTGGTGTGCTGCAGTCCATGAAGTCTCAAAGAGTCAGCATGACTCAGGGACTGAACAAGAAAAGCACTAACTATTATTCACTGTTGTTGTTAAGGATGTGTTCACCAATTCCAAAAAAGTTAAATTTGAGGAATAAAAGAGGCGTCCTTGAAATTCTATAATTGCAGTGACCCAATAAGGATCAGTACACTTCTTCCATGTGCTCTCAATATTTCCCTACCCTCTTCAAATAGGATCTGCTGAGTTTCAACATTTTTGGCCTATTTAAGTGTGTCTGTTTATTTATTTATTTATTTATTTCTGATACTTATACCAACCAACCTAGCTTCCTTAATGGTTTCTACCATTTATCTTCACTTTATTTCAAACTTGGACGTTTTGCTCTCTGAATGTCTTCCTCTTTCAAATAGGATTCTTTACAGAATAAAATAAAAAATGTAATTGGGGGGTCTGAAAAAATCTATTATTAAAGCAGACCTTCTCCATCTTCACCTACCTGAATAGAATTATTACACACAGTTGGTTCCATTCTATGAGACCAAAATCAAATGCATGCCAAGATTATATTTATTGTTGCCTTTCCTGTCTCCCCTTTTGGGCTTTTCTTTGCTCAGCTATAACTATCCTTAGGGACCTAACTCAATAAATTTCTCAGACAGTTCCCTTGGAGAATATGTCATGTTTTCCCTCCTTCCAGCTGCAATAACTGTGACATCTCGAATCTCATCTAACCCTGCTTAAAGTGATATAACAGTCAGTCTCTTAGCACTCTTGTCTCTTGTGTAACCACCCAGTATAGATTTCTCAAACATCAATATGGGCTATCTTTTGTTTTCCCATGTCCTGTATGAGATTGTCTCAATAATATATTAAATCCAAAGTTCCTCAGATTTTCACAAGCCATCCCTTTCTTTGCCATAGACTTAATTTGGTCAACTTCTGTGTTTTTATAATACTTGAAATTGTCATCTTTCCTAATCTAGCCATTTAAAATATTTAGATAAACTGGTATTTCAATTTTCCTTTGTTTTCTGTTTAGCCTGACCGCCAATATCTGTATCTATCCCCTTCTTTCTCTAGCTTCTGTTCTGAGTTAAAAAGCCAGAACCCATTTCTATAGATAGCATTTTTGCTTTCTTGTTTGTGCTTACTTGATTTTATAATTCTAATTATCCTTGAATTTTTTTTAGAATATTTAGTTGATAGGGTTGTCATCATCATTGTTCTTATTTAATCTCTAAGTCATGTACAACTCTTACGTGATGCCATGGACTGCAGCTTGCCAGGCTCCTCTGTCCTTGAGATTCTCCAGGCAAGAATCCTGGAGTGGGTTGCCATTTCCCTCTCCAGGGGCTCCTCCCCACCCAGGGATCAAAAGGGTGTCTCCTGCATTGCAGGCTGATTCTTTACCACTGAGCCAGCTGGGAAGCCCCAGCTGATAGGGTCAGAGTACATCAAAGGGAAGACCTCTTTTAAAGTTTTTTAAAATGGGTTAAATTTTAGTTTGTCCAAAAATATGGCTTCCCCTCCTAAAATAGGACTTCAATCAGCTTTGTGCTTTTATAAACCTTATCACACATCTACTGAGTTTTTGAAATAGAAACAATTGCAGTAATTGGAATCTCACTGGGAGAAAGGTGTTCTGCTCTATCTCAGTTCAGAATGCTTCATGACATATTAAAAATATTAGTAGAATTTGGGAGCTAGTACACCTAAAATGTCTCTCTTTAACAATACAATCAAAATTTCATCACATAGTATTAACAAAAGTCGTATGAAACAAATTTCATATTTCTGTATAACACGTGTAACAGAGAGCAGATGCCAGTAGAAGCTGTCCTCAGTTTAAGCTCACCAATATCCAGCTGGCCTCCTCTTTTTATGTCAGCTACTGTGTGTTCACTTTTCTGGCTTTCCATGTAAAAAATGGTAAATCCCTAAGATGTGAAAGGCAAACCTTACTTCAAATATACAGGTAAGTTACAACTTATCCAAAGAAAGACACTTTTATCTGCTGCCAAGAGCAAATTCTCACTTTCTCTGACATCTCCAACAAATCGGCCGTCGTCTGTGTTCAAAGACATCAGACAAACGCATGTTTCATTTGTAAAGAGCTTCTCCTCCGCCAAGCCCCCTGAGAGCCGCGGACACTCGTCTCACAGATGCGCGTCTCCAGCACAGCGGACACATGAGCTTTTGTGCATGCTGACCCACGCCGGCAGCTCTGCTCTGCTCCCAGCGGCGGTGTGGTGGGTAACTTCCTCAAAGCCCGGTCTTCTCTGCCATTTTACACCACGTTGCTTTCATTAGGGCACCGCTTTGCTCCTCTTCAGCCGCGGGAAACTGCTCTGCGCGCAGGGAAGCTACGTTGGAAGTGGAGGGAGTAAATTCTCCCCACAGCAATAACCAGAAGAGCGGCAAGCGGTGATTGATAGAGGCCCCAGTCTCCTTTTTTTTAATAATTCGTTGTATGGGCTGAATTGTATCCCCTCAAAATTCATATGTTAAATTCCTCAAACCATTGCATTTAGAGTGGCTTCTACATGGCATGTGCTCAATCTTCTCTTTGCAAAGAGTCTGACTGTTTGTGATCCCATGAACAGAGTGGGACTTTCCCGTCAAGAATACAGGAATAGGTTGCCACTAAGGTGCCAATTAAGATTAAATGAGGTTGTAAGGACCCAATAAGATAGGACTGGTGGCTTTAGAAGGAGAGGAAGAAAGAAACGTTTCTCTCTTTCCACACACATTCAAAGAAGTGATCTCAAAATGAAACCTATTTTACCAGTATCTTGGTTTAGACTTCATAGCATCCAGAATCATGAGAAAATAAATATATACTGTCTAATACATCCTCTCTATTATGTTTATGATAGCTATGGGAGCCTGATATAATTAAAACAGGGAATTCTGAAAGACTTCTTAAGAAGATTTGGTAGCTACTGTGATTTTGACGTACTGTTGTGTGTAAATTATATTTTGACATGCCTGGGTTTCTGTTGGTGAAAAACTCACAGGTACTGTTATTACTAATATTGCTTGTATACATTCATAATTAACAAATTCTGATGTTCTTGAAAAGGTGTGTGAAAATAAATGTGAGAATTTCCATTCAGTTCAGTTCAGTCGCTCAGTCGTGTCCTACTCTTTGTGACCCCATGAACAGCAGCACGCCAGGCCTCCCTGTCCATCACCAACTCCTGGAGTTTACTCAAACTCATGTCCATTGAGTCGGTGATGCCATCTCATTTTCTGCCATTCCCTTCTCCTCCTGCCCTCAATCTTTCCCAGCATCAGGGTTTTTTCCAATGTGTCAGCTCTTAGCATCAGGTGGCCAAAGTGTGAGAGTTTCAGCTTCAACATCAGTCCTTCCAATGAACACTCAGGACTGGTCTCCTTTAAGATGGACTGGTTGGATCTCCCTGCAGTCCAAGGGACTCTCAAGAGTCTTCTCCAACACCACAGTGCAAAAGCATCAATTCTTTGACACTCAGCCTTTTCATGGTCCAACTCTCCCATTCATACATGACTACTGGAAAACCCATAGCTTTGACTATACAGATCTTTTTTGGCAAAGTCTTGTCTCTGCTTTTAATATGCTATCTAGGCTGGCCATAGCTTTTCTTCCAAGGAGCAAGCATCTTTTAATTTCGTGGCTGTATCACCATCTGCAGTGATTTTGGAGCCCCCCAAAAAAGTCTGTCACTGTTTCCATTGTTTCCCCACCTATTTTCCATGAAGTGATAGGGTCAGATGCCATGATCTTCTTTTTATGAATGTTGAGTTTAACACCAGACTTTTCACTCTCCTCTTTTACCTTCATCTTCATCTTTAGTTCCTCTTCACTTTCTGCCATAAGGGCAGTGTCATCTGCATATCTGAGGTTACTGATATTTCTCCCTGCAATCTTGATTCCAGCTTGTGTTTCATCCAGCCTGGCATTTCTCATGATGTACTCTGCATATAAGTTAAATAAGCAGGGTGACAATATACAGCCTTAATGTACTCCTTTCCCAATTTGGAACCAGTCTGTTGTTCCATGTCTGGTTCTAACTGTTGCTTCTTGATCTGCATACAGATTTCTCAGGAAGCAGTTAACTGGCCTTATATTCCCGTCTCTTTCAGAATTTTCCATAGATTGTTGTGATCCACATAGTCAAAGGCTTTGGCATAGTCAATAAAGCAGAAGTAGATTTTTTTTCTGGAACTCTTGCTTTTTCTATGATCCAACAGATGTTGGCAATTTGATTTCTGGTTCCCCTGTCTTTTTTAAACACAGATTGAACATCTGGTATTTCTTGATTCATGTACTGTTGAAGCCTAGCTTGGAGAATTTTGATCACTAACTTGGAGAATTGCTCACTTCCTAAGTGGTCAATGCAAAGAAATAGAGGAAAACAATAGAATGAGAAAGACTAAAGATCTATTCAAGAAAATTAGAGGTACCAAGGGAACATTTCATGCAATGATGGGTACAATGAAAGACAGAAACGGTATGGACCTAATAGAAGCAGAAGATATTAAGAAGAGGTGGCAATAATACACAGAAAAACTATACAAGAAAAGTTCTTAATGACCCAGATAACCTTGATTGTGGGATCACTCATCTGGAGCCAGACATCCTGGAATGCGAAGTCAAGTGGGCCTTAGGAAGCATCACTACAAATGAAGCTAGCAGAGATGATAGAATCCCAGTTGAGCTATTTCAAATCCTGAAAGATGATGCTGTGAAAGTGTTGCACTCAATATGCCAGCAAATTTGGAAAAACTCAGCAGTGGCCACAAGACTGGAAAATATCTGTTTTCACTCCAATCTCAAAGAAAGGCAATGCCAAAGAATGTTCAAACTAGTGCACAATTTGACTCATCTCACACGCTAGCAAAATAATGCTCAATAATTTTTCCTTTAAGTTCATGAAACTTTTATATTCTAACTAAGGACCGTTTGTGAGTGTATGTACAACAGACTGAAAAATAGAGTAACTCTATTTGCTCATGTTCTGACTCCATGTTTGTTTATCTGGGGGCTTGAGAGAATCATAGATAACTGTGTAAGTGTGCTCATCTGTGCAAAGCCTTCAGCGCCACGTAACGTGGCCTTGCTTGGTGGCCCCTTTACGGCAGTTACGCCGTGGCTGCTCTGAATTCTCATCCAAGTGATGATGAAGGGCTGAGCACATAGGGGCAATCTAATGCCACCAACTAATGAATTATTTAAAGAATAGATACTTTTAGTTTCAGCAATCACATTAATTAACTTTTAAACATGACATGATGGGAATTCTCTGGTGATCCAGTGGTTAGGATTCTGTACTTTCATGGTCTATGGTGCAGGTTCAATCTCTGGTTGGGGAGCTAAGATTTCACAAGCCAGGTATGGCTGGGCCAAAAAAAGACATAAAAAGTTTACAGTATCATAAAGCTATTGTTAATATAATTAATATTATTCTCACTATTATTGACAATTATAATGGTGTTTATAAGCGCATCATTCTAATTTTCAATAAAATGTCAATGTGGCATTTATTTTTTGAAAACAATCATTTCCTTACTATGAGAAATGGGAACAACACAGAAAAATAAAAAGGAAATAAATATTCAGAAATCTTAAAATATCTTTATTGTTATTTTTGGTGAACTTTTTATATGAATATATATTCAAGCAAATAAATACATATATATCTAAGTTGTACATGGATAGATTCATATATACCATCTGTTGGATAAACTATAGTTTTGCAATACCGCACCCATGGACACCTACTTATTTTAATAACTACCACTATTTTGAACAGTTGCATGGTATTCAATTTTCTCCTATTTCATACTGTAGACATCTACTCTCTATTATTGAAAATATGTGTTTCAGTTTTTCTTTCTAAATGAATTATGTTGTAATAAGCATGCCTAATACATACACTTTTTTGGAATTTTTTTCATTTTATGTTTTTATATATATTGCCAAAGTAACATTTCAAATGATTAAATCAATTTACAATTAAACCAAAGGAAAACAAAGTTTCCATTTCTCAATTAACCAACACTCAATTACTAATAAATTTCTAAAATTCTATTTTCCTACCCAGATGTCTCAGGTGAGACCCAATTATGGAAACAAGAAATCCTAAAGAACAGCACTGGACTACCTTTGCTAAACATGTAAACCTCAAAACAGATTTGGCAGAACCTTATAGGCCATCGCCAATTTATCTTAAATTTAAGATTTTGCAAAAGAATTAAATAGAAATGAACAGTGAGAGGAGAATTTCTTTGAGGATAGCATTCAGAAGACTTCCCATCCAACCAGATATGCCTGTTTGTCTTGTCAAAATAAAAAAAAGTGTGGAGGGCTGAGGTGAATGCATCCTGCATTTTCAGGATCTGATTTTGCAAAGATGCTATATATATATTTTTTTTTTACCCCAAGGTCAAAATGGGAAAGGTTGTCATGCATGAGGCATTTTGAAAAACATTCTAGAAGAGACATGCTTGCCAGAAAAAGTCAGGAGGTTGATTTCCTCTCCCTTGAGAAAGGCTGTCTGTGGTGTCCAAGAGAAGCGTGGAGAAAATGTAAGATGTTAGCTGGCAACCCTAGCCCTAACCCTGCACGGACGCACGCGGCAGGGCCAGCCCGTCACACCGCGCGCTTCCCGGCTCGCCTCCTGCCATCTCTGAGGCAGATGCCCCGGAAGAACTGAAACGGGACGACGTGGCCCTGAACGAGGAGAAGAGCTATCCGGCCCAACGTTTCCCACAGACGTCTGAGCCCGGATCAGGCCTGAGGTGGGGGAGAGAATGAGGATCAGACAGGAATCTGAGAAGGTGGGGAGCGCTTCAAACTGAATGAGAGCTTGCAGTCTTGATATCAGCTTATATTTGACTTCTTAGAACTGTGAATTAACGAATGAAATTGACCACAGAAGTTAAGATCCCTTCCCAAACAATCATATCACAGAAAGTCCAAATGTTGTGATGATAAACAATATCTGATAATTTCTCTCACAATTTGAAGACTCTGTCTTGTTGTCAACCAGCAGACAGCACAAGTATTTGACTTTGGAAATCATATTCTTTTTATAATTGTGCTTTTTTTTTTTTTTCTTTTGTAAGGGACTTATTCCCCTCCTCTCTGGAAACTTTTAACTCTTCTTCATTCCATTTTTTTGCTTAAGTTTTAGCAACATTGATTCTGTTAGCAAATCTTTCTACTTTGTCTTTATTGTTCTAAATTTATTATTTTTTTTAAAAACAGTACAACCACATTTATTTTTCAATGTTAATTTTTTTGTTCCTTCTATCATCAGCTTAAAATAAGAACAGTTGTAAACTACAAAGAAATGTAATCATTTTTTTTTGCAGTTCTAATAGTTCTAACCTTAAGAAACATGTCTAAATTTCAAATTATATAAAGAAAATATTAACTTTACATTGAGGTTTCCCTGGTGGCTCAGAGGTTAAAGCGTCTGCCTCCAATGCGAGAGACCTGGGTTCAATACCTGGGTCAGGGAGATCCCCTGGAGAAGGAAATGGCAACCCACTCCAGTATTCTTGCCTGGAGAATCCCATGGACGGAGGAGCTTGGTAGGCTACAGTCCACACGATCGCAGAGTTGGACACGACTGGGTGATAACTTTATATTAACTGAAGTTAAGTCTTCAGATCTAATCATTGTAAATGTATTAATTTAAAGTTGTCATTAGTTCTATTGGGAATCAGTGGATGCAATTAACCATCCATCAATATAAAATATATCAGAGCCTAAAGACACACTTTGATGTATGTTGGCAAAGTTAAATGAACCTAAGATTTTAATCTGGCACTCCCATTAACCAAGAATATAGAAGGATAGTTATTCTCTTATTTATCAACTCATTATTCAGTTCTGTCTTATAAGTGTACCCTTACACATCTGCTTTCTGCTACCATTCATCAATTTATTAACTCTTTCTGTCAGATTCAGAAACTTGTCAGATTTCAGACAAGTTTCACAAGGCAATCACAATAAAAAATGTTTCATGCTCTAGTTTTTTGTAGATGGGTTGCATCTAAATCAGGAACGATTTTAACCATTTTTAGTAATATATAAGTGTATTTAGTAAAATGCCAAATCTGAAGATTTAATAGAATGAGTTTTGAAATCTACACACCTGAGTTACCAAAACTCTCCAGCAGATAAAGAACTGCTATCACCAAAATTCTCGTCTTTTCCAGTCATTCCTTACTTGCTCAATAAAACACTATAATTTATATTATCAAAAATTACTTTTTTCTGTTAACTGTGAACATATGGAATCATACAGTGTACTCTGTCCTATCTTTGATGAACATATTGTCGAGGAGGCTCCTCCTTATGTATATCAGAAGTTTGGTTCTTTGTTATTGTTGTAAATAGTTTCCTTTAAATTTATTTCCTTAATTCTGGCTCACTTATTTAATTTTGATTTCTTCTTTCTATATAGACTAATTCCAAATTTTTCTAACTTCTTAGAAAATCTGTACAGGCTATTTTAATTTTTCTCTTTTCTCTAATTGTAAGTATTCCATAATATTTTACTTTCTGGTTCTTGTGTGATGTATTATTTGCCTTGCATTTTGCTATAGATTTTTAAAATAAATATCTAATGATATTTTCTGGTTTTCTTTTTTCCCAAGGATGAAACTTTTTTTAGGGCTGGTCATTTTTTTCAAAATAAGTATGGATAGATCCTCATATTTTAGCTATCCTTCCTATTTGCCCTGTAGGTATTTGATATGCATTTATTTTTTGAGCTGTACAATGATTTTAATATCCAGTTGTCTGCAAGAGATACTAGAAAAGAGAACTAGAAAATAAATGAAAATCAAGAGAGCATTCATCCATTGTCACATATCTAGTGTCTTCTCCAAAATGAGGCTCCTGAACCTGAAATTCACCATATTGGAAGACTGTCCAACACAGATAGACTTTGACGGGGTACTGGAGAATTACATGTAGCTGTTAGGTACCTTTACCAAAGTCTCATCTTGCCCAAACAGGAAATTAAGACAAAAACAACAACAAAATAAAGAGTATGCACTGTGATTGGGCTCTTTTTCTTTGCCCCTATTTTCTTTGCTGAGGCTTCTCTGATGGCTCAGCAGGAAAGAATCCTCCTGCCAATGCAGGAGATTCAGTTTCTATCCTTAGAGCAGAAAGATCTCCTTGAAAAGGAAATGCTAACCCACTCCAGTAAGGAAATCCTATGGACAGAGGAGCTGGCAGGCTGCAGTCCATGGGATCAAAAAGAGTTGAACAGGACTTTGTGACGAAGAGCAACAACATTCTCTTTGCTGCTGCTGATCATTTCCGCAGCTACCTTACTTGCAGTGGCTAATTAGATATAGGGCTTCCCTCATAGCTCAGTTGATAAAGAATCTGCCTGCAATGCAGGAGACTCCGGATTGATTCCTGGGTCAGGAAGATCCCCTGGAGAAGGGGTAGGCTATCCACTCCAGGATTCTTGGGCTGAGTGACATTCCCCAAAATGAGATCACACGGCCCCGCGGCCCCCTAACAAGTTTAAGAGCATGATATTTATGTATTCATCATGATTTATTTTCTAGGATCTGTGCATATTGTTTCAATATGCCCCAGGTTGTGGTGTGGTGTGGTACTTTCCTAAATGTCAATGAAATTTTGATCAATGTTTTAATCACTAATTTCATTCCACTGAATATAAGGAATTGGCGTCTTTGAAAAATGCATTAATGTATCCATATTTGCTAAACATCCAGTCATCTAGAAACCAAAATATATCATTTTCTGTCACTATCTGGGAAAATTTATCACACTTAGGCTGCTTTTATATTATTTTATTTCATATTTTAAATTTGAAGAGATTCAGAGTAAAAATTCAAATATTTATTAAATGGAACTGGTGAAATACTCTTAAGAATTCAGCCCCCAAATTGGCTAGTACCTAAATATTTTTTTTTTCCATTCTAAGTAGCATATTCAATTCTAGGGATAATTTTAATATTTATTAGTAGAATATAGTGGGTATATTTACAGCTGAATAATTCCAAAATTTCCTATATTTTTAAAATGATTCAAAATATGAGACTTTCTTGCATGGGTAATAAAGATTTTTGTGTTATATAATAAATTCTAGGAGACCTTGGGGACAATTCTAAATGAAAAGGTGAAGTAATAAAAGGTTTTCTTAGTGATACATAACTTCCTGCAGAATGTGGAGTTAAACAATTTCTCAAGGTCTCCTTCAGTTCTATTATCATTTAAAATTTCCAATGATATAAAGTCTATACTGCAAAAGTCACCACTAGTGTCAGATATATTCAAGTTACCAATATTGTTTTTATTTAGATTAGATTAAGTAAATTGACTTAGACACAGACTATAATAGCTACTGATCTTTTATATCCAGGTAGAATTTTTCATGTGCTGTAATTGCTCTTTAACATGGGTTAACATTTTGAAATTTCAGTTCAGTTCAGTCACTCAGTCCTGTTTGACTCTGTGACCCCATGGACTGCAGCACACCAGGCCTCCCTGTTCATCATCAACTCCCGGAGTTTACTCAAACGCATGTCCTTCGAGTCGGTGATGCCATCCAACCATCTCATCCTCTGTAGTCCCCTTCTCCTGCCACCTTCAATCTTTCTCAGCATCAGGGCCTTTTCCAATGAGTCAGCTCTTCGCATCAGATGGCCAAAGTATTGGAGTTTCAGCTTCAGCATCAGTCCTTCCAATGAACACCCAGGACTGATCTCCTTTAGGATGGACTGGTTAGATCTCCTTGCAGTCCGAGGGACTCTCCAGAGCCTTCTCCAACACCACAGTTCAAAAGTATCAATTCTTCGGCCCTCAGCTTTCTTTATAGTCCAACTCTTACATCCATAAATGACCACTGGAAAAACCATAGGTTTGACCAGACAGAACTTTGTTGGTAAAGTAATGTCTCTTTCTTTTCAATATGCTATCTAGGTTGGTCATAGCTTTTCTTCCAAGGAGCAAGTGTCTTTTAATTTGCTGCAGTCACCATCTGCAGTGAATTTGGAGCCCCCTAAAATAAAGTCTGACACTGTTTCAATTGTTTCCCCATTTGCCATGAAGTGATGGGACTGGATGCCATGATCTTAGTTTTCTGAATGTTGAGCTTTAAGCCAACTTTTTCACTCTTCTCTTTCACTTTCATCAAAGGCTCTTTAGTTCTTCTTCACTTTCTGCCATAAGGGTGGTGTCATCTGCAAATCTGAGGTTATTGATATTTCTCCCAGAAATCTTGATTCCAGCTTGTGCTTCTTCCAGTCCAGCATTTCTCATAATGTACTCTGCATATAAGTTAAATAAGCAGGGTGACAATATGCAGCCTTGATGTACTCCTTTTCCTATTTGGAAACCAGTCTGTGGTTCCATGTCCAATTCTAACTGTTGCTTCCTGACCTGGTTACAGATTTCTCAGGAGTCAGGTCAGGTGGTCTGAGATTCCTATTACTTTCAGAATTTTCCACAGTTTGTTGTGATCCACACAGTCAAAGGCTTTGTTGTAGTCAATAAAGCAAAAGTAGATGTTTTTCTGGAACTCTCTTGCTTTTTCGATGATCCAGAAGATGCTGGCAATTTAGGTCTATATAAATTTTGGATTTTGGAATTTAGGTCTATATAAAATATGTGGAACTTGTCTTTAAATATTAAGCATAGTCAAAAATCATTTTGAATAATTTTCTCTAAATGAGAATAACCTGAAACTAAGAAGTTATTTTGTAATTTATTTTCTTGTATGTAGAACTAAATGAGACAAACATTACCTTGCATTATTTGTGATCTATATGTTATGAAAAATTATAAATATCCAATATCTCACCCATATGTGTTCTAGTAATAAATTATCATTAATTGTTTATATCGCTAATGGTTTTTCCAGTAGTCATGTATGGGTGTGAGAGTTGGACTATAAAGAAAGATGAGTGCCGAAGAATTGATGATTTTGAACTGTGGTGTTGGAGAAGACTCTTGAGAGTCCCTTGGACTGCAAGGAGATCCAACCAGTCCATCCTAAAGGAAATCAGTCTTGGGTGTTCATTGGAAGGACTGATGTTGAAGCTGAATCTCCAATATTTTGACCACCTGATGCAAAGAGCTGACTCATTTGAAAAGACCCTGATGCTGGGAAAGATTGAAGGTGGGAGGAGAAGGGGACGACAGAGGATGAGATGGTTGAATGGCATCACTGACTCAATGGACATGCGTTTGAGTAAACTCTGGGAGTTGGTTATGGACAGGGAGGCCTGGTGTGCTGCAGTCCATGGGGTCGCAAAGAGTCAACTGAACTGAACTGAACTGAATGGTTTATATTTTGTAATCAAATCACTATTTAGATCATGTTACAGCTTAGAGCCAATATATACACAAGTTAAATATATCACTTTTGCCTTTGAAAGAATGATTCTTAGTATCCTGAAGTCAACAAAATTAAGTATCATGTTTAATGCTTTACTAAATACTTAAATCAATTTAAAATAATCATACTTTAAACATTATCTATGTTTTCTGTCTATCTACCTATTTATCTCTCTATCTTGCTAGTTAGCTATACATACGATATGATTCTCAGGTAAAACCTGATTTAGGGATGTAAGGAGAAAATTGAAGATTGGGGCGTCTCAATCACACCCAAGCTCTTTTGGATTCATGTATATTCACTTGACACAAGCATTTTAACTGAATATATAGCCCTGATATTCTATAAATAACATTTATTGAAAATTTTCAACCAAGGCAAACAGAATTTATTCTTCCAAGTACATATTTGGGTGAAGGACATTAGCAGTGCATAATTTGTGGAGACTCTTGTCTTCATGAGTCTGTTTCATAAGCTAGTAGATATGCTGAGCTTCTAATTTATAACTCCAAATCACTAACCTTATGCATTTGAGAGGAAAGATATTTAGTCCCTCACACACAATATGATGGCAATTTGTGGGGAATCAAAGTATGAATAAATGCAATAACTTAAGTTTATGAACTTTTTATTACAAGATTGGAGAATTAAAAGGCAATGTGAGCTGCACTCTGTCCTTGGGATGTTTAGTAAGGATGAGAGCAAAAGGGATAATATGTTTGTTTGCATATACTCCATACACATACATGTATATTTATATTTACTATGGTTATATAAAACAGTGCCCAGCTAATGTATATATTTACTATATAGTAATCAAGACTAGAGTTGTGTTAGAAGACAGGAATGCATGTGGTTGGTTTTATATATGATGCTTTCTCTAGAACAAATCGCTGCTTTGTTTCATAACTGTTCAGAATTTCTAATTAATTTCTGAGCCCCAAATCTAGAGCTTTGATGTGTCATGCAAGAAATTATGTAACAAGTATATTTAATGCACACTCTTTCAACACCAAACACTTCCTATATTACGCAAACATTATGTTGATTTAATACTACATGAATTGTGTATTGAGGAGGGCCTGGAAACCCACTCCAGTATTCTTGCCTGGAGTATCCTCATGGACAGAGGAGCCTGGCCAGCTACAGTCCATAGAAACATGTTGAAATCACTACATGTACTGAAGGTAAACTTAGCCACTGTAGATCAAATTGTTTCCTATTATTAACAAAAAGATTTATGTAAGAGCACTAAGTATAGTATCTTATTGAGAAAAAAATTATGTTTATGATAGTAAAGAATCCTTGACTTTAAATAGGTGCTGGATTTGTACTATCAAGAATTATAATGAAATGTGAAGTCTAATGGGCTTCCCTGGTGGCACAGATGGTAAAGAATCTGCTTGCAATGTGGGAGACCTGGGTTCGATCCCCAGATTAGAAAGATCCCCTAGAGGAAGGCATGGCAACCCACTCCAGTATTCTTGCAGGGAGAATCCCCATGGACAGAGGAGCCTGGTGGGCTACAGTCCGGGGAGTCGCAAAGAGTCAGACAAGACTGAGTGACTAAGCAGAGCAGCACTTGAAGCTGAGCAGTGAATTCTGAGTCATAATCTTGAAACATTCACTAAAGTGTCATTCTGTAAATTACAAAGCAAATAGATGGATATTTTTATTACCCTAATTGCAGTTTTTAGAAAATTAAAGACCAAATTGGAGATGAAGGGATATTACAGCATTTACTACAAAACAAATGAGAAGATGGAAATTTAAAGTAATGCAACTTTCTCTGAGTCATGAAACCAGGCAATCATAGAACTAGTGATGTCATCCAGTTCTCTGGTACAGAATAGTATTTGGGGATCACAGATTTCGCATTCCTTTCTAGTATAAACTCCATATCTCACAGAGTTTTGACTCATAGCCAATCACTTAACCTCTGTCAGTCTTAGTTTTCCTACTCTAAAAATGGAGCAAAAATGCTAAAACAAACAGAATAAGCAATTATAGTGCATCATGAGACTCTGTGAAAATGATACAAGATAAACACGTTTAGGAACTCATAGGTTAATGATTTAATGTAATGCTTTTCACATAGAAGTGTTGAAATTAGTGTTAGCTATTACTTTCTAATTATATTTGCTTCTATTATTATTATGACTCCCAGTACAGTACATTTTTATTATACCTAATTTTCAATGCCTCCCATCACTGTGAAAGTGAAAGTGTTAGTCGCTCAGTTGTGTCCGACTCTTTGCGACCCCAGGGACTGTAGCCTGCCAGTCTCCTCTGTCCATGGGGTTCTCCAGGCAAGAAAACTGGCGTGGATAACCATTCCCTGTTCCAGGGGATCTTCCTAACCCAAGGATTGAACCCGAGTCTCTTGCACTGCAAGCAGACTCTTTACCATCTGAGCCAACAGAGAAATCCATACATCACTGTAGAAATTCACTAATCACTGTGTAACTATCATCAGATAAATCAGAGAGACACATTCATCCCTCAGTGTCATGACTACAGGCCTCACTGGGACTTTGAATACATTGACCCTTCATAATTGATGTAAGTAACATGTTACAAACTTCATTATAGCCTATTCTTTCTTACCCATTTCTGTATCTAAAGTAGGAAAATTTCAAACCTGTTTGCAAACAAATGTTAAGTATTAAGTGGCTGAACATCTTTGCACTTCATTTAAGGATGGGCAAGATAAATAACAGAACCATTTTTCTAGATTCTGCATATATGCATTAGAATACAATATTTATCTTTCTCTTTCTGACTTACTTCACTCTGTATAGTAGGTTCTAGGTTCATCCACTTCATTAGAACTGACTCAACGTGTTCCTTTTTATGGCTGAGTAATATTCCATTGGTATATGTACCACCGCTTCTTTATCTATTCATCTGTCGATGGACATCTAGGTTTCTTCCATGTTCTAGCTAGTGTAAATAATGCTGCAATGGACAATGGGATACCTGTGTCTTTCAATTTTGGTTTCCTCAGGCAAAGGCCTAGGAATCAGATTTCTGGGTCATATAGTGGCTTTATTACTAGTTTTTAAAGGAATCTCCATACCATCTTCCACAGTGGCTGTATCAATTTACATTCCCACCAATAGTACAAGAGCCTTCCCTTTTCTCCACACCCTTTTCAACATTTATTGTTTGTAGACATTTTGATGATGGTCATTCTGACTGGTGCTAGGTGATACCTCATTGTAGTTTTGATCGCATTTCTCTAATAATGAGCGATGTTGAGCATCTTTTCACATGTTTGTTAGCCATCTGTATGTCTTCTTTGGAGAAATGTCTGCTTAGGTCTTTTTCACACTTTTTGATTGGGTTGTTTGTTTTTCTGGTATTGAGTTGCGTGGGCCACTTGTATATTTTGAAAATTAATCTTTTGTCAGTTGTTTCATTAGCTATTATTTTCTCCCATTCTGAGGGTTGTCTTTTCACCTGGCTTATAGTTTCCTTCACCTGTGAAAAAGCTGAAGAATTTATTTACAGGGCAGCAATGGAGAAACAGACATAGAGAATAGACTTATGGACGTGGGGAGAGAGGAGAGGCTGAGATGTGTGGGAAGAGTAACATGGAAAAACATTACCATATGTAAAATAGACAGCCAATGGGAATTTGCTGTCTGGCTCAGGAAACTCAGACAGGGGCTCTGTATCACCTAGGGGGTGGGATGGGAGGGAGGTTGAAAAGGGAGGAGATCTGTGTGTACCTACGGCAGATTCATGTTGAGGTTTGACAGAAAACAGCAAAATTCTGTAAAGCAATTAACCTTCAATTAAAAAACTAAATATTTTTTTCAAAAAGATAAATAACAGAAATGGTACAGACCTAGCAAAAGCAGAAGAGATTAAGAAGGGGTGACAAGAGCAGAAGAGCTATACAAAAAAGGTCTTAATGACCCAGATAGTCCCCATGGTGTGGTCATTCACATAGACAGATGTCTTGGAGTGTGAAGTCAAGTGGGTGTTAGGAAGCAGTACTACAAACAAATCTAGTGGAGTTGATGGAATTCCACCTGGGCTATTTAAAATTCTAAAAGTAAGTGCTGTTTAAGTGCTTCACTCAATATATTAGCAAATTTGGAAAACTCAGCAGTGGCCAAAAGACTGGAAAAAGTCAGTTTTCACTCCAATCCCAAAGAAGGGCAATGCCAAAGAATGTTCACACTATCACACAATTGTGCTCATTTCACATGCTAGCAAAATAATGCTCAAAATCCTTCAAGCTAGGCCTCAGCAGTACATGAACTGAACATTTTCATATGTACAAGCTGGATTTTGAAGAGACGGAGGAACCAGCGATCAAATTGCCAACATTCTTTGGATCATAGAGAAAGCAAGGGAGCTTCTGAAATACACCTACTTCTGCTTCACTGACTACACTAAAGCCTTTCACTGTATGGAACACAGCAAATTGGAAAATTTGGAAGTACCAGACCACCATACCTATCTCCCAAGATACCTGTACGCAGGTCAAGAAGCAACAGCTGGAATCAGACACGAAGCCACTGACTGGTTCCAGATTGGGAGAGGAGTACGACAAGGCTGCATATTGTCGCCTTGTTTATTGAACTTAGATGCAGAGTGCATGCATGCATGCTAAGTCGCTTCAGTTGTGTCTGACCCTTTGCAACCCCGTGGGCTCTAACCCGCCAGGCTCCTCTGCCCACGGGATTCTCCAGGCAAGAATACTGGAGTGGGATGCCGTGCCCTCCTCCAGGGGATCTTCCCTGACCAGTAATCGAACCCTTGTCTCTTGCGTCTCCTGCATTGGCAGGTAGGTTCTTTACTACTATGGGCTTGCCTGTGGCTCAGCTGGTAAAGAATCCGCCTACAATGTGGGAGACCTGGGTTCGATCCCTGGGCTTGGGAAGATCCCCTGGAGAAGGAAATGGCTACCCATTCCAGGATTCTGGCGATGGGGTCACAGTGAGTCAGACACAACTGAGCGACTGTCACTTTTTCACTTTCTTTACTACCAGCACCACCTGGGAAGCCCCTACATGTAGGGCACCTCGTGTGAAATGCCAGACTGGATGAACCACAAGCAGGAATCAAGATTGCCCGGAGAAACAGCAACAACCTTGGATATGCAGGTGATACCACGCTAATAGCAGAAAGTGAAGAGAAACTAAAGAGCTTTTTGATGAGGGTGAAAGAGGAGACTGAAAAGCTGGCTTGAGATACAACATTCAGAAACTAAGATGACGGTCCCATCACTTCATGGCAAATAAAAGGGGGCGGGGAATTGGAAGCAGTGACAGATTTTGTTTTCTTGAGTTCCAAAATCACTGTGGATGTTGACTGCAACCATGAAATTAAAAGACTCTTCCTCCTTCGAAGGAAAGTATAACAAGTTTAGACAACGTGTTAAAAAGCAGAGAGATCACTTTACCGACAAAGATCCATATAGTCAAGGCTAGGGCTTTTCCAGTAGTCATGTACAGATATTAGAGTTGGAGCATAAAAAAGGCTGAACACCGAAGAATTGGTGCTTTTAAATTGTGTTTCTGGAGAAAAGTCTTGAGAGTTCCTTGGACTGCAAGGAGATAAATCCAGTCAGTTCTAAAGGAGATCAATACTGAATATTCATTGGAAATACTGTTGCTGAAGATACAAAACTTTGGTCACCTGATTTGCAGAGCTGATTCATTGGAAAAGACTTTGATGCTGGGAAAGATTGAAGACAAAAGAAGAAGGGGAAAGCAGAGGATGAGATGGTTCAATAGCATCACCAACTCAATGGACATGAATTTGAGCAAATTCTGGGAGACAGTGGAGGACAGCGGAGCCTGGCGTGCTGCAGGACACAGGTCACAGGGAGCCAGACAGGACTCAGCAACTGATCAACAACAGCAAGAGTGGCCAGGTGGGACAGGTGAGCACTGTCTGAATAAAATTAAACAGTCCCTGCTTGTCTCAGCTCATACAGGCCTTCAGCACTACCTGAAAATTCTCCATACTGTGTTGGTGTGTTCTTTCTCTCATCTCCAAAGCAACTTCTTTATACATTCCTCTCATACCTCAAACCTCCAGTCCTGCTCTCTGTGACTGCTCACCTGAAAGACCTAAGGATATTATCTCAAATTCTCTAATGAGAATCGAAGCAAGCAATCATGAGTGTCTTCATTTTTCTTCACTAATAATTCTATATGCTTCCCTGACCTAACCCACCTCTGCATTTCCTCCAGTCGCAGTAGACACGCTGGTTGTTTTCCCCTGTAAAAGCCAGCTCCTCATATATGTATAGGAGTTTCAAGAAGGAGGGCACCTATGTATACCTATGGCTGATTTATGTTGATGCATGGCAGAACCCAACGCAATACTGTAAAGCAATTATCCTCCAATTAAAAATAAATGAACTTTAAAACCCAGTTCCTCTGCCTGTAGTCTTCAGTTCCGTTCCATTCAGTTCAGTTGCTCAGTCGTGTCCGACTCTTTGCGACCCCATGAACTGCAGCACGCCAGGCCTCCCTGTCCATCACCAACTCCAGGAGCTTACTCAGACTCATGCCCACTGAGTCGGTGATGCCATCCAATCATCTCATCCTCTGTCGTCCCCTTCTACCCCCACCTTCAATCTTTCCCAGCATCAGGGTCTTTTCAAACCTATACTCTTAATTCATTCAATTGCACTTCTCAAGAAGCTGCTGCTCTAAAAGTTCCTTCTTGTATATTATTACTTTATTCCTCTCTACTAAAGATAACTATGCTCTTGGGTTTGCCCTTTACAAATAAACAAACCAAAAAAAGCAAGTATTAAAAAAAAAAGCAGTGCTACAACTTCCATTCACCTCACAATCCCTTCCATGCAATACTTTTTTATAAAAAAAAATTATTCTGCCATCAGATTTATATAGAGAAAAATTCATTTTATTTTAAAATTATAAATTTAATTTAGTAAAACTTAGTTCCTGATCATTATCTCAATATCATGTGGCCAAAATAGAATTCTTATTTCTCTTCTTAGAAAAGAAGGTAAACAAGCAAGCACTTGTTTGTTTGTTTGTCTGAGACCTACCCAAGCCATCTCAGAACAAGGCTTAACTGATCTCCTTTTCCTCATAATCTATTATCTCCACACAGACAATGATTTTGAAACATAAAAAATCAAGCCATTTTTCTGCCTAAGATCCAGAAATTATATAAAAGAAAATCATGCAAATGTTCAATTCAGAAGAAGATAGGAAGAAGGAAAAGGGGAACAAAAAAACAAGACAATAGCTAGCAAAATGACACATTTAAGCCTGAGAACAGCATCATATTAAATTTTGAGTTATAAAGATTCAAATAAAGAGACAGATTATCAAATTGCATTAAAAAAATAAAACAAATCCATACTTCCTACATAAAACTCACATTTTATGTAAAGATATAAAGTGATCAGAAGTTAATGGATAGAGACACAAAGTAATAATGGTTGCCAGAGTCTGGGTGAAGGGAGAAGTGCAGAGCTACGTTTTAATGGGCACAGAGTTTCAGTCCAGGATGATGAAAACTTTCTAAAGATAGACTTTGGTGATGACTGTGCAACATTGTGAATATATTTAGTGCTTCTGGACTGTACAATTTAAAATGATTGAAATAACACACTTTATGTTATATATATTTTACCGCAATAAAAATGAATGTTTAAAGAAAAAAGCATTCCATGTCAACACTAAGTAAAAGATTATTGAAGTGACTATATGAGTGCTAGACAAAAGTTGTTGAAAATAATATTATCAGAAAAATAAGGCAATTTTATCAAAATGCACCAGATAATAATATATCAAAATGCATCATTAAGAAAACAGAACCGTCTTAAAAATAACCACTGAGCACCAACATACATGAAGCAGGATCTGTGGGACACCAAGGAGGAGCAACAAATCTAAAATGATAATGGAAAAAAAAAAATGATAATGGGGGATTTCAAAATGCCTCTCTCAATAATTGACTGACCAGTATAGAGAAAATCTGTATAGCTATATCAGATTTAAACAACACTATCAAACAACCTTTCTTAATTCCTAGAACAATCTAAGTATAACAGAAGGCAAATTATTTTGAAGTGCATGTGGGAAAAAGACAAAGATCATTTTCTGGATCATAAAACATGCTTCATAAGATTGAAAGGGTTCAAGTGAGACAAAATGTGTTTTCTAACTAAAAGGGGTTAAATTAGAAGTTAATTATGGGAAGATACTTGAGAAATTTCCACATAGTTAAAAACTAACAAGCAGACTATAATATAAAAAGCAGGTGAAAGAAGAAACGGAAGTTAGAAAGCATTTCAAATTAAATGAACGTGCAAATACATCATATCAAAATTATTGTGATGCATATAAAATAGTTCTTAGAAGGAAATTAATAGACTAGAAAAAAATAAAAATGTCACACTAGTGCCGTCATTGTCACTTTAAGACATTAGAAAAAGAATAATATTAATTCACAATACAGTAAGAATGCTGTGGTAAACATCAAAGAGAATAACGATAAAAGAGAAAGCAAAAAAATAAATAAATAAAATTAAGTGCTATTTTTGAGATTGATGAATTTAACAAAACTCTTCTCAAACTGATAAAAAAAAGACCACTAAAATTGAAATATGAAATATGAAAGTAAGATATGGTGTCTCCACTGAGTCTACAGATATTGCTTTGCTAGTAAGGCATATTATTGTAACAGAGTGTGTGAGCGCAGCCCTTAGCAGTTAGCCGTTGCTGTGCCCGCTACTCTGCATCCTGTTACTAGGCAACAGGTCCTGCTCAGCTATTGGTCAGCACTGCAGTGGGCCCCACCCAGTGGTAACTGGCGATGAGGGACCACCGGGGAAGTGATTCAATCAAGGGTCCTTAGTGTGGTGGTCATCGGAGGAGAGTGAAGTAAAAGGCAGATTGAGGCCTTCTTCTGGAGGCCCTCCACCAGCCAGCCTCGGGCCGGGGGTGGAGCTAGAGGGCCCAGGGAACAGTCCGGGGTCCTGAAGGGCTCCACTAGCCTTGGCCCAGGCCTTGAGGCAGCAGTGAACCTCTCCGCATCCCTGCCTCTGTGGCCTAATAGCAGTGACTGTCTGTCCGGGTCGCAGTCTGTGAGACCTGGTCTCCGTTTGGGTGACTGAGGAGACCGAGGGCCAGCTGCGTTGGATGCCCGGCTCCCTCAGGGATGATGGCGGGGCGGGATGTGGGAGCCTGGCCCTGAAGGAGCTGCCAGCTGAGGTCTGTCTCCTCTCAGCCAGGATTGGGGCCTTGGAGGCTGAGCGGTGTGCCTTGGAACTTTGCCCATTCGTGTCAGAACAGAGAATAAAATTCATCTGGTAGAGGTTTACAGGAACGTCACTAACCTGACCATGACTGGACGTCAAGAACAAAGATCTCACACCAAGAC
The DNA here is from genome assembly GCF_910594005.1 of Cervus elaphus. Taxonomy (NCBI): domain Eukaryota; kingdom Metazoa; phylum Chordata; class Mammalia; order Artiodactyla; family Cervidae; genus Cervus; species Cervus elaphus. The sequence goes on from NC_057835.1 coordinate 79,942,533, forward strand.
GTCTGCAACAACTAACCACACCCCATCCTTCACCTTTCGCTTTTAAACGGACTTGCTAAAAGTTTTTGGTAACTTAGGCATTCTTAGGGCAAGAGAGATTCCTACTCTTCCGTGTATGAATCTGTAATAAACCTTTCTCTGCTCCAAACTCTAATGTTTAGTATTGATGGGCCTCACTCTGTGTCAGGCACACAGACTTGCAATTTCAGTAACATTATCAATAAATTTAGGTGAATAAATTTGACAACTTAAATGATATAGACAAATTTCTTGTCAGACAGAAACAGCCTAGAATAATCTCTAAGAGACAATCTAAATAGCTCTATATCTTTGAAATTAAATTTGTGGCCAAAAGCCTTCATAGGAAGAAAATGCCAGGCCTCACTGGCAAAATCTACCAAAATTGTAAGGGTTCAATTTTATCCAAATTTTTTCAATATATTAAAGAGTAAGAAAAATTCACAGATTATTTTATTAAATCAGCCTAACTCTGACCAAAAAACCTGGTGACAAAGATATTTATAAGACTAGAAACACATAAGCAATCTAATGTCTTTTTTAAATACAAGCAAAAGTTATTAATAAAAATTTAGCAAACCAATTTCAGCAGTACATAAAAGTATAATGCAGCATGACTTGGTGAAGTTCATATCAGAATAACAGGGTTGTTTTAACATTAAAAAATAAATCAATGTAATTCATCAAATTAAAAAAATATGTAAGAAAAGCAAAATGCTCATCTGAGTACATGTAAAGCATTTGGCAAAATGTACTATGCATTACTGATAAGAACTTTCATAGAACTAGAAATAAAAGGGAATTTCATCTTGATAAAGGACATCTATGAAAAGCCTATGGCAAATATACTTAATTGTGAAGACTGAATATTCTACCCTGATCAGGCATGATGACCTCTCCCGTCACTTCTATTTGACATTATATTGAGGAACTTATGGTAGCTATTTTTTATAAATTAAGTTAAATGAAAATAATGCAGTTTTATATAATAATTGTATGTTCAGTAGTTCAACATAAGTTCTATACCAACTGTGCCCATATGGTTTATTTACTTCTTAATTCCATCACTTCATTCAGTATAGTATAGTGAGTGAAATAAACACATAGTGGAAAAAGTACGCATATACAACTTTTTAAATTTTAATCAAGAAACTTAGATGGAAATAGCAAAACACCCTAACAACTCTTAGACTTAATGTGACTTTCTGTTAAGCAAGTTTTTAAAAAGCAGATGAAACAAAAGAATAACATTTTCATTATTTTGCAGAAAATCACTGGCACAGTTTTCATTTAAGTATATAAACTTTATTTGACATATTACTATAACCATATTCTGATTCAGCGAGCCCACCAAAGCAAATTCCAGACCATCTCAAATCTCTACTCTCTTTTCATTTAGGTTCCAGGCCCTTTTGCAGTCTATCTCTATACATAACCTTTTCAAAATCAAAGGAAACTCTCTGCTCAGATCAACAATATGAGGGTATGAAGCCAATGCAGAAAGTGACCCTTGAGAGAGTATTGCTCTTGGAATTGAAAAGTTATCTTGGTTATTACAGAACCCAATGCAACACATTTCCTATTTCAAGGGCAGTAAAGTTATGTGTGAAAAGTGTTTCTAAAACAGCATTCACATTCAGATAGATACACACCAGTGTATTAAAACTGAATTGAAATCTTAGGAATAAAAATAATGAAAAAATAGAGTAGTTTTAAAATAATTTTCTGAACTGATTATTAAGTGCAATAATGAGTTTGAAACTATGAAATACAAAGGAAACAAGCTGACATTTTTATTTAACTTGAGAAAGCAAAAGTTGAATGAAATTGAATATATTTTACATGTAGTGAGAAAATGTCTATAACATTTAAATTTGATATTTTAATCATTTTTGAGGTAAAATATTGTGATATTGATTATATTCATAATGTTGTACAGTCATCACCACTATTTACTTCCAAGATATTTTCATCATCCCAAGCAGAAATCTATATCCCTTAAGCATTAACTACAGTTCCTGCTGTAACAGACCCTAGTGCCCTGTAGTAGATATAATGGTCACTGGAGTTAAATTCACCCATTCCTGTCCATTTTAGTTCGCTGATTCCTAGAATGTCAACATTCACTCTTGCCATCTCCTGTTTGACCACTTCCAATTTGCCTTGATTCATGGACCTAACATTCCAGGTTCCTATGCAATATTGCTCTTTATAGCATCAGACTTTACTTCCATCACCAGTCACATCTACAACTGGGTGTTGTTTTTGCTTTGGCTCCATCTCTTCATTCTTTCTGAAGCTATTTCTCCACTGTTCTCCAGTAGCATATTGGGCACCTACTGACCTGGGGAGTTCATCTTTCAGTGTCCTATCTTTTTGCGTTTTCATACTGTTCATGGCGTTCTCCAAATCGGGAAAGGAGTACATCAAGGCTGTATATTGTCACCCTACTTATTTAACTTATATGAAGAAGACATCATATGAAATGCCACGCTGGATGAAGCACAAGCTGGAACAAGATTGCTGGGAGAAATATCAATAACCTCAGATATGTGGATGACACCACCCTTATGGCAGAAAGTGAAGAAGAACTAAAGAGCCTCTTGATGAAAGTGAAAGAAGAGAGTGAAAAAGCTGGCTTAAAACTCAACATTTGGAAAACTAAGATCATGGCATCCGGTCCTATCATTTCATGGCAAATAGGTGGGGAAACAATGAAACAATGAGAGATTCTATTTTGGGGGGCTCCAAAATCAGTGCAGATGGTGATTGAAGCCATGAAATTAAAAGATGCTTGCTCCTTGGGAGCAAAGTTGTGACAATCTAGACAGCATATTCAAAAGCAGAGACATTACTTTGCTAACAAAGGTCTGTCTAGTCAAAGCTATGGGGTTTAGTCATGTATGGATGTGAGAGTTGGACTATAGAGAAAGCTGGGTGCTGAAGAATTGATATTTTTGAACTGTGTTTTTGGAGAAGACTTTTGAGAGTCCCTTGGACTGTAAGAAGATCAAGCCAGTCCATCCTAAAGGAAATAAGTCCTGAATATTCATTGGAAGGACTGATGTTGAAGCTGAAACCCCAATACTTAGGCCATCTGATGCGAAGAACCAACTCCTTGGAAAAGACCCTGATGCTGGGAGAGATTGAAGGCAGGAGGAGAAGGGGGAGCCAGAGAATGACATGGTTGAATGTCATCACTGACTCGATGGACATGAGTTTGAGTAAAGTCTGGGAGTTGGTGATGGACAGGGAGGCCTGGCGTGCTGCAGTCCATGGGGTCGCAAAGAGGCAGACACGACTGAATGACTGAACTGAAATGAAACGTATAGCTTTTAATCTAATTTCTGCTTCTTTGAATTCACCTATTCTACATATTTCAAGTAAGTGGCATCATGCCAAATCAGTCCTTCTATGCCTAGTTTATATCACTAAGTATATCTTCAAAGTTCATCCATGTTGTATGTATCATAATGTCATTCACTTTTATGTCTAACAGCTCACTTATTTTATACTACATTTTGTTTATCCATTCGTTGTTGATAGAATTATGGATTCTGTCTACCTTTTGGTTATTGTAAGCAGTGCTACCAAGATCATTTGTGTGCAAGTATGACTTTGAGTCACTATTTTCAATTCTTTTGGCTATCTCCCTAAGAAGTGAAATTGTTGGGTCATATGGTAATTCTAGGTTTAATCTTTGAGGAACTGTCAAACCATTTTCCACTGTACCTGCAGTATCTTATTTTCCTACCAGTAATATATAGGGATTCCAATTTCTCTGCATTTTGATTTGAATTTTCATTTCCCTAATTATTAATAATGCTGAGCATATTTTGATATGCTTATTTGAAATTTTTTATCATCTTTACATAAATGTCAATTTGAGTCCTTTGCCCATTTTGTAATTGTGTTGTTAAGTTTTAGGAGTCCTTACATATTCTAGATATTAAATCCTTATCTCAAGTATGTGATATAAAAACATTTTTCCTATTATGTGTGTTGTCTTTTCATTCTATTAGTAGCGCTTTGACCTGTTCTTTTGAGGTCATATTTAAGAAACGATTGCCAAGTTCAAGGAAATAAAGATTTTCCTCTAATTTTTTTCTAGGAGTTTTATAGTCTTGTTTTGTTGTGGTAAAAAAGCTACTTTGCATGGTTTCAGTCTTTGCAAATTTACTCTGACTTGGTTTGTGATCTAACATATGGTCTATCTTGAAGAGTGCTCCGTGTACACTTAAGAAGAACGCGCATTCTGTTGTTCTCTGTTGTTCTACATATGTATGTCTCCTGGATTTAATTGATTTAAAGAGTTGTCCAGTTCCTCTATTTTCTTGCTGATCTTCTGTTGGATTGCTCTATTTTTTACTGAAAATGTGTCACTGGTGTCCCCAACTATTATTGCATTCCATTTTCAATTATATCAAATTTGATTTATATATTTTGAGGCCATCTCATTAGGTATGCATATGTTTATAATTATTACATCTTCTGGATAGAGTAAATATTTTAATAATATATAACACCTCTTGGTTTTGTACACACTTTTTGCTTAAAAACTTATTTTCTTCTAATAGTAATAAAGCTACTTTGGCTGCATTTAGTTAATATTTGCATGATATATTTCTTCCAACCTTTGTTTCCAATTTTTTTTTTTGGCATGGTACCTAAAATAAATCTTGTGTAGACTTTATAAGTATATATTTTAAAATTTCTTCCGACAAACTCTTAGTTAGCTAGCTAATCCATTTACATTTAAAATAGTGATAATCAAAAGCTTATTTATGTCATTTAACTGTTTGCTTCCTGTACATCTTATGACTTGTTTCTTAAATCCTTAGTACTGAGTTTTTGTATTAATATTCAGTGTGTTGTTTTTGTAGTCTATCATTTTCTTGCCCTTTTTCTTTCCTTTTGGTATGTATTTTTAGTTGTTTTTTAAAACCAATCCGTATTCAGTAACTTAGTTGGGAAAACGCCAACTTGGCTTCAGCACTATACAAGAGTTCTGCCTTTATAGCTGCCCCTTCTCCATGCTCTACGTTGGTATGATCAGAGATTATATCTTTGTATACTGTGCCAATTAACATAGGTTTGTAATTTTTATGTTACTAATTTGCCTTTTAAATCATAGAAAAAATGAGCTAAAGTTATAACAATTATTTGTGTTTGCCTATGTAATGATTTTCACAGTTTTATTCAATTCTTCACATGCTTTGGATTACTACATAGTGTCATTTCATTTCAGTTTAAAGGATTTCATTTAGCATTTCCTGGGTCTGTTAGTAATATATTCTATTAACTTCTGTTTATCTGAGAATATCTAGCTTCTCCTTTACTCTTGAAGACTAGTATTGCCAGATACAGAATTCTTAGTTGACAGGCGTTTTTTCTTTCAGCTTTTAGGTAGGTCTTATCACTGCCTTGTGGCTTTTATGCTTTTTGGTGAGAAGAGAGTTATCATTCTTACTAAGGACTCTTGCTCATGGCATATGGCTTCTTTCTTACTTCTTCAACATTACTTTTTTTTTTATTTTCTGCTTTGACTTTTGAAAATTTGATTATAATGTATCTCAATCTGTACTTCTTTCAGTTCTCTTCTTGAGTTTACTGGGCTTCTTGGGTTTGTAGATTTATGTATTTTATCAAATGTATCTAATTTCAGAAGTTTTTGGTCATAACATCTTCAACTCTTTTTCTCTTTTGCGCCTTTTCTTTCTCTCTTTTCTCCTTTGTTTCCCCATGTTTGTATACTTGGTGAGGTCTTGCAGGTCCCTCGGGTTTTCCCATCTCTTCATTTTTTTTTCTTTCTATTTCTTAACCTGGATAATTTTAATTGCCTTAAGTTTAGTGCTGCTTCTGTCTAGTCAAATCTGCAGTTGATTTGTATCATTTCTATGTCTTTTGTATCATGTCTATGTCTTTTATAATTTTAGGTTGCTTATTTCTTCATACACTATTATTCTGATGCACTTTAGTTCTCCGTCTATGGTTTCCTTTAGTTTGTTAAAACAGTTGATTTAATGTCTTTAGTAATCCTAGTGTGCAGGCTTTCTCATGATAGATAGCTTTTAAAATTGTTTTTCCTGGGAATGAGCTACACTTTTCAACTTCATTGTCATTCCTTTTTGTTATTGAGAAAGAAACATTTTATGCATTACACTGTAGCTCTGGAAATCAGATTCTCCTTTCTCTGAGGTATTGCCTTTGTTTCTTATTGAGTCTTGCCTTCATCCAGTTTTAAAGTAGATAATCTAAACTATATCAACAAAATTTGTGTTATTTTTTGTGTGCAGTCAGCCTGTGGCCAGATATAGATTTCCCTAAACTTCTATATCAAAAACAACAACAAAAAATTGCTTCCCATAGATGCTCTTGGGAAAATCATACCTAGGGAAACGAGTAAAAGGTAACTATCTGCATCAGTCTCTCAAGGAACCACTAGACTAATCAAACACAGAAACACAAATCATTGGAGGGCAGAAGTCTTGCTGTCCACCCTAATAGCAGCCACATGCTCTAGCAATTCACGGTTTCATCTCTGCCATAGGACGGGAGTATAAAGGGGACAGAGACATGCCCTCCATTCTCTCACCAGAGTTCAGCAGTCTCTCCCTTCATCAAGTACTTCTCTTGGTTGCTATAAGTAAGTAATAAGGTTCCAGATTTTCAAAATGTTAATTCTTACAGTTGTTTTTTCCATATTCATGATTGTAACAGTAATATGTGATTTTCCTACACTGTTATTTTCCATGATGTTACCCCTAGACTAACTTTTAATCTATTAAAATTCACAGGAAAAAGACAAGGGTGCCAACTCTCACAAATATTATTCAACACAGCTTTGAAAGTCTTAGCCACAGCAATTAGAGAAGAAAAAGAAATCAAAGGACTCTATATTGGAAAATAAGCAAAATTCATACTGCTAGCAGGTGACATGATACAGTACATAGAAAATCCTAAAGATGCCACCAGAAACTATTAGAGCTAATTGATGAATATAGTAAAGTCAAGGGGTATAATATTAATACACAGAAATTCCTTGCATTCCTACACATGAACAATGAAAAATCAGAAAGAGAAATCAAGAAAACAATCCCATTCACCATAGCAACAAAAAGAATAAAATGCTTATGAATAAACCTACATAAAGAGACAAAAAAATCTGTGTGCAAAGAAGTATAAGATGCTGATGAAACAAATCAAAGATGACACAAACAGATGGAGAGATATACCATGTTCTTAGATTGGAAGAATCAATACTGTGAAAATGACTCCGGTACCCCAAACAATCTACATATTCAATGCAATCTCTACTGAACTAACAATGGTATTTTTCACAGAACTAGAACAAAAATTTTCACAATTTTTAATGAAATACAAAAGACTCCAATAGCCAAAGCATTCTTGAGGAATGAAAATGGAACTGCAGGAATCAACCTTCCTGACTTCAGACTATACTACAAATCTATAGTCATCAAGAGAGTATAGCACTGGCACAAAAGCAGGAATACAGACCAATTCAACAAGACAGAAAGTGCAGAGATAAACCCATGCCCCTATGGGCACCTTATCTTTGACAAAGGAAGTAAGCATATACAATGGAGAGAAGAGAAGTGCTTCAATAAGTGGTGCTGGGAGACCTGGACAACTACATGTAAAATAATGAAACTAGAACGTCTCCTAATGTGATACATATAAAGAAGCAAAACCTGGATTAAAGCCTTAGCTGTAAAATCAGCTATAAAGTTACTACAAAGTCCTAGAAGAAAGCCTAGGCAGCATACTGCTTGACATAAATCACAAGAAGGTCTTCAATGACCCACCTCCTAGAATAACAGAAATAAACAAATGGGACATTAAACTTAAAAGGTTTTGCACAGCAAAGAAAGCTATACACAAGGTTAAAAGACAACCCTCCGAATACGAGAAAATAATAGCAAATGAAACAACTGACAAGCAATCTCCTAAATATACAAGCAGCTCATACAGCTCAATACTAGAAAAACAAACAACCCGATCAAAAAGTGGGAAGAAGACCTAAACAGACAGTTTTCCAAAGAAGACATACAGATGGCTAATAAACACACTAAACAGTGTTCAACATCCGTCATTATGAGAGAAATGCAGATGAAAACTATGATGAAGTGTCCCCTCACACCAGGACGAATGGCCATCATAATAAATCAACAAAAAAATGAATGCTGGAGAGGGTGTAGAGAAGAGGGAACCCTCTTGCATTGCCAGTGGGAATGTACACCGATGCAGCCACTCTAGAAAATAGTAGGAAGGGTCCTTAAAAAGCTAGGGATAAAACTAACATATGACCCAACAGTCCCACCACTGGGCATGTGTGCTGAGGAAACTATAACAGAAAACCATTAGTGTGCTCCAATGCTCACTGCAGCACTATTTGCAATAGGCAGGGCATGGAAGCAACCTAGATGTCAGCAGATGAATGGATAAAGATGCTGTGGTACATTAGAATATTACTCAGCCATAAAAAGGAGCACATTAGAGTCAGTTCTAATAAGATGGATGAAGCTAGAGCCTATTATACACAGTGAAGTAAGTCAGAAAAAGTTAAAAAAAATGCTGTCTATTAATGCCTATATATGGAATCTAGAAAGATGACACCGATGTGCAGGACAGCATTGGAGACAGACACAGAGAACAGACTTATTGGCCCAGTGGGAGAAAAAGTGGGAGGGATGGATTGAAAGAGTAACACTGAAACACATACACTACCATTCATAAGGTAGCCAGAGGGAATTTGTTGTGGGACTCAGGGAGCTCAAACCTGGTGCCCTGTGACAACCTAGAGGAGATGGATGGGGTGGGAGGGAGGTTTTAGAGGGAGGGGACATATGTATACCCATGGCTGATTCATGTTGATGTACGGCAAAAACGAACGCAGTATTGGAAAGCAATTATCTCCACTTAAACATAGACCCTCTATCACTTGCAGCGTGTGTGTGTTCAGTAGCTCAGTCTGCCCGACTCTCGGGGACTTTATGGACCACAGCCTGCCTTTCTCTGTCGCTGGGGTTTTCCTGGCGAGAGGACTGGAGTGGGTTGTCATTTCCTCTTCCAGGGTGTCTTCCTGACCCACGAATCAAACTCTCATCTCCTGAGTCTCCTGCATTGCAGGTGGATTCTTTACCTTTGAGCCATCATAGCATCTTGCTTTAAAAGGTATTTTTCTGAGTTGAGAATTGTGCCAATAAGTATAGTATGAATTTTACCAAACATGTTTGTGCATGCGTGTATGCTCAGTTGCTCAGTCATGGCGGACTCTTTGCAACCCTATGCACTTAGCCCTCAGGCTCATCTGTCCAGGGACTCTCCAGGTAAGAACACTGGAGTGGGTTTCCATGCCTTACTCCAGGGTATCTTCTTGACCCAGGGATTAAACACCTGTCTCTTGCATCTCCTGCACTGACAGGAGGGTTTTTTGTTTGTTTGGTTGTTTACCACTAAACCACCTGGGAAGCCCAAAATATGTTTCAGTTCAGTTCAGCTCAGCTGCTCAGTCATGTCCGACTCTTTGCGACCCCATGAATCGCAGCACTCCAGGCCTCCCTGTCCATCACCAATTCCCAGAGCTCATGTCCCTAGAGTTGGTGATGCCATCCAGCCATCTAATCCTCTACCGTCCCCTTATCCTCCTGCCCCCAATCCCTCCCAGCATCAGGGTCTTTTCCAATGAGTCAAAATATGTTTAAGGAATAGTAAATAACTTGACTTAGTCCATTATAGTTTATACCCATTTTTTTCACTAACAATATGTCGTTTTATTTTCACAACACCTTGCATAGGAATTATTATTCACATTTCCGTGATGACAATAGAAAGATTATTTAAATTAAAAGATAAATCTCTAACTCATAAATGGGAGAAACAGAAGGTAAAGCCAGGTCTGTTGAGTCTGAATCTCATACTCAGTCAACAATACCATTTATATATTATTATCTGGTGGTTTGAGTAAACTATGAATGTAAAAATATGCAAATTAAAAATTTATAGAATTTTCAAAACTATTTCATCTTGCTACCAAACTTGTTATTGTTTTTACAAATTAGAGGCTGAATAACTTTACAATTTTACATAATAAAAGCAGCTATCCTAAGGGATACACTTTCACTCCTTTTGCTAGACTGTACTATTTTAAAGTTTGAGAGATGTGTCAAAGCACTCATCTCTAAAAATAAGAATATAATTGAAAAAAAAATTACTTCCAAAGTTTGATTTGACTTGCATAACTTTTCAGTAGTTTAAAATCTAGCTGTTGAAAAGTTTGTGTGTTTTGTTTTTCTTTACTAAGTCAGCATTACATCTTATTAAACCCATCTATGCAAATAAGAGCAAACTGCATACTCCCTAGTCTGTCTGATCCGTTCTCCGAGTTCCAGAGGAAAGATATGTCTCCATATCTTGTTATTAACTTTCTTCTTGCTTGCAGTCAGAATGTCTTTTTCTTTGTTAGAATATAGAATTTTTATTGATGAGGTTCCTGGAAAATGTAAAGTAGGAAGTTTGAAGGAAATTTGCAGATACGATAGCTTATTAGAGGTGGGGACCATGGTAAAAAGAAATGCGATAACTTGGAATATTCAACAAACTTCCCTGGTGGCTCAGGTGGTAAAAAATTTGCCTACAATGCAGGAGACCTGGCTTCAATCCCTGGGTCAGAAGACCCCCTGGAGAAAGGAATGGCTGCCCACTCCAGTGTTCTTGTCTGGACAATTCCATGGACAGAGCAGCCTGGCGGCTCCAGTCTATACATCACAAAGAATCAGACATGACGGAGTGACTAACACTTTCACTTTCACCACAACAATCAGAGGAAGGGACAGATTCCCAACTTGTTGCAAAAAATGAAGGCTACAAAAAGGCCACAGTCAATTTATTTTAACAGGGTATTAAACTATGTAGTATTGCATAATAAAAGAATACACATTATTCTTTGGACTATATCTATACATATTTTAAAAGCTAAATGTATTTCCTTTGGAAAACTTGTAACTTCATATCGTATTCTAGTGAGTAGTTTTTGGAAGTGCTACCTGATTTCCTTTCCCAGAGGAAGGTAATTAAAAAACTAATAACTAATTATATAGCAAAACTTACTTAATAACCTCCTCATTTTAAATTTCATTGTTGTGTGAAATACATATCATACCATAAAAGTAGTATCATTTGATCCAATTAAATTAATGGCATGTAAATTAATGCATATTTTGAGTACATTGTTAATTAAAAAGAACAAATAATCTGTCTATCAGCGGAGAGATGGGTGGATACTCATCTTCATACTAACCTTGTCAACTTTTAATTAAATATCCAGGAATTGATTATATTTCCCAGAGACTCCTACAGATAGGATTCTCATTCACATTCATGAAAGGTACTTTTGCAATATTTAAAGGCAAAACAGAAGGGAAAATCACTATTCTCTCCTGGAAGAAATAAGCACCTCGGCTGATGTGAAACACAAATCAGTTTCCATGTGAGATTTTGCTAAAAATCTGCAGCTGAGATCATTGATAGGCAATTCCTGTGTTTGGGAAATTTACTATCAATAATAATATCTTAGAAGTCATGTGGGGAGATCATTTTTCCTTCCCTCACCTACAATACTACCAACTGTTTTTTAAACATCTATTTTCCTTTATCACATACTCCCTCTAAAATGTGTAATTCTACTCCTTGAGGCAAATATACAACTATGTATCTCTTAAAGTTAATGGCATATTTCTATGCCTTGACATGGAGAAAGGTTCACAAAATATTATTCCATGAAAACAAAAGAACAATATAGATTGATAGCTGTTTTATTTTGTGAAATTATGAAACTCTATTTTAGTAAACTCTCTCAAAAACTCACTCAAACTATCTAAAAAAATCGCTTATATCATGAAATATATGTCTATATGAATATAGATATGGGGATAATGTGGTAAAAGAAGCAAAAGAATAAGCCTGATGCATCTCTGAATTACTTAATAGAAAAACCATACATTTTTATTTTTAATAAATAATAACTTTAGTAAAAATTAGGATAACTCAAATTTTATAGATTTGTCTAAATGTTATCAAAATTTTAATTGCTTATAGAAGATTAAATTGTTTTACTTCCATCAGAGAACACAGTCTCTCTAGTTTATGAAGATACTTGCTATTTTTGTTTTCCACATCTGTCTACCTTGCTTTTTTTTGTTTTTCTTTAACTCTCTCAATTCTTTATTTACCACTCTTACAAGGCTCATATACTTGGAGACAAGTAGACCTCAGTACTAAGTTCGGGATTAGTCTCTAGATGACTAAGTTTAGGGTGACTGATGAAAGAAGCCCAATCCAAGCAAGTGAGATACATAAAACTTATTTTGGCATACCAAAACACTGTGTATCACTCTTGAACTGCTTCCTGGAAATATTTTCCTGTTCTGTGTGGCATGAAACAGGAAGCTTGTAATTCCTGAAAATTTCTGGAAACCGGTTTTTGTGTTTTTTTTTTTTTTTTTAGTTTGAGCATGCAAAAAGCAAATAAAAAAGGATGCATGCCTTTTTTATGATCTCATCTTGAGATTAATAAAACATCACTGTCACCATATTCTATTAGTTATTCAAACTTCTATCATTTAAACTGGAGCAGACATATATAATATACTGTAGGGTAAGTTTTGATGTTCTCTAAGACCATGTGTAGTGGGAGATATTTTATTCAAAAATACATTTTAAATGTACTTCACAAACAATCCAATCTGTCCTGTTGCACTGTAATGGATATGGTCTGTGAGATAGCATTGGTAGAGGGACACATAATGTTCCTTATTCTTTGTTTCCAGAGAAAAACTTGTAATATTTTAATTTTAAGTATGATATTTCACACTAAGAATATTTGTGGTTATAAGCAGATTTAGAAATTTTCATTTTAATCATTAAATTTTTATCAATGAAAGGAGGAGATTTGGTCCTTTTAAGATACTGAATTCATATTACTTAAATTTTATTTATAATCATTAATCATGTATTGCACTTACCTCTCATGCTAGCAAAGTAATGCTCAAAATTTTCAAAGCCAGGCTTCAACTGTACATGAACAGTGAACTTCCAGATTTCAAGCTGGATTTAAAAAAGGTAGAGGAACCAGAGATCAAATAGCCAACATCCTCTGGATCATCGAAAAAGCAAGAGAGTTCCAGAAAAACATCTATTTCTGCTTTACTGACTACACCAAAGCCTTTGACTGTGTGGAGCACAACAAACTGTGGAAAACCCTTAAAGAGATGGGAATACTAGACCACTTGACCTGCCTCCTGAGAGATCTGTATGCAGGTCAAGAAGCAATAGTTAGAACTGGACATGGAACAACAGACTGGTTCCAAATCAGGAAGGCTGTAAATTGTCACTCTACTTATTTACTTATATGCAGAGTACATCATGAGAAATGCTGGGCTGGAGGAAGCACAGGCTGGAATCAAGATTGCTGGGAGAAATATCAATAACCTCAGATATGCAGATGACACCACCCTTATGGCAGAAAGTGAAGAGGAACTAAAAAGCCTCTTCATGAAAGTGAAAGAGGAGAGTGAAAAAGTTGGCTTAAAACTCAACTTTTTGAAAACTAAGATCATGGCATCTGGTCCCATCACTTCATGGCAAATAGATGGGGAAACAGTAGAAGCAGTGAGAGCCTTTATCTTTTTGAGCTTCAGAATTACTGCAGATGGTGACTGCAGCCATGAAATTAAAAGATGCTTGTTCCTTGAAAGAAAAGTTATGCCCAACCAAGACAGCATATGAGAAAGCAGAGACAGTACTTTACCAAAAAAGACCCGTCTAGTCAAAGCTGTGGTGTTTCCAGTAGTCATGTAGATGTGACAGTTGGATTATAAAGAAAGCTGAGCACCAAAGAACTGATGCTTTTGAACTGTGGTGTTGGAGAAGACTCTTGAGAGTCCCTTGGACTGCAAGGAGATCCAACCAGTTCATCCTAAAGGAAATCAGTCCTGAAAATTCACTGGTAGGACTGATGCTGAAACTGAAGCTCTAATACTTTGGCCACCTGATGTGAGAAACCAACTCTTTGGAAAAGACCCTGATGTTGGGAAAGATTGACAGCGAGAGGAGAAAGGGACGACAGAGGATGAGATGGTTTGATGGCATCACCGACTCAATGGACATGAGTTTGAGTAAACTCCAGGAGTTGGTGATGGACAGGGAAGCCTGGCGTGCTGCAGTCCATGGGGTTACAAAGAGTCGGACGTGACTGACTGACTGAACTGAACTGAACTAATATATCTTTGTCAGAGATTACAGTTTCCCTTTCTTGTGATGTCCTTTTTATACTTTAGAATCAAGTTTTTGACATTCTTGTGAAATAAGTCAGGCCATAAACCCTCCTTGTTCTATTTTATTCAAAATATTTTGTAAGAATGATGTTATATTTTCACTGGTTAAGATGCTGTGTTGTCATTTGAACATGGATTTAACTGAAGATAGTTTTATTATATATTTGGGTTAATTTAATAACAATATGATACTTCAATATTTCAATTTCACCTTAGTTCTGGTAGCTACCTTTATTTTTAGGAATTTGTCCATTTTCTCTACATTTTATGCGTGATAGAATGAATATGTTAATACTGTTTTCCATTTTTTCAGTATCTCTAGATTATGTATTGATATCCACTGTTTATGACATTGACTCTTTGTACCTCTTAATTTTATTGCTATGTTTTCTTGAGAGTTTATAAAATGCATTATACTTTTCAAAGCACCAACTGGTTTGGTGATTCTCTGTATTATATCTGTATTTTATAACTCCCAGTAGTTTTGCCATTATGCTTTTCTTTCTATATTTCTATAATTTATTGTTCTTATTTTCCTTGAAGAGCTCAATGGTTTCTCTGTAGATGTCTTTGTCTTATGTTGCCAGACAACATAAATGGGTACCTTCAAATAGAGAAACATTATATTCTCTTGGAGGGTGGGACCATTTGCTATTATGAAATATTTCTCATTAGTGATAGCCTTTCTTTTTGTTATAGATTTACTGAACTTACTATTCACATAGACACACAAATCACATTTTGTTAAGTAATTGCCATGCTAATATAAAGAATTCCATGTGGCTAGGTTGAAAAAATAATGGCATCTTTAATAACCATGATGTGATTATCACATTAAGAATTTAACAATGGTATAATAATGTTAACTAAATTACAAATTATACTTAGATTTCTTCAGGTTTTTTTTTTTTTGCCACTATGGCTTTTTTCTTGCTCTAGGAAACTAAGATACAACAGTGCAATTAGTTGTTATTTCTCTTTACTTTCCTTCTTAGTAGACAAGTGGTGGTTTACTTTCTGTTTGTGTTTATTTCTAGTTACTGCATATTATGGGCCCAAACTAAAATGTGGATGCTTTATGAGGCACCCCTTCCTTTTTCCCACCCTATCGAATCCTGAATTCTAATTTTATACTTCCATTCTTGCAAAGTAGTCAACCATATGTAGTCTGTTAAACTTTCTGTCCTGACTCATCTTTATATCTCTATCCTCTGTTTCTTGGCTGAACAATATTTTGCAACATTTATACTTCTTCCACGTGTTATAAATATTTTGGGTGGGAGAATTTGTGCAAAGCATCCTGTCTGCTATTAATCAAAGTAGAGGTTTTCAGCATTTTTATAACTAATCAAAACTGAAATTGTGTAGTTACTCTATAGTCAATATCCCTTTCATCAGTAAAGCAGTTAGGCCTATTAAACAACATGGATTCTTTCATTTTCTAAATGTTTACTGATGTTCTACAGTAAATGATTAAGTTACAGCATGCCGAAATCAAGACTTGCTTTGAGTTTATTTTCTCCCTGTGTTGCATCTCATATACACAAGCGTGCGTGGGTGAGTGCTCAGTCAGCCACATCTGACTCTCTATGACTCAATGGACTGTAACCTACCAGACTTCTGTGCTCCTGGGATTTCCCAGGCAAGAACACTTGAGTTGTTTGCCATTTCCTCCACCGGGGGTCTTCCTGATCTCGGGATTGAACCCATGTCTCCTGCATTGCAGGTGGATTCTTTACCACTGAGCCACAAGGAAAGTCCCATACACACATAGTATGCGTACATTGCACATACTTTTCTGTGAGAAAATATCATCTTCATATACGATGAAAAAGTGCACAGATAGTGATCATTTAGTTTTTCGTTTTTCTTTTTTTTATAAGTGCCTACTGCTTCACCACATAACTCAAGTTTGGAATTGAGACTTTCAGAAAACTCATTAACAGTTAGCAATAATAATACACTTACGGGCAAGAGAGAATTATAGAGTATGTTCAGAATGCGGGGCTGTGACAGTTATAGCAGCTTGGCGATTTTCCTGGCTTCTCTCCAGGATGGGAGCATGCCTCCGCTCCATCTGAGGCGCTGCTGCTTACTCAGTCACGTCCGACTCTCTGTGCCCCCGTGGACTGCAGCCCATGAGTCTCCTCTGTCCATGGGGTTCTCCAATCAAGAGTACTGGAGTGGGTTGCCATTTCCTCTTCCAGGTGATCTTCCCAACCCAGGGGTTGAACGCACACCCCCTGTGTCCCCTGCATTGGCGGGAGAATTCTTTGCCACTGAGCCGCCTGGGAGTCTGGCACTTTGATAAAGATGGCATGGGAAGAAAAGAAAATAGTACAAAAGCATAAATCAAAAGTAGCAAACGTCAAACAGATAAGCCTTTTATATACCAAAAAGTCCAGAAGAAAAATGTCTTGTCTTACTAAATCTTCTTCTTTCGCTATACCATATATCTTTTCTGGAACATGCATTGCCAAGTTAGACTAGAAAGAGAATTCAACTCTAACTGTACTATGTAACTGGAAAAAAAAAAAAAAAAAACTCAGTGCAGACCAATATTACTAACATCATGAAGAATGATAGGTGTGATATTCCAAGAGTTAAGATAATTGGCTATTCTCCTCATTAGCATAGATTTCCTGTGAAGTAACTTAATAAAGGTGGCTTAGACCTGATTCTCATTTTCCATGTATAAATCAAATAATACTTCTATTTATTTTGTTATAAACTTTGTGTTTTAAGGTGCCCTGTCAGATTGCGAAGAGTTTGACTTCCAAAAATAAAATGTTATATAACATAATAGCAAAGCACTTGAAGCAGACCACAATAAGAAAGTAATTTTAATACTTAAAGGGTGTATATAATTGAAAAATGTAGGACATGTGCCATAGCCCATCATTTGTGCTCTGTGCTGTTCTTCACTCACTGTCACGTTTGACTCTGTGCAACCTCATGGACTGAAGCATGCCGCCTTCCCTGTCCTTCACTCTGTCCCAGATTTGCTCCAACTCATGTCCATTGAGTCAGCGATGCCATCCAACCATCTCATCTTCTCTCATTCCCTTCTCCTCCTGCTCCCAATCCCCCCCCCCCCCAGCATCAGGGTCTTTTCCAAAGAGTCGGTTCTTCACATCAAGTGGCCAAAGTATGGAGCTTCAGCTCAGTGAATATTCAGGACTGATTTCCTTTAGGATGGACTGGTTGGATCTCCTTGCAGTGCAAGGGCCTGTCAAGAGTCTTCTTCAATACCACAGTTCAAAAGCATCAAGCTTTGGCACTCAGCCTTCTTTATGGTCCAACTCTCACATCCATACATGACCACTGGAAAAACCGTAGCTCTGACTAGATGGGCCTTTGTTGGCAAAATGATGTCTCTGGTTTTTAATATGCTGTCTACGTTGGTCATAGCTTTTCTTCCAAGGAGTAAGCGTCTTTTAATTTCATGCTGCAGTCACCATCTGCAGTGATTTTGGAGCCCAAGAAAATAAATCTGTCCCTGTTTGCATTGTTTCCCCATCTATTTGCCATGAAGTGATGGAACTGGATGCCATGATCTTAATTTTTTGAATGCTGAGTTTTAAGCCAGCTTTTTCAATCTCCTCTTTCACCTTTATCAAGAAGCTGTTTAGGTCCTCTTCAATTTCTGCCATAAGGGGGATATCACCTGTCAATATCTGAGGTTATTGATATTTCTCCCGGCAATCTTGATCACAGCGTGAGCTTCAGCCAGCCTGACATTTTGCATGATGTACTCTGCATAGAAGTTAAATAAACAGGTTTGCAATACACAGCCTTGACGTTACTCCTTTCCCAGTTTTGAGCCAGTCTGTTGTTCCACGTCCAGTCCTAACCATTGTTTCTTGACCTCCATGCAGGTTTCTCAGGAGGCAGGTCAGGTGGTCTCTTATTCCCATCTCCTTCAGAATCTTACATAGTTTGTTGTGATCCACACAGTCAAAGGTTTTAGTGTAGACTGCTTACTTAGTAAATATGTACTTTGGGCTTCCCAGGTGGCGCTAGTGGTAAAGAACCCGCCTGCCCGTCCAGTCGGAGAAGGCAATGGCACCCCACTCCAGTGCTCTTGCCTGGAAAATCCCATGGATGGAGGAGCCTGGTGGGCTGCGGTCCGTGGGGTCGCTGAGAGTCGGACACGACTGAGCGACTTCACTTTCACTTTTCACTTTGATGCATCGGAGAAGGACATGTCAACCCACTCCAGTGTTCCTGCCTGGAGACTCCCAGGGAGCAGGGACGGGGGAGCCTGGTGGGCTGCCGTCTCTGGGGTCGCACGGAGGCGGACACGACTGAAGCGACTTAGCAGCAGCTGCAGCAGCAGCCAGTCCAGTAGACGTAAGAGATGCAGGGTTGACCCCTGGGTTGGGAAGAGCCCCTGGAGAAGGGAATGGCAACCCACTCCAGTACTCTTGCCTGGAGAATCCCATGGGAGGGCAGCCTGGTGGGCTACAGTCCATAGAGTCGCAAAGAGTCAGAACGACTGGAGTGACTTAGCATAATAAATAGGTACTTACTTATGTTGCCTTTAAAATCTAAGAAATTTGAAAATGCTATAACACTTGACCCTAACTTTCCCTATAGATATGACCATAATGCCTCAATTGATTACTTTTAAATAATGAGTTGGATTTTAGAAGACATAAAGAAAAAAAAAATGTCGTTATGCAATGTCTCTCTATGTATCGGAATGCATATGCAATTTTCCACATCTGAATTTAAAATGTTTTCCAATAATGACTAGGGTTCTGATTTTTTCTATTTTAGTTTTTTTTAAAATGCACACAATCCATGTAACTTTAAAAGTACAATGATTTAAATTTATCCAAACCAAATATATTTCCTAACTGTTAATATTATACTTAAAATTCACAGGTGAAAATACTGACACTTAGCAAAGATAAGAAATGTGCTAATTTATAGACAGTTTTTTGTTGTAAAAGTAGCTTTTGATTTAACTGCCCAATAACCAATATACTCTAAAAAGATTATAGAACAGTAAAAAATGTCATTTTCATTTCATGATCTTTCAATTAAGCTATCTGCCTTTACTTGAAGACAATGCTTACTCCACTCATATAACATCTTACAAAGCCAGTGACCTAGAAAGACTGATGAATTATTTCTTCTCTAGAGAGAGTACAGAGCTCAATTTAGACTGTACTATATCAACCTGCCTGATTACAGCTTTCCTGTGGATTTTATTTGATGCAGCTTATCCTTTCGATCTTAAAATAATTTAGCAGGTACCCTTTATATTTAGCAGCTATACTTTATATTTAGAACAAAATAAGAACTACAAAAGCCTACATAAAAAATAAGAGGCAATGAACACGCAATTAAGGGTTTCCTGCTATATTTTTTTTGTCTCAGTTTCCTTCCCAAGTGAGGGGAATAAACTTGTGGCAAAATTGCCAGCAAAGATAGAATGTACTGACGATCAGGCAAAAATTTGTTAACCCCCTCAAATGTGCTTCTCATAATGTCTAAGCATAACTTTTTCTGTTCTTTGCAAAATCTATATAAAAGTCAGAGCACTTCGGTGGGAAAGAGATGTGCAGATATGGGAGAGGAACACATCAGATAAAATGACAACCTATGATTTTTTAGTTCATTTCATTTAAAATGAATCTGCATAATGTTTTCTGAAAACTGTATTCCTCCATGTTTCCTCCACCATTTTCAGGCTCATTGCCCTAGCAATAGTCTGGTGACATAAATGGAGGCAGGAAAGCAAAAGAGAAGAAATTTTTCTGGAAAAATATACAGTTTCCCAGCACTTTTAAAGAACTGTGATGCTCACTGCCCCCATTTCATAAGCCCTCAGTAATACCCTGGGAAGATAGGCATTTTAGTTTTGGTGGGGCGGGGAAGTGAGGAAGTTGTGTTTTAGCAGATATACTTTCAAATTTTCTGTCTAAAGGGCTTGAGAACTACTTACACACACACACACACACACACACACACCAATTTCTCTGAGTACCAATTAAAGTTCTACAATGATCTGCAAGGTTCTAGGTGATCTGCCCCATCCTTTATTTCCCTAACTTTCTCTGTTACCTCTCCACCTCTGCTAGAGCTTTTAGTCATCTTTCCCCATTCTTGTGTTCTTGCCGCTCATGGATCCAGGATGACTTCCTCATCATCGCCTCAGCACTTGCCATTTCCTTTGTTTAGGCCACTGTGCAGATACATGTGACTAATTGACTAGTCCACCTCATTCATCTGCCCAAATACTTCTTTACAATATGCATGCCTTGCCCTCTCTAACCCTCCACACCACTTCCATCTGCAAACCTGATCCTCTTCCTCTGTTATTTTTTTTTAATCACTCATCTTGTTTAATGCATAATGCATTCATGTATTGTTTTTACTTTTATTGTTTGCTTTCCTCCACTATAATATAAACTCCCAAACATGGGAATTTGCTTTCTGTTTTATTCTCTGATAGACTTAAAAGAAAAAAAGAAAGAAATGAAGTAATCAAAATAAAACAAAAGAAGGCATAAGTTAGTCAATGTTTAAAGTAATAGAAGGAAAAAGAAAAGAAGAAAAGATAAGAATAAATAAGACAGCATAAAGCATCACAAAATTGTAATGCAATTAGCCTCCAATTATAATAAATAAATAAATTATGCTAAAAGAAAGAAAGACAGTAGGGGAAACTAATCAAGAAGCATGAAGAATGAAAGGAACAGATAAAGGTGAGGAAGAGACCTAGGGAAAAAAAGGAAGGGGCAGAGATGAAAAGAGTTTGCTTTCTATATCGGCATCTGCAGTTTCCTTATCACCACTGCAGCCACAAAACACGCACCCTGTGGATGACTTTAAGCCACTGAAGAGCAATCAGCATGCTTCTCTCATCCCTCCATCCAAAAGATCCTAATCCAGGATGTCAGATTTGCAGACATTATCACATTTAGACGTGTGCATTAGCTTAGGCAGCTGTTGCTTCTGCTGTCATCTTTCTACTTCTGTCAAAAGAAGCCATGCTGATATGCCTATTTGAGAATGCCTTTGAATCTCAGAGAGATCTTGTTCTTCCATAAGTTCTATGTAATACAGGCTGGTTAGAACAGGGCTGTACCCTTTAAAGAGTGAAGCTGATGCTTCTAATGTCCCCATTCTCTAGGTATCAACATCACTTCTTTTAACCATAAAGACAGAAACAGAACTAATATCTAAAAGGAAATAGAAATTAGATGATGTCTGTACATATTGTCTCTTGAGGGGATTTAGTCTCATAGGAAGCTATCAGAATGTCATAGTTAGATTTTTAAAGTGAGATATTTAACAGGTATAATTTTAAAGTAATACATAGCTGAATTTGAAAAATTCATTTGTCATTTGTATGACAAATACTTTTTTAAAAAAATACAGGCTCAGTTTATTATTTATTTAAATAATCAGTCTTCCGAAGTATTTAAATACAATACAATCTATAAAAATTTTGCATATCAACTAATTATTATATGACAGGTATTATAAAATGTCAGCTTCCCTGGTGGCTCAGTGGTAAAGAATGTGCCTGCCAATGCAAAACATGGATATGATTCCTGTGTTGGGAAGATGCCCTGGAAAAGGAAATGGTAAAAGAATGTTTGCCTGGGAAATTCCAAGAACAGAGGAGCCTGACCTTTACAGTCCAGGGTGTTGCAAAAGAGTCTGACGTGACTTTGCCACTTAAAAAAAAACAATTGTAAAATGTCATTTCAAAGCCTTAAAGAGCACAAAATATTAATATCAACATAGTCAATAAGTTTTATTTTGAAAGTAAATATATAAAAATAGGAGAGTATTTGTTGATTTATCTAAATAAATGCTATTAATATGCATGTCATATTTAATTCTAAATGTGACCTTAACAAACTAATCTGAGACAAATATAATTCAAAGTTCACTTTGTTCATTTTGTAAACAAAATGAAAATCATTACCTTGGATTTTTGCCCTTTAATAAGACAGATTTCATTTTCTAACTTCATTGATCATTTAAAAATGAAATGTTATCCAAAACTTTCTTGCTCAACTTTTTTGATATTCAAATTAATGACTCAAGGTTAAAAATAAAATAATAGATGGATCAAGGGCACAAGTTAAAAATAAAATATAGACTAAAAAATTTCTACTTTCTCATTCCTAATTGGAGTCTCTCAAATAATATATGTGTGTATATATATAATTTTAGAAAAATCCGCAACTGCAAAACAATGGTAGCTTTCTAATTTTGTTTTTCTGTAACTGTGTCGCAGTTCTAGGTATGTAGGGGCTGAAGAAAGACAAGAATAACTAATGTTCTTTAAGGAGGGGAAGTTCCTAGCAAAGGTAGTGGTTAGGTAAAAACAAACACAAACACATATATATTCCCATTGTAAAAACCCTTTCTTTCTCCCTCTGTCCTCCTCTCTGTCTGTTTCTCTGTCTCTCTCTCAGTTCAATTCAGCTCAGTTCAGTTGCTCAGTCATGTCTGACTCTTTGCGACCCCATGAATCGCAGCACGCCAGGCCTCCCTGTCCATCACCAACTCCCGGAGTTTACTCAAACTCATGTCCATCGAGTCGGTGATGCCATCCAGCCATCTCATCCTCTGTCGTCCCCGTCTCCTCCTGCCCCCAATCCCTCACAGCATCAAGGGTAGGTAGTAGCCAAAGAAAAATAGTAAGAGTTCTTTTTTGGCCAAGAATTTAATTGTTCTCCAAAATATAGATGTGACATCAGGTTAGACATATAGATTTAATTTTAATCTCTTAAATAAAAGAGGAAGATGATAGGTAGAAATAAAAAAGAACACACTTTTTAGCTCTCCCAAAATATAATTATTCATAAATTGAGGAAAGAAAAAATTCCCGGTAAGTTTCACTAGCTTCTTAGCATGACTTCTTGTTGTTGCTGTTATTTCTGTTAGGCAGTTAAAGTAAGGAAAAAGGGATCCAAGATGGCAGTTAGAGGAAGTAGTAACCAAAAAAAAAAGAAAAAGAAAAAAACACCACCCAGAGTGCAAACAAAGAAGCAAAAGCCCTGAAAAAAAGGGAAACTGGACCGGCGTGAGGACTCCCCGTGGGAAAATATGTCCCCTTCCCTGATTGGTCTCAGGCTCTGCCCTATTTGCATGGGGCACAACCAATCAGGCTCCAGAGACGGCCTAGGGGCGGGGACAAAGGATTAAAAAAATGGAAGCCAGGATTGGGTGGGTCCACTCCAGCAGGGGTAGGTCTCATTTTCCACCTAGAGAGTGTACTATTTGCCGCTTCTTTAATAAATTTTCCCTGATTGAGCTCTCCTGGTCTGTCATTTCAACTCTTTGCTATAAAAAGACAAGAACCAAGGAAGAAGTACTGACCCAACATTTCTATAAAGAAAGTGCCTGCGAATTATTTAACTAAAAGGTATAACAAAATAATATCAAGGGGGCCAGCTTTTCAAAAAACAATAATAATATATATATTTAGTATATAAATATATATTATATATAAATTGTATTTATATAACATTATAGCATTATAAATATATTTTAAAATTTAACATTATAACATCATTTATATTAAATTATTTATATTTATATAGCATTATTAAATGCAATATATATAATATATAATTATATTTCATATACAGTAGTTCAATATATAATATTCCAATATATAATATATAATATATGTAATACATGTATATAATATATAATATATACAATATATAATGGAATATTATATTAAAATAGCAATATATCAATATAATACAACACAATAATTATATCATTCAATATTAATTCCTAAATATTATAACTACTATTAATATTTAATATTAATTAATATTTAATGATAATATTAATAATCATTGTAATACTTATTAGTATATAATACTATATATAATTATATTTATTACATTTATTATTATATATACTTAGACATATATAAAATTATATATATATTAGATATATAATATTAAATGTTATGTATAAAATATAATTTAATATTATATATGTCAGATGTATATTAATATGTTAATTAATTAATTTATTAATATATGTTAAGTCTAATATATATTAGATTATATAATATATTATATTAATATATTGACATTATATAATTATATTATATTAAAATATTAATATTAATATTATTTCAATATATTATATATAGTATATAAATATAATATAGTATATATTATAATATATATCAATATATTATTAATTAATTAATTAATATTAATCATTATGTATAATATATAAATATATATTTCTATAGATAATTGTATATAGTATTATATATATATTATTAATTATATATATAATATGTATAAATTATATATGTTAATATATTATGCAAATATATATAAGAGATATACATGTTATATTATTAATATATATTATACATAATAAATTATATATAATATATAATAGTATATATAATATATTTATATAATATGTATAATTATTACTAATATATAATATAGATAACTAATAAATTATATAAATAATATATAGTATATATATTTTATATAATTTATTATATAATGTATTAATAAATTAATTAATATTAATATAAATATATTATATGATTACATTATATATCATATATAGGAAATATATATATACACATGTGTATATATATATTTCTATTTATAGCATGTATGGCATTTACCATCTTAAAAGAAAACATAACTTACATATCTATATATATGCTTATGGATGCATATATGTCTGTGTATATAGGTAACAATATCCCAAATGTAATTCAAGTTAGAAGATGTCCTTGGTATTCAGAATTAATACAAGCCATATATTTAGCAATTAAAACATTAGAAGTGTTAAAATTTCTTTCCATATTTATATTTGATTCTGTACTTGGTTAACAAGTGTAGTGTTATTTTTGAAATTTCCCTACTGGAGAAATGCTCTTCATAGGACTGAAAGAGTGAATTGCAAGTCTTACTATTATAAGGCTTCATTGCATATGTTTATAGATCATTTCAGTAGCATGTCACATGAAAGGAAACAAGTAACTTTTGCACCATTATTTTACTTGACCCTCACAAAATTCTAATGACTTAAGTTGCCAGGTATCATTGTTTCTCTCATATAATTGAGTGAATTTACTTTGAGGAAAGTTAAGCAAAATGCCAAAGGTCAGACTGAAGCTAAGTATCAGTGTGTTAGCCGTTCAGTCATGTCCAACCCTTTGCCATCCCATGGATTGTATAGCCCACCAGGCTCCACTGCCCATGGTATTCTCTGGGCAAGAATACTGGGGTGGGTTGCCATTTCCTTCTCCAAAGGATCTCCTCAACCCAGAAGTTGAACTCAGATCTCCTGACCCACTGTGCTGAGTCCCAATTCCTGGGGTTTTGCAACTTTAAGCTAAAACATTTTTTTTTATTTTAATTCATTAACAAACTATTAAATGCATATTTGATTAAATTTTTTCATATGTTAATTCATTAAATTATGGGTTTTAACTAATTGTGTGATGTAACAAACTTTTTGAAAAATATTATGGTTTTATTTTAATTTATTATAATATCGTTTGGGGAAAGCAATGAATCAAAGACCCTCTTACTGCTATTGGCAGAGATGCTGTAGTGTCCAGTATTTGGGAAAGTTAATGAACTTTCCATTTACTCGGGGTGATGCTAGGGAGCTACTTAAGTCTTTAAGACTTTCTGGTTCCTTTATTAAATGCTATTTTTCCTTAGGATCGCCATGCATATTGAGCGAGTGAGTGAAAGTTACTCAGTCATGTCCGACTCTTTGTGACCCCATGAAATATGCAGTCTATGGAATTCTCCAGGCCAGAATACTGGAGTGGGTAGCCTTTCCCTTCTCCAAGAGATCTCACAGCACAGGGGATAGAACCCAGGTCTCCAGCATTGCAGGCAGATTCTTTACCAGCTGAGCCACAAGGGAAGCCCATGTGTATTAGTATCCCTTAATTGTAAGAGTTCTTGAGAAGATGGAGGATTAGGTCATTTATTTCAAAATGCAAGATGCTCATACTAGGGTTACTACAGGTGACAGTTCTTACTTCTTCTTGAGACAAATAATATTCTCAGAGTAGGATTGTGCTTGATCCAGTCCATTTAAAGTATAATTTTTCACAGCCATGAAAAACTGTAATAGTTGTGTTATTTATATTATCTTTATAATTAATAACTCTTGAAACACACAGCAGGTTGGTTAAGTTTATATTGGTTTCTCTTTATCCAGTAAATAGAATTGCTATTTTCTAATCATTTGTATGCTGCTAACTTAATGATTTACTACATTTGTAGGCAGAATAAGCAAGCAACAAATTAACTTCTATCCTCAAGTGAGAGGACACAAAACTTAATTAGACCAGTTTCATAAGGCAACAAGGCGATTCTAGTCTGTCTATCCATACACAGACTTCAATTATATAAAAGATGAATCCCTTCCCATCTCTTTTAGAAAGAAATATGGAGCGAATTTATTAGTCTTAATCAATCGGTTCTGTTGATATTCAAGATAAATTGGCCAATTATAGTTTCCAATCCCAAGGGGGAAATTAGGCAAAACTTGTGTTTCTTATGATTTTAAGACTGGTGATTTCTATTGGAAAACGTGCAGTAGCCTGTGTTCAACCTGTAGGCTATATTCAATGAGCTTTTAATGGATTTTTTGCACTGATGAAAAACAATAACATAACCCTGTGGTAAAACCATTTATGAACCATGTGTTTAAGTTGGTCACTTTCCAGTTCTCTGGTCTTCTGATTCTTTTCCAAGTGATTGCTATTCTAAGCTTTAATAAAAATGACTTCACACAAAAATATATGCCATGTAGGGATTCCCTGGTAGCTCAGCTGGTAAAGAATCTGCCTGCAATGAATGAGACCCCAGTTTGATTCCTGGGTCAGGAAGATCCCCTGGACAAGGGCTAGACTACCCACTCCAGTATTTTGGTCAGGAGAATTTCATGGACTGTATAGGCCAGTTCAGTTCAGTTGCTCAGTTGTGTCCCAACGACTTTGCAACCCCATGGACTGCAGTGTGCCAGGCTTCCCTGTCCATCACCAACTCCCGGAGCTTGCTCAAACTCGTGTCCATTGATTCGGTGATGCCATCCAACCATCTTATCCTCTGTTGTCCCCTTCTCCTCCTGTCTTCAATTTTCCCCAGCATCAGGGTCTTTTCTAAAAAGTCAGTTCTTCGCATCGGGTGGCCAAAGTATTGAAGCTTCAGCTTCAGCATCAGTCCTTCCGATGAATATTCAGGACTGATTTCCTTTAGGATGGACTGGTTGGATCTCCTTGCAGTCCAAGGGACTCTCAAGAGTCTTCTCCAACACCACAGTTCAAAAGCATCAGTTCTTTGGTGCTCAGCTTTCTTTATGGTCCAACTCTCCCATCCATACATGACTACTGGAAAAACCATAGCTTTGACTAAATGGACCTTTGTTGGCAAAGTAATGTCTCTGCTTTTTAATATGCTGTCTAGGTTGGTCATAACTTTCCTTCCAAGGAGTAAGCGTCTTTTAATTTCATGGTCGCAGTCACCATCTGCAGTGACTGAACCACCTAGAGAGCTTTCTAAAATACATATTGCTGGAGCCTACTCCCAGTGTTTATGATTTTGATATGTTGTTCTGGAGTGATGTTTGAGAATTCACATTTCCCGTTTCTGAATGTTGCTAATGATTCTGACAAGTTTCCAGAAAATGCTAGTGATTCTGTTCTCGGGGCAGGATTAGAGAACACTAGTTCTGAATACCCAGACTGGACACTCAAATGTATCTTTTAGAAATTTGATAACTTTACTGAAGAAATTTCATACATCAGACACAGAGTTTTCTATGCCATTAAATAAGGATAATATTTTTTTACCTGATGAATTATTTAAATATTAATTATCAGAGCATTGAAAGATGCTTATCCCAATATTGTGAGTACAATGTGTTGTTGTTGTTATCTATTAATACACTGTATCCACAGACATTCAACAAATGGGCTAATTGGATTACCTAGACATTTCTACAAAGTACCAGAAATTCTAAATTGAATTAAATACTGTGATTTCTGATATGGCAATGCATTCTCACCTGATCTCTGCTAAAACAAATCTCTTCAATAAAACTTGGGTGTTCATTGGAAGAACTGATGCTGAAGCTGAAACTCCCATACTTTGGCTACACAATGTGAAGAGCTAACTCATTGGAAAAGACTCTGATGCTGGGAGGGATTGAGGGCAGGAGGAGAAGGGGACGACAGAAGATGAGATGGCTGGATGGCATCACCAACTTGATGGACATGGGTTTGGGTGAACTCCGGGAGTTGGTGATGGACAGGGAGGCCTGGCGTGCTGCGATTCATGGGGTTGCCAAGAGTTGGACATGACTGAGCGACTGAACTGAACTGAACTAGGTGGTTCTGATGCACAGAAAAATTTTAGAACTGTTTCAAACTATCAATCCTATAGTTGCTAAATGACTCCCTCCAGACAAGGTTTTGTAGTTTCACAGATATTAGTTAACAAGCCTTAATAACAAATTACATAAAGAAGGAAAAAGGGAAAATAAAACTGTAATTACTAGTAGTGATATAATTGTTTCCACAGACCATCCAAATAAATTAACATATTATAAAACTAATTTGAAACTTTAGCAAAGTGGTTGTAAAAAGATCAGCATACATATATTGACTGTATTCCTATATAAAATCAGGAAAAAATTAGAAGCATATTTATAAAATGGATTACTTAAAAATTTAAGCAAAACTTCAAATTAATGGATAAAAATCTGGCAAAAACTTTGAATGAAATTTTAAGAAAACTGTAATGGATGGACTGCAGCACACAAGGCCTCCCTGTCCTTCACCATCTCCCAGAGCTTGCTCAGCTATATGGCTCACCTGTAGCTTTGACTGTACAGACCATTGTTGGCAAAGTAATGTCTCTGCTTTTTAATATGCTGTCTGGGTTTGTCATAGACTTTCTTCCAAGGAGCAGGAGTAGAAAAGACAAATTGACTGAGGCAATAAAACTTTTGAAACAACAGGCATAAAAAGGAACTTTTGATGTCATACAAAGATAGCATAACAGATAGTCAAGAATAAAATATACTAAACAATTAGATAGAAAAAAAGTGTTTATCTTTATCAAATAGAAAAGACAAAGTAAGAATGGATGGCAGAAGGCAAAGAAAAGAAGGGTTGGAGGATCAAAGAAAATATACCCAAACCTATAGATGGAAGAAAATCTATAAACTAGAAGAGGATAATTGGACATATTAAGATGAATATTTAAAATAATTAATAATCAACAAAGCCTAGACATGAATCTATAAGAATGGAAATCACTTGTATATAGTCAGTGTATGCGTACTTCTTCACATCAGCTGCATTTAGTCAACAAAAGTATAGTATCAATATATAAATAACCTGCTAATTAATAGATAAAAATGAACCATGTATAGAAAAATTGCAAATGACACAATCTGACAATTCATAGAAAATAACATACATATGGTTTTAAAAAAGCATATACACACAGGAAGAGAAATCCAAACAAACATTAACAGGAAAAATACAAATTTAGATCAAAATTAGACTTTCTTCCCCTACACCTGTACAGAATTAAAACCTATGATAGTAATCAAATGGCAGAAAGTATATGAATAATATGAATAGGGTTTTTTTCTAACAGACAGATGAGTTGTTAGAACCACGTAGAAAGACATTAACATTATTTTCAGAATTTAAAACTATTGAGTCATTGTACTTTTAGCTATATATGCAAGAGAAAACACTATGAATTTAAAGCAAGAAATGTACAAAAATTAGCACAGCATTGTTAACAGTAGTGAAACAAGGGAAACAACCCAAATATCATGAACTGGAAAACTGAAAAATTAATTGCTATATACATATAGTAGAACATCACAGAATAGTTAAGACTATAATCATGTAAAATAACTTAGATGCATTTTAAATGACAAGCTTGAAGTGACACAAGCAATTCTCAGGAGAATATAATCATTTTTATACATGTCAAAAATAGGCAAAAAATGACTCTACACACACAAGCACACATACATGGAGTATGTAGCAGTCAAAAATCATTAAGGGGATGATCCGTGGTATACTGGCAAAATTTAACAATAGTCTCCAGGGAAAGCACAAAAATTTTCGCAGAACTGTACATTTGTGTGATGTATTAATAAATGCTATTGCCATGATGGTGGTATTAAATTGTTAATGTGGAGAAAGAATCAAGGAATAGAAGGACAAGAACGTCCTGGCGGTTTGTTGTCTGCATTGGTCCTCCTAACGAGAAACTGGTATCTAAATAATTTCCTGTTGACTCCACTTTCTGAAGCCAACAACTGTGCCTCCCCATCAAATTATGTGCTAAAACATGCATTCCAAAATTATGCGGGATCATGTATTTATGTAATCCAAAGAACTTTTTGCTCACCTCCGTGTAATAGTTGAAATTATCAACCAGTCTAAGGCAGCCCATTTCCCTGACTTTGTGGAGACTCCTTTTTATACTGTTCACATTTCCTTTCTGATTCACTCAGGCCATCTTGGGGTAAATTTGGTGTAGGTTCTGGTCTTGCTAGCTACATTTGATGTAGTATGATAATGTGGTCCTTTCAAGGGCTGAAAATAAGAAAATTTGAAGTGCATATTCAAATATATCTTTAAAATATATATCAAAATGTTAATTTTAAAGCATATTTATGAGTGCCAAAACAGACCTGTAGAAGTCAGCACAGTGCCTTTCCCAAAACAAGTACTCAAAGTTATTGAGCAAACGTGAAAAGCTTCATCTCCAAAGAACTTCATTTTTCTGCTAAGTGTAAAAAGGTTATTGAAGCATAATAAACAAGGAGCTGCAACGCAAACACCTGTGGAAACCTCTTCCCAAGCAAGGAAACAGACAGATCCAACACCTCCCGAAGTTTCCTTGTGTCTCTTTGTGCTTGTGGTGAGGGTTTTTTTGTTTGTTTTTTTGTTTTGTTTTTTTGTGGTGAGAAGACTTAACAGGAGATCTTCAATGAAGATTGTCTCAAGTACTAGACATTTTGAAGTTTTTTTGAATTCTCACTCATTCTTTGAAAATCTAATTGAAAAATTTACATTGAAAATTAGCATACCTATAGTAAACTATTCACGTGGCTCGACATCTCTTATACAGTGCTTTGTATTCAAATATTCAGTTCAGTTCAGTCGCTCAGTCGTGTCTGACTCTTTGTGACCCCATGGACTGCAGCACGCCAGGCCTCCCTGTCCATCACCAACTCCTGGAGCTTACTCAAACTCATGTCCATCGCGTTGGTGATGCTAATATTCAAATATTAGAACATTTTATTACTTGACTGTGCTTTCTGGAAAGAATACACTGAGAAACATGATTTCTTAGGGTCAACAGAGAAAATGCATAACTTTGATACAGTTTTGTTTTTCCATCTGTGTTTAGCTTCTTTCTACTTAGCTTGTTATCTCCAGATCATATTTGTCACCTACCATTTACTTTTCTAAATTAAATGTAATGCTGTGTGATTTTTGTCATCTAGACATTGTCCTTAAATTTTATAAGCATAGACAGAAATATAGGGAGGAACTATGTCACTCAGATGTCTTAACAAGATTTTAATTAGATTCTTGAGTGTCAGACAGTGATTCCTTTTTACAGGGATTACTAGTTTTGTACACTTTAACTATCTTATATTTTTACATATGATAGGTTTAGTTATAGTATGCAAATACTGAAACACTATAGACCTGAAACACTATAAAATTAATATTTATATAGAAAAAATTAAAAATAGAAATAAATGCTGTATTTAAGCAGATTTGATCACATAAAATATGAAGGTGACTGCACACATTATATCAAAATGAAAATATGGTAAACACATTTCTGTGTACTTATATATTATCTGGTTTCCAATTTGTTTTGATGAAATGAATGGCATTTTTTAACAATTCCTGCATATAATTCACAATTAATTATAGCAAAATTTAAACAATTAGCTTCCTCATGAAAACAAATTTTTGAATTTATAAAATTTTGATTTGCAAGTCAATTGACTCACTTTGGAAACAATGTTTATTCTTGAAGTAGCTAATATAAGAGATAGTAAGAAGATGCAATTCTGAAATGCTTTTTAGAATTATCTCTTTTAAAGATGGGATATATGAGCAGAATGTAATTTAGAGGCCTTGAGTTTTCTCATTCATTCACACAACTATGTATTTTACTATGCTCAAAATACTCAGTTGCTTAAGTATCTAAATGCTTTGGCAAAATTAGTGGGGGAATGTAAAGAGGTCTGGAGATAGAATAAGATAAATTTCTTAGTAAAATAGCCTGAAAGATCTTTCTATTCATTATGCACATCCTCTAAACTCTTGAGTGAAGTGAAGTTGCTCAGTTGTGTCCGACTCTTTGTGACCCCATAGACTCTAGTCTACAGGCTTCTCCATCCATGGGATTTTCCAGGCAAGAGTACTGGAGTAGATTGCCATTTCCTACATCCTCTGAACTCTTACTTATCTGTAAAAATAGCAAAATAAAGAATTTAAGGTCAATGGGCTGTAATAGATAAAACGCAAATAATGCCAACTTATATGCAAACCTTCATGTAAGGACTTATGATTTAAAATACTGGGTGCAGTGTACATAGTGGTAGCCAGTATCAGTGGATGAAACTATGCTATATTGTTTAGTAACAGGTATTAAGAATTTTTAACATTCCAGAGGATGGAACAACACTGAATTTAGTCCCTGAAAGAGTTAACATCTACGAGAAAGAAAAAACCCGATAGATGAAAACATATCTGCAATATGAGACGTTATATGAGATATGATATTTAAGCTATCAAAATGAATCCGACTCAGTTTTGGGGAGAACAAAACTGCTACCTAGAAAAAGCTATCGATATACAAAGACTAAGTGTTAATAAGATGAAAATCTGAATTTTTCATGGAAACAGAACAACAGATATAAAAGTCTGAAGTCAAGAGAGTCTAGTAATTTGAACAACTGCAAATAATTCATCAGGATTGGAAGGTGGCGCGTTAGGCATGATTGCTAACAGAGGAGGATGGACATCCAGGAGGGAGCAGGTGGATGTCTGCTCATGTATTACCCTAGAGGCTTGTGAGAGCACTGAGGAATCAATGGTCCAAACCAATGTGGAGATGGTGTCTATGAAGAGAAGTGGACAGCGGATGCTTCAGAGGAGAAATGGGATTATCTGGATAGGAGAACCATGTATGGTAAGCTGAAATAGCGGGCTTTTCTCACCTGAGCAAGTGAATGATGATTTCTGAGACAGAAGGAAGGCAGAAAGGTAGAAAGATTTAACTGCAATGGGAGAAGAGTAATGATGACTTCTGTTTTTGATGTGTTGATTTTAAGAGGAACTATCCACTTGTGGAAAACGTGACAACTTCTCGGCCGTGTTGAACTTCCTTCTGTGAAACAGTGCAATCATCCCTTACTCCTTGTGAAACCTACAGTAACTTTTAATTAGACTTTTGAAATCAGAACTAAGACTTTATATCTCTTCTCAGTTTGCTGTTCTCAAGTATGGCACATGGTCTGCCAGCTTCAGGAAAGTAAAAAGGAAAGAGACAAAGTTTTGAGAAACCAGACTTCAGTAGTTTCATTTAACTAAATATAAAGATAAATCATCTTTAAATGACAGAATGAGTCTGGATGCTTTCTAATTAAATTCAATGAAATTGAGAAAAATTTTTAAGATTGTAAATTGCTTTCCTCATTTAAATCAATGTGATAATTTCTATTAAAAATTTAAAGTCTAACTTTCTACTCACTCTCTAATAATACAATATTATGCAGGATTCTGACCTTGTCATATTTTGTACTTAATAAATGAACCACATAGAAATGTGTGTGCTTAATTTTCTGAATGCTTTTTCACTTCACATGGCAATATTTTCAAGTTCAGAAGTTTTGTAAAACATCAAAGCTGCCAACAAGAGTGGAGTGAATGTTATTTTTTAATAGTTCTTGAGAAATAAGTGAAAGCCTTGGACAGATTTGTCCCAGTACACACAATGCTCCCTCACTGAACTCTCAAAGTTTGGCGTGTATGCATTAAATTATAAATTAGGTGATTATTTACTATTTGAAAGGCATGGCATCCAAAGTATAGTTCTGGTAATATCGCATTAATGTCTTTATATGACAGTACCAAATCTCACACCATTTTCTGTTATAATAATTTCTACAGGACTTTATTTTATTATTAGACAATTTTAAAATCTCTTCTCTTTAGATTATCCCTTGCACTTAGAGATATAATTTTAAGAAGAAAATTCATGAAATTCTACTTCTAGTGGAGGGCTTGATTTACCCTAATAGAAAGTACTAGAGCTATTATCTCTAAATGAATGAACAATGGACAAAAGGATCTTTTTTTCTTATGTTAGTTCATCAGCATTACGATCCACGCTTGTGTATACTCTTTGCTTCACAACGTTAGTATTTTTGTGACAATCTTTAAAACATTGTGAGCTCCACAATTTAGAACTCAAACCTGAATTTCCAGCAACATCGAAAACAAAGCTCCTATGTTGAAATTTTCGTGTGTGTATTCCCAACTAATGATTCTGAAATGTACTGTGATCAGTCAAACAGAAGTCATGGCTGTGAGTGTGGGCAGCTTTCCTTGTTTGCCTCCGCTGGGTACTTCTGGGAACATTGTTTTGAAATATTGGCTGGAACAACCTAGGTTCAATTTCAGACTGCATACTTACTGCTCCAGTTATTATGAGACTGTCTAACTGAAGATACACATCGTAAAGCTTCTTCTGGGTAGTGAGTTATTGAAATGCCACGTGATGCAACAGGCAGGAAAGGGGAACCGATTGCAACAGATAATGACATTACGTCTGCCAGCACTGACAGTCTTTGTTATCTGCTCTTTTCCTCACACAAGGGTCTCTCAATAACTTTGATAACATTATTATTATTCTATGCTAATACATTTTCATCAGCAATTATTAACAGCTTTATTTTTAACAAGAGTACCATGAGCATCACAGTCTTTTTGTGCACATTTGCTGATGTATTTACATGTGTGTGGTTTAATGACATTGCAAGCCATGCTGCACATAATTCTTGAAAGATGTGATTAGAATTTATGCTTTTAATTTCCTAGAGCTCTTATTTCCACCAAAATAGGTGAGCATCTTATCACTTTAAGTCATTCATTATAAATTCATGCATGTTAAATTACTTTTCAAACTGAATTCAGGAATCACCCAATTGATAAGCAAAGTAAATTACTGCACAATGAAGCAGGTTGCCAACTACAGTCATTTTTACTGAGATTTTTCTTCCAGATCTTAGTACGTATAAACAGAGTTAGTTTACCCATTTATCACTTTAACTGCTAAGGCAGTATACAGTAAGTGCTATATGTCATTTCTTCACTGTGCGCATTGGAAGAATGTGCTTGGTTACACAATTGTGAGAGTTTCTTTGTTTTCTCCCTAAAGCAAATGTAATATACTTCCTTAAACGCCAGATGGAAAACTAATTATCTCCAAAACAACTACAGCTGTAGCTAAAGAAGCATTACCTTCCCAAGCAGCATGTTTTAGTCTGGCCTGAAGGCGTTTACCTAGGGACGGAAGAGAAGTATAATATTTCCATGTCTAGTTTGTCATCTGAGACTGCAAATAAGAAAGCTTATTGTAGGAAGGATAAAAGAAGTTTATCCCTGGTTAGTTCATAGGTGAGGATTGAGGTTCAAATGTCATGTCTATGGCTAAGAATTATAGTTTCCAGGGTAGCTCTTACTTTAGGCAGTATTACAAAGTCTGGAGGAGGGCAAGGCAACCCGCTCCAGTATTCTTGCCTGGAGAATCCCATGGACAGAGGAGCCTGACGGGCTATAGTTCAGAGGGTCACAAAGGAGTCAGACACAACTGAAGTAGCACTCACACAGAATTAGGATGTAAATAAAGAATTTTCCTGTTCTAGTTTGGGGGAATGTAAAAGGTGAGATTTCTTAAAGCCTATATGAATTTTGGCTGACTGTGTATCATGACTAGATACTTTAGACAATAAAGTAATACTTTATTTTATTTAATACTTTATTAATAAAATTAATAAATGTACTTATTAATTTAAAATATCTTTATTGAAGACTTCCAATGTACTAAGCATTATTTTAGGCATGGAGGACTCAGTAGTAAACAAAAGGGGAAAAAATCTGCTTTTTTAAGAGTTTGCACCCCAGTTGATGAAGATGAAGAGTATAGAAACAGATAAGATACAGACTATAGAAGGTGGCATTGACTGCTACAGGGCAAGTTTAAGCAGAGAAAAATACATTGGATATTGGAGAGCAGAGTTTGCAGTTTTGAGGAAGAATGCATTCCAGGCCTCCCTGAGAAAGTAGCATGTATGTAAAGACCTGAAGGAGGTGAGAAAGTGAACTAAGGGGTTTATAGAGAGAGGAAAGGGCATATTAAAAACCCATGAGGTGCATGCAATCTTAGCATGCTTCAGAAACACCAGAGAGGCTAACGGTTCTTGGGGAAAAAAATATGGGAAGAATATGAGTAATAGGATATGCACTCGGAGAGTTAACAAGGAAACAGATTATGTGAGATATTATCAGTCACTGACTTTGAACGAGGTAGAAAAGCATTAAAAGTTTTGACCAAAAGGTTAAACGTGATCTGACTCATATTTTAAAAGAATCGTTCTGGGGGCTGTTCTAAAATTAGACTAACAGGACCTACAGGAGGGACACAGGCAAAGGGTGTGTTGGGATCAATCACCAAGCCATGAGGGCACCTGCACCAGCGGGGAGGCCGTGGTCCTGGTGAGCAACGCTGCATTTTGGACGTAAGCTGAGTGTATATTTGCAAAGAATTTGCAAGCAAATATGCCAGTGAGGAAAATAAATGATTCAAGAAGTATGCAGAGGAGATAGAGAAGGATTGTGGGGGGAACGTTCTTGAGGAGACAAGAGTAAACAGTCTCTAATGCACAAAGGCTTGGACTTACATAGACGCCAAGGACATGTATGTAGCCGTTAGTGAAAGTGAGAGCATATGTCACAAATGCTGCCTGTGGAGTAAATTCTGCTATTGCTTCCATTTTTTTTTCCCGGAGAAAGAGAAAAGAAAATAAACAGGTATGACTGATTAAAGGATTTCTGCACGGCTTCAGAAGCTCACTCATATTTAAGCTTAGCGGCCTTGAATTTAAAAATCATGCGGTTAACACACTCTTTTCCAGCCACATTTAGCTGTGCACCTGTGGCATGAAATAATCTTACAGCTGGAGTTAACCTGAGTTGTGTATTAATCAAAAAATTAGTGCCAGGTCTCACAATCCTGAGGATCAGATCTAGGTCTATTGGAGTCACCTTGCTTGGTGTACAACACCTCATGGAAATAGAAAACTGCCTTCCATTAAAACTACATTTTTCAGATCGTAGCATAGTTTAATAAAGGCTCAAACCATAAATTTAGATGTTTTAATAAAAGACTTTATTTCACTTTCAATGTTTAATTAATAAGTTATGTTATAAATATAGTTTATGATTTAATTTCAGCAAAAAATAATCTCACACAGTATTAAGATACAATATTTGAAGCATCAATTTTCTTAAATTTATCATTAGAGCTTCCTGCTAGTATAATTAGCATTTTACTGCATAAAGCTGATATTTATATTATATTCTACATCAATAAGAAATATCATCTTAAGGTATAAGTTAAAAAAATTTCCATGTGTCGTGATTTCATTGTTAAACAAATCAGTTAGGATAACAATGTTAATATCCCAGAAAAAAATTGATATGTTGTACATGATATGATTGGAAAAGGGAATGGCAACCCACTCCAATACTCTTGCCTGGAGAATTCCATGGACAGAGGAGCCTCGAGGGCGGTAGTCCATGGGATCATGAAGATCTGAACATGCCTGAGCAACTAACACACACACACACACACAGATATGATATGATATACCTGTGTACGATATACATGCTGTATACATGTACATATACATGCTGAAATATATATTGATATATAAAATCAAGTTTCCCTGGAGTTATTCTGGATATTGTCTTCTGACCCCCAAACCCCATTTAGCTAACAAGATTTCTAAAAATGAGGACAAGTAACTGAGTTTTGTTAAGAAAGAAGGTAGTGACTCCAACTATTTATCTCTCCATTTCACAATCCCAGTCTTAAATTCAGTCATGGGCAATACTCTCAGCATACACATACTCTTTGTTTAGGAAACATATCAGTTAAGACAAATATAATATTGAGAGTTCCTCCAGAATATAATTCAGAATGGGTTATACAGGTTGTTTAAAAGCTTGACAGTATATAGTAACCCTAGAGAGGTGAAAAAAAATGAGTGTTTGTCCCTCAGTTGTGCCCAACTCTTTGCAGCCCCTGCCTGGCTCCAGTCCATGGAATTCTCAGGCAAAGATACTGGAGTGGGTAGTCATTCCCTGCCCCAGGAGATCCTTCTGACCCAGGGATCAAACCCAGTTCTGCTACATTGCAAGTGGATTCTTTATTTTCTGAGCCATCAGGGAGTTATTACCATTCAAATTCTGCTGAACTTGTACATGATTTTAAACATTACAGTCGTCTTTAGCCCCTGGAAACCTCTGAACGTAAAAATAGTAGCATAATCATATCTGTAGTATCAAAGTTAGTCTGACTGCTTCTTGACAGAAAGATTGAAGAAAATAAATTTTAAAGTAGGAACATGGATAAGAGGTCATCTGATCTGCACGGAAAAGTAGTGATGCCATTTCAAAAGGAGGTCATGTCAAAGAAAGAAAAAAAAAACAAAGAAGGAAATCAGAGGTAAAACCATCAGGACTAAAAATGGAGGGTGGTGAGGAGTGGTAAGAGGTGACTTCTTACTCTCTGCCTTGTGTGGTTGGCTGGGTAATAGCAACATTCACAAGACTGCAAGACACAAGCAAAACTGTATGTTTGAGAAGAAATACTAATTTTTCTGGGACTGATAGATAGCAGGGTGTTGTTCAGTCATCCTCTTTAAAATGTTACTTGAGAAGCTAATCGTAAAAGTCTACCCCTCAGAGGAGAATTTGGGCTGAAGTGAAAGTCATCTTCATATCACAATATGTGACGTCACTTCCATGGATGGAAGAAGTAAAGAGAAAAACATGGAAGAAGAACTAAGAAGGAAAGAGGTCACAAGACTGACACAACATGTTACACAGAAATCCACGGGACGTGATGCTGAAAGGAGCTGATGGTGAGTAAAGGTTTAGGCTGAAGATAGAGGGGCTCTGTCAGGGACAAACATAAAGCACTGCCATAAACACTCAGGGGAAAACAATGAGGAGTCATTTTCAGAGGCTAGGTAAATGCCAAATTAGCTTAGATGGAAGACTTTGTCAATTAGCCATGATGGCCTAGTTAGAGAAAGGGAAGTGGAAGGGTGTTTAGAATGTCCTGAAGACCCAGTGGGAGATGAGGAAATGAAGCCTGTGTATTCTAAAACGAAGTTGTCAGTTTTGAAATGATTTACTAGACCCTTTTTTTTTTTTTTTCAGTCAGACATATCCAACTCTTTGCAACCCCATGGACTATACAGTCCACGGAATTCTCTAGGCCAGAATACTGGAGTGGGTAGCCTATGCCTTCTCCAGGGGACATTTTCAACCCAGGAATCAAACAGGGGTCTTCTGCACTGCAGGGTGCTTCTTCACCAACTGAGCGATCAGGCAGCCCATAGTACCTACAGTATGTAACAGATTTGGAAGCAGCCGAAGGGAAATATGTATGGGGTGATCAGAATAGATAAAGAAAATAGATCCTTTAGTTTGTCTCAGGCAAGTGTATAGATGTCAGGCAAGTTTAACCTCCTTGGTTCTGTCTCCTCACAACAGAGATTTAGAGTGATGGTTTGCTAAAAATGCTAGAGGAGATGAAATGCAAAATATTGTTAAAGGGAGTAAAGGGGGGGATTATACTATCTTATGCAGAATATAAGGCATCAGAGGGCAGACACACTGACACCATCATCACAGAAAACTAGTCAATCTGATCACATGGACCATAACCTCGTCTAACACAATGAAACTAAGCCATGACGTGTGGAGCCACCCAAGATGGACGGGTCATGGTGGACAGGTCTGACAGAATGTGGTCCACTGGAGAAGGGAATGGCAAACCACTTCAGTATTGCCTTGAGAACACCATGAACAGTATGAAAAGTCAAAATGATAGCACACTGAAAGAGGAACTCCCAGGTCGGGAGGTGCCCAATATGCTACTGGAGATCAGTGTAGAAATAACCCCAGAAAGAATGAAGGGATGGAGCCAAAGCAAAAACAATACCCATTGTGGATGTGACTGGTGATAGAAGCAAGGTCTGATGCTGTAAAGAGCAATATTGCATAGGAACCTGGAATGTTAGGTCCATGAATCAAGGCAAATTGGAAGTGGTCAAACAGGAGATGGCAAGAGTGAATGTTGACATTCTAGGAATCAGCGAACTAAAATGGACAGGAATGGGTGAATTTAACTCAGATGACCATTATATCTGCTACTGTGGGCAGGAATCCCTTAGAAGAAATGGAGTAGCCATCATGGTCAACAAAAGAGTCCAAAATGTGGTGCGTGGATGCAATCTCAAAAACGACAGAATGATCTCTGTTCGTTTCCAAGGCAAACCATTCAATATCATGGTTATCCAAGCCTATGCCCCGACCAGTAATGCTGAAGAACCTGTAGTTTCTATGGTTCTATGAAGACCTACAAGACCTTCTAGAACTAACACCCAAAAGAGGATGTCCTTTTCATTATAGGGGACTGCAATGCAAAAGTAGGAAGTCAAGAAACACCTGGAGTAACAGGCAAATTTAGCCTTGGAGTATAGAATGAAGCAGGGCAAAGGCTAATAGAGTTCTGCCAAGAGAATGCACTGGTCATAGCAAACACCCTCTTCCAACAACACAAGAGAAGACTCTACACATGGACATCACCAGATGGTTAACACCGAAATCAGACTGATTATATTCTTTGCAGCCAAAGAAGGAGAAGCTCTATACAGTCAGCAAAAACATGACTGGGAGCTGACTGTGGCTCAGATCATGAACTCCTTATTGCCAAATTCAGATGTAAACTGAAGAAAATAGGGAAAATCACTAGACCATTCAGGTATGATCTAAATCAAATCCCTTATGATTATACACTGGAAGTGAGAAATAGATTTAAGGGACTAGATCTGATAGACAGAGTATCTGATCAGCTATGGACAGAGGTTCATGACGTTGTACAGGAGATAGGGATCAAGACCATCCCCATGGAAAAGAAATGCAAAAAAGCAGAATGACTATCTGAGGAGGCCTTACAAATAGCTGTGAAAAGAAGGGAAGTGAAAAGCAAAGGAGAAAAGGAAAGATATTCCCATTTGAATGCAGAGTTGCAAAGAATAGCAAGGAGAGATAAGAAAGCCTCCCTCAGTGATCAATGCAAAGAAATAGAGGAAAACAAAAGAATGGGGAAGACTAGAGATCTCTTCAAGAAAATTAGAGATACCAAGGGAACATTTCATGCAAAGATGGGTTTGATAAAGGACAGAAATGGTATGGACCTAACAGAAGCAGAAAATATTAAGAAGAGGAGGCAAGAATACGCAGAGGAACTGTACAAAAAATATCTTCATGACCTAGATAATCACAATGATGTGATCACTCACCTAGAACCAGACATCCTGGAATATGAAGTCAAGTGGGCCTTAGGAAGCATCACTACCAACAAAGCTAGTGGAGGTGATGGAATTCCAGTTGAGTTATTTCAAATCCTGAAATATGATGCTGTGAAAGTGCTGCACCCAATATGCCAACAAATTTGGAAAACTCAGCAATGGCCACAGGACTGGAAAAGGTTAGTTTTCATTCCAATCCCAAAGAAAGGCAATCCCAAAGAATGCTCAAACTACTGCACATTGCACTCATCTCACACGCTAGTAAATAATGCTCAAAATTCGCAAAGCCAGGCTTCATCAATACATGAACCCTGAACTTCCAGATGTTCAAGCTGGTTTTAGAAAAGGCAGTGGAACCAGAGATCAAATTGCCAGCATCTGCTGGATCATTGAAAAAGAAAGAGAGTTCCAGAAAAACATTTATTTCTGTTTTATTGACTATGCCAAAGCCTTTGACTGTGTGGATCACAATAAACTGGAAAATTCTGAAAGAGATGGGAACACCAGACCACCTGATCTGCCTCTTGGGAAAAATATATGCAGGTCAGGAAGCAACAGTTAGAACTGGACCTGGAACAACAGACTGGTTCCAAATAGGAAAAGGAGTACGTCAAGGCTGTATATTGTCTCCCAGCTTATTTAACTTATATGAAGAGTACATCATGAGAAATGCTGGGGTAGAAGAAGCACAAGCGGGAATCAAGATTGCCGGGGGAAATATCAATAACCTCAGATGTGCAGATGACACCACCCTTATGGCAGAAAGTGAAGAGGGACTAAAAAGCCTCTTGATGAAAGTGAAAGAAGAGAGTGAAAAAGTTGGCTTAAAGCTCAACATTCAGAAAACTAAGATCATGGCATCTGGTCCCATCACTTCTTGGGAAATAGTTGGGGAAACAGTGGAAACAGTGGCAGACTTTATTTTCTTGGGCTCCAAAATCACTGCAGATGGTAATTGCAGCCATGAAATTAAAAGATGCTTACTCCTTGGAAGGAAAGTTATGACCAACCTAGACAGCATATTGAAAAGCAGAGACATTACTTTGCCAACAAAGGTCCATCAAGTTATATGTATGGTTTTTCCAGTAGTCATGTATATATGTGACAGCTGGACTATAAAGAAAGCTGAGCATCTAAGAATTGATGCTTTTGAACTGTGGTGTTGGAGAAGACTCTTGAGAGTCCCTTGGACTGCAAGGAGATCCAACCAGTCCATCCTAAAGGAGACCAGTCCTGAGTGTTCATTGGAAGGACTGATGCTGAAGCTGAAACTCCAATCCTTTGGCCACCTGATGGGAAGAGTTGACTCATTGGAAAAGATCCTGATGCTGGGAGGGATTGAGGGCTGGAGGAGAAGGGGACGACAGAGGATGAGATGGCTGGATCGCATCACTGACTTAATGAACATGCGTTTGAACAAACTCTGAGAGTTGTTGATGGACAGGGAGGCCTGGCGTGCTGTGATTCACGGGGTTGCAAAGAGTCAGACACGACTGAGTGACTGAACTGAAGTTAACTGAACTGATGAAGAATATAAATAGCCTGGGTGCAGACATAGTTAAGTTTGTGTACATGATGCAGGAAGTTGAAAAAAATACATTTTTCCTTCAAGTGGGAGGTCAATATATCTTGGGATTGGATTCTGATAGCTAGAAAAAATAGTAAGAATATTTATCGGTACTTAAGATGTGATTTGAGGTTGGCCATCTTCAATCAGTTGTGGAGCCTGTCTATCCTGCTGTGGAGTGTGCTAAGGTACTTAGGTATAGGCATAAGGACAGAAAAAATTTTTTTTTTCCTAGATTTATATTCTGCTTAAATGATAGGACCAATGGCAGATGAATACAGAACTTTAGATAAATGGCAACAGGGTTGTTAAAATAAGGGCAGTTGTAATCTGATGATGAGGTAAATGAAAGAGAAAGTTGATTAACTGTAAGAAATATAGAAGTCAATCGACTGGAGAATCCTATGAGAACAAAGAGCAATTATCATGGAGT
Source organism: Cervus elaphus (assembly GCF_910594005.1). NCBI lineage: Eukaryota > Metazoa > Chordata > Mammalia > Artiodactyla > Cervidae > Cervus > Cervus elaphus. The sequence goes on from NC_057835.1 coordinate 79,986,634, forward strand.
TAGTTGTGCAAACTAATGAAAAAAAAAAAAAGAATACAGGGTGGGGTGCTTGAATTCCCACTGTCTGGGGAAGAAGTTCTGGGTGGTAACACGGTTCCCCGTTGTGATGGAGCTCTGAGGGGCTTTGAATGCGTGACTTTGAAAGGAAGAGCTCAAGGAAATGAGAAAACAGGAAGAGTAACTGTTAACCTCAGGCTCTTCCAGAATGAATGCAGGGCTCGACATGAAACCTGAGAACAAAAACCAAACAGGTCTCAAAAAAGGTTTTCCAATATATCCTTTTTTTCCGATAACATAAGGAAAAAAGATTAAAATCATTAAAGTGTCTACTATAATAGCACAGGGAACTCTGCTCAATATTCTGTAATAACCTAAATGGGAAAAGAATTTGAAAGAGAGTTCAGTCGCTCAGTCGTGTCCCACTGTTTGTGACCCCATAGACTGCAGCATGCCGGGCCTCCCTGTCCATCACCAAATCCCAGAGCTTACCCAAACTCATGTCCATTGAGCCGGTGATGCCATCCAGCCATCTCATCCTCTGTCGTCCCCTTCTCCTCCTGCCTTCAATCTTTCCCAGCATCAGGGTCTTTTCAAATGAGTCAGCTCTTTGCATCAGGTGGCCAAAGGATTGGGGTTTCAGCTTCAGTAGCAGTCCTGCCAATGAACACCCAGGGCTGATTTCTTGAAGAGAATAGACATATGCGTATGTGTAACTGAATAATTGCAGTACCCATGAAACTAATGCAACATTGTTAATTAACTATAGTCAGTGCAATTTAAATAACAGCCAAAAACAAACAAACAAATTTTAGGAAAGCGGATAGCCACGGAACTGCAACTGTAGAAACTAACTTGCAAAGTTTTGAAAGGAAAAGGAAAGGTATCCTCCTTGGTCAGAACCTGAAAATTATCGTCTATTGTGGGGGCAATGATCTGGTAAATGTTTGGCCAGGTGGAAGGGCATGTATTTTAAGTGGAGATCGAAAAGAAAAAGGGATGAAAACCTCAGTTAATCCTTAGTCATCTCTTTCAGGCTGTAGACACAGAACCCAATTTCTGTATATGTGACTCAACTTGACTGCTGAGGAAGCAAAATTCCAACATCCTACATATTGCTTCAAAGGTGGTTTTGTTGATCTCAAGATTGGCATTTTAATTTTTAATGGTATAAAATGAAAAAAATGAAAAAAATTATAAACACCAAAAAATCTTCACCAATTCATGAAGATTATTATGGACAAAACAGTTGTTTAGTAAGATACTTTATATAGAATAGCATATAGTGTATAAATTTATTTATACACACAAAAAGTATTTTATTAGTAAAAATAGCTGTTTAAATTTTTCTTTGTATGTTAATATAAATTATTTCAATGTTAGTGGATATTTAATGGACTGAAACTTCATTTATCTAACAACTGTGGAGATTCCTAACCCTGCTGTTGGAAGTATGCGTCAACAGTAACAGCTGTTGTTTTTTCAATATTATTAATGATTTTCATCTCTTTTCTAATTTAGGCAGAAATCACTGCCAAAATGTCAGCATAGATATTCTCAAAAACTGTGTCTAATGGACATCAAACTAAGAGAAAAAAATCATAATGGAGTACTAAAGGTCTATGTCAGTGTGCAGGAATAAAAATAAGTCCCCAAAATATAACTTTCCTTTAAAAAATGTAAAATTGGCTCAAAATGGATATATGCATGATCATTTAAATAATTATATATTTATTTTATGAGTAGTCAATAATTTTATAAAACCATTTAGAAAGACTAAAAGTCAGTACCTAATTAAATACCAAATTTAGTATAAATAGTCAAATATATGTATTCAAAGATTGGTCCAATTTTAGGTTCTATGGAGTCAAAATGAATATATGATATCTGATGATTTAATTTATATGTGCATTTCCCTTAATTTGCCTGAATATGCAATTTTTAGTTTTGTTGCAGCAATTTTTATTGATTATTTCAAATGTATAGACACCAAAAATGAGCAATCAGTTATTTATACACTAATGCAATGTATGTTGATTGAGCACCTATCATGTGCTAGGGAAATATTGGAAACTGATGATTCCCGAGACTTTTTCAGTCATGGCTGGGAGCTTCAAGTCAAATGCAAAGACCATGTTTTATTTTCTTTTTTCTATAAAACCATAGAGTGATATTTTAATAGAGTCTTGCATGCTTGCATGCTAAGCTGCTCAGTCGTGTTGACTCATTGCTGCCCTATGGACTGTAACCTGCCAGGTTCCTCTGTCCGTGGGCTTCTCTAGGCAAGAGAGCCGGGGCGGGTTGCCGAGCCCTTCTCCAGGGGATCTTCCCGACACAGGGATCGAACCTGTGACTCATGTGTCCTACATCGGCAGGTGGGTTTGTTACCACTAGTGCCACCTGGGAAACACGAGAAAGACAGCGTCACGTTGATGTCTGCAGTCTGTGGAGTCCATGAATTCAACAAGCGCCATTATAATTTTCAACAAGGTTTTCCTTCATGATTACAGATTTAGTATTTTCAATTTAATAAAAGTTATTTTCAAATTAAATATTTTGGCCATATAGACACTATGTAGGTAAGTGGGAAGAATAAACTGAAGGTTTGGAGATTTTGACCGCAATTTTCCCATCTCAAGGATATATATCAGCCATTAAATCATTTTTACAGAGAAATTTTGCAATAAAAAATGGTGCTCAAATATACAACAGTAAGATTATTTTCCATTTAACAACCAGTGCATCCGTGAATTGCCTTGTGCTTGGGGAAATACTTATTTAACAAAACACTGGAAGCCTCGCCTCCTGATATTTAAGATACAGAATAGCAGCAGGTCTGCTGTCTGGCCTGGTAGCTCAGGTAGACCCGCGCTGAGTGTGATAACGGACAGGGCTTCAGGAGCCTTTGGCCCCGTAGGCCTTGGTGTCCCCCATTGTAACAGAAACAGTGTCGGGCACATCATGTACACTGTGCAATTTACTTGCCTGTGGTTCTGAGGCTATACAGACAACTTATTTTAATAATGTAGCTATTTCCAAAGAGAAAGAGATATCCTTAAGCTGACCAACTTGCCAAGAATAAGCTCAATATATAAATCGAAGCAACTTATAGTCACTATTAATAAAATAGTGATTTTCAGGGTTTTTTATTCATTCTTCTAGAGTATATTTTTTCCTCCAAGGGGAAAAAATAATTCCCTTCTAGTAGCAAAGCAGTCAGTCAGATAAATTTTCTCCCAAAATTCTATCTAAAGGAAAATTGCCTTATAATATCAAAACAAATTTTCATCAAATCCAGTGAAATAAAGGATAATATTTAGATAAAACAGTATCATTGGTGTGGATAATTGTGAGTCACTGTCTCAGCTGATGTTTTCAAAGTCTACTTCATACAGGTCCAATGCAGTTAGAAGGATTAAGAATAAACAAACATTTGTAATGAGTCGTGTGCTCTATTCAATCAACAAAAGTGCTTAAATCTATTGCAAAAGTCAAACTCTAAACTTTCAATTACTTTTAATCTCACTAGTTTGAAGACTATTTTGAATAAAAAATGAAACAACAACCTACTTCTAATGTGTTGGTGACATTCCAGGTTTGAAAACACTTCTTATTTCTGCTTCGTATACAGGATTTCTGATTTACATAACTGGACTAGAACACAAGCATTGCTTTCAACTTGGTTAAAAATAAAATGAACTCTGTGCTTCAGTGTCCTGGTACCATGACCAAAATAGGAAAACCACGAAATTTATTTGTTTATTTTTTTAAATTTTTTAATTTGTTTATTTTTTAACACCAAAGACATTTTATACCAGGGTATAGCCAATGAACAATGTTGCAATAGTTTCAGGTGAGCACAGTGAAGGAACTCAGCCACACATATACACACACGTGTATTTGTTTAGATGCAATTAGAACAGGTACATAGTTCAAAGGAATTTTTCTGTCTTATATGAGTAAGTGTCTTTTTCCCCTTTTTATGTCCCTGCACTAAATGGGGAGTCTGTCTGGGTAACTTATATTTTCTGTTTTCAAAATTTCTTCTATAATGCTCTTTCAAGTATAATGTCCTTTCCCTAATGATACTAAGGAGTTTGCCAAGTTATTACAGTTTTTCTTGTAGCTGCACTAAAAATGTTAATTAATTTTGAATGATATATTAAAGATATTCACTCTGTCTCTTCCACTTACTCCTATTTCATTTTATGTTCTTAACATTATCTAATTAAAGATAGAAATGATTTAACTTTTGATAAAGGAAGTGGAGGAAATTTTCTAGAGCTATTCTGACTCCTCAGTATACTGAACCAGTTCGTATTTATGTAATACTGACTTTTATGAATAGAAAGTTTGGGTTTTATGCAAGTATTTAGAGGAAGAGAGCAGATCAAATTTGATTTCTCCCCCAAATTTAACTATATCTACGATTATCTCTATTCTCTTTACCACTCTCTCATGATAGCTTATAAAATCGGCACAAAACATTCTCCTCTATTTATCTACACTGGCAATTACTTTCCTCTCATTGAAAGGTGGAATCATTCACTGAATCCACGTCTTGCTTTGGTAAAAGGTATAGTAGCAAGCATGACAAAAGCAGGATCTTGGGACGCGATTGCTCACCAGGGCCTCTCTGGTGACAGGACAGGCTGCCACCACATACACAAGCCTGGGTTAGCTTCCTGGAGGATGAGAGGCAGCCTGGAGAGAAACCCGGATCCACAGCCCCCCGAGCCAAACCCTTCATAAGCCAGCACCAGCTGAGTGCAGACTCATGAGCCAAGCGCCCCAGATTAGAGACAGCATGTGCAACCCCAAATGGCAAATCTGCGTTTTGCAGACCAGACCCACGGCTTGGATGATAACTCATAAAATCCATGCATGTGTGGTGCACAAGACTGATGCATGTGTGAATTTTGATTATGGCAGATAGATTCTGATTCTTTTAAATCCATTGATGGTTTTGTAACATATCTTAACTCAGAATGATGGGAATTTGGAAGAAATAAACAAACCAAAAAAAGAAAAAGAAAAAATGTAGCGTGGTTTACTTTCTTGGTAAGCCTAAACTCCAAGCCCCTCTGTGCATTTTAACGTAGTATGCTCCTGCTCATCCATTCGTCAACAAAATCCAGATGCCTGATATTCAGAATCATTTTTCACCTGCTCCTCTTATCTGAACAAACCAATAGTGATCTGGATCTTCTCCTATTCATTTTTACTATGTGGAAATGCCATGTTCTTATAGTGATTCAGTCTCCACCCCACCTTCAACCCTCAGTATTGCCAAAACACACAGGGAAAGTACCCGTGATTCTTTGGCCAACACACTTATATTGCCTCAAAGCACGCATGGAGGACCTAGGAAACTGGAGAGCAAACAGAAACTCTCTTTAAAATGTTCTGTCTACACATCCGCAAATAAGTAGTCATGGAGAGTGAGGGAGTGCCAAAAAGAGTAAGTTTAAAAAAGGATTATATATGAGCCGTGAACTATTATGTTATGTGCAGGGATTCTTAAGCTATAAGGCAAGAAGAACCAGAGCTAATTGACCATACCTGTTGGAAATCTAAATTTATCTTTTGGAATTTTTCTCAAAATACCCCTTTAAGGAGAGAAACTTTTATTATTCATGCTGAGTATAGATACAGGGAGCTGACAATTTAAAGTCAGAGAAATTAAAATCATGTTTGAATGTATGACACTATTAATAATTGCTATCATGTCTATGAGCTGCTTACATATTGAGGGCTAACTGCCAGGCAGTATAATAGTTATTCCATTTATTACTATTTGTGATTCAAAATAAATCTCTGCTTTAGTTGTTGACAACAAATTGCATATAAGCAGGTATGACTGTAAGGCAATAAATCTGAATCTATGAGTCATGTATTCAAGATATCTACATCACTGTACAGTTACTTCTTACTTTCTCCTGATTCCAGAGTTTTGTTCAAATAGTAAGACAACACTTAGGACATTAATTATTTAAGTGAGTATCACATTATGGGGGCCTTCCCTGGTGGCTCAGACTGTAAAGAATCTGTCTGCAATGCAGGAGACCTGGCTTCGATCCCTGGATCAGGAAGATCCCCTGGAGAAGGACATGGCAACCCACTCCAGTATTCTTGCCTGGAGTATCCCATGGACAGAGGAGCCTGGCGGGCTACAGTCCCTGGGGTTTCAAAGAGTTGGACATGACTGAGCAACTAACACACACACACATATATCACATTGTGGAAGCTGAAGAAAAAATTAGATCCTGGGTTAAATTTCTTAATCAAATTATTTAAATTTTTCTATCAAGGTTGCCCATGCTTTTTGCTGCATTTCACTTCAAAATAACATGAGAAAATAAGGGACTGTATCAGAGAGTCAATGAGACTCAGGAACTGATTTTAGAACAAAACTTATTAAGACCTAACATAGCACCTACATATTCTATAGCTCCATGAACCTCAATATAATTTTAACTCTCTTCTTCCCTACATTCTTTGGCTTTATTCACTCATCTCTCCAGTTTTGTCAGTTTCAGCCATCTATCAGCCTGATGCAACCATCTTACATTGGCAACCTCAGCTTGTTTTAAATGCTCTTTAGACTCTTCCATATTTTAGCAGAAGCAAAACATAGGTTATACATACCTAGTTTTATGAAACTTTCCCTAATATGTATGCATAAAATAGTTTTTAATGCTTCTACTTTAATGTGTAAAATATGATTTCAAGGGGCCTGCCTTTGTTAGTATTTGGGTCAGTATGAAATAGACATATTCTTTAAGAAAATATCTCACACAATACACAGTTCACAGTTGAATGATGGCAGCCATAGGGTTACTTTAATTATAGCTTCTTCAGGTCCAAGGGTAAGGAAAAGTCTGTTGATTGAAAAGCCTTAGGATATTTTATAGTTGGGGATACCTCGGGGAACGAAGATATATCTTATTTTGAATTAAACTCTGAAATTAACAGCCACTTGCTCCTTAAAAGAAAGTGAAAGTGTTAGTCACTCAACTGTGTGTGACTCTTTGCAACCCCATGGACCATAGCTTGCCAGGATCCTCTGTCCATGGAATGGAAGGAAAAGCTATGACAAAGCTAGACAATGTTTTAAGAAGCAGAGACCACTTTGCTGACAAAGGTCTGTAAAGTCACCCTGTGGTTTTTCTAGTAGTCAGGTATAGATGTCAGAGTTGGACCATAAAGAGGGCTAAATGCAAAAGAATTGATGCTTTCCAACTGTGGTGATGGAGGAGACTCTTGAGAGTCCCTTGGATTGCAAGGAGATCCAACCAGTCCATCGTAAAAGAAATCAGTCCTGGGTGTTCATCGGAAGGACTGATACTGACCAATACTTTGGCCACCTGATGTGAAAAGCAGACTTATTGGAAAAGACCCTGGTGTTGGGAAAGATTGAGGGCAGGAGGAGAAGGGGGTGGCAGAGGATGAGATGGCTGGATGGCATCACCGACGCAAAGGACATGAGTCTGAGCAAGCTCCGGGAGACAGTGAAGGACAGGGAGGCCTGGCGCGCTGCAGCTCACGGGATTAACAAAGAGTCAGACATGACTTAGTCACTGAACAGTGGCAACAGTAGTGAAGAGGAACTTTTAAAAATAATTTTTAATCTCTTGTCTGAATATACTTTATCAAAGAAAACTTTACTTACTAATTCTCTTTAACCCTTATTCCCAAAATAATTCCAAAATAATTGTTCTACCAGAGGTTTCTAGTTTTTCTTTTCTATAGATCAGTTTGTCCAAGGATGGGTAGAAATTTGATTATGGAAGTCCTGGAATTTAGAAAATTATATTGATAAAATGTAAAGATAAGTATAATGTTTTAAACAAGAAAGTACTATGATCAGATTTTTGGCTTTGAAGATTTTATATTTGCTTTGTCGTTGATGACATTTAATGATAATAGATGCATGTATAATACTCTTTACACAATAAATTTAGTATCCTCTTGGGGGTATCCAAGACAAAATCAGGTAGCATGAAAGAGTCATATAGCATTTTAGTGAAATTTTCACATATTACATTCAAATATAGTAAGTGAAGAAAATAGGGTAAAGCTCTTAAGGAAATAAGTATTTCAGAGACAAAAATAAATATTGGATGGGGAGCTAGCAGTCCTAAAATTAATTTTTCATATTTATTACTACTGTTTGTACATTGCATCAACAGTGTTCCATAATTATGTATTTTAGATGAATATAGATATGATACATAGAACATGATTATTTTATATATTATTCCTGAAGATTTTGATAAAGTAAAATAACAGAATCAAAAAAATTCTGCAGTTGGAGTGACATGTTATAACAGTGCCTAATTATTTTAAAATGATAAAAGTAGAGGGACAAGATGCATCTATATATTACAAGGAAAGTGGTCACTGTCCATACCTCACCTCCAAATTAAACATAAAACATTTTATGTTCTTCCCTTTCCATTTAATGAATTAGAGATTGTAACTGGAAAAGTTCCAAATGTTCAATTTTATGTGAGAATCCATTAAAGAGCATTATCTAAGTCAAAATTTGGAAGGATTTCTTTTCTCTAAGGAGAACTTCAAAAATAACCTTTCTTTTAGTAATAATTTTGCTTCCTATAACATTTTATTCCTAATAAATAATGCCTTTGTCAAAAATCAGTTGGTCACAATTGTGTGGGGCTATTTCTGAGTTCTTTATTTTGTTTCACTGATTTATAGATCTATCACTTGACTATAAATATCAATAAAAACAATTAATAAAAAGTCAATAAATTTTAACATTTTGTTGAAAATTTCAGAGAAATGTAGAAAATTACACAGTCCTTTAAAACATTTTGAATTAAATTGTCATCTGAACAATTTCAAATTGTCACATTCCTTGAAATGATAACATTTATCCATTTATTTGTGTTTCAAATAATTTAAAATATTTCCATAGATTTTTTTTTATGCAGTTTTTCATGTTACTCCTTTAACACCTATGGTTCCTGCTGTAACTGTGAAAGGTCTAATCAATGCAGTGTTTTTCCAAGTATGTCCCGAACCCAGAAGCTATTCACTTGTCTAACGGCTCAATGTCAAAGTAAATTAATACAACTGATTTTTCTAGAATGACTTTATACTGACACATTTTCTGAAGTTTGTTTTCAGACCTAATATCTACCTGTTCATTGTTTAATGTTTTCCATTAATGGAGCTATTTTATTTACAAATATAACTATTTTATCTTTTATACATTTTATTTATTAAATAATTTGTTTTTCACTTGTTATGGTGATTCCTCACCATGAGCAGGCATCATTCTTATCTTTAATAAATCTATATTTTCAATTCTTTAACACATCTATATTTTCTATTCTTTAACACATCTATATTTTCTGTATTAATACATCTATGTTTAAATACATCTATACTTCATTATATTTATATCAGCACACTTTAAAATTGAAAGTACACTGATGTAATTCAGTAGGCCTCGGCCAATTTTTCATACTTTCTTTTTTTTTTATTTTATCTTAGTGTCAATGAACTATTAAACTTAGACAATGCTTTTTTCTTTATCTACTAAGTTAAAAAATAATGTTTCTCTTTTAGATTATTGATGTTATGGTGTATTTTAAATCTGATATTAAGCCTTCTTGCATTGTTGAGATAATTCATTTGATCAATATGTATTATTTGGGAACACAAAATTGAAATCAGTTAAGCAATATTTCACACTGAATTTTCACATTCAAGTTTAATAACTAACTGAATCAGGCCTATAATTTTATTTTTGTGCATTTAAATTTTTTTGAATTGATTAGTTTCAAATAATGAGTTGGCCAAATTTCAATTATGTTTTTTAGCTTATTTTGTATTTTGTGAAAATATTGTACCTTGAGTTTTTGGTACAGGTAAGCTGAAAATATTTCCCTTGGAGTGTTGTAAAGATGAAGAACTTTGATAATCAATGAGAATTGATAATGCACTGCATTTGCACAAATTGGGCTGTGAAGAAGCACTAAAATCTAATAAGCTACATGTTTGCGTGACATCTTTTCTAGATTTTTAAAACAAAAGACTTAAAGGAAAACAAAATCAACAATAAATTGGATATGGTTTTAAACTGCATGTACAAAATAGCATAAGTACTTAGACTTTCAAGTATTCAATAATACACAGAATAACCTAGAAATTTGTTTGGATGAGGGATAAAAATGGGTGTGGAGATTGGACATTAAAGGGAAAAAAATCTAAAATAAAGCACTAGCAAGGTTATGCATTAATGCAGAATATTCTTGTGCCATTAACTGGAGAGAATAATTTACTCAACCCCACCCTGACATTAAAAGCAAAAAAAGAAAAAAAGAAAAATGACAACAGTACTAGAAAAAATAGAAAACTTGTTTTGTTTTGTTTTTTAAGAAAAAAATGCATTTGAAACAATTGACAAAGGACAATCTTTAAAATGTTTTCTCTTGTCAGGTAGATAATGTTTTTCTGTTAATCTAGGATTTTAGTATAAAGAAAAGAATAATTTTCAGCACCCAAAGTGCTTGAATCATTAAATACCAAATACATAAAATGAAATAACAGGTGGATTTTATCTGTGAAAACAGCATGAAATACAAAATTTTACTAAAACATCTCACTAAGCCACTTAAGTTTTACCTTAATGACTGCTTTGCTCAGACCAGGCAAGCAAGTTAGTATATGAATTAATTAGGCATCACCTACTCAGAAGACTGACAGACATGCTTGTCAGGTGTTAATATCTACCCATAATGTGATTTTTGTTGGCAATGACAGAACAAAGATAAGAAAAAAATTTGATCACTAGTCCTTAGTGTTGCTCACTAAACATTTTGATAAGTGTTTTATCTTGTTTTGGTAAATTTCACTTGATGTCATACTTCACCCAAAGAAAACAAATGACACTACAGATAGCGCTTCAGAAACTTAATAACTGATACGAGAACTCATTGCATATTTTATAATAGCTAAAATAGAGCCTTTTCCCCTAATATTTCCCTAGCCTATTTTCATAATGAAGGCTGGCTCTATGATACTGTACTGTCCAAATACTAAAAAATTATAGAAAATATGACATGCAATAACCATTTTCTATACATCCATACTGCCGAAGTTCTGTCATTCAACACAAGGGATTTCTAAGAGTATATTTTGCTCTCTTTGGTATGATCAGATCAGAAGTGACAACATAGTTTATCCAAATCATGAGCTGTCTCTGTAAATGATCTTGCCCTCTGAGGCATTTTTAAGAACCAAGAGAAGCAAAACTTTTAACATTCTTTGTCCTATGTTACCTCATCAACTCTGACTGAAAATAATTGTACTGCACATTAAGATTCTACAGAGTATAAGTCAATCTAAAGACTCAAAAAGAATAAGATTATACCATATAGAATTTTTTTTAAGATTATACCATATAGAATTTTAAGGTTTGTACAAACCAGATCACTTCTTAGTGACTTATATATGTTCAGTTAGAAGGTCTATAGATTTAGGACTGCAGCATCCATGATTGGGCCATGTTCAATGAAACAAAAAGAGTTTATTAAGAAGAGAGTTAAAAATAAAAACCAAAATAAGCATTAAGAAAGGCTTAACTGGTGTCTCAGAGGGAAAGAATCTGCCTGTAATGCAGGAGCCACAGGAAACTGGGTTCAATCCCTGGGTCAGGAAGATCTCCTGGAGGAGGGCATAGCAATCCACTGCAGTATTCTTGCCTGGAGAATCCCATGGACAGAGGAGCCTGGCAGGCTACAGTCCATAGGGTCACAAAGAGTTTGACATAACTGAAGTGACTTAACATGCATGCAACAAACATTAAGAAGGAGTAATAGATCCAAATAAAGAGAAAATTCAAATATATATTACATTCCTATAGTCTTTCCTATTCCTAGATATTGTCTTCATGAGTTTGCTCTAGACTTCAAATGTTACAAGGCATACCTGGTTGTTGCAAACACATCACTTTGATATTAATGCACTTTGAAGAAAATGTTCCATTAACAAAACAATTTTAGACTCTAGAAACATTGTAGAACCAACCCCCCCCCAAAAAAAAAAAAAAAAAAAGAGATGTCCTTTTCATCATAGAGGGCTGGAATACAGAAGTAGGAAGTCAAGAGATACCTGGAGTAACAGGCAAGTTTGGCCTTGGAGTACAAAATGAAGCAGGGCAAAGGCTAACAGAGTTTGCCAGGAAAATGCATTGGTCATAGCAAACATCCTCTTCCAGCAACACAAGAGACAATCGTACACGTGGACATCACCAGATGGTCAATACCAAAATAGAGTGAATACATTCTTTGCAGTCGAAGAAGGAGAGGCTCTATACAGTCAGCAAAAACAAGAGTGGGAGCTGACTGTGGCTCAAATCATGAACTCATTATTGTCAAATTCAGACTTAGATTGCAGAAAGTAGGAAAATACCCTAGGCCATTCAGGTATGTCCTAAATCAAATCCCTTATGTGTATGCAGTAGAAGTGACAAATAGAGAGAAGGGATTAGATCTGATAGACAGAGTGCCTGAAGAACTATGGACAGAGGTTCCTGATATTGTACAGGAGGTGGTGATGATAAAAAACACTCCCAAGAGAAAGAAATGCAAAAAGGCAAAATGGCTGTTGAGGAGACCTTAAAATAGTTGAGAAAAGAAGATATGTGAAAGGCAAAGGAGAAAAGGAAAGATATAGCCATCTGACTGCAGAGTTCCAAAAAATAGCAAGGAGAGATAAGAACGCCTTCCTAAGTGAAAAATACAAAGAAATAGAGGAAAATAATAGAATGGGAAAGACTAGAAATCTCTTCAAAAATGTTAGAGATACCAAGAGAACATTTCATGCAAAGATGGGCACAATAAAGGACAAAAATGGTATGGACCTCACAAAAGCAGAAGATATTAAGAAAAGTTGGCAAGAAGACACAGAAGAACTATACAAAAAAAATATCTTAATGAACCAGATAGCCATGCTGGTGTTACCACTCACCTAGAGGCAGACATCTTCAAGTGCAAAGTCAAGTGGGTCTTAGGAAGCATCACAGCAAACAAAGTGGAGTTGACAGAATTCCAGCTCAGCTATTTCAAATCCTAAAAGATGATGCTGTTAAAGGGCTGCACTCAATATGTCAGAAAATATGGAAAACTCATCACGGCCACAGGACTGGAAAAGGTCAGTTTTTTCCCCAATCCCAAAAAAGGGCAATGCCAGAGAATGCTCAAACTACTGCACAACTGCACTCATCTCAAACACTAGCAAAGTCACGCTCAAAATTCTCCAAGCCAGACTTCAACTGTATGTGAACCAAGAACTTCCAGATGATCAAGCTGGATTTAGAAAAGGTAGAGGAACAAGGGCTCACATGCCAACGCCCACTGGGTCACAGAGAAAGCAAGAGAAGTTCAGTAAAGCATCTACTTCTGCTTCATCGACTACGCTAAACCCTTTGACTGTGTGGATCACAACAAACTGTGGAAAATTCAAGTGATGGGATTATCAAATGACCATACCTGCCTCCTGAGAAACCTGTGTGCAGTTCAAGAAGCAACAGTTAAAACCATACATGGAACATCGGACTGGTTCAACATGGGGAAAGGAGTATGTCAAGGCTGTATATTGTCACCCTGCTTGTTTAACTTATATGCAGAGTACATCATGAGAAATGCTGGGCTGGAAGAAGCACAGGCTGGAATCAAAATTGCCGGGAGAAATATCAATAACCTCAGATATGCAGATGACACCACCCTTATGGCAGAAAGTGAGAAGGAGCTTTCATCCTTTTGATGAAAGTGAAAATGAAGAGTGAAAAAGCTGGCTTAAAAGTCAATATTCAAAAAACAAAGATTATGGCATCCAGTCCCATCACTTCATGGCAAATGGATGGGGAAACAATGAAAACAGTGACAGACTTTATTTCCTTGGGCTCCAAAATCACTGGAGATGGTGACCGCAGCCATGAAATTAAAAGACCCTTGCTCCTTGGGAGAAAAGCTATGACCAATCTAGACAGTGTATTTTAAAAAGTGACATTACTTTGCCAACAAATGTCCATATAGTCAAAGTTATGGTTTTTCCAGTGGTCATGTATGGATGTGAGAGTTGGATCATAAAGAAAGCTGATCACCAAAGAATTGATGCTTTTGAACTGTGGTGTTGGAGAAGACTCTTGAGAGTCCCTTGGACTGCAAGGAGATCCAACCAGTCTATCCTAAAGGAAATCAGTCCTGAATATTCTTTGGAAGGACTGATGCTAAAGCTCAAGCTCCAATACTTGGCTATCTGTTGTGAAGAGAGCTGACTCATTTTGAAAGACCTGATGCTGGGAAAGATTGAAGGCAGGAGGAGAAGGGGATAGAGGAGGATGAGATGGTTGACCCTAAATACCAACTCAGTGGACATGAGTTTGAGCCAGCTCTGGGAGAGGGAGGACAGGGAGGCCTGGGTGCTGCAGTCCATGTGGTAGCAGAGAGTCGGACGCAGCTGAGTGACTGAAGAGCAACACAGAAGCATCGAGAAGATAGTGCAGAGGCTTCATGTATCCTTCTTCCATTTCCTAAAGTTATCATCTTAAGTAGCATTGATATGATTACCAAAAACAAAAATTTAACTTTGGTATAATACTGCAGAATTTATTCAGATTTCAATTTTAAATCTCCATGAGATAGAAAAACAGATTTTAAAAAAGAGAATTTTATTTGGGCAAGTAGTATATTTTGAGAATTTAGTAACCCAGTGAACATTTAAGGACTGTTGCTAGAATGCTCAGAGTTTTATTCTGTTTTGTTTTCAGAGTTCTCTTAGGAACTACCATGAAGCTTTATCATCTCCTAATTCATATCTCAGCTTCCCTGGTGGCTCAGACAGTAGAGAATCTGCCCTCAATGTGGGAGATTTGGGTTCAGTCCCTGGGTCAGGAAGCTCCCCTGGAGAATGGAAGGCTACCCACTCAAGTATTCTTGCCTGGAGAATTCAATGGACAGAGGAGCAAGGAAAGCTATACTGCATGAGGTCGTGAAGAGTCGGACATTACTAAGTGACTAACATTAATGTCTCTGGAACAGTATTAACATAGTTCAGCATTTGCATAATTCAGTATCAGATACAGTACAAGGAACATAGTAAGTGCTCATTAAATGTTTCTTAAATTAATTGTTCTTATTTTCAACTTCTGTTAGACCTGGATGATAAAGTCTTATTCTGCAAACATAGAAAAAGTACTTTAAAAGCATATCCCATTTTCCTATTTCAAAGAAGTGTATGACTCAGGTCCATTGAGCAACCCATGAACCTCCCTGCAATAAAACAGTGAAGATATGTTGAGGAAATAGCAGAAAAACACTTTTTTTCTCACTTTATAACACACTCATCATAAGCTTTAGTGATATAAGTTATTTTAAAATCACACTACAGGTTTGTTTATCTCAAACGTGTCAATCTACATTATGGCTTAACATGGAAATATTCAAGTTACAACAGATCTTGAGAAATATGCTTTAAAACATGGTTTTAAAATTTTTATTTATGCTTCCTTAGCTGGAAAATTATAAAGTATTGTGAGTTTTGTGTTTGTTTTTTTTGTTTACACATAGTGACAATATGTTACTATGTTACCTTTAAAACCAGGATGGATTATTAAAACCAAGTGAGAAGTTAAGGGGAAAAATTTTATGTGTGTGGGTGTGTGTTCGTATGCATGTGTATGAGAAAATACTGATTCTGAGAATGAAAACATCATTCCAATTAAATGCTGGAAATAGTTCCCTGAACAAGACTGAATTTAAAGACCAAATATTCTTTAGCTTCTTGTTATCTCTCTCTTATTAATTAGGTACTAAGTTTAGAACACTGAACAACCTCATTGTACTTATTTAATATTTCCATTGCTTTACTTTTTATCTCCTTTGATTTTTAAGGAAAGTTTTCCAAAAATAATAACACTTTTCTTAAATACTCTTTTTAAAAAATTATGAGACTGAGTAGAATACAAATTGCATGGATTCATTGAAAAAAACATTTACTCTGAGACCCTAGTCTCCTCCTAACTACTTCTCCGGAAGCACCGAGAGCAGAAGAATAGGCCTCTAGCCCGTGGTTTGCTTCCACACAGCACCTATATCAGATAACTCCCACAGCCTCAGCTTTTGTAAAAGAATCAATAGTAATAATCATAGTGTGTGATATGTATGATGTCTAATTCATAGGTATACAGGCCTCTAGATATCAGGTAAAAATTTTACAAAGCATCTATGCAGAAAATTACAAGAGACATTAAAGAACATTTAAAGATGAATTGTATCAGGTATATGAACTAGACAAATAAAAGATCAATATTTAAGAAAGTCTAGTAATATTTTCTAATGATCTAGCAATTAATTTAATGTATGTTCTTCTGACCATTAAGAATACTGTATGTCTCTTTTAGAGGTTGTGGGATCAAGACACAGAGTAAAAAGACCCTGCACTCACCTCCCCCTAAAAACACATCAAAACTACACCTACGTATAGAGAAACTCTCATTAAGAATGACACGGAAGCTAGCAGAATGTCTCATCCACAGCTAAGGCTGCAAACTAAAAAGACATAGAATTTGACAGGCGGTGAAGAGAAATGACCCAGTCCTGACCCACATACGCGCTAGGAACCCCAGAAGAAGAGAGAGAAATTCCAGGCTCAGGGCTCTTCCCTAAGGAGTGAAGTGTTCCAGGCACCCCAGGCCCGGGGTCGGACCCAAGGAGAGGGTCCCATCGCTGGTCAGACGGTCGGGGGTTACTGGAGAGCCGTCAGGAGCAGCGCTCCGCGCTTCAACGGCGCGCGCCCGGCCGGGCTTGCTCAGCGGGGAGGTGGCCGACTGAAAACCGCCTGTGGCTCCGGGCCGCCCGCGGACTGCCCGCAGGCCCCTCCGCCCTAACTACGCCCTGCTTCAGCACCCCCGCTCAGGCACCGTCCCTCCTAGGCAGAAACCCCCGCGGCCGCCGCGCGCGCGCGCCTGGGAGAGGCCGAGCCAGATAGACGCGCGGCCCCAGCGCTCACACCCCGGCGGGCGAACCGGAGACCTGCTACCAGAGCATGCCGGGGAAAGCCCGACGCCCTGAGGGCGGCTGCGGCTGCGCCGTGGTCCAGCGCCCCCCGCAAGCGCTAACCCCGGATGGATCTGACCACTGCTGGGCCTGCGGAAGCGCCAGCTAGCACCAGGCTCTAGCTCAGCCTCGCATCCAGACGGGCCGCCAGCGCAGCCCGGAAGTGAGGCCGCCGGTGCTCACCGCGGAGCCAGCGGCCCACCGTGGGCCAGGGCGGACTGCCCAGGGGCTGCAACAAGGACAGCCTTCAGAACGGGGTGGGCGACCCACACCCGGTTAGACAGACACAGAAAGTCAAGCGAAACGAGAAGACGGGACGATGCTTCAGATTGAAACGTGAGCTAAAATCCTAGGGAGTGGGGGGAAAGGAGCTAAGAAAGCAGAGAGCTTTCCTGATAAGAGGTTAAAAGCAACATTAAGAGAAATGTTCACTCGACTTGGGGAAAAAAAAAAAGGAAGGTCACAGTGAGAATATAGCAGAGATCTAGAAAATGAAAAAATGAAAATGAAAAAAATCTGTTTCCTTAGGTCCTCTCCCCCAAAACAGCTGATATATACATATATATAATATATATTTTGTATGATATATATATCATATGTATGAAGTATACACATATTTCATATATATATCATATGTACGTATGTATGTGTGTGTGTATATATATATATATATATATAGTAGCAGAATAGGAGAAGCAGAAGGATATACAAGTAAGTTGCAAGAGAGAATAATGAAAATAATCCAATAAGTAAGGAGAATAGTAAAGAAAATAAATGAGGATTGGTTAAGGGAACGCTGAAATGAAATCAAACATAGTCATATTCTTATTATAGAGTTCTCAGAAAGAGAAAAGAGAGGAAAAGGGACAGAAAATGCATTTGCTAAAATAATAGCTGAAATAATGGCTGAAAAATTCCCTAACAAGAGGAAAGAAACAGACATCCAGATATAAAAGGGACAGAGAAAGCCTCAAAGACACCCACACCAGTACCTATCATAATGAAAAGGACAAAAAAATTTCAGAGATAACTGAAAAGGAAGCAAGAGGAAAACAAAGAGTCATAAGCAAGTTGATAGCATCATGGAACTCCCATAATATCACCAACTGATTTTTCACTAGAAACTTTTCACATAAGAAGAAAGAGGCATAATATATCTAAAGTGATGAAAGAAAAAAAAAATGAGGATATTCTACCCAGAAAGATCATCATTTAGAATTTAAAGAGAAATAGGTTCTTAGACAATCAAAAACTAATAGCACATCACCAATAAACCAGCATACAAGAAATATTAAAAGATCTTTAAGAGAAAAAAAGGAGCATGTAACAAAAAATAAGAAAATATACTAAGGCATAAAGAATCTCCAATACTTTGGCCACCTGATGCGAAGAGCTTATTCATTGAAAAATACCCTGACTCTGGCTGGGAAAGATTGAGGGCAAGAGGAGAAAGGGAATGACAGAGGATGAGGTGGCTGGATGGCATCACCGACTCGATGAACATGAGTCTGAGTAAACTCTGGGAGTTGGTGGTGGACAGGGAGGCCTGGCGTGCTGCAGTGCATGGGTCTCAAAGAGTCAGACAGGACTGAGCGACTGAAAAAGAACAACAAAGCTCACTGGAAACGGCAAACACACACTAAAGGCAGTGAGCCAACCACTTTAAAAAGTTAGTACAAAGGTTAAAAGACAAGAATTTTAAATTCGACTCTAACTACATAAGCAGTTACGTGATAAACACGAAAATGTAAAATGTGACCTAATAAACATAAAAAATAGGGTGGAGTCAAATGCAAATAGTTTAGAATGTGTTTGATTTTGAATGCCTATCAGCCTAAAGCAAATGATATTGCTGCAGGTTAACGTATATGAAGTCCATGATAACCACAAACCAAAACTCTATAATAGATCCACACAAACACAAGAGAAAGGAACCCAACTATAATACTAAATAAATTCCTCTAACCATAGAGGAAGAGACTAAAAGAAATAGAATTATAAAAATAAGCAGAAAGCAAGTAACTAAATGTCAAAATACACCCGTCTTTATTCAGAAAATTTGCAGGATGTAAAATAGATTTTCAGAAAATGTTGCATTTTTACACACTGTTAACTATCAGAGACAGAAATTAAGGAAACAGTATCATTTGCTATTGCACCAAAAATAATACTTAGGAGGAAACCTACTTATAGAGATGAAGGACACAGATTCAGAAAAATATGAGACAGTGATATAAGAAACTAAAGATGATACAAACAGAGGGAGAGATACACCATGTCCTTGAATTGAATGAGCTAATATCGCTAAAATGACCATACTACCAAAGGCAAGCTACAGATTCAAAGCAATCCCCATCAAAATACCAACAGCATTCTTTTCTCAGAACAAGAACAAATAACTTTAACATTTGTATGGAAGCACAAACCACCCTAAAGAGCCAAAACTGACTTGAGAAAGAATAATAGAGCTGGAGGAATCATAATCTCTGACCTCAGACCACACTACAGGGCTACAGTAATCCAAACAGTACACTACTGGAACAAAAGCAGACACACACAGCAACGGAACAGAGCAGAGATCTCAGAAATAACCCCAAACACACATGATCAATTCGTCTACAACAAAGGAATCAGAAGACTCTACAATACAGAAAATACTGCCTTCTCAATAAGTGATGCTGAGAAAAACTGACAGCTCCATGTGAAAGAACATTAGAACATTCTCCAACACCACACAAAATAAACTCAGATCAAGGGCCTAAATGTCAGAAACCAGAAAACTTCCAGAGGAAGACAGAGTCATAACACTTTTTGACATAAATTATAGAAATATTTTTTAATTAATCTCCCAAAACAAAAGAAAAGCAAAAATAAGCAAATGAGACCAAATTAAACTTAAAAGCTTTTATATAGCAGAGGAAACCGTCACAAAATGAAAAGATAACCTATAGCATAAGAGAAAATATTTCAGCCCACAACGTATGAATACCAGAGTTGACGAAAATGCCAGTTAATGCCACAAAGCAATACTGCTTTGCAGCTCCCTGAAGGGATATGCTTAAATGTAGTTATAATACCACCTGTCTACTGCACTGAATAATTAGAACCAGTACAAACATCATGGACAATGTGTTAAAATGTTACAACCGCACTGAAAGCTACTTGGCAGCATGTAACAAAGCTAAATACCTGCAGTCCTATCACTTACCAACTTCACTCATCATATATACATAAAGGGAATGGCTCTCTAATCTCTCATCCACTCTGGTATTCTTGTCTGGAGAATCCCATGGACAGAGGAGCCTGGTGCTGGCGGGTTACAGTCAGTGGGGTCGCAAAGAGTCGGACAGGACTGAGCAACTAACCCTTACTGAGCAACTAACAGATATAAGCTACAACATTTTTATAAAGTATTTCCACAGCAGTGTCACCAATTTAAACCTGAAGTTGAAAAAGCCCAAATGTTCATCTAAAACTTAATTAGCCTCCTCCTCCAAAGAAATGTCAAATCAAACAAAACAGTGTGGTGTGTTCATATAATACTAGTAGGAAACGGCAGCACACTCCAGCATTCTTGCCTGGAAAGTTCCAGAGACAGAGGGGCCTGGCTGCCTTCTCTGTGACCATGGGGTCACAAAAATCAGACACAGCTGACTGACAAAGCCTCCACATATCAGCAAGAATAAACACAATATAAGACTCTAGGCAACAGCATAAATGAACCTCCTAGAAGTATGTCCAGGAAAAAAGCCAGACACCAAATAAGCACATCTATTATGATTCCGTTTACAAGAAGTGCAAACTGCAGGGTATCTTATTGAAAGACAGAATAGCCGTCACTCTGGAGTGTGCAAAGTGATAGGAAGGGGACAGAGTGGGTTACTGGTAAGGTTCTGTTTCTTTCTTTCAGTGTTGGGAAAATGTGTGTGATCACTTTACAAAAAGACATTCAATATATACTTAGAATCTATTAGTTTTCTGGGTTAATATCATACTTGAATAATAACATCCCATAAAATATTTGTAAACAAAGGATTATTTATTCTCATCACAATCTGATATTTTCAAAATTTTTAAGGTTCCTGAAAGCTTATTTGTTAACATCCACTAATAATTAAAATTAGCAATCTAGATCTCATTAGTTAAAATTCCATTTATACCATATACATTTATAATATACAATCCTGTTTGTATTAATGGTGAATGGATCATGAATCTTCATTTTATATCACTTAGTTTTGTATTTCTATAGTTGAATAATATTTCACTTTCCTGCTCATGCCCCATCACTCAGTCGTGTCCTACTCTGCGACTGTAGCCCAACCAGGCTCTTCTGTTCATGGGATTGTCCAGGCAAGAATCCTGAAGTGGGTTGCCATCTACTCCTCCAGGGGATCTTCTTGACCCAGGAATCAAACCCACGTCTCCAGCACCGGCAGGCAAATTCTTTACCACTGAGCCACCTGGGAAGCCACACTATTTCACATTAATATAAACAATGCACATTTTGTTCTATTAATGTTTTTAGAACATTTAATATTAAGAGAAGTGTATATATATATATATATATATATATGTGTGTGTGTGTGTGTGTGTTATGTTAAATTTAGCAACAGAAGAAAAAAAGCAGATAATTCATTGTATGTGGAGAAAGTAACTTAATAAACTCCCAAATTAGATTCAAAGAAATAAGAATCCCTTGTTTTATTTTGCTTATGAAGCCCTGAACAACCTTGCCTACATTCAGTAGCCAAGTGGAAAAAAATACAATGTGTGCTTCTGCTCTTAGGTTTTTTGAATCCAGTATTTTGAATCCAGAATTATCCTTCTCATATAAAAGAAACCAAGTTCTTTGAGAATAGGTGGTTTCATGACTTGGGGCCAAAATTAATTTAAAAAATTAATTACTCTGAAATGGCTTAATATTTTAAGAATCTAAGAATGCTCTCTATTAATTATCATTATGTCTTTTCCGCTGAGGCCTTCAATCCCTAAACCACTTCAGAATGTTTCTTCTTTAGCACGGTATTGAAATCTGAAATATCTGTAGTTTATTGTGGCATGTGGCCTCAAAGACAAGTACCAATTATTAACTAATATTCACACTCAAATACCAAGTGTGTGCTCAGGAAATCTGTGTTGGAAGATTTAACATGATGAAAAGTTAATCAGCCCAACTATGTTCACAGAAATTCCAGGTATTCCCTTTCTTACTTTGTTTCAGATGTAATGTTTCATTCTGAAGCAGTCATGTGCAATACATTTATGCCCTGAAGATTTTGATACTATTTTAGCATGATTTACCTTTGGTTTCAAAGGAGCATTCTAAGGACCAGAGACAAACACTGCCCTGAAAGTATCACCACTGTTCTATTACATCAGATGTTGCTGATAATCATACAACTGTTCTTGGCAAATTAGCTATAATGAAAGAATTTAATATCAGTTGCATTTTTTCTGCTTTTAAATTCAAAATCTTGGAAGAAGACTCCCCAAAATATATGTTGGTCATCCTCTTGGGCATCAGCTAATTTTACCTGATGTCATCTTTGAAATAGGATGACAACTTGCTTTAAAAGAACCAGCTCACATCAAACTCAAGTCTCTTCCTAACTCTTCCCTTTCAATCCTTTCCATTTCCTTAGCAAAACAGATTCTATGGTCACATGTGCCAAATTACTTTGAGAACAGTAAAGAAATTACAAATAAAGTAACAAAAAAGGTAAAAGCTTTCTAAAAAAGGGATTCATATGAAAATATCTAAAAAGTGATCAAGAGATGATGTGCTTATTTAATAATTATACATACTTTGCTGACAAAGGTCCATTTAGTGAAAGCTATGGTTTTTCCAGTAGTCATGTATGCATGTGAGAGTTGGATTATAAAGAAAGCTGAGCACCAAAGAACTGATGCTTTTGAACTGTGGTGTTGGAGAAGAGTCTTGGGAGTCCCTTGGATTGCAAGGAGATCAAACCAGTCCATCCTAAAGGAGCTCAGTCCTGGGTGTTCACTGGAAGGACTGAGGTTGAAACTGAAACTCCAATACTTTGGCCACCTGATGCGAAGAGCTGACTCATTGGAAGAGACCCTGATGCAAGGAAAGATTGAGGGCAGGAGGAGAAGGGACGACAGAGGATGAGATGGCTGGATGGCATCACCGACTCGATGGACATGAGTTTGAGTAAACTCCAGGAGTTGGTGAAGGACAGGGAGGCCTGGCGTGCTGCGGTTAACGGGGTCGCAAAGAGTCGGACACGACTGAGCGACTGAACTGAACTGAACTGAACTGATATATACAAGGAAATATTACTCAGACAAGCATGGAATAAAAGCATGCCATTTTTGATGATATGATTCCCGTGGCTATTATTCTAAGTTAAATAAGTCAGACAGAGAAAGAGAGATACCATATTACATCTCTTATATGCAGATTTAAAAAACAAAACAAATGAACAAAGATAATACAGCAGAAACCGAGTCCTAGAGAAGATACAGGTGTCAGCCAGAGGGGAGGGACATGGGAGCATGAGGACGTAGGTCAGGGAGAGGAGAAGGTACAACTTCCAGTTATGAAATGAATGAGTCACGGGATGAGGTGCCCAACAAGAGGAATATAGTCATTAATATTGTGATAACGTTGTGTGGTCACAGATGGTAAGGTAGACTCACTGCGCTGATCACTTTTTTAACGTGTAAAAATATCAAACTAGTATAGCATTATAAATGAGTCAATAAAATAAATAAACATATTCAAACATTTTGTATTTCCCAATAAAGTCTTTGACATTTTGTCAACATTTTTGAAGAAAGGTCCACGTGACCACCAGAGAGGATGCAGTAAATCTGTTGGTGCGCTACACTGACAAGGCCACTGTAAGCAAAGGAAAATAGTTCCTTAAACCCTATCCTTTCCCTCGGTCCCTCTTACTTTTTCTCTGCAATATTTGTAAGCAGAAAATTATCTATTTCTATTAACTCAGTCTAATTGTATGTCGAAATCCACCTATATAAATATACTAACTGACTACACTGGTTTACATCTATATCTATGTCTGTCTTTAGCTGTATCACTTTCCAAAAAGAAGTGTGGTGTACTGAACAAGATAATGCCCTGGGGAATCTAATCTGCCTACTTTTACTCCCATCTCCCTCATTATAGCACTGCGATTTTGAGCTGTTTATACAAAAGAGCTGTTTATACAGATGTTTTGCTTCTTGTTTTCTTCATCTCAAAAATGGGACAATAAAGTCAACTATGCTATACATTGTGAGGTTTAAATAGGACAGTATCTCTAAAGGATACCAGCATATAAATGTTAGCTATTGTTCTTAAGCTGCAAGAGTACACTTCACCAGTGCAGATTTAACTCTGCAATGAAAATAAGCAAAAGAGAAAGGGGAAGCACAAGGGCAGAAATTTTAACACTGATTCTGTATAAAATTAGAGCTGATCAACATCCAGGTATCTAAATAAAATTAAAATCTTCCTATCTCTGAACTCATCATTTGAAATGAGTAGAGATATGGGGACAGTAGAAATTTCTCTTTCATCTAGATATGCTTGAGAGAATTTACCTCCAAGACCTGTATTGGGAAGTCAGGATAAATGAACATGCATTTAACAGTATGAATAACTTTAGCTGAATGGAAAAAAGCATGATTTGAGGTGGATGATCCAACTGGGAAATAGAAGTTTTACTTGCCACAGGATCATAAGTCCCATAAGTCTAGTTTCAATTTAAAGTAAGTTTCCAAACTTGAAAAACTAT
Source organism: Cervus elaphus (assembly GCF_910594005.1). Lineage (NCBI taxonomy): Eukaryota > Metazoa > Chordata > Mammalia > Artiodactyla > Cervidae > Cervus > Cervus elaphus. The sequence goes on from NC_057835.1 coordinate 80,011,490, forward strand.
GGGTCCAGGCTATTCGATCCAAGTTTATCCAAGCATAGTCTAAATCACATACCTTAGCAGGAATCCTCCTCAAAGGAGATTAAATTCATCCATCTAAAATTCACCTAGATATTTCACATTTTATATAAAATTCATCTCCTGCCTTGAATTCTCTTCTGCTTTCTGCAGAAATTCCCTGAGGAAAAGTATTTTGTTCCATATTTTTATGGTAGATTGCCTTACAGTAAGGTATAGCTCAGTTTCCATTCGACGAGATTATTAGAAACATTCTACAAAGTAAAATGCTCCTATGTTTTATTTTACTTCCAGAGATACCAGATTTAGGGAGCTCAGTTCTCTGTTGTCATATAGATATAAAACCTCAAAAAAAAAAAAAAGTTCCATGAGTCCCAATGACACTTCAATTGAATATGTTTATGATATTAAAAATGACATCATGTTAGTTGTATGATAAAAAGTTTAATTGACAACTTACCTAGAATATTTTCAGATTGGAATCAAGCTATTTCAGACTTAGCTATTCTTAGCTAATACTGACAGATGTTTAATAAAGTCATGAATTTTTCTTACATTTAATAAGGATTTGCATTACTCAATTCCTTAATTTCAATTAATGTAATAATTAATGAGCACTTTTTTTTCTCTAATCTATGATTTGTTTCTAGAAAATTGATAGTGCATTTAAGCAAGTTGTTATTCCCCTTCAGTTTTGTGGTACAATTTTACAAGTCCGTTTATTACAGTTAAGTAGAAAGCCAACAAAAAACATGAAATGTAAACTAATACATCAAGTCCTGTTGTGTTCTGTAATCAGGCCTATGTAATATATATGAAGACATTCAAAATATATGCTAAGCTTCAGGATATATTCTGCATTGCTTTGTAATGTAAAATCTGATAACTCAAATGTACACTCCTGAAGGTAATTCAATCCATAATTAAGGAAAATGGCAATAGTATTTTAAGAATCACATAAAAGCACAACATGTGTATCAGGCATAAAAAATGCTGTTGAAAGAAATTACTTCTAAGATTCCACGTGGGGCAGACTGAGCGGCAGCTTCACCTCGGAAGCCGGTGGCTCCACTAGTAGCATGTAATACGTGTGATGAAAGGACAAACAAGCAGTTCCAAAGGTCCACAATTCGTCGTGAATGTCTTTCAATCCTCTTATGTGATTTGTTCTAATCTTACCTATTTCCCCTAAATTTTCAACACAGGCTTGGTGCATACAATGGTCTCCAGTTAGATTTTTTTTTGTAATTAAAAAAAATAGCACATTAAAGATGAAATGGAGATAAATAAGGACACATCCATTGGGAAAGTAGTGATAGACAATAATTAGGAATTCACTAAATTTCAGAAACTTTTGGTAAAGGGTAACTGTACCAGTGATGTCTTTTAGATATCTCATTTTTAAAAATTAAAATGCAGGGTGTAATAAAATAAAAACAGACCAGAGTGTTCTTTAAGAATGAGAAAGCTCTAGCAGGTGGAACCCCTTAAAATACTTATAAATTACAGGGGCAAATTTCATTCCAGAGTTATCCTCTGTATTCTAGCTGTTAGCTCTTAATGCATTATTACAAGGCAGCATTGCATTGGTAGCAAGGCAAATTAAGCCTCTAGAAAATGAATATATATATATATATATATATATATATATTTGATTTGGACTTTGATAATGGCAATTTTTCCATTTGCATTTTTATGAAATCACATTTATACTTTTTTTCTGTTTTGGCTCCTGAGCATTCTGTCACAGTTAAATATAACTCAGAAAATTTAAAGAAACTCATGCTCTCTCTCTATATATATATATATATGTGAGTGTGTGTGTGTGTGTGTGTATAAAACCTATTTCACATGGGCAAAGAAACCCTCAGCTGACAGATTATATTCCCCTAAAGAATAAGGCTAGTTCTTCCAGCATAATCTGTAAAGTAAAGAGAACTTAAATTTGTCCTGTCAGTTGATATGTATACTATTTATTATTTCTTATGCATACATGCACACTAAATCACTTCAGTCCTGTCTAACTCTTTGCGAACATATGGACTGTAGTGTAGCCCGCCAGGCTCCTCTGTCCGTGGGAGTCTCCAGGCAAGAACACTAGAATGGTTCGCTAGCCCGCCTCCAGGAGGTCTTCCTGCCCCAGGGATAGAACCTGGTTTCTTAGGTCTCCTGCATTGGCAGGCAGGTTCTATACCACTATTGACACCTGAGGAGCCCAATATTTCATATATTTAACTATTGAACTCAATACTTTCAACTCACTTTATAATCAAAGTAAAAAAAAATAGATAATTATGTTAGTCAAAATAATTTATCCCATCAAAGGAAAAAATGTATTATCATTTCAGAAATATTTTATATACATTAAGAGTATATATAATACATAATACTCTTTTTTATAAACATAACACCTACCATTGTTCATTTTGTTTACAACGTAATATTTTAGCTTAGAAACCATTCAATATTAGTGTTTGTAGTACAAAATGTTTCTTCATGTTTCTAAAAATATAATGGCTGCATAGTATTTCATTCTGGGAATCAAATCTTCTATGACAGTGTTGTATTTTCTAATAAAAAAAAGTAACATTTTTTTTATATATTTAGAAGCATTAATAATTTTCAGTAATTTCTATGCTTATATATTTTTTATATTTGTTTTGAGTTCTTGGTAATTATAGTGTTAGACATATTTTAAAATGAAATAAATAGACATGTTTACAATATGAATTACAAAAAAATTCAATAGTATATATTGTCTTTGGAATTTGCTAATGATCATTTTTCTATTCATATTTTCTGAAATCACATTTTATCTGTTGTGAGTCCTGAGCTTTCTGTCACAGTTAAATATAACTAAGAAAATTTAAATAAGTTCATGTAGATGTCCCCTAATTATTTATATTTTTGTTATTTCTATTTAACCTTCTAAGTTTGTGTAACTTATCTTGGTAAAAAGCTGTGAGGTATGGATTAATTTTATGTTTTACTTCATGAACATTCAGCTGTCCACACTCTTAAAGGAATACTTCATCCTTGTCTTCCTGCATTTATATATTAAATTCCACAATATATCTTTGTCACTTATAGATTTTGTATTTCTATTAATTCATGGGCCAGCTAAACTATAGAGCTTGCTAAGAAATTATGATATATTCTAGTACTTATAAAATAACTTACATAATTAGTATTTTTATTACCAGGAATTACTATTATATTCTAATATTTATTTTTCCACATAAAATTTAGCTTTTGTAGTTCCAAAAACTAAACCAAACAGTGAAACATGCTAGATATTGAGAACATATCAACATATATGAATAAACAAAAAATTGCTATTTTTATGATGATAAATTCCATAAAAAATGGAGTGGCTTTCCAGTTTTCAGATGGCATTATTTTATTACCCCCCATGATAATTTAGATTGCATTTTCATATACAATAGCCATGTACAAGATGTCATAGAAGGAGGTAGAATGAGAAAATTAACCAGATCTGTAAATAGCACATACAATAAACTGAAAACATGATTTGGTGTTGAGGGAGCATTAACAGATTTACATGAATGTAAGTTGGAACCTTACATGGAAGGTGATGGAATTCCAGCTGAGCTATTTCAAATCCTAGTAGATGATGCTGTGAAAGTACTGTACTCAATATGCCAGCAAATTTGGAAAACTCAGCAGTGGCCACAGGACTGGAAAGGTCAGTTTTCATTCCAATTCCAAAGAAAGGCAATGCCAAAGAATCTTCAAACTACCACACAATTGTACTCATCTCACATGCTAGCAAAGTAATGCTCAAAATTCTCCAAGCCATGCTTCAACAGTACGTGAACTATGAACTTCCAGATGTTCAAGCTGGATTTAGAAAAGGCAGAGGAACCAGAGATCAAATTGCCAACATATGTTGGATCATTGAAAAAGCAAGATAATTCCAGAAGAAAACATCTACTTCTGCTTTATTAACTGTGCCAAAAGTTTTGAACATGTGGATCACAACAAACTGGAAAATTCTGAAAGACATGAGAATAACAGACCACCAGACCTGCCTCCTGAGAAATCTGTATGCAGATCAGAAAGCAACAGTTAGAACTGGACATGGAACAACACATTGGTTCCAAATCAGGAAGGCTGTAAGTTGTCACACTGCTTATTTAACTTATACGCAGAGTACATCATGAGAAACGCTGGGCTGGAAGAAGCACAAGCTGTAATCAAGATTGCTGGGAGAAATAGCAATAACCTCAGATATGCAGCTGACACCACCCTTATGGCAGAAAGTGAAGAAGAATTAAAGAGTCTCTTGATGAAAGTGAAAAAGGAGAGTGAAAAAGTTGGCTTAAAGCTCAACATTCAGAAAACTAAGATAATGCATCCAGTCCCATCACTTCATGACTAATAGATAGGGAAACAGTAGAATCAGTGACAGACTTCATTTTGGGGGCTCCAAAATCACTGCAGATGGTGACTTTAGCCATGAAATTAAAAGACACTTGCTTCTTGGAAAGAACATTATGACCAACCTAGACAGCATATTAAAAAGCAGAGACATTTCTTTGCCAACAAAGGTCCATCTAGTCAAGGCTATTGTTTTTTCAGAAGTCATGTATGGATGTGAGAATTGAATTATAAAGAAAGCTGAGTACTAAAAAATTGATGCTTTTGAACTGTGGTATTGGAGAAGACTCTTGAGAGTCCCTAGGACTATGAGGACATCCAACCAGTCCATCCTAAAGGAAATCAGTCCTGAATATTCATTGAAAGGACTAATGCTGAAACTCCAACACGTTGGCCACCTGATGCCAAGAACTGACACATTTGAAAAGACCCTGATGCTGGGAAAGACTGAAGGTGGGAGAAGAAGGGGATGACAGAGGATGAGATGGTTGGATGGCATCACCGACTCAATGGACGTGAGTTTGTGTAAACTCTGGGAGTTGGTGATGGACAGGGAGGCCTGGCGTGCTGCAGTCCATGGGGTCACAAAGAGTCAGACACGACTGAGCAACTGAACTGAACTGAAGTTAGCACCAAAGTGAATACATACTTAGAACAAAATATTACACATTTTATATAGGAAAACAGAAAGAAGAACACTAAGTTATCTCAAGAGAGGCAAATGTCTAACCTAATACAACACTGGGATAGATATATAATCAAATCAAATTAAATTGATGAGTTAGAATAGCTGGAAAATTGGGTATATTGGGTCATCAAAATTACCTTATAATTATTGTGTAATAATGAACAATATTGATACATATAATTAAGGAAAACTTTTAAACTGTTAAAAATTAACAAGCAGACTTAGAAATCTGAATCGTAAGAATTTTGAAAGAGAATTTAGGCTGACAAAGGAATGTTTATTGAGTAGTTATGGTCTGAGTTCATGGACATATATGATTCAAATATTGTACTAAATGCTTTATGTAAATTGTCCCTTTAGCTTTCATAAAAACTATATGAAATAGTTCCTGTTTTTATGCCCCTTAGTGAAGCAATGGAAGCTTAGAAAATGAAGAAATCTGGCCAATGTCACAGTTAGTTTCCAATGTCACATGTAGTTGCCTATCAATCAAGTGATGGCATTGACACCGAATTCCAGATGTTCGTAACTGAAAACGCTATCCTCATTTCTAAGCCAGCTCCTTCTCTTTTGTTTGCTCTCTCCGCGAAGAGCAGAAGGATCTGCAGTGTTATCTAAAGCTTAGAATCTGAATCAAGGTCTTGAGATTATTTCACCTATGCCATTCTGTTTATTTCTTCAATAATCCTTCATGTTTACCTCATGTACCATTGCCATCACAAAGATTTCTCTGATTACTCCAGAATTCTTTGGGTGTCCCTTATACAACATCCTGTGCCTCTGTCTACTCTACAGCTTATTGTATTATCTTGATAATTATATGCATATGTGTGCCCTCCACACATGATAAGAAATAATATAACATTATACTTGCCATGTGCGTGCTCAGTCCTGTCTGATTCTTTGAGACCCCATGGACTATAGCCCACCAGGGCCTCTGTCCACGGAATTCTCCAGGCAAGAACACTGGGATGGGTTGTCATTTCCTTCTCCAAGGGGATCTTCCTGACCCAGGCATTATACCCACGTCACCTGCTTTGCTTGCACTGGTAGGCGGATTCTTTACCACTGAGCTGCCTGTTAAGCCCTACGACCTGTTTCAACACCAGGCCTTTGTGTTCTTGCTTTCACCATCTCACTCACTGTAGAAAAAATTAAGATTTCCAGCAAACATATGGCTATTAGAATAGAAATTCCATGAGGGAAGAAATGTAGTCCTGGTGAAAGTTGATGCTCAGTAACTACTTGGAGAATGAGTTAATGAATGAATGCTGAATAAATGAATAAATCAGTGGAGAGCAATGAGAAAACCATTGCTAGAAAATGTAAGTCACAGCACAGCTCTATAAATATATGAATTATCAGTCTGAAAAAATGCAGAGTTATGTTTGGAGTAAAAGGCTAAAGGGGAGCTAGGCAGGCTAAAACGCATGAAAACAGATTGTAGAGAATTTAGTGCAAAATGAAGGTTTTAGACCTCAGGGAGCAGAACTAAGCGTGTAAATGTGAGATAATGTACATTAAGCACACACAAAAAGGGAGAAATATGTCTGGTTATTCTTATTAGCCAAACTAACGAAGAGTTCAGTAAGATCGCAAAAATCCTCAGCTCTTACTTCGTTTTAGTAAAATATATCACACTATTTTGGAATTTTGAAAACTTGTCATAAAAAAATAGTGCCTGATCATTATGAAATTTTAAATTTGTGTAAATGAGTAGACCTGTGTGCAAAAAGAAGAAAACAGAGCAATAAACAAAATACACTTGTAGATCAAGTACCTACTGTAGTGAAATACTACCTTTTTTGTCATATTCAAAGTCTTGCAAAGACAAAGTAATATTAAATGTTGGACATTGAGACTCAAAAGAGACACATAACCAAAAATAGTTTTATCTTATTTATAATCTATAATGAATACAAACATTATAAGTCATAAAATGTGAAATTAGTTCTGAATTCATTTGAAAATTTTGTTTTTTTTAATTTTCTTTGATGAATAGCAATAAACTGCAGTAATCAAAGTCCACATTCATTCCAATAAAATGGTTTGAAAGTCTGTGTTGAAGCTATTTTTACTTTCAAACTTTAAAAATTTTATTTAGCCTTGTATTTAAAAAATTTAAAATGATTAAAGGAACTCAGAAAATCCAGTTTAAACCTTATGCTACAGTTCACGATGAACAGAATCTTTTTCTATTTTTAGATTCGAGTATTCAGTGTTATTATTACTCCTTCTTCATAATTTGCATTGAATATATGAGTTTTGATCTGAACTGGACATCTGAATTTAAAGGAAATTAAAATTTTAGGAGCTACAGGACTTACATAAGACAAACTACGTTTATAATCTAGTAAGGGACAAGAGTGGAAAATAATCTCCAGGTCTCTCGATTTTCAGAATTTTATTTACTTCATGCCCTGATGCTGGCTTAAAGACTGAAATGCAGCTTTGGATAAGGCACAGAGGGACATGGGCTTCTCAGGTGGCTCAGCGTTACGCATTCGCCTGCAAGTGCAAGAGATGCAGGAGATGCGGTCCGATCCCTGAACGGGGAAGATCCCCTAAGGAGGAAATGGCAGCCCACTCCAACACTCTCACCTGGAAACCCCCTGGACAGAGAAGTCCAGAGGGCTACCGTGCATGGGGTTGCAGAGAGTCAGACGCGACTGAGCAGCTGAGCATACACGCACATTGAGGAGCATGCTGACTTTTATTTTGCAAAGTTAGTGTAACTTAATGGATCAGAGAATAGTTATCTTGCTTTGTGACCTTGTGGAAACTTGTTATACTTTCCTCATCCATAAAATGGGTATGCCAACAACAGCAGCTATAAAGCCACGGTGCTTCTCCAAGGTGCAAGTCTGCGAAGCAGTCCGTCACTCCCTTAGCACGATGGAAACGCTGCGTTCAGTTAACAGGTGTCTGCCATACTGACCATCACAAAACGTCTATTGTGCACGTACATGCCTTTGTTCATTAAGTGAACTGTGGGCTGGTTAACCCACATATTTAAAAACATTTGAAGTCAGTTTGATTACAATATTTTCTTGATGCTTGCACAAGGTTTTATTCCGGCCCAATGCTCATTCGTCATAATTCACTCACCTTGGAATTTATCTGGGCAGATCCAGAGGAAGAAGAGAATAATTCTACAAAGTGCAGAAAATCTCGGGAGGTAAAAATATCCAGAATTGCATCAGGAGAAGTCACTATAAGCACTAGAAGGTCTGGGTTTTTGAAGTTCTGATCAAAAAAGGATAGAGCTAAGTCCAGGATTTCAGAACACAAAATGAAGGAATAAAGAGCAAAGAAACAGGAGCTTGTGAGCGCAGACAACAGTGAGAACGGCGGCAGCAGCTAACACTCCTACATCACCACTGAGTCCTCGGTGCAGGCCCCTTCCTGCATCTGTCCTCGGGCAAGGCTCTTAGGGGTCAGGGACTCTGCAGTGTTAGAACAGTCCTGACCTGTCTTAGTCTGTTCAGGTTGTTATAACAAAATGCCACAGACTAGCTGGCTTATAAAGAATAGAAAATTATTCCTCAGAGTTCTCGAGGCTGGAAGTTTGAGATCAGGATCCCAACACGGCCAAGTATTTTTATTTTGCAAAGTCAGTATAACTTTGAGGATTCCCACCCCTCCTGTAGACTTACAGTTAAACCCTCATATGACTGAAGGGCCTAGGGTGCTATGTTCATTTATAAAGCCTCTGATCCCGCTCAGTGAAGGAAACGGCCATGCGCCATAGAATTGCTGCCTGGAAAATCTGATGAACCGAGGAGCCCGGTTGGCTACAGCCCACAGGATAGCAAGAGCAGGACACGACTTAGCAAGTAAACCCCCACCACCAGCAATCCCATTCAGGAACTCTCATGAACGATCACGTCCCAAAGTCTGAATATCATCACCTGTTATGATTAAACATATGAATTTAGGGGTAGACAAAAATCTTCAGACCACAGCCTGACCTTAACCATATATCTCAGGTGTGCAGAGACATCGAAGCTGTCCTTTAGAGTACTGATGTCGTTAATCCTCCTGGCATGTCTCAGACACATCCAACAATAGATGCCGTTTGTATTAGTTTGCCAGGGGTGTCACAACAGCACGGGAACTGAGTCACTGAACAGACATGCATTCTCTCACAGTTCCGGAGGCTGGACGCCCAAGATGCAGAGGTGTCAGCAGGGGTGGTTGTTCCCGGGGCTTCTCATCTGGTTTTGCAGATGGCAGCTTTCTGGTTGCGTTTTCACGTAGTTTTTCCTCAGTGCCCATAGCTGTGGTGTGTCTTCCTCTTCTTAAAGGCCCTACTGGATGAAAGAATCCCTCTTGTGACTACATTTAGCTCTAATTACTTCTCTAAAAACTCTGTCTCCAAATACAATCACATTGAGAGTTAAGGCTCCAACATAGGAATCTGAGGGGATACAGTTCAGTCAATAACACCTTTCAAATCACCACGCAGGAATTTAAATGATGGAGAAAATGTTCTAGGGAGTCTTGCAGATGTGCGGTTGTCCTAAACAAGAGAATAATGGTGATGCTTTTGTGGTTTTATTGTGGTTTTACATACATTCTCTGAAACAGTGAGTAAGACCACTTGAGAAAGTGAGAAGAGAAGGTTATGTGGTTTAAAAACTCAGAGAATACCAGATTTCAGCCAGGGAGGAGAAAGGTTACACACGCAGGAGTTTGAGAAGAAACCGTCGTAGAGGTGGAGGAAGCAGGTTAAGGAAGTGTGAAAATGTAAGTCAAGGCCCGGGAAACAGTTTCAAACTGAGGGTCTTGAAAACTGTCAGATATCAGAGAGAAAAAAGGACGATAAGAATAAAAAAGGAAATTGCTCATTTCATAATCACAGCAGCTTAATGAATGAATTAAGCAGTTTTGTACATGACTTGAAGAGTGAATTAGAAAAAGAAATTTGCAATAAAAAGGAAGCAAAACTTTCAGTTAGCAGGATTGGCTATATACAAACAAGGAACAAGGTAAACACAGAAATGCATCTGATTAGAATATGATGTGAACATTATGAGTCTAAAGAACATTTTATAAAGGACTAAGGATAGGAATTTCAGTAAAATTGTAATTAACATATATATGTTAGGAAATTAAGAGTTAAATTGTTTCATTAAGTTAAATTCGCAAATACTATTAAGTGAAAGCCATATTCATCCTTAATGTTTTACATATAGTAATTATAGTACCTTATATTATAATATGATAATGATAATAATACAGTATCACTTTAAATATTATATATTTGATTTTATATTCAGGTATATCAAGAATACCATTGTGTTAGACTATCAACATTCTGTAAAAAAAATTTAAATATATGAGCCAAGCAGCAGTGAGAAATAATTGACAATAAATCTGAAACAAAATACTAAAATAGAAAACTTGTATTTTCTAAGGCTATAATAATCTTATGAGATCATTTTTATAATTAGAGCAATCCAAATTGCCTTGTGGCTTTAAATCTGTTTCTTTTTCTAAGTTTGCTTGGAAATATGTATTATATTGCTACTCTTTTATTCCTCTAGGCATTTGGCCTAAAGGGAATGTTAAATACATTCCAAATCTTCAATATAAAACACATGCATTATTCTTGGATATGGAAATTTTTATTCACTGCTTTCTTTATTTGCTCTATGACTGCATATTTATAATGCAAAATCCATTCCTTCAAGGAGTACTCATTTTATTCCTATCATATTATTGCAACAGATCAGTGACTAAATGCTTCAACTGCAAAACTACTGCACATACAGCAGGATTATCCTCTCAGAAAATAAATCCAAACCTGGAGGTCTTGATAAAGGGAATGAAGTATGCTTCCTGTGAATTGCTCCAATCAAATGTCAAAAGGTAGTGGGTAAATTGTGTTACTATAGGATTAAACATATTGTTGCTTGCTAGATTCTGCTCGGTGGATTTTTGTTTTCTTGTTCAGCATGTTCATCAAAGTCAGATTTCATTATGTTGGTGACAGGTGAAGTAGGTAAAACCACAGCTCATTGTAATAAAGATGTGCCCCCAACCCTGGGTGTGCTAAATTCATTGTTTGTAAATGCAGTTCCAAAATCCTGTGAAAGAAAATGCAGAGATCCTCTTCCTGCATGAAGCAACTTGGTTTCCTGTTGTTGAAAATTACATCCCCTGTTAGTTATCCCCTTTGTTTAAAAACTGGGCACTTCACAGCCAGGACTATGACCACCCTGTAGGAAACACAGTTAGGCTAAAAGAAAATTCCCAGTTTCCTAAATAACTACTGTAGATAAATCAGAAAAATCTGTCAAAATTATCTACTGTACATCAGCAAGTGAAGAGTTACTCAAAATCAGTTTTATACCTGGTATTGTTATTGGGTGGGAGCACCCAGTAGAAGGACAGGGAAACTGCATTGGCAAAAAAAAAAAAAAAAATGCAATTCAGTGCTTGAAAAATCTTCAGAATTATCAAAGTGTCAATTTGAAATCACTTCTGTGAATACAGCAGTGATTTTTTTTGCCTTTTATGCCACTCTGCTTTATATTACAGGGTATCGAGTATTTCAGATATCTCAGACACCGTTTATTAAAAGTATTCACCGCTAGCTCCATTGCTTAAAATTACTTGGAAACAGTTAAGTATGAAGTTGATAAAACTTGAGAAGGGAAATTAGATGAGGAAATATAGCTCTATATATGAATTGAAAGAAAGGAACCACTCACCCTAGTAAGAACAAATTAATGCACGTGTATATTTCACTAAGTAGAGCAGTAGAGGTAGAAGCAAATGGAGGGGAGCAAGCCTTGGGTGTGTGTGGGAGTTGATGGGATATGCACTGGGTGAAAATCAAGTGGGAGAAATATATATTTGTCTTTCTCATGAACTGACTACCTTCCTACAGCTGTGATCCATCAACTCTTTCATTCACAGAAGCTTGGATCTGAGTCCTTTCCTTTTTCGTGCAATCTTGTTATTGCAAAGGCCACTGTCAGTAGAAGCTTTCAAACTCCTGTGCATATGAGGGTTACAGCACATGTAAAATATGTTGTTACTATTTGATAACATTTTTGGACTCCAATATACTGAGGTCACCTTTGGGGCAAGAAATCAGTTTTCCTCATTTTTGAAAACTGGGTGCAAAATCCAGTACTTAGCTGTAAAAAGAACAGACAAAATTAGTCTAACTTATCAACTTTTCTCTAATTCATCAAAATCTGTTAAATAAATTCAAAACTCTTAAAGTTATTTGAAAAATTAAATGCAGATGTTTTAACACAGAACCGATGCTGGGAACGATTGAAGGCGGGAGAAGGGGACGACAGAGGACGAGATGGTTGGATGGCATCACTGACTCAATGGACATGAGTCTGAGTAAACTCCGGGAGTTGGTGATGGACAGGGAGGCCTGGCGTGCTGCAGTCCATGGGGTCGCAAAGAGTCGGACATGACTGAGCGACTAACTGAACTGAACTAAGCAACGAATGTCTGTCGCTCATTCTTCTATTTCTGGCATCAGTTGTAATATGTTTATTTGTTGTAGCTGTTGCTTAGTGGCTAAATTATTTATGACTCTTTGTAACCCCATGGACTGTAACTTGCCAGGCTCCTCTGTCCATGGGATTTTCCAGGCAAGAATACGGGAGAGGGTTGCCATTTCCTTCTCCAGGGCATCTTCCCAACCCAGGGATCAAATCTGCATCTTTTGCATTGACAGGCAGATTCTTTACTGTTGACCCATGAGGGAAGCACCGATATATTTATTAATGGTGTATTATTTCAGGTTTCTTGAGATTGACATTGGAGGCTACATTAATACTACTTCTGTATTTTTCAGTATATTATTTCCTTGCAGAATATTCATTTAATGGGTAAAGTCAGTCAAATATTTTCATTTAAGTAAAATTTAAAAATAAGATTAAAAAGTCATACATTTTAGCATTCAGTTCAATGAATTTACAGTCATGTAACCAGCACCACAATTAATACATAAAACAATTCCATCTCTCCCGTAAACTCCCTCACGTACTTTTTAAAAATCTATGCATTTTTAGTTGAAGGATAACTGCTTTACCTATAGTGTGTGTGTTTCTGGCATACGGCAACATGAATCGGCCGTGGGTGCACGTCCGTCGCCCCCCTCCTGAGCCTCCCTCCCACCTCCCGCCTCCTCCCGCGCCTCTGGGATGTTAGGAGCCCGGCCTGAGACCCCTGCGTCGTGCAGCAAGTCCCCACGGCCATCTGTCTTACATATGAGAGTGGACGTGCTTCCATGATGCGCTCCCCACCATGGTTCGCTGGAGGGTTTTCACCCTCAGTTAACGCTTTCTGGGCGTGTGGTCTCGCTCCACGTCTTGCTCACCACCACGTGGTAAACCGTGTGGGCTGCTCTCACATCTGTGTGCTGGTTAACTTAGCGTGTCAGTGTGGCCGTGACTCGGTGCCCACACACAGCTGAGACGTCGTTCTGCGTGTGTCTTTGAGAGTACTTTGGGAAGGGGTCCCATCTGAGTCAGTAGATTGTGTAAAGCAGATCGTCCTCCCTAATATGAGCGGGCATCATCCAATTCATGAAAGGCCTGAGGAGAACAGAAGGCAGAGAAAGAAAAAGTTGGCTTTTTCTTCCTGTATTTCTTGAGCTAAGACATCAGTCTCCTCAGGCTTCAGAACCAGATGGGATCTTACTTATATCATTAATCTTCTTGGTTCTCAAGCCTTTTATCTGCAGATTCTAGGACTTGGACTCCATGTTATATGATCCAATTCCTCAAAAGATAGATAGGTAGACAGATAGACAGATAGGCAAGTGTCCCACATGGAGCACCCTGACCAACACAGCTTGCTACACCGGTGACGGTTTAACACATTCACTATCGTCCTGGCCTGTTCTCAGCTGAGCCATGCCCTGGGTCCTCGCACCTCAGGGATGGGACGTTCTCACTGACCATGCCCTCGCCGCAGTGGTAAGCGACCCCTCACGATCTGGGCCCAGTATGGTTTCATGCCCTTTCTTTAGGAGTATAGTTTTACTTTTGTTTTCAAAGAACAGATCCAGCCATAGTGAGTTTTCAAATGCATCTGGAGGTTAACAGAGTTTGCTGCACTTCAGCAGCAGTTTAAGGCCTAATTTCTACAGGCAAGAAGTATCAAGCAGATATTCCATCACTATGACAACAACTACTACGTGCATCTCAGGCATCAGGAGAGAAGCTTCCTCTAGTCTCCTGACCTGCCTTTCTTGTGAAAGCTTCCTCCAGTATCCCGATCTTTCTTGTGAATACCCAGGAGATCTTGGAAAGAGAATGCCACTACAGAAGTCATCTGTAGTTTCTGTTGATTTTATACTCTCTGCCAGCTCACATTTGGTCATTAGCCAATTATGAAATATTTTGGCCACCTGATGTGAAGAGCCAACTCATTGGAAAAGAAAGACCCTGATGCTGAGAAAGATTTACGGCAGGAGAAGGGGGTGACAGAGGATGAGATAGTTGGATGGCATCATAAACTCAATGACATAATTTGAGTAAACTCCAGGAGGTGTGATAGACAGGGAGGCCTGGCGTGCTGCCGTCCATGGGGTTGCAAAGAGTTGGACACGACTGAGCCACTGAACAATAACAAGTATTAACATTTTTAGCCTGAAACTCAACCCTTCCTTCCAAAAATCTACCAGGAAGTTGATTCTCATTTCCCATCATTCCTGGACACAGCTGTCTTCACTTAGATTCTATGTTAGTTTTCGGTCCTGTAACATCAGCTCATTTATAGGTTCTAATAATATTTGGATTTTTTAAGTCATTTATATTTTCTTGTGTGGATGTGAACGCTGTTCGTTCAACTTTCTGCATTCTAAACAGAAGCCATCAGTACATCAGAAGCTGTTTGGTATCAGACCATTATTAAAACAGGTTGATAAAACAACAGCAATCTCAGACTATAAAATATTCAGACCATTTATAAAACTCATGATCTCAGTTCATCTCAGAACGGAGCCAGATCTTCAGTTGACCCCCGCTCTGCACTGAAGTTGTTGTCAGTGGTGATACTCCCATCTCTCTTTCACCATATGGGGAATCAAAGAAGTTAGTAATTGCTATTGACAGACATTTGTAGTCTTATTATAGGTATATGTTTCAAGAATGCTGTTTTTTTCTGGCGAAATTTTGATGACCAAGTTTTAAATTCTGTGTAACTTGATTTCTTTCTTTCAAAAAGACTATTGTTAAAACATTTGTGCTAAATGTTTGATAGTTAAGATTACAGTTTATTTATTTTATTTACATTCAAACTGGGATAATCTTACTCAGAAATGACTTACACATCTCAATAAATGGTTAATTTATAGGCAGCCAGTAAATGCTAGCTAAAAAAGTACAGTGTTTGCATATTTTGTATATTTGAGAATTAGAAACATACTATTCTCATAGATTTAAGATAACTGCCATCTAACTATTTGAAAGTATATCTACTAAATTAATCTTGAAAAATTATTTGGAATTATTCTTGATATTACCTTCTCCCTGAGAAGAAGATTGAGATCTAGCTCAATCTTTTTTAACTAGTTTAATCACCAATATGTTTTTTCCAATTCATCTCACTTCTCTCTTGTCCTAAATTCTTTACTCTAATCCAAGATCTCATTCTCCCTCTCCAACCATATTGCAATAGCCTACACCTCATGTACCTGTACCCATTCTTTTCACAATGCATTTTTCCTTCCAATATTTGGAGAAATCATTAAATGTAAAATGAGCCTGACTCTTAGTTTCTAACTATAACCATTCATTAAAAGCTTCTGAAGTCTCAACCGTCTAATGTGGCTTTCAAGATTTTGTGTAATCTGACTCTTCACTATGTTCCACCCTCCTATCAGGATGCTCTGCTCCTTTCTATATTTATTTTGCCAGATTTTCCTCCTTCAGTTTTCTTGAATTTGTCATGTTCCTTCTCTCATTAAGATTTTCTAAGATTCATTACCTTTCCTTGGAATCATCACACATCCTGCTGATCTTTAACCTGTTTACTTAAAGCATCAGGTATTTGTCTACATGTCACTTTCTTCAGCAAACTTTTTCTTACCACTTGTCTTATCTTTAGACTGAGATAGGGAACATGAATATATAAGGATTATACTGAATTTTTTGTTCATTGAACTTAGCACAACAGAAATCAATTTTTGTACAGTTATTTTAAAAGTTTTTTTCTCAATAAACTAGATACTCCATTTAAACGCCTCATATTCAAAAAGAGAAAAGCTTTTTTAGAATAAAAGCAAAAATAATTTTGTGAGGATAAAAATTGGAGACACTTCCAAAGAAATAATGTTGAAAAAATATAGTCTCACATCTAGAAATATGTCAATTTAGCGTCCAGAATTATAACACTATCCTTATGAAAATTAAAACTTAAACAGAATTTAATTTCCTGAAAATCCAAAAGACTGTTGAATTAATGTTGATAATGTGTTTACAACATTATTAAATAATAATAAAAATAATTAGAGGTGACTGGTCTGCTCATTGGAACAAGCGATGCAATTTTTAAAAATATTTTTGAGGAAGTTAAGCCATTCAGCTATTACTTTACCTTAAGAACAGGACTTAGCTTAATTGACTTATTCACTCAAGGTTCATTTTGTTCCTGAACCTCACCCATGATTTCATGAAAAAATGGACTTATCAAATCTACTATTGAAGAAATATGAAGGTGAGCATCACAATTTGATATACTTATAGAGACTAAAGTCATTGTTAGTTCAATATAGTAAAATAGACTTGGACTGCAAGGAGATCAAACCGGTCAATCCTAAAGGGGATCAGCCCTGAATATTCATTAGAAGGACTGATGCTGAAGCTGAAACTCCAATACTTTGGCCACCTGATGCAAAGAACTGACTCACTGAAAAAGACCCAGATGCTAGGAAAGGTTGAAGGCAGAAGGAGAAGAGGACAGCAGAGGATGAGGTGGTTGGATGGCATCACTGACTCAATGGACATGAGTTTGAGTAAGCTCCAGGAGTTGGTGATGGACAGGGAAGTCTGGCGTGCTGCAGTCCATGGGGTCACAGAGTCGGACATGACTGAGCAACTGAACTGAACTGAGGTATAAACTTTGAAAACACAAATACAATGAGTTTCACAGAATGCAACTCAAAACTGAAATTTGAATTATACTAAGTAGCAACATTGATGCAATTATTTAGCTCAACAGAAATACTAATTTTTCTATGGTTTTCATACATGAATGTCTTATATATATTTGAAAAGACTTGATTTTTTTCTTTTGTCTTTAAATTTTTGAATTTATTTTCAATGAGATGCTTTTGGATTTTTGATACCATGGAAAATTACCTTGTGTTGATTTCAACTACATGTGTTAGTCAGTCAATTGTGTCTGACTCTTTGCGACACCATGAATTATAGCCCACCAGGCTCCTCTGTCCATGAAATTCTCCAGATAAGACTGCTGGAGTGGGTAGCCATATCTTTCTCTAGGGGATGTTCCCAACCCAGAGATCGAACCCAAGTCTCCTGCCTTGCAGGCAGAGTCTTTACCATCTGAGCCACCTTATCCTTTTATTTTATTTTTAAATTTATTCTCTTTTCAATAAGATGGTTTTGAATTTTGATACCATAAAAATTACGTTGTGTTGATTTCAAGTATACGATGCAACGTGTTTGTTATTTTTTATTTCAGAATTATTTAAACATCTTTATATAAAAACTAAGATGATCTTATAAAAGTGTTCATATAAGATATGTGTGCATGAGAAGATATATATAGATATACACACACACACACACACACATGCACATATATATTATACTATTTTATACATATGCAATCTTGCCCTCTGCCTCCACTCAAATTTTCCAGAGATGGTATCCTGAGACTATTTGGGGTTAATATGGAGACCTTCCTAACGCCCTTCTTTCATCCCTTTATTTACTTCCTTTACTTTTTCCTTTCTCTTTCTTTTTTCTCCTTTTTTTTTTCTTCCTATCTTTTTCATTGATTTTGTCATTAAATATATGAGATACTTATACACTCAACCCAGCACTTGTTTGTACACTTGCCACGTCATGAACCATCTTCTGCGTAAGTGAATACTGTCTGTTTACTTTTTAGTATAAGCAAGATCTTTTGTGTATATACCTAACAATTTATTTGACTGTTCCATTTCAGATGACTATGCAAGTTGTTATTTTTTTGGTGTTTTTTATTTCTAAAAGCAGTGTTGTAATAAGCATCAATTTGTGTGTGTGTGAAGTTGTGTGTGTGTGTTTCTTGGTTGCTCTTTTTTTTTTTTGAGTGCTTTCCTTTCACTCAGATAAGCCATGTGTGAATATGCACATACAGGTGTGTTATAAATAATTAATTCACATCAATGACCTGTCTAATTCCAACCTGTTCCCAAAGTTTTTTCTTGCACCCCTTCGTTTCTTGTTTGCCCCTTTTTGACAACCTATCTCTGAACAATATCTTCACATTGACCTAAGATTTTGTCAATCCTAATAGTTTCAGAATTTTTTCAGGAGTAAACACACTGTAAATGCCCTTAGTTGTGCCTAAACGATGGTTACCTGTAAACATCATCCCTGAATTACCAGTATGCAGACTAGGGGAAATAAGACCCTTGCCCTTCCCCCCTCCCCTCTGCTCCATGCAGACTGTGTCAGTTACAACAGTAATGGCTTTTCCAACGTTCATTTTGTTGAACACTCAGTGACTGGGTGTTTGTTTACTAGGTGGAGTCACTGATCTATGTAGCCAATATTCTCAAACACATTTCTTAGATGCCCCTTCAAATCTAAAGTAGTTTATGCATTTTTTTTAATTAACGTTTGATGTTATTGACTCTTACATATCTTGTTGATTAATTATACAGTGCATTAAATTAGTTTATAACATATAACCCAAATAATGTTAGTGAAAACAGATGGAGAATTCTGTATTGAGCAAAATATCTCTTCAATAGTAATGTCCTGTTTTTAACTATGACCAAATATAAAAGAGACATGACTTTATGGACCCAACATAAACTTATTTTATAGATCATAATCACCAAGTTTCTAAGTGCAACTTTATAAATACAAGCACTTTTCTATGTATTTTGATGTCATAAAGTTAAATTATTAATATGTTTTGCTTGACTCTAATTTATCCTTTCCCTGACAGCCAGAAAGAGTGATTTCTTACTATTTACACTCTCTTCGGCTCTACGAAAAATGAATTTTTTAGCTATTTTGACATTTTGCTCTTTATGAGTTGATGTTTACAACAAAATTTGTTCAGTATTTTTTTCTCTTTATTATATAAATATTAAAGATGTCTACCATAAGACATGAAGACATAGACAGTGTTGAATTAGAGGAAATAATTAGCAAAAAAAAGAAAACTAAGTTGCTATGATAATTTCACTGGTATTAATCTGGCTTAAATTTTTCAAAATTTTAATGGAAGATATAATACTTCTGCATAGAGAACTACTGCTTTACAGTAAGATGGCATTGATTTTCAAATTGACAAATCTGAACATTGGTTTCAATTTTATTAAAGAAGGAAGATTTTAGGATTTTCAAAGAGAAACTATAGGTAAGTATTGTTATGGGTTGAACTTTTTCCCTTTCTGTTAGGAAAAAACTCACATTTCTTTTTTTTTTTCTTTCTATTTGGGGAAAAGCCTAGCTCTTCCCTACTCTCTTCCTTCCTTTGTGAGTGTCCTTTAATTATCACACAACACACTTCACTTGTGACACTTCCAGTCACCAAATGTGTGTGGATTTTTCCCACAGCAATGAGCAAGTCTACAACAGCAACCATGGGCCCCAACTCAATTCTAATACCGCCTGCCGGGAGCTAGTAAACCCCTTCCAATCTCACAGGGAAGGGCTCAGTCCATAAGATGGCGTCTCCCACCTCCATTTCCAGTTCCAGTCACAAGCTCAGGTTATTACCCGTGCTCCTGACCTGCTGGCTGTAGTTAGCAGGCTCCGAGAACCCCTTCCTCAGGTTTAACTGATTTGCTGTAGTGTCTCACAGAACTCAGAAGAACACTTCCTCATGGCTCCCAGTTTACTAAAGGAGACGATGAGGGACACAGATGAATAGCCAGCTGAAAGGCTCCATAAGGAAAGTTCTGGGAGTGCCGCAATTACAGGAGCTTCTGTCCCCATGGAGTTGGGCTGCATCAGCCTCCCAGTGTGGATGTGTTCACCAGTTGGGAAACTTCGTGAATCTCACACTATTGGGACTTATGAAAGCTTCCTCAGGTTGACATGACCCTTTGTTGACTCCATTTCTAGCTCTCTGCCCTCTCTAAGAGATGGAGGGGCGTTCGGGCTGAAACCTTCAAGCTTCCAATCATAGCTTCCTTTTTCTGGTGACAAGCCCCTATCCAGGAGCAGTCAGGATCCTATCCAGACTTGCCTCATTACAAACAAAAGATACTTTTCACACTCTTATCCTTTAGAAAATTACAAGTTTTACTTATAGTCAAGTCCGACTTGATGTAGAATATCTTTGTGACTTTGGGCTAGGCAAAAATTTGTTAGGTTCAACAACAAAAGGGTGATATTAAAGAAAAATACAGATAAATTGGACATTAAAATTAATTGGCCTGCTATTGGATAATTGGGCTTCCCTGGTGGCTCAGACCGTAAAGAATCCACCTGCAATGTGGGAGATGTGGGTTAAATCCCTGGGTTGGGAACATCCTCTGGAGAAGGGATTGGCTACCCACTGCAGTATACTGGCCTGGAGTATTTCATGGACAGAGGAGCCTGGCGGGCTATAGATCACAGGGTCACAAAGAGTCGGACATGACCTAGCGACTTTCACTTCACTTCATTGGATAGTTACAGCTAAAAGAATGAAAATCAAACTACATGTGTATTTAGAAGGGGAGTGTATTTGCAAGTCACATACATGATAAATAACTTGTATCAGTGGATAAAGGATCCACCTTCAATGCAGGAGACACAGGTTTAATACCTGGGTCCAGAAAATCCCCCTGAGAAGGGAATAGCTACTCACTACAGTATTCTTGCCTGAAGAATTCCATGGATGTAGGCGCCTGGCCAGCTATGGTTCAAAGGGGTCACAAAGAGTCAAACACAACTGAAGCTGCTGAGACGCGTATACACACACACACACACACACACACACACACACCTAGAATATATAAAGGGTATTCAAAATTCTGTAATAAAACAACCAAATAAAGAATGGGCAAAAGCTTGAACATTGAAGAGACAGTTCAACAAAGAAAAATATGCAAATGGAAATTTAGCAAAGAAATGCTCCACCTCATTAATCATAAGAGCAATGGATATATAAACCATAACCAGATGCCAGTTAGATTCACTAAAATAAAAACCTAATAATGTTAAATACTGATATGGATGCAAATCAGTTTGAATTTTCATATGTTGCTTGCAAGTCCTTTGACAGATAACTTTGGACATTTTGAAAGTTTCTTATGAAATTATACAGATACGATTCAACCATCTCCTATATATTAGCCCAAGTGAAACAAATAAACTAGGTTCATACAAAAACTTTCACATTAATACAGCCATTTTTTCATAATCAACAAGAAAGGAATTAACTAAATGCCTTTAATTTGCTAAATAATCAAACTGACTATAGAACATACATAAACTGGAATCCTACTCATAAATGAAAAGGAGAAAACAACTCTTACAGTTGACAACATAAACAAATCTCAAATACATTTTGCTAAGTTAAAGAAGTGAAACTGAAAAGACTACATCCTGTACAATTCAATTTAACATTTCAGAGAATTTAAAACTATAGATATAGAAAACAGATCACGGGTTGCTTGAATCTGGGGAAGAGTGAGGCTTCAAACAAGCACAGAGAAATTTTGTGATAGAGGGGTTCTATACCTTAAAAAAGGAAACTAAAAAGAATTCCAAAATGTGACTTGAAATCAGACTTTTTCACTTTATTTTCATGCTCGCTATTCAAGCCATCTCTTCACTTCCTGCTCTAACCAGATCCTAGAGGGCTCTTTCTTAAAAATTCCATTTGTGTACACATTTTCCCCATTGCCTGGAATTTTCTTTCCGTGACTTCTCTCTTGATTAACTTTCATCAGTCTTCAGGCCAAACTGCGATCACTTTATATTGCATCACCTTGACTCAACTGGACTGCATTTTCCCGAATTCCTTTTCCTGTACATTCCCAAACAGTCCTGGGTATAAGAGCAATTTCAGTGTGAGATTCAGAGGAAGGAAATGAAACTACTGTCATTTGTAGCTGATATACCCCGGTTCTTTGTTAAGTAAGACAGTGGCCAGGCTTAAAACTTTGACCTTCCCCTAGATTCTCCTTAAGCTTCTCCCAATTTTCTGACAGTTGTATATTTTTACTTATCTCCCCATGGGGAAGAGCTCTTATGAGGAATATCCATACCATCAATCCAGAGGCAGCAGCGGCTGGCAGGCTATCAGTAAATCTTTCTTGGCTCAAGATTTTGTGCTCCAGAATTGTCTTGCTTTCTCATACTTGACATCATTCTTTCCTTCCCCATCACCTACCCTGTATACTTCAAGACTCAGCAGCAGAGTTAAACATCAGACATGCTGTTATAAGGAACAGTTAAAGTTGTGTAAGATCGAATCTTTCTCTCCCATATCTTTCTGTCTCTTTTTCTCTAGATAGCTATATTAGGTATGGATATAGATACTTCCCTGGGTTGGGAAGATCCCCTGGAGAAGGGAACAGCTACACTCCAGTATTCTGGCCTGGAGAATTCCATGGACTGTATAGTCCCTGGAATCACAGAGTCAGACATGACTGAGCAATTTTCACTTTCACTTTAGAGCTTTCCTTGTGGCTCAGATGGTAAAGAGTCTGCCTGCAATGTGGGAGACTTGAGTTCAATCCCTGGATAGGGAAGATCCCCCGGAGGAGGAAATGGCAACCCACTCCAGTATTCTTGCCTGGAAAATCCCATGGATGGAGGAGCCTGGCAGGCTACAGTCCATGGGGTCACAAAGAATTGGACACAACTGAGCAATTTCACTTTCACTTTCATAGATACTTATGTATAATTTAAATCTCATTTTCTACTAAAAGAGTTCTCTTATCCCCCAACTTTGTGTTTATTTTCTACAAAGAAATTTTATTTTCCCATCATAGCCCACTTAAGGTTGCCATGTATATACATGTTTACTTGTTCATAGGTTCCATTGAGTTGATCACCATTAAAATGAAAACCATGATTTTTCTCTTCATCATTAAGGTGTCTGGAAAAGATAAATTATACCCTTTTGTTGTTTTAAATTGATTCATGAGAATGTAATATATTCTTAAAGGCATTCATTCGGGGCCAAGGAATGTGGTGTTTATTTGACATGTGTACGGAAATCACTGAAGGCTTTAGATTTAATGGTGCACACTTGCAGGTAACCCTGAGTGAAGGGAGAACATGGAGACCACGAATTTATTACAAAGTTCAAGTAAACAGATACTGGGATTGATAGGGCACATACAAATGAGGAAATCCAAATAAAAATATGAAAATAAGCAGATTCTGATAAAGAATGAGAGAAGTCAGAATTGATAGCAAAGTTTTCTGCCTTGACCTTTGAAAGTGTACTGTGAGGAAGTCAGTAGGGGGAACACATTTGGGGGAGTGGCTAAATCATAAGATCAGTTTTAAATGCATTGCATTTGGTGTTGGATTCCTGGTAGCTCAGCTGCTAAAGAGTCCGCCTGCAATGTAGGAGACCCTAGTTCGATTCCTGAGTCAGGAAGTTCCTCTGGAGAAGGGATAGGCTACCCACTCCAGTATTCTTGGGCTCCCCTGGTGCTCAGACAGTAAAAAATCCAATGCAATGCGGGAGACTTGGGCTCGATCCCTGGCTTGGGAAGATCTCCCGGAGAAGGGAACAGCTCTCCATTCCGGTGTTCTGGCCTGGAGAATTCCATGGACAGAGGAACTTGGCAGGCTGCAGTAAAGAGTCAGACATACCTAAGTGACTTTCACTTCACATGACAATCCTATGAGCTATTTATCAGGTAGTTAGAAATTGTTGGAATGCAGTTTTTAAGAAAACTTTTTGAGGTATACTTGAATGTGTAATCATGAAGAGCTAATATTGAATCCATTAGAGTGAGATTATATCACATATGTGTTCAAATACTTAACTGAACTGTTTAGAAATCTTAGAGCAATTATCATTTGCTGGTGGGTTTATAAATAGTTTTATTTTTTCTCTACATTCTATTTATTTCTATTATTCAGTCTGTGCTTCACCAAACAACTTTGCATGTGCTGCATTAAACAGTAGTGTGTTTATATTTTGAAATATATTTTTTTGACCAAAGAAAAACTTAGTTTTCGTTTATACAAATCTCAATTTGTTTAGTTTTTTATCTGTGAAATGGAAACGCAATACATATGATTATTTGAATATTAAACATATGTGTAAGGGTCTAGCACAGGTTCTAGAAATAACAGATGCTCAATAAATGGAAGATAAATGTGTGTGTTTCTCTGAAAGCTGAAGGGACAAAGACTTATAGTGTGGAATTCCGAGGCATCAGAGAGAGACAAGAAGTTATTGGGTACTTGAGAAATGATGAATAGGTTGCCAGGAGAGATGGCGCAGGTAGCTGAGAGCTGGGGAGAAACAAAGAGAAAGTCTGGGTCCTTCGAAAGCTTTCCTAAAGAGTAAACCAGGGTCACATTTTGAAGCTAACTTTGCATATAATTTATTCTTTATGTGGGACTCAAGAATTTTGGCAGTTTCCTCTGCATTTTGATATGAGTTTTCACTGAGAAAATAATTAATTTATAAGGTCCTGAAGGCATTTGACACAGTAGTTTATGTGTTACATTAAGATTTTTGAGGAATGATCAAGGAACACAAATAATCCAATCTACATTCCAACAGGAATTAGAGGGAAAAGCAATAGAAATCTAACTTTGCTTTCACCACTTTTATTTTCCTGAAAGATAGTGTGCTTCAGGAAGGATTGCTAATGCAACACTATACTCTGGTGGATAGGAAAATGACTGTTTATGAAGAATCTGGCCAACTAAAGGGCACACAGCAATGTGAGCTGGATCACATCTCTCTAGAGCAATATGTCATTCTCTATTTTCTAAGGTGAGAATGTTGGGAAATTAAACAGATTAAATTTATGTGTTCATAGACTCCCTTTTTTTCTGAATTTTATCTACTTCCCATTCTTTATGACACTCCGGGGTTCTTTTTTTAATAGGTTTAGGTATTGCACATAAGACCCACAGTCATAAATTGTGTGTAATATACTATTCCTCCAAAATTAGTTCAGTAGATGCCCTAATATTTCATGTTTTAGAATGTTTGTGCAAAGACAATTTAGGAATTCTCATGTCTTGAATGGTTTCTCCAGTCAAGCATGTTGATTACCTCTTTGCCTGAAATAAATGGTAACTGATTTTAGTTCTCTAAGAGAATCCAATTTCATTCCTTGAGTATACACATAAACTCTGAAGAAGATGAATTTGATTTAAACAGAAATACACATTTAGGCACACTTCACTGTGTAAATGTTGACACATCTCATCAGCAAACAAAGTAAATGATACCGTTCAGGTTGAAGAGGTTTTTTTTTTTTTTTTCTTTATTTCTTTTTATAACAATCTCCCAACTCTTTATTACCTAACAGGCTAAATTGGAAGAGTAAAGGCATATTTATTAGTTTAAAATCTCATATTTCAGAATGTTAAGTAAGCTCAGAAAAGATTTAACTACATTAAATACTAATAAAATAATGTCTACAGCAGCTTATAAAAGAATGTCATAATACAGGATGAATATATTTTGAATATGACATGAATATATCATTCTACTAATTAAAAGCTGATTTATGCTTTAGTTCATTCTGTATTCATTTTAAAACATTCTGAACAGTTCTTGAAATAGAAAATAATCAGTGCAAATTATTTATTTTGTGCAAAATGAAACAAAACTTGGCTAGCTTACTAGTTTTTCATATCTGTGACTTGTCTCCTCAACTCTAGTTAAAATTCTGAAGTAGAGTTAATTTTTAGTATGTATCTACCTGTTTACCTGTAGATATATACTTGCTCATGAGAATCTGAAACATGATTCTGTGATTTTTTTTTATTTTAAATATTTGGATATATGTCAGAACTTTTGTGGGAAGTGTTTATTCTGCTGCTTCCTTGCACCATTCAAGTATGGCTAAAATCATGTTGAAATAATGATGAAATTTATTATTTCATGTACCATATTCACTTTCACTATTTTGTTCCACAGACTTTTCTGGCTACTGGTGATAAAATATTAACCAAGGCAGGAAAAGTCACCAATTTCATGGAGCTTATTTTATAAATTAACAGACTAGCAATAAACAAATTAGCATGAAATATAATAAATGATAAATCTATGAAAAAATCAAATGGGACAGAGGAATTCTGGAGTGGTCAGGGGAAATTGAGGATGTAACATTCAAACAGAGATATAAATAACATGAACCTGCAAATCATATAAGTTCTGAGGAGGTACACCTCTGGGCGAAGGGAATATAGCATGCAAACTCGGAGCTAGGAAACTCGAAGCGCATGTGAGGAGCTACAAGGTCAGGGGGCTAGGGCCACAGTGGGAGCAAATAGAAAGATGAGCGACCGAAGAGGCGCAAAACTTACGTGAATGCCAGGCTAACTTGGGTACGTTCTTTAAGGAAAAAAATTAAAAATTGGATTTCTTTTTTTAATTGGAAGGTAATCACTTCGCACTGCTGTATCTGTTTCTGCCACACATCAGTAGAAGTCAGCCCCGAGTATACAGACGTCCCTCCCTCCTGACGCCCTCCCGCCTGCCTCCCCGCGCCACCCTGGGCTCGTCTCGGAGCGCTGAGCTGAGCTCCGGGCTCACAGCGCCTTCCTGCCTGCTCTGTGTTGCATGTGTTCATGTCTGTTTCCAAGCCGCTCTCTCAATCCGCCCCACCTCTCTCTCCTTCCCCCACGTGTCCACTCGTCCATTCTCTGTACCCGCGTGGCCATTGCTGCCCTGCAGATAGGATCGAAGAATCGTCTTTCTAGATTCCCTGTGCACACGTTAACATGCAATATTTGTTTTTCCCTTTCTGACTTACTTCGCTCTGCATAATAGGCTCTAGGTTCATCTACCTCATCGGGACTGACTCAGATGTGTTCTTCTTATAGCCAAATATAATCCTATTGTATATATGTCCTACAATGTTTGTATCCATTCGTCTGTTGACGGACCTCTAGGTCGTTTAGGAGATAAATTAGATTATTACAATATTCCAGTCTAATTACTAGAGTTGCCAGGATTAAAGTGGTAATGGTTAATGAAGTGAAAGTTGCTCAGTCGTGCCCAGCTCTGCGCCTCCATGGGTTATACAGTCCATGGAATTCTCCACACCCGAATACTTCAGTGGATAGCCTTTCCCTTCTCCAGGGCATCTTCTCAACCCAGGGATTGAACCCAGGTCTCCCACATTACAGGCAGAGTCTTTACCAGCTGAGCCACAGGGGAAGCCTAAGAATACTGAAGTGGGTAGCCTATCCCGTCTCCAGCGGATCTTCCAGACCCAGGAATTGAATTGGGGTCTCCTTGCCTTGTAGGCAGATTCTTTATCAACTGAGCTATCAGGGAATGGTTTAGCAATGGTTAGGTAATTGAGAATTTGTACTGCAGGCAGCAACAGGTGGAGTTTGGGTGAGTACTCAATGGAAAAAAGAAATTTAAAAAAATTTTCTGAACATTTGGATAAATGGGAAAGTAATTATGATCTGAGAAAGATTGAAGAAGGACTCTCTCTTGACAGTGTATGAAGTCTGGGAGTTCTTGTGGACATACTAAGGTACATACTAGGGAGGATCTTGATATGTAAATCTTGACCTCAGTGAAGATGTTTCTGTTGAAAAATAAATCTGAGAGTTACATCTTCATAGAAAATATTTAAAGTCATGGCATTTTAAGACCATTTTAGATTGAAAAAGGTTGCATAGAAAGAAAGAAAGATGAGGAAGTCTATGATCTGAGACATTCCAATATCTGCACTTAATTTAGGATCCTAAAGGGAAGATTTAGTGAAATAGGAAAAAAACTGGACAGTATAGCATCTTCAAATCCAGGTAAAGAAATGTTTTAAAAGAAAGTAAAATGATACTGCACAAATGATACTGCGTCGGAACAAAAGGCCTGAAAATCAACTATTAGATTCATGAAGCTGGAGGATCATGTGAAGTCCATTGTTTCAGAGGACTGACATAAGCTAAGAAGAAAGAAAAAGTAACAATAATATGGAAGTATCATCAAAGAGTATGTGCAAAACTTTAGTGGAATTCCACTATAAAGAAAATTAGAAAACTAGGATTATATGGGAGAATGAGAAGTCAAAGGAATTTTTCTTTTTAAGCATAAGAGATACAATGAAGTGAATAATCCATAGGAAAAGAAAACACTGATGATACTACAACAGGATAAAACATCATAACTGCTGTCTTTGTTTAGGTAAAAGGGAATGGAATCCAGAGCAAATGCAAGTAACTTCTCTTAGAAAGGAGCATGGGAGTGGGGGGTGCTACATACCATTTTTTTTTTTTCAAGTGGAAAACACAGCAAATAAGAACAAGTGAAGGTGGTTTGAAGTATTCTGCAGTGACAAGCATAGTTTTCTTGTTGTTCAATCGGCAATCTGTGTCCAACTTTTTGCAACCCCCCAAAAACAGTACGTCAGGCTCCTCTGTCCTCCACCATCTCCCAGAGTTTGTTCAAATTCCTGTCTGTTGAGTTGGTGAGGCTGTCTAACCATCTCATTCTCTGACCTGCTTCTCCTTTCTCTGTCAATCTTTCCTAGCATCAGGATATTTTCCAATGAGTTGACTCTTCATCAGGTAGCTGAAAGACTGGAGCTTCAGCTGCAGCATCAGGCCTTCCAATGAATGTGCTGTGCTAAATTTCAGTCAGGGCCAACTCTTTTACAACCCTCTGAACAGTAGCCCATGAGGCTGCTCTGTCCATGAGATTCTCCTGGCAAGAATACGGGAGTGGGTTGCCATGCTCTCCTCCACGGGATCTTCCCAAACCAGGGATCAAACCCAGGTCTCCCACATTATAAGTGGATTCTCTGCTGTTTCAGCCACTAGGGAAGCCCAAGAATACTGGAGTGGGTAGCCTATCCCTTCTCCAGAGGATCCTCCTGACTCAAGAATTGGACTGGGGTCTCCTGCATTGCAGCAGCTTCTTTACCAGTTGAGCTGGGAAGCCCATAAATAAAGATACTAGAGGCTAAAATAAATTTAAATTTTCAAAGTCACATAGTTTTAACATGGTGAAACCTGAATTGAAAATTATATCTTTCTGAATTTAGACCCAAACATATAAAAGTTATATATATTTAATATTTTATACAGATCACAGAAAATTCATTTTGGTTAGAATTTGATTCTAATACATATTTATGTTTTGTTTCCTTTTCATTATTTTGCCTATGATATTATTTTGTTCTTTCATCACACTATAGTTACTTGGAAAGATTTTCTCAAAATGAGTCGTTAAACACTATTACTCTTATGGATTTAGATACTTTTTTTGAAAAAATTAGCATGTTTGTTGTGTATTGTTCAGAGCTAATTTACTAACAAAACTGATTTGTATGAGTTTAGACCTCAGTTCAAAGCAACTCTTTAAGATTACTGCATAAGTTCTGGAGCTTTTAAGTAATGAATCATAGTAGTTCTTCTGTTGAAAGGGATTTAGTCTGATATTTCAAAGGAAGTATGAACCGTATTTCCTGATGTCTGTTCCTGTCTTCCTATTAGCCATTTTCTTAAATCTCTGATTTATTTGAAGTATTCACTAGCAAAATAATAGATATCACCTTTCTTAGTGGGAAAACAGAGAGAACAAACAAATGAACAAGCAAAAAGCCTATCATTTCAGCTGTTCATAAATTTTCTTTTACAAAATTTTCATCAATTTGGGTTCAGAATTTAAACACTTTTGTCATAATCAAGCTACTTTTAAAAATACCATTTAATGCCATTTTACCTTACATGTCTCTTATCATCTCCCTAAATCACATTTAAGCCCTAAGAAATTACAAAAAAAAATGCAATGCATTGTACTAGATTTTAATTCTCAGTTGAACTTGATATTTTTATCACCGTATTTTAATAGATTCTCCATTAGTCAGTTTCTGACAGTAGTTAGCTAAATGCTTATGTGCTTTTTGATGACGCTTGCTAGAATATTTTATCACTTAGTAATTGCAACATT
This sequence comes from Cervus elaphus, assembly GCF_910594005.1. Taxonomy (NCBI): domain Eukaryota; kingdom Metazoa; phylum Chordata; class Mammalia; order Artiodactyla; family Cervidae; genus Cervus; species Cervus elaphus. Next base: position 80,041,884 of record NC_057835.1, read on the forward strand.
TTGGTAAGTATTTTAAGTGCCTGTGATATGCCAAACTGTTCTACTGGCTGCAATACACTAGTAAACACATCATATGAAGATTTACCTTTTGTTAAATATATATTCTGTAGGGAAAAGTAGAGATAAATAAGTAAAAGAAATGTGATGTTGTACACTGATAAATATTACACAGGAGATTAACACTCTAAGCAGATGATCATAAATTTTGGTCAAAAGTTATGACCAACCTAGACAGCATATTAAAAAGTAGAGACATTACTTTGTCAACAAAGGTCCGTCTAGTCAAGTCTATGGCTTTTCCAATGGTCAAGTATGGATGTGAGAGTTGGACTATAAAGAAAGCTGAGCACCGAAGAATTGATGCTTTTGAACTGTGGTTTTGGAGAAGACTCTTGAGAGTCCCTTGGACTGCAAAGAGATCCAACCAGTCCATCCTAAAGGAAATCAGTCCTGAATATTCATTGGAAGAACTGATGCTGAAGCTGAAACTCCAATACTTTGGCCACCGATGTGAAGAACTGACTCCTTGGAAAAGACCCTGATGCTGGGAAGGATTGGGGGCAGGAGGAGAAGGGGATGACAGAGGATGAGATGGTTAGATGGCATCACCAACTCAATGGACATGAGTTTGAGTAAACTCTGGGAGTTGGTGATGTACAGGGAGGCCTGGCGTGCTGCGGTTCATAGGGTCACAAAGAGTCGGACACACTGAGTGACTGAACAATTGAACTGTGTTCTGTGTAATGAATTATTGCAAAGTATGAATACCAAAAGGATTTTACTACATCTGGTAAAGGTATGCAGTTCCCCAGATTGTGTCAGCTGATGCCCCTTGGTGGTATCCAGCTAGCAAATGGAGTGACTCTGGACTGTTTGGGAAGACCTCGGTTGCTTTGCTCAGTGAGTGACTATGAGGCTTGGATCCCAGGGCTGCTTCTGTCTTGTTCATGTCTGACTAGGAGAACTTGGTACAGTGTGGCTTGAGGACCCCAGGTGGAGTTCTCCAAAAGACAAGCAGGAGAAACCGCAAGTGTCTTCAGGCCCGCATCTAGACACCAGCCCGTCATTATCAGCATATGCTATTGGCCAAGCAGTTACTGCGCTTCCTAGAGGCACAGGAAGAAAAAAGAGAGCCCACACTTAGCTTTGAAAGGACTGCCAGCATGTGTGTGGCTGTTTGTAACATGCTGCCTCCATGTGCGCATGGAAATTGTGTGTTCATATACACTCATCCACTTCAGCAGCAGATGTTTGGTGGGTGACGATAGGCGTGCTTTAATTGTCAAACATTAATGTTCCTTTAGCTCTCATCATAGTCTTGTAAGTGGAAAAAATCTACAGGCTAAGGACATCTCAAGATGAGAGCCAGTACTTTTCCTATCTGATTCAGAATATACTTGGAGCTCAAAGAACAGTGCACATATTTCTTTACAGTTGACAGGACCCAGTTATTTTAAGCCTCTTTTCTGTATTGAGCTGTTTTCCTTTATGCCTTTTCTAAACTCTCATTGTCCTTGAATCTTTGCATTATGCGTAAAAGACTAAAATTTTCAAAGTGAAATTTTACTTGCTAGCATTATCTCTCATAGCATGAATAGATTTTAGACTCAATATATTGAAAGACCACCTTAATCAGGATAAAGCTAGGCAAAGAGTATGAAAAAATACAGAGAACCATATTCCAGTATATTTTTTTTAGGGTTCTCATTTCTGTGTTCTTGCTTTCCCCTTTCTCTTTCAATTTCTTTCAACAATTCTCCAAACAGGATATTCACTCATTATTTTGTCTCCCATTGTGTTAGTCAGCAGTGTGCCTTCCTCTGAGCTTCTGTAAATAATGTCAGATAGTTCATGTCAAGGTTTAATCCAATGATTTTAAATTGACTAGAAAATAAGCAATGATAAAACTCTAACTTTATGAGTAGATACATTTGCATTTCTCATTTATTTCCCTGCTAATGGACTCATCTCTCACATGTTTTTGCCATAAATCTATCATTATTATACTAGCTGATGGCACTCTGTGTAAGCATAAGGAAATGTAGTCTAACATATGTATTTATTGTAAATAGTTACCATTCATTCATTTACTCACTCATTTGGAGGTAATTTGGGGACAAGATTACATGTCAAATACAAGGTCATGTTTTGAAATAATGTGAAGTGACAGTGCTTGAATATATTGATCTAAACCCACAGGTTTCGTTTTAACATTTTTATTTGTACTTTTCAAGCCCTAGATGACAGTTATTCACTTAGCATTGAGTTTTGTATCACAGATGTTCAAGTATAAACTTAGAAGTTGCAACTTAATATGCCACTAGAGCCACTAGTTCTAAAGGAATTCTATTCCATTTTCCCAAGTAGGACTCCAAGTGAATTAACCACATCAGAATCATGCGATGTTCTTATTAAAAGAGAAAGTGTGTTAGCCTTTACTTTACACTTAATAAAGCCAAACAACTCTCTGGTGTAGGTTTTGGATATCTATTTTATTCCAGAGCATACCAGGTAATTTTAATTACAGATATTTTGAGAATATATTGCACATGTTTCAAATATTTCAATCTTGGAACTGATTGGCTTAATTTCTACAAATTCTACCCTTATCATGAAATAGACAGAAATATAAGTTAGAGCATTAGTTTTTGCTTTCTGCATGTGAACATTCATGGGAAGGAAGGTGTTACTTTGAATTTCATACCGAAGTAAACAGCATTTACTTACATATATGCTCTGAAGCATAGAGATGTTGATTCCAGTGCAACTGTGTGATGTCTATTTTTGAACTTTGCATCAAAAGTCAGGCTCCGCCATACAGATGAGTATACAGATAAACACAAGCCCTTCATGGACTCACATGGGCAGTTCTTGGCATGCGGAGCTGTCCTGCAACCTGTGAGAGAGCAGCATCCCTGATCTCTACCATCCCGTCTCTGACAGCATCCTTCTCACACTTGTGACAGCCAAAACTGTCTCAGGGTCAAATGGATCTGGGAGCGGGGGCCAGAACTAAGCCCCAGTAAAGAATCACTAGTATAGTACCATATTTCAGACTCAGAGCCAAAGCATTCTACCTGTGGATATTTCCCAAACCCCAAACCTCTTCCAGTTTCATTGAGTAGCATTGTTAGAGGACTACCAAAACTAAAAACTCTTGAAAGGATCTTTTAACCTTAAGGCAAGCAACTGCGTTCAGGATATCACCTTAAAAATGGATATGCTTTCTGTTATCCTCATTGGGTATAAACACATATAATTTAAAAAGCGATGTATGACTATCTTTCTAAATTAGGAAAGTAAGTTACTCATATTACGCTGATGAGTGTGTGTGTGTGTACATGTGTGTGTGCATGTGTGTGTGCACGTGTGTGCGCATGTGTGTGTGCATGTGTGCACATGTGTGTGCGTGTGTGCACATGTGTGTGCCTGCATGACTTTGGCATTTATCCTCTAGCTCTGTATTTAAGCTACAAGGCATTAACATATGACAAAAAGAAGTTTTACTGAAAGATTATACATTCATCAGAGTTCATAATAATATTGGGTTAAAGGGCAAAATAGAATATTTGCCCTAATTTGCTTATAAAACTGCCATTTTTATTACTATGCCATTTTTCAGACACTCATTCTTCCCCTAAATCTCTTAAAGCTATTGTTCCATACCAGGAGATGAAGTTCAATTTTAAGCCATTTTGGAGGTTAACTTACTTTTTCATCTTAAACTCGGAAATCCAATTTAGGACTTAATCCTTCTATATGATAATAGACGATTCCATTTTCATTTAGTTTTGAAACAATTATAGCAGGATTTGAATAAATCAAACTCCCTCCAATGGAATAGCCCAGAACAATGCCCCACTGTGAACTCTTTTTATTGGTTCTGGTTTTTATTGGCAGGGTACTGGTTTCTCACAATAATTTATCTTTTCCTTTTTATCAACCAAAGTCATTTGTACTATATGGGAATAGAAGCAAGGTTCAAAAATGGAGAAGGAACTTGTTGATTTTCTTACTTTTTAATGTGATATAAAAGGCAAAATAATACAGGTGTAAGTGGCACAGGTTTTATAGGCCAAGAAGATCTTCTTCTGAAGTTGGTTTATATCCAAACTTGATTACTATTGTGAAGCTAGGAAAGATACCGATCTTTCCCAGTCTCAGTTTTCTGTCCTGTGATACAGAGTTAATGGACTACTGTTAAAAAATCAATAAACAGAAGTCTCAGTTAAACAGAGTTGAAGACCAGACTGGGAGCTTTCATCCTCGCGACGCTAGCGGAGCAGAACAAGAAGAAAGACTCCTCTTCTCTCCTGGCAAGGACTCAGCCAGTGAAAAGTCGGGGACCGTCTGCTTCCTATAGCTTTCTATCATTCTTTTCCTCTCCACAGAAGCATTCCCCTTCCTCTGCAAAGACTTGCACGTTGCTTGCCAAGGTTGCCAACACTAAATCGCAATGCTCTGCTGATCCTAAATAAATATATCTTTGCTGGAAAAATATCTGGAGATCTCTTTATTTCAGGTCAGCACTACTAATATCTAATGGTCAATGGAGGATTGAATTGAGTATGATATTAAAAGCCTAGAGCACAATGAAGGACACAGAGTAATTACTCAAAAATACAGATTTATCTGTTCTCAGCTTCCGAAGTGGAAAAGACAGTGGCACCCCACGCCAGTACTCTTGCCTGGAAAATCCCATGGATGGAGGAGCCTGGTGGGCTGCGGTCCATGGGGTCGCTAGGAGTCGGACACGACTGAGTGATTTCCCTTTCACTTTTCACTTTCACACATTGGAGAAGAAAATGGCAACCCACTCCAGTGTTCTTGCCTGGAGAATCCCAGGGACGGGGGAGCCTGGTGAGCTGCCATCTATGGGGTCGCACAGAGTCAGACACGACTGAAGCGACTTAGCAGCAGCAGCTTCCAAAGTAGAATCTCCTGCTTTGGTACTCAAAAGTAAATATGTCCTTGTGGTAGGATATTGTTGCACAGTTTAAGTGTTTCTATAAAGAAAGCTAGTAAATAATGTATCTGAGCTTTCTCAAATCTCTTCCCAGCCACCTCCCTCCCTCACAGCTAATTCTGGTCAAGGACAACGATGACTGTTTTTCATAAGTACGTTTGAGTGTGAAATATTCACTCAAATCATGGGTTCTTAAAAGTCTACCTTTTTAATTCAGCAATGTTTCTTCAGGCTAAAGCAGTTTCCACTAGGACTACATTGCCTGAAAAAAATATACGCTGGCTTTTGGAGGTTTTTTTTTTTCTTTCCAAAACTTCTTTTTTCTGTGCAGAACGGTAGGCAACAAAACCAATGGATAGCTAAGGAGAGTATTGCTTGATTTTACTTCTCCTCCTCAGTAGGCACTACCTTGTCAAATCAGGGAGGAAGATTATCCATGTGTATTCAAATGATGCCAGTGTGGAAGATAGTCTTAGTTCTCATGAATAGGGTAAGTTCTTCCATGAGCATAACATGAATCTACAAAAGTTTTATTATTATTATTATTTACTAGTAAGCCCAAGATTAAATTATATGCTTATATCACTATATAATTTTTCATTTAGCTTTAATATTTTAAGAAAATTTCGAATAATACATCCTCATGTTATAATATTTTTGTTCTATTTCAGTTTTATTAAAATATCAGTGCACTGGTAACAGTAGCTCCGTTTCTGATAATGGCAGGCTAACTAGCCTAAAGCATACTTACTATCTTGGGAGGTGGGTTGAGTTCTAGGAAATTGGACAAAATTTGTTGAAATGAATTTGTTTTGCTGAAAGAGAAAAATAGTGGCAGCCAGAGCATTAGAGTTTAAGATCAAGGAAAGAGTCAAAGTTCTGAGCCTAAGCCTGCTATGTTTTTCCTCTTTTACTGATATTCTAGTTCAGTCCACTCCAGGATCCTTGCCTGGAGAAGTCCATGGGCAGAGGCGCCTGGCGAGCTACAGCCTATGGGGTTGCAGAGTTGGACAGGACTCGGCGACTTTCCCTGCGCTTCACTAGTGCAGTCCCAAAGCAGAGAAAGTTAGCAAAACGTGGAGTTGAGAGTCCACAAACGTTTGCAATGTTCCAGTCGGTCTCACAGCTGCGGGGACCCGACACTGAAATGCAGGGCCCCCCAAAGGGAGCCCTGCTGAGCACCAGGAGATTTCTCAACTTTCCCCCCACAGCTTGAGATGTAAGTGAATCAGCAGTAGGCCAGGCCTCACAAAGACTGAAAGCCAGTTTAGAACCTGTCCAACCCTAATTGAATCAAGCTAGAGTATGTTCAAACAGATAATGCTTGTGCAACAGAAAGGCAATTCATTACATGAAATAGTAATACAATTTAAAAACATACAGTTACTCCCTAAACAATATACACACATATTTTGAACTTTTTTGTATGTATCACTTTTGCCAAATGGGGAAAAAATACCAAAATTTTGAACTGAGCATTTTATGGTAAAACAGGCATAAAACACCGTTGTTCAGACGTATGAGAGGATTTCATATTTTCACCATTCGGTCCCAGCTCATAAATCTGTTTGGGATTAGGCCTAAATGATTCAAGGAGTCTAGACCATATGTAAATCCTAGATGACTGTTTCTATATGTACAACTGTATGATTCTGTTTCCTCATTTGTGCAAGGGGACTGTTTATACGTACTCCTCAGACTTGTATTAATGACTGAGTGAGGAAACTCTGGAAAAGCAGACACCAAGCTGTCTGCCTCATAGTGATAACTTTCTTCTTCCTATTCTTTCTTAAAATCAAATTTGAATTTTTCCATCCTTCATCACCCCCGTTCTTTCTTCCTTCTTTCCTTCATTCCTCTTTTCTAACTACACCTCTTCCCCTCCCTCCTTTTCTTCTCCCCCGCTCCTTTTCCCCTTTCCCTTCACTACTGACTTTTCCCACCTCCTCTTACCCTAGCTGTGATCAAACATAGTCATGCAAAATGTAAGAATACCAACCAATATTTAAGAATCAGAATATTTCTGTTTGTAAATAAGTTCACCTCTACCTCTTCCTTTTTATTTAGATTCCGCATGTAAGCTGCTGCTGCTGCTGCTGAGTCGCTTCAGTCGTGTCCGACTCTGTGCGACCCCGTAGACGGCAGCCCACCAGGCTCCCCCGTCCCTGGGATTCTCCAGGCAAGAACACTGGAGTGGGCTGCCATTGCCTTCTCCAAACCACATATAAGCAACAAACGTAATATACAAACTTACGGTTAAAAGGGAGTAAGGAGGGGAATTAACATATGAACACTATTATATGTAAAATCAATTACTCTAAAAGGGTCTACTGTATAGCACTGGGAACTCAAAACTCAGTAATGACTTATATGGGAAAATGATCTAAAACATGATCCAAAAAGAATCAGAAAATTCAGAAAACTCATTTTTCTGAACAGCAGGAACTAACACAATGCTGTAAATCAACTTTTTTCCAACTTTAAAACAGAAGCATCACAAGCTTTCAGACAGACGGAAATAATTAAAAGGATTCAACAAAACCACCTGTATATAGACGAATTCTTTTATATTGACTATACACCTGTCTGTAGTGTCCTCATTCGCTTATTTGAGACATAGCTATATTATTTGCAAGATTTTTTTTTCTTTTTTTTTGCCATTTCTGTTGCAAATGGACACTTCATCTCCAACTAGAAATGCTCTTCTGGGAAATATTTTTCAGATTCTTTGAGGAAACAATCTAAGGTACATCACAGGTGATGTGCCTACAAATAATAAGGGGCTCAGTTCACAACAAAGGAGAAAATGACACAAGAACTCTGTGCTTTGCATATTTGATAATTATAGCAACTTGAAACATAAATTCTACAGATTTTGTTCCCAATGTGAAAACCAGGAAACTCTTTTAAAAAGTCAAATTGCTTCCAAAAGTCATAAGATGTGTACATTATAAAATAATAAGGATATCTGGTCTATTTCTTTGCCTTCTAAACAACTTCTCTGAGAAAAATAAAATTTAATAGTTTATGAGTTTCTTTATTCCATGTCTTGGGATGAATTTACTGACCAAATTTTGTCTTAGCATTCTTTGTATTTAGAGAGAGTCTTTATGTTGATTTTGATATACATTTGAGTAGGTGTGACTTTCAAACTAATTGATAACAAAACCTTCTTATGTCAGATGACTTACAGAAATGTGGGTTTTTGCTGAAATCTGTCCAGATGTCTGAGATTGTCAGAACCTTTGGAGTGACTTGTTTTCTGTCCTGACAGTGGGGTAACTTTTTCAGTGTCTGCAAGAATCAAAGTACTTTGTGCATTCAGTATTAAAAACATGAAACTTGTCTACCTGGCACAAATATTTTTAGTTGTTTGTATTCTTGCTTGTTCTTATTGTAAAAGCAGACTTCAATACAAAATTCACAGTATGAAACTTTATCATTGTAAATATATTAGTTCAAATATATATATATATATATATATATATATATATATATATATATATAAATCATTGCTTCCATGTTGAATCATGTACATTTCATATATAGTAATACATAAACATGATATATTTATATATGTATGCATACCTATATATGTATGTATGTGTATGTTTGTGTGTTAGTCTCTCCGTTGTTTTTGACTGTTTGCTACCCCATGGATGTAGCCCGCCTGGCTCCTCTGTCCATGGAATTCTCCAGGCAATAACACTGGAGTGGGTGGGTTACCATTCCCTTCTCCAGGGGATCTTCCCAACACAGGGATCCACTCTGGTCTACTGCATTGCAGGAAGATTCTTTACCACCTGAGCCGTCAAGCCCCAAATATGTATGTGTATTATATACGTAATAGAATGCAACAAGTGTGGTTCCTTCAGATCAAAGCTTTCATTTGGAAAAGTGCAGACAGATGGGTGTTTGTTGGTGTTTTCAGTTGAGGTAAGTCTTACCTGATAACTGCCTTTCAGGAAGGGGACTTCACTACCCTAGGCTCTGACACCTCTCTAGGTGTAACTAGAACTCGGGGGAAAGCACCCAATCTCTTATTTTAATTAAAGCATCTCTTTAGAACAATCTCAACTCCAGAATCCCTTGTCAGACTGGCAAAAACTGTTTTAGAACTTCATCACAGTTCAACTCCTCTTCCCAACCTTTCTCCATATGCTCCTAGAGGAGGTGTGGGGTCTTGGGAGTTTGCAAGGTTTTTCTAATGAGCACTCCCTCAAAAATGTCCTACATACAGATTTCTGTATCAGAGTTTGTTTCCCTGGGATTCCAACTTAAAATAGTCATCTCTTATTCTATTTTTAAATATGTTCAATTCTAATTATTTATCTCATGAACTCTAATAATCCTTCCCAGAGTGACATTGTTATATGCCATCTTATTTTTGTGAAGTACATACCATGCTCTAGGCACTATAATAAGTATTATGATATAATATAATTATATGTTATATATTATATATTATAATGGCTGGCTTATATAACCTACAAACAACCCTCTGAGATGGGTGGTATTATTATTCACATTTTACGGAAGAGGAAACCCAGAAAACTAAATAACTTACCCAAGTTTGCATAAAAACTGTTAAACCTGAATATTAATCCCAGACTTTTAAGCACTCTCTTTCTCCTACCTGTGTCCATCTAAAGGATCCCAAATCAGTAACATGTCATTATTACTCACATCAGTAGTTATATAACATTTTCTAACGATAGGGGAGGAGACAGAAATAACAAGGCTGATTGCTGACAACAAAGAGACAGTAAAACTTGGAATTAGAAGTCTAAAGAGTTATCAAAGGTCATTAAGCTTCTGATTTTCTATGCTATTTCAATAATATTATTCCACTCACATTTTCTTATCCAATCTTTTTGGATTAATTGATGTCAAGACTTCCTAAAACATGAGAGAAAATAAAATAAAGATTCACAGTTTAAATGAGAGAGAGTGGGTAAGAAGGAGAAGGGGGAATAGATGCAAAGGAGAGGAAATAAGGGGAAAAGAAGGATATGGAGATGGGGAAGAGGAGGGGGAGGTAAAGATGAAGGAGGAGACGAAGAGGGGAGGAAGGAGAATACAGGGAGGGGACTTCCCATGCAAGAGTGACAGGCCACTGAGACTGCTGAGAGCAATTTCTCTTGCCTTGATTCAACAACATAACATTAATAATTTGTGCACTGGGTTAGCATTATTATGTATACTAAATGTGTTTTGTTCAATAAACAATTATCAAACCCTTAATAAGTGTCAGGGTCTGTTCATACTGCTATTTCCTATGATCACATTTATTATTCATGAATCATATAAGGTCAGTGTTACCAGATCTATTTTAAAGATTAGTAATTTAAGATTCCAAGAGGTTAAATAGCTTGCCTGACATTATTCATCTGGTAAATGAGATGAGATGGTACCAAGTCTCCAGATGCCAAATGAACAACTGTTTTCACAATGTTTTAATTTATTCCTTATTTCCCTAAATGGCTTCCTTTCATATTCTTAAAAACTTTTTAAATTAAAAATTTCTTAATCTGGGGAGATCTCTGCTTATTCCTTCTGCCTAAAATACTATGAAATATAAAAATATGATCTGTAACATCTCTTTTTCCTACACCCATAATTGACCTTTTCACTGTAAATTATATCTTTATTTTAATTAAAGCTCTTCACCAGCTCCATTGGACAACATTTATAATTATGAATAATGAGCAAAATACTCTCATGATCTCTTCTTTGAGACCATGATGTTACTATAAGGACTAAATTCCTGGGAATTTTGCAATACTTCCAATTAATTCTGAAGAATCTTTACTATGATTAACTAACAAATTGCAGTTATGTAAATGTAGACACTCCTTGAAATTAAATGATATATCATTAGTAAAATTTCATTACCCATACTCTGCAACAGACATAAAAATCAATCTATTATTATTGATCTGTTTCTTATTTTGAACCTGGAGGAAGTGTCGTTCCTAGACACACAGTGGACACACACACACACACCCACACACACGTACACAAGCGATTACTACCTGTGTGCGGGTTCTCTCTAACTTCTCCAGTTCACCAGGCAGCCTCATTTACACAAGCTCTGGATAGTGAAAACACAAAAGCAAGGTCATTCTGTTGCATTTGTATAAGTCAGGGAGCTTTGAGGGTATTGAAGACTTGTGGGGCAAGCTTCCGAAGGAAAGGTGTTCAGAGATGTGAGCTCAACATTGAACACTGCTCTTCCACTTGAGCTATTCACTGTCTCCAAAGGAACACCGAGAGGCTGAGTAGACCGCATCCTTTGGACAGCCTCACGCAGCTAAGGAAGTTCACCAATGAACAGGGCCCTGGTAATCATCCCATGGGCTTCCCCGGTGGTTTAGTGGTTAAGAATCCACCTGCCAATGCAGGAGACACAGGAGACACAGTTTCAGTCTCCGGGTCTGGAAGGTTCCCTGGAGGAGGAAATGGCAACCCAGGCCAGTACTCCTGCCAGGAAAATCCCATGGACAGAGGAGCCTGGCCAGCTCCAGGCCACAGGGTTGCAAAGAATCACCCGTACTTTTCTATCGGGTCACGGAGAGCTGCCAGCAAGAATGAAGGGTGAACAGCAAATAGGCGCTGTCTTTAAAAAACTGAAAAAATATCAACGATCCAACTCAATATGACTGAAAGAGATGATTATGCCTGACAATGACTGCTTGCCAGGCATATAATAATTCCACTTCTGATGCAGATAGCTTCAATAAGAGCTCAAAGAACCTCTAATATATTTCATATCCGAAGACCAACATTCAATTAAAAAAAATAATCAGCAGAAAAATCACAGGTAAATATAAGAACATTTTATCTCAACTAATTGAACAATTTAGACTAAGTGGAGATAGCTGTTGGAAAGTACAGCTTCCCTAAACGGAAATAAGGAGAAAGAGAAAGTTTGATTTGTCGAAGTCTATTTAAGATATTCCACTTCAGCATTCTTGCCTGGGTAATCCCATGGACAGAGGAACCTGGCAGGCTACAGTCCATGCAGTCATAAAAGAGTCAGAGGTGGCTTAATGACTAAACAACAATAAGAAGAAAACAAATTTTAAAAATTAAGTCTCTAGTTAAAATATTGCAGGAAGACTATTCCAGAGCCATAGTGAAAGATCAGGTGGGGATAAACAACTGCATAATATTAAAAGCAGCAATATCATTCAAATTGTTTTATAGAAACAAAAAGGGGACATTTTCCAGACATTTTATGGTGCTGGTGTAACCTGTTTACCCATACCAAGCACTATAATCAGGAAGAAAATTGTAGAATGATCTCATGACCTTTGAGGCAGCATCTTTATTTTTTGGCCGCCTCAGATCTTAGTTGCGGCATGAGGGATCTTCCGTTGTGGTGCATAGACTCTCCAGTGATGGCACATGGACTTGGGAGTGCAGGCTCAGAAGTTGTCATGCCTGGGCTTAATTGTCCGGCAACATATGAGAACTTAACTCCCTGACCCGAGGTCGACCTTGTGTCCCCCAGAATGTGTGGTGGATTATCAACAACTAGGCCACCAGGGAAGTCCCTGATGCAATAATTTAATCAAAATATGAGGAAAGTAAATCTGATAATATATAAATTAGAGAATACACTTTGGTAAAGTTGGATTTTGTCAGCCAAGAAGAAGTGGTTTACCAATTAAAATATTAATTCATAATTTCTAACACATTCACAGAATAAATGAGAAAAGTGGAATCATTGAAATAGATATATAGAAGAATTAGAAAACTACAACTCTAATGGATTCATTTAACATATATTTTTGAAACCCCACAAGAAACATTATTTTTTTAAATGAAATACTGATAACTCTCCTCCTGAGAGAGGAAAGAGAAAGAATGCCTATTATTATCAATTTCAAAAAAGCTTGAACTAGATTTCTAACAGGTTCTTCAGTTCAGTCACTCAGTCATGTCTGACTCTTTGTGGCTCCATGGGCTCTAGCACACCAGGCCTCCCTGTCCATCACCAACACCAGGAGCTTGCTCAGACTCATGCCCATCGAGTTGGTGATGCCATCCAATCATCCGAACCTCTGTCATCTTCTTCTCTTGCCTTTAATATTTCCCAGCATCAGGGTCTTTTCCAATGAGTCAATTCTTCACATCAGTGGCCAAAGAATTGGAGCTTCAGTTTCACCATCAGTCCTTTCAACGAACATTCAGGACTGATTTCCTTTAGGATTAACTGGTTGGATCCCTTGCAGTCCCAGGGATTCTCAAGAGTCTTCTCCAACACCACAGTTCAAAAGCATCAATTCTTTGGTGCTCAGCTTTCTTCATGGTCCAACACTCACGTCCATACATGACTACTGGAAAAACCATAGCTTTGATTAGATGAACCTTTGTTGGTAAAGTAATGTCTCTGCTTCTTAATATTCTGTCTAGGTTGGTCATAGCTTTTCTTCCAAGGAACAAGTGTCTTATAATTTCATGGCTGCAGTCACCATCTGCAGTGATTTTGGAGCCCAAGAAAATAAAGTCTGTCACTGTTTCCATTGTTTCCCCATCTATTTGTCATGAAGTAATGGGACTGGATGCCATGATCTTAGTTTTCTGAAAGTTGAGTTTTAAGCCAGCTTTATTACTCTCCTCTTTCACTTTAATCAAGAGGCTCTTTAGTTCCTCTTCACTTTCTGCCATAAGGGTGGTGTCATCTGCATATCTGAGGTTATTGATATTTCTCCCAGCAATGTTGATTCCAGCTTGTGCTTCCTCCAGCCCAGCATTTCTCATGATGTATTCTGCATGTAAGTTAAATAAGCAGGGTGACAATATACAACCTTGACGTACTCCTTTTTCTATTTGGAACCAGTCTGTTGTTCCATGTCTAGTTTTAACTGTTACTTCCTGACCTGCATACAGATTTCTCTAGAGGCAGGTCAGGTGGTCTTGTATTCCCATCTCTTTAAGAATTTTACAGTTTGTTGTGATCCACACAGTCAAAGGCTTTAGCATAGTCAATAAAGAAGAAGTAGATATTTTTCTTGAACTCTCTTGCTTTTTTGATGATCCAACAGATGTTGGCAACTTGATCTCTGGGTCCTCTGCCTAAACCCAGCTTGAACATCTGGAAGTTCATGGTTCATGTACTATTGAAGCCTGGTTTGGAGAATTTTGAGCATTACTTTGCTAGCATGTGAGATGAGTGCAATTGTGCGGTAGTTTGAACATCCTTTGCCTTTGCCTTTCTTTCGGGATTGTACTGAAAACTGACCTTTTCCAGTCCTGTGGCCACTGCTGAGTCTTCCAAATTTGCTGGCATATTGAGTGCAGCACTTTTATGGCATCATCTTTCAGGATTTGAAATAACTCAACTGGAATTTCATCACCTCCACTAACTTTGTTTGTAGTGATGCTTTCTAAGGCCCACTTGACTTCACATTGCAGGATGTCTGGTTCTAGGTGAGTGATCACACCGTTGTAAATATCTGGGTCATGAAGATCTTTTTGTATAGTTCTTCTGTGTATTCTTGCCACCTTTTCTTAATATCTTCTGCTTCTGTTAGGCCTATAACATTTCTGTCCTTTACTGAGCCCATCTTTGCATGAAATGTTCCCTTGGGATCTCTAATTTTCTTGAATTGATCTCTAGTCTTTCCTATTCTGTTCTTTTCCTTTATTTCTTTGCAGTGATCAATGAGGAAGGCTTTCTTTTCTGTCCTTGCTCTTGTTCCCAGCTCTGCATTCAAACAGGTGTATCTTTCCTTTTCTCCTTTGCCTTTTGTTTCTCTTCTTATCACAATTTTTTGTAAGGTTTCCTCAGACAGCTGTTTTGCCTTTTTTGCATTTCTTTTTCTTGAGGATGGTCTTCATCACTGCCTCCTGTACAATGTCACAAACCTCTATCCATAGTTCCTCAGGCACTCTATCAGATAAAATCCCATGAATCTGATTGTCACTTCCACTGTATAATCATAAGGATTTGATTTAGCCATACCTGTATGATCTAGCGGTTTTCCCTACTTTCTTCAATTTAGGTCTGAATTTGTCAATAAGGAGTTCATGATCTGAGCCACAGTCAGATCATAAAGATTGGAATGAGACAGATAAATCATCATTATTCACAATGAAATCATTATAGGTGAAGATTTTTAAATAACTCAAAGTTCTAAAAGTGTCACTGATAACAATATAAAAATCACCAAATAACTAAACAAATATAGTGAAAGTTGTTCAAGAACTATATATAGAAAACTTTAAAAAAAATACTGAGAGAAAATAGTTTTTTTGTTGTTGTTTTTAATTGGGAGATACACCATGCTTATTGATTGCAAATCTCTCTGAAATAAATATGTAAAGAAAATCATAATATCTCAGCAAGTTTACTATAGAAGCTAAATCTACAATATGTAGGGGCATACAAATGGCTAAGAGCAGTTAAAGCCGTCTTGGGGGGGAAAAAATGAAGGTACTATACTGGATTTCAAAATCCATTATTATAGAGTTACAGCAAGTAACACAGTATGCGATGGGTAGAAAAAATAGACCAACTGTCTATTTTGAAATAGATGGTTTAAAGAAAAGGATTCAAAAAGTATTAATATTGAACCATGCTACATTTTAGGGCCTCTGTTCTTTAAAATCACCTCCATGAAAGAAAATGACAAGAAATGACAAGAAAATGACAAAATAAAAATATATATTTTTCTATATATAACAAAGATTGTATTATGCATTGTTTGGTTTGGTTCTGATTTTTGCCTATTGTCTCAGTGTGATTATGAATAGAACCATCTTCCATTTTCAAATATATAACTATATGATCAATAAACTATATCATTTTGCAAATATCCATCAAAATTTTTTTTTCTAGAATGTGTAAGTATCACCTATATATCAATTGGGAAAATAACTCAATTGAAAAATATCCTAGACTAAAATAAGAACTTTGTAAATGGATTTGCCAAAGGAAAACAAAATATGAAAATATGTTCAACAACCTTTGTCATTAATAGAAGCAAATCACAGTTCAAACCACAGAACTAAAACCAGATTAACTAAAATTTTTAAAAAGTGAAAATTTAAAATTGAATCACAGATTTCAAGCTATTATTGTTGATCAGTTGCTCAGTCACGTCTGACATTTTGCAACCCCCATGGACTGCAGGAGGCCCGGCTTCCTGACCCTTCACTATCTCCCGGAGTCTGCTCAAATCATGTCCGTTGAGTCAGTGATGCCATCCAGCCATCTCATCCTCTGTCCCCCCTTCTCCTCCGCCTTCAATCTTTCCCAGCGTCAGGGTCTTTCCCAGTGAGTTGACTCTCTGATCCAGGTGGCCAAGGTACTGGCACTTAAGCCTCAGCATCAGTCCTTTCAATAAATATTCAGGGTTGATTTCCTTCAGGAAAACCTCCTTCAAGCTATCACAACTCTCATACACTGTTAAACAGTTTGATGTTTTTAAATACATTACAACTACTTTGGAAAAAATTTTGACAATGTTCACTAAAATCTAAACATATATTTAATGCTACAACCTGTCAGTTCCACTTCTATTTATATAATCAAAGGGAAACATGTGAATATGAATATTAAGAAGTATTTGTAAAATTATTCACAGAGAAAAGAAATAGAGCAGTAATAATGTATCTAGCCTATAGAATGGATATAAATAGCTTTTGTACTCTGTAGTTATTTATATTAAAAATATATATAGTATAATGAGAATTTATGCAGCAATAAAATAATATATGCTACTTAATCACATGACATACATGTATCACATTATCACAATGTCAGTTAGATTTACTAGACTGAAAGGAATTCATACTGTGTGATTCCATGTAAATGAAATATCAAGAAAAGGAAAATTGTGTTCTGGAAATAAGCAAATTTCCCCCTTGGGAAGGGCAATACAAATGTTAAAAGGGAGTGTGCACAAGAGGACTTCCAAGGTGTTGGTAACGTTTCGCCTTGGGTCATGGGTAAGGTGTATGTGATCACTTTGTGACATGTAATAAAGCTGCAGTCAGAAACTGTACTCTTTAATATATGCCAACAAAATGTATTTTGAATGTACTTCAATAATTTTCAGCAGCTTTTCCCTTTCATAGGGCATCAGAACGGCTTCTAATAAAGGGAAATGAGCTCCCTACATTAGTAACATGCCCTTCTGCCCCTCTCTTCTTTGAGGCATTTTAATGGCTGCTGAAAACAAAAGTGAACCTCAAACTGTATGTCTTGACATTTTAAAATTGTGTGATGTGACAGATGAAGATCAGTAGAGAAAAAGGGATTTAACCCAAAACAGAATATTTCACTGTAGGTGTGGTCAAAGTATTTTGACTTTTTCACATAAAGACGCTACCCTCCAAAGTGTGGTGTGTGTGCATGTGTTTGTGTTTGGGAGCTGGGGGTAGGTGTCTGCATTTTTAAATCACTGGCAGATAACTATGAAAACCAAATCGTCTCTCTCTTACCTGGCACATTTAAATTTCTTCTCCTTTTAATCCTATTTGCATATTAATCTTAAATGTTTAGTCCAAATGGTTGTAACCCATTGGATTATGTTGGTCCAAGGTGGCTTCAGCCACACATTTCAACATATCTACGTTGAGAAAGCTCATATTTGGCTGGATTCAAGAGAAAATCAAGACCATAGTAACTATGTGATTGGTCAATGCCACAAATTTAATAGAGGATGAAACGAACAACAAAAAAGAGCATTTGAAAGGCCAATTACATTTTAATGTTGGTTATGTGCATGCGTGCTAAGTCACTTCAGCCGTGTGTGACTCTTTGCGACCCCACAGACTGTAACCCAACAGGCTCCTCTGTCCCTGGGGTTCCTCATGCGTGACTCTTGGCTTGGGTTGCCTTTTCCTTCCCCAGGGGATCCTTCCGACCCAGGGATGGAACCTGCTTCTGTTATGTCTCTTGCTTTGGCAGGTGGGTTCTTTATCACTAGGACCACAACAACAGGTAATGTGAACCTTAGCTGGCAAACTATTTTCCCTCTCTGAGATCAAATGGCTGGCAAGAGAATTTCAGTTGCAAACAATAATGTTTGTTTAATTTAGCCTAGAAAACAATTTCAACCTCAAATGTTTATTACTAAAACAGTCTTTCTTGGGGGGGAAGGAACTTCTAAATCACTAGATAAGGAAAAAGAAGTTGAAATTTGGTTCCCTGGTGGTTCAGAGGGTAAAGAATTTGCCTGCAATGCGAGTCTGCCTCCAACCCAGGTTGGATCCATGGGTTGGGAAGATCCCCTGGAAAAGGAAATGGCAACCCACTCCAGTATTCTTGACTGGAGAATCACCAAGGACAGAGGAACCTGGTGGGCTACAGTCCATGGGTCACCAAGAGTAGGACACGACTGAGCGACTTCACTTTCAAATTTTCAATAGAAGGGAAAAACAGGTGTTTTGTTTAATCACTATCTCTCACCCCAAGTTGAAATATAAAAAATAATCATGATCGTTATATAAAATTAGATTGTGCAAGTTGAAAGATTAAAAGAAAATATTTGAAATCAATCTTTATTCCATCCCACTTTATTGTCCACCTTAGTTTGTTTTGCAATGTTAGTAATATTTGAAGTTGAAGCAAATTCACTTCAAATTAATGAAATTCAGAATACTTAAAAAATCAAAGCACTTTGTGAGTCTACTCACACCTCACTTTGAAGATATAAATGTTCTTTACTAATTATTCACAGATATGGGCTGTTTGAATGTCAGCCTTTGATTTTAGTGTGATTGTATAATTTTTTTTTTAACTTTGTTTTGTGCATCCCTTCTCCTGCCTTCTGAGAACAACCTTTTCTTCTCCTTATTGTGAAACTACATCACTCTCTTTCTAAATATGAGATTACTACTCCAAGCTACCTGGACAGAATCATGTATATAACTGGACTATTCATAACCCCAATTGCCTTAATTTTAGGACTTATTTCAGACTGAACCTGAACCAGGCTGAAGACAATTTCATATCCAGAAGTATAGTTAGAGAACTCAATATATACACGGGACTAGTAAGTCAGTAACTGTAGAAAACTGAGAAGCCAGCAGCATAAAAGAGCAAATATTTAAATCCGAGACAAATCATATGAGTTACACCGTATACCTGGATACATATGCTCTTAGCAACACTGATTTCAGGAGCCCCAAATCCTGTCTGTCACATAAACAGAAATTGGATTGTTGTTGCTTACAACAGAAATAGTTCTAATTAATCAGGAAACTAGGATCTAGAAATATGAAATTTACTTGGTCGCGGGACAATAAGTGTTTGTTCATCGCAGTAAAAGATAGAAGTCCATGATAGACATTAGTTTAATAGTTTCTTAAATGGTTATCTAGAATATCTTGAAATTATTCCTTAAAAGGCTGGAGCTTTTGGAAACCCAATAGAGAAATATCAGCAAAAATTATTAGAGAAATGAAAATCAAAGCTACAATAAATGTCACACCTCACACCACTCAGAATGTCCATCACTAAAAAGTCTACAAATAACTAAGACTGGAAAGAACGTGGAGAAAGGGGAACCCTTCAGCACTGTTGGGAGGAATGTAAATTGGTGCAGCCACTGTGGAAAACAGAATGGACTTTCCTCAAAAAAATGAAAACAGAGTCTTCATATGATCCAACAATCCCACTCCTGGGCATATATCTGGACAAAACTATAATCTGGAAAGATCCATGCATCCTTATGTTCATAACAGTGCTGTTCACAATAGCCAAGATATGGGAACATCCTAAATAATTATTGATAGATTAGTGGATAAACAAGATGTGGTATATACCTACAATGGAATATTATCCAGTCATAAAAATCAAATGATGCCATTTGTCATACATGGATTGACATAGAGATGATTATATTAAGTGATTAAGTCAGAAAGAAAAAATAAGCAATACCATAAGATATCACTCATATGTGGAATCTAAAATATGACACAAATGAACTTATCTATGAAATAGAAACAGGCTCACAGACATAGAGAACAAACTTGTGGTTGCCAAAGCAGAGAGGAGGTGGGGAAGGGATAAGTTGGAAGTTTGGGATTGGCAGATGAAACCTATAGTATATAGAACAGATGAACAATATAGCCCACTGTATAGCATGGCACCTATATTCAGTATCTTATAATAAACTATAATGAAAATATGCAAAAGAGTATAAGTATATGTATATACATACACATGTGTATATATATATATATACACACACAGATATATACACATACATGTATATGTATTATGGAATCATTTTACTTACAGCAGAAGTTAACACAATAACACGTTATAAATCAATTATACTTCTGCAAAATAAATTTTTAAATATCATTTTTTTTAATGTCAGCATATGGAAAGACATTGTGTAATTCCTATGGCCTTCAGCAAGTGTTAAGAGAGACGCAAGTTATACCCTAAGCCAATACATCTGAAAGTACATGAGAATTGAAGTGTTCTCTAACTTTTCCAAGAGAGATTCATTCTTCCTATTGCCATCAATCTCAGATCTGAGTGAGTTGGAGTATTGAGAACATGGATAAACTAAAAATGGTCAGTTACTCTGGCCTATGCTGAGGTTCCCCTGAGAGCTTCCCTGCTGGCTCAGATGCTAAGTAATCCTCCTGCAATGCGGGAGACCTGGGATCGAATCCTGGGTTGGGAAGATCCCTTGGAGACGGGAACAATTACCCACTCCAGTCTTCTGGCCTGGAAAATTCAGTGGGCTGTATAGCATAGCCCATGGATCCGCAAAGAGGTGGATACGACTGAGCAACTTTCACACAATACTGAGATTAATGCATGCCTTCAGGGGGAGCTGACTTGGAAAGCTCTGGAATTGTAGAAGCTGCACCATCCAGGCCCTCCGTGGGACATGTTGCTAGACTTCTGAATTGATGGTGCTGCTGCTGCTGAAGTGATGTTAGCAGAGTGTCAATGTACTTGAAAGCAGGAGAATCATGGCAGGTTATATATTTACAGGGTTGTGGTGGTCAATACACCCACAATATGAATTCTATAAAATCAGCAGCAGCATGGTATAGGTAAAATTGATAGCAGCTGCCACAGCACCATTAGTCATGATAATATAATCCTGTGGATTGGAGTCCAAGCAGTATCATAAAAATCAGCACCCTCAAAATTTATCTACCAATGATGATAAGTAAGTCTTAAAAATATCCTATGAACTTAAATAAAATTCTCATCTCAAGATTATCACTAACAAAACCATATTCACTAACCTAAAAAATACTGAACAGCAAAGGGAACCATCAACAAAACAGAAAGTCAGCTTACTGAATGGGACTGCATACTTGCAAATTATATCTATGCATAGGGTCTCATATGCAAAGTATATAAAGAACTCACAAAATTATGGCAGAAATCATAATACTGCAATTGAAAAATAGGCAGGAGTTCTGAAGACCTATGATTCCAGACATACAGATGGCCTACAGGCGCATGAAAAGCTATTCAACATCATTAATTATCAGGTAGGTGCAAATCAAAAGCATAATGAGGTATCACCACATACCTGTTAGAATGACCATTATCAAACAGACGAGAGACAAGAAGTGTTGGTAGGGATGTAAATCGGTGCAGCCACTATTAAGAACAGTATGGAAGTCCCTCAGTAAATTAAAAATATAACTATCATATGATCCAGAAATTTCACATCAGGGTAGTTACTCGAAGAAAACAAAAACAGCAATCAGAAAAGATATGTACATTCCCATCTTTCATTGCAGCATCATTTACTATAGACAAGATATGAAAACAAGCTAAATGTCGACACATAGATAAATGAATAAAGAAATCATGATATATACTGCTGTTTCTAATTTGCTAAGTCATGCCTCACCCTTGTGCAACACCATGGACTATATCCTGCCAGTATTCTCTGTCCATGAGATTTCCCAGGCTAGAATACTGGAGTGGGTCCCCTTTCCTTCTCCTAAATATAGATATAGATACAGATATAAATATTTCTCCTCAGGTGGTTTAGATGATAAAGAATCCGCCTGCAGTGCAGGAGACCCAGGTTTGATCCTTGGGTTGGGACGATCCCCTGGAGAAGAGAATGGCATCCCACCCCGGTATCCTTGCCTGGAGAATTCCATGGACAGAGGGAGCCTGGTGGGCTACAGTCCACAGGGTCGCAAAGAGTCAGGCATGACTGTAGTGACTGAGCACACACACATAGATAACTTCAATGATAATAAACTATGAAAACTTGCCATTTGCAGCATGAATAGACCTGGAGCACATTATGCAAAGAGAATAAACCAGATTGGTGGCTGCTGTGAGCAGGGGAGTAGGAGAAATGGGTAAAGAAGGTCACAAAACAAAAAGACACAGTTAATGCAAAACAGACATTTTAAACTGTATTACAAATTAATTTTAAAATCTTTGTTTAGTTTTATTTTTAATTGAAGGATAATTGCAATAACCTCAGATATGCAGATGACACCACCCTTATGGCAGAAAGTGAAGAAGAACTAAAAAGCCTCTTGATGAAAGTGAAAGAGGAGAGTGAAAAAGTTGGCTTAAAGCTCAACATTCAGAAAACTAAGATCATGGCATCTGGTCCCATCACTTCATGGCAAATAATGGGGAAACAGTGGAAACAATGTCAGACTTTATTTTTGGGGGGCTCCCAAATCACTGCAGATGGTGACTGCAGCCATGAAATTAAAAGACACTTACTCCTTGGAAGGAAAGTTATGACCAACCTAGATGGCATATTAAAAATCAGAGATATTACTTTGCCAGCAAAGTTCTATCTAGTCAAGGCTATGGTTTTTCCAGTAGTCATATATGGACGTGAGAGTTGGACTATAAAGAAAGCTGAGCACTGAAAAATTGATGCTTTTGAGCTGTGGTGTTGGAGAAGACTCTTGAGAGTCCCTTGGACTGCAAGGAGATCCAACCAGTCCATCCTAAAGGAAATCAGTCCTGGGTGTTCATTGGATAGACTGATGCTGAAGCTGAAACTCCAATACTTTGGCCACCTGATGTGAAGAGCTGACTCATTGGAAAGGACTCTGATGCTGGGAAAGATTGAGGGCAGGAGGAGAAGGGGATGACAGAGGATGAGATGCCTGGATGGCATCACCGACTCAATGGGCATGAGTTTGAGTAAACTCCAGGAGTTGGTGATGGACAGGGAGGCCTGGCGTGCTGCGGTTCATGGGGTCACAAAGACTCGGACACGAGTGAGCGACTGAACTGAACTGAACTGAGTTGCTTTATGCTGTTGTGTTGGCTTCTGCTGTGCAAAGGTGTGAATAAGCTTTAAGTACGCATGTATCTGGGGTTCCCGTGCGGTGCTAGTGGTAAAGAGCCTGCCCGCCCATGCAGTGGGTGTAAGAGTCAAGGGTTCGATCCCTGGGTTGGGGAGATTCCCTGGAGAAGGGCATGGCCACCCGCTCCCCTGTTCTCGCCCGGAGAACCCCAGGGACGGAGGAGCCTGGCGGGCCGCAGTCCGCACGGCCACAGCCTCGGGCAGCGCTGAGGCGCGCACACACGCATGCCAGGTGTACCCACTCCTTCCTGAGCTGCCCGCTCACCGCGCCCTCCGTGCCCGCCCTCGAGGGCATCACGAAGCACGGGCATAGTTCCCTATGCTCTGCAGCTGCTTCCTGCCAGCATCTATCTTACACCTGGCGGTGTGTGTACCTATGTGGCCATGCTACTCTCTCCGGTTGCCCCGCCCTTCCCTTCCCCCACGGGGTCTGCAAGTCAATGTTCTCCACCCGGCCTCCATTCTCACCCTGCAAATAAGCCCATCAGCGTCCTTTTCCGAGGTTCAATTTATATGTGTTAACGTATGATATTTGCTTTTCTCTTTGTGACTGACTTCACTCTGGGTGACAGGCTGTAAGTTCGTCCACCTCACTAAAACAGACTCAAACACTTCCCTTTTTATGGCTGAGTAGTGTTCCATTGTATAAATGCACGACATCTTTTTTATCTGTTCATCTGTCGAGGAACATCTAGGTTGCTTCCGTGCTCTGACTATTGTTAATAGTACTGTGATGAACCCTGGGGCACATGCAACTTTTTGAAATAGGGTTTTCTCAGGGTACAGTCCCAGTACCGAGATTGCTGAGTCATATGATAATTTTATTCTTAAAGAATCTTCATATTGTTCTCCATAGTGATTGAATCAATTTATATTCCCACAAACACTGCAAGAGGGTTCCTTTTTCCCCACATCCTCTCCAGCACCTATCGTCTGTAGATTTTCTGATGATGGCCCTTCTGACTGGTGTGAGGTATTACCACACTGTATACATAGATATGCATATATATCTGCTCAGCTGTATGTGTCCATGCTTGCCTGCTAAGTTGCTCAGTCCTGCCTGACTCTTTGTGACCCCATGGACTGTGGCCCATCAGGCTCCTCTGTCCATTGAATTCTCCAGGCAAGAGTATTGGACTGGGTTGCCATGCACTCCTCCAAGGGATCTTCCCAACCCAGGGATCGAACTCAATCTGTTATGTCTCCTACACCGGCAGGCAGGTTCTTTACAGGCAGTCTCTATATTGGCAGGTTCTAGCGCCAGCTGGGAGGCCAATGTATATGACGCACATATATTACACATAATATATATAAAAACATTGATGAGTGTCTGCTATTTCTAAAATAATGAAAAAAATACCATATTCTAAATCTTTAAGATAAAATTAAATATTAGCATATTCTTAGGAAAACAAACAGCTGCTACTTTTTGATGGAACCTTTTAGATAAAACATGTAACTCATTTTTGTTTTGCTTCCTTTGCTGAAGGGCTCAGAGAGGCACTGGTGGAGTTGTAGTCCTGCCAACATGGGTTCTGAAATATCTTATAAAGAGCACTGCCCTCTGCTGAGCTAGCTGTGAGTATTGTGTAAGAAAAACAAAAAAAAATAAACATGTTGCATTTAACCACTGATATTTTTCAGCATAAATTAGATTATTGTAATCAATATATGTGCTTGGGCTTACCTTGATATGAAGGTCAAGCAAGGGTACTATGAAGAACAAATTAACAATAAAATCAGAGAAGAAAGATCTCCAAATAAAGTATTATCAAAAGTAGAGATAGCAATGTGAGAAAGTAAGTCTTGACCAGTTATTGTTTTCAAATGGTTTCAAGGTAAGTTAAGATGGGAAAGTTTATTGATATAATTTTCTTCATTAATATATCCAATTATAAAAAATAAAACAGCTGCAAAAATAACTTTGATAAATTCCAAAAGCAACTATACTGTCAGTATAAAATGAAATGTGTTGATGTTCAAGGTAGAAAGAGTTTTCAATGCTGTACAGAATTTATTACATTTTTTTTTTGGTCAGGAAGGTTTGAATTGAATATGTTCTATATAAGGAGGAATTCTAGAACCTAGGCCTTTTCTAATGTTTATCAGAAAAAGGCAGACATTGGCTTCCAACTGTGCTTTTTAATAGAAAATGTGGAACACCCAGAATAAAATTTCTCTATGGAAAAATCTGTAAGTGGTATGGTTGCTTCCTTAGTGACCTTTTATTCTTTTAATTGCATTCTTTGCCTAAGAAGTCATTCCCTACTGCAAGTCTTATATTTTGATAATAATTATAAAGGTTATCTGTTCAATCAAAAAATATCACATCAATTCTACTGTATCGCAAAAACTTTTGCTGAGAAAACATGATTAAGAATGTTGATATTTGAAATCACGTTCAAATGTTGATAGTGTATTGACATAAGCTTACCCTCTTCTGATATAACAAACCTGATTCTTTATACATGTGGAAGTTTGTGTGTGTGTGTGCACGCGCTCACGCAAGCACCGGCTCAGTCACGTCTGACTCTTTGCATCCCCATGAACTGCAGCCTATCGGGCTCCCCTGTCCATGGAATTTTCCAGGCAAAAAATACTGGAGTGGGTTTCCATTTCCTACTCCAGGGTATTTTCCCCACCCAGAGATTGAACCTGCATCTCTTGGGCCTCCCGAATTGACAGAAGGATTCTTTACCACTGAGGCAATTGGGAAACCCATGGAAGGTTTTAGGTAAATGAAAAGCCATGGATACAGGAAAGGTGAGTAAACTATGAAAAAAAGTACTGGAAGCATGGATATTTAACTTGTTTTTATCATAGATCAAGAGGAAATAACTTATTCTTTGTTATAGCTTATGTTCATATATGTTTTTCTTTCCTTGTGTTTCAAGTGTACGTGTGTAACAGTGGAACAAAGACAAAACACAATGCTTGAGAAATATTATTTGTGAACAAATATTTAAAGAATCAATACAAACATGTAAGATACTGGTTAAGTTTCAATAATAGAACTCAAATTTATAAACTGTTTCATTAGATGGAGACCAGTACTCTATGATTTTGTTTCATGAACATGAAGAAACAAGTTGAAAATTTCAATCAGAAAAAGAACTTTTTAATACACAATAGTCATATGTACAAGGGATTTTGAACACTTGCAAAGGTTATGAGGAAGACGACTATCAGATTTTTCTGAGATATTTAAGATGAAAGAAAATCTCAAGAGTTTGTGCTGGCTAGTAGGAATATTCAGTTGGAAGTTTTCTGTATCCAAACACGTCTGACTTAGAACAAATTCATGAAGCTGGATTAAATTCAGAACCTGGATGAGCATTTGTTGCAGTCAAATACCTCCAAATATCCCATGAGAAACTACCAAGAATTTTCATTGAACAAAATCTGTGATTATTTTGAACACATTTGTTACATAGAATTGCCAATAAAAGTTTGAATGTCATCAAATCAGGTTTCTTTATTTAGTGTGATAATTGAAGCTAAAATGGTCAGTATAGTGCAAATGAGCACAGGGTTTGTATGTGTGGGGGTTTTCTTATGATTATTTTGATCTATCTCTGCTTATGGGCAGAAAGATGAACTAACTAGTGGACACTTATCTATGGCATGGTCATGTGTTCTTATGTTTCAAATATAGTGAGACTAGATAGAGTAACAGCCTCTATAAAATACAAAATCTAACACACATAACATATACTGTTATTGTTACCATTGACTCAATAATTCAACCCTTTAAACTATTTTACTGAGTTCTGGTTAAGTGCAAGATGAGATTCTATTCAAGGAATGTATCCTGGCGATGTATCCCCATGTATCTCCATATACAGTGTAAGCATCATTTTCTAAGGGACGCATCTGGTACTATTTCTGAGAGTTTGCTCATTATAGAGATTTTCGTCTTAGAATGTAAATCCTTTCCTAATATATGTGAGTGCTATCTATACCTTATCTCTAATTATTTTAGTCAGTATGATCTTCTTCAATAGCCAGCGTGTACATTCAGTTCAGTCGCTCAGTCGTGTCCAACTCTTTGTGACCCCATGAATCGCAGCACACCAGGTCTATCTGTCCATCACCAGCTCCCGGAGATTACTCAAACTCATGCCTATCGAGTCCGTGATGCCATCCAACCATCTCATCCTCTGTCGACCCCTTCTCCTCCTGCCCCCAATCCCTCCCAGCATCAGGGTCTTTTCCAATGAGTCAGCTCTTTGCATGAGGTGGCCAAAGTATTGGAGTTTCAGCTTCAGCATCAGTCCTTTCAATGAACACCCAGGACTGACCTCCTTTAGGATGGACTGGTGGGATCTCCTTGCAGTCAAAGGGACTCTCAAGAGTCTTCTCCAAAACCACAGTTCAAAAGCATCAATTCTTTGGTGCTCAGCTTTCTTTATAGTCCAACTCTCCCATCCATACAGACCACTGGAAAAACTATAGCCTTGACCAGACGGAACTTTGTTGGCATATAATGTCTCTGCTTTTTAATATGCTATCTAAGTTGGTCATAACTTTCCTTCCAAGGAGTAAGCGTCTTTTAATTTCATGGCTGCAGTCACCATCCACAGTGATGTACATTAGTTTCCTAAATTTCCTCTGGCTCAAGGATTCTGTTCTGCTGAAGGCATAGGAAAATAGAAGAATCTGGGAATTAATGATCTACCCTCCACCACAATAAAAATTATTGATCACTGACTAATAGAGTTGGTGAGGTAACTCTGAGGCGTATTTTGATATACTGTATTCAGAGACACCAGCAAGGATAAGTTTTAGCTGACCACTTTAGTGACTTACTTAAAAATGCACTTTTTTGAATTTCCTTTATTTATTTGGGTTGCTGTTCTATTTTTGACTCTATCTTAGTTTTAATATTTGGCACTTGATTGTATTTATTCATATGTGTGTGTACATATTCAGCTAAATCGGTTACTCTTTACATATGAGTTAATTTATTATAATATATCCCAGGTCGTTCAGTGGTAAAGAACCCACCTGCCAATGCAGGAGATGTAAGAGATGCAGGTTCAATCCCTGGGTCGGGAAGATCCCTTGGAGAAGGAAATGGCAACCCACTCCATTATCCTTGCCTGGAAAATCCCGTGGACAGAGGAGCCTGGCAGGCTACAATCCATGGTGTCGCAAAGAGTCGGACATAACTGAGGTGACTTAGCACGCATGCACCCAATATTTTGATGAAAATCAAATCCCGTAAATCCTACCAGTCTGTCCTAAAAACATGGCCCTCTCTTGAAGTTGCATAATGATATTAATTTTGAGATATTTTTCCTCACCTAGTGAATTTGACTCTGAATCTACCATAAATGTAAAAAGGACTTTCTGTAAGAAAGCAGAAATCAATTACTAAAATTTCTATATATGAATGAACAGAACAAAATAAACATACAAGAGATTTTTAAATTTTTTATCTATGATAAAAATTAAATCAGATTTTTTTTAGTACTGATACTAATATAATCTGAGTTAGTTTGGTTAAATCTCTAATAAAAATGAAAGCGTTAGTTGCTCAATCGTGTTGACCCTTTTGCGATCCCATGGACTGTATCCTGCCAGGCTCCTCCATCCGTGGAGTCTTCCAGGCCAGGATATTGGAGTCAGTTGCCATTCCCTCCTTCTCCAGGGAATCTTCCTGACCTAGGGATCGAACCTGGGTCTCCTACATTGCAGGGAGATTCTTTACTGTCCAAGCCACCAGACAGCAAAGATATTGCCAGAATTGTTGGTTTGCCTTGTGTTGAGTGAAACTTGTCATTAATTGTAAAATTGTGTCTTTGGTGGTTTATTTGTTATTGTTTGCTACTTAACAAAGTTATTCTGAGGAAGGCTGAGTACAGATCAAATGCGTCTTCCATAACCTGATGCAACCAAGCAGGTAACAGATAATAAATTCTAATTTCCAAGTCAAGTTTTTCGTGACTTAATAAGAATAAAGCTACCAACAACCCCACTAAACTGGTCGATTGATCTTGCATTTTGTTTGCAGAATTCAATTTCAATAATTTTTTTTTACAAAGATTTTAATGTAATGTGTTTATAGTAAATCTCCAAAACATCTCTAAATTTTCACAAAAAATGTAAGCTATCAGGAAACATCAAATTGGGAAGATAGAAAAAAAAATTGGGGTAGATAGGAAGAGAAGATATATCTGAGGAGTTTGTTGCTCTTAAAAGAAAAAATAAGTTGTCTAAGTAAATCAATAATTTTGGATTTAAGATACTGAATAAACACACCACTTCCCTTGGTAGCTTTTATATGAAAGGTCTGAGGTCAATCGAATAGTCTCAGATCACTATTTACCATTCATAGACAGTGCTCTTCTATGTGCATTGAAGACATTTCTCATAATGTTGATTTATAGGTACACTTAAAAAGGGCAATTGAAAAGAGAGCTGTTTGAAGTGAGTATGTGCTGGGGGACGAACATCAAAGGCAGAGGCTTCAACTAAGCTTCCAAGTGTCCAAAAGTACAGTTATATCAGTTTGGGTATTTTGAGACATAGATTTCAATCTAAGAACTGCTGTGTTTAATGGTTTTTTTTCCCCTCTCTCAGTTCTATTTCTTTCATACCTTAACCAGCACTTCTGAGATGAATAGCTTTTCAAATGCTACTGTTTTAGTGTAAATAGTGAATAGAACAATGAAAGTAACTTGAAGTTGTTTTTATTATTGCTAAACTCTTAAATAGAAAGGTAACAAACTTAAGCTCCAGTAAGGAAATAAAAAGACATCATCTTTTGGTTAAATACTAACATCAGCAGATTAACCTTTTTGCAATAAATTATAGCTTTTTTTCCCTAAGATTTCTTCAAACAATATTGTCTTTCCAAAGGGAAATTAATAAATTTAGGGAAACAAAAGTCTCAGCAGCTTCAGATTCAAAGTATTAAAATATGTTTACAGTAAGCTTTTTTTTTTTTAACATACTTATATGTGGAAAGTTACATATGTGGCTATTATTTCTGAAACAGTACTTGAGTGAATAAAAAAGCAAAAATCTCAATATAAATACCATTGTTTCCTTTTGCAAATGTATTACTCATTCCATCTCCCTTTGTTCTGTGATAGCTATGAAAGAGCTTTTCTGAGACTGAATAGTCTCTCAAGCATAGGGGCCATGATATATACTTTATTTATTAGTTGTAAACCTCAAATAATTCTTCATTTTGCACAATTGATGACTAGTTGCCAAAACAAATGATGAATCAAAAGTGGAGGATATATGTATTTTCTCTTTCCTGTAGTAGAGAATATATTATCAATATAGTCTTTAAAATTCCAATCCAAAGGCATAATTTTCCAGTAAGATGTTTTTGATCTAAGAACTGGGGATTCAGACTAGTCCCACTGTCAGTTTTCAAGTTCTAAGATACAAAAATCTCATAATTATTTTTGATTTGACAATGTCTTTATCTGATCCATTATAAGATATTAATTCACATAATGTTTATATTTTTCATGATATTCCTCACACTGTTTTGTCAGTCTGGTGGTCATATGTGGTCTTCAAGTTTCTTTCATGTTAGTAAAATTATTAGCAAACAGTAGAGACTTACTTTATAAATATCAACATATGTTGAATAAATATTTAAATAGTTTAAGTAGATATTATAAGAACTCCAAATAAAACCTGTTGTTCTAAAATGTACAAGTAATTTCCATTTTAAGGAAAAGAGCTTTTAGCATTTTTAGTGATTTGATGCTACATTTATAGACTGCCCTATTCAACCAGTTGAAGCAATAAAATAAGATTGAAATCATTTCTGCTACTTAAAGGGGATGAGATTACTATCTTTGAAATACCATCTACCTGTTCTTTATTTGAAAAATCATCAAGAACAATAAAGTGACTAGATATGCCAGCGTTCAAAGCATAAAAATGTGGAATGGTTTACCAGTCTTTTACAAGGCTGAACTGGTACCAGAAAGCCCATATTGAGATTTTGACCCACCAAGATAGTCTCTTTCACAATAAAGGGTATAGTAATATTTTATCATTTTATATTACTTGTAGCAGTAGAAATCATATTGTCTATATTCAGCAAGGGCTTTTTGCGATAAAAATCACTCTGTTAACAATCAGTGCTAACTTTGGAGTCCAAATCTACATAAAATCATAACATTTTGCAGAGACAGATGATGGCATAAGAATATCAGTGGTCTGATGCCAGACTCAAAGAACTTAAAATGAAATGAGAATTAGGATTAATATCATAACCGTATTTCCAAGGGGAAAATATTCTTCAGGTGTATTAGTCTGTTAGGGCTGCCATTACACAGTTCCACAGTTTGGGTGGATTAAACAAGTTTATCTCCCCACAGTCTGGAGGCTAGAAGCCCAACATCATGGCGTGAGCAGTATTGTTTTTAAAGAACTAGCTCTTCTCAGCTGTTAGGTGGTCGTCTTCTGAAGGCTTCATGTGACCGTGCCTGGGTGTGTGTCTGTCCCCTGACGTCTCCTTTCTAGGAGGACAACAGTTAGGGATTAAGACCCACGCTCGGGACTTCATTTAACATTAATTGCCTCTTTAAAGACTCCTTTTCCAAGTAGCCACATTCTGAGGTACTAAGTGTTAGGATTTCAGCATAGGAATTTAAGGGGGATCAACTGAGCCCAGAAGAGCTGAGAATGAGCAAGAACGTTCAGGAGAGGAGGGAAAATGTTTATTTGCCCAACATCACAGACAATGCTGCAAATACATTATACTAACTTAGACATTGTTTCTAAGCACATTAAAAAGCAGAGACATCACTTTGCCAATAAAGGTCCATCTAGTCAAGGCTATGGTTTTTCCACTTGTCATGTATGGATGTGAGAATTGGACTATAAAGAAAGCTGAGCACCGAAGAATTGATGCTTTTGAACTGTGGTGTTGGAGAAGACTCTTGAGAGTCCCTTGGACTGCAAGGAGATCCAACCAGTCCATCCTAAAGGAAATCAGTCCTGAATATTCATTGGAAGGACTGATGTTGAAGCTGAAGCTCCAATACATTGGCCACCTGATGGGAGAAACTGACTCCCAGACCTTGATGCTGGGAAAAATTGAAGGTGGGAGGAGAAAGTGATGACAGAGGATGAGATGGCTGGATGGTATCACTGACTTGACGGACATGAGTTTGAGTAAACTCTGAGATAAACTCCGGGAGTTGGTGATGGACAGGGAGGCCTGGTGTGCTGCAGTCCATGGGGTCACAAAGAGTCAGACACAACTGAGCAACTGAATTGAAACATTGTGTACTATATGAGATTGTCAGGCCTTCCGGGCATTTGAGTCATTTGTTGTTCTTAACTGATCTCTTCTGCTTTAACTTCTCTTCTAGTGTAAGTTTTCTAAATGTTCTAAGATACTCAAGTGATTGCATTTTCTGAGACAGCCTCCTTTGACATCATTTTTTCTTATATCCCCTATATTGATAGCGCTTTGCATATTTACCTAAAAGAAAAACACTGCACATGCGATAATGTGCTTCAGATTTGAAGCTAACCAGGGATTTTCTTACCTGATTATTTATCGTTTATTATTCACCATTATAATCTGGTTCAAGGAGAACATATCATGTTGATAATTAAAGAAGAATATTAAAGAGACACTTGTCCCTTATTTAGTGCTTGTTGAGTGTGAGAAACTTTCATTATACATTCCTCAATTCAACTCAGAACTTTTTCTCTATCACAAAAAGATAGTCTCATGTTGGTGCTTAGCAACCAAAGCAGAAGCTCTTCACTTAGGTCATATGATCAAGGAAAAGTTAGCCCTTTTGGTACCTGTTCTGTGTGGAACCAAAGACAATCTGAATCGGACACTTGTTCATATAAAATCTAAATTCTTTAGCGGGCAGTCTTCCCTGGTGGCTTAGACGGTGAAGAATCTACCTGCAATGCAGGAGACTCGAGTTCAATCCCTGGGTTGAGAAGATCCCCTGGGACAGGAAGGCTACCCACTCCAGTGTTCTTGCCTGGAGAATTACAAGGACGGAGGATCGTGATGGGCTACAGAGCACGGGGTTGCAGAGTCAGACACCTCTAGGCAACTAACACTTTCCCTTCACTAAGTCATACTACGTGTAAGTGAAAGAAAAAAACACGACTAAGGATGACCATGTTACCTTAGAAATTAGAAAAGTAATTGTGTAAAACTGATGCTTATTTCCAGGGAGGAATGTGAAATTTTAATATGTGGAAGTGGTAGGAATATTTTGAAACTTTTCCATTTTTGTTTACTCAGCCTTTAAAATGTTATATCAAAAAATATGCTATCTCCCCTTATATTTATATTATATTCACGTTGCAAGATTTCCTTTATAATCACCTACATGAAAAATCCACGTTTGGGGTATTACAGCAATTAAAATGTATGTAACATCTTGGTTTTTAAATGATGACTATGAATGATTTTTTTTTTAATGTATATAGAGTGTGGGACTTAATTTGTTTTTTTACCTTCAACTGTGGATCAATTTATTCAGGCATTTGGGGGAAATGGAGTGCTATGTATACTTCTCACTTTACTGGGATTGAGTTGTGGTTTACTATGTGGAAAATCTTACTATATATTGAAACCATAATAACCTATGCCAACAGGTTGCAAGAGTTGCATTGGCTATATGATATCCACAGACAATCCCTGAATTTTATAATAATGAAACTTCAATCTTCCCTTTGACCAAGCTTGCATTATTTAGAACTAACAAAATTTCCTAGGTTGACTGATTTACATTTCATTTTTTGATGTTTCATCTATTCTACTGTGGAACAAACTGAATAAGTTTATGAAAAATGAGAAGGAAAAAATATTCAATTAACATACCTTTCCTTTGTGCAACATCTAAAATTCTGAGCTGATCTTGTGTAACACTTTGTGAAAAGGTCTGATGCTACCACAACCTGTCATAAATAAAAACCTACAATGTAAAGATAATGTCAATAATAACTATTTCTAAACTAAAAACCACTATGAGCAGATTTGAATTAACATGGATTAAATTTCTTAATGTATGAAAATGAGTGTCTACTTTCAATTCATGACATGCAGGGACTTACTGAAAATGTTTGATGATTTTAATCCAGACGAACAAACCTATCTTGTTTTTTCAAACCAGTGGGACGTTTACAATAAGATATGATGTGATGAAATAATTATTATAACTGCATATATATGACTATGTGTCTATAATTGATTATGATTATTTACACTGGGGTAAAATAAAAATTTTAATTTTGCATGGAAAGCTTAGGATGCATAACTGATGGTATTGAAACTTATTGTGATATTAAGAAATGTTAAGCACATGAATAAATGAAAAGCTTTTATTTAATTATACATAAATACATAAGCAAGTATATTTATCAAGTGGATACTAAGAGGAAACAATATTCACTTCTCCTATTCTAGGAATACCTCTGAGAAGAAGTAAAATCACGTGGACTATTTAAACACTGAAATGAAAGAAATTGTTCTAAGAGTTGATATGGCAAGCTTTTAAGAAGGGTTGCATAGTTTTATGGTCAATAAAATTTATAGTTTGACATAATTAAAGGAAGGTAAAGGCTATGAAATATTATGCTTTGACATTTTAACAGCATTAAGTCAAAAGAAATTTTATTTAATTCCCATATTGTCATACTTGGTTAAATAAAATAGGTACAGAAAATTCTGTTATTGTATGAACAACTAGCATGATGAATTCTGAAATTATGGTGTTACAGTGTTTCTGTTAAACCTATAAAAATAAATTTGTTTCATAACAACCTTGAATGATGGAACTTGAAGAATATAAATTTATGAACATAAGAATTAAAGGTTTAGTTTTATAAAGTTCAATTTATTTTTTACTTTTAAAAAAACTAAAACAGTAAATGAACACATGTGATGGAAAGCAATAGGAGCAGTAGTGAATACACACTTAGAAGCACCTAAAGTTGAAATTTATGTAAATTCACCACTGTGCTTCATACCCACACACACACATTATATCATCTGTAAATTCGGCTTCCTCATATGTGAAGTAGGTATTTCAACAAGCTATAGAGCTGAGATTATTCCCATTATGCTTAAAATTATTCAGTTTTCTATTTCATGAGACCTGCTTATCTTATAAAACATAAACAAGGAAGCAGTATGATATTTCTCACAAATTAAAATTACACTTGCATTCAATGATACAATGAATATAAAGGTAGAAATTGGAGATTATTTCCATGGCAATGAGTGCTTAATGAGAGACAAAGATAATAAGAGATTTTTTATGTACTTTCTGATATTCTGTAACTATTGATTTACAATCTTACAATTGTCAAGTGTTTCCTTTTTTCAATTTTTTTTAAGTTTTAAGAAGCAGATAAGTAAATTATTATGCACAGCACCCTACTACCTATGTATACATAAATATATCCAAAGAATCAATAAACCTCAGTTAATTCTCTTGTAAATTAGTTTTTAATAAGATTCTAATAAAGAACTCAGTCTCCTGAAATGTAGTGTAAAACAAAGGGGAAATATTCCAGTACTTAAAGAAGGATAAATATGGGTGTCCTTCCATTTCTCCACAGACAAGTATTATAGACTTTAAAGCAGAACTTTCCTTATCCAATTTTTTTTTGCAATGGTGCAATTTATGAAATAAATCTATCCTTTATTTTGAAGTCAGTATCAAAAGAAAAGGAGAAAAATATAAAGGTAGAAGTGTTGCTAGAGAGGACAGTTGGGAAAAAAAATATCCTAATATTGAAAATATGCCCCCCAAAAATCACAACACTAACAAAGCAAAGCAAACTTAGGTTACTTCCAGTAGTTTTTAAGAAATCACAAAAAAGCAAAATAACAAGAAACACATTGAAGATTTCCATAAAGTAAAGTGTTAATTATTAGCTAGGTGAATTTCAGCTATCCAAACATCCTCTAACATAGAACACCTCTTTTCCAGATGTGACTAAAAAGTGTGACTGTAAGATATATAAATATCTATGTATATAAGACCATCTCATGCAGCTGGATATACACTTCCATGGAGCTGGCCCAGCACTCCTGTTGTACATACAGGCAGACGTGGAGACTTGCTGCGAGTCGCGAGGGCCACAGCATGGCTGGAAATTCAAGAGGGTGTTGTTCTCCTTGCTTTTGTCATTGCCCTCGATGTCCAGGAAAGCTGTCATCCTTCTGAAGCTTTCAGGATAATTGCTTCATAAATTTACATTAGGTGCCAGTAAACCTTTCATTTAAATTCATAAACAGCCCTCGAATAAAGTAATGCCAAAATGCCAAAAATGCATTACATAAGGTGTCTTTAATGCCTGGACCCCAGTGATTCACATCCATCTCACTTGTGACCTTGGGGGAGGTGTGGAACTTGCCTTTGCTTCAGTTTCCTCATCCATGGTGTGTACTGGTGGAAAGAATTTTCACGTATTAAGGTGTGGGGTTGTCATTTTGATTTATACACGATTTGACTTGAGCTTTATGCCAGCTAGAACAGCCAGTCTTGTGGCCTTTCACATAGACATTGCACATCTGCTCTAACCATTACAAAACCCATTCACCAGATTGTTTAGAATCTCCACTTTGAAGATAAAGATAAATGCCTTCTCTTCCTATGACACCAAGGCTGGTACTCCTTCAAATGCGATGTTCCCTTCCAAACACCGAGCTCATCCTGACCAGCTGTGCATGGGCAAATCTGTCTCTTTTGAAACCTTGAAGGAATATACACCTGTCACGTTGATGCTTCTTCTTTCTTATGAGATGTAAAATTGTGGAGCCAGGTACACTGTGGATATGATTTCAGACATGGTCCTGCCTCCGGAGAACTTGAATTTTCTGGACTGTATCAGACTCAAGGAGAGCACCAGTCATTCTCACAGTCTGATAGCAGCTGGCAGCTGCAACCTTATGGTCTCAAGCCCCCCCTCCCCTTATAGATATTCAACCATTTGAGAGCACAACCAATCCTTCCTTCTTCAGAAGCACCCTCACTTCTTGCCAGCCCCAAGCCTAATTCTTGACAAATAACTTACGCAGCTTTGTAATTTCTGCCTAGATAGGCCTCCTTCACTTGTAGTCTGGGGCAACATTATTCAAGTGCTTCTTAAATCTGTGTCTCATGAGCTATAGTCCTCAGTTTGGGTCAAGGAAAACTACTGTCTAACCCTTAATATAGATTTTTTGTGGCTATGGCAACGACATCATGATGCCACCCTCATCTGGTATTGGATTGCACAAAGATAAAATATATTGGTTCATTAAAAAAAAAAAAGACTTTTTTACCTTCTAGAATATAATGGGAAAGAGATCACATGTGTCTTGTTCATCCTTTAAACCATGTACCTGGTGTTCTAGGCACTCAAATATTTGCTGGATGAATAAATGAATAAAAGCTTGACACCCATGGGGTAAATACACCAGAATGTCTGAGAAAGATATACTCCCTGCTTCCATGGAAATTACAGCTCAGATTGTGTTAATAAAATGAGAAAATAAATCTAAGAAAACTGAGAGACAAACTGGGAATAACATCATGTACCTGTCCTTACAGAGTTCATAGCACAGCATGTTATTTCTGATAAATTATTTTCTTCTAAAATAAAACATACCTCCATCAACCATCTCAGCAGCAGTTGAAACAAGGCCTTTCTAGCTGCACGTAAAAGAAACCATGCTGCTAGTGTCCTGTGAAATTCAAGAGAAAATATCATCAATAAAAGGCTGGCAGTAGGTGATGCAGAAACAGCGCAGTGATTTATTTGATTCCATCTGAAAAATCAGCTACATTAGGGGTTTTATAAACACGTGTGTGGGCTTTGTCACTCACTCGTGTCCAGCTGTTTGCGACCCCATGGACTGTAGCCCACCAGGCTCCCCTGTCCCCGGGATTCTCCCGGCAAGAATACTGGAGTGGGCTGTCACTTCCTCCTCAGGGGTCTTCCTGACCCAGGGATCAAACCCAGGTCCCCAGCATCTCCTGCATAGGCAAGGGGGTTATTTATCACTGAGCCGCCTGGGAAGATATATACATACATATATATTTAGACATATATGGTATATGGGACATATGTATGTATTTTTTGCCTTTAAAGGAATAAAGAGGTTATGAATGTATGATCTGAACTGACTTTTTAACTGTGCTAACTCATTTACCATGGGTATCAACAATAAAATTTAAACTGATTTACCTACTTTATACTATGAGTGTGCACACGTGTCTGTAAAAGCGTTGATTATTTTACTAGCACTTTCTCTTTCTTCTTTATTTTCTAGTGTTATGATAGAAAAAAAGTTTTTTTAATTTCCTTGGTTGGATTATATTACCAAGGTCTAAATATTTTTGATTCATGATATTGAAAGTCAAAACAAACAAACAACAACAAAAAAAAAACAAACACCTAGTGATCATAATAAAATGAAACATGGCCATTACATAATAATATATTTTCAAAGCACCAAAAATTAAAACATAAAATCCCCATTAACATTAATGGAAATGTCGTATTTATTGCCTAGAACTGTAGGCAATAATTAATGTTGATCTTTTTTATTGTCAAAGCTGATTATCTAAACAATTATAGCTTTTCTGATTTAACTATTTTTATCAGAAAATATTTTACACACTGTCATTTGCAGAATATTATTGCTTGGCCTCCTAAAATATACATATTCCCTTTGGAAAGATTTATTAAAGTGGAAATAAAAGCTCTGTAATAGATCACATTAATACTGCAAGGGAATAACTGATGTTCAGCAAAGGTAAGAACACGGGACAAGAATCAATAATTTTGTTCATTCTTCCCCTAGTCAGAAAAGCCTGGACAAGCTTGCATTTTAAGTTGTCTCTCAGTGTTTGTGTGGGACTGTTTTTCCAAAGCTTGTGCAGGGATTACTGCAATTGCCTATTTGAGACCTCAGTAAATCCAGTAAGAGGGGGGAAAAGCAGATCACACAATCAAGATTCAGATCTTATTTTGTTTGGTTTAGGTATTCAAATGTCTAATAATATTTACCAATCTGAAATGCTCCCACTCTTTTCATCAGTTTGAATGAACTGAAAATGGTGGTTTATTAATAATTTTAGAATATGAAGAATTACATTTTTTATTTAAATCTTGTCTCAAAATTATAGGGTACTCACTAATATTTTCATTTTTTAATAGTTTTTTTTTCTTTTTTGTATAAAATTTCCAACTTTTAAAATGTTTGCATAGTGGATTTTATAAATGGAATCAAAAATAAAGTGAATTTTCATTTTCTCAGGTAAGAAAAAATGGAGTGGGACCAAGTATTACCTTGCTAGCTTTCAATAAGTGAATAAAGACCTTACAGAAACAACAAGCTTAGCTTACAATGGCGAGAAAACTTTTCATTGTCATTTTGAGTTTGCTTTGCTACATAGTAAACTGATAGCTTTTCTTTGGGGAAATTGGTTTTGTAACAATTTATTTCTGGTTGTTTTCTCTAAATAAGGTTATTGAGCTTCACACTGACTTCAGTGTAACATGTCCAGATTCTCACTGCAAGTACTACTGGCCTATTGTTTCAGGATTCTGAGAAGGACACACACAAAAAATTATACCACTCAAGATTAAAAGTGAAGGTGACCACAAAGCTAGGACTTTCCCGATTTATCTGATAATATTTAGTAATAACTCTACAAGTATAGTAAGAACATATTAGGTCAGAATATTATGGTATTTTGCCCCTTACACTTAATGTAAATAAGGACAATTTAGTAAAGCCCACTAATATTAATCCTATTCATTTCACTAAACTGGAAACTTTTCAATTATGTATACCTTAATAACTAATGTAAATCCATATGACTTTGTATATTTTCTAGTCAACTAAAGGGAATACTTTCATTTAGAGCATTTACCCAGAAAAAACTAGATGCTTGAATTCTGATTATCTTTGAAGTCACATGGTTCAAGTCTCTTAACTCTGGTAGTAATTTCTTCCATACCACATCTAATTTCTTCTGAAAGTGACACAGATTTTATTACAATGGAAAGGCATCAGTTCAGTAACAATAATAGGCCTTAATAATTCTACATATTGTAAATACTTTTATCAAAGTTTTATTATATTCTGTCATTTATTTAAATCCTAACTCTACAACTTGATTCTTGCTGCCATTATTTATTTTATATATATAAAGATGAAAAATGCTTGTCTGTCCAGATCTAATAAATCAGGATGCATGGATTCAAACCTAGGTAGTGTATTTCCCGAGACCACATCTTCAGCCCTGAGTCAATCTGTGGCATCAATTATTAGAGAATTGCCCTTTATATTTACCTCTAACAACCTTAGCCTGACTTGTCATTTCAGAGCTACATGTAGCAATTAATTCCTTTTCATAACACAAAATCCTCCAGTGATTACAAGACATCAATTTTCCTTTTTCTATGTCTTCTGTCACCAAGTTATGCATCTACGTTGAATCGACATAGTTTTCAGATCCTTCTCTGCCTCATTTATATCTCTCTCCTCAAACATGCTTATGCCATATTTTACTGCCTCATCTAACATATGAAAACCTAAGAATCAGATCAGTTGTCTGATTTGACCAAATAAGGGTATGGTAACCAGTGAAGTTATGAGTTTTCCGTAAACTCACTAGACCTATGATACTTTTAAAAGAATTATAAATTAGGGGAATGATGACGTTAGTGAAAACATCACATATCAGGCAGA
Source organism: Cervus elaphus (assembly GCF_910594005.1). Classification (NCBI taxonomy): domain Eukaryota; kingdom Metazoa; phylum Chordata; class Mammalia; order Artiodactyla; family Cervidae; genus Cervus; species Cervus elaphus. The sequence goes on from NC_057835.1 coordinate 80,082,862, forward strand.
TAATGAGATTTTCTAACCCGGAGTCACTTATTTCATGTACTCTGGTAGACTAGGAAGTATCTCAAAGCTGGATTAAAATTTATATTCTAAGGATTTACTATTCTTACTCTCTTCTGCTGTCACTACAACTCGTATTAAAACAAGTTCCTGTCAAATAATTATTAATATTAAAACAACTTGAATAACCTTTTACTCTACAGAATTGATGATTTTTAAATGACCTTTTATTAAATTACACACTTAAAAATATATTATGTTGGGCAAGCGTAATTGCAGTTTTTTCATTGTTGAAATTTGCCATTTGTATTGGAATACATTTTAAAAGAAATGTGGTTATGTTATACATCATTTTAATGTGTACTTCTTGCTGTATGTTTGTTGTTGTTGTTAATGGTTTGTTACTTTCTGTTTGTTTTATATTTATTTTAGACTGTGAAAATGATGTTAGACAAAAGCAAATTCTAGTGATTTTCTTATTCTAGTTCAAAATGGGTAAAGCAGCGAAGAGAGTTCACAACATCAACAAAGCATTTGGCCCAGGAACTGCTAACAAGCATATCGTGTAGACATGGTTCAAGAAGCTTTGCCAAGAAGACGAGCGCCTTGAAGATGAGAAGCACCCTGTTCGACCATCAGGGGTTGACAACAAGCAGTTGACAGCAATCATCGAAGCTGGTCCGCTAACGATAACACGAGAAGTCCCCATAAACTCAGTGTCAACCTTTCTATGGTCATTCAGCATTTGCCCCAAACTGGAAAGGTGAAAAGGCTCAGTGATTAGTGCCTCACGAGCTGACCACAGATCAAAAATATTGTCATTTCGAAGTGCTTTCTCTTACTCTACACAGCAACAAACCCTGTCTCGATCAGGTTGTGAGGTGCTATGAAAAGTGGATTCTATGGAACAGTCTATGATGACCAGCTCAGAGGCTGGAATGAGAAGAAGCTCCGAAGCACTTCCCAAACTGAAACTTGCACCAAAAAGAGGATCATGCTCACTGTTCAGTCGTCTGCTGCCAGTCGGATCCACTGCAGCTTTTCAAACTTTTTTTTCTTTGCTTACTTCTTTATTGTATTTTTGTAAAGCTACAGCCTTTTGAATCCCAGTGAAACCATTACATGTGAGCAGTATGCTCAGCAAATTGATAAGATGCCCTGAAAACTATGTCTGCTGTTGGCATTGGTCAACAGAATGGGTCCAATCCTCCACAACAATGCCGGACTGCAAGTCCCTCAACCAATGCTTCAAAAGTTGAATGAATTGAGCCGCAAAGTTTTGCCTCACCTGCCATATTCACCTGACCTCTCACCAACCGACCAGCACTTTAAGCATCTTGACAACTTTTTGCAAGGAAAACACTTCCCCAACCAGCAGAATGCAGAAAATGCTTTCCAAGATTTTGTTGAATCCTGAAGCGTGAATTTTTATGCTACAGGAATAAACTTATTTCTCATTGGCAAAAAATGTTGATTTTAATGGTTCCTATTTTGATTAATAAAGATGTATTTGAGTCTAGTTGAAGTGAAGTGAAGTCAAGTCACTCAGTCATGTCCAACTCTTTGTGACCCCGTGGACTGCAGCCCACCAGGCTCCTCGGTCCATGGGATTTTCCAGGCAAGAGTACTGGAGTAGGGTGCCATTTCCTTCTCCAGGAGATCTTCCAGACCCAGGGATTGAACCCGGGTCCCCCAGATTGTAAGCAGACGCTTTACCGTCTGAGCCACCGCGGAAGTCCTGGTGTCTAATTATGGTGTCCTTGAATCTAGTTATGTCCTTGAGTCTAGTTGCTGCTGCTGCTAAGTCGCTTCATTCGTGTCCGCCTCCCAGCGACCCCATGGACTGCAGCCCACCAGCTTCCTCTGTCCACTGGATTTTCCAGGCAAGAGCACTGGAGTGGGTTGCCACTGCCTTCTCCGTGAGTCTAGTTATGATGATTTAAAATTCATGGACCAAAACAGCAATTACTTTTGTACCAACCCAATGCTCTCTTTTATCACTCTTTAAGAGTTTTCCCAATGTACTCCGTTCTCTTTTGGGTAGAAGAAAGAGGAATGAGACTAAAGTTTAAAATCTGTAAGTCATTTTTTAGCTTGTGTTTAAGCCAACTCTTACAAAGTATTTGCTGTTGGTCTACAATCCCTTAGAATTCTGGATTTAGCTATTCTGTAGTTACGTATCATATCTCCAACTCACAACACTCCAAGAAATAACTTTTCCATTTGGCATTTGGTTGAGTTGTTTCGTTTGTTTGTTTGTTCTGTTTTTATTTATCAATGGAAAGATGCAAGGAGTGTCTAATGTATTTGATAGTTTAGTCAGATCTGAAATGTTGAAAAACCATTAATGTATTAAGTACAAAATACATAAAATAGCTAATAGGACAAATACTAAATCTGCAGAATCCCTTGTCAAAAGTGTTGTAAAGTTCCTAATATAAAAGAGTTTGATTATGTCCATAGATTCATGCGAGCTGGAAACAAAAAGATTGGGTGTGCTGGTTAAAGCAGGTTACTGTTCTCTGAAAGCTAGAGATTCCATGTAACCCACTGCAGTTGGGTTCCAAATATGAATCTGATTATTAACCTATCAACAAGTGTTGTCTTTCTGCAATGTTGAAAGCTATCTTCTAGCAGAAATGTCATACTGTCACAGATGTCTTTTATTAATCTTGGTTTCAGAGACAAGCATTCAAGAAGAAAGTCTCTCATACTGTGAATATCTTGTGCACTGTGTGACTTCCTATCTACTTAGTCTTCACCATTTCATGCATATACAAGTGCCTACCATATTCCAGAATTGTACTGAATGATGGGGAAAAGTGATAGAATGAAAAGTAGTCTAGTGGAGATGACATACAACAAATGGGTAAATTTAATCCATTGTTGAAATACATATAAAATACATTTCCAAAGGAAAATATGTGAAGGATATAACCAAACTCTGCGGAAGGTCAGAGGGAAAAGAAAAGCCCATGCACATGCTAGGAAATAAGAGAAAGTTCAATACAAATCATAAATAGCACATTATTGATGGAAATGAGGTGTTCAAGGTAGAGTTCAATGAAAGTAGAGAGTGAAGGAACATACAGCATATATACTTGACTAACTTTAAGGATTCAAAGCTTTATCTTGAAAGCAATAGGGAACCATTGTCAGTTGGGGTTTGGTTCATTTGCTTTTAGGTAATTATAATTATATTCTTGTGCAGGCTGCCAGCATTACCCTGGCTCAGCATCTAATGTCCGGCTCTCCTCTGAGGCAGGCGACTTGGAGAGCAGCTAGCCCAGAGCAGAGTCACCCATAATCCCTTTCTGCTGCTGCCCACCATCAGAGATCCATCTGTTTAGCTTCTGAACAATTAGTGATTTCAGTTTTAAATAGCCTGTTTCTTCCCACCTTATCATCCACTCCTGATTTTTGAATCATCTATCTATACATGTGTGTGTTTTAGTTATATATATACCTACACAACTATATCTATACACACATATATACATACACGGGCTTCCCAATGGTGCTTGTGGTAAAGAACCTGCCTGCCAGTTCAGGAAACATGAGAGATGTGGGCTCAATCCCCGGGTCAGGAAGATCCCCTGGAGGAGGACATGGCAACCCACTCCAGTAGTCTAGCCTGGAGATTCCCATGGACAGAGGAGCCTGGTGGGCTACAGTCCATGTGGTTGCACAGAGTCAGACATGACCGACGGGACTTAACCCCCAGGCATGCATACAAATCATACATACACTTTTTTGTTTTTCTTTTTTTTACTCTGCTATTGCTGCAATAGCAATATTGCTAGGAAAGATTGAAGGAGGGGGGAAAGGGGGACAAGAGAGGATAAGGTGGCTGGATGGCATCACAAGTCAATGGACATGAGTCTGAGTAAACTCCAGGAATTGGAGATGGACGGGGAGGCCTGGCGTGCTGCAGTCCATGGGGTCGCAAAGAGTCGGACACGACTGAGCGACTGAACTGATTGCTGCGATTGCCTCTGGCCTCACAGTCTGATAGGGATGACTGTAAGATGGGTCACAATGTGACAGGGCGGGCCCCTGTCTTCCTTTATGACAGCTGTCAGCACTGACTAAGCAGAAGCCAGGGTATGGAGAAATCGCCAAATAAACATATCCAGCCGGACCCTGCTTACAACGACAATGCATGAGTGGTTCAATCAGACAGGAGAGCTGAATCTAAATCCAGCCTGTATGATTTTGGACCAGGAAAAGAACCTTTCAGTAGCTGTTGCTCAGTCACCCAGCCATGTCCAAACTTTGGGACCCCATGGACTGCAGCACGCCAGGCCTCCCTGTCCTTCACCATCTCCTGAAGTTTGCCTAAGGTCATCGCATTGGTGATACTGTCCAGCCATCTCATCCTCTGACACCCTCTTCTCCTTCTGCCCTCAATCTTTCCCAGCATCAGGGACTTTTCCAATGAGTCATCTGCTTGCATCAGATGACCAAAATACTGGAGCTTCAATCACTTAGATTGATTGCTTTTTCATTTTTCAGATCTATCTTTTCTGTAAAGCAAAGTTGGACCTAGTATGTTTTATGTGGATTTATCACACTTATGTTCATGACTATAATACATATACTTAAAACAATATGTTTATTGAATTATACAAAAATAAAAATCAACATTTAAAGTTTAAAAACTGAATAAAGTTCATATATCTATTTAAAAGTCAAAACAATATATAGTTCAAAACAACCAAGTTGTGCATTATAGTGTTAATAATTATAGTGTCTTCAGGATATTTTGCTTGAAAATAAGAAGTTGTTTTTTATGAACTAAGTTTTTTTTTTTTTTCTGATGTGCTAGAACTAACACTGGATTCAGTATTGTATGAAAATTGAAAGCAGATAAGAAATTTAACATGAAGTATTGAGGAATGAAACCAAAAGGCAAAAATTCATCGATGCTACCATATTCTTTTTTCTGATTTATGTTACTTATGAGTTGGATCATACATTTTTATTGGCTTCTAATACACTCTGCTCCTGGAAGGTAATCATGAATCATAGGGACAAACAACAAGGCAAGGAAAATAATGAATAATGAAAACAGAGAGTCTAACAACAAGGAAAAGGCAGAACTGAATATTCTAGCTCCTAAAGAATAGTAAACACATATATCATGAGGAAGAAACACTTGTACTTAAAGATTTTAATAACATTTTCAAGAAGCTGATGCAGGAGGTGTCTCTGATTTAATAATTCTCAAAATTATTTTCATACAGTGTATTTATTTTTGTAGTAAGGCTGACTTTCCCAGTTCAAGAAAGCAGCTGCAGATATAAAACGAAGAAACAAAAATTATTAGTCTGGGCCACCAGCTCTTTTAATCTTGGGGATTAGATTAGAAAGGAACAGAGTAAATGATTATTAGGATCACGGAAGTCTAGAAAAACTGATGGGCTCCACTTCTTATTTAAAGAGTTTCCATGGATTTTGCTTTTCAACATATTTGGGCTTTATTGAAAGCAATTGTCCTATTACTGGAAAATCCATCATTTTTTTTTTTTATTTCTCCCTCTCCCCACATCTCCGTTTTTTGAGAAATGCATGAGATGAAGCAATGCATGGGACGTAATGGGGCAGAACCCAAGTGTGCTGTGAAAGGGAGCAAACCAGAAGGAATGTCGCTCGAGGTCAGCATCCGATGTGTCCATTACTCCTAGATCTGTAAGGTAAGCGGACAGGCAGGACTGCTTGCCTCATGGAGTACCGAGCAAACCTTTGTAAGATGGACACGTGAGAGCATTTGCAATATAAAACTTAATAAGGCGGCATCCGCCGTGCTTCATTTCTATTAACATAGAAGAAGTTTGGTAGTGGTAATAGTATATAGCTTTAGGGTAAATTTACACTATTTCATGGCATTTGTTAAAACTAAGGATTGAAAAGAAACAAGAATATTCTTATGGTCAGTAACATAATACAGAATTTTCACCTAAAAATCATCAGTTTGAATAAGACTATATTTTCAATAATATAAATTTGTCATTTGCAATGTAATTATTTGTCATATACTAACTACCTGGTTAGGTTCTTCATGGAAATAAAATGCCATTATTGAAAGAATAGTACAGCTAAATTATTTTTTCCTTGGTGATAATAATGAATTAATTAAATGCTATATTTGCATGGACTTAGAAACTGACTTTTCATATTTTCTGTATACAAAAGTATATCTATAAAAAAATAAAGCAATTTGAACGTTATTCTATGTAGATTTGAGTATTTCTCTACTCAAAATCCTATTTTCTTCTGGACACAGTTTTGAAAAGTTAGCCTCACTTTGAAATTAATGAATATGTATCAGGAAAATTTGAAAGCAGACTTTCAAATCTGCCAGATGCTTTAATGAAACAGAGAATTTGGTATGTGGGGTAACTTGGGAGAGGGAGATTAGAAACCGTTCTTGTGGGTGGGAAGGCTCACTGTCTCTTTCCTTGATCTCTTTTGACATGCCTGCAGTGAATTTCTCTGATAGCTCAGTTGGTAAATAATCCACCTGCAATGCAAGAGATTATGGTTTGATTCCTAAGTCGGGAAGATCCCCTGGAGAAGGGATAGGCTACCCACTCCAGTATTCTTGGGCTTCCCTTGTGGTTCAGCTGGTAAAGAATCTGCCTGCAATGAGCGAGACCTGGGTTTGATCCCTGGGTTTGAAGATCCCCTGGAGAAGGGAAAGGCTACCTACTCCAGTATTCTGGCCTGGAGAATTTTATGGACTGTATAGTCCATGGATTTGTAAAGAGTCAGACACAACTGAGTGACTTTCACTTTCACAGTGAATTTCTAGAATTGACTCCATACAATACTTTTGCTGTTGTTCAGTTGCTAAGTCATGACCAACCATTTGTGACCCCAGGGAAAGCAGCACGCCAGCCTTCCCTGTTCTTCACCATCTTCTGGAATTTGCTCAAACCCATGTCCACTGAATCAGTGATGCCATCCAATCATCTCATCCTCTGTCATCCCCTTTTCCTCCTGCCTTCAATCTTTCCCAGCATAAGCATCTTTTCCAATGAGTCAGCTCATTGTATCCAGTAGCCAAAGTTTTGGAGCTTCAGCTTCAGTGTCAGTTCTTGCAATGTATTCAGGGTTGATCTCCTTTAGGATGGACTGGCTGGATCTCCTTGCAGTCGAAGGAACTCTCAAGAGTCTTCTCAACACCACAGTTCAAAAGCATCAGTTCTTTGGTGCTCTGCCTTCTTTATGGTCCAACTCTCACATCCATACATGACCACTGAAGAAACCATAACTTTGACTATATGGACCTTTGTCAGCAAAGTGATATATCTGCTTTTTAATACACTATCCAGGTTTGTCATAGCTTTTCTTCCAAGGAGCAAGTGTCTTTTAATTTCATGGCTGCGGTCACCGTCTGTAGTGATTTTGCAGCCCAAGAAAATAAAATCTGTCACGGTTTCCCCTTTATCTTCATCTATTTGCCGTGTACTATGTCGGTTAAGGTATAAGCCGCCTTGCTGTCTAACGCTAATTGTACCCCCAGGTACACACATGCCTGCTTGCACCATTGCTCACAATTTGTTTTGCTCATTTGCACATCTTGCACTGCCCTCCACATCCCTCTCTTTATTGCAAGTCTTTCCCCTCATTTCCCACTTATTTCACTCTTCAGGTTCCACTCCTGCACAAGGGCAATATGCCAACCAAAAATGTTTTTACTCTCCTTGATTTTATTTGCTCCCAGAGAACAGCTAGTTGGGGTCTGGTTAAAAATAAAAAAAGTACTAATAGCCAAAACCAGCAAACCAAACCCTCACATTGATTCTTGCCGATGGTCCTTGATCATGGCCAATTCTAGTGTGGTTGAGCTTATCTGAGTAGGATTAGCTTGGCTATCCCTTGACTACTTGGTGATTTTGCTAGAAATTGTTATCAACTTCAATCTGCCATTTTGCCTCTTGACTTTCTACTTATTTCATGCATCTCACTTTCATGATGAGGATAATCTTTCCATTTCTAACCAAACCTGAAGCTTGTGTGAGAGTTGATCCATATTCTGTCTGCATGGATTTTTAAATCAAATCTTATATTTATTAGTGAGAACTTAAATCATTAAATAGACGAGGTCTAATTGATAAACAGTGTATCTAGAATTTAAGCTAAGCTGTTTAGAATTATTTGTCTGAAGAATTGAAAGGATATACACATATTGTTGGGTTTCCCTGGTGGTCCAGTGGATAAGAATCCGCCTGCCAATGCAGGGGCCGAGGACGAGATAACTGGTCCAGAAAGATACCACATGTGGTGGGGTGACTAGGCTGGGGGCCACAGCTCCTAACCCCCCTTATAGAGCCTGAGAACTAAAACTACCACGTCTGCTTGCTGCAACTACTCAAGTCCAGATGCCCCGAGCTTGAGCTCCACGGCCACCACAATGAGAGGCCGTGAGCCTAGAGGAAGAGCAGCCCCTGCTTCCCGCAACCAGAGAAACCTGCCCGCAGCACCAGGGCCCAGTGCAGCCAAAAAAAATAAACAACGCACTGAATTATAATGCGGTTTCAAAAAAAGAAATATTACAAACATATTGTATATTTTTAAAACCAACAAATGGGCAAGGTCTCTTTTATTCCAAATAAAATTGCAAAAAATCTCATTTTTTCATCGTTATTTGCTTTCAATTATTGCGTGTGTACATGTGAAGTCACTTCAGTCACGTCCAGCTCCTTGTGACCTTATGGAATGTAGCCCTCCAGGCTCCTCTTTTGGTGGAATTCTCCAGGAATCGTTTTTGTTGTTCAGTCACCCAGTAGGGTCCAACCCTTCATGACCCCATGGACTGCAGCACGCCAGTCCTCCCTGTCCCTCACCATCTCCTGGAGTTTGCCCAAGTTCAAGTCCATTGCATCAGTGATGCCGTCCAGCCATCACATCCTCTGACACCCTCTTCTCTCTCTGCCCTCAATCTTTCCCAGCATCAGGGACTTTTCCAACAAGCCATATGCTTGCATTAGATGACCAAAATATTGGAGCTTCAGCTTCAGCATCAGTCCTTCCAGTGAATATTCAGGATTGATGTCCCTTAAGACTGACTGGTTCGATCTTCTTGCTGTCCAGGGGGCTTTCAGGAGTCTTCTCCAGCCCTGCAGTTGGAAGGAATCATTTCTTTGGTGCCTTCCTTCTTTATGGTTCAGCTCTAACAATCTTACTTGACCACTGGGGAGACCATAGCCTTGACTATATGGAACTTTGTCAGCTGAGTAATGTCTCTACTTTTCAACACACTGTCTACTTTTGTCATCACTTTCTTGTCAAGAAGCAAATGTCTTCTGATTTCATGGCTGCAATCACCATCTGCAGTGATTCTGGAGCCCAAGAAAAGGAAATCTGTCACTGCTTCCAAATTTTCCCCTTCTACTTGGCATGCAGTAATGGGGCTGAATGCCATGATCTTAGTCTTCTTTTATATTTAGTCTTAAGCCAACTCTTTCACTCTCCTCCGTCAGCCTCGTCATGAGGCTCTTTAGTTCCACTTCACTTTCTGCCATTAGAGTGTTGTCATCCACATATCTAAGGTTGTTAGTGTTTCTCCCGCCTATCTTGATTCCAGCTTGTAACTCATTCAGCCCAGCGTGTCTCATGATGGGCTCAGTGTGTAGGTTAAACAAACAGGGTGACAGCAGGCAGCCCTGTCCTACTCCTTTCTCGATCTTGAACCAGTCAGTTCTTCCATACCAAGTTCTAACTGTTGCTTCTTGACCTGCATACAGGTTTCTCAGGAGACAGGTAAGATGGTCTGGTATTTCCATCTCTCTAAGAGCTTTCCACACTTGGTCAAGATCCACACAATCCATGGTTTTAGTGTAGTCAATGAAACAAAGATAGATGTTTTTCTGAAGTTCTCTTGCTTTCTCTGCAATCCAGTGAATGTTGACAATTTGACCACTAGTTCCTCTTCCTTTTCTAAACCCACCTAGGACATCTGGAAGTTCTTGGTTTGCATAAATCTGAAGCCTAGCATGCAAGATTTTAAGCATGACCTTACTAGCGTGGGAGATGAGTTCAACTGTCTGAGAGTTAGCACATTTTTTGTTACTACCCTTCTTGGAAATTGGAATGAGGATTGACCTTTTCCAGTCTTGCGGCCACTGCTGGGTCTTCCAGCTTTGCTCACATAATGAAATGCAAAACCTTGATGGCATCATCCTTTAGGAATCTGAATAGTTTTGCTGGAATTTCATCACATCCACTAGCTTTATTAAAGTAATGCTTCTTAAGGCCCACTTGACTTTGCAGTCTAACATCACCATTGCAGCAATCCGGTTCATTAAGACCTTTTTTATACAGTTCTTCCATGTATTCTTTCCACGTCATCTTGATCTCTCCAGTGTCTACTAGGTCTCTACCATTTTTATCCTTTATTGTGCCCGTCTTTGGGCCCCCTTGATGTTCCCAGTTTCCCTGAAGAGCTCTCTAGTCTTTCCCCTTTTGTTGTTTCCTTGTATTATTAAGCACCGTTCATTGAGGAAGCCCTTCTTGTCTCTTCTAGCTATTCTCTGGAACTCTTCATTTAGTTGGATTTGTCTTTCCCTCTCTCCCTCACTTTTCACTTCAATTCATTTTTGTACTATTTGTAAAGCCTCCTCAGACAACCACTTTGCCTTCTTGTTTTTTTCTTTGGGATGGTTTTTTTGCTGCCTCATGTACAATATTATGGACATCTGTCCATAGTTCTTCAGGTACACTGTTAACTAGATCTATTACCTTGAATCTGTTCATCACCTCTACTGCAAATTCATACTGGATTTGGTTTAAGTCATACTTGGCTGGACTAGTGTTTTTCCCAGTTTTCCTTAGTTTAAGCCTGAATTTTGTTATGAGAAACTAATGATATGAGCCACAGTCGGCTCCAGGTCTTATTTTTGCTGACTGGATACAATTTCTCCATCTTTGGCTACAAAGAATGCAATCAATTTGATTTCTGTATTGACCATTTGTTGACATCCGTGTGTAAAGTCGTCCCTTGTGTTGTTGAAGAAATGTATTTGCTATGACTACTGCTTTCTCTCAGGAGAATTCAGTCTCTGCCCTGCTTCATTGTGTTCTCCAAGGCTGAGCTTGCCTGTTATTCCAGGTACATCTTGACTTCTACTTATGCTTTCCAATCCCTGATGATAAACAGAACATATTTTTTAGGTGTTAGTTCTAGCAGGTCTTCTAGGTCTTCATAGAACTGATCAACTTCAGCTTCTTTGGCATCAGTGGCAGGGGCACTGACTTGGATTAATGTGATGTTGAATGGCTTGCCTTGGAAACAAACTGAGAGCATTCTGTCATTTTTGAGGTTGCACCCAAGTACTGTTATTTCAGACTCTTTTGTTGATTATGAGGGCTACTCTGTTTCTTCTATGGGATTCTTGTCCACAGTATTAGATATAATGGTCAGCTGAATTTAATTCAGTACATGTCCATGATAGTTTGCTGACTTCTAGGATGTTGATGTTTATTCTTACCTAGAATCATTGCTGGTGGTGGTTTAGTCGCTAAGTCATGTCCAACTCTTGCGACCCCGTAGACTGTAGCCTGCCAGGCTCCTCTGTCCATGGGATTCTCCAGGCAAGAATGCTGGAGTGGGTTGCCATTTCCTTCTCCAGGGGATTTTCCCCACCTAGGAATCGAACCTGGGCCTCCTGCATTGCAGGCAGACTCTTTACGGACTGAGCTATGAGGGAAGCCCAAGAATCATTACCTGTCCCTAATTTAACATCACTTTATTATTTCTTTTAAACAGCTACTTTGCTGCCTTTTGAATATATACAGTTTTGGTTTTATAATCATTTCATAAAGTCACTAACAGTGAGAATGACCATTTTCAACTATGGTACCACACAGGGAGGCATTGCTCTATGTAAAATTTGAGTACATCCACATTGGGATGTTTTTATCAGATGATATAAATAATAATGCATGGTTGGTCCTGTGATCAACAGAAAGATGAGTTTTAAGTCTTTTAAGTTTAAGATGAGTCAGTAAGTATATTTTAAAATACTATTTTAATAAAGATTATTTTTATATGTAGGTATTCTTGGGTCTGCATATAAAAATTTGGGTCTTAAAAAAAAATTTGGGTCTTTATATACATATTTTAAAAAAGAAGAAAATAAAAATTGTACAGTTACATGCATTTCCAATTCTAACTGTGTTGACCTATTGGAAACAGTAGGCATTTAAGTTATCCATACATTACTATATGCTAAGGTTCTTAGAATTAGTTTCCTTCTTTCTACCTCCTGTTTATATATCATTCTAGTGCTTCCTCCTACTTTTGACAGACTTCAAATTAAGCACCTCAAGCTTCTTTTCTACATTCCCATCGAATAAATTGCACACAATAAACATCAATTTATGTTGTTTAAAATCCTTGATAAAACACAACTCAAATATTTTCAAACCGTATATCTATTCACCATTTTTACGTTGACAATTAAAATAGTTATTATGTGCTTAAAAGTTTCAAAGTATGTAACTTACAGTATAAGGAACATATTAATTTAAAAAGCCTTTTAAGATATTCATTAGAATGGAGATGTTATGTAGATTTAATATCCACATCAATGAATAGTTTTGTGATCAACTTATTTAATAATAAAAATGTCATTATTCCTATGAAAAATGTATGTATTCCTATATAGACATTCCAAATTTCTATTTTTTCTTATGTAACATATTTTGTGATGAAAAAAAAGTTTAGCAATCACCTTATCATACTTTGCAGCACAAGGTTGCATAATATTAAAAAAATTTCATTGAACATGTATGCTCTAAGGATTGCATATTTCCATTTTAATTATCACATGATCCTTAGTACATACTTGATCAAAGCAACATAAATGGATTTAAAATTGTTGGTAAATAACAAAACATTATAAACAGTGAAAATATCAAAATGTTAATTTATCTATTAAAATCTATTATGTCCATAATCAAAATTGCTTATTTTTAGAATAAAGTTGGGACCTACACTTATTTTCTGTTATTGTTCCTATACATGTAATTGATCATATACTTTGCTTACATAAATAAACAAGTGAAAATGTATTTTTGTTATTGAAGTTTACCCAATTTTTAAGCCTCCTTTGACTTACATGCCAATAATCACAATGCCCTATCCTCAAAAATTATCTTAGTGGTCTATCAGCTGACGTATATTTTATTCAATTTTGTTGAAAGCAATAATATAGAACTTTTTGCTCATTTCTTGGCATCATCGTTCGAATGTGAGAGAGTCAATTCCTAGGTAGGTTGATAAGAAGTGTGGGGTCCCCGAGGAGGAGAGAGGGGTCTGGGGCTCTCAAGGAGGAGAAAAGGACAAACGTGTTTTTTTCTTTAAGCCCAGAGCTGATGATCGCACAACAAAACAACTCCTCTTGCTCCAGATTACGTTTTCCCTTAAACTCTGTACTAAGGATTACATAACGACAATATATCCTGCTTGAGGACATGTTTCTCCTTCTCGAGAATCTTCTGACTAATCCTGTCATCTTGAAATGTATGTTGTGGGAGTGGGTCTAGTAAGACCACGACAACCTTGAGGGGTACTTTTGATTTACAGTAATAGCCAGTTGAAAACTATACAGCGCCCTTGCTTAGACCAGCAGGGGGCCTCTCCAACCCCTTCTGATGTCTGTCAGAAGCTTTCTCTTTTCTCTTTCACATTATTAAACTCTGCCACACAAAAGCTCTGGAGTGATCAAGCCTGGTCCCTGGTCCCGAAGCCAAATCCTCTTCTTTAGAGAACACAAATCTGACACCATTCACCTTAAGCTGTCAAACGGAACGTTGGAAACCATAACAGATATTTCAGAGTGTTATTGTTGCTGTTTAGTCACTCAGCGTGTCCAACTTTTTGCAACGCTATGGACCGTAGCCGGCTGCGTCCCTCTGTCCATGGGATTTCCCAGGCAAGAATACTGGAGGGGGTCGTCATTTCCTTCCCCAGGCGATCTTCCCAGCCCAGGGACCAAACCCATGTCTCTTGCATTAGCAGGAACATTCTTTACCACTGAGCCACCTGCGAATACATCCCTGCATTCTATTCAAGGGTAAATATTTGAGGTCTTATTTACACCAATATCATTCTCATTTTTAGGGTCATTGTGCCAAATGGCCAGTTTCCAGACCATGTCTTGTGCAGAGATTTTGAAATCCTTAGCTAATAAATTATTTCTGTGAGCTCCCAGGAGCCTTCACTGGGATCTGCACAGTGGCCGTCACACCTCAGACGGCGGCACTTGCTGTACCCTTCATCTTCCTTCCAGTGAGTACTTCATTTCAATCCACAAAAATTATAATCCAATGACTTCTTTCCCACTCTTGCACTATGAGCTACCATTATCTCACTAATGGCAATGTGGTTATCAGTACAACCACTATATCAGGACAAAAGCAGCAATTTCCATCACTGAAAGTCTATTACATGGAACTATTCCGGAGACCAAGGATTCCATCAGTCAGTGTCTGGACAGGAAAACAGAACCAATTTAGATACTTAAGGCTGAAAAAGGATTTGATGCAAAGTATAATTAATGAAGTATTGCAAAGTATATAAGAGAAAATGAAGAAAGTGGGACTAGAGGAAGAAAGAAGTCATGATGACATTTAAAGATTAGAAAGTTGCTATTACTCCTAAGAAGTGTGTAAGCAGAATGTAAATTTGGTGTTGGGTCAATCAAGAAAATTAAGCAATGTAAGTGAGGTAGAGAGAGATTGTGGTCTTTCTATTAATGCTTAATTTCTATTGAGCAGTCAGGGAGAATTTCTATGCTAAGGAGGCATTTGAGAAAAATCTTAAAAGAAATAATAATTTGAATTTATGGGCAGAGAAATTTTAATAGAAGAACTCTTGTAGTAGAAGCTTGATTGGAATGTTTGAAGAAAAGAAGGGATGGAATGGCTACATTGATGCTACTGAAGGAAAGAAGTGAAAGATGTAGTCAGAGAGGTGGCAAGTGGAAGGAAGGAAGGCAAGGTCATCAAGGCTCCTGGAGGTCAAGGCTGGATCTTTGGATTTTATTCTCAGAGACAGGGAAGAAAAAGGATAGCTCTGAGCAGACGAGTTTCCAAGCAATCTTGACACCCCTGGAATTCGCTTCTTTTTATAATTCTACTTGTATAGACAAGAGTTAGTGATTTTTTTTCTAATGAATAAAAAATCTAGTAAAAGTGACAGGATGCCATTCTGGAATTTTTGAATTTCAAAAGCTTTTGGCTTTCACAATTTGAGAAATCTTGACTACATGAATTCTAAAACAAATCTTGTGTTGTCCATTCCAATTTTCTAGAACAGTCTCTCGCAGATATCTTTGAGGCAGTCCCCACTTTCACTTCACTATTAGAAGTTTCACTATTGCTGGGAACAGTATTCTCAACTGCACTGCTATTTCTCCTCCGTCCCTTATTCTGATTGCTGACATAAGGCTGCTAATTAGTGGGGATGCCTTCCATAAATATCTTATGTCCAGGAAAGGGTCAGGATTTGGGAATGGAAATTATGTTGGAGAGAAGTTTCTAGACTTCTTCAGCATGAAAGTATAATCTATCCATCCCAAATGGCATGTTTTGGCATCTGTGAATTCCCCAAGGGAGCCCTTTCCTTTGAAATGAAGACTTCAGCATTTGTATAAATTGCGAAGACTAAACCAAAGTTGCTGAGCTCACAGTTGCTGAGCTCACAGTTCTATTAAGGGTGCTGTCAGAGCACTAAAAAGAATCACCAAAAGCTTTTTATTACTACCCCAGATATGTCAGAAACTGTAACATTACTTAGCTACTAAATAAAATAATAATAATAAGATTTAATAAATAGTTTACTTAGAACCTTTGTCACAAATCTGACTTATCTATGGATCTGTTTATATTACAGATATTTGTACATTTTCCTGACTTCTAATTTTGTCCCTTCACATATCTTTACCTCAAAAACTTAATTGTGAAGCTTCATTTCATCTCCAAATTCTTGTTAAGTGTGAAGTTATACAAGGGACCCCTCATAGAAACCAGTTGTGCATATTTAAGCCAATATTAATGCCAACAATGTGCATTATTAGGACAGGATCTCATTTAAGTAAGAAAATTACTGCTGTTGTGTAAATATTTTTGTAATTTCTTTGATAAATAAACAACAATAAGAAGCATTTTCTTCTTGAGATAATTGTGCTCTTTTGTGGGAGTTTCCAGGTGTTTCCTATTAGTTTTTACAATATTCTTCATATCCTCTTGACATGAAATTCTGTCTTTTAGAGAAATATCTAGAAATATTGCAATGTTAGTTATTTAACAGATAGCTTGTCTCCTACCTTTACTTTGTGATCAGAACTCCCACCCACATCTCTGTGGTTTCACTGAGAGCAAAGATGTTCAACATGAGAAACTTCACTCCCTGCTCCTTTGAGCTGTAGTTTATCATTTTAGTTTAGTTATTTAACCCAACAGTAGACTAGAGAGGATGGTCTTCGACAGAGTCTGTATCAATTCAGGAGTCATCTAGGTGGCTCATCACATATTAGCTCGGGCGCTCTTGGAAGACAGTTTTGGGCATGTGTATAAATAATAAACCTGTTGTGTAGTAAGGAAGTAGAATAAAATAGTCATTGGTGGTGAAGAAATTTTAAGAAGTGGTGGGGATGAAAATGAAAAGAAGAAAAAAAACGAAGCAGGAGGGAAATATTTGATTCTTCCACAGTGCTTACTCCTGGAGTTCCTGTTCTTGAATTACATGAGTTAGTGGAATATCTTTGTGCCACTATATACATTTCTGTATTACATCAGCCATTTTTCTCATATTTACAATCACCAGTTAACTAATTCAATAGCAAAAAAAAAAGGTTTAGCATCAAGGAAAATAGTGATGATCTCTTGGAATATTATATAGCTTTATAGTTTTCAATAGCTGACACTTCGCACATAAACTCACTTTAAATTTAGCTTCCTAGTATTGTTCTAACAAGTCTTAATTTTATTATCTGAAAATTTAAATATGTTTAGATGTAGATAGATTAGCACATATTTGCACAAAGTAAAAAGCAGATTTTAAATGTTTATAATATACACACCTAACTTTCTAACAGCTTTATAGAGAAATATTTCACCAACTATAACTGTACACTTCAGTATTTTAAGTAAACATATAGGTTCATATGACCTTCAGCTCAGCTTAGTGTTAGAAGATTTTCATCAGCCCTAAAATTTCTTTCTTGATTGTGCCTCTCTACACAAACCAAATTTCAAAAATGACTATCATTTTACATTACACCTGTGATGTGTGATGGTTTCAATTTTTCCACACCGTCACAAGCAGATGGAATGCTTATTTGTGTGTGTATGCAAATATATATACATATATATTCATACATGTATATATGTCAATATATATCTCCAATATAGTGAAATGTGTACTGGTATCTCATTGTGATTTAAACTTGCATTTCCCTAATAAATTAAAGCATCTTTTCATGTGCTATTAATGATATAGATGATTTTTTCAAGATGTTTATTTTATTCTTTTGTCTATTTTAATTGTTTTCTGTCCTCTACTTATTAATTTGTGTTATACATTCTGAATATAACTCTTTTATCATACACATGATTGCAAATATTCTTTTCCAGTTATTGTCTTTTTTACCATCTTATTGATGTCTTTGAAGCACAAATTTTAATTTTGATAAAGTCACACAAGTTATTTTTTTAAGTGTTTTGGATCATGTCTGATGACATCTTTTTGGCCAAATCCAAGGATTCAAAGATATTTTCCTATGTTTATTCTAGAAGATTTATGGTTTTAGTTCTTATATTTAATATTACTATCTATTGGAATGAGAACTTTATTTCTAATCTCTATTATGATTTGAGGTGAAGAATAATGTCTCTTTTTGTCATGTGGATATCCAAATGGTCCCACCTATTTGTGGAGGAGAATATTCTCCAGTTGAATTAATTCTGTACTCTTGTTGCAAAGTATTTTTAGACCCTAATTTTAATATCTCTACTACTGGCCAATATCATACCTCATTACTACATCTTTATAATGAATTTTAAAATAAAATTTGCAAATCATGCCATATTTTTTATTTCCCAAATTGCTTGATAATTGTAAGTTTATGCATTTTGACATAAATTATAACATAGCCTAAGAAAAAGAAACCTACTTGATTTCAATATGGCTTGATTTAGACTATAGATTAATTTAAAGAGAATCATCATCCTGCTGAAATTGAGTATTTTAATGCATCATCATGGTACGTTTTTATATTTACTTCTAACTTTCAAATTTCTCTCACCAACATTTTGTAATTTTTGCTAAAGTTGTACTTCAGTGTGTTCTTATTTTTCATGTTATTGTTAAAAGAATTATCTTCTAAATTTTATTGACAGCTTTTTTCCTAAGTATATAGAAAAGATGCTGATTTTTATGCTTATCTTGCATCCTGTGGATTGCTAAAACATCTCTTATTTGTATGTGTGTATGGGGGGTGTGTGCGTTCCACGGACTTTTCCACATGAGATTGAGGTATTTACAAATGAATCAGTTTTGCCTTATTTCTAATCTGTATTGTTTTAATTTCTCGAACCTCGAGTACAATTACGACTAGAAGTGAAGAAAGCAAAGTCTTCCCAATGTTGGGAGAAAAGTATTGGCCTTTCACTCTTGACCACTGTGTCAGCCACGGACCTCCAGGTGTCTTTATCAGGATACGGAAGTGTCCTTACTCATTGTATGTTAAGAGTTTTCATTAAAACCTGCTTTAAATTTTGTTCTAATGCTTTTTCTTTAAACACTAAGGTGAAAATTTTGTTTGAATGTTTTATTGTATTAATATGATCCTTTACATGTTAAACCTTTACATGATCATCCTTTACATGATCCTTTATATGTTAAACCAATCTTGAATTACTGGGATAATCTCCACTTGGTTAAACTGTGGAATAATTTCTATGTTAGTGTGATCTTTTTAAAATCTTTATGAATATTGTTGGATATATTTTCACAAGAGTTTTTCATCTATAAGCTTTCTTTCTTGAAAAGTCTTAGTCTAACCTTAAAATCAAAATAATACTGGCCTCATAGAATGAGAAGTGGTTTAGTTTTTGTTTTATAAAGATTTTATGAACTGAAATATTTCCTTCTTTACGTATTTGATAAAATTTCCTCACTTACTTGTATCTAACCATGGATTTCTTTGTATGTATGTTGACTGGGAGGAGAGAAAAAGATTTTCTAAATACTAATTCTATTTGTTGTTGTATGTATTCAGATTACTTTTCCTCTTGCCTTACTTTTGGTCATAAATATTTTTCTAGGCATTTCCTCATCATGTAAATTGCTAAATTTGTTGAAATAAATTTACTTGACATCCAGGTGATTCACCTTGATATCACTTTTACTCTGCTGCCCAGTCCTGGAGGTGTATCAGTAGCTAAGTGGAGCACATATGGTTTGGAAAATCATGGAGGACGGGAGCTCATAACACAGGGATGAGAGCCTGGCATTCCCCAGTAAGTCAGTAACTGAGGCGGGCAGAGGCGATTGCGAGCTGAGCGTGCTTTGCATCCAGAGTGGGTGGCAGAGGAGGATATGATAGCAGCCAAGCACTTGATTAGCAGCGATGGAGTGTGCTAAAGTTTATCATTTTATTCCTCCTGTCACATAACCATGCACCATTAACCTAGGGGAAACGGTCACCATCATCATCTGGGAACAGTTTCCAGAATTCTTTGAAGTAGAGTATATGTTTGTTTCACGCAATACTACAAGAACCAGACCCAAAATTATTTCAGTTTTAAACTTAAGTCAAATCAACCCCCTGAAACCAAAGTCAAGAAACTAGACATTACTTTGGCACATATTAATTTGGGTCACTTTTCTAATAGGCTTCAAAAATCTTTTAAACTGTTTGCTGTAATGCTGACATCAGGTAATACTGAGCAAGCTACTAAAGAACCTTATTTAACAAGCAAATATGATCATGGAGTTTACAACACTGTTTTTTTCACATTTGGGAATTAAAAGAAATGTGAGTAAGTCAAAACCTAAGTCATTAAGTCATAAAATGCTAATGACAGACTTCCAGACAACCACACCATAGTCTTTACTAGTTGGCGTATCATTAACTCTGGAATACTTTAGCAGAATGATCCTGGTCTGTTTAATTTTGCAGGTAACACACAAATTCAAATCTATGGTTTTAGAAGCATGACTTCCTAGAAAATATTATTTATGCTATGCAATTATTCTAACATCAGATTTAGATAGCTTATGGTAGAAATAATTCGCATTTGTGTATTGGTGTTCTCACATATAAACTTAAAGATCTCATGTTAAATCAGGATCAAAATGAATCTTAATACTATCAAAAGAGTATTTTAATTAGCATTAGTAGTCTAAAACCTCTTAATGTCTCTGTCTCTCTGCCTTTCTATATCCTTAGAATTATTAGTAAATTCTAATGTTGTAGTTGAACATCTCAGTCATGTCTGACTCTTTGCAACCCAATGGACTATACAGTCCATGGAATTCTCTAGGCTAAAATAATGGAGTGGGAAGCCTTTCCCTTCTCCAGTGAATATTCCCAACCCAGGGATTGAACCCAGGTCTCACACATTGCAGGTGGATTTTTTACCAACTGAGCCACAGGGGAAGACCAAGAACACTGGAGTGGGCAGCCTCTCCCTTCTCCAGCAGGTCTTCCCGACCCAGTAATTCAACCAGGGTCTCCTGCATTGCAGGCGGATTCTTTACCAGCTGAGCTATCAGGGAAGTCTCTAGTAGTGTGTATGTTCCCAAATTTGAGAATATGATTTTACAGTCTATCTCTACATGTTTTCTTGACAATCCAGTACTTAAAATTGTTTCCAAAACCTATGTGGATATTTTTATCCACATTTTAAATGTATACAATACTATAGAGTCAGATTGTATTTAATTTATATATTTTAAAGATTTAAATAAGCAAAAGTTTCAAAATTGAATATCAATATCTTTTTAAAAATGATATTTTAATTATTATTATCCTAGAATCTTACGCTGCTGCTAAGTCACTTCAGTCGTGTCCGACTCTGTGTGACCCCATAGACGGCAGCCCACCAGGCTCCCCCGTCCCTGGGATTCTCCAGGCAAGAACACTGGAGTGGGTTGCCATTTCCTTTTCCAAATTTTATGCTATATTCTAGCAAATAACATGAATGAAATGCATATTAAAGTTATTCAAAAGCATTTGGTTAACTTGTGCTACATTTAACATTTTTATATTGCTCAGTAGGAGTTCTAACAGAATTCTCAAAGTTAACAGCATCTTTTCCCAGTGTTTGTTATTCATCTTACTTTCCAGGACTCAAAAAGATAAATCTAGTAATTCATTGTTTTAGTTTATGGACCTCTATGAGCTAAAAACTTAAAAATGGGCTTCACACTATTTTCAAAATTTCTAAAAGGCAGAATGATAGAAACTTTCTTTTCTAAATATCAAGTGATTTTGCTTTTGACTAGGTGGTATCAGTTGGGTAAAGTTACATTTTTTACTTTGTGTTATTTGGAAGCTCTGATTGGTATTTAAAAAAAAAAAGTTAAGAATATAGCATAGCATTTTCAAATCTGAGTATGCATTAACCTGGAAATACCACAAATTTTGAGGAACATATTCTGCTATAAAATCCTAATTTTGAAAAACAAATCAGTGAAACTAAAGAAAAGCAAATACAGTGAGTATGCATACCCAAGTATGACTATTCTCTATGTATCTATGTTTGCAAATGCTTTCATAAGCTTATACAAAGGAATTGAGATTTCATAATAAAATATTGATCTTCATTACTGCAATAGAGTAATATTGCGGGAGAAAAAAGAGGAAAACTTAAACTATCTTTTAATTAAATCTTTATGTATTGTTTGATTTTTATAATCAGCAGGAATTATTACCTTTGTGAGCAAAAGGTATTTAAGAAAAATATGGAAATAATAAAAAGGAGCCTTTATTTATGAAAAATTTTGGCCATCAGTAGCATATTTCTGTATCTAAATCACTAAGTTCCAGGACTGGAAAAAGATTTAAATGCATAAAACAATGTTTCTTTGGAACTGTGGAGCATGGCATTTTCTATCAAGTTTTTCAAATGAATTATGCCAACCAGCAAAAACATGGCTCAAATGGCTTATCTTTAAAATAAAAAGTAATTTTCCTCCACTTGCTGTTCATCATAATGCCTTTTCCTCTCTTGAAATAATTACAGGAAATAGGAATGTTTTTTGTCTCTCTTGTTTTCAGCATAGGCCTCTTCATTTGTCTTACTTTGTATCAGGAAAATTTCCCATAGAGCTCTGCATAATAGTTCAATATTAACTCAGACTTTTCTCCAAATTTGCTTTCCTCTATTCAGTATCTTGGGACATGCTGGCAATGTATTTTGCTCTCCAAGAGCTCAAATCTGTCTTTCTGGAGAATAGGAATTATTCCATTTTCATCTTTGTGTTAATAGCAGGTATCACACACACACAAAATGTAGATTTATGGGGTGCTTTTTTGTGCCAGACATTAACTGTTTTCCTGTATTTTCATTGATTCTTCAAACAAACCTGCTTAGGCAATATTATTATCCCCATTCATCAGTTAGGAAACTTAAGGCCAGAGAAATGGTTAAAGGGCATTTTTAGTTACACAGTGTAATATGGAGGCAAAAACTAAACCCAAGCAGTTTGATGCCAAAGGTATATTCTCCACATTGTTGTTTAGTCATTTTGTCCAACTCTTTCGCAACCCCATGGACTGTAGCCTGCCAGCCTCCTCTGTCCATGGGATCTCCCAGGCAAGAATACTGGAGTAGGCTGCCATTTCCTTCTCCAGGGGATCTCCCAGCCCCAGGGATCGAATCTGCATGTCCTGCACTGGTGGGCAGATTCTTTACCACTGAGCCTCCTGGGAGGCCAATGCTATGTACACTCTTACTCGAATTCTATTAAAAACGTAACATGAAGACTGAAAGCAAAGACAAGGAGACACATTACTGAGAGCACAATGGCTACTGCCAATAAGATTAACAAAACATCCTCTGTGGTGATTACAAGAATGTTGGCTTATTTCTAAACTCCATAGATGTAAAATGTTCTTTACTCAGACTCCGCAGCATATTTTTAAAGTTATGACCTTTAAGTAAAACCAATATATAGTTTTTTCTTAACTGAATCTGTTATCTGGAATTTCTAGCATTAGAGATTTAATTTAATTTTTTTGAGTACACATACTCTGTATGGAATAATAACTAAAAGTAATTGAATTGTGTTTGCTTTACTCGATTCATATGTATATGGTTTGTTTACCTGCTGTGATGCTGTGATTTAAAACAAAGAAGATATATTTAGATTTATAGTCCTCTTTTCTGGCACAGGTCTCCTAAGGTCTTTGAAATTTCTTATGTGAGAGTGATAAACCTATCATTTGTTATATTAATGAAGTTACTTCTGGAATGCTAACATGTCACATAATGATGGGGGCAGACCACCAGATGAATCAACTGTGTGATTAGAGGCTTGGAGCTTTCAGACCAGTTCCCCTGGTCCCCAGGAAGGGCGGGAGGGATGGAGGTTGAATCACTCTCCGATGGCTAATGATTTAATCAATTATGTCTATGCAATGAAGCCTCCATAAAACCACAAAAAGACTGAGTTCAGAGAGCGTCCAGATTGGTGAACACAAGGAAATTTGTGGAACCAGGCATTCCTAGAGAGGGCGTGGGAGCCCCTTCCCACATACCTCACACTATGCATCTCCTCTGCTTGGCTATTGCTGCGTTGTATCCTTTTATAATAAATCAGTAATCCAGGGACTAAATAAGTATTTTAAGTCCTATGAGCCACACTAGACCCCCAGAGAAAGGGGTCTTGGGAACTTCCGGCTAATACCTGGGCAGAGAGATGTGCATATAACAGCCTGGGCTTGCAACTGATTGAAGTACAGAGGGTGGTGGGGTGGGGTGGTGAGGCTGGTGGGGTGGGGTGGTGCAGTCTTGCAGCTCTGAACTCTTAATCTATGGAATCTGACGCTATCTCCAGCTGATGTCCCAAGAACTGCTTGTGGGAGGTGTGAGGAAACCACCCCCACAATCACCCCCACAATATTTTAAAATTGGTTGCAGAACATAGAAGACCTGCTTATATAATTCCCTTACTCAGCTATGATCTTCACGTTTGAACATGTGATCTTAGATACCATGGATAATACCTACTTATCCATATCCTGTCCATCTTTAGTCTAAAAAATGTACATATATGTACCTGCTGTGCTGTGCATAGTCACTCAGTCGTGTCCCACTCTTTGCGACCCCATGGACTGCAGCCCACCAGGCTCTTCTGTCCATGGGGATTCTCCAGGCAAGAATACTGGAGTGGGTTGCCATGCCCTCCTTCAGGGGATCTTCCCAACCCAGGGATCAAACCCAGGTCTTCCACATTGCAGGTGGATTATTTATGTCTGAGCCACCAGGGAAGCCCAAGAATCCTGGAGTGGGTAGCCTGTCCCTTCCTCACATATACACATCTATACACACATAAACATATATTACATTATGGTAGATATGTATATTAGAATATGCTATGAGTAAAGATAATTTCCGAAGTAATCCATTGAGGTAGAGTTATCTGAGATACCGCAAAGATGAGGAAAAGGTAAGTTGTTAAATTCATTTCTTTTGGAAAACTTCAAATTGAGGTGATCACAAAAACCTCTGCAGGCGCTGTGGGCTCTTCTCCTCTGTGCTGAGCTAGGCTGCTGAGTCGTGTCCTACTCTTTGCGACTCCACGGACTGTAGTCCACCAGGTTCCTCTGTCCATGGAAGCTTCCCAGCAAGAGCTGGGAGGAAGCAAACACAAAATGCATAGTGCAGACGCATACAATAATCTTTTGAATACATCATTGTTTAGTTTTCATTTTTTTTAAGGTAGAGAAGAGCAGAAAGAAGATCTAAATTCACAAATGGTGACTACTCAGCATAGTCCAACCTTTCAACATTCAATAGTTGTCTTGTTTTAATCCAATGAAAATGTGTGTTTATAACACAGGAAACTCATTAAACCCTATCAGTTCTTATATCATCATCCACTAACAATAATTCAATTATGCTCCCAGCTGAAACCTAAAATGCTGTGCTTGTATATACATTTTTGGGGGATGAGGGAAGTAAGATAATACATTTACATTAAACATAATTGTTACTGCCTCTACTTCCATGATCAGAACAGTTCGTTTGAATCAAAAATCATGACAGCCCTCCTGACTTTTTATGTGAAAGAGAAGAGACTTAACCAAAAAAAAAAAAAAGATATAACAGTAAAGGTATACTGCAAACCCTAACACAAGAGAGTAAAGTGTTTTTGATTGTCTTTTTGAATTTAATTCAATTCTTTGGGAATTGAAAACAATGCATTTTATAGGGTAATAGTAGCATGAAATGGGTTCTTTGGTTTGCTCCAGTAAAGAGATAAAATCTGGAATGACAGTGGAAATGAGCATTCTCTGATTAATGTATGTAATAGTTTATAGTCATTTCAAAGCCTCATCTTATATTTGAACTTAACAAATAGTCAAATTAAGTGGGACTGTACATCTTGTCGGGGGTGAATCTGCAATTCTCTCGAGGATTTTCGTCATCTCCTCCCACCATGGTACTTGTGTCTCTCGATGTCAACTGCTATCAATGAAGGAGTCATTCCAGACAATCTATTCAGAATGCATGTGCACATATATGTGTGTGTGCACACAACAATTTCTAGAACTGGCAAAATAAAAGAGTAGGCTTTTTGCTAACACATAGACTGAGGTACATGCTGTCTAAGACTATCTGCAGCCTAAAATCTAGCACAGGTCTCAAGGAGTTAGCCATAGTACAGAGTAATTACCTATGTACTCTTAGAGAGTCTGAGTGTTTCCCTAGTTTGAGTACATAGTCAGTGTAGCAGATAGGAACTGATCTTTCTGAGGAGACTTTGGCAAAAGAGTCACATAATATACCTCTAGCAGAGTTTCAGGATCTCTGACTTCAGGCTATACCACAAAGCCATAGTCATCAAAACAGCACGGCGCTGCAGAAAAACAGAAATATAGATCAACAAATTAAGATGGAAAGCCCAGAAATAAACCCACACACAGTGGGCAATTAATCTATGACAAACAAGGCAAGACTATACAGTGGAGAAAAGATAGTCTTTTCAATAAATGGTTTTCAGAATACTTGACAGCTACATGTTTAAAAAAAATTAAGCAAGAACATTCTTTAAAAATGTACACAAATATAAACTCAAATGGATTAAAGACCTAAATGTAAGATTGAATACTATAAAACTCTTAGATGAAAACATATGCAGAACACTCTGACACAAATCAGAGTAGTTATCTTTTTTGATCTATCTCCCAAAGTGATGGAAATAAAGACAAAATTATACAAATGGGATAGAATTAAATTCAAAAGTTTTCACCTAATGAAGGAAAGCATAAGCAAAAGAAAGAGACAACCCACAGAATAGTAGAAAACGTTTGTAAACTATGTGATCAAAAAGAGATTAGACACCCAAAGTTATAAATAGCTCATCTGGCTCAATATCAAAAAACCAAGAAACCCAATCAATAAATGGGCAGAAGACGTAAAGAGACATTTCTCCAAAAAAAGACATACAGATGGCCAAGAGGCACATGAAAAGATGCTCAATATCACTTTTCATTCAGTTCAGTTCAGTCGCTCAGTCGTGTCTGACTCTTTGGGACCCCATGAATCGCAGCATGCCGGGCCTCCCTGTCCATCACCAACTCCCGGAGTTTACTCAAACTCATACCCATTGAGTCGGTGATGCCAGCCAGCCATCTCATCCTCTGTCGTCCCCTTCTCCTCCTGCCCCCAATCCCTTCAAGCATCAGGGTCTTTTCCAATGAGTCAACTCTTCGCATGAGGTGGCCAAAGTACTGGAATTTCAGCTTCAGCATCAGTCCTTCCAATGAACACTCAGGACTGATCTCCTTCAGGATGGACTGGTTGGATCTCCTTGCAGTCCAAGGGACTCTCAAGAGTCTTCTCCAACTCCACAGTTCAAAAGCATCAATTTTTTGGCACTCAGCTTTCTTCACCATCCAACTCTCACACCCATACATGACCACTGGAAAAACCATAGCCTTGACCAGATGGACCTTTGTTGGCAAAGTAATGTCTCTGCTTTTTAATATGCCATCTAGGTTGGTCATAACTTTCCTTCCAAGGAGTAAGCATCTTTTAATTTCATGGCTGCAATCACCATCTGCAGTGATTTTGGAGCCCAGAAAAATAAAGTCAGCCACTGTTTCCACTGTCTCCCCATCTATTTCCCATGAAGTGATGGGACCAGATGCCATGATCTTAGTTTTCTGAATGTTGAGTTTTAAGCCAACTTTTTCACTCTCCTCTTTCACTTTCATCAAGAGGCTTTTTAGTTCCTCTTCACTTTCTGCCATAAGGGTGGTGTCATCTGCACATCTGAGGTTATTGACATTTCTCCCGGCAATCTTTATTCCAGCTTGTGCTTCTTCCAGCCCAGTGTTTCTCATGATGTACTCTGCATATAAGTTAAATAAGCAGGGTGACAATATACAGCCTTGACGTACTCCTTTTCCTATTTGGAACCAGTCTGTTGTTCCATGTCCAGTTCTAACTGTTGTTTCCTGACCTGCATATAGGTTTCTCAAGAGGCAGGTCAGGTGGTCTGGTATTCCCATCTCCTTCAGAATTTTCCACAGTTTATTGTGATCCACACAGTCGAAGGCTGTGGTGTAGTCAATAAAACAGAAATAGATGTTTTTCTAGAACTCTCTTGCTTTTTCAATGATCCAGTGGATATTGGCAATTTGATCTCTGGTTCCTCTGCCTTTTCTAAAACCAGCTTAAACATCTGGAAGTTCTTGGTTCACGTATTGCTGAATCCTGGTTTGGAGAATTTTGAGCATTACTTTAATAGCATGTGAGATGAGTGCAATTGTGCAGTAGTTTGAGCATTCTTTGTGATTGCGTTTCTTAGGGATTGGAATGAAAACGGACATTTTCCAGTCCTGTGGCCACTGCTGAGTTTTCCAAATTTGCTGGCATATTGCGTGCAGCACTTTCACAGCATCATCTTTCAGGATTTGAAATAGCTCAACTGGAATCCCATCACATCCACTAGCTTTGTTCATAAGTGGTGCTTTCTAAGGCCCACTTGACTTCACATTCCAGGATGTCTGGCTCTAGGTGAGTGATCACACCATTGTGATTATCTGGGTCATGAAGATCTTTTTTGTACAGTTCTTCTGTGTATTCTTGCCACCTCTTCTTAATATCTTCTGCTTCTGTTAGGTCCATACCATTTCTGTCCTTTATTGAGCCCATTTTTGCATGAAATGTTCCCTTGGTATCTAATTTTCTGGAAGAGATCTCTAGTCTTTCCCATTCTGTTGTTTACCTCTATTTCTTTGCATTGATCACTATGGAAGGCTTTCTTTTTTCTCCTGGCTATTCTTTGGAACTCTGCATTCAAATGGGAATATCTTCCTTTTTCTCTTTTGCTTTTTGCTTCTCTTCTTTTCACAGCTATTTGTAAGACCTCCTCAGACAACCATTTTGCCTTTTTGCATTTCTTTTCCATGGGGATGGTCTTGATTCCTGTCTCCTGTACAATGTCAGGAACCTCCGTTCATAGTTCATCAGGCTCTCTGTCTGTCAGATCTATTCCCTTAAATCAAGGGCTTCCCTGGTGGCTCAGAGGTTAAAGCATCTGCCTGCAATGTGGGAGACCCGGGTTCCATCCCTGGATTGGGAAGATCCCCTGGAGAAGGAAATGGCAACCCACTCCAATATTCTTGCCTGGAGAATCCCATGGACGGAGGAGCCTGGTGGGCTACAGTCCATGGGGTCGCAAAGAGTCTGACACAATTGAGTGACTTCGCTTCACCTACTTCTCATTAGAGAGATGCAAATCAAAACTACAGTGAGATATTACCTCACACCAGTCAGGATGGCCACCATCAAAGACATCTATAAGCAATACATTTTAGGGAGGGCCTAGAAAAAGGAGAAGCCACCTGTACTGCTGCTGGGAATGTAAATTGGTGCAGCCACTATGGAGAACAGTAGGGAGGCTCATATAATCCAGAAATCCCACTCTGGGTGTGTATTTGGAGAAAGGCACATTTCAAAAACATACACACACCCCAGTGCTCATTGTTCACAGGTTACAGTCACCAAGACATGGAAACAGCCTAAATCTCCATTGACAGATGAACGTGGTGTGGTCACAGGTACAAGGGAAAAGTGCTCAGTCACCAAAATAGGAAATCACGCTACTGGCAGCAGCATATATGGACCTAGAGATTGCCATCCCGAGTGAACATACTGCAAATGGAAGTTGCAATTTAATGTCTCTACTCTTTGAACATATAGATCAGCAACATTGATAGGGAAGACCTATGGCTCAGATGGTAAAGAATCCACCTGCAATGCAGGAGACCTGAGTTTGAACCCTGGGTCGGGAAGATCCCCTGGAGGAAGGCATGGCAACCCAATCCAGGATTCTCACATGGAGAACTCCATGGACAGAGAAGCCTGGCGGGTTATAGTCGATGGGGTCACAAAGAGCCAGCCATGACTGAAAAACTAACACATGCACACACAACATTGACAACCCCTGGGATCTTGTTAGAATTGAAGAATCTCAGGATAAAGACTAGTGACGGAAACCACTGATTCATAGGCACATTACCATATTAACATTGGAGAGTATCTAATAATTTATTGCCTTTTATTTAACCGCCTATTGAGTTCAGGCTTTAGTTAAAACACTTAGAAGGCCCATAATCCTCAGTCATTCCCAACCCACAGGTATAAGAGATAGAAACAGACTAAGTCGTCATAGATCATCACGATTTTTATTTGCCCTTGCTCTATGTCCCAGGCTTCCCAAGTGGTGCCAGTGGTAAAGAACCTGCCTGCCAACTTAGGAGACACAAGAAATGCGGGATCGGTCCCTGGGTTGGGAAAATCCCCTGGTGGAAAGCGTGGCAACCCACTCCAGTATTCTTGCCTGGAGAATCCCATGACAGAAGAGCCCGATGGGCTATGGTCCATAGGGTTGCAAAGAGTCAGGCATGACTGATGCGGCTTAGCACGCACTCCATGTAGTATTTAGGGCCAACACATGCTTCGCTGACTCACCACCGCCTTGGAGACCACGGTGTCGCTACAGCACCTAACCGCCTCAGCTATCCGCTCTCCTTTCGCTTGGCTGTCCATCTGTATTTCATCTCATTCCATGATGCGGATGGTCCATAGTTCTCCATGTTCCCCAGCTGATAAGTTATCCACGCAACTCTTCATATATGTAAGATCTCAGTTTCAAATGTGTTGGGTCTGTTTCTTGGGCCAGTGATAATGTCAATGACTTTATGGGTCAGGGTGCCAAGAGTAAAAGTGTTCCTACAGAAGAGGTGATTCAAAGGGGATAGCGAGGGGATCACTTCTCAGAAGTGTTGGCAGGGTGAAAGGAGAGCAACAATGTATGATGAAGCAGCCAGGGGAAGGAGCAACCTCTACCTGCCGCCACTTTATACCAGAGGAGACAGGTGAGGGAGAAGTTACCAGCCCCTGATCTCACCCCAGAGACGAGCAGACACTGCATACCTATTGCTGACCAAGACTGAGGCATCACAGTAAATGGATGATCCTTTCTTCCTCTGACCTCCTACTGTGCGAACCACTGACTCATTCTGACAAAAATAAGACAGCAAGTTTTTTTCTTTTTCTTTAAATATAGCTTTAAGTTTTTAAAGTAGTCAAATATCCAGTTCAGTGTTCAAACATCCTTATCTCGATAACTTTGACACTTAGGGAAGGTTATACAAGATTTCATTTATCAAACCCTTCATTTCTTAATTTTCTTGTTGAAGTATACTTGATCTATAACATTGTGTTAGTTTCAGATGTATAGCAAACTAATTCAGTTACATATACATTTTTTCAGATATTTTTACCCACATAGCCATACAGTAGTTTTCCTTGCTGGTTATCTATTTTATATAGTGCAGTGTGTATATGTTTGGAGAAGGAAATGGCAACGCACTCCAGTATTCTTGCCTGGAGAATCCTAGGGACAGGGGAGCCTGGTGGACTGTCATCTATGGGGTTGCACAGGGTTGGACACGACTGAAGTGACTTAGCAGCAGCAGCAGTGTGTATATGTTAATCCCAAACTCCTAATGTATCCCTCCTTTCCTTTCTGCTTTGGTAACCACGTTTGTTTTCTGTATCTGAGAGAATATTTCTGTTTTGCATATAATTTCATCTGTATAATTTTTTTAGATTCTTTTAGAGAAGTCATATGGAGAAGGAAATGGCACCCCACTCCAGTATTCTTGCCTGGAGAGTCCCATGGACAGAGGAGCCTGGCGGGCTGCAGTCCGTGGGGTCGCTCAGAGTTGGACACAATTTAGTGACTAAACCACCACCACCAGTGATGTCATATGTTTATTCTTTCTCTGTCTGGCTTACTTCACTTAGAATGATACTCTCTAGGCCCATCCACGTTGCTGCAAATAGCATTATTTCATTCTTTTTTATGTCTGAATAATGCTCATTTATACATGCATATATGTGTATGTATGTATGGAGAAGGCAATGGCCCCCACTACAGTACCCTTGCCTGGAAAATCCCATGGATGGAGGGGCCTGGTGGGCTGCAGTCCATGGGGTCACGAAGAGTCAGGCAGGACAGAGCGACTTCCCTTTCATTTTTCATTTTCTCGCATCGGAGAAGGAAATGGCAACCCACTCCATTGTTCCTGCCTGGAGAATCCCAGGGATGGGGGGGCCTGCTCACGCAGCCCTGTGGTGATAACCACCTGGCGAGGACCTGAGGCTCCTTCCAACAACCATTACCAGCTCTCAGTCTCCTGAATGAGCCATCTTGGAAGCAAAGTCTCCAGCCCCAGTCAAGCCTTCAGATGACTGCATCCTTAGCAAGTATCTTGAATGCAACCTCGTGGGAGACCCTGAATTAGAATAGCTCAGCTAAGTGTCTCCTAAATCCCTGACCTACAGAAACGACCATTGTTTCACACCCTAAGTTTTGGAGTAAGTTTTCTGCACAGCAGTAGATAACTGATACAAGTGTGTAACAGATCTTGCTGCTGCTGCTGCTAAGTCACTTCAGTCGTGTCTGACTCTGTGCAACCCCACAGACGGCGGCCCACCGGGCTCCCTGAAGTGACTTAGCAGCAGCAGCATATATCTTCTGTACCCACTCATCTGTCAATGGACAGTTTGGTTGTTCCCATGTCCTGCCTATTGTCAATTGTGCTACAATGGACATCAGATTGCATATATCTTTTCAAATTATGGTTTTCTCCAGATATATACCCAGGAATGGGATTGCAGTAACTCTAGTTTTAGTTTTTTAAGGAACCTCCATACTGTTCTCCATCGTGGCTGTAGTAATTTACACACCCAACAACAGTGCATGAAGGAGGGTTCCTTGCAAGGTTTTTCCCTCAAGGCACAGATCATGGAATAAGTACAAGGTAGATAACTGTGGAGAGTGAATCTAGAAGTGCTAAATACAGAGTATCCAATATAAATTATACCTATCCTGGTACGTATTCATTTATTGTTTCATTTTAAACTCAAAATTTTATTTTAAGCTCATATTCTTCAGACCTAATGGCTCTACCTAGTTTATCTTTAAAGATTCTTGTTCCTGTTACATGTTAATATCCTACCTTATATACATCTGAACAGTTTATTTAAAATCATCAGTTTATTGCTTTCATTATTTCTATCAACTATTAATTAGCATGTGGGTCTCTCATGCGTTAATTGCACTTCAGGGTTATCTAGCATTTCTGTGTTTGAGATCACAGTTCTTTAAGGCATTGGTTACTTTGTAAAGAATAAATGTCATACAAGGACTAAAAGATAGACTAGTCCAGCTTTTGTCCCTTCCAGTGAGATTGAAAGTGTATAACTACTGTCTCTCAGGTGATACATCCCAGGCATCAGAGAACAGTTGCTGACTACCCTGTCAGCCAAAACTATAGATAGGATAGGATTTTGCCTTTATATCACCAGGAAATGCAACAAGGAGAGTGGACAAGGCACTTAAATTTTGATATGTGAACCCTGGAGTATCAAGGGAGACAGTGTGGAGGTGATGCTTAAGGGCAGAACATGTTTCATCAGCTGCTCATCATGACAGTCATCCCTGCTCCCTATTAGCCAGACACTAGCCTTAGTGCCTGCATGCATCTGTAGGACAGAGGTAATGAACACCGTGAGAATCATGGGGAGGGGAGGAGAGCAACCCTAGGACTTTCCACTGACATCATCTAGCTCCCGGAGAGGAAAAAAACCTCCACCCGGACTTCCAGCATGAGTTGCCTTATCCTCCCCAGTGATTCATTTCAAGGCAGGTTACAAAGTAATCAATAGGTAATTACTAATAAATCTTAATTAATGCAAGGAGCAAAAGGACAGGATTTTACGGGTCCATATACAAGGGGTGCCAGTGTAGGGAGACCAGGGATTAGCTCTGTGAGGAGGAAATCTATAAACCGAGTTCTAAGCAATAAGTGACCGGCTCTGTGCTGCTCCGCCGTGTTCAGATGGTCCCTCTCTGAACCTGGCACCTGACTTAGGATGGATTTTTTTCCACACAATGAAAAACTTTAAATTGCTAGCCTCTACTTCTATTGAAGCTGCCAGAAAAAGTTTACAGCTTGGAAACCAAACAGGCAGAAATCTCTTCACCTCATCCCCATTATCCTCATAGTTATAAACTCACAAGTGCACCCCGGGCGGATAACAGTACAATTCTCTCCACAGGGCTTGCTTATTTCCTTCAATTTAGAGTTTTTCCAAATGTACTTTTTGGGAAAACAAAGTCCCAAAATAAAATAATTAGGTTGCCTTTCCCAACAGAATATAGTTTTCACTCTCTAATTGTCAGTTTTTCCATAAACCTCTAACCTAGCTGTTTCTTACATGAAACCCTATTACTATTATTTTGTATCTTCTTAAGCATGAATTCAAATGCCCACCCTACCATGGTCTTTTTGCCACTGACAATGCTATCACAAGACTCTATGCTATAGGTTATAATCTACTTCATAAGGCTCATAGACGAGGGTAGAATCTAAAATTTCAGCAGAAAGCAAAAACAAAACTACTAAAACGGTACCTTTTTGGCTGGGACCCCTACTCAGTAGTTAGCACTGTGTGTGAGCTTAGTCGCTCCGTCGTATCTGACTCTTTCTGAGCCCTTAATCTGCAGCCCGCCAGACTCCTCAGTCCGTGGGATTCTGCAGGCAGGAACACTGGAGTGGGTTGCTGTGCCCTCCTCTAAGGGATCTTCCCAACCCAAGGGTTGAATGTGGACCTCTTACATCTCCTGCAATGGCAGGCCGGTTCTTTACCACTAGTGCCAACTGGGAAGCTCATAATGTTTTTATTAATAACGAAAAGTTGGAGCGACTATTGAAAAAAGTCATTTCCTACATTTTAATAGTGTGATACATGATTTGAAAGTAACAACATTTCAAAACACTGGCAGACAATTTGGTGCTGTCTTTCTGCTAGTTTTGTTCTTTGAGGACAGACACCAAGCTAGTTTTCCTATGTTGCTATTTCATGACTCAGTACCTCATGCAAAAACGGTATTCAGTAAATATGTGCAAAATCAATGCATGGATTAAATATTAAATGCATATTTTCAACCCATCTGGGAAAACTGATAAATTATTCTTTGGAATATGCTTTTTGCAGGTAACCTAGAAAAACTGGAATGTCTACTAGCTGAAGATGTTTCCTTAAGCAATGAATAGTGTTAGAGAAAACTACAATCATTGCTATTTTCAGTCTTCTTAGCAGTTCCTAAAAACCTGAAAGGAATGTGAAACTGATGCACCTTAAGAAACCGTACAGCTCTTTGGCTACAACTGGGAAATCAAAAATGATTATTCCAAACACAAACGTTAATGAACTCAGAGAGATTAACCTTGAAATAATGCGGATAGACTGTAGGCGAATAAAATGGTACAAATAATTCAAGACACCTTCATAAATAAGTTAGAGGACATATTTAAAGCCACACAAAGTGGCAAACCTAAAGAAATATTGCAAACCGATAAAGTCCTCCTTATTCCCATTTGTCTGAAGAGATCTACAAGAAAATAGTGAAGAGAGTAGTCTTGAGACTTTAAAGGCTAGCAGTTTTTTTTTTTTTCCTAACCAATTTCTATGGTAATAGCTCACCTTTACCTTGCACATAGAAAGGCATTTTCTTGACTCCAGAGAAATAAACCTGCTTTTCCATTTCTCAGCATGTTTCTGGATATTGCGTTCAAGGGAAATCCTGGTGAAGGAATCCACCTAAACAAAGAAAAGGATCTCCTATATTCTTCTACTCTTGAATGGATACAAATACTCTATTACCTTTGGGGAGTGAAATTTTACACTGCTTATGACTTGTAAATATTTCATATGAAGTGAACACATATTAAGCTGCTTTATAAAATATCTGAAGAGCTAGATCAAATTTAGTAATAGAATAATCCTCTACTAAAATTTGTTATGATTTTTCTTTAATAAGGTATTCACTTGACAAAGAAAAGGCTGTCAAATTGAATTGCTGGAGCTATCATAACAGAACCACAGACCAGGTAGCTTAAACAGTATGAATTTGCTCCTTCTCAGTCCGAGAGGTTTGAAGTTCTGGATCAAGGTGTTAACAGGGTTGGTTTAGGGTTGACCTTATTCTATGGGCTTCCATCCTCAGCTCACAGATGGCCAGCTTCACACTCTGTCTCCCATCCTCTTTCCTCTAAGCACCTGTGTACTGACACCTTGTCTTTTTTTTTTTTTCCATTTATTTTTATTAGTTGGAGGCTAATTACTTTACAATATTGTAGTGGTTTTTGCCATACATTGACATGAATCAGCCATGGATTTACATGTATTCCCCATCCCGATCCCCCCTCCCACCTCCCTCTCCATCCCATCCCTCTGGGTCTTCCCAGTGCACCAGCCCCGAGCACTTGTCTCACACATCCAACCTGGGCTGGTGATCTTTTTCACACTTGATAATAAACATATTTTGATGCTGTTCTCTCGAAACATCCCACCCTTGCCTTCTTCCACAGAGTCCAAAAGTCTGTTCTGTACATCTGTGTCTCTTTTTCTGTTTTGCATATAGGGTTATCAACACCCTGTCTTTAGAAGCACACCAGCCTTACTGGATTAGAGCTCATAAGACCTCATTTTATTTTGTTTATATTTTTAAAAGCCTTATTTCTAAATACTGTCACATTCTGAAGTCCTGGGGATTAGAACGTTAATTTATAAATTTGGGGAATGGCGACTCAGTTTATTCCATAACTGCTATATATATTTAATTTAATAAATTTCACATTCATTGAACTTAAATTGGTTCTATGTAGACTGTGTTGTTTAATAAAATCTATAAATCCAATTTCTAGATCAGTTACCATTAGAGTTGGTGTTGACTGTTGGCAAGAGGAGAGTTTGTGACTGTAAAACGATTATTCTTGATTATTCACACTGGCTTCTCTATTTTCTCAATACACTAAGTGAAAGTGAAGTCGCTCAGTAATGTCTGACTCTTTGCGACTCCATGGACTGTAGCCTACCAGGCTCCTCCGTCCATGGGATTTTCCAGGCAAGAGTCCGGGAGCAGGGTGCCATTTCCTCCTCCAGGGGATCTTCCTCCCCTCCCGGCCAGGGATGGAACCCGGGTCTCCCGCATGGTAGACAGATGCTTTACCATCTGGGCCACCTTCATCCTTACATTGTATTTTACAGTGTTGAGACATTATTGGCCCTCAATAAAGGGCCATTCATCAAATAGAGATGAGGATAGTCTGTAGGCAGCTAGAATGATACAAATAATTCAAGAGGCCTTCATAAGTAAGTTACCCTCATTTCTGATAATAAAATCATCTAACATGTTGCATCAAGAATTTTCTGTAGACTATAGTCAGTAAATTTATAAAGCCTTCCAAACAAAAACACTTAAATGGACATATGTGTATTTGTATAGGAACACTTTTTTTTTTCCTCCTAATGAGAGTTTTATGAGCTTTCTTCAGGTTGTCAAATTAGCTATTGACCCCATATATGTGTGATAAAGCTGATATGTGAATCAGGGACCTTGAGAGTGACAATATTTTGCTAGAAAACTTCCAGAACTGGTCCTTGAATCTGTAGATACAAGAGGAGATTTAGTCCTGTGAATCTGCAAACAGAGATGTTTTATTTCTCACAATGTTCTTTATCTCAACTAAATTTAGAAGTGCTTGGTGCACAAACTATCATTGCAATGTATTTCTACTAATACATAAACTTGCATCACATTATACGGTTTTTGACTTTTTCAACCTTAAAAGAATGCAACAGGAAGACACTTTAATAAGAGTTTGTATGAGTGAGCTCAGATTCAGAGCAAAGGTAGTCAGATACTTGGTCAATTCTCAGTGCTAGTGATACCAGACTAAAGCCGGGTACCTCCCTGACCAATCCGTAGTTGGGTATTAACCGGGTGCCTACTGCCTGCAGGGCTGTGTGCAGTGTGGAGACGCTGTGGCAGCCGGGGAGGCTGAGTCCGTGCCCCAGCACGTCACGACGACGAGTGGGAGAGAAACACACTCAACTGCAATAACGGGGCACAGGAATGGCTTTTTCTGCTCAGATGAGAGTCCAGATACGGAGAAGCTCTGCTGAAGCTTGTGTTCTGTAGCGACTATTCCCCTCTGGCTTTTTGCACCCCTTAAATGTGTTCACTAATAAGCTGCAGTCAAACTATGTTTTTCCTATTTGCTTTTTAAAAATCAGATAAATATATCACATCTTGTTTATCTCAAGCACTTCTTACTCTGTAGTTTTGCCTAGAGTAAAAATGCATGCATGAATAAGGTTGAAGATTATTTTAACCTTTTTTTCTGATATCTATGTACTAACAAGCTAAAAAGTAGCAAGTAATATTTGCATAATAGATTTTACTGTGGCTATATTTTTAATATTTTATGCAGTTCTGTCATATTCCTATTCTTTCTTATTGTGAACAAGCTGAGGATTGGGAAATTTGTCTTACTAACCATCATCCCCGCAGTGTCTGGTATAGTGAAAAGGCTAGATACAGTAATGAATAAATAAGCAATCACATCACTGATCACCATACAAAAATTTCTTCTTCCTGCTGCTATTATTTTTCAGAGAAAAGAAACATAGTATATTGAAATCTTCTGTTAGAAAAGAGCCTTTTAAAAAAAGTAACTTAATGCAATTTCCTAACTTTAGGAATTCTTCTGAATGCATCTCTGACAGATAATCACAAACTTCTGTCTGTTGGAAACAGAATAGTTCTGATATTATTTTCTTTACAAAGGTATAAAGATAAAAATGAATAGATAGACACTCTACCTTCCCCAGTTTTGACATGATGGTTTCCAATATGCAAAGTAAACTTGAGTAGAAATTAAATACATTTAGAGTAACTAAGAATTTCTTTATGATTTCTTTCACTTCCTCCTGAAGCAATATTTTCAGATAGCTTGCTCACCAGTTCCATCCCTCTTTGCTCTGAAATATGTTAGGAGATAAATTCACATAATATCACTTTTATGACTGACTATCCATCATTCCAAAGTTCTACTTAGTTGTCATTTTCAATATACAATCAATTAATCACAATAACAGCTTTTTTTGTAAATATCTTAGTGCAAACTTTTTAAATAAATAAAAATGTTCATATGATCACTGTAAAAATCACTTAAGAATGTATTCTAAGGTAAGAAAATTCACATACTTGTTAAAGTGTGGGTGATTTTTATGAAATAAAGATTTTCAAGGACATAATGCCAGAAAAAAGAAGTAAAAAGAAGCAAAACTAAGGGGTAGAAAAAGAACTATATTATTATAAATAGTTGTATTGACATAATAGCTACTAGTTTTTGGAAGGCAAAATTGCATTTCTATTCAAAGCAATAATTTTACAGGGCTTTCCAGGTGGCCCAGTGTTAAAGAATCCATCTGCCAAGCAGGAGATGTGGGCTCAATCCCTGGGTCAGTAAGATCCCCCAGAGAAGCAAACAGCAACCCACTCCAGTGTTCTTACCTGGAAAATCCCATGGACAAGGGAGCCTGCTGGGCTACAGTCCATGTGGTTGCAAAGGAGTCAGACACGACTTAGAGACTAAACAGCAACAATAATCTTACAGTTCATCATACAGAATAATCTTTGGTACAAAATTCAAGGCTCAGCTTGTAACTCCATCTTTGAATAAATTGCTAGCACAAGAGCCATATTGCACAAAAAAAAAAAAAAAAGAGGACAGTTTTTCATTTAGTTGTTATATGAGAATTACAAATGAAAAATTTATTGTGATCAAATAATGAATTATTTCTCTAACTTCAACCATTATACGATCACTCCTATGGTAATAACTTTCATCTGGTTTTGCAATATTGCTCCTCAATAGACACAGGAAATATTCTTCAGACTCAATGAGCATGAAGTTACAATCATCAAGCGACTCTCCACATCATATATGATTATTTAATTTTTACTCTGACAAAATAATTCAAGTCTGTATGTAAACACAGTACTTGAGTCCTTTCTAACTAACGATGGAAAGATGAAAAAAAAGTGTGAAAGATCAAAGTTACCATCAACTTCATTTATAATACAGCAAGAATACAGTTTTGATTATATGCTCAATTTTAACCTAAGAAACACTGACATCTACAAAATAGAGGTCACTTACATAATTTGAGCTTTGAAATGAAACCAAAAAGGAAATTTTGGAATTTTAAGTAACAGTTCAGTGTACCATCAGATGGTTAAGTTTTAAGAATCTTACTTCTATTGCTTTTATGCAGGTAAGGGCTTCCCTGATAACTCAGTCGGCAAAGAATTCGCCTGCAATGCAGGAGACCCTGCTTTGATTCCTAGCCCAGAAAGTTCCCCTGGAGAAGGGGTAGGCTACCCACTCCAGTATCTTGGGCTTCCCTTGTGGCTCAGCTGGTAAAGAATCTGCCTGCAATGAGGGAGACCCCGGGTTTATCCCTGGATTGGGAAGATCCCCTGGAAAAGGGAAAGGCTACTCACTCCAGTATTCTGGCCTGGAGAATTCCATGTCGTCCATGGGATCAAAAAGAGTCGGACAGGACTGAGTGACTTTCACTTTCACTTCCATGCAGGTAAAACATAAAATAATTGAAGTAAAAAAATATACATAATAAAAGTCCCAGTTAATTTAAACCTTTATCAAATATGTTTAAGGAGCTATAATCTAGAAAAACATTAAGAAACTATCATTTGTGTTGTATTTGAAATCAACTTTCAAATATAGCTAAACTGAGTATTATGGTACACAGTAAGAGACAGAGAAATGCCGCAATTATGAATTTCCTTCCAAATAAGAAAATCATCCTTGTAGGTCAGGAAAATGTTCTGCTAATTTTACACAACAAAAGAAGACCATGCAGTGGGCTCACTTTGACTCTTTGGCCTGCTGTCCGTCCGTGTCCACAGAATGCGGTTCCGTGTGAAGGCAGACGTCACCAGTCACACTCCCGACAGCAGGGCGGGGAGGCCTCGCCCGCCTCTGTTTGCCGCGCCGCCGCTGCGCATGTCTCACAGGCCCCTGCGGCCAACGCTGCTCAGGCCTCCAGCGTCTTAACACTGTCATTCTGCGTCTTAGCGCGCGCTGCCAGAATTTATACTTTTGCATGAGCTGGGAATTTCTGCAGGAGCCAATAGTCAAGAGCTTTGGAAAAGAAAGCATCAACATTCACTAGGGATTGAAGCTATTGAGAGTTTATGCGTCAGGTAATGTATAAATTGTTTACATTGATTATTGATACGATCACATACTATAGCAATGTTTTGCAAATGAAGAAAATATTTTCATTGTAGTTAATCTACTCATCCAAAAGTATAGATAATGGAGGCCATGACTAAAACTTGAGCACCAAGTTTGTTGCATATAAATTTCAGTCTCTCAAATACTCTCTCTACTTCCCCTATAGACTTCATGTCCACGTGGAATGTGATTGGCTCCTGGAGCTGACAGGTGATATTAATGGAAAGCAGAATAAAGTCTGCAGCTCAGTCAATATTCCAGTGTCCATTTCTTAATTTTGGCAATGACCCTTGATTATGTATTATACTAACATTAAAGAAAAGTACATGAAAGATATATATGAGAATTCCCCATACTATCTTTGCAACTATCTTAGTAAATCTAAAATTATTCCAAAAAGTTATTTTAAAATTAACAAGAAAAATTACTCAGGTACATCTAACATGAGTGAGTGATAGTCACTCAGTTGTGTCTGACTCTTTGCAACCGCATGGACTGTAACCTGCCAGGCTTCTATGTCCATGGACTTCTCCAGGTGAGAATACTGGAGTGATTTGCCATTTCCAAAGAATCTGCACATAACATGATGGAGTGCTAATTTGATAATTACTGAATTGAAAAGGCAAGTTGAACATTTCAGTCTTCAATCTTATCCATAAGAATCTTTATACACTGAGTAGAAACTCCCCCAAAGGAGCACTGTGTTTCATAGATTTTTCTTTCATAATATGATATGATGATTGCATTCTTAATAAGTAGCACTGTTTCAAAGGTTATGCTTTATATGTTTCAATAAGCAAACCAAAAGAAAACCAAGAGCTAGAGGCTTTTATACTCATAATAACATTACTTCACAGTTAGTAATTCTTTTAATATAGGCATAAATTTTATTTACAAAATGAAATACCTTTCAACACACCTTTGTTGGTTAACAGAACTATGAAGCTCTTAAACATAGGCAGTATACTCTTTGATATAAACCACAGCAAGATTCTCTTTGACCCACCTCCTAAAGTAATGGAAATAAATGGGATATAATTAAACTTAGAAAGCTTTTGTACAACAAAGGAAACTATAAACAAGATGAAAAGATTACCGCCATAAAGGGATAAATTAATTGCAAACAAAGCAGCTGACAAAGAATTAATCTCCAAAATACATAAGCAGCTCCTGTAGCTCAATATCAGAAAAATAAAGAGCCCAATCAAAATATGAGCAGAAGACCT
This sequence comes from Cervus elaphus, assembly GCF_910594005.1. Lineage (NCBI taxonomy): Eukaryota > Metazoa > Chordata > Mammalia > Artiodactyla > Cervidae > Cervus > Cervus elaphus. Next base: position 80,125,028 of record NC_057835.1, read on the forward strand.
AAACTGTCAGTTCTCCAAAGAAGACATACAGATGGCCAATTAACACATGAAAAGATGTCAACGTCATTCATTATTAGAGAAATGAAAATCAAGCCTACAATGAGGTATCACTTCACATCAATCAGAAAGGTCATCATCAAAAAAACCTGCAAACAATAAATGCTGGAGAGGGTGTGGAAAAAGGGACTCCTACTGCATTTTGCTTGGAATGTAAACTGGCGCAGCCACTATGGAGAATAGGATGGAGATTCTTTAAAAAATAGGAATAAAGCTTTCGTATGACCCCTCCATCCCACTGCTGAGCATATAATCTGAGAAAGCCGCATTCCAAAGGACACAAGCACCACAATATTCATGGCAGCGCTGTTTACAACAGCCTGGACATTGAAGAAACCTAGATGTCCATCGAAAGATGAATGGATAAAGACATTGTGATACAATAGAATATCACTCGGCCATAAAAAGGAACAAATTCGTGTCCATTCTAGTGAGGTGGATGAAGCTAGAGCCTGTTATATAGACTGAAGTAAGTCAGAAAGCGAAAAGCCAACGTCATATACTAACATATATATGTATATGCATACGGAATCTGGACAAGTACTGCTGAGGACCCCATTTACAGAGAAGGAATGCAGACGGGTGTGGAGATCAGACTTGTACCCAGCGGGGGAAGTGGAGGCTAGGACGAACGGGGAAAGTAGCATTGACATGTACACACCAGCATGAACCACATGGAGAACCAGCAGGAAGCCGCTCTGTAACCCAGGGAGCTCAGCTGAAGGCTTGTGACCACCCGGGGGGTGTCCTGGGGGCGGGGAAGGAGGCCCAGGGGAGGGAGCACCTGACTAGGACAGCTTGCATTGCTGGGTGGCAGAGACCAGCACAGCGCGATAAGCAATTATCCTCCATTAAGAAATAGCAAATTCAATTTAAAACAATGGAGTTTTGCATCAAAGGAATAGACTTTGCTTCCACAGTGTTTCAATTTCTCTAGATCCCTTAAACAGAGACATACATGTCTATTTCAATCAAGTAGGATCCATCGTTATAAAAATTAAAACAAAATCACTCATATACGAGTCCTACAAAGTTCCTCTTATCTTTTCCTTTTTATTTTCTCATTTTTTTTCATTTTTATTTTGTCACATTTTTACTGTTTTTTGGTGTGTTTTTCTTGTTAACTGTCAGTTCACCAATATCTGAACTGTAGCTCACCAATCTCCTCTGTCCATGGGATTTTTCAGGCAAGAATACTGAAGTGGGTTGCCATTTCTTTCTCCAGGGGATCTTCCCCATCCAGGGATCAAACCTGTCTCTCTTGTGTTTCCTGCATTCCAGGTGAATTATTTATGTGCTGAGTTATCAGGGAGGTCCCCAATATTTGGAAAAGTACCTGAAGAATAAGTACTTAATTTTTTTCAATATGAGTTAATGAAAACCTGCACTATGTGAAAAAATGGCTACACCACAATTCCTAAGAATTTAAAATTTATTAACTTTACTAAATTTTATTAAAAACTAATTTTTATTAAAATCTTGGTCTTCTTTCAGGAAAAATTAAGGTCATCTACACATACAAACACACACATTCACTCACAAATAAAATAAGGACTGAAAGAATGAGGAAAGGCAAAACATAAAAAAGACCAATAAAGCATAAGAAATGGAAAATAAAATCAAGAATGAAGTCAAAAGACAAAAATAATTTTACAAAACTCCCTTATTATGTTTGCTAAGATTGAAACAAACAAACAAAAAATCTTTAAAATTTCTAACAGTAAAAATTTAAGATAAGAGATATTATAAGCATTCACAGGATTTCTAAAATCAACTTCATTACTCAGGATAAGCCAAGTGACTCCTGGCAAGAAGTTGAGAAAGACATTTCTCCACAGGCTTTTAATGAAGCTAAATATTGTCTGAACAGTGTTCGCATTAACTTTCTTCCAATAAATATAGCAGTGAGTCACCTAGAACTATTCTTGGAAATGCCTATTCCTTAGTGCCAAGAGCATCAGGTTTAGGCAAATTCAGCAAAATTAATTTTCTCTTTTCAAAATAAGAAAACTCAAGTATGTAGTCCATTCACCTACAAATATATTTTTCATACAAACAAATGTTTTCATCCATCCTATTATTTTCTGAAATTGAGCCTAGCTCATCACCCTTCTCATAACTACCCTAGCCAGCTAATGAATGATTTCAGTTTCCATATGAGATAAAATATATGTGCCATTCTTATTTAGGATAAATGACTAGATATTATTTAGTTAATCTTTCATGTATATTATCACTGTCAACCTATTAGTGTGTTTAAAGAGGTAATGTATTTGGAACGACAATTCTTGAGTGATATAAAGATATAGCTATTCTGTTTCTAAAGAATCATAGTTACTTACTTGAACATACAAAAAGTCATAATTATGATAAAATATATTTGACCCCTCCATCCAAATTCTGAAGGACATTGGTTCTGGGAACCACCTCCAACTATGATACCAAAATTCATGGGTGCTCAAGCTCCTTATATAAAATGCTTAGTATTTGCATATAACCTATGCACATCGTCTTGTACATGGATTTAAAGTCATCTTTAGATTACTTATAGAGCATAATGCAAAGTAAATGCTATATAAGTAGCTTCATGGCATGGCAAATTCAACTTTAACTTTTTGGAATTTTTTCAAATATTTTTAAATCTGACTTTGTTTGAACTCAATGATGCAGAACTCAGGATTATGAAAAGACAATTGTAAAAATAAAAAAATCATTGAAATCTTTCTCTGTACAAAGGACTATGCTAAACAAATTCCTTGAATCTATTTTTCTATGTTAATATCTGTTACAAATTTACAAGATAGATATTCTTATCATCTTGGGCTCCAAAATAACTGCAGCCATGAAATTAAAAGACGCTCGCTCCTTGGAAGAAAAGCTATGGACAACCTAGACAGCATATTAAAAAGCAGAGACATTAATTTGCCAACAAAATGCATCTAGTCAAAGCTATGATTTTTCCAGTAGTCATGTATGGATGTGAGAGTTGGACTATAAAGAAGGTTGAGGGCTGGAGAATTTATGCTTTTGACCTGTGGTTCAAAAGGAAATCAGTCCTGAGTATTCATTGGAAGGACTGATGCTGAAGCTGAAACTCCAATACTTTGGCCACCTGATGTGAAGACCCAACTCAATAGAAAAGGCCCTGACACTGGGAAAGATTGAAGGCAGGAGGATAAGGGGACGACAGAGGATGAGATGGTTGGATGGCATCACCGACTTGACGGACATGCGTTTGAGTAAACTCCGGGTGTTGGTGATGGACAGGGAGGCCTGGCATGCTGCGGTTCATGGGATCCAGAGTCGGACATGACTGAGCGACTGAACAACAAATTCTTATCATCACTTAAAGATGAGGAGAGGGAGCTGTAATAAGTAAACTTGAGACCTTCTAGTATAATATGTGGAAAGCCACACAGTGTATTTGTTTAAATGAAAGGCAATCTACTTTTACTTGGAGGAAAATCATGGCAAGATGATTTGGCAGAGCCGTGAGTTTTTAAACAACAAGTAGCTTGGAATGTACCATACACCTCTCAATCAAAAACACACAAACAAACTAGGTGTTTGGGTTTACACATGTGTTTCCCTGGTGGCTCAGCTCATAAAGAATTCGCCTACAATGTGGGAGACCTGGGTGCTATCCTTGGATTGGGAAGATCCCCTGGAGAAGGGAATGGCTACTCACTCCAGTATTCTGGCCTGGAGAATTCCAAGGACTGTGCAGCCCATGGGGTGGCAAAGAGTCAGACATGACTGAACAATTTTCACTGTAACTTGGGTTTATACACCATATATGTCTAAGGGTGATTAAGACCTCAAGATTCAAAGCCTTAAAAATTAAAACCCATAATGTCAATGTTGAAAAAATGTGAAAGAGATCAGTAAACATATCTGATGTTAAAAATACATTAAGATTTCAAACAACTAAAATAGTTATAATTTTCAAATGATCATTGGGAAGTATATGTTCACGTTGATCTATATAGTGATTTATATATTCTCCAACTGACACCATCACAAATTATATGTGTATTAATTGAATGTCTTAATTCACTATATAGTATTAATCTTTGTTTTTAAAAAACAATTGACTAAAGGTAGATGGATATCAAATTTATTTTGTTTGAAAATATGTCAAATATAGACGTGCTTTTTGGTAGCACTTAACATAATATAATTAGTTGTCAACTAAGTTAAGTTCTAGTTCCTAACTGTGCAAATTCTTCACACACTAAACAGTGTGTTTTTCTTCAAATAAGTTAAGTTATAGCTCCTATTTGTACAAACTGTTCACATACTAAATAGTGTGCTACGTTCTAAGTCACTGCGGTTGTGTCTGACTCTCTGCGGACCCAAGGACTATAGCCCGCGAGGCTCACTGTCCGTGGGATTCCCCAACCAAGAATAGTGGAGTGGGCTGCCACGCCCTTCTCCAGGGGGTCTTCCCAACCCAGCAGTCGAAATACCCACGTCTCTTGTATCTCCTGCATCGGCAGGTGGGGCCTTTACCTCTACACCACCTGGGAAGCCCTACTTCAAATAAAAACTGGACTAATTCCTAAGATGTTTTAATGGTCCACCTTGCCACATAAAAGTAAATTAAATAACTCAGCCTTTCAGCATCATCTTTCATTTTGCTCCAATTTTTTACTCAGAGTTTAGCAAAACTAGTCAAACCGCTTGATGTTTCATAAAGCACAATGCCTTACTTTATATCATGGATGTGTATTTGCAACGCTCTCTTCCTGCACGGCCACCCACCCCTAACTCTTTCAACTTGTTAATTAATTAAACATTTAGCTTAGACGTTACCTTTTCAGAAAACTACTCACTATATCCTAAAGTCAAATAAGGGCTTCTTTTAAGTCATAATACAAATGATTCTTGTCTTGTATAGGGCTTATCACAGTGATATTAAATTGCCTCTTCACTTCTCAACCACTTCCATTGCAGATAATAAAATGACCATGCCTTGTTCATTATTTTATTTCCAGTTCCTTGTAGAGTAAATGCTTCAATAATATTAGTTAAGTCAAATAAAGAATAAGCTAATATGTAAGTCAACTAAAAAATAAGCTAATAAATACTCCCAATTTGGGGGGAGTGTTTATTAGCTTATGTATTTTGAGATGCAAAATATTTGAAAGCCCCTACTGATGAATGTATACATCAGGCAGTTTAGTTGATAAATTTTTGCTATACAGAGAACCAAAGGCAAAAGAAAGTCCAATATGTATTATCACAGATTTCTCCATAAGGTTATAAAAATGTGTCAAGATAGTCAATGTCCATTTACCCTTGTCTAAGGTCCAATTTGTGAGATTGCAATGTGCAGATAATAAAATGGCCTGTGAACATTCTGGATGGGATATCTAAGAAGACAATAAGTCTCTATTTGAAGAATGACATAAAATATTATTATATTTTAAAGATTTGAAATTACTCTGTCCCTGACAGATATCAGACGTGTGCATGTCTAATTATCTGATAAAAGAAATACATAGTGAATATCTGTGGTCACAAATAGAGTGTTATTTCAAATAACCAGGAAGGGGGAAACCTTGGCTAGTGCTTAATGCAGAGATAATGCAAGTTTTGTGGAGTATACATTTGTGAGAAATACACATCCTGGTTTCCATGAAATATTTTATTCAGGTAAAGATCATTAGTAGGCAAATCCTTAGGAAAAAAAAATTACCATGGGGCTTTACAAAGCAGGAGGCAGACGTCACTCCCTGACTCTCTGAACAGGCTTAGTGGCCCTGAGAATGAGATAACCAGACATTTGAAACTTACTGCCCTGCAGTAGGAAGCACTGGCTCAAGGGATTCCTGTAAAAACAAAGGGGAAATAAAAAAAAGTTTGAGCAGGCATCTACTCCTGTCTTTAGAGATGACTTTCAATTGTCTATAATTACAGAGATGGAGAAACAATTCAAGTGAAAGGACATTTCAAGGACACTAACAGACTAATCCAGAAGTTAAGCCTTTCTACCATAAGCCCAGTTTCTTTAATAAGATAATGGGATAGAAAAAAAGAGGGAAAGGCAGCTGGAGATTATAAAGGATTTGAAAACTAACCTCCTGCAATATCAACATGGTTTTGAACCTGATTTCTACAAAAATATTGTGGAAATACATTTTCCCAACAGTATAGGTATTTGAAAATGAATTGGATAAAAATAGTTCAACATGTATTGTTAATTTTATTAATAATTACAGTCAAGAAGAAAACATTCTTGTTTCATTAAATGACATGAATGTTTAAAGTGTTTTAGCAAATATAAGAGCTGATGCGATAAAGAAAGCAAGTGTAACAAAATAATAATTCATCTGTCTTTTTGTGTAAGAGAATAGTATCTAAAATGTCACATTTTTAAAATACTGTGAGTATACATCACCTTTCTAGATGGTGGCCACCCATTCTTACGCTTCGGCCGCTATGATTTCGTGTACCTTCATGCATGCCAAAGCTTATGCGCTGGTCTCAGCCAGTGTCACTTACCAATGTGCCCCAAGAACAGAAGAAGATAATAAATACATTAAAAACTTACCCGCGATTCCCGAGGTATTTTGAGACCGATGAATGGTAACAAAACTACTCCAGGGACAAGACAAAATATATTGTGTTGACTAGTTTTCTGGACACTATCATGGCAAAGTTTTATTTCATCTTGAAGTATTTTGTTCCTATATGATTTTGCCAGTTCATACATAGGTAATAATATTGCAGCATTCTTCATGTTATAGGAGGCTTAATAAGAGAAAATGAATAGAGGTGAATTTGAGTCACGTCTTCTCTGCCTTTACTATACATTATGGCAATCCCTGAAATAAAGCTTTAATGTATGCAGATTGTACTTGATTTATGTCCTGCTTCTCCTAGGTAATGTAGTTAATGCTGTCCTTATGGTCATTGCAACATCCAATTCAAAAGGTTCAGAGAGGGGACAAAATCTAACCTGTCCTCAGGGTCCTTTTTTAAACCAAAGACTGCTCTTGTGAGTCAAATAAAAGACATACCAATTGAGCTGCGTGGAAGTTCTGCTCTCAAGGAGCTGAAGTCTGTTTCCCAACCTAGAAAGGACATATTTTTTAAAAGATAATTATCTGCATATTTTGGAGATTAATTCTTTGTCAGTTGTTTCATTTGCTATTATTTTCTCCCATTATGAGGGTTGTCTTTTTACCTTGCTTATAGTATCCTTCTTTGCTTTTAAGCTTAATTCAGTTCAGTTCAGTCGCTCAGTCATGTCCGACTCTTTGGGACCCCATGAATCACAGCATGCCAGGCCTCCCTGTCCATCACCAACTCCAGGAGTTTACTCAAACTCATGCCCATCGAGTCGGTGATGCCATCCAACCATATCATCCTCTGTTGTCCCCTTCTCCTCCTGCCCCCAATCCCTTCCAGAATCAGGGTCTTTTCCAGTGAGTCAACTCCTCGCATCAGGTGGCCAAAGTACTGGAGTTTCAGCTTCAGCATCAGTCCTTCCAATGAACACCCAGGACTGATCTCCTTTAGGATGGACTGGTTGGATCTCCTTGCAGTCCAAGGGACTCTCAAGAGTCTTCTCCAACACCACAGTTCAAAAGCATCAATTCTTCAGAGCTCAGCTTTCTTTATAGTCCAACTGTCACATCCATACATGACCACTGGAAAAACGATAGCCTTGACCAGATGGACCTTTGTTGGCAAAGTAATGTCTCTGCTTTTTAATATGCTATCTAGCTTGGCCATAACTTTCCTTCCAAGGAGTAAGCGTCTTTTAATTTCATAGCTGCAATCACCATCTGCAGTGATTTTAGGTCCCACTTATTTCTTCTTGTTTTTATTTCCACTACTCTAGGAGGTGGGTCATAGAGGATCTTGCTGTGATATATGTCAGAATGTTCTGCTTACATTTTCCTCTGAAGGTTTTATAGTTTCTGGTCTTACATTTAGATCTTTAATCCATTTTAAGTTTATTTTTGTATATGGGGTTAGGAAGTGTTCTAATGTCATAGATGACCACTTTTCCCAGCACCACTTGTTAAAGAGATGGTCTTTTCTTCAATGTATATTTTTGTCTCCTTTGTCAAAGATATGGCAACCATAGGTGTGTGGATTTATCTCTGGGCTTTCTATCTTACTCCGTTGGTCTCTATTTTTGCTTTTCTGCCAGTACAATAAGCAGCTCCTGAAGCTCAATATCAGAAAAACAAAAACCCAGTCAGAAAGTGGGCAGAACATCTAAACAGACATTTCTCCAAAGAAGATATACAGATGGCTAATAAGCACATGAAAAGATATTCACCATCACTCGTTATTAGAGAAAAGCAAATCAAAACTTCAATGAGGTATCATCTCATACCAGTCAGAACGGCCATCAGGGAAAACTCTATGAGCAGTAAATTCTGGATAGTGTGTGGAGAAATGGGATCCCTCTTAGACTGTTGTTCAGAAGGCACAAATAGATAGGATACCGAAGCAACTTTGATGTCCATCAACAGATGAATGGGTAAGGAAATTTGGTAAATATACACAATGGAATATCACTTAGCTATAAAAAGGAACACATTTGAGTCAATTCTAATAAGGTGGATGAACCTAGAGACTCATACAGAGTGAAGTAAGTCAGAAAGAGAAAGACAAATGTCATATATTAACACATATTATGGGATTTAGAAAAATAGTATTGTTGACCCTATGTGCAGGGCAGCAAAGGAGACATAGACATAAAAAACAGACTTTTGGACACAGTGGGGAAGGAGAGGGTGGGATGATTTGAGAGAAGAGCATTGAAACATGTACATCACCAAATGTAAAATAGATAGCCAGTGGGAGTTTGATGTTTGATGCAAGGAAGCCAAAATGCCCATGCTCTGCGACACCTAGGGGGATGGGGTGGGCAGCGAGATGGAAGGGGGAATCAGGAAGGGGACATGTGCTTACCCATGGCCAATTCGTGTGGTTGATGGCAAAAACCATCACAATATTGTAAAGCAACTACTTTCCAATTAATACATAAGTGATTTTTTTAAAAAGATGATTATCTGTAATATTTCTACTGAGTATACATATATTTGTAGCATACAATTTTGTTAATACTTTGTGGTGACAGAAAGATTGCAGTATATTAATTGTAAAATTACTTTTTTGTTGGCAATATTAATCCTAATTAATTACTAATAAAAAATTCTGTAACAGGCAACAATTTCAGCAGGCAAACAGCTTAATTAAATTATAGATTTTTAAAAGATGGTGCAAATGTTAATGTTACCGACTTCCTGAAAATAACATTAGTGACTAAGCAAAATTTCAGTGTACTCTGTTTGAAAAGAAATTCTAATTACTATGTTTCTGCTTATTTTTCAGAAAGCACTACATATGACAGCTTACATTTATAAACATTGTAAAATATTGTGATTCTCAGAAAATCACAAAATAAGAAATATGGAGAGATGTAAATATAAATACATAGAAGTTATAAATACAGTCATTCAGAAATCACATTTTTTTCCAGCTTATATCTAATTAAAGCCCAGGGTATATTCGGCTTTCATTCAAAATGTTTAAAATTTTTCTGCATGTGAATAAGTCTGATTGAAGTTGGGTAATCATTTTAAAATTGTATTGGGTAGGTTTTCACAATGAAAATGGCTACATTTTCTAACTAATAAGCCAAAACAAGAATAATTCTTTATATCTCCATGAATGTCATTAACCTGTCCAATAAATTAGTAAGATTTGGTAAAGCTAAATAGGAACCCCTGCCATTCTGTCAGTGAAACAGACAGTCAACAGTAAATTTCCAATAGTCACTTCCTAAATTAACAGGAAGTGTCAGTTTGATACTTAGCATACAAAACTGTATGTCCCTTGTGTAAAGAGATCTATACAAGTCACAGGAATGAAAACCTATTTTCATTTCTTTTTAGCAAAGTCAAATTACCAAATAGGGTTTCAAATATTAATGTACATCTTAAACATTTTCAATTAATGTGAATTTTAATAAACAATAATACATTATGTTTTAAACTGACTAATGAGCTTATTGTTGTGTATATAAGTATAATTTATATCATTGGCATGAACAAATATTCATGTAATAAAATATGTTAATGTTTCTAGTGATAATCAATCCTTATTCTTTCCAATATAAAATCTTAAGATAGTTTCACAGAGTTCGAGTTACACTGACTTCAAGATATTTTTTTTACATACTGCATAAAAAATATAATCATTGAACTTGAAATGCAACTTAATTTCCCTTTGAAAAAGTAAAAACTTCCAAGATGAGGGTCAGAGACAGAAATAAAATAGATTTATTTTCTTATTAATGAAAAACTGTACCAATTATTAATACTTATTCAAAAACCTTAGACTCATCTTTATTTTTTATTTTTCTTTTATGAAGCAGTTTTTGGAGAGTTTTAATTTCATAGCAAAACTGAAAAGAACTCCGAGTTTTCCCATATACGCCTGTCCCGACACAGGCATAGCCTCCACTACCATCAACATTTCCTCACTAGAGTCGAATACCTGGTGAGACTGATAAGTCTGTCAACACATCATAACCACTAGAAGTCCACTGTTTACACTGCTATTCCATGAGCTTGGACAAATAAACAATTACACGTATCCTTAGTTATAGCAGCATATAGCAGATTTTTCCCTGCCCTAACCTGCCCTAAAACCCCTCTTTGCTCTGCCTTCTTATCCTCCCGCCCCTGAGCCCTGGATCACTGATCTTTTCACAGTCCCCACAGTTTTGCCTTTTCTAGAATGTTTGGAACCATCCAGTATGCATTCTTTTCACATTAGCTTCTTTTACTTAGCAATGTGCATTTAACATTCCCACATGTCTTTTCATGGCTTGATAGCTTGTCTAGTTTTAACACTGAATAATATTCCATTGTCTGCATATCCTCTATATTTACCCATTAATTTTTTTACATATAAGCACATACGTTCTTTATTGATTTTATTGACAGTAAAGACACAGCATAAATAATAATAGAGTATGAGGTAGTGTATCATATGTTCTTTATAGCCAATTGACTATTACAGGGCTTTGGGTGATTGTTGCTAAGCAACCCCATGGACTCTAGCCCACCAGGCTCCTCTGTCCATGGCATTCTCCAGGCATGAAGACTGGGGTAGCTTGCCACGCCCTCCTCCAGGGGATCTTCCTGACCCAGGAATCAAACCGGGTCTCCTCCTTTGCAGGCAGATTCTTTACCATCTGAGCCACCTGGAAAGTCTACTGAACTCTCATGTTGGTATGCAAACTATGATCGCTGTTCACCTTTGACTTGGCAAATGGAGTTCCATTAAAATTCACTTTCCCCAATAAATTTATTGTCATTGAATCTGAAATATGATCTACTATTAAACTGTTTTTTATCCTACTATAAACTATATTTATTACCTGAATATTCTTTCAGTTTTAGCACTACATATGTCTAAACTTCACTCATCTGTTAATGAAGTGATTGACTTTGTGTTCAATTGGATAATAGTTTTCAAGTAATGGATGAATATTTCCTTAAGGTTCTGTGCCATTCATCATGTAACAGCACACGTAGGCCACACTTCTAAGTTTAATCTGCATTTTTTACATTTTCCTCTGTTACTTTTTAAAGTAGCAACTGTTTTAGAGAATTTAAATAATAAATCAGTTCTGATCTATAGCACTTGCTGATTTCTATGATATAAATATTCTCATCATGACTAAGTTCAAATCACCAGGATGAGATCATTGAACACAGACTTGGGAAGACATAAGCAGTGTTTTCACCACATAGGTGTGATAGGTGTAATTTCATGTGTTATGGCTATTTTGTATCCTTTGAATTGGCTTTTTATATTTTCTTTCCATTGGATTCTCTCTCTTCTTTCTCTCCCTCTCCCCTTCACTTTCTCTTGTTTGTACGAATCCTGTATGTTATCTTTCACATCTATCATCTACCACTATAACGTAAAAACTATGAATACAGGAATATTTCTTTAGACAAATAATAAAATAATAAATCAAACTTGGCTTGTACCCTTTGCTCAATATTTTACTCAGCATAGCAGCTATGACATAAAATGTACTCAAAAAATATTTCTTAAATGAATTGTCTTGCAAATATTTTTCCCAAATTTATTTGACTTTTTCTTTATTTTTCTTTATTTTTACTATAAAAATATTAAATTATATGTTGTCAAATAGTCTGCCTTTTTCATTTACTGGGTCTGAGTTTTCTGTCCTATTTAAGAAGGCTTCTCTCATCACAAGGTCGATTATTCCCCCGAGGTTTTTTTTGTGTGTGTTTTTTTTTAAGTTTTATGTTTCCATTGACATTTAAATCTGGAATTCTTCTGGAATTTGCTTTTGTATATGACACGTGTTTCTTCCAGATTGGCCATCCTACTGTGTCACTTCTGTGATTAAACTCTAAACTGAAGCTCTACCTTTGTAGAACATTAACTTCCCATATATTCTGGGCTTTATTTCTGTTACCCTAATTTGTTTCATTATGTCTATTTCTGGAATTAAATACCTAGGAATATACCTACCTAAGGAGGCAAAATACCTGTACTTAGAAAACTATAAGACACTGATGAAAAAAACCAAAGATGACCACAAACAAATGGAAAGAAATACCATGATCTTGGACTAGAAGAATTGATATGCTTAAAACTACTATACTACCCAGTGTGGTCAACAAATTCAAACAATTCCTATTTACAAAAATGGTATTTTTAGCAGAGATAAAATAAACACAAAAACAAAGAAATTTTGAATTCTTATAGAAACACCAAAGACCCCAAATAGCCAAAAAAAGTGGGTGGAGAAAGAACAGTTGGAGGAATCATACTTTCTGACTTGCTAAAAAGCTACAGTAATCAAAATAGTATGTTCATCTCTGCTTGTTCTTTAGTTCTCCTAAACCTTTTGTAAACATTTACTGCACCTTCTCTGTTTCTCTGAGATCCTGGATCATCTTCACTGTCATTATTCTGAATTCTTTTTCTGGAGATTTGCTTATCTCCACTTCATTTAGCTGTTTTTCTGGGATTTTTATCCTGTTCCTTCATCTTGGAGATAATCTTCTGCTTTTCCATTTTGATTAACTTTCCCTGATTGTGGTTTTCATTCTGGAGGCTGTGGGATTGTAGTTCTTGCTTCTTCTGCCTGTCCTCTGGTGGATGAAGCTAAGAGGTTTGTGCAAGCCTCCTGATGTAAGGGACTGGTGGAGGGAAAACCGGGGTCTTGCCATGGTGGGCATGGCTCAGTAAAACTTGAATCTGGTTGTCTGTGATCGGTGGGGTTGCACTACCTCCCTGTTAGAAGTTTGGCCTGAGGAAACCCAGCTTTGGTGTCTACAAGCTCTAAGGTAGGGCTAATGGCAACCTTCAAGAGGGCTTCTCCCAGAACGGCTGCTCCAGGGACCCCATCCCCACGATGAGCCCCTGCTGACTCACGGCTCCACAGGAGACCCCCCAACACTACAGCTGGGTCTGGTTCAGTCTCCTGCGGGGTCACTGCTCCTTTCTCTTGGGGCATGGTGTGCACAGATTTTGTCTGTGCTCTCCAAAAGTGGAGTCTCTGTTTCCCCCATCCTACGGAAATCCTACAGTCAAATCTTGCTGGCCTTCAAAGTCAGATGCCCTGGGGATTCCTAGTCCATTTGCCAGTTCCCCAGGCTGAAAAGCCTGACGTGGGGGCTCAGAACCTTCACTCCAGGGGGGAGCTTCTTTGGTGCTATCGTTCTGCAGTTTGTGGGTTGCCCGTTCAGTGGGTATGGGGTTTGATTTTGTCATGATTGCACGCCTCCTACCATCTCGTTGCAGTTTCTCCTTTGTCTTTCGACATGGGGTATCTTTTTTCGGTGGTTTCCAGTATTCTGCTGTCAATGGTGGTTCAACAGCTAGTTGTGATCTCGGTGATCTCATGGGAGACAAGCACGTGTCCTTCTCCTCCACCATCTGGAATCAATCTCCTCAAAATCGCATGAGACTAGCACAGGAATAAACACGTAGATCAAGAAAACAGGAAAAGGGTAGAAACATCAGAAATAAGCCCACACACTTATGGTCAATTAATCTATAACAAAGAAGGCAAGAATATACAATGGAGAAAAGACAGTCTCTTCTATAAGTGATGATGGGAAAACTAGACAGCAACATGTAAAAGAATAAGATTAGAACACTCTCCAACAACATACAAGAAAAAGAAAAAAAAAAAAAAACTCAAAATGGATTAAAGATTTAAATGTAAGCCTGGATAATACAAAATGCTTTGAAGAAAACTCAGGCTGAACACTCTTTGGAATAAAGTGCAGCAAATGTGTGTGTGTGTGTGTGTGTGTGTGTGTGTGCGCATTTGATCTGTCTCCTAGAGTAGTGGAAATAAAGTTAAAAATAAACAAAGGAGACCTAATCAAACTTAAAAGCTTTTACATAACAAAAGAAATCAGAAACAAAAGGAAAAGAAAACCTACAGAGTGGGAGAAAATATATGCAAATGATGGGACTGGCAAGACAGTAATTTGCTAACAATCCAATCAAGATGGGCAGAAAACCTAGATGGATATCCATTTGCTTTTTGAAAGACATTTTTAGTTACTTCCAGGTTTTGCTAATTATGACTAGAGCTTCTATGAACTTCCTTGTGCAGGTTTTTGGGTGGACACAAATTTTCAATTTCTTTGGGTAAATTCAAAATCTATAATTGCTAGATCAAATAGTAAGAATATCTTTAGTTCTGTAAGAAATCACCGAACTGTCTTATAAAACATCTGTACCATTTGCATTCTCAGTGGCAGTTAATGAGAATCCTTGTTGCTCCACATCTGTGGCAGCACTGTATGTTTCCGATTTTCCTGACTTTGGCCATTCAAATACATGTGTAGTGGCTTCTCATTGTTGTTTCAATTTTCATTTCCCTGACAATATATGATCTAGGAAACTAGGTTTCTTCGTTTAGATAAGCTTAAGTCATTTTCTTTACTGATATGACTGACATTTTGCCTTACTCCTTAGTAGATGAGGATGTGGACTTTAATCAGACCTAGTATTAAATCTGATTATAGTTTATTACTTATTAGGTGGGTACAAAAGAAATTAACATGTGTTCAAAATCCAGGTTTCAATTTTCCCATTTGTAAAAATACTGAAAATAGTATTACTTCCCTCAAAGGGCTAGTATAAGATGAAAATGAAAATATATGTATGAAAAATTAATAGAACACTTGCTAAAAAATAGTCAAATGTACAATATTTGTTATTATTGCTCTTTGGAGACATAATGTGTGACAAATAGTAAAAGCATGATCCAAATCCATATTTACACATGCTCAACAGTTAATAAAGGGTCTGTATTTATTTAATCTAGTTTAGTTGTGATATATACAAATAACAAAATAAATATAAAAAACATATGTCTCTTAACATCTTATGATCTAAAGCATAATCTTGAGAGTCCCTTGGACTGCAAGGAGATCCAACCAGTCCATCCTAAAGGAGATCAGTCCTGAATATTCATTGGAAGGACTGATGCTGAAGCTGAAGCTCCAATACTTCGGCCACCTGATGCAAAGAGCTGACTCATTTGAAAAGACCCTGATGCTGGGAAAGACTGAAGGCAGGAGGAGAAGGGGACGACAGAGGATGAGATGGTTGGATGGCATCACTGAGTCCATGGACATGAATTTTAGCAATCTCCAGGAGATGGTGAAGGACAGGGAGGCCTGGCGTGCTGCAGTCCATGGGGTCGCAGTGTCGGACACGACCGAGTGACTGAACTCAGCATTCAGTATGTGCTGGGCTTAGTCGTTCAGCTGTATCTGACTCTTTATAACCCATTGGACTGTAGCCTCGCAGATTGCTCTAGCCATGGGATATTTTAAGGCAAGAATACTGGAGTGGGTTTCCACTTCCTTCTCCGGGGGATCTTCCCGACCCAGGGATTGAACCCATGTCTCCTGTGTCTCCTGCTTTGCAGGCAGGCTTTTTTACTTTCTGAGCCATCTGGAAGCATTCAGTATAAATATATCAATAATAAACCAATTTTCTGGATGGCGAAATCATATTACTACATGTTAGCGAAATTTTGACTCATTTATAAACAGATGAGTTTCACCTTTGCTCTCTCATGCGGTTATATTTTACTCACCTCCTTTGACTCATCATTTCACAATGCTAGTGTATATAAGAGAAGTCACTGCAACCCATTAAGAATACCTGAGGGCATTTAATGCTGGTCTTCGAATGCAGCTGTACCCGATTTTAGGTTAACTAAACAGATGATATTTAATATATTAGGTAGGATGTGGGGAGGGGATAAGTCCTAATTTTTTTAGACATACTCTTTGTATTAGTTGTCACTGAAGAACAATTTCTGGAAAGCATGGAAGGAAGTTAATTTCTTATTCCTCCGTCCCCCCATGAATCCTCTCATGAGCAGCAGGAGAGTTCGTTCTGACATCAAAGAGGAGATCAAAGGAAAGATCAAATGAGAAACTTTTGATGGAGTTGGGGAAAATGTCTTCATCCCATGAATACTCATGATACCATACAAAAATTATAATGGATCCTGTACTTCATTTGGAATACAAAAGACGTTAAATCTTCACCTCATTTTTAGTTACCATCTGGGGATAACATGGCATCACCTGGAAGGAGCCCTGTGTTTATTAGTTGAAAATCAGTTATTTCATAAACACAGGGTCTGACCCTACAGTAACATACATGAGCGTGGTATCACTCCTGAAGAAAAGTGAGTTTTCCTCCTCCTTCTAAAAATAAATGTAGGCTATTTCCAGTTTCAGCACCAATATGTAAAAACTTGGAAGCTGTCTTTATCAAACAAACAAACAAAAACCAGCCAAACTGAAAATCTACAATTTCTTGCACCTAACAAAAGACAGAATTCACAGGGCAGATGATACCCTGAATTACAGCATCAGAGATCTGCATGTGTGGAGTAACCGCTGGAACCAGGGGCTGGTAAGAACAATTGAATGGCAATTTTGAAGAATTGTTGGAGGCTGAGTGCAGAGTAATATGAGATCAATAAACTGCTTGGGACTAAAGTCTGCGACAGGTATTTTCAGTTTCATGGGCTTTTCTTGCAGTGGCTCCACCAGGTTCCCACTGTGAGGATCTGGAAAGATCCCTGTGGAGTTCCAGTGGAGAGAAGGGAAATGAAACCTCTGTGAAATAAGACTAGAGCCTTCAACATTAAAATTCTACTATTCACGGGAAAAGACTTTAATAGAGTGTAGTTCTGAAACTGTCTCCCAAATGGAAGAAGGGAATAGCTCTGATGCCAGTTCTTCCAGTCTTCTTATGACACCTAAGGGGAAAAACAAAACAACATAAAACATAGTCAACAAGAATCAGAGCTAGAAAAAAAAAAAAAAACAACTGCAGATGCTGTGGCCAGGTAAGGAGGCAGGTATCCATAAGGAAGTGGTGGAGATCAGGCAGAAGTATAACCAAAGGGAGACCTTTGATATGGTCATGGCTCTGAGACAGGTCCACTAAAACGCTAATATTTAATTTGAAGATACAGAATGCTCTCTCTCTCTCTCACATCTTACTACAACACCAAAAAGGTTTCCATGCTACCAGCTGTGGATTATAACTGAAAGATGTGCAAGGCATCGATTCAGGAGGGAGGCAGAAAGAAACACTCAAGAGGAATTGAAGGACTCTGGTACCTGTACCTACATAAAAAACACAGAACAACTTTTACCCCGATTAGCATAAATCTTAACACTAAAATCTTAGTTACCTGAGTTTCTATTACTCAGTTCAACATTCAAAACAAACAAGAACAAGGCATCAGAAGAGACAATCATCAGATTCAGTCTGAGATTTGCTAGAGATAATAGAATTATAGGTAGGTCTCTTAAATGAGCTGTGATATATATAAAAGGCTATAATGGGGAAATTAGATAATAAGCAATAACAGATAGGTAAAGTAAACTAAGCGATGGGAATTCTAAGAAAGCATCAAAAGGAAATGCTAGAAATAAAAGCTATAATATCATAACTGAAGAATAGTTCAATAGAAACGGTTCAGTAAAGGCGTCTCAAATTTCAAAGAAAGCCTTTAAAAAACTTTAAGAGAAACATATTCAAGAACTCTGGAACAGTACCAAAGGATGTAGCAAATACCCATTAAACATCAGATACAAAAGAAAGAGAAAATGACAGAGAAGAAATATTTTAATTAATAAAGTCTGAGAACTACCCACATTTACTGACAGATATCAAACCACAAATTCAGGAAGCTCAGAGAAAACTAAGTATCACACATTTCCCAAACCAAAATATCTCAACAGATCATATTCAGAGTGTAAAAATAATGCAGAAAGATAAAATCTTAACGAACATCACCTTAAAGGAAAAAAGCATACCTATCCAGAAATAAGACCAAAAATTCTAATAGACTTACTACCTTTAAATTCTTGCAAAAAATAAGAGAGTGAAGTTAAACCTTAAAGTACTGAAAGGAAAAATAAAAGAAAACTCCAACTTAAAATTCTAAATTCAGCAAAACCACTCTTCATAAATTAAGTAAAAAAGATTTTCTCATACAAAAAGTTAGGAAATATATTTCTCTTAGAAAATCAAGAAATATTAAAAGTTTTCTTCAGACAAAAGAGCAATATAAAGTTGAAAATGTAGGACTACATAAAGAAAGAGTGCTAGAAAAGGAATTAATTAAAATAAAATATAACATTTTGCTTTTCTTATTCTTAATCTGAAAGATAATTGCTTAAATTCACATTAATAGCTATTTATTGGGTGATAAAGTAGAAAAAAGTGAAATAAATGATAGCAATGTCTCAAGGCACAAGAAAGAGGAATTGGGAATATTTCACTATAAGGAACCTACACTACATGTGAAGCTATATCATATTATTTGAAGGTAAACTTATAGAATTTGCTAAATACATTTTGAACACTAGGATAAAGAGCCATTAATTTTCAACACTGTAGATGAAACCCTATGAGGTGGGGGGAAAAGGAAACGTAAATGTTCAGGTAAAGGCAGAGATGCCACTGCCCCAAAAAAGAGGGAAAAAGAAAGTAACAAGAAAAGCGAGAAAGGAGCCTTACTTACGTGGTATATGAGAAAGCCACGTTAATGATAAGGACTTAGAGCAAAAGTAAAGAGATGCAGAAAGTGTCCTGTTAACACTATTCAGAAGGAATCTTGGGTAGTTATATTAATTTCAGGAAAACAGACTTCAGAACAAGAAAGATTGTCAGAGAAAAAAAGGGTAGCTATCTTTCTTCACGAATACATAGCAATCCTAAATGTGTAGGCAACTAACAATATCACGTGACAATGAATGAGACCAGCTCTGCTCTAATACTTAAACGAGATGAGTCAAAGTCCTGCAGTGTGTCTGACTCTTTCTGCCACCGTGGACTATACAGTCCGTGGGTGTCTCCAGGCCAGACCAGCAGAGTGGGTTACCTTTCCCCTCTCCAGGGCATCTTCCCAACCCAGGGATCGAACCCCAGGACTCCCGCAAGGCAGGTGAATTCTTTACTGCCTGCGCCACCTGAAGGCAGATTCTTTACCAGCAGAGCCACAGGGAAGCCCAAGAATACTGGAGTGGGCAGACTATCCCTTCTCCAGCGAGTCATCTGGGAAGCCCACTTAAACAAGATGAAGGTGATAAAGGCGTCACAGGAAAAGAAACTACATATCATAATTTTTCATAAACCTAGACACCAAAATTCACACCAAATTGAATCCAGCAGTATATATAAGGATAGTACATTCAGTCAAGCGCATTTTATACCAAGAAACTCTCGGTTCAACGGCAGTCAATGTAATTCAGCAGCGGCAGAATAAATACAAAACAAAACACATATGATCACATCAACAGCTGCATAAAAGCAGTAGGCAAAATAAAACCTCCGTGAAACCTGCATGATAAAACTTTGTAAAATTTTAAAATTAAAAGAGACCTCCCTTCGTCTAATAAGAGAGTTTATAAACAACCTATGCCTAAATTATACTACATGGTAAGAGATTGAATTCCTTTTCTCTAACATCAGGAGCAATGCAGGTATGTCCTCTCTCATTGCTTATATTCAGCATCACACTGGAAATTCTAGCTAGTGCAAAAAGATAAGAAATAAAGTTATAAAAATTGGAAATAAAAAAAATTGGCCTTATTCATAATTCATAGTCAATTAATTCAAATTCAATAATTGGAATTCAAATTTATGCATCATTCAAATTCAAATTTATTCACACTCCAATTTCAAATTTATTCATAATTCAAAACTATATTGAAATCCTCTGAAAATTTAAAGCAAAAGCAACCTTCTAAGGTATGGGCTGCATATAGTTAATTCCTTCCAAATGGTATAGTATAGAAATGAGAGGGGTAACTTGAGAGTAGAGAAACATGACCAACTCTGTGTCAATCAAGGTCACCATCAGCATGCACCTTTAATAAGACATGAAGAAAATGGCATTTTATCTCTATGATCTTCCTCCCTCAAACATATGAAAGTGAAAGAAAGAAAGTGAAGTCACAGTCATGTCCGACTCTTTGTGACCCCGTGGACTGTAGCCTACCAGGCTCCTCCCTCCATGGGATTCTCCAGGCAAGAACACTGAAGTAGGTTGCCATTTCCTTCTCCAAGGGATCTTCCTGACCCAGGGATCGAACCAGGGTCTCCTGCACTGCAGGCAGATTCTTTACCAACCAAGCTACCAGGGAAACCCAAGATATACGTCTTTCCCCTCCCTCTTGAAACTCCCTTCCGCCCCCTCCACCCAACCCCACCTCTATAGGTTGTCACAGAGCCCCAGATTGAGCTCTCGGTGTTATATAGCAACTGGCAACTAAGATTTTGCTTTTAATTGAACTATCTGTTCTATCTCTGCCATCCCATTAAGGAGTTGCATAATGAAATTTCATCATTACCTTTTTATCATTGCAGTTAGCCTTCCTATGCCTAAATGACTCCCTTACTGTAAATTAGACATTTTGGAAGATGTTCTCATCCTTTCTATTCTCCAGATTTCTACTTAGCACTGGTGGTCATCACATTATCTTCAAAAACAATTATTTAATCAGAGCACAATGCAATTTATTACTTTCTTATATGAAATAAGCTGATACCCTAATGATCATTATGATTCAAAACAACTTCAAAAAGCTACTTAATTTGCAGCAAGATCTGGTTAAAGCTCTGTGAGACTCTGGTTTTTCAGCTAGGAACTTTGTGCTACATGTCCAATGAAGGATGGATCTCCGTATGTGTTGAATACACTTAGAAAGGATTTGTTCATTAACCACAAGGATGTGCAGAAATGCCATTATTAGGTCTGAGAACGGTTTGAGTCTCTGAGAGAATATACTTTTCATGTTTATTGCATAGTTTCACCTTCTGGATAATTTAATATTCGAGCAGTGTAAGCCTAAATAGCTCAGCACAGCTGGTGTGGTGTCTTGTTATTTCTCTTTTCCTCTTATCTGTGCAATTTTAATAATTGGGAGCCTAAAAATGATATGGCAAATAAGTGAAATCATTCAAGGAATTCAGATATTTGGCATATAGTCAGTGAGAAGCTTAAATCAATTTTCTTAAACTGTCAGCCATGATGTATGTCTAAATGGAGGGCTGGAATTTAGTCAGATTCATTGCTTATTGTTTGCCTCTGCAATTATGAAATATGAAAGTAGGTTTTTTTAAACGTCTCTTTTTCAGCTTGAATGGGCTTGGCAAGTTTCAACTGTTATTCTATTTAATCATAAAAATAATATTTTCACTTTCTTTTAGAAAAATATACCATTTTAAAATGTTTTACTCTTTTGGGTGGGGGAAAAAGCAGCAAGTTATGTTACATTGCACCATTCTACATTAATCTCTGAGCCTAAAGAGTATTTTTTTTTAACATTGTTGATTCAATTAAATGCTATGTCTGTGAAGCCTCAGATTCTAAAGATGAATGTCAGAACATAAACTTTCCTTATGCTTTCTTTTCTGTATTTATGCTGTACCAGTGATTTGTTTAGATTGCTATTCTCTTTTGAGTCCAGCTGCTTTTTTGTGTGATAAAGAATTAAAACTTTTGTTTTTATCTATAGCAATTTGTCTACAAAAATGTTGAACACATTGTGGAAAATGGAAAGATCTTTTTTGCACAAATCTCATTCAAGGTTAATGCTGCGTATTTCTATTCACTGCTTTCTAATTCTAAAGTAAAGATGTCTCTTAGAATATAGTTTCCAAAGATTACAAGTTTATATAAAATTGTTGAATTTTACACAAGAATTTTCTCCTTGAGTTGTATAGGAAAACGAGGACATGGTTCATTTTTGTTGTCTACAGCAATAGTATATTGTTTGGATAATTGTTATTTGGGGTCATTGTAATTTAAAATTTAGATGAGCACATTAGCATAATTTTGAAGATGTGGCACATATCATCATATTTTTATCCTCACACTGAAAATGACTTCATCCAGTCAGTCCACTGGGGTATAAATTCAAGTAGTTGAAATATAGCAACCTAGAATGACATTATTTCATGGGCATGCATCCAAATGGAATCTTAAAGAAAGGTAATCTGTGATTTAACTTTCTCCTTCATTTCTGCACCATACAAGTCCACATCACTAAAGGACAAGGCTCCAATTCTTTCCAATTTCTAAACTGTTTGTATACTTGAGTTATTTTTTTAAGTCTTAAAACTGTTTCATAGCTATTTATTGAGGATGAGATTTTTTAAAAGTGCAAAACTAATTTTGTGAAAAAAATTTCTATTACATTCTATCTGCTTAGTCAATTTTTCCTGCCCCACCTGACTGCTACTGACATTCTACCACATTTCTTCAACCATTCTCCGGAAACACTTTGTTAAGGTGTATGTTAACCACAACCTTTTCACCTCCTCTCTTAACTTATCAAAACAATTTTATGTTTGCTTTCTGAAGATTAATTAACTATGACTTATTTCCCTCCTCTCTAGAACTACACAATCTGGAGTCAGTTAAGACTGTCCATTTTTCCATTTCACATGTCTCTTTTTTTTTAAGTTTAATTTTATATTGGACTACAGCCAATTAACAATGCTGCGTTAGTCTCCGGGGCCCAGCGAAAGGACTCAGCCACACATATACGAAAGCTTACGGTGAACCGTGTCGGAGCCGTGATCTCTGAAGAAGCTGGAGCTTCGGGACCAGGGGCCAGGCTTGATGAGTCAGGAACTTTGGTGTGGCGGAGTTTATCCAAGTGAAGGAGAGAGAAAGCCTCTGGCACAGACGTCAGAAGGGCGCGGGGAGCGCCCCCTGCTGGTCTTCCGCGGATGCTTCATGTCGGGGAGAAAGCCGCTCATCAGGTAACAGAGACCCCCAGGGCTGGCGGGTGTCTCCAGGCCCCGCTCCCACACTGTGCGTTTTGGAGACAGGACGGCCCGAGGCGTGTCATCCCCCAGCCATAAAACCGTTGATATGAATACTGGTTTGTTGAGCTACTGTTAGCCCAAGGTTTGAGAAAAGAAAAAAAATGTCAGTCTTAGGGGGCACCATTTGGAAGAAAGGCAAATTCCAAAGCAAATACATAGTTTCATTAACATAGCTTAGAAAAACAATTGCATGGAGAAAGCTCCTTTTAATTTTGCATGGAGAAGGAAAACACTCTGACACTTGTAGTTCGTTTCCTCCTGCCTTCAGGGAGGGATAAGAAGTGTCGGACACATGCCCCCGCTTCTTGCGCGTGGAGACCCCTGGCCTCCCGCCTGTGGCCCCCTCACGGCCGAGCGTCCGCTCTGCCGCAGACGCCCCGGCCCGCGCTGCGCATCCCGAGCGCGCCTCCCCGCGCCGCCAGCGCAGCCTTCTCTCGGGCCTGCTGCCGCCTCTAGATGACGGTGTGTGCTCCGTCACCCGCTCACTCAGCCAGCCCAACGCTTTGGGGCTGCGTGCACTGTAGCAAACCGTAGCGCCCTTAGCGACTTAGACGGGGCTGGAAGAAGCACAAGCTGGAATCAAGATTCCGGGAGAAATGTCAACAACCTCAGATATGCAGATGACACCGCCCTTATGCCAGAAAGTGAAGAGGAACTAAAGAGCCTCTTGATGAAAGTGAAAGAAGAGAGTGAAAAAGTTGGCTTAAAGCTCAACATTCAGAAAACTAAGATCATGGCGTCTGGTCCCATCACTTCATGGGAAATAGATGGGGAAACAGTGGAAACAGTGGCAGACTTTATTTTGGGGGGCTCCAAAATCACTGCAGATGGCGACTGCAGCCATGAAATTAAAAGACACTCCTTGAAAGACAAGTTATGACCAACCTAGACAGCATATTAAAAAGCAGAGACATTACTTTGCCAACAAATGTCCATCTAGTCAAAGCTATGATTTTTCCGGTAGTCATGTGTGGATGTGAGAGTTAGACTATAAAGAAAGCTGAGCCCCAAAGAATTGATGCTTTTGAACTGTGGAGTTGGAGAAGCCTGTTGAGAGTCCCTTGGACTGCAAGGAGATCCAACCAGTCCATCCTAAAGGAAATCAGTCCTGGGTGTTCACTGGAAGCACTGATGCTGAAGCTGAAGCTCCAGTAATTTGGGCACCTGACCCAAAGAACTGATTCATTGGAAAAGACCCTGATGCTGGGAAAGATTGAAGGAGGGAGACGGGGACGACAGAGGATGAGATGGCTAGATGGCATCACCGACTCGATGGACATGAGTTTGAGTGAACTCCGGGAGTTGGTGATGGACAGGGAGGCCTGGCGTGCTGCAGTCCACGGGGTTGCAAGGAGTCCGACACGACTGAATGACTGAACTGAACTGAGACTTGCCCACCAGGCTCCTCTCTCCATGGGATTTCCCAGACAAGCATACTGGAGTGGGCTGCCAGTTCTTACTCCCGGGGATCCTTCTGGCTCATAGATCAGATCTCATTGGCAACTCTTGCACCTCCTGTATTGGCAGGTGAATTCTTCAGCACTGTGCCATGTGGAAAGCCCCTAGAATTTTATGCTTCCACCTTAAATAAAGGCGGGGGGGGGGGGGAACCCTATCGTTTTGCGATTCAATGATAGCAAGTAAGCTACTAACTGCCATTTTTTCACCCCCACACCCTGAAAAGCATTGACTTATTTCTGTTGTTGTCACACACAAATTCTGCCACCATTCTGAGTGATTTCAGACATCTGTTTGGGTAACCTATCCAATATAGTAGTATTATAGTTATGTATACATCTCCACTTTGATTACCTGTCCTTCCCTCTCATCAGGCACTTATTTCCATGAAAACAAGCTGGATCTTGCCATCATTTGGAATAACTGATCCCACTCAATTTTCAACTAAATTATCAAGCCCCATGGTGGGGTGCGGGGGAGGGGGCGGAGCTTCATTGAAATAACCAGCCCTCTTTCTTTTTTTTCTCCTTTTGGATACTCTACTCCCTCTTATTGTTTTCAGTCATTTCCCTTTACCTTGGTTCAACCCAAAATGAAATGTCTCTGCCAAACTTCTGAGGCATTTCCAGTACAGCATGCTTTTGCAACACATTTGTCCTTCAAGACCACTAAAATTTGCCTCTCTTGTTACTTCACACAGAAAACAAAACACGTAAGCCAATTGGTATCACGTTAAAGTCATGATCTGAAGCCTCAGTTGGGTTATAAGTCACTTCTTTCCTTCCAGCTTGAACCAAAAACCAAAATTTTTGCATAATTTTGAGAATTTGCTAGGTAAAAGAGTTAAACATTTTAAAATGCAGAAACCTCTTTTTTATAAAGAAAACATCAAAAATTGCTGTGTTTTTTCTTTCATGTGACTCATTTCTCAAGTTTCAGTTTTCCAAAGACAGAAAATGAGATTAATGATGCAATTTTCTGTTACTATAAGTTACTGCTGAAACAAAACTATGTTTTCCTTTAATAATCTATGTTGAACTTTTACATGTACAAAACTACTTTTCCACTCCCACCTCCTATTTTTCTTTAGCCCTTTCATTATCTCTCCCTTTCTCAATATGAGTAAACACTAAAATTTGTCCAAGCATTTATCCTGTATATTAGCATATACGGAAGGATCTTCATCAGCTCACAAGAGGAAAATTGGAATATGCTTCATATTATATTATTAAGAAACAAGAAGAGAATTTTAATTAATTCCAGATTAATTGCATACATTTAAATGAATAACCATGACTGTGTTTTTTCTCTCTTCCTTTCTTTTAAATTTTAATGAACTCCTATTTGGTTTAGTAATAAAAAACAATCAGTTTGTTGTTAATCTGTTTCTTCTTTTATTTTCTTTGTAACATGTTCTGAATCCTGCTGTTGGCCCATATTTACATAAACTACACAAGTTTAATTGCAGTGAGGTTGTAAAATTGATTTTAGTGGATCTTCAACATTTAAGAACCACTTTCTTCTCTAAAACCTCATTCATAGAGGCCCATATACCTATCTCTCAGCAGTCTTTATCTTTTCAAAATACTGTAATACTGCATGGCCTGTCAGCTGCATCTAAGAGTTCTAAGTGAAACTGATAATGTATCTTCCTGATATGTCACTCAAGCAAGACCGCATTTAACAGCAAATGTGGATATTTGGGAGTTTTTTGGGTTTTCTTTGTGGGGGTGGGGGGAGTTTTGATTTTTAAGGTACTAAAGTAATAAGGTTTCCCAGGTCCCTTGTAGTTTAATTTATAGTCTAACTCCCTGATTACAAGAACTGGTGAATTATTTTTAATAACCCTTTGCATATACCTATATTTAGTACTCCAGTTTAAATAATTTCATACTTTTTAATTTCCCTTACAGTTTTTATTGCACAATCAATTTTATCAACATTTTTTTCTCGAATCATCAGATTTTGCCAAATTTTTCCTCTTGGCATTTAGAATTTAACATAAGTTAAATTTCATCCCAACCAATTTGTCACAAGTCCAGATATGAGAATTTTTTTCAGATTTTATATTGTAAATAACAGAATAAGAATCAACAATATGACCCAGATGTAATTTTATACACATTTGATTGCTCACGTATATCATTTGTTCTAACATCTTTTCAGGAAGAAAATTGCTTGTTCTTTGTGAAAACACTGGGCATGTTTTAAAATACAAGGCATTGTTCAACTGACAATCAAAACATATAACATAATTAAAGCCTTTATAAAAATGTTGGAGCTATCACTATATAAAACAGTAAACCTCGTATCCAACTGATTGTAAATTCCATGTTGCATCATCACTCATCCCCTTTCTTCCATAACTATATTATCATTCCAGTTTATGGGATTAGATTCAGCTGTTTAACACACCAAACTGGTTGAAAGTCTGTTACCTTGCCCCAAATCCAAGCTTCCTTTCTGAAGTGCCGTATTGAGTTGGAATTTTGAAAGCTAACTAGGATTCCTAAACTTTCTCCAATTATAAAGGGCTTTAACCTAAAACTAATTAGCGACGAAGTATGATCTAAGAGTTAAAATGTCCAAACTATGCTTATTCATCATTTCTTATATTCATTGTGGCAATACAAGATATATGCTAGGAGATTGAGAAGGAAGAGAGGAAACAGGACACCCACTGATGTTTTTCTAACTTTGCTGGCTTTGGAAATGTTGCCAGATGGAGGAGTCAAAGATGTCGCAGGACACCACTACGGACCTTCAATCTATGGGCAAATGAAAATAGGAAACTGTGCCTCAGTGAAGTCTGGGAAGCTGTTCGCCTTAACCCATCTAACCTCTGCAATCAGAGCTGTTCTCCGGCCAGGCGTGTCTCCCTGAATTTAGCACCATCGATGCCCGTTCACAATGCTCGCAGAGTTACCAACCCAAAGGGCACGTGCAGCTCCTCGCTTGCTTGTGACGGTTCCTGCAGCCGAGGCATTTCAAGCACTGCCATTGCTCCAGCCCCCTCGAATCACTCCTCTGGGTTTCTCTCTTATTTCCTAGACAATCATTTCAAAGTCTCCATCGCCATACTGGACACTGTAACTAGTAAAATTGTTTCTGTGGTGATTACATGTAATACATATAAATTCACTTTAAAAAGTCCATATAACATTCAAGCAAATAAAGTATATTTGCTAGTAATGTGTTAAATAAGAAATTGAAGGTATTGAGGTAAAGACATATCTTAAAAGTTCTAATTTTGTAACATACCTGTATGATCATGGCAAGTTTCTTCAGCTTCCCTGAGTCTCTATTGAATTTATAAAGATCAGTTTCTTTGTTGTTATACTATGAAATGATACTATTTAAAAATTATCCAACTTTATTGAAGTATAACTGACAAATACTCTGTCCATTCAGGTTGTTCAATGTGGTGATGTGATATATTTATATATATACTTACAGAATGATTATGCCAATTAAGCTATTAACATAGATATCACTTCACACAATAACCTTGTGTGTGCATGTGTGTATGTGATGGAAACAGTTAAGATCTCTCAGCAGATTTCAAGTATACAATACAGTGTTATTAACTGGGCTATACATTGCATTCCAGAATTTTTATTCATCTTACTAGTGAAAATGTGTACCCTTTGACCAATATACCTCCATTTATCTCACCTTCCTATCCCTGGCAAACATCATTCTATTCTGTTTCTTTGCATTTGTGTGTTTTAGATTCCACATGTAAGTTAAACCATATACCTTCTTTCTCTGTCTGATTTATTACAGTTAGCGTAATGCCCACATTCATCCATATTTCCAAACTGTCACTAGTGGCAGGGTTTCCTTCTTTTTATGACTGAATAATATTTATTTATATATTTTATATAACATATATTATATATACATATATAATATACACACATATACTATATACACATGTAATATTTATATACATATATATGTGTGTGTGTGCATTTAGTGGCGAGGTCGTGTCTGAATATTTTGCAACCCTGCATACTGTAGCCTGCCACTTCCTCTGTCCACGGAATTTCCCAGGCAAGAATGCTGGGGTGCGTGGCCGTTTCCTCCTCCAGGGGATCTTCCAGACCGAGGGGCTGAACTCACAGCTCCTGCGTTGCAGGTGGATTCTTCACCGCTGACTCACCAGGGGAGTATGTACACATGTACTTCCATATCTTGGTTTTGGTTGTCGTAAAATGAATGCTAAGATGAACACAGAAGTGGAGATATCGCTTCAAAGCTTATTCCGTTTCCTTTGTACCCCGGATGCGGGGGTGCTGGACCGCACGGTAGCTCTAGTTTAGCTTTCTGGGGAACCTGGTCCTGTTCTCCATGGGACCACACGATTCCCATCGCCACCAGCAGTCCACAGGGTCCCCCTTCTCCTCAGTCTCACCAACACTTGCTGTCTCTTGTTTTTTGATGATGCCCATCCTTACTTTTATGAGGTGATAGTTCATTGTAGTTCTGATTTGCATTTCCCTGTTTATTAGTGATGTTGAACTCCTTTTAATGTACCTGTTGGCTAGTTGCATGTCTTTATTGGAAAAATGTTTATTTAGGTCCTTTGCCAGTTTTTTAATTGATTTACTTGTATTTTTGCTATAAGTTCCTTATATAATTTATATATTAACCCCTTGTCAGATATGTGTTTTGCAATAACATATATATATGTGTGTATATGTATAAGATATATATGAATTAAGGCATTTGTAAGAAAATAAATTTTGAATACTATGATAATTTTTTACTTCATGATAATTTTTTTCTTTGCATTAATTCCCTGGCACCTTAACAAAGTGTTAATAAGATGGAGCAGAAGTGAATGAAAACACCTTGACTTTTCCATATATACACTATTTTTGATTGAACAGCTATATTATGAATTGACCCAAAACAATTATTTTAAACTAATGTAGTAGTTGTTGCTTTTCTTTCTTGTTAGAACATTGATAAATGTATCACTACATGTGCCAAATTTAAATTTTCTTTGGTAAATAAAAATCTTATTATGCAATACTCTATAAAAAAGGTCACTGAAAATCCCATATGTGAAATTTCTAATTTTTTGCACTAAACATGCAATAAATAGACAAATTATCTTGAAAAGTATTTCCTCATAAAACCACTTTATACATGAATCCCATACAACTCATTATTCTTTACTAAAATAAAAGTTTTCTGAGATAAAATGTTTACTTTCTGTGCTTAATTTAAAACTCCATCTTCTTTTTCTGCCATAGTTTAGGGTAGATTATATATAAATAATATGAAGATACTGTGTTCAAAATGTTAGTATAATAACTGTGGTAGAAGGGCTTCCCAGGTGGCGCTAGTGGTCAAGAATCTGCCTGCCAGGGGAGGAGATGTAAGAGACCCGGGTTGACCCCCTGGAGGAGGACACAGCAGCCCACCCCAGTGTTCCCGCCTGGAGAATCCCATGGACAGAGGAGCCTGGTGGGCTACAGTCCCTGGGGTCACACAGGGCTGGTCACGACTGAGGTGACTTAGACAGTATGTGGTAGAAGCATTTATTCAAATTCTTCAGTCTTTAGAATAACTTTAATCATTGTGCATTGTTTTAAAAACCACCTCACTTAACTAATAACCACATTGCAATGAAATGAAAGGTTTGCTTGAAAGATACTTTTGACCCAAGTCGTGATTATGCACTAACTGGATGGAAGATGAACAAGATATAATGCTGACTGTACCGACTCTGCACAATAATGTAATCCTCGGCAGTAAGAAAACAGATTACACCAGCGTCTTATTTTTTTCCTGATATTTTCCTTGGTTTAGATTAATATGAAATAATACAGCTAGTTTAAATTATATTGGTTTTAAAGTACATAAACAGTTGTGAGTTCACAAATGGATTTAAAGGAACTCTAGTATTTGTTATGGATAAGGTTATTTTTCCCCGGAGCCTCTAATCTGGTACATCCAAACTGTATTTATTTTTTCCTGAAGTTTCCTTCTCTGGGAAGGAGTCCCCTTAATTTTTCACTGACTCTGGATTTAAGAAGAGGTTTGACTCTTTCTCATCTCCTAACAAAGCTGGTGTCTGATAAATGCTTGCAGAGAGTCTCATGCTCTGGGGAACTTAGACCGATATGAATTAGTCACAGTGTGGGGAGTTTATTCACTTTTCTTGTTCTGCTTCCATTGTCAAAACCTAGGCTGATCTATGGATTGAGGAAGAAAGAGCAACCTGCGTTCTGTGCAATTCACATAACAGGAGCTCGAATTTTTGTTCTCAGGGTGTCCTCCTAGTCTTTGTGTTTTGAAGAGGCTTTAAATCTTTCTCTTTCTTTTGTCATCGTCACCAGCTTTTGCAGTTTCTTTGGCAGCTTCCTCCCCATTCTGTTCAGGCTGTAAAAAAAAAAAAAAAAAATCTTCCTGTTATAAATGGCTTTTAACACATCCCCTCTCTCTTCTGCTTTTCACAGTGTTCTAACCTTGCTTTGATCCCTTTTCTTCTCCTTTCTTCTCTTTTCTCCTTTTTTTTTTTTTTTTGCCTGCTTTGGTTTTCATCCCAAATATCTCCTTACTCTGATACCAGGTTACTCAGCAGGCAGTTCACATTGATCTGCTACTGTTAGGAAAGCAGATTTGATTTTAAGTAGAGAAATAGGACTGTCTGACGAAGGACACCTTTTATAGAACAAAACAGCGAGCTGTTGCTTCCGATTCTTCTTCCTTTTTGGACTAAACAGAAGAGAGTTGTCTTCTCCACACCCTGACAGTTATAATTTTACCCATGAGACTTTCTCAGGCACATAAAAATTCATTCAATCAAACAAACACTTCTGGATTTATTTTTCAAGTGATTTTCTTCGGGAAATCTACTTCTTAGTATGCTAGAAATTCTACAAGGTAGAAAACGCACAGGCATGGATGGGCCCACACAGGGAGCATTATCAAGTCAGACAGGGTGAAAATGCATTCCTTTGGGAAAATGTCCTCGCTCTCTCTGCATGAGCCCTACCTGTTTCTCGGGCCCGTGTGGTAAGTAGCCTGATAGCTTTCACCCTATTTTGTGTCTCCCCTATTCTCATTTATAATGTCAACTTACATTTAGGGCAGAGAGAGTTAACTTGCTCACACTGACATTGCAATCAATTAATCGCCTTTAGCACTCTTTTCTGCCTTCCTATTGGCTGACTTGTAATTGAGCCATGGGGCAAAAGCCATTTTCAGCCACAATCTGTCAACTTGTCCAGCAATTCATTTACTAGTTTGATAAGATAACCTTTTCACAGCAGCATCTAATCAAAAGTACCAAATTTAACATACAGTGGGATTATTCAGAAATTCATGATCTAGGTTCTACATGGGTCATACCATGACAGTCAAGAGAATTATTCTCTAGGAGCTGGGAATACAAACATAACATATAGCCTGCTATCATTAGGTTCTGGGTCAAGATGTTGATAAAGACCATACACTATGAGACAGTTGACAGCCAAGTGCCTAGCATACAGAAAATTTTGTGATCTATACCTAAATTTACTAAGCCATAGACATTTAAACTTTTTAAAACTAAACAAATGTACTTGGGAAGACATTTTATCTTTTCTGTATTTTATAGTGTTGAATATCTAATGGAACATTGTCCTGGTTTCTCTCTCTTTAATCAAAATTTCACACCTGAGAAATAGTTCATTTTCTTGAAATAGAGATAGTGTAAACCTTTACTACAGCATTTAATTTGATTTACTATGTGGAATTCCACTTATGGTAGGGGATATAAATGTAATACCAACTCATTACAGGGAGGGATTCCACTGGTTCAGACTGAAGCAGGACAAAGCAAGACTTCACACATTTTTTGAAATCTAAGCTCCCATCGCCCTTACAGAAATGATCCCTCTGCTTTATATTGTATAAACGCTGCCTGTTTTGACACATTGACTTATGTGGGAAAAAAATGTATTTAGTTGCTATTTTTCCCTTTAAATTCTTTTTCCCTCTATGGAAATTATAAATGTTGCTTATTTTTATGTGCAACCAGAAACCCACTCATCTCTGCGCTCTTCCTACCTGACAAAGAGCTTGTCTGTGATAAAGGGGAGTTGCTGTGGCCACAGTGGTGCTTTTCTACATCTCCCCTCTAAAAATTACTTGTTGCTCAAATTTTCCTTTAAAAAAAATTGTTGCCTTAGGTGCAAACGATGCTGTTTTCAGGCAAACTTTAGTTGGTAGCACCTTCAGGGATGATTTCAGCTTCAGAGAACTTCAACCAAGGTCAAGCCCTTCAAGGAATAGCTCACATCAGATGACTGATGGAGGAAGGTGTGTAAATGTCAGATGATTTTGGCACGTGAAGGACAATTGTAACAGGCTATTTTTGGCTTGAACTTTCACGTGAAGTTGGTCGAGGTGCCATCAAGTAAATATCAAAGTCCAGCTACTCCTGTTGCCAAAAGCCACTTTCTATCTCTCTCGTACACAAGTGTTGATGGGTCTCAGAGTTCATCTCAGTACCCTTTCCAGAAAACCCAACTTATGATACATGGTAATATTTATCTGTTCCTTTCACATTTCCCAAATACTGAACTCTATTTTATTATTCAGGTTCATGACTCGAATACTATTAATAAGATTGAGATCATAATCACATAAATTGAGCATTTTATTTAGCCTATTAATTTAGCACAAGAAAAAATGCTTACAGTGAGATTAAAATGTTATATTACATGCATTGAGCACTTAACTGTGGTCCAGGCTTCTTTCTAAGCATTCTATTGGTACTTAATTATTTCATGTAGTCCCCAAAGGGTTGAGCAAAGAGACATATGACATTTAGAGTAACTTGAACAGGTTACATGATTACCAGAAAGTCCCAGAATCTAGATTTTGAATCCAGGTAATCTGGTCTCAGAGTTTCTATTCCTAAATTACCACTGAGGGTGTTTAAACTGCATAGTTATCACATGTGAGTATAAGCGTGCACCACGTTCATATGGGAAGCTTGTTCAGGCATAGATTCCTCGGGCTCACTCCCAGAGATTTTCAGTTAGTCCATTTGAAATTAGTATGTTTGTCAAATTCCCAGGTGATGTTGAGTTTGCTGATCCAGGAGCATACTTTCCAAAACAGTGGTTTAAATTATACAAATTTTCCTCTCAACTTGTCTGGATATGATATAGGTGAATCAGTTGTCTATGGATGTTAATCACTTTTTGCATGGCCACTGGAATATGTAGCAAAGGAATATACTATAGTATTTTGTAGCTTGGTGGTCTTGTTACTGTTGTTACTTAGTTGCTAAATCATGTCCCACCCTTTTGTGACCCCTTGGACTGTAGCCTGCTTGGCTCCGCTGTCCACAGGATTCTCCAGGCAAGAATACTGGAATGGGTTGCCATTTCCTTCTCCTGGCGATTTCTCAACCCAGTGATCGGACCATTGACAGA
Source organism: Cervus elaphus (assembly GCF_910594005.1). Lineage (NCBI taxonomy): Eukaryota > Metazoa > Chordata > Mammalia > Artiodactyla > Cervidae > Cervus > Cervus elaphus. The sequence goes on from NC_057835.1 coordinate 80,159,413, forward strand.
TGGATTCTTCATCACTGAGCCACCAGGGAAGCCCTATTTCTTTAAACACTTATGATTTTACAGCTGATATTGCTTGCCTGTGAATAATGGAGTTAAACCTGAACTCACAATTAATGCACTTTCATTTTTAGAACTTAATCCAGTTTTGTGATGACAGTCCAAAGGCCTAAGGAATGAAAAAGTTGTTGTGGTAAATTTCTTTAATTTTTTTTAACCTTTCCAAAGTTTTATTATTTTTTAAAACTTTAACATATACACTATCATATGGAAACTAGATAGCCAATGGGAATTTGCATATGACTCAGGGAACTCAAACTGGGGATTTGTAACAACCTAGAGGGATGGGATGGGGTGGAAGGTGGGAGGGAGGTTCATGTGTACACCTGTGGCTGATTCATATGGATGTATGGCCGAAACCAACACAATTTTGTATTTTATCCTTCAATTAAAAGTAAATTTTTTTAAAAAAAGCAAAAAAAAAATTAACAAGCATTTTAATTTTATAATTGAAGAAGAAGCTAAATAAGGAGGAGCCAAAAATAGAAGAAAACGAAAGAGCAGCTGGGCCATCTTACCCTTGATGGAATATACTGTCAGCTCTGCCATAATGTGATACATGCATTTTTAAAATTGCCTCACTATGAACAATTTCACAATAAAAACCACAGGGATTATGGAAATATGGAGAAACAACCCTCAAAACTTCCCTCGCTGACATACTTCTATGAAAGATAGAAACATGATAAACATGGTAGCAGAGCTGTACGTATCGTAAATGGTTAAGAAATGCATAAATACCAAAATAAATGTCAGTTTAACCTGAAAAATGGAGAAGAAAATGGCAGCCCTCTTCAGTACTCTTGCCTGGAAAATCCCATGGACGGAGGAGCCTGGTAGGCTGCAGTCCATAAGTAGCAAAGAGTCAGACACGACTGAGCGACTTCACTTTCACTTTTCACTTTCATGCATTGGAGAAGGAAATGGCAACCCACTCCAGTGTTCTTGCCTGGAGAATCCTAGGGACGGGGGAGCCTGGTGGGCTTCCGTCTACGGGGTCGCACAGAGTCGGACACGACTGAAGCGACTTAGCAGCAGCAGCAGTGTCCTGAAAAAGACTTGAGACGCGCTCCTAGGATGACTATCAGCATCAGGCAGCTTGTCAAGTGTTAGAAGGAGCACTGCCTAACGGTGGATGTGAAGCTACAATGCCGGATGTGAATGGGTGAGACTCTGCGTCTTCCTTACCAGGCTGGCACTAAACATCAGTACAAACCCATCCCATTCTTAATCCTAAAGATCTAAATGCTATGAGGAATATATTTGCAATAGAAACATCTTTCATCAAAATCGAAAAATTTTATCTAGTGCATAACATTATATTTCAAATATTTTATATATCCTGGCTGGAAAAATATTTCCCCTCAAATTTCTCATATGCACCAGTCACTTCCTCTAATAGCCAAAAGCTCTAGAAATTACAGCAATACTTGATATCACTAAACCATCCACTAAGGGGCTAAAATGAGCCATTGCTACATGGCATGGCAAAAGCATCTTTGCATATGAATAATGTTTTCTTTTTGATTGTGTGACATGTGGGTTTTTTTGGATTTTTGCTATTTGTTCTTCAATCTATAGCTCCCCAAAGTCTTCTCATTTCTCTTTTTAAGACCATAGTTTATGATTTTGCAGAACTTGAAGATTTTTGTTTGTTTGTTTTTGTGTCGTGGTTTGTGATATTCTACAACATAGACTCCTTTATAAGCTAAGAAATATAAATATTCTATAGTTTCTTCTAAAACACATTATTTCTATCTCCTCAATACCTAAAGATTTCCTTTCTCATTCACTATTTGGTGTTTGGAGGGAAAAAAAGATTTATTAACTTTGAATGGCCTGATATATGCATACCATGGACCGTAGCCACCAGGCTCCTCTGACCATGGAATTCTCCAGGCGAGAATACTAGAGTGGGTAGCCATTCCCTTTTCCAGGGGATCATTCCAACCCAGGGATCGAAGCTGGGCCTCTTGCATTGCAGTTAGATTCTTTTTAGCATCTGAGCCATGAGTGAAATTTGCTCAGTTGCGTCTGACTCTTTGTGACCCCATGGACTATACAGTCTATGGAATTCTCCAGGCCAGAATACTGGAGTGGGTAGCCTTTTCCTTCTCCAGGGGATCTTCCCAACCCAGGGATCGAACCCAGGTCTCCCACATTGCAGGTGGATTCTTTACCAGCCAAGCCACAGGGAAACCCTTGGAAGCATATATATATAAACCCTTGGAACACATATATATATCTCAACACTTCATGGCAAATAGTTGACTTTATTTTCTTGGGCTCCAAAATCAAATGATGACTACAGACATGCAAATGGTGGCTACAGCCATGAAATTAAAATATGCTTAGCTATGACAAACCTAGACAGCATATTAAAAAGCAGAGACATCACTTTGCTGACAAAGATCTAGTCGAAGCTACGGTTTTTCCAGTAGTCATGTATGGATGAGACAATTGGACCATAAAGAAGGCTCAGAACTGAAGAACTGATGCTTTTAAACTGTGGTTTCCAAGAAGACTGTTGAGAGTCCCTTGGACTGCAAGGAGATCCAACCAGTCCATCCTGAAGGAGATCAGTCCTGGGTGTTCATTGGAAGGACTGATGCTGAAGCTGAAGCTCCAATACTCTGGCCACCTGAGTCGAAGAGCTGACTCATTTGAAAAGACCCTGACGCTGGGAAAGATTGAGGGCAGGAGGAGAAGGGGACGACAGAGGATGAGATGGTTGGATAGCATCTCCGTCTTGATGGCCACAAGTTCAAGCAAGCTCAGGGGGATGGTGAAGGACAGGGAGGCCTGGCGTGCTGCGATCCATGGGGTCGCAGAGTCAGACACGACCGAGTGACTGAACAGCAGCAACTACTACCTATATATATCTTCTCACAAAACGTAAGAAAATAGCAAAACTCAATCAAGCTGTGTTATATACAGTGAGTCAGACCAAGCTAGCTCTGCTTGTGCGTGTTGTATGCATTCATACAAAGCACAACTCAGTTGGATGTGGTTATCTGTGTTTACCTCATATTTCCCAAGAACAAAGTTATCCACAAACAGACATAAAATCCCCATTGTATTCAAATTGCTCATTAATATATCAATCGCATGGATTTTTTTTTCAAAATAAGCATTATAGGAGAGGTGATTGTAGATGTTGATTACTGTATATGTAATAAAATATGAAATCACAGAAATGATGCCTGTTGACATAATGAATATTGAAAGCATAACTTGGATAGTGAAATATATTTTAAAGTGTTTTTCTTACTGAAGTTTTCTGACCAAATGACAGAGAATTTATTTTCCAGAAAAATACTCACAAATAAAAGACTCTCTGTCTTTATTGCTATATTGGGTTGGCCAAAAAAGTTCTTTTTGGCTTTTAAGTAAAAATAAAAGACACATTTTTCACTTTCACCAAGAACTTTATTAAACAATGTATTCACCATTTTATTCCACTACCTTCTGTCATTTTTCAGGTGTAATTCCATCTTACCAAATTTTTATCCTTTGAGCAAAAATTGTTCCAGGTGCCTTTCACAGTCTACCAGGAAATTGAAATTTTCTTTCCATTAAGAGAATTTTTTAAAGACAAAAATAAATGTAAATCCATAGGTGCAGTGTCTGAAGAATGTGGAGGGTGAATGAGCCCTTCCCAGGCAAGCTGTGACAGTTTTTGCCTGGTCATCAAGGAAACACAAGATCTTGTGTTATCCTGGTGGAAGATTATGTGTTTTCTGTTGACTAATTCCAGATGATTTTCATTAATTTCTGCTTTCAGCTGGTCTGATCGGGAATTATACTCACTGGAATTAATACTTGGTTCTCTAGAAGGAACTCATAATAGGGGACTCACTTCCAATCACACCATATACACAATGTCACTTTCTTTGGATGAAAACCAGACTTTGATATGATTGACGGTGGTTCATTTTCCTTGCCCCACAATCTGTTGTGTTCCACATTATTGTACAGTATCCACTTTTCATTACCCATCACAACTGCTTCAAAAACTGAACATTTTCCTTACATTTAAGTAGAGAATTACACACAAAAATATGATCAAGAAAGTTTTTATCACTTAAATTAAGGGGAATCAAAACACTAAAACAATTAACATAACCAAGCTGGTGCAGATAATTTTGAACTCGATTTGGATGTTTTGGATATGTCAGCTTGCACACGACTGAGCACTCCGGCACCACGACGACATATCGATCTCCCACGTGGTGTAACACTGACTGTTCTCACTTAATGTCTCAGTTGGATCCCTGTCAACTTCAACTGGTCTACCCAACTGTGGAGCATCATCTAATGAAAAATATTCAGCACCAAGCTTCACAAACCACTTCCAACACAGTCCATCAGTGGCATCACCTTCCCCATACAAGGCACAAACCTTTTTCTTTTTTTGCATTTCAGTTGCATCTTTGCCTTTCTTGAAATAAGATGCTAAAAACATGGCTTTTTTTCCTTCCATTTTAAATGGCTTCCATATTAAAATGGCTACTGGAAAATTTACCAGCTTTTTTTTTAAATGTACATTGATATGACTGCTGTCAAAATACAATCTAATGAAACTGTCCCAAATGAAGCTGAAGAGAACTAAGCACTACTAGAGACATCTTACAGGCTTCCCTGGAGGCTCAGATGATAAAGAATCTGCCTGCAGCACGTGAGACCTAGGTTCAATCCCTGGGTAAGGAAGATCTGCTGGAGAAGGGAAAGGCTACCCAGCCCAGTATTCTTGCCTGGAGCATTCGTGAACAGAGGAGCCTGGTGAGTTACAGTCCATGGGGTCGCAAAGAGTCAGACACGAGTGAGCAACTATCACTTTCACTATGAAGAAAAGAGAAATGAACTTTTTGGCTAATCCACTATTTCCTGGACAATCGAAACCTTTGCTGCTCAGCAGGAATATCTTCATTTGAAGGAATTTTGCTGACATGATTTAACAAATACTTTCATTAGCATGTTTCCTATGTCTAATTGCATATTCAATATTTTCTTCCAAAAATAATATGCTTTGTTTCATCTGCTTCCATGATTTTATAGACTATTGAGCTGACAGTTTTCTTAGAGACCAGCATTTCATTATTCCATGTATGGAGGAGAACACTGAGGCTTAGGGAAGCAAAGTGCTCCTTCCATCATATGAACCACACTCTTTCTCAGAGATATGGCAGGACTGTAATACAACCTTGTATTCACACGGCTATGATTGTTTATATTACCTAGAGTTGTGTTCCTTTACTACAAGTTTTACTCTTTAATCACCATATACACTCTCCAAGATAAAATAGCAAGCTTTCTGAAACTCTGGAGCCCAGAAAATCCTTTCTCAAACTCACTGTCAATTTATCTAAGATGGCTTAACATAAAATCAATCCGTTCTCAAGAATTTTTCCCTGACCTAGCCAAGCTTGGCAGACAAGGAAAGGTATTTCTGCACACCGAAGTGTAATGAGCAAAAAAGCCATTTCTGGATTTAAAAAAAAAAATCAACAAAACTTGGACAGCTGGGCATAATTGGAAACATTCTTGTTGGTTTTCACATTTCTATGTTCTTTCCTTCTTTAGACCACGTGCCCCCAAAGAAGTCTTTCACTTTTCCAGCACAAACATAGCCAAGGATTTTCTACTCATTATGTAAGGCATAAAAAGGCTATTCTCTTATGAGGGAAAAAGATTGTGACTGAAATTTGAGCTCTGTTCATAATGATGTGACTAGTTAACCTCACTGAGGATTTTATTTGTGGATGACATGTCCTCTCTCAGGATGAAATAAAATAATATACTATAAATATTGGCACACAGGAGACTCTGAACTATCATTACTTGTACTGGAAATGTAGCGCCACACCTGCTGGCCAAGTGTGTGACCTCCAGACCTGACCACCTGAGGTCACATCTAGATAGTTACTTACTAAATAAACATACTTTGTCAAGCCCCTTAAACCTAAGCATCACTTTTCTTATCGATAAAAGAGACGCAATATATCAGGTTGCTTTAAGAATTAAATGAAATAGCACAAAGTGCTTAAACATGTGTTTGGTATTTTATACCATCTACCTACCATAAAAATTTCTGAAGTGATTTTTTATGCTTTTCTCAATGGCACAAAAAACAAATGTAATCAGGTTTAAGTTTAGGTACTATCATCAGAGACAAATTACAAAGAGAACTGGATACAATGATTCACAGGCTTCAACTAGTTTCAATGCTTTTTCTTTTACTTTGCAGTTTAATCCTGATATTATTTTACAACAAAGACTGTGATTTTTTTTGAAGTACTATGAATAAAGCCTAGAGTTCTTCTATGCAAAATCTTGACTATGTAATTTATAAATGCATTACATGCCTCACTGACCTAATATACTGCCTACAAACAATCACATTCAAGGACCTAGAGAATTTTAGAAAAGAGAAAATTGAAGCATAAAAGATACTGCAAGCTGCCTGGTGAAACTGTGGATGCATAAAGCTATACTTTCAGATATGGGGGCAGCTTTATGTATGCAGTTAAAACTTAATCTACTATTATAACTCAAACCCAAGGTCTATAGGAGAGAGGAGGCCCTGTGTAGTGAGACAAGAATTTATTCATACAAAAATAGAAGATAGGAAATACAATGCAATTATATAGAGAATTCCAGGCACAATAAATAAATGCACTCACTTGTTAAATTTGTCTCCATCTGAAAGTAATATTTTAACATTCTTCTTTCTGCTTTTCAAATTGATGTCTATTTCTCATCTTACATTTTAAACAAACAACTGCATTAAAAAAAAGTCATTTCAGTTGTCAAGCAGTTAGTACTAATAACCACCCTATATGAAACACTCAAAACAAGGTTAATGCAGGTATACTGACATCCTACTGGCTCCTGGTGTAGTAATAGCTCCTTAAGAAAAGCAAAGGAGAAAGGGATAGATAATACAGGAAAATCTAATATAATAGGATAAAATTATAGTGAACAAATGTTTTTTTGTGCTTTGAATTCAGGCATGATAACATAAAAAGTATTTTAAAAACAAAGGTTATTTTTATAAGTCATCAATGAGAATTTATATATAATATTTTATTTAAAATATCTGCAATAATAATATAGATACCATTGTGCGCTAAAGATGATATATGGCAGGCAAGTGCTATAAAGCTGTACGTAATTTTTCTTTTAATACCTGAGTCTCTGGTGATAGCTCTTCTTTTTTAATACCAAAGTTTGATATTTAAGGGAACTAAAATACTACAAAAGATTAAGAAGCTTGACCAACATCACAGCAAGTTACAGGAAATGTAGGGACAAAGAGCCCAACTGGAATGAATGACTCTTAAATATTGACAGGTTCTGACTGCATCCCCACAAACTCCTGTGCTGAAATACAAAGGGAGGGCCTTTGAAGGTACTTAAACCAGAGGATGGAGTTCAGGTTTCTCAGATTCCAGAGAGATTCCTAGCCAATTCCATCATGTGAAGACAGAGAAAGAAGGTATCAGAAATGAACGAACCAGGCAAAGGTCCTAATCTAACCACACTGGCAACATGATTCAGGACTTCCTGTCTCCAAAACAGTAAGAGATTAATTTCTATTGTTTGTTAGATACCAAGTCTGCTATTAATACCAAGTATTAGTAACAGCTCCGGCAAAGACAAACTCTAATTTAATGAATTCAAAATTTTTGTAGTTTCATGCAACGATGAGCACAATAAAGGACAGAAATGGTATGGACCTAACAGAAGCAGAAGATATTAAGAAGACGTGGCAAGAATACACAGAAGAACTGTACAAAAAAGATCTTCATGACCCAGATAATCATGATGGTGTGACCACTCACCTAGAGCCAGGCATCCTGGAATGTGAAGTCAAGTGGGCCTTAGGGAAGCATCACTACGAACAAAGCTAGTGGAGGTAATAGAATTCCAGTGGAGCTATTTCAAATCCTAAAAGATGATGCTGTGAAAGTGCTGCACTCAATATGCCAGCAAATTCAGAAAACTCAGCAGTGGCCACAGGACTAGAAAATGTCCATTTTCATTAGAATCCCAAAGAAAGGCAATGCCAAAGAATGTTCAAACTACCACACAATTGCACTCATCTCACGCTAGTAAAACTCAAAATAATCCAAGCCAGGCTTCAACTTTTTGTGAACCGTGAACTTCCAGATGTTCAAGTTGGATTTAGTAAAGGCAGAGGAACCAGAGATCAAATTGCCAACATCCATTGGATCATCAAAAAAGAAAGAGAGTTCCAGAAAAGCATCTACTTCTGCTTTACTGACTCCACCAAAGCCTTTGACTGTGTGGATCACAATAAACTGTGGAAAATTCTGAAAGAGATGGAATACCAGACCACCTGCCCTGCCTCTTGAGAAATCTATATGCAGATCAAGAAGCAACAGTTAGAACTGGACATGGGACAACAAATTGGTTCCAAATCGAGAAAGGAGTTTGTCAAGGCTGTATATTGTCACCCTGCTTATTTAACTTATATGCAGAGTACATCATGCCAAATGCTGGGCTGGATGAAGCGCAAACTGGAATCAAGAATGTTGGGAGAAATATCAATAACCTCAGATATGCAGATAACACCACCCTTATAGCAGAAAGTGAAGAACTAAAGAGCCTCTTGATGAAAGTGAAAGAGGCGAGTGAAAATGTTGGCTTAAAGCTCAACATTCAGAAAACTAAGATCATGGCATCTGGTCCCATCACAGCACGACAAATAGATGGGGAAACAATGATAACTTTATATTTTTGGGCTCCAAAATCACTTCAGGTGGTTACTGCAGCAATGATATTAAAAGATGCTTGCTTCTTGGAAGAAAAGCTATGACCAACCTAGATAGCATACTAAAAAGCAGAGACATAACTTTGCCAACAAAGGTCCGTCTAGTCAAGGCTATGGTTTTTCCAGTGGTCATGTATGGATGTGAGAGTTGGACTGTGAAGAAAGTTGAGTGCGAAAGAATTGATGCTTTTGAACTGTGGTGTTGGAGAAGACTCTTGAGAGTCCCTTGGACTGCAAGGAGTTCCAACCAGTCCATCCTAAGGGAGATCAGTCCTGGGTGTTCATTGGAAGGACTGATGCTGAAGCTGAAACTCCAATACTTTGGCCACCTGATGCGAAGAGTTGACTCACTGGAAAAGACCCTGATGCTGGGAGGGATTGGGGGCAGGAGGAGACGACAGAGGATGAGATGGCTGGATGGCATCACCAACTCGATGAACATGAGTTTGAGTAAGCCCTAGGATTTGGTGATGGACAGGGAAGCCTGGAATGCTGCAATCCATGGGGCCACAAAGAGTCAGACATGACTGAACTGAACTGAGAGACTTTTAGTGCAATTGCCCCAGAGAAAACTTCCAAAACCTATACCTATAGGAAAGCCAACTGATAAACTTAACAAATTTAACACTGTTTTCCTTTTCTTTTTTTACAATCTGAAACCACTGGATGTAAACTTCCATTCCCTGTTATTACAATTAGTCTCACTTGATTGATGTATTTCTCAAGTGTCTGCAGTATTTAAACTGTTTAAATCAAAGCTTATGATTTTGCACTGATTTTTCCTCAATAATTAATCCAACCTAGTTATTGTTTAAAATTTTCAAGATATTCTAGGGCTGGACTGGGAAGCTTCCTTTCTGAACAAAATCATGTGTACTTTCATTTTTCTCACTTCAGGCTCCCATTTGGCAGACTGTGTGCACTTTATTTCCCTATTTTCTCAGTTGCTGAGCAATCTTCTGATTTCGCTTGCCTCTTTATTAAGTTCAAACAACATAACTGATATTTCTGTGGTGCTCTGCCTGTACGGGATCAGGTGTAAGACTGAAGATTTTGTAGACAAAATGTCTAGGTTTTGAGTCTAGTATTAAAACACATAATTTTGTAATCTTTGGTGGTTATATCATTTTTGAAACTCAATTCCTTCAACTTTGAAAATGGATTAATTACGGCAGTTACTATATACAACTGGTTAAAGCAATGTAATGAGATCATCTAAGTAAAGTGGGAAAGTGAAAGTGTTAGTTGTTCGGTCGTGTCTGACTCTTTGAGAACAGATGGACTATAGCCCTCCAGGCTCCTCTGTCCATTAAATGCTCCAGGCAAGAACAGTGGAGTGGGTAGCCATTCCCTTCTTCAGGGGATCTTCCCAACCCAGGGATCGAGCCTGTGTCTCTTGCATTGCAGGCAGATTCCTTACCATCTAGGCCACCAGGGAAGACCAAGTAAAGTGTATTGGTTGGCAAATAATTGTATAGAATACCTCTAAACTTTGTTTAACCTTTGCTAAAATTTTTAATCTTTGCTAAAATTATCTCTGTCCTCTTCCTCAGAAATTACTCTGGAATTTGACATTTGACACTTTAGCCCTTGATTTTTTCCCCCAAGATCTTCCACTTTATCAACATGTTCAGATTTTTATCACTCTTCCCCCTATTCAGTAGAACTCCAGTGACCCAAGTATGTTACAGTTTTACCAAAAGCATAAGATTGTTAAGGCAGAATCACAAAACTTGTAGATAATACCCAATATCAAACTATATCAGTAATGTAAAAATCCAGATGCAGATTTTTCTTCTGTAGAGGCTCACATCTATCAGAGCTTTCAAATGATTTCAGAAAAGCAGAAGAGTTCTGAGGAGTGTATGCAAAAATACAGTAGACCTTCATCTGAGGTTTCACTTTTTGTAATTTCAGTTACCAGTGGTCAACTATAATCTGAAAATATTAAATAAAATGTTTCAGAAATAAACAATTCGTTAGTTTTAAATCACTAAGCAATTCTGAGTAGTGTGTTGAAATTTTGTACCACACTTCTCTTTCCTGCCTATGGCATGAATCATCCCTTGGTCCAGTGTATGTACGCTGTTTACATTTTATTCACCTGTAAACATTTATTCACCTCTTAGTCACTCAGTAGCTCTCTTGGTTATCAGATCAATAACTGCAGTATTGCAGTGCTTGGCTCCAAGTATGGTGTACAAGTTATTGCTATTAACCCTTCACTTTGTATTAATAAATTGTATTTTATCATAGGCATGTTTGTATAGGAAAAAATCATAATACATAGATGGTTTGTTATTATCTGCAGTTTTAGGCATCCACTGATGCTCTTGGAATGAAAAAGATAAGGGGGAATCATTACCTTGATCACAGAGAAAGTTGTTTTACTTTTGAGCTACCCAGTTTAATACTCTTATAGAGAATATTACTTATCTCAGCCATCCAAGCCCCATAAATTCATAATTATATTAGTAACAGGTAACCTAGATAGATTAAATATATACTAATAAAGAGGTACTTTAAGGAAGGATCCTCCATTGAATTTCCAATAGTAATAGAGTTAGAATGTTTATAAGGAGGTCTGATCAAGGCTATTCATTCTCTTCTCTAATGTCCTGGTCTGGGGAAGGAGTCTGTTACCTAAATTTATTCTATGGGCCTTTTTTTTCCTTTTCAATCCAATTCTTGAATCTGGGATTTCCCCCAGATTCCATCTCTAACAAATTACTAGCTCAAATATTCCTGCAAATGCCCTTCACACATATCAAATTCAAACATCTTCAAGATCAACATCGTTGTAGTTTTATTTAAAATGTATTTTTCCATGTTCTGAATTAAATTTAAACAAATCAAGGTACTCTCAGTCTTTCAACCTTGCCAAGCATTCAGATCTTCAAATATGTTATGAACTGGCCCTCACTTAATTTTTCTTTCTTTTAGATTTACTGAGGTATTATTTGACAAATAAAATTGTAAGATATTTAAAGTGCACAGTGTGATGATCTGATATATGTATTCATTGTGAAAGGATTTCCTCCATAACATTAATTAACCAATGCATCACCTCTCATACTCCTTTTTTTTTTTTTTTATCTTTAGTGAGACTGTTTAAGTTCTACTGTGAGCAGATTTCAGTTACCTAATACAGTGATATCATATGGAGTCACTAAGTTGTACATCAGTTCTCAGATTTTATTCATCTTATAATTAAAAGTTTATACTCTTTACCAGTCTCTTTATTTCCCTCACCCACCAGCACCTAGAAACCACTTTTCTATTCTCTGATTTTTTTAAGTTCAACTTCTGCTTTGTCTTAGGTTCCGCTTGTACTTGGCACAATATTTGTCTTTATCTTTCTGGTTGATTCCATTTACTATAATGTCTTCCAGATTCATTCTTGTATTTGCAAATGGCAGGGTTTGCTTTTCTTTTCTTTATTGGGGGGGGGGGCGGTAAGGCTGAATAATACTCCATTGTATTTATTATGTATACCACGTATTTTTGATCTGTTAATCTACTGACAGCAACATAGGTTTCAGTCTTTAAAGCATTTGTGAATAATGTTTCAATGACATGGGAGCATGGATATTTCTTTGAAATTATGGTTTTATTTTCTTTAGATGGGCTTCCCTTGTGGCTCAGCTGGTAAAGAATCCACCTGCAGTGTGGGAGACCTGGGTTCGATCCCTGGATTGTGAAGATCCCCTAGAGAAAGGAAAGACTACCCACTCCAGTATTCTGGCCTGGAGAATTCCATGGACTGTACAGTCCATTGGGTTGCAAAGAGTTGGACATACTGAGCAACTTACACTTTCACTTTTCTTTAGATATATAGCCAAATTTCAGATTGCTGGATCACATGAAAGTGAAGAATACTAGAGTAGGTAGCCTTTCCCTTCTCCAGGAGATCTTCCCAACCCAAACATCAAACCCAGGTCTCCAGCATTGCAAGTAGATTCTTTACCAGCTGAGCCACAAGGGAAGCCCAAGAATACTGGGGTGGGTAGCCTAATCCCTTCTCCAGGGGAGCTTCCTAACCCGGGAATCGAACCGGGTCTCCTGCATTGCTGGCGGATTCTTTACCAACTGATCTCACATTGTATATCTAAAATGTCAATTCGGGACACTTATTTGTTTTTTAATTGTGGGGCTTTCTTTTAGGGAGTCTTTTGAATTGTATGAGTCTGTTAAAGATTTTGAATACTAATGCTGTATTGGATACGTGGTTTGAATATATTGTCTCCCCTTACACAATCTGTCTTTGATTTTGCTGATGGTTTTATTTGATGAGGAGATTTTTAGTTTAATGTAGCCCAGCTTGTTTATTTTTGCTTTTGTTGCCTTTGCTTTTAGTGTCAAATTAAAAAAAAAAAAAAGACACTGCCAATATTAATGTTGAGGAGTTTCCTTTTTATATTTTCTTCTAGGATGTTTATGGTTTCAGAGCTTATGTTCCAGTCTTTAATGAATTTTGAGTTGATAGGCTTGTCATATATGGCTTTCATTTTGTTAAAGTACATTCTTCTACACTTACTTTGTTGAGAATTTTAATCATGACTAGCTATTGAATTTTGCAAATTCTTTTCCTGTATCTATTAAGATGATCATATAATTTTGTCCTCCATTTTGTTCATGTAGTATATCTCATTTTGATTTCTGATATTAATTCAGTCTTGCATAACTGGAATAAGCACCGGTTGATCATGATGTATGAACCTTTTAATTTGCCATTGATCACTGTGTTGTAAGGTGCATAGTTTGCCAGTATTTTTGAGGGTATTTATACAGAGGAGCCTGGTGGGCTGCCGTCTATGGGGTCACACAGAGTCGGACATGACTGAAGCGACTTAGCAGCAGCAGCAGCATATCAAATTTTATTTAGGCACACCAGCCCATAATTTCCTTTTCTTATAATTTCCTTTACTGGCTTTGTGATATCAGAGTACTGCTAACTTTTTAAAATGGGTTTGGAAGTAGTTCCTTACTTGATTTTTTGGAAGTGTTTGAAAAGGATATACATTAACTCTTCTTTCTTTCTTTTTTTTTTTTACATTAACTCTTCTTTAAATGTTTGGTAGAATTCACCAGTGAGGTCATGGAGTTCTAGGTTGCAATGCTTTTGAATACTGATTCAGTATCTTCGAGTTCTAGGCTGCAATGCTTTTGAATACTGATTCAGTGTCTTTACGAAAGTCTGTTTCTTTACTTCAGTCTCCACCGCAGCGGGTCTCCTCTTGACCAGCCTGCACGCTTCCTCCACCTCACATGTTACAAACACATATTTTATCCCTTTGGGTCTCCTTTCACTTCCCAACTCCATGGGGAATCCATGTCACAGGGTCTTATAGCTGCCTTCCAAAAGTTTAAAAGTTCAACAGTTAGCAACGTTGGCCTCTGTGAGAGAGGAAATGGGAAAGAGACAGGAAGAAGTTACTTTTTTCTCTTGAATTGTTCCAAGGGAGAGATTCTCCATGGTATTTGTCCAGAGACGTGTAGAACTGCACCTGTGGAGCTGTCTATGAATTCCCCTTTAGGGCTCATTGTAAAAAAGTGGCCGGTGCTCCAACTTGGCACCTTGCATTTTCCTCACACTCTCTGACTTTGCTTCCCTTCTTCTTCATCCTCTCTGTCCATGATTTCACCTCCAGATTTAAGCTCTTGCCCTTATTTCTTGTCTCTATTTCTAGGGAGCCAGGAGCATACTGATTAATAGAGGAGTTGGGTCAACTTGACTCTGCTAATTCCTAAGGGCATAGTTTTTGAAAAATCACTTCGTCTTTATATATGTTTGTTATTCTATAAAATATAATATTAATGAACATTTTCTGGATCATATCAACTCAGTTAGGGAGCCCTAGATTGGAAACAACTAATGCAGACTGACTGGTCATCCCCCAAGTCCTCCTTGCTTCCACTTCACATCCTTCCTCCCCATCCTGTGTATTCACAATCATAACAGATGATGACAGGTCCAATGGGAAAACCAATGCTTGAGGGATATTGAGGAGAGGAAAATCGGGCCCAGATTGCAACACTAGTGATCTGAGACAGTCAGCTATAAGAAAGGGAAAATAGATGCTACAGAGAAAGAAAATAAAGCAGACATGTAGGAAAAAAAAATGTAGCTACAAGAGATCATGTGATGAAAATTATATCTGACGTAATTATTTATGGCTTCTACCTTGTACTTTATGGTCCCAGTAAAAATCAACTATTTTTGCTCTACTTTTCTATTTATTAACCCTGTTTTTCTTTTTCCCAGAAGCAAATTTTCAATAACTTTCTATTATTTGCAACCAGGGTTTTGATTAGCATAATTTCTTAATATTTTCCTAATCATTTTTATCATATGCCTGTTTAAATCATCTTGCATTTATACTCTTGAGACATGGTTTTGTGACAGATTTTAAGCACAAAAACATAAATATTCAGATATATAGTAATGCATTATTATTAAGGTCTGTGAGTGAAGTCAAGGGCTATGTGCATTTAAGTAGGATTGCTTTATCATCTCTAAGCATAATGCCTGGCACATATTTGTGCTCAAGAAAATATCCATCTAATTAAATTGAATGGCATTTACAGTGTGAACATTTGAAGAACTCAGAGTTAATTTACTATTGAATTTGTTAAAAATGAAGATATCGTGCAAACACATGAGTACCAGAGACATAGAGGAAATATTTTTATGGGAACCTAAAATATCTACATTTTAGATGATTTTTCCTGAAGCTTGCACATTGACTTTAAAATGTGAACCAATGTCAGAAAAATGCTATGATAATCTAACATTAACACTAAACAAACACATGTTTCTCTCTTACAGTCTTCAAATGATCAATAATTTGAAAGGTTAACATGTATTTCTTTGCATAGTAACAAAAGCCAAAAGCACTGGCGAAGCTTCAGAATCAATACACACACTGAAGAACTGCTGAAGCTCATAGCTTTAACAAATAAAATTAAAAATGACATAAAAAACAGTTGTTGCTATCAGGTTAAACAAGGTAATGTGGAAAACAAAATGTATTCTGACTTAAGTGGCTTTAAAATAGATCATACTCTTCCTATGAGAACACAGATTACTACAAATTTTGGTTTTCTTTCTATCTTTGTCAGTCCATAATACCATAATATAAAGCTCATTAATCATATGATTGAATTTTTTACATCAATATCTAACTCGCAGAGTACTATAAGGCAAAATATTGACATTAGTAACTCTATGTGTTTTATTTTATTTTTGGTTCTTTTTTATAAGTATGTTCAAAATATCACTTTGTAATTACTTCATATTTTATAACCTTCCTGTCTAATAGTAAGGTATTAAGTTTTTTCTTCACGAACTTTTACTAATGAATGCAAATCATTGCATACAACAACCTGCTTCCTTTTTTATCTTTTTGACATTTATCTCTATATAACTCTGTGTTTATGGGGAATGTGTGTGTGTGTACTAAAGAAACTATTTCAGCTATGAACTTTTACCATTGCACATAGAACTTTTAGTCAGCAAATTCTATCCTATGATTCCATGTTCTGCTAAATTATTAATATTCTCAGACTATTTCTCTAAACATCATCAACTTTTAAAGTAAATGGAGAGGCAATATCAATTACAGAAAATCTGTTTTAAATTATGAGATATTCGTAATTTTAAATTATACTATTAATGAGTTACAAATACAATAATTACTATGTGAATAAACATTCTGCAAAGAAAATAAAAAGCTAAAAAGAAAAAATGATGAAGCTTTTTGCATATTGATACTAAACATAATGAAAAATGAGTTACTAAGCTAGTGCATGAATGAATTAGAAATACAGTCGCTCAGACCTGCCTAAATGAATAGATGGATGAACAAAAGAAACGCTCAGTTAAAGTCACATAATTTGAGGTTAGAGTTTCATTTCTTTCTCCAAAGTGAGATATTTGGCTTCAGAAAAGACAGGTACATATATGTAACTGATTATATTGATAGGATCAATAAAATGTTTTACATTTATATAGTAAATGCTAGTTATGAATGGAATTCACCATACAAAAATAAGAAAGGGCAATTTTCATCAAAGACTCGCTGGTCTTACCAAAGAGGACTGAAACTGAAATTGAAGCAACTCACATAAAACAGATTTCAAATGAAAAAAAAAAAAATCCATGTAAAAATGCACAAATTAATATTATAGAAACCATTTCCTCTACTATAGAAATTAGTTTAATAAGTAAACTTTGTATTAATTTTAAAAAAAAGAAAGATTATAAAAGCCATTTAATGACTCAGCACCAACCATGAAAATGGAAAATAAAGTTAGTTTTTATTATGTGGAAAAGAGATCTTGTTCAAAATCACTAACAAGCTTTTAGGTAAAGTGCAGTTTCATTTTACATTAAGAAGATATAATAAGCCTGTCTGGAATTCTATTATCCTATGGATGAAATCTCTGTATGAGATACAGTGCTGAAGGAAGATGAGAGGGAAAGGAGCAATACAGTTGTATGATAATATTACACAGTGGCTAAAACTAAAAGAGAGGATCCATATAACACAGCCTAGATACAGATAAAAAACTGAAATATGGAAACTGCAAAAATACAGCTTCTTCTGGAATTTGTATCCTGCTATAGCATTATATCTAATAAGTTGCTCATCTCAGAAATAAATGAATCCATTTATATCAATTTAGAGTAATTGGAAATGACTGGAAAACAATCACTAGGCTTTTTGAGATAGCTAGAGTTTAAGAGTTCAGTAATATTGAATACACAGTGGAAAAGTGAAGTGAAAGCGTTAGTCCCTCAGTCGTGTCTGACTCTGTGACCCCATGGACTGTCGCCTGCCTGGGGCTCCTCTGTCCACAGGATTCTCAGACAAGAACACCACAGTGGGTGGCCATTCCTTTCTCCGGGGGGTCTGGAGAGCCTGGGTCTCCTTCACTGCAGGCAGATTCTTTACTGTCTCAGTCACCAGGGACCTAAAGAAATAGACCTAAGGAAATAGGAAACAAATTGCTGAAGCAAAAGGCTATGGTATATTGATTCCTTTCTTCAATATATGGTAAACCCCAAGGATATGTGTGACTACTAAGAGTTTCACAGAGCCCTAGGACATTCTGGGAAGCCTAACTTAATCAGCTATTGATACTTAGCATTAACACTCATCAGCCAGGCCATGGTTATTCAAAACATTTATAGTAAATGTTATAATAAAAATTTTGGATTCATGGTAGGCCAGAAATTTTATATTAACTTCTCATATATATTTAAGTAATATTAGCTAAGCCTTAAGTTTTTATAGAAAATTTAATCCAGAAAAGTAATATATAAGAATAAATACTAAATACATTATTTAGAAAGGTGGGCTCCAAGAAGAAACAAGGATCATTTGAGTTTTAGAATAAAGGGATTGAATGCTATCCTTTTTTTCTCTTTTATGAGTAAGAATTATGATTCCTAATTCATAGGTGTTTATCAAGATTAACTGAAATAATGTATAGGGAACATTTATCATATATGCTTGTCGTATAAGAAGTAATCAATAATTAAATGGGCATGAATATGGTAATATATATATAATAACAAAATGTAAAGCATTATATTCATTCCAAATTAGGGCAATTTTAAATAGAAAGGTATTCACAGCATTCTTTTTTAAATAAGTAGTTTAGTGATGTGATAAAAATACCATCAGCCAGGCTTAATTGGAAGAAACAATAACGGAGCACAAAACGTTGCTCACTCTATGATCAAGCTATGTGAGATAAATATGCATACCTAGAGAAATCACTCTAAGGGAACATGTCAAAATGTTACCCGTGATTTTCTCTTCATGGTCAGGGTATGAGTTTATTTTAGGGGTTTCATTTTCCAAAATTACTTTTATATGGAAAACAAAGCAATAAAATACAAGCAAAGTATGAAAGTGTAGGCAGGATGCTGTGGAAATAGCAAACACAGTCAGAATTTAAAGCTGAATCTGCCTGTGGCCTATAATAAAACTTTGCCCCCCAAATTAACATTTTTCAATGAGTTTAAGCTTCTGGATCATACTTCCATAGTCATAAAACAAAGATAAGTGTCTAAATTACAGCATATTTCTAAGGATTGTTATGAAAAATAACATGAATAACACAACCGACTATTTTAGTGCCTATTCTGAGACTGTAGAATGAAAACTTCTCACCCAAAATTAATTCTTTTCCTTCTTGGGTCACACAGCTAGATTGCATTTCCCAACTTCTACTGAAATTAAGCTCGGGCATGAGGACAGTTTTTGCTGCATAACAAACAACTCTAAAACTCTGTTGGTTGCATTTTTCAATTCACTAGTGTTTGCATTTGGGCTGAGTTTAGTTTGGCAATTCTGGTCTCAACTGAGCTTCATTACGTTCGTCCTTCAGCATCCTTGAAGGGATTGATCCCTGGGCGTCCCACCATACCAACATCTGCTCATGCTGAAAAATCCACCAGTGCTCAAGTCATTTATACAAAGTCCCTCCGTATATGCAGATAGTATCTGCAGATTCAACATGGTTGGATAAATATACAGATGCCAAAGTACCCACTGTAAATGCCCTCAATCAGCAGATGGCTGTGTAGGGAGCAGATATTTTCTTAAAAGCCTTGGCTCAGAAGAGACACACATCAGTTATGCTCAGACTGTGATCCCTGGAGCGCTCCAGCAGAACTTCCTGAGATGTTAGAAGAGCTCTATCATGCCTTCTGTCCAGTTAAGTGACCCCTGGCCACACAGAGCCACGGAACACTGAAGCTGAGGCTTGTACCAGTAAGTATTACGTTCAGAGTTTACATCTGAAGTTTATATTCTTTCAGTTCAAGATGGCAGAGTAGAAGGGTGTGTGCTCATCTCCTCCTGTGAGAGCGCCACCATCGCAGCTAGCTGTTGATCGGCAGGAAGACACTGGAACCCACCAAAAACAGATCCCGCCTGTCTAAAGAAAAGCAGCCACAGCAAGACGGTAGGAGGGGCACGATCCCGGTAGGAGGGGCACGATCCCGGTAAAAGCAAATCCTACACCCACCAGGTGGGAGACCGAGAACAATGATACCGAAGAAATTCTCCCACTGGTGTGAAGGTTCTAAACCTAACGTCGGGCTTCCCAGCCTGCGGATCCAACAAAGGAATGGAGACTCCCCAGGGAATCGGACCTTGAAGGCCAGCGGGGTTTGATATAGGACTTCCACGGGAATGGAGGGAACAGCCTTCAGTTCTCGGAGGGCACACAGAATCGTGTGCACACCACGGCACGGAGGAAAGGAGGAAAGGAGCAGAGACTGCGGAGGAGACTGAAGCGAAACTGCCTGCCGGTGGTGGAGGGTCTCCTGCGGGGGCGCGGGTCAGGGCGGGCTCAGCGCGGGGCGGACACCGGCGGCAGCAACCCTGGAACGCCTCCTTGGAGGGTGTAATCAGCCCCACCGCGGAGCCTGTGGACCACAGGGCGGGGTTGCCTCAGGCCAGACAACCAACAGGCAGGGAGCACAGCCTCGCCCACCAGTAAAAACATAAAACATTAAAAACCACAGGTGAACTCCCATCAGATTATCAGCTGCTTTCCCAACAGAAACTCTGCAAGCCAGAAAAGGAATGGCACAATGTATTTAAAGAGATGAAAAGGAAGAACCTACAACCAAAGTCTATACCCAGCGAGACTCATTCAGATTTGATGGAGAAATCAAAAGCTTACCAGACAAGCAAAAGTTAAGAGAATTCAGCACCGCCAAACCAGCTTTACAACAAATGCTAAAGGAACTTCTTTAGGCAGGAAACAAAAGACAAGGAAAAGAACCACAGAAAATAAACCCACACAATTAAGACAATGGTAATAGGATCATACATATTGATAAATACCTTCAATGTAAATAGATTAAATGCATCAACCAAAAGACAAAGACTGTTGGGAAGCTGAAAACGTACATATGTGCAATTTCACATACCACATCACTCTGCTTGACACCCCCAAACTGTACTATTTTATATTGTTAGGTTAATCCTGTTCCCATTATGGCTTGCAGTTGTAATTATCTTTTATTTTTTGTCTGTCTATTGATTGTGAAAACTGACAAACATCATTTACTATGGTGATTGTGTAACTATTACTCACTTAATATCAATGTATCCTGATTGGTCAACAGAAAAATAATAGAATCCTATATCACCAAGATTACCATTTAATAGAAAAACCTGTAATCATTTTTTTAAAAGCCAAATGCATATCAGAATTATCTTGGAATTTTTTGAAAAAATGCAAATATCCAGATATTATTTCTCTTTCTCCATAGCTCCAGATATGTTTCTAATGAGCAGCCATGTTAAAGCAACTGAACTATATGATTATCTTTTACTTTTATCTAATTTGTTTCACTTTTTGTATTTCAGATTCAGTGCTCCCATTTCATTTAGTTTCTGCTTTCCGATTTCTCCATTTCTTCCTCTTCTTTTTTTTTTTTTTTTTTTGATGTTCTTCCTCAAGACTTTATCAAGCATGGTAGAAAAACTCCCATATACATTTATATAAATAGTATGTATAATATATGCATCTTAAAAACTTAAGAATTTTTGCCTAACTAAAAACTTTATGACATTTTTTATTCCACTTGTTTGATTTAGTATGAATAAAATTTTAAAAAAAATAGATTTGCGGGGGAGGAGCCAAGATGGCGGAGGAGTAGGACGGGGAGACCACTTTCTCTCCTACAAATTCATCAGAAGAATAACTGAACGCAGAGCAAACTTCACAAAACAGCTTCGGATCGCTAGCTGAGGTCATCAGGCGCCCAGAAAAGCAGCCCATTGTCTTTGAAGGGAGGTAGGACAAAATATAAAAGATAAAAAGTGAGACAAAAGAGCTAAGGACGGAGATCCGTCCCGGGAGCTCTTAAGCAGCATTGCTTGGGGTAGGGTCCGGCCCGAGTGCCCGGAGGACAATCGGAGGGAACTTCTGTGAGTTGCCAACTTGAACTGTGGGAGACCAAAAGAGAGAGAGTAAATTAACCGGCCCGAACACACTGCCGGCCGTTCACAGAACAAAGAGACCGAGAGGGTCCAGAGAGGAGCTCGCAGGCTGCGGACCGGCCCAGCCCCGCCGGAGGCAGGAGGCAGGGGGGAGGGGAAGGTCGCGGCGAGACACAGGGCGCAGGCACCCGACCGGCGCGGGCGGGGACTGGGGCTGGGGACGCGGAGGGCGGAAGGCGCGCACACCCGACTGGCGCCAGCGGAAACTGAGACTGGGACCGCGGAAGGGAGTGGGTGCGCCACACCTGGGGAGAGTGCGCCCACCAAGCCCCTGGCTGCCTGGACCGCTCTGACGGGGAAGGCACAGAGAGCAGGCGCAGCTTTTCCTTCCGCGCTTTTGTGGAACACCTGAGGGCTGGAACCTCGCGCAGCGCGGGGCGCGCTCCATATAGACCAGCCGGGAGCCTGAGCAGTGCAGACGGAGAAAGCAGCGTCAGCCCCTCCCGGCAGCGCCAGCCCATCCCTGCGGCGCAAGCCCGTCCCCATAGCGCCAGCCCCTCCCTGCTCCGCAGAGCGACGGAACTAGCTACCTGAGTAAGAGTCCACCTCCGCCCGCCTGTGTCAGGGCGGAAATGAGGCTCTGAAGAGACCGGCAAACAGAAGCCAAATAAACAAAGGGAACCGCTTCAGAAGGGACTGGTGCAACAGATTAAAATCCCTCTAGGAAACGCTGACTACACCGGAGGGGCCTGTAGATATCGAGAAGCGTAAGCTGGAACGAGGAGCTATCTGAAACTGAGCCGAACCCACACTGACCGCAACAGCTCCAGAGAAACTCCTAGATATAATTTTACTTTTTTCTCCTTTTTTTTTTTTTTTTTTAAATTTTTTTTATTTTTTTTATTTTTTTTCTTTTTTCTTTCTTCTCTTTTATTTTCCTTTAAAATCCCCTATTACTCCCCCATTACTCCTTAACTTTCATTTCCACAGACTTTTACGATTTTTTAATTAGGGGGAAAAAAAATTTTTTTTTTCTTTTTTTTTTTTTCTTTTTCTTTTCTTTTTTTTCTTTCCTTTTTCTCTTCTATTTTCTATTTTGCTTTTTCTCTTATTTCTTTTAAAGTCCTCTAGTACTCCTCTACTACTCCTTAATTTTCATTTTCAATACACTATAACCTTACAAAAAAAAAGAAGAGAAGCCCTATTTTTTAAACCGAAGATTATTCTCTCCCAATCTTGACTCTCTGTTTTCTACCTCAGAACACCTCTATTTCCTCCTTTCCCCTTCTCTTCCCAATCCAATTCTGTGAATCCTTGTAGGTGACTGGGCTACGGAGAACACTCTGGGAACAGACAGCTGCGTAGATCTGTCTCTCTCCTCTTGAGTCCCCCTTTTTCTCCTCCTGTTCATCTCAATCTCCCTCCTCCCTCTCCTCTTCTTCATGTAACTCTGTGAACCTCTCTGGGTGTCCCTAACGGGGGAGAATCTTTTAGCCATTAACCTAGAAGTTTTCTTATCAGGGCTGTATAGTTGGAGAAGTCCTGAGACTACAGGAAGAATAAAACTGAAATCCAGAGGCAGGAGACTTAAGCCCAAAATCTGAGAACACCAGAAAACTCCTGACTACATGGAACTTTAAGTAATAAGTGACCGTCCAAAAGCCTCCATACCTACACTGAAACTAACCACCACCCAAGAGCCAATAAGTTTTAGAGCAAGACATACCACGCAAATTCTCCAGCAACGCAGGAACATGGCCCTGAACATCAACATACAGGCTGCCCAAGGACACACCTAACACATAGACCCATCTCAAAACTCATTACTGGGCACTCCATTGCTCTCCAAAGAGAAGAAATCAAGTTCCACGCACCAGAACACTGACGCAAGCTCCCCTAACCAGGAAATCTTGACAAGCCAAATGTCTAACCCCACCCACTGGGTTAATCCTCCACAATAAAAAGGAACCACAGACCTCCAGAATACAGAAAGCCCACTCCAGATACAGCAATCTAAACAAGATGAAAAGGCAAAGAAATACCCAACAGGTAAAGGAACATGAAAAATGCCCACCAAGTCAAACAAAAGAGGAGGAGATAGGGAATCTACCTGAAAAAGAATTTAGAATAATGATAATAAAAATGATCCAAAATCTTGAAAACAAAATGGAGTTACAGATAAATAGCCTGGAAACAAAGATTGAAAAGATTCAAGAACTGTTTAATAAAGACCTAGAAGAAATAAAAAAGAGTCAATTAAAAATGAATAATGCAATGAATGAGATCAAAAACACTTTGGAGGGAACCAAGAGTAGAATAACGGAGGCAGAAGATAGGATAAGTGAGGTAGAAGATAAAATGGTGGAAATAAATGAAGCAGAGAGGAAAAAAGAAAAAAGGATCAAAAGAAATGAGGACAACCTCAGGGACCTCTGGGATACTGTGAAACGCCCCAACATTCGAATCATAGGAGTTCCAGAAGAAGAAGACAAAAAGAAAGGCCATGAGAAAATACTCGAGGAGATAATAGCTGAAAACTTCCCTAAAATGGGGAAGGAAATAGCCACCCAAATCCAAGAAACCCAGAGAGTCCCAAACAGGATAAACCCAAGGTGAAACACCCCAAGACACATATTAATCAAATTAACAAAGATCAAACACAAAGAACAAATATTAAAAGCAGCAAGGGAAAAACAACAAATAACACACAAAGGGATTCCCATAAGGATAACAGCTGACCTATCAATAGAAACCCTCCAGGCCAGAAGGGAATGGCAGGACGTACTGAAAGTAATGAAACAGAATAACCTACAACCTAGATTACTGTATCCAGCAAGGATCTCATTCAGATATGAAGGAGAATTCAAAAGCTTTACAGATAAGCAAAAGCTGAGAGAATTCAGCACCACCAAACCAGCTCTTCAACAAATGCTAAAGGATCTTCTCTAGACAGGAAGCACAGAAAGGTTGTATAAACGTGAACTCAAAACAACAAAGTAAATGGCAACGGGACCACACCTATCAATAATTACCTTAAATGTAAATGGGTTGAATGTCCCAACCAAAAGACAAAGATTGGCAAATGGACAAAAACAAGACCCCTATATATGCTGTCTACAAGAGACCCACCTCAAAACAAGAGACACATACAGACTAAAAGTGAAGGGCTGGAAAAAAATATTTCATGCAAACGGAGACCAAAAGAAAGCAGGAGTCGCAATACTCATATCAGATAAAATAGACTTTCAAATAAAGGATGTGAAAAGAGACAAAGAAGGACACTACATAATGATCAAAGTATCAATCAAAGAAGAAGATATAACAATTATAAATATATATGCACCCAACATAGGAGCACCGCAATATGTACGGCAAACGCTAACGAGTATGAAAGAGGAAATTAATAGTAACACAATAATAGTGGGAGACTTTAATACCCCACTCACAACTATGGATAGATCAACTAAACAGAAAATTAACAAGGAAACACAAACCTTAAATGACACAATGGACCAGCTAGACCTAATTGATATCTATAGGACATTTCACCCCAAAACAATCAACTTCACCTTTTTCTCAAGTGCACACAGAACATTCTCCAGAATAGATCACATCCTGGGCCATAAATCTGGTCTTGGAAAATTCAAAAAAATTGAAATCATTCCAGTCATCTTTTCTGACCACAGTGCAGTAAGATTAGATCTCAATTACAGGAAAAAAATTGTTAAAACTTCAAACATATGGAGGCTAAATAACTCACTTCTGAATAACCAACAAATCATAGAAGAAATCAAAAAAGAAATCAAAATATGTATAGAAATGAATGAAAATGAAAACACAACAACCCAAAACCTATGGGACACTGTAAAAGCAGTGCTAAGGGGAAGGTTCATAGCATTACAGGCTTACATCAAGAAACAAGAAAAAAGCCAAATAAATAACCTAACTCTACACCTAAAGCAATTAGAGAAGGAAGAAATGAAGAACCCCAGAGTTAGCAGAAGGAAAGAAATCTTAAAAATCAGGGCAGAAATAAATGCAAAAGAAACTAAAGAGACCATAGCAAAAATTAACAAAGCTAAAAGCTGGTTTTTTGAAAAAATAAACAAAATTGACAAACCATTAGCAAGGCTCATTAAGAAACAAAGAGAGAAAAACCAAATTAACAAAATTAGAAATGAAAATGGAGAGATCACAACAGACAACACTGAAATACAAAGGATCATAAGAGACTACTACCAGCAGCTCTATGCCAATAAAATGGACAACTTGGATGAAATGGACAAATTCTTAGAAAAGTATAACTTTCCAAAACTGAACCAGGAAGAAATAGAAGATCTTAACAGACCCATCACAAGCAAGGAAATCGAAACTGTCATCAAAAATCTTCCAGCAAACAAAAGCCCAGGAACAGATGGCTTCACAGCTGAATTCTACCAAAAATTTAGAGAAGAGCTAACACCTATCTTACTCAAACTCTTCCAGAAAATTGCAGATGAAGGTAAGCTTCCAAACTCATTCTATGAGGCCACCATCACCCTAATTCCAAAACCAGACAAAGATGCCGCAAAAAAAGAAAACTACAGGCCAATATCACTGATGAACATAGATGCAAAAATCCTTAACAAAATTCTAGCAAACAGAATCCAACAACATATTAAAAAAATCATACACCATGACCAAGTGGGCTTTATCCCAGGAATGCAAGGATTCTTTAATATCCGCAAATCAATCAATGTAATACACCACATTAACAAACTGAAAGATAAAAACCATATGATTATCTCAATAGATGCAGAGAAAGCCTTTGACAAAATTCAACACTCATTTATGATTAAAACTCTCCAAAAAGCAGGAATAGAAGGAACATACCTCAACATAGTAAAAGCTATATATGACAAACCCACAGCAAGCATCACCCTGAATGGTGAAAAATTGAAGGCATTTCCCCTGAAATCAGGAACAAGACAAGGGTGCCCACTCTCACCACTACTATTCAACATAGTGTTGGAAGTTTTGGCCACAGCAATCAGAGCAGAAAAAGAAGTAAAAGGAATCCAGATAGGAAAAGAAGAAGTGAAACTCTCACTGTTTGCAGATGACATGATCCTCTATATAGAAAACCCTAAAGACTCTACCAGAAAATTACTAGAGCTAATCAATGAATATAGTAAAGTTGCAGGATATAAAATTAACACACAGAAATCCCTTGCATTCCTATACACTAACAATGAAAAAACAGAAAGAGAAATTAAGGAAACAATACCATTCACCATTGCAACAAAAAGAATAAAATACTTAGGAATATATCTACCTAAAGAATCAAAGGACCTATACATAGAAAACTATAAAACACTGATGAAAGAAATCAAAGAGGACACAAACAGATGGAGAAACATACCGTGTTCATGGATTGGAAGAATCAATATTGTCAAAATGGCTATTCTACACAAAGCAATCTACAGATTCAATGCAATCCCTATCAAGCTACCAACGGTATTTTTCACAGAACTAGAACAAAGAATTTCACAATTTGTATGGAAATACAAAAAACCTCGAATAGCCAAAATAATCTTGAGAAAGAAGAATGGAACTGGAGGAATCAACCTGCCTGACTTCAGACTCTACTACAAAGCCACAGTCATCAAGACAGTATGGTACTGGCACAAAGACAGAAATATAGATCAATGGAACAGAATAGAAAGCCCAGAGATACATCCACGAACCTATGGACACCTTATCTTTGACAAAGGAGGCAAGGATATACAATGGAAAAAAGACAACCTCTTTAACAAGTGGTGCTGGGATAACTGGTCAACCACTTGTAAAAGAATGAAACTAGAACACTTTCTAACACCATACACAAAAATAAACTCAAAAAGGATTAAAGATCTAAATGTAAGACCAGAAACTATAAAACTCCTAGAGGAGAACATAGGCAAAACACTCTCCGACATAAAGCACAACAAGATCCTCTATGACCCACCTCCCAGAATATTGGAAATAAAAGCAAAAATAAACAAATGGGACCTAATGAAACTTAAAAGCTTTTGCACCACAAAGGAAACTATAAGCAAGGTGAAAAGACAGCCCTCAGATTGGGAGAAAATAATAGCAAATGAAGAAACAGACAAAGGATTAATCTCAAAAATATACAAGCAACTCCTGCAGCTCAACTCCAGAAAAATAAATGACCCAATCAAAAAATGGGCCAAAGAACTAAACAGACATTTCTCCAAAGAAGACATACAGATGGCTAACAAACACATGAAAAGATGCTCAACATCACTCATTATCAGAGAAATGCAAATCAAAACCACAATGAGGTACCATTACACGCCAGTCAGGATGGCTGCTATCCAAAAGTCTACAAGCAATAAATGCTGGAGAGGGTGTGGAGAAAAGGGAACCCTCTTACACTGTTGGTGGGAATGCAAACTAGTACAGCCGCTATGGAAAACAGTGTGGAGATTTCTTAAAAAACGGGAAATAGAACTGCCATATGACCCAGCAATCCCACTTCTGGGCATACACACTGAGGAAACCAGATCTGAAAGAGACACGTGCACCCCAATGTTCATCGCAGCACTGTTTATAATAGCCAGGACATGGAAGCAACCTAGATGCCCATCAGCAGATGAATGGATAAGGAAGCTGTGGTACATATACACCATGGAATATTACTCAGCCATTAAAAAGAATTCATTTGAACCAGTCCTAATGAGATGGATGAAACTGGAGCCCATTATACAGAGTGAAGTAAGCCAGAAAGATAAAGAACATTACAGCATACTAACACATATATATGGAATTTAGAAAGATGGTAACGATAACCCTATATGCAAAACAGAAAAAGAGACACAGAAATACAGAACAGACTTTTGAACTTTGTGGGAGAATGTGAGGGTGGGATATTTCAAAAGAACAGCATGTATACTATCTATGGTGAAACAGATCACCAGCCCAGGTGGGATGCATGAGACAAGTGCTCCGGCCTGGTGCACTGGGAAGACCCAGAGGAATCGGGTGGAGAGGGAGGTGGGAGGGGGGATCGGGATTGGGAATACATGTAAATCCATGGCTGATTCATATCAATGTATGACAAAACCCACTGGGAAAAAAAAATAAAAATAAAAATAAAAATTAAAAAAAAAAATAGATTTGCAACAAGCAAAGAAGATTTACTGTATAGCACAGGGAACTATAGTCAATATCTTGTAATAGCCTATAATGGAAAATAACGTGAAAAATAATATTTGTGTATATACATAACTGAATCACCTTGCTGTGTGCCTGAAATATTGTAAGCCAACTATATATATATATATATATAAATATATATATATGTATATAAGCCAACTATATATATATATAAATGGAGAAAAAAAAGAAGCCTGCTCATCACATTCTACTCAATAAACTATAATAAAGAGATGAAAATAAATACACTGTACATATAAATTAACTTGAATAGATTAAATAGCCACGTGATGTTCAGGTTACCATATAGCAGTGTGTGTACGTAGAACTTAAAGACATCATGTGCTAGCAGCAAAAATGGTCACGCTTATTTCTCTCCTTATAGCTACGGATATTTCAATCTGACTTTTGACTACCATCAAGAATGAAAACCCTCTTCTCATCCTTTTATATTTTAATTGGACTTGTGACCATCCTTTGCCATATGTGGCAGCAGCATTTGCCAGTGGTCAAAAAGATTCTCTGGAGAAAAAAATTTCAACCTATTCTGGCATTCTTGCCTGGGGAATGCCATGGACAGAGGAGGCTGGTGGGCCACAGTCCAGGGGGTCACAAAGAGTTAGACACGACTGAGTGACTAACACACACTGCAGCATTCTTGCCCGGGAAATCCCATGGAAAGAAGAGCCTGGTGGGCTATCGTTCATGGGGTCACGAGAGTCAGACGTGATTTAGCAACTAAACAACAACTGTTATTAGTACTACCAACACCATTATCTCTATTGCTAAATATTACTATTACAACTACTCTTAATATTCCCACTATGACCTCACTACTACTACAAATATCATTACTACTAATAATTATAAATATTAGTAAACAAAATATGAGCCTCAGATATCATATGTTCATACTTATGTATTTGAGTAAAATAGTGGTATTTTTCTCCTATTTTGTTCTAAGTTTCAACAGAACTTTTATTTGTATTTAGACATTTATATTAGAAACATTTTATCCAAGAAAAAGGCAGTACATGTGACGGTATCTAAGATTGAAGGCCCAGGATTCTATAGTATCCTGGAGAATGTATATACTATCTGTATGTCTCAGTTTCCTCATATATAAAAGAAGATGACAATAGCACCTTTTCATAAGATTATTATTACAGTTAATCATCATTTCTCAGTATATCTAAAGTTCTTGATAAAGTTACTAGTGCAGGTAATTCATCAAATTATTATCATTATAAGCTTTAGGAAATTTACACGAGGGCTCCACTAATGTATCTTTTATTTTATGGTGTCTTCAATAAATTTGATAAAATTTCTCAGCATCCAAAATTTATTAAGAGATCAATATATCATCATTTTGAAAACTCTATCAAAAAAGATATATTTTATTACCCAACTTGCATCTATTTTAACCTACTATAAAATTTAATATTAGCATTAGCTGCCAATATGATAAAAATTTTAAAAATGGTAGTAGTAAAAACATGATATACTTATGTGAAATATCTTTTTAAAGATAGTAAATTATTGTGTAGGAAAATCGCCACACTGGAAAATGTAAGAATTTTCTTGTTAAATTATTATCACTCCCCAAAACAGGCATTTTGCTCTGGCATTAGTAGATTTATTTTCCTAACAATCTGTTGTTTTTTTCCACTCAGTATCCCCTTACTTAAAAACTGTTCCTTTCCTGCCATTATTACTATGGTGAAATTATCACCTTTGGAAAAGTATAGTCGCCTTCCATCATAAGCATGGTGATGATGACTGTGTCATCTCCACTGAAATTGTTTTCATGGTTGGAGACATTTTGGCATGGGATGTGGTTGGAGTTTGCATCAGCTCCATCAGGGAATTTTTTTTAATTAATTTATTTAATTGGAGGCTAATTACTTTCCAATATTGTGGCGGCTTTTGCCGTACATTGACATGAATCAGCCATGGGTGCACATGTGCCCCCCACCCTGAACACCCACCCACCTCCCTCCCCACCCCATCCCTCTGGGTTGCACCAGAGCACCGGCTTTGATTGCCTGCTTTATGCATCGAACTTGCACTGGTCATCTATTTTACATATGGCAATACACATGTTTCAATGCTATTCTCTCAAATCATCCCACCCTCGCCATCTCCCACATAGTCCAAAAGTCTGTTCTTTACATCTGGGTCTCTTTTGCTGTCTTACTGTCTTTCTAAATTCTATATATATGAGTTACTATACTGTGTTTATATTTCTCTTTCTGACTTACTTCACTCTGTAAAATAGGCTCCAGTTTCATCCACCTCATTAGAACTGACTCATATGTGTTCTTTTTTTGTAGCTGGGCTTCCCTCATAGCTCAGTTGGTAAAGAATCCGCCTGCAATGCAGGAGACCCCAGTTGATTCCTGGGTCAGGAAGATCCCCTGGAGATGGGATAGGCTACCCGTTCCAGTATTCTTGGGCTTCCCTTGTGGTTCAGCTGGTAAAGAATCCACCTGCAATGCGGGAGACTTGGGTTTGATCCCTGGGTTGGGAAGATCCCCTGGAGAAAGGAAAGGCTACCCACTCCAGTATTCTGGCCTGGAGAATTCTGTGGACTGTACAGTCCATGGGGTTGCAAAGAGTCAGATACGACTGAGTGCCTTTCACTTCACTAACATTCCATTGGGTATATGGACCACAACATCCTTATCTATTCATCTTCTGATGGACATCTAGGTTTCTTCCTTGTCCTAGCTATTGTAAACAAAGCTGCAATGAACACTGGGGTCATGTGTCTCTTTCAATTCTGGTTTCCTTGGTGTTTATGCACAGCTATGGGAACACTGGGTCATATGGCAGTCTATTTCCAGTCTTTTAAGGAATCTCCACACTGTTCTCCATAGTGGCTATACCAGAGATCATGATATCTCCTCCCAGCACTTCATAGCAAATAGATTGGAAAACAGTGGACAGTGAGAGACTTTATTTTGGGGAGCTCCAAAAATCACTGCAGATGGTGACTGCAGCTATGAAATCAAAAGGTGTTTGCTCCTTGGAAGAAAAGCTATGACCAACCTTGACAGCATATTAAAAAGCAGAGACATCACTTTGCCAACAAAGGTCAATCTAGTCAAAGCTATGATTTTTCCAATAGTCATGTATGGGTGTGAGAGTTGGAATATAAAGAAAGCTGAGCACTGAAGAATTGATACCTTTGAACTGTGGTGTTGGAGAAGACTCTTGAGAGTCCCTTGGACTGCAAGGAGATCCAACCAGTCAATCCTACCTGAAATCAGTCCTGAATATTCCTTGGAAAGACTAATGCTGAAGTTGAAACTCTAATACTTCAGCCACCTGATGCAAAGAACTGACTCATTGGAAAAGACCCTGATGTTGGCAAAAATTGAAGGCAGGAGGAGAAGAGGATGACAGATGATGAGATGGTTGGATGGCATCACCAACTCAATGGACATGAGTTTGAGCAAGCTCTGAAAGTTGGTGATGGGCAGAGAAGCCTGGTGTGCTGCAGTCCGTGGGGTCACAAAGAGTCAGACATGACTGAGCAATTGAACTGAACTGAAACATGTTACACTGAAAATGAAGCACCACTATATCTCAGCTTGTTGTTTATCAATTGCTCAGTTGTGTTCAACTCTTTGAGACCCCATGGACTGCAGCACACGAGGCTTCCCTGTCCTTCACTATCTCCTGGAGTTTGCTCAAACTCATGTCCACTGAGTCGGTGATGCCATCCAACCATCTCAACTTCTGTCTCCCTATTCTCCTCCCGCCCTCAATCTTTCCCAGCATCAGGATCTTTAAAGTGAGTTGACTTTTCACATCAGGTGGCCAAATTATTGGAGCTTCAACTTCAGCACCAGTCCTTGCAATGAATATTCATGATTGATTTACTTTAGATTGACTGGTTTGTTCTCCTGGCTGTCCAAAGGACTCTCAAGAGTCGTCTCCAACACTACAGGTCAAAAGCATCAATTCTTTGGCACTCAGCCTTCTTTATGATCCCACCCTCAAATCCATACATGACTACTAGAAAAAATATAGCTTTGACTATATGGACCTTGTGAGCAAAGTGATATCTCAGCTAGTATTAAGATAAAAATGAAAAAGAAAGTGAAAGTCGCTTAGTATTGTTCAACTCTTTGCAACCCCATGGACTGTAACTGCCAGTCTCCTCTATCCATGGAATTCTCCAAGCAAGAATACTTCAGTGGGTAGCCATTTCCTTCTCCAGGGACTCTTCCTGACCCAGGGATCAAATCCAGATCTCCCTCATTGCAGGCAGATTCTTTACCATCTGAGCCACCAGCGAAGCCCAAGATAAAGATACAATTTATGTATCCTTCAGTGTGAGAGTCTCATGGAGTGCTTGATAACTGGACATGTAAATTTATTAATTTGAGTTATCATTGAGACAAAATAATGTTTAACTATTATAAAATTCTTATACTTCTTGTGTCTGAAGTGGGATAACATTATCCATTTATAATGTAATACACTAAAAGGTACATATTTCAAGCTTTGGAGAAACATCTAAAATTTGTACAAAAGGATGTATCTAAAATTTCAGTGAAATTGTTAAAATCAAATATGCAAAAAATTGATTTCCCAAAAGAAAGTAAAAAAGGAGACTATAAGACAACAACCACCAAAATTTAAAAAGCAGATAATACACAAATAGAACACAAATACCAAGAAGACAGACTTCCAACCACATCATTTATTACATTAAATGTAAATAAATTATATAATCTGATTAAAAGACAATATTTTCAGGCTATAAAAACTAGATTAAACTGTATGTTCTTATGAATCATGAGTATAGATAAAACAAATTCACCTGAAATTTATAAACAGTAGATCATATGCTTATATTAAGGAAAAATAAACAAAGGAAATTACAGAAAAAAAACACCAAAATTTATATACAAACTTGTTTTCTAAGCAGTTGTTTGTAATTATAAAAAATTAAAATAACAAATATCCCACATCAGAGAAATGATAAAAATATATTAGAATATTTTATATTATAAACATTTATGTAATCATTAAAATCATGTGTTCAAATACAATAATAATATAAGACATAATGGCAACAATGTAGTACTCAGAGAACAAAGCAGGTTATTCTACATATGATAATTTTATTAAGATAAGAAAAACAAGCATGCATATTAAACTGAATATACAAAATTTACGTGGGCTTTAATTTTCTGAATTATGTTTTTCCATTTTCCCTGTGATTTCACAAAAAATACAGACAACCTTGTTTCACCGTGCTTCACGTCATCGCGCTTCACAGATACTGCACATTTTTACAAATGAAAGGCTTAGAGGCAGCCTCGCGTGGACAAATCTATAGGTGCTATCTTTCCAACAGTGTTTGCTCACTCTCTGTTTCCGTATCACATTTTGGTAATTCTTACAATTTGTCCAATATTTTCATTACACCTTAGTTTTTACAGTGCTGTGTGATCAACGATCTTTGAAGTTACTACTAAACTCGCTGAAGGCTCAGAAGACGGTTAGCATTTCTTAGCAATGAAACATTTTTTAATTAAAGTGTGTACTTCTTAAAGTATTATGCTATTGTACACTTACTAGACTATAGTACAGTATAAACATGATTTCATATGCATTGGGAAATGCAAAAAAATTTTGATGCACTTTTTATTGTATTGCTCTGGATTTCAACCAGAATATCTCTAAGTTATGCATATATTCATTCTATGTATATGGTAGAAAGTTATAAATGAAATACTTATAGTGTCACTTCTTTACCAGTAGGCTTACAAAAAATGGTTTCAAGGTAGTGCACACACAAATTAATAAAATAATATATGCCAAAAAGTTCTTATGATTGAATTTGTTTATATGGCTTGTATGCAGTTAAGCTATGAATGACCTAAATCAAATCCCTTATGACTATACAGTTGAAGTGACAAATAGATTTAAGGGACTAGATCTGATAGACAGAGTGCCTGATGAACTATGGATGCAGGTTCATGACATTATACCGGAGACAAGAATTAAGACCATCCCCAAGAAAAAGAAGTTCAAAAAAGCAAAATGACTGTCTGAGGAGGCCTTAGAAATAGCTGTGAAAAGAAGAGAAGTGAAAAGCAAAGGAGAAAAGGAAAGATATACCCATTTGAATGCAGAGTTCCAAAGAACAGCAAGGAGAGATAAGAAAGCCTTCCTCAGTGATCAATGCAAAGAGATAGAGGTAAACAGTAGAATGGGAAAGACTAGAGATCTCTTCAAGAAAATTAGAAATACCAAGGGAACATTTCATGCAAAGATGGGCTCAATAAAGGACAGAAATGGTATGGACCTAACAGAAGCAGAAGATATTAAGAAGAAGTGGCAAGAATACAGAGAACTGCACATAAAAGACCTTCACGACCCAGATAATCACGACTGTGTGATCAATCACTCACCTAGAGCCAGACCTCCTAGAATGTGAAGTCAAGTGGGCCTTAGGAAGCATCACTACCAACAAAGCTAGCGGAGGTGATGGAATTCCAGTTGAGCTATTTCAAATCCTGAAAGATGATGCTGTGAAAATGCTGTACTCAATATGCCAGCAAATTTGGAAAACTCAGCAGTGGCCACAGGATAGGAAAAGGTCAGTTTTCATTCCAATCCCTAAGAAAAGCAATGCCAAAGAATGCTCAAACTACCACACAATTGCACTAATCTCACACGCTAGTAAAGTAATGCTCAAAATTCTCCAAGTGAGGCTTCAGCAATATGTGAACCATGAACTTCCAGATGTTCAAGCTGGTTATAGAAAAGGCAGAGGAACCAGAGATCAAATTGCCAACATCTGATGGATCATCACAAAAGCAAGAGAGTTCCAGAAAAACATCTATTTCTGCTTTATTGACTCCACCAAAGACTTTGACTGTGTGGATCACAATAAACTGTGGAAAATTCTGAAGGAGATGGGAATACCAGACCACCTGACCTGCCTCCTCACAAACCTGTATGCAGGTCAGGAAGCAACAGTTAGAACTGGACATGGAACAACAGACTGGTTCCAAATAGGAAAAGGAGTACGTCAAGGCTGTATATTGTCACCCTGCTTATTTAACTTATATGCAGAGTACATCATGAGAAACATTGGGCTGGAAGAAGCACAAGCTGGAATCAAGATTGCCAGGAGAAGTATCAATAACCTCAGATATGCAGATGACACCACCCTTATGGCAGAAAGTGAAGAAGAACTAAAGAGCCTCTTGATGAAAGTGAAAGAGGAGAGTGAAAAAGTTGGCTTAAAACTCAACATTCAGAAAACTAACATCATGGCATCTGATCCCATCACTTTATAGCAAATAGGTGGGGAAACAGTGGAAGGAGTGGCTGACTTTTTCTGGGCTCCAAAATCACTGATGATGGTGACTGCAGCCATGAAATTAAAAGACGCTTACTCCTTGGAAGGAAAGTTATGACCAACCTAGACAGCATATTGAAAGGCAGAGACATTACTTTGTCAACAAAGGTGCATCTAGTCAAGGGTATGGTTCTTCCAGTGGTTATGTATGGATTTGAAAGTTGGACTATAAAGAAAGCTGAGCACTGGAGAATTGATGCTTTTGAACTGTGATGTTGGAGAAGACTCTTGAGAGTCCCTTGGAGTGCAAGGAGATCCAACCAGTCCATCCTGAAGGAGATCAGTCCTGGGTGTTCATTGGAAGGACTGATGCTGAAGCTGAAACTCCAATACTTTGGCCACCTGATGTGAAGAGCTGACTCATTTGAAAAGACCCTGATGCTGGGAAGGACCGAGGGCAGGAGGAGAAGGGGACGACAGAGGATGAGATGGTTGGATGGCATCACTGACTCAATGGACATGGGTTTGGGTGGACTCTGGGAGTTGGTGATGGACAGGGAGGCCTGGCATGCTGCGATTCATGGGGTCGCAAGGAGTCAGACACGACTGAGCGACTGAACTGAAACTATGAATAGACACTAGATTGGAATTGGTTTCATTTCTATAGAAGATGAGAAAAAAAAAATTTAGGTCAATTCATCTTTTTTTTATTTATTTATTTTTTTTAAATGTTCTAAGATAGACATTTGAAAGGCACTCAATATTAATTGATATCATAATATTGATTGTAGAAAAATATGAAATGGTTCATTTGAAAAGAATTAATTTGCAAAAACTATTCTTCCAAAGATTCACTCTTAATTCCATTTTCCATCTTTAAGTGTGCCGCCCACCTGTACGGTCCATCTGTGTACCCAAACAGAAATATACAGTCATATAGAAAGACTGAAGGTTTAAAAGACGTCAACCCTACCTAATTTTTCAGTTACTATGTTTAAGTTTCTATATGAACTGTATTTCTCATTTTTAAAGTCTGAAATACTAAGGTGCCAAAAAACAAACAAACAAACAAACAGAAACATGTCCTCCTTAATTTTGAATGTGTTCAGTTCCAGATATTCAAAGACTTAGAGAGAGTCTCAGGTTACATTTCCCAATCTATTGCCAGGTGCAAGGGCGAGTCCTAGTCTTAAGGATGGTGCTTTTCGAATCACTTCTGTGGTTTGGCTGAGGAATCTACACATGCCGAATACTGCCCCATAAACTACATCCTTTCCACTATAACATTTCTTCAGATAATAAATACAAGACGTTTTCCCTTCTAGCTCAGTTGGTAAAGAATCTGCCTGCAATGCAGGAGACCCGGGTCCAATTCCTGGGTCCAGAAGATGCGCTGGAGAAGGAAATGGCAACCCACTCCAGTATTCTTGCCTGGAAAATCCGGTGGACTGAGGAGACTGGTGGGCTACATACAGTCCATGGGGTCTCAAAGAGTCGAACACAACTTAGCAACTAAACCACCATCATGTTTTCCTTTAGGAATAAATATCATTTCATTGAATCTTTTTATATTCTTGCAGCTGTCAAATCAGAGCTCTGCAAAAATCTGCTATATTTCATGATTTAGCCCCATAACCTGAATCTAAATTTTGAGGTCATGCTACCCTTTACCTTTCTTAATGACACTGACGCAATAGAGATTTAGATGTACACAGAGAAATAACTTTGTAGGCAATTTTTTTTTCCATCAGTATATGCAGTTACATTACACTTTTTAGAGGACAAGATTTTTCTCTTCAGTTAAAAGAAAAGAAAAAAGCAACACTAAAGATCTATCATTGTTAGTTAATATTTTCCAATAATTCCAGAAAAATAACTGAGAAAGTATTTGCACACTGGTTTATTTATTTATTTTTGATAATTGGAAAACATAGAGAATCAGAAATAATAACAACTCTGGAGCTCAAACCTTGCTTTAAGCAAAATCTATATACTAAAAAGCAAACAATGAAGCTGAAGACATAATTTATGGAAAAGGCTCTAGGCAAGTGGAAACAGCACTCTAAATATCTATTTCTGTTCTGTGGCAGATTGATCAGCCTGCACTTTGGGAACAGATACTTTCTCTAGAATAAAACTTATACTTAATGACTTTGTTATTTAGATATATTGTGTTTATACAAAATAATGATTACCTATTCATATGATTTGTAATACATTTGTAATAAAATATATTAATGATATATAAAGCCATCTTTTAAACAATATAATGAACTTTGATAAAATAATGTTTCAATCTCTCCTCATTACAAATGAAATCTAAAGACTTTTAAGTAACATTTTACTTTAAGTGATTATCAGAGGTAAATGTTTTAAGGACACATTTATCCCTGTGGTATGGTTGAAAGTTCTTTGTGATTCTGCAGTGTTAAAAAGTATAAACTGTAAGATTTACCTTGTGTACTTAACATCTCTCACGTAAAGGAGAAACTATTTGTGAATATAATAGCCTAAAATATTTTTCCACCTCCTAAGCAGCATGAATTGATTTGCCAAGTGAAGTTTGGGTTTAATAGTAGAATCATTTTATTTCCCACAGTTTTGTGTTACATATTTTCATTCCAGTTTTTCCATTTCATGTATCCAATTAAAATAAATTTAAGCAAGAAATAAATTTTAAAACTAGGTTCCAGTTTAGCTTTCATTTTTCTTAATGCTACCATGCTCTGAAATTTTAAACATTATACATATGTATATATATCTCCATTTTTGGCAGCTTAGAATTTATTCTTGAAACCTTAGACCAAACAGGAACGAGGTCAGCAACTATTTACTTCACTTGGTATTACTGTGACTTTCATGAACACTTAACTCCATTTTACACTTTCTCTAGGCTATATTCATGTTACTTTTGGTTCCACATAGATAAGCGACATTTTATAAGCCCCAGAATTGAGAGTCTTTACAGAATTACATACAAAGCAGCACACACAATGGTGATAATCCTCAAGGGAAGTAAAATACTCTGGAGTACACATCTACGAAGAGGAAATGGAGAATTAAGAGTCTAGTTGTATAATTTTTGCAAAAATAAGTAAAGTTTAAAATGAGTTCTTCTGGCTGAGACTTCCCCTATGAACATAAAGCATTTTTGTTTTTATTTTTGTTTACAGATGAGTCATACAAGAAACAAAGCATTAACTTTTTTCTTAATCTTCTTAAAAGGGCTTTCTGCTATTTGTTTCCATTTAATTTCCTAGTAAGTAGTGTGGTTATTTTTCACCTGTAACAGAAAAATATATATTAACTTAAGAACATTACATGCTAATCAAAGTGAAAATTTATAGTAGCTGAGATGAGAAAGTTTTAATTTTTAAAGTCTTTTATTATCTCTGAATTTATACAGATTTTCTTTGCATTATAATTTTTTGGGGATATTTGTGAAGAATAATATGAGATTTACTGTAACTAATATATAAAATAATACATACTTATGAATTTTGATATCTAAATGTATATACTATCCCAAATGTTCTAATTACTTTTAATTTAGCCAAAATCCAGGAATCCTCTCACATTTGAATCCAACTCCTTCTCCTCTGCATCCAGAATATATTCCTGAATGAGATCTACACCAAACTGTAGATTGCTGTCTAAGAGACCTTTACTAACAATTTTAAAATCACTTTCTCTACTTATATTTGATAACAGTAATAGATAAAGAAGATTGAAGTAGATTGAGCTGATTGTTTTTTTTTTTGCTAGATTTTAGCTACATTATTAAGAACACATAATTACAAATGAAAGAACTAAAACACATTGAATTTCACCTACATGCTTGAGGTTTTTAAATATATATGCTACTAGAAACTTATTTGAGTAGGAATTATTAGTTCCAGTATTAGGTGAATCAAATGAAGCTCAGCTTGCTCATTAACTTACTCAAGCCAGAGGGGGAAAACAAACCAAAACAAAACAGCTACAAGTGTAAATTAGGCAAGCTCTGTTTATGAATCTATGCTCAAATGAAATTTTACATAGATGATTCATTTCATGAATAAATAAAGGTGGTCATCTTATGCTTAGAATCAAGGTTCAGAGCTGTTACAGCTTCATCAAATTGGAAAGTTTCATATGATTTATTTGTATGATCTGAGTCGGAGAAGGCAATGGCACCCCACTCCAGTACTCTTGCCTGGAGAATCCCATGGACGGAGGAGCCTGGTGGGCTACAGTCCGTGGGGTCTCTACGAGTCGGACACAACGTAATTATGTGTTCCTAATACTGTATGAAGTATGAATGACAACATAAACCTGAAATGTTACCAACAAATGGTCACAGAAGCTTAAAGAAAATGTCATGAGGTTTTACCTAGAGAAGAGTACTCTAATTAGAGTGATCTTCTGCAATATGTTTACATACAGTAGAAGCTCAAGCAGAGATGATAAAATGATCAAATCAGGCCCTCAGAACTCTTATCCTACATAAAGTTTTACTAATGAAGCCAAGGATATGAGTAATCAAGAAGCCAGGCGGAGGAAGAGAAATCTGAGACCTCCCATGTGGATGTCTGGGTCCCTCCTGTACTCATCAGTCATACCACCATGACCAAGAACAATTGCTGGGTCCTCTCAGTGAGGTTTATGGGACACCTCACAAAGTGAAGAACATGTTGGGTATGAAATATCTCCATCTTATACCATAGACAATCTCCTGAGTTACCAGGCTCTTTTACTGGGAGACATGTTCTATATATCTATGGAACTTTCCTTCATGAACCATAATGAATTTTAATCTAGGAACTTTTTGCTAAGACTATCCCA
Source organism: Cervus elaphus (assembly GCF_910594005.1). Lineage (NCBI taxonomy): Eukaryota > Metazoa > Chordata > Mammalia > Artiodactyla > Cervidae > Cervus > Cervus elaphus. Next base: position 80,200,595 of record NC_057835.1, read on the forward strand.
TAAATGAGAACTTGCCTTCTAGAAAATATCAGTAGTCAAATTCTCAAGAGACCCACTATCGATATATTTACAAGAAGATTAGATGCAGCCTTCCTTTCCTTCCCCTGAACATCCCCCACTCATCTGATCCATGATCCAGCCATAAATGATTAGAGGCCCACCTCTTGAATGCTTTCCTCTATATAATGACCTCAGTCAAAGCATCTTTGTCACATAGTTCTCAAGTATATTTTCATAATTTGTCTCATAAAATTTTTTGCAATATCTTACACAAAAGAATAAGAGTATATTCTGATGACTACTGGGCTTTAAATATCTAACAAGGAGTAGATACTCACTCTGCAGAGAAATTAACTGTGCTCACATATAATTTCCAACCACTTCCAAGGCCTTCAGTTGCTCTTTTTCCTCTCCATCATACATAGCTATGTGCCTCTTTTCATACATGTTGATGAAGATATTGGGCTAAGTATATCATTTTTCTAAGGTCAAGTTCACTTGTCTTCCTGGTCAGTCAACTTCCATAAGTCCTACACTAGCAGGACTCGCCCTCAACTGCACAAAATATTTTTCTTCCTGGTTCACTCTCTAGACCTTATATACAAGTGAAGAGAAGAAGAAAATAGAAAAGTAAAAGTAATATATTTTGTATGGTGATAATCACTGTCAAGAAATTTAAACAGTAACATAATACATAGTAACTGAGTACCTAGAGTGTCCTTCTGAATTGATTTATGTGCTGAAACATATTTGGTAGAAAATAAATAGGCCAAGATAAGTAGAAGAAACTTCAGTCCTAATTCTGTGCCATGTATGTATGAATAGCAAAAGGAATGATAATTAAGTAAAGAAGGCAAGTGGAAAATCATCAGACTACAGGTCAAAGATGCTTTTGAACTGTGGTGTTGGAGAAGACTCTTGAGAGTCCCTTGGACTGCAAGGAGATCTACCTACTCCATCCTAAAGGAAATCAATCCTGAATATTCATTGGGAGGATTGATGCTGTAGCTGAAGCTCTAATACCTTGGCCACCTGATGCGAAGAGCTGACTCACTGGAAAAGACCCTGATGCTGGGAAAGATTGAAGGCAAGAGGAGAAGGGGATGACAGAGGATGAGATGGTTGGATGGCATCACTGACTCAATGGACATGAGTTTGAGTAAACTCTGGGGAGTTGGTGATCGACAGGGAGGCCTGGCATGCTGCAGTCCATGGGGTCGAAAAGAGTTGGACATGACTGAATGACTGAATTGACTGAGAAGTCAAAGAGGAAGCTGGAATCATGTCCAGGAGTTTTGGCGTGGTATGTGGTTGAGGTCAAGTTTGGAGATTTATTATGCAGCTGAAAAAAGCCTTTAAACTCTTTTTAAACTAAGGAATCATCTGAACTGATTTTGTTTCCAAAGATCACCCTACATCTCTTCTGATAATAAATTTCAACAGGTCAATACAAGAGACAGAGAAATCAGTTAGGAAATGAGAACAAAACATTTTAAAAAATAGTTAAATATTTTGAGTTCAAGAATCAAGTGATTTGTTTTATTTTACCAAATTTGGGGACCTGAATATTACAGAGAAGGAAATGACTGCATAGCTACTGAGTGCAAAATGAACACAAAGCAGACAGCCATCCAGATTTCTTGTACACTAATGAGTGTTTCTCTTAGACATTTTTAGGAGTTATAGCTACACAATGAACTGCTTATTATTTTTTAAAGTGACATTACTTCAACAACACATATTGTCTTAAATATTTTTCCTTTACCTGTACCATGCCTTTCAGGTTTTTTAAGCACCAAGTGATTCTGATAGAAAAGAATTAAATATATTATTGGAATTCTCCAGAGTGAACTACCATGACACTGATTTGCAAAATTCAGTGGTAGAAAAGCTTCCAGTTAATTCCAGATATATTCTTCCAGTTAATATATCTAAACTTGATATATATATAATTGTGGATGCAAAACTAACATACTAAAGTGATATTAAAATATGATAGTCAAGCCACAACTTATTCCTATAAACTTAGCATGTGTATAAATAGTTTGTGCTACCAAGAAAGCGATTACTTAATGTACCAATGATGATTATACATATGGACTAAAAGTGGTGCTTATCAGAGGGTAGACATCAGAAAATTAACTTTGCAAAAAGGATGGTTGCAGTGCTTGGAGTTCATGAAAAATTCTAAGAAGAAATAATAATAAAAGATCATTATAGGTGAGAAGTCAAAGAAAAATCACAAATTATAGGAAATTAATGTGGCATTTGAAATGGACGGAGGAGCCTGGTGGGCTGCAGTCCAAATGAAGAGTTGGACACGACTGAGCGACTTCACTTTCACTTTTCACTTTATGCATTGGAGAAGGAAATGGCAACCCATTTCAGGGTTCTTGCCTGGAGAATCCCAGGGACGGGGTAGCTTGGTGGGCTGCCGTCTATGGGGTCGCACAGAGTCGGACACGACTGAAGTGACTTAGCAGCAGCAGCAGCAGCATGATAAAGATTTTCAAGAAGGCAAATATTTCATGAGCAAGTAAAACCATGTTAAGGACACAGATTGGAAATTTCTCTTCAACTGCACACACGTATTTAGTAAAATTCTATTACATGTAAACCATTTCTCCTGTGAGCAGTGGCTGGGGCATGGCTAAATAGGTAACTAACCAGTAGTTCAGAGAGACTGGGTCTGAGATTTGGAGTAGTACTCAAGAGAAATAAAGGATAAAAGGAGAAAACATTTAGAAAATCTAAGACATTGAAACTAGAAATAACTTTAAGGACACACCTCTCTAGGATATTTCAGAATAAGTAATGTTAAAGTATTTAAAATTAACTGGTATATGAGTTACAATACCGCCCAAATATTTAATGGTGATAGCACTGTTGTATTAACAATATTAAATAAATACTATCTGTAAGTCAGGCACCAAACTAATAACTTTACATAGATTATCTTATTTGACTCTCACAGAAACCATGAGGAGAGTGGTAATGTGGGTCCGTGTGTGTGGGTGTGTCTATATAAAGGAAATTAAAGCAGAAAGGAGAGTGGCAAGATAGGGGTATGGGATTAAGAGATAGAAACTACTCTGTATAAAATAGATAAGCAAACAGGATACATTGTACAACACAGGGAATTATAGCCATCATTCTGTAATAACTTTAAATGGAGTATAATCTATAAAAATACAGAATCAGTCTGCTATACACCTAAAACTAATATAATGTTGGAAATCAACTACACTCCAATTTTAAAAATGAAAAAATAATTAATGCAGAGAATGTTAAGGACATAAATGTTCCAATAAAATAATAGAAGAAAGAATCTATGTACACACACCATATAAAATCAATAAAATAACCTGGATTAGTTACATTAATGAAGGTAGTTTTCAGAACAAGACCTATTATAAGGAATGAGGAAAAGCATTATATAATGAAAATCAGTCAATCTATATACTTAAAAATGGGTCTTAAAAATATAGGAAGTAGCAATGAGTAGAACTAAAAAGATAAATATGAAAATATATATAAAACTGGAGTCTTCAACATTCTTCTCTCAGTTCAGTTCAGTCGTTCAGTCATGTCTGACTATGCGACCCCATGGACTGCAGCGCACCAGGCCTCCCTGTCCATCACCAACTCCGGGGTTCACCCAAACTCACGTCCATTGAGTCAGTGATGCCATCTCATCCTCTCATCCTCTGTCGTCCCCTTCTCCTCCTGCCCTCAATCTTTCCCAGCATCAGGGTCTTTTCCAATGAGTCAGCTCTTCACATCAGGTGGCCAAAGTATTGGAGTTTCAGCTTCAGCATCAGTCCTTCCAATGAACACCCAGGACTGATCTCCTTTAGGATGGACTGGTTGGATCTCCTTGCAGTCCAGGGGACTCTCAAGAGTCTTCTCTAACACTACAGTTCAAAAGCATCAGTTCTTTGATACTTAGCTTTCTTTATACTTCAACTCTCACATCCATACATGACTACTGGAAAAACCATGGACTTGACTAGATGGACCTTTGATAGCAAAGTAATGTCTCTGCTTTTTAATATATTGTCTCGGTTGGTCATAACTTTTCTTTCAAGGAGCAAATGTCTTTTAATTTCATCGCTGCAATCACCATCTGCAGTGATTTTGGAGCCCCTCAAAATAAAGTCTGTCCATGTTTCCACTGTTTCCTCATCTATTTCCCATGAAGTGATGGGACCAGATGCCATGTTCTTAGTTTTCTGATTGTTGAGTTCTAAGCCAACTTTTTCACTCTCCTCTTTCAGTTTCATCAAGAGGCTCTTTAGTTCTTCTTCACTCTCTGCCATGAGGGTGGTATCATCTGCATATCTGAGCCTATTGATAATTCTCCCGGCAGTCTTAATTCCAGCTTGTGCTTCATCCAGCCCAGCATTTTGAAAAGTTGTTGCTGAACCACAAATGAGGCCGGGATTCTTGGCCTCCAGAGGAGAAGAATTCAATCTGCGGCCAGAGACAAGGCTTGATCGCTCAGAGCTTTTGTGTAATAAAGTTTTATTAAAGTATGAGAGAGAGACAAAGCTTCTGACATAGACAACGAAGGGGGCAGAAAGAGTGCCCCCCTGCTACTCTTTAGCTGGATGTTATATCGCTACTAGCAGTCTGCTAATTAAGGAAAGGAAATGTCTCAAAACTCAGAGAATGGCACCAGGCCCCTCATCCACAACATGCATTCTGAGATAACATTAGTACCACGTGAGTCATCCCAGGCCAAGATATAACACAATCTGCGCCATAAAGCAAACATAAACAAATTCATGCAAACTATGTTCTTGACTGATGACTAGAATTAAAACCAGACATCAACATCAGAAAAGTACCTAGAAAATCTTAAATATTTTGACAGTAAAATGCATAATCTCAACAACTCATGCAGTCTCATGGAAAATTACTATTTGAAATGTAAGAAAACAAAAATATAACATACCAAAATATGAATGATATAACTAAAGCAATGCTTAGATGGAAATTTATAGCATGAAATGGAATTTAGCAGAGCAAAAATGTCTCAAATAAATAATAAAAGATTCTACTTTAAAGTCTAGAAAAATGAAAGAAAATGAGGAAACTTAAAATAAGAAAGAAAAGAAATGATAAAGAGTAGAAATAAACAGAATTAAAAGCAAAAAGGTAAATTAACAAACCAAAAGTTAGTTTTTGGAAAAGGTAAATAAAATTGATAAATCTCTAAGAATACTAGTAACTGGAAAGAAAAAAAGCACACATTACTAATATCATAATGAAAAATTGAACATCACTATAGATACTATAATTATTAAGTGGATAATAAGGGAAAGATTATTTAGAGTTTTAAATTTTTTTAAATGGAATATTTTCTTAAATATGAAGATCAACAGTGAAAAAATAAAAAATCTGACTAGTTCAGAATATATTAAAGTAATATCATTCATAGTTTAAAACTATCTGACAAAGAAAACTCTAGATCCAGTAGGTTTCACTGGTGAGTTCTCTCAAATAGTTAAGAAAGAAAAAAAAAAAAGACAATTCTACACAATATTTTTCAAAGATTATAGTTGGAAAGAATGCTTCCCAATTTATGGTGTGGGGCTAGCATTAGCTTAATGCTAGAAAATATAAGAAAATAAAATTAGAGATCAACATCTCTTAACACATATACAAACCTTCTCAGCAAAGTTTTAGCAACTCAAATTCAGTACACTATACAGAGGGTAACACACCCTGATGAAGGGGAGTTCGTTCCAAGAATGCTCAGCTAATTCAGTATTCAAAAAGCAATCTGTGTAATTCACTGTGTTAAACGAAAAGAGAAAATCCAAATAGTATCTCAATAAATGCAGAAAATTATTTGAAAAAATTTTAATATATACTTATATAAAAACTCAAAATAATTGGAAAGGAAGACGTTAAGCCTGTTATATTCACAAGCGATGGTATTGTATAGAACTTTTAAGTATTTCATAGTTAACAATTTAGCAAGGTCACATGATAAGTGTCAATATAAAAGCATCAATTATATTTCTATATACCAGTAATAAACAGTTGGAATCTAAAATCAAATTTAAAAAATTATACCATATACAATACCACCAAACATATGAAATATATAGATATAAATCTAACAATATAAATATAAGTTCAATCTTTTGAAAATTACATTACATTGTTGAAAGCAATGTTTAAAAACCTAATTATGTAGGGAGGCATAAAATGCTGGTAAATTGGAAAATTCAATATTAAAATGCCGATTCTAAATTTGATCTTCATGTTTATTAAAATCTCAGTGAAAGTTTTAATTCCAACAAACATCTTTATCACTAAACTTTTTCAAACTTTTTCCAAACTTTATACAGAAAGGCAGACGAGAATAGCCAATTTTAGCATATAAGATCAAAGTTAGAAAACTTACTGTCTCCAAATCAAGATTTACAATTAAAGCAATCAGAGCAGTGTGATATTGATGGAAAGATAAACATATACGTTATTTACGGAGTGTTCCACAGATAGAACCATGAAACAGAGGCCATAGCTTCATAACAGAATCATAAAAACAATCCAATCTCTCAACAAACGCTACTGGAACAATTCAAATTCATATGCAAAAATGTACACGTTTGACCTAGAGTCGGAACTTGAAATTACTTAAACGTGAATCACAGACCTCATTGTAAAATTTTAAATTATGAAAATGAACAACATAGAAAATTTTATAAGCTCATGAAAAATGAAGAATTTTATTGCAATATCAAAATCAGCACGCATTAAGAAAAGAAAATTATAGTTTATCAAAATTAAAACCTTGCTATGAAAAATGACAACAGCAGTTGAGAGAATGAGTGTATTGGTAAGTCATATTCTTGGAAAAGTACTTGTATTCAGGATATATAAGGAACTCTCAATTAAAAAATCATACAATCCAATAAATATATGGGCAAATGATTTACATATAAACTTCACCAAAGAAGAGATATTGATGGCAAATGAGCACATAGAAAGATACTCAATGTCATTAACCTTTAGGGAAACGCAAGTCAAACTCACAATGAAATACCACTGTACACCTATTAGCTGAAATTCCTCCTCCAACACCTGTTTCCACACCCTCCCGCACCGCCCTCCCTCCAGAAATCCTGACAATACCGAGTACTGGAGAGGATACAGAGTAATTTTCATACATTGCTATTGGCAATGCAAACTGGTGGTTTTGCAGTTTAAGAATAGTTTAACAATTTCTTATATAGTTTAACAATTTCTTATAAATAGCTAATTTCTTATAAATTAAACATTTGTACATGATAAAAGTATCATATGCCTAGATATTATCCCAAAGGAATAAAAGCTTATTTTTACACAAATTCTATATGGTAATATTTATGGCATATTTACTTATAATCAACCAAAACTGAAAACAGCCCATATGTCTTTCAACCAGCAAATGGATAAACTCTGGTGTATACATGCTATCGAAGACTTGGAATACACAAGAATAAGCAAAATACAAGAGCAATAAATAAGAATAAGCTATTGATTCATTAAAAAATATAGATAGATCCTGAACTCATTTTCAAAGTGGAAGAAGCCAGACTCAAAATACTATCGTATTTGATTCCATCTAAATAGAATTAATGTTCTTTGATTCCATCTACATGCCATCTGGGAAAGGCAAACAATAAAATGGAAACAGGTTAGCGGTTAGCAGACTAGAAGTAGGGACAAATGTTGACCACAAGGGACAGAAAAAGGGAATATTTGAGTTGATGAGACTGTTCCGTTTACGGATGGTTGTGGTCAACGTGAGACAACATATTTGCCAAAATCAATAGAACTGCACGTACCAGAGTTTAACTTATACTTTATGTAAATTTCAAAAAAAATTCACTGAGAATAAAACTGCCTTATATTAGTAAGGTCCTGTATACTGGAAGTAGTGTTCACAAAGTGTTTAATTCTACTCTAGAAAAGACACAGGTTTTAAAAGAACAAATTAATATTCTCTGCATCTAGTTAATAATTATTAGAGCTGGCATTCAAATCCATCTCCTGCTTCTGAATCCAGGGTTCTTTATATTACAAGTTAAAGTAATTTATATCTTTAAAGATACTATTTTTTATCATTTAATTCTTATTTTTAAATTCATTTTTATATTTTCCAGCCACTTAGAGGATGTTTATATTTGTCATCTCGACAAATGTTTGATGTTTCTGTACATAATATTCAGAGCACAATAAGCAGTTTGTACATTATTGACTTCACAGATATCTTGAACTTTTACATCTAATTTAGCATGCACAACACATATTTTTAGGTAAATATCATTAAATTATTTATCAGGGTGTACTGATCAAAATGGCTTTTACCATATTGCTAAAAGCAAGCTTGTGACATGATGATGTTATATTTAATCATTTAGAAGGGCAAGCTGATGAAAGCAATTTTTCCTTCCATAAAAATTAATTATTTAATGCAATACCTCATTTAAAAATAAATCATTTTGTTTCTCTCATTTTTACTTTGCAATTATTTTCATACACCCTAACTATTTTGACTCCTGCCTAGTTTTTAAGTTATTGCTTATTCTATTACTTTATCTGTTCTTTTTCACATGTTTTAGCAGGTGCCGCCAATTCATATATTTTTATGGTATCAATAAGTTGCAGTGATTTTTGGATAATTCAATTTAAAGAGTCCCTTAGAGGAGAAATAGAGTATCTCTTTTAAATACATCCGATCAAGAGCCAGGTTCTTCACAGCATCTCAGTCTTAGGGTCACTTTGACGACTAATCTCAGCGTTCCTAGAAGTAGCCGTCATTTGTTTTCATGACTGATCACAAGGGTGTGTATGCATAGGTGCGTGCATGTGTATAAAATATTTGGAGTTCAAAACAATGCCCCACACTAATTTTATTATACCAAACTCACTTCCTTTTAAATCCTTCCTGCTAACACTTGGAAAACTTAAATTATGAGTATAACAGATGAAAGAGCATTGTGAAACAATATTAATGTACCCATGAGAAAAAACTGTATTTTGGTATGAGAGTAGAAAGATGGGATTGAGGTGATTTCCTAGGTATTAAAGAAAAAGATAAGCAAATAGTTGAGACAAAAGTGGATATTTGTTGTTCAATAAGATTACCATTATGCTTCCAGTTTTATAACTAAATGCACAAATAAAAGGATGATATGCATATTTAGACAGGAAATGGAAAGTGCTATTGTGGAAATTGCCGAGTTTAGGATAATAAAATATTATGAGAATGATCCAAGTAAGTAACAAAGATTTTCTCAACATAGCTTCTATTTTTTTTCTCCTTTAATGCAGACATTACTGATAAACTTCCATAACAGTGTTTCAAGACATGGTAGCTGACTTTTTACAAAAATTAACCTGGACATATGAAGGGCAAAATGTGCATTTTTCCTTTCCTGGCAGGTACGGAGGCTTTTGCTGTGCAACTCCTATAAATATTAACAATGCCGATTACTGATCCAGTAGACGATGACGGCTCATTCTCAGCCGTCACAGTCCGTCACATAGAGTCATATTTAGAGACTGTACCCCTACAAGTTACGGTGCTTGGGCACCCTTTAGCTTGCAGATCCTTGACACAAAAGACAGTTACAGTGTATTTATAGCCTTTAAGGTCACTGATCATCGATGTGATGGACCATTATGTCTCCAGAACGTGTGGGCTGTCGGCACTATTGGTCTATTAACAGAATATCTTCTGCACTACACACATGCTTTATGAGACCATCTGCCAAATATCCTTAAAAAAGAATTGCTAGAATCTGTTCTGCATACCCATGCTAAAGTAATTTCAATTGACACAGTGATTCTTCTGTGTATCTATCATACTTATACCTGAAAGTCCTTGAGTCTCTTTGCCACCTTCCTTATTAATAATCTGCACTATCCTAGTTAATTATACTGCAGGTTATTATAGCACCTGAAAGAACGTTTGTAAATCTCTGCATTTTACTGTATAATTCCCAAAGAGTCAGTTTATTTCTTCCTTTAAAAAAAAACAACTTTCTTTTTTTTATTAGAAAGTTTTGGACAAAATAAAGGACAGTTTTGAAGAATGTTTGTAGTTGTTAAGACTTTGGAAGGAGAAAGTATCATTGATGTCTTATTGTTCTAACTAATATTTTCACTTAGTTGTTGCTGCTGCATTTTAACTATTTCTTTTTACATTTGGGATAATTTTGAATTTACAAAGAAGGTGTAAATAGTGTAGATAGTTTCTATAGACTTGTTTCCTAGCTTCTGCTTAGATTGTGTGTGGGGGTGCCCAGTCGTATCCGACTCTTTGTGACTCCATAGACTGTAGCTTGCTAATCTCTTCTGTCCATGGAATTTTCCAGGCAAGAATACTGGAGTAGATTGCCTATTCCTACTCCAAGGGATCCTCCTAACCCAGGGATTGAAATTGTGTCTCTTGTATCTCCTGCATTGTCAGGCAGATTCTTTACTTTGCCACCCTCAATCTTTCCCAGCATCAGGGTCTTTTCAAATGAGTCAGCTCTTTGCATCAGTGGCCAAAGTACTGGAGTTTCAGCTTCAACATCAGTCCTTCCAGTCAACACCCAGGACTGATTTCTTTTAGGAGGGACTGGTTGGATCTCACTGTCCTCATTCTTCTGTTTCTCTCACTTCATCCACATTTATTCATTGGAATTCTTCTGATTCATTTCTTATTTCAGTGTAGACTCACCGTGTTTATTTGAAGGCTTGAAATCCAGCACTACACTTCTTTTTTCCTCAAGTTCCAGTCGTGACCCTAATAACTGAGGTCAACTCTGGGGTGCACATATTTCTTCATATTCCCTGCTGCTTCTTTCCTAGCACCACAGAGTCCTCAAATTCATTTTATATGTCTCCTGTCCAGGCTCAGAATCAATTAGTTCTCCAACAAAACTTAGTTATTTTTATTAGAAAACTGAAATTAAGGACTGTACTATTGGTGGTAATAAGTGTGCTTATTGCTACTGCGTGGTCACTGCTTTTGCCTAGAGAACACACACACGTGTCTCTCGTTGCCTAGAGAACACACACACGTGTCTCTCGTTGCCTAGAGAACACACACACGTGTCTCTCGTTGGCTAGAGAACACACACACGTGTCTCTTGTTGCCTAGAGAACACACACACGTGTCTCTTGTTGCCTAGAGAACACACACGTGTCTCTTGCTTGCACACACACATATATTTATGATTCTAAACTTTTTGTTTATATCTTAAAACCATCAGTGCATATTGATACCACTGCCCTCATTCAGCACCACAGGGGTCCTAGCCTATCCACTGTCCTTTATAATCTCTTCCTCCCATGCTAGTTTCTGAATTTTTAATTCACATTTATGTGAAAAACAAATTGAATACTCAAGACTAAAGACAAAAATAATGGTACACATATATTGTATTCTAGTTTAAATGTTACCAACCAAAAGAAAAATTGGACCTACAGAAAAGAATGATGAATATTAGAAATGCTAAATTTGAGGGAAAATATGTAAGAAGTATTTAGTCATTTGTAATCTCTGTAAAATAAAGCTAAATATTTAAAGTAGAAACAGTAATCAAGTATAATGGGTTTTCAGCATTTTGAAAGGTAAAATATGTGAAAATAATAGCATGAAAGATGGGAGGGGAATAAAGGCAGGATATATCTGCAAGGATTTTTGTTAAAATTAAAATTGTACAGTTTAAAAGTAAATGGCTATCACTTAAAAAAAACAACAACACACTTACATAGAAACCTACATAATGAAGCCACAATAAAAATGCCCAAACAGCAAAGTGCAGGGAACTTCCACGCTGGTGCACATAACCACACTTGGGGAGTGTAGAGCACCGCAACTCCACAGAATCAGAGTCTTCTTTCGGGAACACTTCCGGACCTGCCGGCCCAGCTGGCTGTCCATTCCTGCCTCAAGTGAGCCGAGAAGCAGTGTGTTGAGGGAGAGACGCCCCGATATTACGGTCTCCGACACCCGGATTCTAGTCCTAGCTCTACTGACCAGCTGATGTGCTGGGGCACTTGGCTTAGTCTTGTGCCTTGCCTTCCCATTTCTGCATAAAATAGAGGATAGATTAAACAGTCTTAGAGTTTAGCACTAGGAACCTGCATTTCTAACAAGAAACCCTGTGATTCTAAGGCATTCTAAATTTTGAAAATCACCTCTTATGACCTCAAGCTGTTAAAAATTTCAAAACCTTCAGCTCAAAAACAAACAAAACAAAAACACTATCATGATAAAACAATGCAGTCTAGCTAATAAGACAAGAGGAGGATTAAAAATAAATATTTAAGATGAAAAAAGGAGGAAGGACGAGAGAGAAAAAGTGCTAGAACATGTAGGACAAAGAGAAACCAACTAGCAAAAATGCAATTAAAACTTGTCCCATTGGTAAATGTAGTGCATAAATGTAAAATTCTCTAATCATTCAATTAAAACATAGATGACAGCTATGAGTTATTTGCAAGAAACCAATTTAAATATACAGGCTTTTATGTGTTAAGTGCAAAAGAATGGAAAAGACATACTATGTAAACATTATACATATAAAATTAGAGTAACAATATTGATATTAGGCAAATTAGATTTTAAAATAAGGAGTATTTCAGACATACAAAAGTAATTTTCATGGTGATAAAGGGGATAAATTTATTTCTCTTTTTTCTGCAGTTTGAAATAGCTCAGTTTATTTTTAGCAAAAACATATGCATGAGAAGATTCAAATATTTAATGTTATTAGAACTAGTTCAATTTCAATAAATAAAACTAAATTTGTATGCACCTAATAATAACAGAGTTTCATATACTCTGAAAAAAACATGAGAAAGTTAAAGGAGAAATAAACCAATACCAATTATAATTGGAGAGATCAACACTTTTCTCTGAATAGATTAAAATTACTTACTGAGAAATTCAATCAGAATATACACTTCATGAACAAAATTGTTATGGAGCCTGACCCAACTGATAATTACTGATAACACTACCCCAGACCACTAAAATACACATCTAAGTGTACTGAGCATTAGTCATTCCAGTGGATATTCTGGGTTGATTTCCCTTAGAACTGACTGGTTTTATCTCCTTAGAGTCCGAGGGACTCTCAAAAATCTTTCCAGCACCACAGTTTGAAAGCATCAATTCTTAGGTGCTCAGCCTTCTTTATGGTCCTCCTCTCACATCTGTATTTGACTACTGGAAAAACCATAGATCTATAGACCTTTGTCTGCAAAAACGTTTCTCTTTTTAATGTGTGGTCTTGGTTTGTCATGACTTTCCTTCCAAGAAGCAAATGTCTTTTAATTACGTGACTGCTCACTACTCAGGCCCAAAGCCAGCAAGTGCAAAGCCAATGTCACATATTTTAGGTTTCTGTTGTGACAATATCCCATTCCCAGTAGCAACCCTTGTTCAGTGTATCAATTGCCACATAATACACTACACCAAAAAGAAAAGGAAAGATGTAGCCATCTGAGGAAAACAGAAAAAGGATATCACATTCCTTTTCTTCTTGGTATAGTGTATTAAGTGGCAATTGATAAACTGAACATAGGAGAGATAAGAAAGCCTTCCTCAGTGATCAGTGCAAAGAAATAGAGGAAAACAATAGAAAGGGAAAGACTAGAAATCTCTTCAAGAAAATTAGAGATACCAAGGGAACATTTCATTCAAAGATGGGCTCAATAAAGGACAGAAATGGTATGGGCCTAACAGAAGCAGAAGATATTAAGACAAGGTGGCAAGAATACACAGAAGAACTATACAAAAAAAAAAAAAAAAATCTGAAGACCCAGATAACCACAATGGTGTGATCACTCACCTAGAGCCAGAGGTCCTGGAGTCAGAAGTCAGATGAGCCTTAGGAAGCATCACTATGAACAAAGCTAGTGGAGTGATGGAATTCCAGGTGAACTATTTCAAATCCTAAAAGATGATGCTGTGAAAATGGGGCACTCAATATGTGAGCAAATCTGGAAAACTCAGCAGTGGCCACAGAACTGGAAAAGGTGTTTTCACTCCAATCCCAAAGAAAGGGAATGCCAAAGAATATTCAAACTACAACACAATTGCACTCATCTTACACCCTAGTAAAGTAATGCTCAAAATTCTCCAAGCCGGGCTTCAACTGTACATGAACCAAGAACTTCCAGATGTTCAAGCTGGATTTAACAGAGGAACCAAAGATAAAATTGGCAATATCTATTGGATCATAGAAAAACAAGAGAGTTCCAGAAAATTATCTGCTTCTGCTGTATTGACTCTGCCAAAGCCTTTGGTAAAAGCAACATTAATCAGATAGAAACAAAGAAACTCATACTCTCAAAAAGGAAGAAAAAAGAAAAGAATAAAGAGAGGAACCAAAAAAAAAAAAAGAGAGAGAGAGAGCAATCAAACCAATAAACAAAACTATAAATGAAAATAAACACCAAAAACTAGAGTAGCAAAAATACAAAAACAGAAATGTAAAAAAGTGCATTATAAGAAAAAAGTATTGCAGAAATAGGAAAAAAATGTAAAATGAATTTATTTTAAAATAAAAGCATTAAAAAAGGAAAAATTAAACAAAAATTAAAGGATTAATGAAAAACAACAAAAAGAAAAAGCAAACTATATATAGATAGAGAGACTGGTAGTAAAAAGAATGCTATCCTGTGATGTCAGGTGTCCCCTCCACGCAGTGAGTTCCAGCCAGTCTGCCTACTTAGAAAGTCATCAATATCTCTAAGATGCCTAGGCCTTCTGTGGGCACTGTGGGATCAGTTCCTATTCAGATCTGGCCTTTCCCCAGCTTGTTCTAGCTCCAAAGTCCACAATCTCCCCGAAGTCCACGGTCTCACGCTAACCGTGGGGCTTAAATCCGCTGCTCCAGCCGCCGATACACTGCCTCCCTGGCAGGCTCAGGCTCTTCCCTGGACTCCCACCTACATCCTATCAGCCTTCTCAGAGGACCTTCATGCAGTCAACCCCAGCCCCTTCCTGGGGTCCAGCCCCAAGGTCCCAGCCTCAGCGCCCAGCCCCCACTCGCCATGGCAGCCACGCAACAGATCCTCAGCTGGAAACTTTAGATTCACTCAGCGTCTAAGGCCGCATTCTAATGGCTGTGTGTCAAACACACAACCCAGATTCATAGGTTGAGAGTTAGATGCCAGGTCTGGATGGCAGAATTATTAAAAATATGTAAGCACTACTTTGAAAACCGCAACACACACACAAAAAAATTTCTTTGAAACTCTACTACCAGATATTTGATCTTTAATCATTTATCTGGGATTCATGTCTATGCTTTTTTTTGTCTATGCTTAATTTTTCATTGAAAGCATATGAAATGAAGTAAGTTAATTACCATACAAAGAATTGTGTGCAAATCCTGAAGAGATGACACATCAATGTGCAAAGGTTAGGATAGTTAATTTACAGAAGAACATTTCAAAAGCACTAAAAAATTAAATAATGAAGAGTTTCTTGGTCTCTCCAGACATTAGTGAAATGCAAGCTAATGTAGCATTGAAATGCATCTTCCAGTCATCAGATTGGCAAAACTAGAAAGCTGGATCTTCAAGTGAATCAGATAAGGAAGACTCCGCTTTTTCCCACCCAAAATTAAGTGGAAAAGGTAGGAATGCCTATGAAAACCACTTTTATTTGTGAAAAAGCCAAAATTCTAGGCAACTTAGTCTGAGAATTAAATGAGCTGTCTCATACAAATTCCAGGATTAACCAGAGACATCTGCCCAACAGCCAAATTCTAGAATGAGGTAAGCATTTCCCATATGGGAAGCTCGCCCAGGTATAGTTTATGACATGGAGAATCTCAGGAGAACCACTGTTTTCTATGTCCTGCTTTTTCAGAAAGAATGGGAGTCGCATAACAATGCTTTATATGTAATATCAGAATGTTAGTGTGCTCAAGCCATATGATACAAATGCAGGATGGAACATCTAAGAATACTGAAGGAAAAATAAATTGATTTCTTTTATTTCATTTAAAATAAGCTATACAAATAGGTTATGAAATTTTCCCTATAGGTGGTACAAAACTAACACAAAGAGCCTAATTTTACAGATAAATTAAGTACATATTATGTGGGGACAAAATTATAGTAAATCGTTATGTGGTGCTTTATATAGATTAACACTGAAATAAGAACAGTTGAAAACTGAACCACAAAGATGCTAAGTAACTTTTAGGCACTCTTCATGTGAATTTACAATGTTAATTTATGATTTCTCTGTCTCTGATTAAGGGTTTCATTGTCACATCCCCAGAAAATCTGATGATTAGATATCAATCTGATTATTAGATATCCATGTGTGGGTTAGAAGACTAGTTTTTCAAAACATCTCTCATTGGTATTATTGTACCTACTGCCCTGTAACAATAGAATACAATAGAATGGAAAACAATAGAATAGGAAAGACTAGAGATCTAGTCAAGAAAATTGCAAATATCAAGGAATGTTTCATGCAAAGATGGGCATGATAAAGGACAGAAATGGTAAGGACCTAACAGAAGCAGAAGGGATTAAGAAGAGGTGGCAAGAAAATGCAAAGAACTATACAGAAAACATCTTAATCACCTACATAACCACGATGTTGTGGTCAGTCACCTAGAGCCAGACATCCTGGAGTGTGAAGTAAAGTGGGCCTTAGGAAGCATCACTATGGACAAAGTTAGTGGAGGTGATGGAATTCTAGCTGAGCTACTTAAAATTCTAAAAGAAGATGCTGTTAAAGTGCTGTACTCAATATGTAGCAAATTTGGAAAATGCAGTAGTGGCCACAGGACTGGAAAAGATCAGTTTTAATTCCAATCCCAAAGAAGGGCAATGTCAAAGTATGTTCAAAATATTGTACTATTGTGTTCATTTCACATGCTAATAAGGTATGGTCAAAGTTCTTCCAGCTAGATTTCAGCATTATATGAACTGAGAACTTTCAGATGTATAAACTAGGTTTAGAAAAGGAAGAGGAACCAGAAATCAAATTGCCAACCTTACTTGAATCATAGATAGAGCAAGGGAATTCCAGAAGAAAACATCTACTTCTGCTTCATTGACTATGGAAAGCTTTTGACTGTGTGGATCACAACAAACTGTGGTAAATTCTTAAAGAAATGGAAATACCAGACCACTCACCTGTCTCTTGAGAAACGTGTATGTGTGTCAAGAAACAACAGTTAGAACTGGAGGTAGAACAATGGACTATTTCAAAACTGGGAAAGGAGTATGACAAGCCTGTATTATAGTCAACCTGTTCTTTGAACTTCTGTGCAAAATGCTTCATGAAAAATGCTTGGCTGGATGAATCACAAGCTGGAATCAAGATTTCCTGGAGAAGTATCAACAACCTCAGATATGCAGATGATACCACTCTAAAGGCAGAAAATGAAGAGGAACTAAAGAGTCTCTTGATGAGGGTAAAAGAAGAAAGTGAAAAAGCTGACTTTAAAAAAACATTCAAAAAACTAAGATCATGGCATCCATTTCTCATCACTTCATGGCAAATAGAAGGGGGGAAAGGGCAAGCAGTGACAGATTTAATCTTCTTGGACTCCAAAATCACTGAAGATGGCTACTATTGCCATGAAATTAAAAGACACTTGCTCCTTGGAAGGAAAGCTATGACAATCCTAGACACTGTATTAAAAATCAGAGACATCACTTTGTTGACAAAGGATTGATACTTTCAAACTGTGGTGTTGGAGAAGACTCTTGAAAGTCCCTTGGACTGCAAGGATATCAAACCAGCCAACCCTAAAGGAAATCAACCCTGAATATCCATTGGAAGGATTGAGGCTGAGACGGAAACTACAATACTTTGGCCACCTGGTGAGAAGAGTTGACTCACTGGAAAAGACCCTGATGCTGGGAAAGACTGAAGGTGGGAGGAGAAGGGGATGGCAAAGGACAAGATGGTTAGATAGCCTCACCGACTCAATGGACGTGAATGTGAGCAAAGTCCAGGAAGCAGTGAAGGACTGGGAAGCCTGGCCCACTGCAGTCCATGAGGTCACAAAGAGTGGGACACGACTTAGTGACTGAACAACTGCAACAACTGCCCTGTCTTCTCCTTAAGTCTGTTGTCAGGACCAAACTGAAGAAATGGTGTCCCCAAAGATCCATATCTACATATTGCTACATTAGGGTTAGAGCTGTGACATGTAACGTTGTGCAGGACATCGTTTCCACCAGGACCAAGTTTATAGACAGACACAGTAAGCCAGGAGGTCTCTCTCTCCTCTTCCTTCAAAGGAACAAATTATCATTTTACTGATTTTCTAAAGGAAGGTTGAACATGGAAATGCCCTACTTGAAGGAGTAACTGTCTAATAATTTAATAAAAAATAAATGAAAGTGTCCTCCAGATGGATGGCACTATCAGTTGCTAAATAACACTTTGGTGTTCATGGTGTCTATCATGTTAGCATATGTAATCTGTGGTTTTAAGAGTAGGTAATTAAGTGGGAAACATGAAAACATGCTGTTTTTGTTGTTCAGTTGCTAAGTTATGTCCGAGTCTTTCTGACCCCATAGACTTCAGCATGCCAGGCATCCCTGTCCTTCACTGTCTCCCAGAGGTTGCTCAAATTCATGTCCATTGAGTTGGTGATGCTATCTAATCATCTCATTCTCTGCCAGCCTCTTCTCCTTTTGCCTTCAATTTTTCCCAGCATTAAAGTCTTTTCCATTGACTCGGATAATTGGAAAACATGCTATATCAGTAAAATAAAGGAGCTAGAGAAGACTAGCTGGGAGGAGTTCTAAAAGGCCAATTAGTTTTTATTCACTCCCTTTTTCTTAGTCAAATTTGTTTTAGTTCGGTTATTCTAGAAAACTCACTGTTAACCTGTAGCACCTCTTAGTTCCATTCCAGAAATGGAAACTATTCAGTTAATTGCACTTTATACCACATTGCCAAGATATCCAATCAAGTTTTCCTTCACAGATTTCTCACATAATGCTTCAAGGAACAGCCCTTTTTCTTACACTAATTAATTTTCTTTCCTCAATTTATACACCTCAGTTAATATTAATATGATTTTAAACGCCCTGAAGCCAATCCACACTAGTTTCTTTAATCATATTATTGATTTACTTTATAGTCTGTTGCTTTTTTAAAAAAAAGTTTTGTTATTTACTAGGCTTCCCTGTTTACATCTGCATTAATTATGCAGTAATTGCCTTAAGTGTTAGATATTGAAAGGACTCATAGGACTCAACTTTAACTCACAAAAGAGCTTTGTTACAGGCAAAGGGGAAAAAAAATAAAAAAAGAAACTTGGCAACAGAGGAAAAAAGACATGTGTTGGAAATGGTCTGGAGATGTCAAGTGTAAACTTTTTCCTCCTAAGACTGGATTGCACAGGGCACACTTTGCCTCCAGATCTTAAAACACCTCACTAACAACAAACCCAAAGTCATCTCCCGGTGGAGACGTCTTTGGGGTAAACTAGTCACACAGTCTTAATAGTAGTTCTAGAAAAACCAGGTACAATCCCTGTTGTTATTACCAAACAATGCTGACATGTAAATGCATCCTGCCTCCAAAACAATTCACAGGTTCATGACTACAGAACGTTTCTCTCTAACTCAGAGACTCTCTAGCCTTGGCCCAGGGTCACCACCACGCTTCTGGCCAATCTGGAGATTAGCACATGGTCAGTCCAGATCAGCTGAAATCAACCCAGGCTCTACAACCTCTTTTAACTGATGTGCACAGGTATAATTGAACATGTACTGACTTCAGTGTACATGTAGCGAGTTAGTCTATGAAGTTTTATATAGTTTATAGTAAAGTGGTCATCTGGGGAAAAAAAAGTGAAGTAACAATCTCTCCAATATTTGGTGAAATACCTTAGAAAATATGACTGCTTTAGAAAAGCATTGGTATTTGCATGATTTAGCAAAATCGCAATATTACACACACTTCACTGTAGATTTTAGCAAATGTTCATAATGTTGCAGAGTCTCTATTTAGGTGAATAAACTTTGGTGAGAATAATGGACTTTAAAATGAAAAATACAGGGTTAAAAAGGAAAGAAAACTAATCCACTGCAAAGATAATGAACCTGTAGATATACACAACTGAACTTTGCAAAAGGCCACAGGGAGATTTCTAAGACTTGATAAGAATGTTAAAATGAGTATATTTTCTATTTATTTAGTGTTTAAATTGGTAACATACTAAACATTATTACATGCATAGACAGTTCATTATTACTATGGATTTAAGTCTAGGGCAAGAGAAGGTAATTTTCAGTTTGCATAATGGCCCTGAATTTAGTTTCATGGAGCTCACTGTGGACAGATAGCAGAAAGCCCTAATGCCTTATATGTCTCCAGTTGAAGAAAAGGAAAAAGCATACTTTATTGATAGCTACAATAGACCACATCCAAGGGATTATTTTACATTGACAATCTGGAGGTTTTTTGGCCTTTGACTGTTTCCCTTTTGTTTGTAACTCATTTATCTTCTTGACTGTATTTCTTTTAACTCTGTTTTCCTTTCAAGAGAAATATGTGTATATTACTGAAAATGCATTAAGTTTTCTATACAGAAAGCTAAAGATGCATAAATAAGAATACTGAGCTCTTTGTCAGCAAAAACATGATTTTCTCCTTCCTGAAATAGACCTTTTTCCTCCCCCTTTCAAAATCCTTTATAATCAAGAATAGATTCTCCTCACCACTCATTGTTTTAACTGCAGATGCTGGATTTTAAAGAAAAAAAAAAAAATCAGCTATGTATTGATAGCCTGATTTGCAAGATGGCCTGGTTTGAGGGCAGCAAGCGAAGGTAGAGTAAAACCTCTGTTTTAGATGGACATGAAAGAGTAATTGTCAATCACATTTCATAATGCAAGAGTTCTCACGCCTCTGATTATCCTCACAGAAGATGGAATTTAAGAACCTTGGTCAATAGCCATTTTCAAAACTTCAAGAAATACAGACAAGAATGGGAGATGTAAAGGTCATTAGACTCTTCTACAAAACAAGCCAAGCCTCTAGGGCTTCACAATTCAAGTTAATTCTTTTCCATGTCCTGATTTAAGAATCTAATCAATGACTCAATCAACAATATTAAAGATCTACTCTGTGTCTAGCATTATTTTTAGCAACTATGGTCACATCCATCTTAAAGCAAGTCTACATCAGCAAACAAAGCATTTTCAGTTGCACAGCAATAAAATGTTTGTCAATAATAATTAAATAAATAGCATAATTCAGTGAAATTCAAATTAAGCCTTTACATGTAAGGTATCAGATTGCAGTGACTCTAAAATTAGCTGAAGGGCAAAAGCATTTATTTATGGTATGCCATCTCATGGGGCTATTAAAAAAATTATTAAAAAATGCAATCATTCTCCCACCACACATATGGAAAAAAAACTCAAATGTCTTTAAAAGACTATGTGATAGCTTAACACCTCATATCATGACCATTCTTAACTATGAAAAAAGCATTATTTACAAAAGTAAGCAAGATATTTTTAATCATAGTGTAAATTCTCAATAGACTTCAAATATGAGTAAACATAACACTTAAATATTCACTTTTCCCTTAAGAGCTTAGTACTTCACAAAATATTTAACAAATGACAAATAATTTTAAAAAGCACATTCAAATTTTCAAATGGTAACTCATATACTTTCACCAATGTTCTGCACCACTTTTATAATTTTAAAAAGAGGGTCATTATGTATCTATTGATAACAAAGTTGAAAATACCACTTATTTATCCTATATTCGTTTGGCTTTTTTCACTGTACAGAGTCAGGATTTTCCCCTTACTGTTGCTACAGTCATATGGTTTCTCTCTTGGGCACTGAGTCAGCAATTTTTGGTGCAGAGCACAGTCTATCAGCGGCTTTATTACATCACGTGACAGTTTAGGTTCTATTTTGTCAGTCTCGGAGCAGTATTTTGAATTCTGCTGTGGGATGTGATATCTCAAGACAATTCTGTGCTTCTCCAAGTTATCTCGCCACTCTAAAAGTGTTGTCAGAGGAAGTATTATTTGGAGAAGTCAGTCTGAATTATGCTGTTGCAAATCTGCACTGCAGAGCTAACATAAATTGATTTACCCAGGAAGCTCCCTGCGTTCCTGAGATGTACAGCCACTGGAGCAGCTTAGAGAAATCATTGTTCACCAATGACA
This sequence comes from Cervus elaphus, assembly GCF_910594005.1. Lineage (NCBI taxonomy): Eukaryota > Metazoa > Chordata > Mammalia > Artiodactyla > Cervidae > Cervus > Cervus elaphus. The sequence goes on from NC_057835.1 coordinate 80,222,789, forward strand.
TATCCAAATACAGCAGGAAAATCCCTCAAAACGAAGCTCTGAAACCACTTCAATCCACGGAAGGCACATATTTATGACTAATTGGAAGAAACAGCAATGCTTCCTAATAATGAGGCATTATTAAAATTAATATACTACTTTACAATAATTGCTGTCACAGTGAGAGAAAACTAGCATCTTAGGTGACATATGTCTCTTTGGAAAATGTTGGGATTGAACAAAGGGCATGTTTAGTTGAAAAGAGAAAGTACAGTTAACAAGTAAATAAATTTCTGTGTGCATACTGATACATCTCCTAATCTGCAGGTCTTCTGTATAGTCCCAACTCTGCACAAAACATGAGTGAATTCTATTTTAAAGCACAGTAATATTATATGATGAATCACTGAGTAGTCACCTTCAGTGTCAGACACAGAGGGATTTGGCTTCCAGCTGGAGCGCACCATTTTTCTCTGCCTGTCCACTTATTTTATCTGCTGGGAGGAAGAAGCTGGAATGGATACATTAAATTCAAGGAGGCAATGCAGTCAGGCTACTAAGGGGATCATAATTTATTAGAGGAGTATGTAATGGTCTTCTACTACCATTTTATTTTTACTTCTTTGCCTGGGCTCACTTTTCATTACTAAAGGAGTAGCAATATTCAAAGAGGTAGGAAAAAAATAGCCAAGAGTTATTTGATTGGATTTCTGTGTGTGTGTGTGTGTGTGTGTGTGTGTGTGTGTGTGTGTGTGTGTAGGCTCAATCATGTCTTACTCTGTCCATGAAATTTTCCAGCCAAGAATACTGGAGTGGGTTGTCATTTTCTACTGCAGGGGATCTTCCCAAGCCAGGGATCAAACTCTAGTCTCCTCCATTGACAGGCTGATTCTTTAGCAGTGTACCACTTGGAAAGGCAATGCTTGATTGGATTTTAGGGTTAGCCTTAAACATTGTTATTCTAGTAAATGCTTAAAACTTGCTTACCAAAATACTAACCCTACTATAATAATGTTCTAATATGTAATATTTGTCATTTTCTATGGTGTAAATACCCCTATCATGCCAATTTCAAGCTACAAACTCAATATCACCAACCATAATTGCAGAGGGCAACTGGAAATGGAACACAGCACACATGGGTCTTAATTTGTCCTTTTCGCTGATGAAAGAAAGTGTATTTGTGTAATTATAGGAGGGAAATGGTTCACGTATTGCTGAAGCCTGGCTTGGAGAATTTTGAGAATTACTTTGCTAGCGTGTGAGATGAGTGCAATTGTGCGGTAGTTTGAACATTCTTTGGCATTGCCTTTCTTTGGGATTGGAATGAAAACTGACCTTTTCCAGTCCTGTGGCCACTGCTGAGTTTGCCAAATTTGCTGGCATATTGTGTGCAGCGCTTTCACAGCATCATCTTTCAGGATTTGAAATACCTCAAATGGAATTCCATCACCTCCATTAGCTTTGTTCATAGTAATGCTTTCTAAGGCCCACTTGACTTCACATTCCAGGATGTCTGGTTCTAGGTGAGTGATCACATCATTGTGATTATCTGGGTCATGAAGACCTTTTTTGTACAGTTCTTCTGTATATTCTTGCCACCTCTTCTTAATATCTTCTGCTTCTGTTAGGTCCATACAATTTCTGTCCTTTATCGAACTCATCTTTGCATGACATGTTCCCTTGGTATCTCTAATTTTCTTGAAGAGATCTCTAGTCTTTCCCATTCTGTTGTCTTCCTCTATTTCTTTGCATTGATCACTGAGGAAGGCTTTCTTATCTCTCCTTGCTATTCTTTGGAACTCTGCATTTAAATGGGAATATCTTTCCCTTTCTCCTTTGCTTTTCACTTCTCTTCTTTTCACAGCTATTTGTAAAGCTTCATCAGACAACCATTTTTCCTTTTTGCATTTCTTTTTCTTGGGAATGGTCTTGATCCCTGTCTCCTGTACAATGTCATGAACCTCTTGTCCATAGTTCATCAGGCACTCTGTCTGTAAGATCTAGTCCCTTAAATCTATTTCTCACTTCCACTGTATAGTCATAAGGGATTTGACTTAGGTCATTCCTGAATGGTCTAGTGGTTTTCCCTACTTTCTTCAGTTTATGTCTGAATTTGGCAATAAGGAGTTCATGATCTGAGCCACAGTCAGCTCCTGGTCTTGTTTTTGCTGACTGTATAGAGCTTCTCCATCTTTGGCTGCAAAGAATATAATCAATCTGATTTCGGTGTTGACCATCTGGTGATGTCCATGTGTAGAGTCTCCTCTTGTGTTTTTGGAAGAGAGTGTTTGCTATGACCAGTGCGTTCTCTTGGCAAAACTCTACTAGCCTTTGCCCTACTTCATTCCATACTCCAAGGCCATATTTCCCTGTTACTCCAGGTATTTCTTAACTTCCTACTTTTGCATTTCAGTCCCCTATAATGAAAAGGACATCTTTCTTGGGTGTTAGTTCTAAAAGGTCTTGTAGGTCTTCATATAACCATTCAACTTCAGCTTCTTCAGCATTACTGGTTGGGGCATAGTCTTGGATTACCATGATATTGAATGATTTTCCTTGGAAGTGAACAGAGATCATTCTGTTATTTTTGAGACTGCATCCAAGTACTGCATTTCAGACTCTTTTGTTGACCGTGATGGCTACTCCATTTCTTCTAAGGGATTCCTGCCCACAGTAGTAGATATAATGGTCATATGAGTTAAATTCACCCATTCCAGTCCATTTTAGTTGGCTGATTGCTAGAATATCAACATTCACTCTTGCCATCTCCTGTTTGACCATTTCCAATTTGCGTTGATTCATGAACCTAACATTCCAGGTTCCTATCCAATATTGCTCTTTACAGCATCGGACCTTGCTTCTATCACCAGTCCCATCCACAACTGGGTATTGTTTTTTCTTTGGCTCCATCCCTTCATTCTTTCTGGGGTTATTTCTGCACTGATCTCCATTAGCATATTGGTCCCCTACCGACCTGGGGAGTTCATCTTTAGTATCCTATCATTTTGCCTTCTCATACTGTTCATGGGGTTATCAAGGCAAGAATACTGAAGTGGTTTGCCATTCCCTTCTCCAGTGAACCACATTCTGTCAGACCTCTCCACAATGACCCGTCTATCTTGGGTGGCCCCGCACGGCATAGCTTAGTTTCATTGAGTTACACAAGACTGTGGTCTGTGTTATCAGATTGGCTAGTTTCCTGTGATTATGGTTTTAGTGTATCTGCCCTCTGATGCCCTCTTGCAACACCTACTGTCTTACTTGGGTTTCTCTTACCTTGGACGTGGGGTCTCTCTTCACGGCTGCTCCAGCAAAGTGCAGCCACTACTCCTTACCTTGGGCAAGGGGTATCTTCTCATGGCTGCCCCTCCTGACCTTGACCTTGGCTCCTCTCAGCCCTCCTGCAACAGAGATCAAATTGTCAACATCCACTGGATCATCGGAAAAGCAAGAGAGTTCCAGGAAAACATCTATTTCAGCTTTATTGACTATGCCAAAGCCTTTGACTGTGTAGATCACAATAAACTGTGGAAAATTCTGAAAGAGATGGGCATACCAGACCACCTGACCTGCCTCTTGAGAAACCTATATTCAGGTCAGGAAGCAACAGTTAGAACTGGACATGGAACAACAGATGGGTTCTAAGTAGGAAAAAAGAGTATGTCAAGGCTGTATATTGTCACCATGTTTATTTAACTATATGCAGAGTGCATCATGAGAAACGCTGGGCTGGAAGAAGCACAAGCTGGAATCAAGATTGCTGGGAGAAATATCAATAAACTCAGATATGCAGATGACACCACCCTTATGGCAGAAAGTGAAGAAGAACTAAAAAGCCTCTTGATGAAAGTGAAAGAGGAGAGTGAAAAAGGTGGCTTAAAGCTCAACATTCAGAAAACTAAGATCATGGCATCTGGTCCCATCACTTCATGGCAAATAGATGGGGAAACAGTGGAAACAGTGTCAAACTTTATTTTGGGGCCTCCAAAATCACTGCAGATGGTGATTGCAGCCATGAAATTAAAAGAGGCTTACTCCTTGGAAGGAAAGTTATGACCAACCTAGATAGCATACTAAAAAGCAGAGACATTACTTTGCCAACAAAGGTCTGTCTAGCCAAGGCTATGGTTTTTCCAGTGGTCATGTATGGATGGTTGAGTTGGACTGTGAAGAAAGGTGAGCACCGAAAAATTGATGCTTTTGAACTGTGGTGTTGGAGAACACTCCTGAGAGTCCCTTGGACTGCAAGGAGATCCAACCAGTCCATTCTAAAGGAAATCTGTCCTGGATGTTCATTGGAAGGACTGATGTTGAAGCTGAAACTCCAATACTTTGGCCACCTGATGGGAAGAACTGACTCACTGGAAAAGACCTGATGCTGGGAGAGATTGGGGGCAAAGGAGAAGGGTACGACAGTGGATGAGGTGGTTGGATGGCATCACCGACCCGATGGATATGCGTTTGAGTAAACTCCGGGAGTTGGTGATGGACAGGGAGGCCTGGCGTGCTGCGATTCATGGGGTCGCAAAGAGTCGGACACGACTGAGCGACTGAACTGAACTGAACTGAGGAGGTAAACTGGAGAAGGCAATGGCAACCCACTCCAGTACTCTTGCCTGGAAAAATCCCCTGGATGGAGCAGCCTGATAGGCTGCAGTCGCGTGGGTCGCTAAGATTCGGACACGACTGAGCGACTTCACTTTCAGTTTTCACTTTCACGCATTGGAGAAGGAAATGGCAACCCACTCCAGTGTTCTTGCCTAGAGAATCCCAGGGACGGGGGAGCCTGGTGGGCTGCCGTCTATGGGGTCGCACAGAGTCAGACACGGCTGAAGCAACAGCAGCAGCAGCAGCAGGAGGTAAACTCTGGCTTAGCAGAAGTGCACTCTATTGTAGAGAACAGGATTTTTACCATAAACTTAAGCAAAAACTGACTAAAAATAAATGGGGTACAATTTTGGATGAGAAAAAGTATTTCTTCACTTACATGTATATTCAGTAGGATATTGATAATTCTTTACTGAGTGGACCTGCCCTGTCCCATACTTTAACCGTCATGGGTTCTCAAATAAAAGTTAAAGCAAGGTATTATATTTGTCTTTGTTCATAATCTTTAATAAATGTTGTATACAAGGTAGGAAAATGGCATTATCAAAGGCAATACTACTCATGGTGTTTTGTTCCCAATAAAATTATATGTTTATTAGTCATTTAAGTCCTCCCATAAATTCCTCTCTACAATAACTACAATAACCCCATATCCTGTACTCAATTCTTGCTACCAAAATGTTATTTCTACCTTATTTAGTCTCTCACTCTCCATCCATAAGAAAATCATGGGGAAATAATCACCATTTTATTTACTCCACTTACTGTTTGAAGATTCTTATTTTTGAGGCTTTATTTTTTTTTAAGTTATAGATTTACATAAAAATTGTCCAGAAAATATAGATGGTTCCCATAAATTCCCTCACCCCCCTACTGTTTCTTCTATTAATATCCTTAAAATCTTGCATTAGTATGGTGCATTTTTTGAAAATGATGAAATATAAGTGTATTATTATTAACTGTAGGGGAACAAAATTTGCCACTCCAAAAAAGCCCCCTTGGCAATCTGATTATTTTGAGATGAAAACAATCCAGGTCCAAAGATTTAGAAAGAAGCATTGACCTACCTTCTAATTGCCTAAAGAATTTAGATAGAAGAGCTATTCCAGGAATGGGATTATCACCATAGATAACTATAGTATGAACTATGTTTGTAGACAGGGAGGAATCTAGCAAAATATATGTTAAAATCCCTCTCTGTGTCCAATTGTCTCCTGATGGCTGGCCAAACATTTATTTACCAAATATTTCCTTTTCCATCTTCATGTTAATTGCCTTCCTACCTTTTGAGTTACTAAACCACTACCCTCAACAATCACTTTTGTCTTCAGCTGAAAATGTTTATTCAAGGTGAGGGCTTTGGCCACTTTGGCAAGTTACTCAATTCTCCTGAGTCTTGCTCATGTATACATGTTATTAAACTTTTGTTTGATTTTCTTCTGGTAATCTGTCTCATTCAATCTAATTCTTAGACCAGGCAGAAGATCCTAGAACCACAGAGGAAAATTTCTTCTTTTCTAACATATATCTTTAAATTTGAATGAAACTGCTCAGCTGGCTTCTGAAGTAGATGTCCCAGTCTGCATCCCCAACATCTGGGAATGAGAGTTTCTATTGTTCCAAACCTTCAACATTACTCAGTGTCAACAATGTTTTGAATTTTGACTATTCTCATACATGAGTTCTAATTTGCACTCCCTTAATGTATATGATGGGTATCCCTGGTGGCTCAGTGATAAAGAATCCACCTTCAAAGCAAGAGACACAGATTCAATCCCTGGGGGTCAGGAAGAGCCCCTGGAAAAGGAAATGGCCACTCACTCCAGTATTCATGGCTGGGAAATCCCATGGACAAAGAAGCCTGGTAGGCTGCAGTCCATGGGGTAGCAAAGAATCAGATATGACTGAGAGACTAAACAACAAAAATACATATGATGTGGAACATATTCTTAAAGAGACGGTAATACCAGACCACCTGACCTGCCTCCTGAGAAATCTGTGTGCAGATCAAGAAGCAACAGTTAGGACTGGACATGGAACAACAGACTGGTCCCAAATAGGAAAAGGAGTACGTCAAGGCTGTATATTGTCACCCTGTTTATTTAACTTATATGCAGAGGACATCATGAGAGATGCCGGGCTGGAAGAAGCACAAGCTGGAATCAAGATTTCCGGGAGAAATATCAATAACCTGAGATATGCAGATGACATCATCCTTATGGCAGAAAGTGAAGAGGAACTAAAGAACCTCTTGATGAAAGTGAAAGAGGAAAGTGAAAACGTTGGCTTAAAACAAAGTTCAGTCACTCAGTCACGTCCCACTCCTTGCGATCCCATGGACCACAGCACGCCAGGCCTCCCTGTCCATCACCAACTCCCGGAGTTTACTCAAACTCATGTCCATTCAGTTGGTGATGCCATCCAACCATCTCATCCTCTGTTGCCCCCTTCTCATCCTGCCCTCAATCTTTCCCAGCTTCAGGGTCTTTTCAAATGAGTCAGCTCTTCGCATCAGGTGGCCAAAGTATTAGAGTTTCAGCTTCAGCATCAGCCCTTCCAATGAACACCCAGGACTGATCTCCTTTGGGATGGACTGGTTGGATCTCCTTGCAGTCCAAGGGACTCTCAAGAGTCTTCTCCAACACCACAGTTCAAAAGCATCAATTCTTCAGTGCTCAGCTTTCTTTACAGTCCAAATCTCACATCCATACATGACTACTGAAAAAACCATGGACTTGACTAGATGGACCTTTGTTGGCAAAGTAATGTCTCTGCTTTTTAATATGCTGTCTAGGTTGTTCATAACTTTCCTTCCAAGGAGTAAGCCTCTTTTAATTTCATGGCTGCAATCACCATCTGCAGTGATTTTGGAGGCCCCAAAATAAAGTCAGCCACCGTTTCCACTGTTCCCCCATCTATTTGCCATGAAGTGATGGGACCAGACGCCATGATCTTAGTTTTCTGAATGTTGAGCTTTAAGCCAACTTTTTCACTCTCCTCTTTCACTTTCATCAAGAGGCTTTTTAGTTCTTCTTCACTTTCTGCCATAAGGGTGGTGTCATCTGCATATCTGAGTTTATTGATATTTCTCCCAGCAATCTTGATTCCAGCTTGTGCTTCTTCCAGCCCAGCGTTTCTCATGATGCACTCTGCATATAGTTAAATAAACATGGTGACAATATACAGCCTTGACATACTCCTTTTCCCACGTGGAACCAGTCTGTTGTTCCATGTCCAGTTCTAACTGTTGCTTCCTGACCTACATACAGGTTTCTCAAGAGGCAGGTCAGGTGGTCTGGTATTTCCAACTGTTGAAGAATTTTCCAAGGTTTATTGTGATCCACATAGTCAAAGGCTTTGGCATAGTCAATAAAGCAGAAATAGATATTTTTCTGGAACTCTCTTGTTTTTTCAATGATCCAGCAGATGGTGGCAATTTGATCTCTGGTTCCTTGGCCTTTTCTAAAACAAGCTTGAGCATCTGCAATTTCATGGTTCATGTATTGCTGAAGCCTGGCTTGGAGAATTTTGAGAATTACTTTGCTAGCGTGTGAGATGAGTGCAATTGTGCGGTAGTTTGAACATTCATGGCATTGCCTTTCTTTGGGATTGGAATGAAAACTGACCTTTTCCAGTCCTGTGGCCACTGCTAAGGTTGCCAGATTTGCTGACCTATTGAGTGCAGCATTTTCAGAGCATCCTCTTTTAGGATTTGAAATAGCTCAACTGGAATTCCATCACCTCACTAGCTTTGTTGCTAGTGATGCTTCCTGAGGCCCACTTGACTTCACATTCCAGATTGTCTGGCTCCAGGTGAGTGATCACACCATCATGATCATCTGGATTGTGAAGATCTTTTTTGTGTAGTTCTTTTGTGTATTCTTGCCACCTCTTCTTAATATCTTCTGCTTCTGTTAGGTCCATACCATTTCTTTCCTTATTGAGCCCATCTTTGCATGATATGTACCCTTGGTATCTCTAAGTTTCCTGAAGAGATCTCTAGTCTTTCCCATTCTGTTGTTTTCCTTTATTTCTTTGCCCTGATCACTGAGGAAGGCTTTCTTATCTCTCCTTGCTATTTTTTGGAACTCTGCATTCAAATGGATATGTCTTTCCTTTTCTCCTTTGCTTTTCGCTTCTCTTCTTTTCACAGCTCTTTGTAAGGCCTCAGACAGCCATTTTCCTTTTTTTGCATTTCTTTTTCTTGGGAATGATCTTGCTCCCTGTCTCCTGTACAATGTCATGAACCTCCATCCATAGTTCTTCATGCACTCTGTCTATCAGATCTAATCCCTTGAATCTATTTCTCACTTCCACTGTTTAATCTTAAGGGATTTAATTTAGGCCATACCTGAATGGTCTAGTGGTTTTCCCTACTTTCTTCAATTTAAGTCTGATCATTTGCTTACAGTTTCTTCCTCTTTTCTCTATTGTATTACTATTTACCTTTTTCCATAATTTATTTTTAGAGCAACAGTTAAGGGAGTTGAAATAAGCTGTAACTCATTGAGAAAAGAGTACTAGAACATTTGGGGCATCTGTTACAATACCACAGTTAGCTATTAGTACTTCAGAGGAGAGCCTCTGGGATTATGCAAATAATCTGTTTCTCTTCATAGTTCTGCCCACTAACTTTAGGATCCCACAGTTGTCCTTGCCTGAGTCATTATTAATGTGATTCTCACAATCATTTTTTATTTCCCTAACCAGTTCTATATTTATTATTTTGAGAAGTGGAATGCTTTATGCCGTATCAGTAAACAAGGATGTCACAGTATTCAGTGGCCCCAGCCCTCCAGTGTGAGTTTGTGAATCCTAAGGACACTCAGGAAAGAGAAGAATGTTTGTGGTCTAGCAGGCCTCAGATTGTCCACTCCCTACAAGGAGACCAAGGGAGCTCAGGATGTGAAAAACACAAGAGACTGGCCCCAGAACAGCTGAGATGCTGATGAAAGGAATGATTCCAATGAGCCCAGACTCTTGCATCTTCCCATACAGGGAAAGTGCTAAGTTCTTTAACTTGGGACATCCGATTGTCTTCAATTAATAATCATCTACTGATGTTCAGACTACTTGCCCTTAACTTCTATATAATCTGGCTCCTCCTCTTGCCTCCTTGAACAGTTCTCTCAGTTCAGGGTTACTTGAGATGCTGTCTTCAGTGCTTAAAGTCCTAAAAACTCCCACTGTCTAAAACACAGCTCTCAACTTTTAGGTTGTGTCTATTTTTTATGTTGACAATTTGTAATTCTTCTATAGGGAAAATTCTCTAATTTATTTATTTATTTATTTAGTCATTCATTCAGGATGAATTAAAGGGTACATATTTTACTGTCTTGGTGGTAATTCAGTATGACTATGCATTTTGTTCTTCAAATTACTCGGTAATTTTTAATTAATGAAAATATCGTATTCCTCAATATTTAATTTTCTTTCACTTTTTCATTTGTTCTAAATACTCTTGGTTCCTATTCATTCCTCATTCTCAAGACTCAATTCAAATGAGACTTTGATTGCCTATTCAATCTGAATAATCTGTTTGGGTTTAAATGTCCCTCCTCTGGACCATAAGAGCATAAACAGATGTTTTTAAGCTACTGGCCTGGTTTTCTGTTTCCCCCTATCCGTAGCAGACTGTGTCTTTTATACCTGGGCCCTTGGCATCTGAAACGGTGACCAGTGCAGCATACGCACTCAACGTCCCATTTTAGTCACTGAATCGCGTCTGACCCTCCAGGACACCATGGGTGTAGCCTACCAGAGCCTCTCTCCACGGAATTCTCCCGGTAAAAACACTGGCATGGGTCGCCATTCCCTTCTCTAGGGTGTCTTCCTGGCCCAGGGATCAAACCCAGGTCTCCCTCATAACAGGAGATTCTTTACTGTCTGAAAGTGAAAGTGAAAGTTGCTCAGTCGTGTCCAACTCTTTGCGACCCCATGGACTATACAGTCCATGGAATTTTCCAGGTAGAATACTGAAGTGGGTAGCCGTTCCCTTCTTCAGGGGGTCTTCCTAATCCAGGGATCAAACCCAGGTCTCCTGCATTGTGGTCAGATTCTTTACCACGTCTGAGCAACCAGGAAAGTCATCTTGTTAAAAAATAATTTAATTATTCATGACAGGTAGTAAGAGAAACAATGATTATTCTTTAGTGAATCTTATCTGTGCAAAGCAAGAAAGAGTGCACTCACCAGAGAAGAATTCAAGTTGGGAGTATAGTTCATTTTTGTAGATAGAAATAAATTGGATGTACATAAAGTAAAGGAATAAATCAGGGAGAAAAGTAGTTGGAATCCTGAAAGATTTGTCAGGATTAAAAAAATCAAAGCCCCTGAGGACATAAAGGGAATGTTGCAGTGAAAAGGGAAAAAGGGGAATGAGTTTTTCTTTCCCCTCTTTCTGAGAACAAGGAAGATAAAGAGAACAGAGAGAAGGCCTGAACATTCTTAGCTTTTTTTGTTTGATTGTTTGTTTTTACTTTGACTGCTCCTAATTCTGCATGTCTGTAATAAGCTTCCTTTTCTGCTCCCTAAATCTGCAGGTACTATAATTCACATTTTCTCCTTTGACTCTATGCTAAATACATCCCCTGTCTAGTGTTGACCCTTACAACACCCTTCCCCTTGTAGTTACACATTGGAAAGAAGGCTGGGGAACCACCTAACTGCCAGACTCAATTACTGGGTTGCTGAAGCCAGTTTATGACTGTCTTTGCAACAATGCAAGAGGAAGAAATCAAGATCCTACCCACTTTGCTCCTCATCACCAACTCCTGTCTCTGAGCTCTTACCTTATATAAGCCCCTAGACTCCTCACTGAGGGGCAGCGAGGACATAGTTCTGGAGGCAGGAGCCTACTGTTCCCTTCTCTGCCACTGAGAATAAAGGCCACCTTTCTATTTTCTCCAGACTCTGTCTCCATATTTTTCATTCAGTTTCAGTGGGCAGAGAAGGCCAAGATTTTGGCCAACAACAGGAGCAATATCACAAAGAATCAAGAGGACAAATACAACAGATACAAGTGACTACAGATTTGCCTGAAACTGCAAGATGACAGAGAACTGAGAAAACTCAGAGCAATGACATTACTGTGAAATAGAAGATAACATGAAATTCAGAAAACAAGGCGAGTTTTGCCTCTGCTAGTACAATTTAATACTTATTGGTTGCAAAAGCGAGAACTCTGGAGAGAGAAGGAGAGATACTTTTGGTCAGCACACTGATTTTTCCTATTAATGCAAAACCACATAGGTATCTCAGCTTATAAATCTTGATGAAAGACCTTTCACCAGTCTTCAACTTCTTCCATAAAATTTTCCTTATACCAGCCTACTCAACCATTACACAAACAAATACCACACACACAAATTGATCTTCTCTAAAGTCCCATGTTACATTTGGAAAATACTTTACTATAGCTTCCCAAATAGACTTCTCTGGAGAGGTCAATGACAACCCACTCCAGTATTCTTGCCTGGAGAATACCGTGGAGGAGGAGCCTGGCGGGCTACAGTCCATGGGGTCACAAAGAGTCGGACAGGACTGAGCGCCTGACACACACACAAATGGATTTCTTAGCACTTTTCTCTATGTGGACATGAACCATAGCTTATTCCTCTTTATATCAATGGCGCTAGAACTGCACCCTGAATATAGTAGGTTTTAGGAATAATTTGTTGGATAAAAATAACATATATATAATTACAGAGCAGATACATAATTTTACATGTAAAGATAGGGGCTTTGTTATATCCATAATTCTTAGAGCAGCACATGATAAAAACAAATGCTAAATATCTATCCATTAAATGACTAAGAGAATATAATTAGATTTTTTGTAGGTCTTAAATTCATTGCTGGGAGGTATAAAGTACTTATTAACGCCTGCCTCCCAACACTTAAAGCTAAACCATAAAATATTTTACTAAGGAAGAGAAAAAAAAAACAATTTTCATTTTAATGAATGAGATAAAGAGACTTGGTAAATTTGAAAAACAGAATTAAATCCATTCCAAGACAATCAAGCAAGTTATTCCTAATGATTGAGAAAAGATTCACACAAGAGGAAAACCAATCTTAAGAAATAATCAATAACAAGTAGAGGAACATCAGCTAAGCAAGATAAAACACCAGGATTTTAAATTTTACCAATATTATTTTGTAGTAAAGAGTGAGGAATAATGTTAATCTATGTTTTAATAGCATATCTAATTCAAAAGCAGTTACCTCGACTGAGGAGAGGGGAAGAAAAAACCAAAAAAATCTTCTAGCATGAGTAAAACAGTTTTATGGCAATACTAAATATAAAGAGTCAATAAAACATTAAATCTCAGAAAAATTTAAAGGAGCTGCCATTTTCTTCGTGGATCTGTAAGTTTTATCTTTCCACAGAAGGATCAAAGAATTTGAGGAGACACAGAATATGAACTGGGTATATGATCACATTGTTTAATTGCACTATCACCTCCTGAAGAAAATTCAACTCCTGTGTACAATTTTCTAATAAAAATACCCTATTTTCTTTCTTTTTAAAAAGTACACTATATATTTTAATACAATTTCATCTGTTTTCAAAATACATATGGAAATACAAAAGACCTTGGATACCCAAAGGAATCTTGAAGAGGAAGAATAAATCTAAAGTCATCATATCTCCTGATTACAAAACATATTACAAGTTTCTAGTAATCAAAATAGTATGATATTGGCATAAAGACACATAGATTAATGCAACAGAATAGAGGGCCAAGAAATAAAACCATGCATATATAGTCAGTTAAAATTTCACCAAGGAGCCAAGAATATGCACTGTGAAAATGATAAACTTGTTAATAAATTATGTTGGGAAAACTGAATTGCCACATGCAAAAGAATGACACTGGGCCTCTAATACTGTACACAGTCCTTAAGGAAATCAACCCTGAATATTCACTGGAAAGACTGATGCTGATCCTGAAGTTCCAATACTTTGGCCATTCGATAGAAAAAGCCAACTCATTGGCAAAGACTCTGATGGTGAGAAAGACTGAAGGCAAAGGAGAAGAGGGGGCAGAGAATGAGATGGTTAGATGCAGTCACCAACTTAATGGATAGGAATTTGAGCAATCTCCAAGAGATAGTGAAGGACAGGAAAGCCTAGCGTGTTGCAATCCATGGGGTCACAAAGAGTTAGACACGACTTAAGAGATTTAACAACAACTAACACTGTACACAAAAATCAAATCAAAATTTATTAAAGACTTGAACATAAGGTCTGAACAACTCTTGGAAGAAAACATAGAAGTTAAGCTATTTGACATTGGTCTTGGCAATAATTACTTTGATTTGACTCTAAAAGCAACAGCATCAAGAACAAAAATAAGCAAATGGGGCTACAGCAAACTAAAATGTTTTGTGCAGCAAAGGAAAAAGGAAGCCATAAATAAAGTGTAAAGGCAAGCCGCTTAATGGGAGAAAAGATTTCCAAACCATATATCAAAAAAGAGATTAGCATAAAAAACACAAAAGGAACTTACACAATTTAATAGCAAAAAACAAAACAAAACAGAATAATCAATTTAAAATAGGCAAAGGACTTGAGTAGACAGTTTCCAAAGACATACAAATAGTCAGCAGTACATGAAAATGTGCTTAATATCACTAATTAGCAGAGAAAACAAATCAAAACCGCTATGTGTTATCACCTCACAATTGTTAAGATGGTTACTCTCAAAAAATATAAGAGAGAACAAGCAAGGGGATTCTGACAAAGGAACCCTTATACAGCGTTGACGGGAACTGAAACAAGTCCTACTATAACAAGTATATCGAAATTCCTTAATAAATCAAGAAAGTAAAAATGGAGCCACTATACAGTCTAGTAATCTCACACCTGGGTATTTATCCAAAGAAAACGGACACTAATTTGAAAAGATATATGCACACCAAGGTTCACAGCAACATTATTTATAATAGCCAATATTCAGAAGCAACCTCAGTATCCATCTACAACTGAATGGATAAAAAAGATAAGTTAGGTATGCATACATATTGTAAGGTACGTAGTTAGAGTAGGTGAGGTTCAGAAAAAGAACCAGACTGGCACTCTACATGAACAGATCACCTTTAATGAGGTGAGAAGGGGCAGCAGTCAGATTAGCGAGCTGCTGCACTTATCTAAGAAAAGAGTAAGCATATATAGGCATGTGTTTGGAAAGCTACTGTCTTAAGAGGGCCTGTTCTCCAAGGTTGCTGGGAGTAGTTCTCTCTTAAAGGGCTGGGGCAAGGAGTTCTGGAGATCAGCTAGAGGCTGGGCCTGCTTGGAGCTGGGCATAATCAACCTAATGTCTATTTTTAATTCGGGTGAGAGGGTTCTTTGTTTTGCCTAGAATGGTGGGGAGGATCTGGAGAGGAGTTTTAACTCCAGGCTACCTTAAGCCATGCAACTTTCCTTCACATGCAGTTTATATAAAATATTCATGCATACATATATATATATATAACACATATAATATTATTCAGCCATAAAAAAGAATAGCCTTTTGCCATCTGCTATAAGATGAATGAACCTGTAGAGTATTACACTGGTGAAATAACACAGATAAAGAGAAATGTCAGACAGAGGAAGACAAATACAGTTTGTTTTCACGTCCATGCAGAACCTAAAAATAAAATGTGATCAAAAATAACAAGATAGAAACAGACTCACAGTTACAGAAAATAAGCTATTAGTTACCACAGGGGATGAGTCAGAGGCAGGAATGATATAGATGCAATGGATTAAGAGGTACAAACTTGAAGTTACAAAATAAGTAAGTCACAGAGATGTACTGTATAGCAGAGGTAATACAGTCAATATTTCATAACTTAGTACGGTATACAATCTATAAAAATATCAAGTCACTATGTTATTGGCGGGAGAGAGGAAGTTCGCCAAGATGGCGCGTCCAGGCTGCCTCACTCGACATTTTGTGAAGACTACGTAACTGCGGAGGCCCTGCGGAGCACTGCGCAGGCCCTGCGGAGCACTGCGCATGCGCATCCCGAGGCCCGGGGTTGGTCTCGCGTTACTTCGTGCAGGACGCCTATAGGCGAGCTCGGCCTAGGAGACGGCGGGCAGCCTTACTTCTGTGTCACGGCCAGGCCCGCTGTGTCAGGGTGAGAGGAGAGAACTGCGGCACGGCTGCTGTGTCAGCCAGGAGAGAACGTTGCTGTGGCTGCCGTGCCGGACAGAAGGGGATAAGCGTGTCTGCAGTTCCCTCGCTCTTGGGGGTCTTCTTCCCGTCTCTCAGCTCGCGCCATGCCGACCCTGGGTTCAGTGCGGGCAGTGTGAACGGCGATTTAATTGGCGTAGTCAGCAGGATGAAGAACCGTGCAGTTATATGCCTGAAATTAACGTAAATATTGTAAGTCAACTATATTTCAGTACACAAAAATTTTAATTTGCTAAAGATTAGACCTTATGTTAATCAGCCTTACCACAAAATAAACAAACACAACGTGACAGAAATTCTTGAGGTTATTGATATGTTTATTAGCTTGATTATGATAACATCATAGCTGTATGTGTATGTCTAACTTATGAAATGGGACACATTAAATATGTGCAGTTTATATGTATAAGTTGTACCTCTATTCAGATATAAAAATCATTCATAATTGCAAAAAATCAAAATATGGAAATCTAAAATATAAGAAATGAAATATCTAAATATTTAAACAGATAAAAAAATCCCAGAATATTGGTGCAACTAAATAGATACTCGCAGACATAGGAGTTTAAGGTCAGTTCAGTTCAATTCCTTCGCTCAGTCGCGTCCCACTGCTTTCGACCCCATGGACTGCAGCATACCAGGCCTCCCTGTCCATCACCAATCCCGGAGTTTACTCAAACTCATGTCCATTGAGTCGGTGATGCCATCTAACCATCTCATCCTCTGTTATCCCCTGCTCCTCCCACCTTCAATCTTTCCCAGCATCAGGGTCTTTGCCAGTGAGTCAGTTCTTGGCATCAGGTGGCCAAAGGACTGGAGTTTCAGCTTCAGCATCAGTCCTTACAATGAACACCCAGGACTGATCTCCTTTAGGATGGACTGGTTGGATCTCTTTGTAGTCCAAGGGACTCTCAAGAGTCTTCTCCAACAACACAGTTCAAAAGCACCAGTTCTTCATCGCTCAGCTTTCTTTATAGGCCAACTCTCATCCATACATGAATACTGGAAAAACCAGAGCTTTGACTAGACGGACCTTTGTTGGCAAAGTAATGTCTCTGCCTTTAATATGCTGTATAGGTTGGTCATAACTTTTCTTCCAAGGAGCAAGTGTCTTTTAATTTCATGGCTGCTGTCACCATCTGCAGTGATTTTGGAGCCCCCCAAAATAAAATCTGCCACTGTTTCCACATAAAGAATTAAATCAAATAATGTTTGTATACAGCTAATAACAAAACCTCAAAATATACCAGATCAAATTCGGGGAACTAAAAGGTTAAAGAAATAAATACATATTATACTAGAAAAAAAAATTTTAAGCCTCTAATAACAACTGCTGAAAAAGCAGAAAAGTATATAAATATTTGAAAATATTGAACAGTATTTTCTTAACTGATTTGTAGTGAACACTTTATCTAGCAGCTGTGCAATTCAAAAATTTCCAAGTATACCTGCAACATTTACCTAACTTGACCATGAAATGTATTACAAGTCAGACCTGAACAATTAAAACCATATTGGTTATCCTCTCAGGCAAAAGGGGTGCTAGACTATAATTCATGTACAATAAGATATCTATTAAAATCCCTTATTTAAAGTGAGTCAGTAAGCATCTAAGTATGCCAGGGTTCAAAGAAATGTAATGAAAATATAACATTTTTTCAAAAGAATGATAATGAAAATTTAAATGTTTCAATTTTATGATTGCAGTACTATTGCTCTTAGAGAAAAACCTATGACCTTAAATGCACACAGATAAAAAGGAAAAGCTGAAAAATAAAACATTTAAGCTTTATATATCAAAAAAGGAGAGTGACAAATTAAATACAAAGTATAAGAAATTGAATAAAAGAGAGACAAAAATTATTGAAATAGCAATTGAACATAAAAACGAAAAATCTTGCTCCTTGAAAAAAATGGATATAAGGAATTAACTTCTTGCTAGTACCAGGGGAAAGAGAGAAAGAAAATTATACAATAGGAGTTAAAGGGGAGACATTACTAAAGATTTTGCTAATATTGTAAAGACTATGACAGCTTCCCAGGTGGCTTAATGGTAAAGAATCCATCTGCCAATGCAGGAGAAGCAAAAGACACAATTTCGATCCCTGGGTCAGGAATCCCCTGGGGGAGGAAATGACAACCCACTCCAGTATTCTTGCCTGGGAAATCCCACGGACAGAGGAGCCTGGCAAGTTGCAGTCCATGGGGTCACTAAGAGTCAGACATGACTAAGCACTCACGAGGTAAAGAAAATGAAAGAATATAGTGAAGAATTTATTACTAATACATTTGGAAATTTAAATAGAATGGACAAATTTCCAGAAGAAATAGATTTGCTGAAATAATAGTAAGTAGAAAATGTGACTATTTCTAAATCTATTAAGAAATGTATTTAATTAGCTCCTCACCCTCAAATAAATCTCCAGGCCTAGATAACTTTGTCTAGTTATGCTGTTGGTGTTGTTGTTTAGTCACTAAATCATGTCCAGTTTCTTTTGATCCTGTGGACTGTGGCCTTCCATATCCCATTGTCCATGGAATTTCCCAAGAAAGAATACTTTATCAATAAGTTACTCCCAACATATAAGAAGGAAGTAACAGCAGAATTACGCAAATTTCTCAGTAAAGAGAGAATGAATCAACATGCCTAAACTTGAAAACAAGAATTTCCAGGTCAATTTCACTCGTGAATATAAATGCATATATCCTAAATGAAATGATTATTAAACCTACTCCAGTATAGGTCAAAAATATGTACATATAATATGCTATCACTTAGGTAGATTTTTTCTGTTAATGCAAGTTTGGGCTATTTCTCAAAATTCAACTGCTAAAATTTAACATATCACCAGAATCCATATGATTTTCCATTATTATTTGGTAAAATTCAAAATCTATATTAATCAAAATTATGGTAATAACATATGTCTAGGAGGCAAATAAATTCCCTAATTTCTTAAGAATTTTGTACATGAACACAGAGAAAACATCATACTTAATGATGAGATATCATGGTATTTCATATAATGGTGAGATATCAAAGTCAGTTTTGCTGTTAAAAACAATATAATCAGCATTTTTATTCAACCCTGCATATACCTTATATGGTATTCAATACTGCATCTAGCAAATATGTTGGAAAAATCAAACAGAAGATGTGCAAGATCCCATTAAAAATCTGTAAACCGTTACTGAGAAATAAACTAAATGACACTTGAATTAATATATGTAACATATTAGAACTCCAATGTCAACATATGAAATAGTGTCAAAATAATCAATATTAAATCAATCTATAATTTATCATTATGTCATGTTTCAAATGTGAAGTGCAGTGTATTAACAGTTATGCTAGGACAACAGAGTAAATTTTGAATGTCCCATGCAAGCCTGGATATATGATCATGAACTATCTAGATTAAATTAATTTCCATTCAGCAATACAGCAAGAAGTTTTGTAGAAATTGATATAATAATCCCACAATTTATATGAAAGTATAAAATCCAAACAAAACAAGACAATCCCGAAGAAGAACAAAATTTGAGAATTTGCATAGTAGTTCAAGGTTTATTGCAAACTCTAGTAATTAGTATGATGGAGTATTAACACAAATATTAAAAAAGAAGTAAATGGAAGAAAATAAGAGACTAGAAACAAAATCACCTATGTATGCACACTTGCTTTCTGAAAAGTTGAAAGGGTAATAATAAGGGAATTGGCACTTTTTTCAATAATCATAAGCAATTGCATATCTATATGAAGTCTATAATTTTGACTCATATTTCATACTAATTGAATTGCAAATCTAATTTTGCAAGCTAAAACAATAAAACAGGAACTTTCATGATCTTGTGGTAGAAAGTATTTTTTAAGTAGGAAATAAAAAATATTCATAGAAGCATTTGCATTAAATTAGGGCTACATTAAAATTAAAAGATAGTGTTTATCAAAATAAAAATCTCAGAAAGTGAAAAGGTCAGCCACAGAGCAGAAAAATATGTTTGGCAAATATACTAATTTCATATACAGAATGTATAGAGAACTTCATTAAATTAACAGGTCAACACAAATAAAACTGTGAAATTCAATGTCAACTTCACAGAAGATCACATGGATGATGCACATATGAAAATATACCTAATATACTTTATTAGTCATCAGAGAAATGCAAATTAAAACCATAATGAGATACTACTCCACATCCACCAGGAAGACTATTTTTTTAAATAGTCAGAAAATAGTAAATTATTTTCAGAAACAGAAATAAAGTTTGTTTTTGTAATAAATATAACATGTTTAAAGCTCTTCAGAAAGTGATTATGCATTATCAACTGGACATGACCATGCCTATGACTTAGCAATTCCACTTCCATGAGAACCCCATTTCAATATATATTTGACTATGTATAATATGCATTTAATATATTTTTCATATGTGATAAAGCATGTAGTTATGCATATAATCACATAAATTATGTATATTTTACTTATACAGGTATATATGTAATATGTACATATAGTCACAGGCACAATATTTATAATATCCATGAAATGGAAATAATATAGAATTTTAATTTGTTGCATATTCATAAAGTGGAATATTATACAGCAATGAAAATTGGCACACTACTCCATACATAACTTACATAAATTTCATAAACATGTGCAAATGAATGTCAGACTAGAAAGTACATATACTCTATAATTTCACTTGTATAAAACATAAATGCTAGCTAAATTAATATATGGCCATGTAACTCATTAAAAATTTAAACTGAAGATGGTGACAATTGAGAAGAAAACAATACAGGCTTCTGAAAGCAATTGGGATTTTATTTGTGTATTTATGATGTGGCTTCAAAGGAGTATTTCTTTGTGAAAATTTACTAGATATTTTTCCACACTATACTTCAGTAAATTTTTTTTTTAAATTTAAGTAAAAGATAAAATACGATTCTTGCCCCATGGACAACTGCCAACATTCACTGGATCATAGAGGAAGCAAGGGAATTCCAGAGAAACATCTACTTCTGCATCATTGACTACTCTAAAGCCTTTGACTGTGTGAATCACAGCAAATAGTGAAAAATTCTTAATGAGATGTGAATACCAGATCACCTAATGTGTCTGCTGAGAAACGTATATGTAGGTCAAGGAGCAGCCATGAGAACTAGACATGGAACACAGACTGGTTCAAAATTGGAAAAGAAGTATGACAAGGCTGTGTATTGTCACCCTGCTTACTGAAATTCCATGCAGAGTACATTATGTGAAATGCTGTGCTGGATGAATCACAAGCTGGAACCCAGATTGCCGACAGGAGTATCAACAATCTCAGATACGCAGATGATACCACTGTAATGGCAGAAAATGTAAAGGAACTAAAGAGCCTCTTGATGAGGGTGAAAGAGGAGAGGAAAAAGCTGGCTTGAAACAACATTCAAAAAACTAATAGCATGGCATCTGGTCCCATCAGTCAGTTCAGTCGCTCAGTCGTGTCCAACTCTTTGCGACCCCATGAATTGCAGCATGCCAGGCCTCCCTGTCCATCACCAACTCCCAGAGTTTACTCAAACTCATGTCCATTGAGTCGGTGATGCCATCCAGCCATCTCATCCTCTGTCGTCACCTTCTCCTCCTGCCCTCAATCTTTCCCAGCATCAGGGTCTCTTCAAATGAGTCAGTTCTTCACAGCAAGTGGTCAAATTATTGGATTTTCAGCTCAGCATCAGTCCTTTCAGTGAATATTCAGGATTGATTTCCTTTAGGATGAGCTGGTTGGATCTCCTTGCAGTCCAAGGGACTATCTGGTCCCATCACTTCATTGCAAATAGAAGAGCTAAAAGTGGAAGCAGTGACAGATTGTCTTTTCTTGTTTTCTAAAATCACTGCAGATGTGGCTGCAACCATGAAAATAAAAGATGCTTGCTACTTGGAAGGAAAGCTATAACACATCTAGACACCATATTATAAAGCTGAGACATCATGATGCCGACAAAGATCCATACAGTCAAAGCTATGGATTTTCCAGTAGTCATGTATACATGACTGTTGGGAGTTGTACCATAAAAAAGGCTGAGCACTTAAGAATTGATGTTTTTGAATTGTGATGCTGGAGAGGACTCTTGAGAGTCCCTTGGACACAAAGAGATCAAATCAATCAGTCCTAAAGGAAATCAGCCCAAAATATTCATTGGAAGGATTGATTCTGAAGCTGAAGCTCCAATACTTTGGGCACCCGCTGTGAAGACCCAACTCATTGGAAAAGACCCTGATGCTGAGAAAGACGGAGAGCAGGAAGTGAAGGAGGCAGCTAAGGACCAGAGGGTTGGATGGCATCACCAACTCAATGAACATGAGTTTGAGCAAGCTCCAGCAGATAGCGAAGGACAAGGAACCCTGGCATGAGGCTGTCCTTGGGGTGGCAGAGAAGCAGACACGACTTAGCAGCTGAACAACAACAGCACGCCCCAAAGTAATTTATGCCCCTAAAAGTCTCTGTAGAAGAATGATGCTATCTTCAAAGTTAATTTTTAATGTTTAGTAGCTCACAGATACTTTTCTAAACACTTTTCATCCACTATTTTCTTCAGCAGTTTATGAGGTAGATACTATACATTTTACATGGAGGGCAACTGAGGCCAGAAGGATTTAGTAACCTGTGCAGTCTCCTGTAGTTAATGACTGGAACAGAAAGATTGCGAATCTGACTCCTATTTTTTAAATATGATATTTCTTTATAATTCATGATCCTCTCTAATATATCTCTTCTTGTACCCAAAATTGAAGAATATCATATCAAGATGCACTCTAATCAAGGGACTAGGTCTTTTTTATCGTCTTCATAATAAAAATGGTAAGTATATTGAAGGGAGCCCTCAGTACTTCTAAGGGACTTCCTCTTTTCTCCTAGGTCTTATTGGTGAGTGGAATGTGGTGGGAAGAGGAGAACTCATATGAGGACTTCTCTGGTGGCTCAGTGATAAAGAATTTGCCTGCCAGTTTGAGAGATGCAGGAGCCGGGATGAGCCTCTGAAAAGGGGAATGGTAACCCGCTCTAGTATCCTTGCCTGGCAACTTACCAGGCGTGGACAGAGGAGCCAGGTGCGCTGCTGTCCATGAGGTCACAGAAGAGTCGGGCGTGACTTACTGACTAAACAGCAACAAGCGTATTAAGGCTGGATGACTATATTTGGGGAAAATATTTGCTGCCTACCCTTGTTTTCTTGTTTGTGCAGTAAATTATCCTCCATATTAGGGATTAGCAAGTAGGTTTTTTCTTTGTGTTTCTTATTTTTAAAATAGTTTCTGCTTTCATCAGTGCCACAATTTCTTTCCCCCCAAATGTATTATTTGCTGTGGATCTTTAATTCCTTTTAACTGAAAAGAAAAAATACATCAGTGTATAATAGAATATTATGTTTTGCATGTATATAGTCATAACTCTCTATCATGAACTGGAAGTAATTTTAAAATGCAGTGGTCAACATTTTAAATATTTTAAAATATGACTAAGTTGCTGATTGAGTCACACATAATTCATTAAATAACTCAGGGTTATTATGTTGCATTCTTAAAATGCTTCTTTGTACTTTTGAAAATCACCCCACTTGAAATAATAATAATTGTAGCTTTGATTTTTGAAACATCATATTCTCCCTCTGCTACTGATTTGCATTACATGCTAAAAGACATTTTGAGTTAAAGCAGTAAAAAAAAATATGTTAAATAATGAAAAGCGCTGCCATAGTGATTTTTCTTTCTCTTCACTCTCAGTTGTCACATTCCACTTTCGTTTAATCCTTATGTCACTTGAAGTCCTGAATGTTTCATTCTACTTCAGAAGAAAACTCACTAAAATATATTTCTGGAAAGGTTAGTACTAGAACCCCCAAGGAGATTTCATGCTAACAAGATACATTCAATTCTTTCCCTTTTTCCTACCATGCAGAGTTTTAAATATATATATTTTCAGATCACAATTGACCAGAAAAGTTCACCTATACCAGGATCTGCCTACACATAATGTATAGTTTGTATGGTTTTTGGATACTATCATTAAATTTTTTTAAAAAAATTCATCAGAAGTGTTCATATGAATGAAAATGTATTACCCTGCTTTTTTAAAGTTCTGTATTTATATTTTCAGACATTCTTGTTTAAAAATTCATTAAAAATGTATCATTCTTTGGAATAAAATGCTGTACTTTAGATGTAAGACCTGTCTGGTCACTAGTAACTTAGGTGAAATTTGAGGTCAATGTAATAAAAATACAAACCTAATATGACAAGTATAACAAATCCATTTTTTTTTGGCCTATATAAGTCTCCCTTTTGAGAAAAAAAGGGGGAGAAAGCACTATTAAGAAAGCAAAAACTAAGGTTCTCAATTCTAAGATCAGATATAAAACACAAGGTGAACAATTTTCATTAATTAGGCAACTCAATTTTCACATTCCCCTGTGGCTCAGCTGGTAAAGAATCCATCTGCATTACAGGAGACCTGGGTTCTGTCCCTGGGTTGGGAAGATTCCCCTGGAGAAGGGAAAGTCTACCCACTCCAGCATTCTGGCCTGGAGAATTCCATGGACTATATAGCTGATGGGGACGCAAAAAGTCGGACACATATGAGCGACTTTCACAAATAATAGAAGACCATACAAAAGACACATCAGTTTGTACTACAGTTGAGTACGTGCCCAGTGGTCTGGACTGGACATCTGCACCACCACTTGTAAATCATAATAAATGGTTTTGTCCATCTACACATGATTTCATGAAATGAAAGCAAATTTTCACAAACTGCAAAGCAGAATGAAACAATATAAATGTCTAATTTTATAAAATTAAAGGTAGTGAGATTGTAAATTAAAACACCTAAAGCTTTACACCTAATCTAACATTGAGTAAGGGCTCAAGCAATTGACTCAAGTTTCCTTCAATTCCTGGAGCTTCCCAGGTGGCTCACAGTAAGGACTCTGCCTGTTATGTAAGAGAATCAGATTCGATCCTTGGGTTGGAAAGATTCCCTAGAGGAGAACATAGCAACCCACTCCAGTGTTCTTGCCTGGAGAATTCCATGAACAGAGGAGCCTAGCGGGCTACAGTCCATGGGGTTGCAAAGAGTCAGACATGACAGAACAATTATCACTTTCACTTTCCTTCAAGTTCTATCACTTAAAATAGTATTAGAAGATAATTATTCATGAATATCTCCTGTTTTTGTGTCCCACATCACTGCCACCTGCAAGTCTTATGAAGAAGACACTTGCTTTCTTTCATTTTAGACACTCTTCAAGGATATTTGTTTCAATGAAAAGTCTTGGAGTGACTCATCCAAAGAAGAAAAAGGTGGGGGATGTTCCAAGTGCAATTGAAAAGAATGTATACTCTCACATTTGGCTGGCATGATCTGTGTTCATATCATTTAATCCCATATGATTTGATGTGTCATTTAAGGCCAGTGTTCTCTTGTTGATTTTCTGTCTGGATCATCTGTTTATTGATGTAAATAGGAAACATTACTATGAACAAAGCTAGTGGAAGTGAAGTCATGGGACTGGAAAATTCAGTTTTCATTCCAATCCCCCAAAAAAACAATGCCAAAGAATGCTCAAATTGCTCTACAATTGCACTCATTTCATGTGCTATCAAGATTATGCTCAAAATCCTTCAATCTAGGCTTCAGCAGTACATGAACTGAGAACTCCCAGATGTATAAGGTAGATTTAGAAAAGGCAGAGGCATCCAGAGATCAAACTGCCAACTTCTGTTGGATCATAGAAAAAAGCAAAGGAATTAAAAAAAACACGTACTTCGTTGACTACACTAAAGCCTTTAACTGTGTGGATCACAACAAACTGTGAAAATCCTTAAAGAGATGAGAATACCAGACCACCTTATCTGCCTCCTGAAAAACCTGTATGCAGGTCAAGAAGCAACAGTTAGAACCAGACATGTAAAACGAACTGGTTCCAAATCAGGAAAGGAGTACATCAAGTCTGTATACCATCCCCCTGCTTATGAAACTTTTATGCAGAGTACATCATAAGAAATGCTCGGCTGGATGAAGCACAAGCTGGACTCAAGATTTCTGGGAGAAATATCAATAATCTCAGATATGCAGATGACACCACCCTCATGGCAGAAAGTGAAGAAGAACCAAACAGCCTCTTGATGAAAGTGAAAGAGGGCAGTGAAAAAGCTGGCTTAAAACTCAATATTCAAAAAGCTAAGATCATAGCATCTGGTCCCATCACTTCATGGCAAATAGATGGGCAAAAAGTTGCTCCTTTGTTCATGGGATTCTCCAGGCAAGAATACTGGAGTGGGTAGCCATTCCTTCTCCAGGAGATCTTCTTGACCTGTGGATCAAACCCAGGTTTCCTGCATTGCAAGCAGATTCTTTACCATCTGAGCGATGGAGAAGCCCCAAATTTCAACTGAACAACATAGTAACTTAACAATCAAGTATATTATGAAATCATTACTATGGTAAATCTTGTCATCATACAAAATTATTGCAGTATTATTAACCATATTCCCTATGCAGTATAGTAAATTCCCATGACTTATTTTATAACTAAAAGTTTGTGATTCTTAATACCCTTCACCTATTCCACCCAGTATTTCACTCTCCTTTCCTCTGGCACCTACTAGGTTGCACTGAGTAATTAAGTCTTTTTCTGTTTTGTTTTTAAAACATGAAATTTTAGTTTTACATGCTTCACAAATGAGTTGGTCATCTGAAATTACATTTTGCAAGCCCATCTATCAGCTTTATTCTAAATCAATGTTTAAAATTTTCTACAACTTACATTTAGTATTTTGGGAAAAAATTCAAATGACATTATTTTAATTAATTTTTGGCATTAGTTTTTTTTTTAATCTACTTCTGCAAATAGTGACCCTTCTGCTTAAGATCCCTTCTCATCATCGCTTAACTGCTAGTAACTTTTAAAGTCTTAGTTTAGTATTATTCATCTTGAGAATTATTTTCTAATTTCTCACATGAATTAACCATTTTCCTAAGTAACAAACCCTTATTGAGGAATAAAATATGTGCGTGGAGTTTTTCTAGACAATAAAGATAGAGTGAAGGCAAAGCAGAATGTATTTAACCGATGAGTTATGCTATGCAAACACCAAGGCCCTTGAGGAGCTTCCATACTTGTGTGAAGAGCCAGAACACTTTTAACATGGATCTTCCCACTAATCTAATCTTGGTTTCTGAATCTGATAAAAGTAAAATAAAGTAATGTGATAACGACTTGTAAGTGGTGGAGGCATTGAAAAAAAAATGTTAAAAGTAGAAGTATGAGAGAGTGAAAAAGGCCTGATATAGGACCATGTGTGGTATGTCTAAGAACAGAAGGGAATGTTTGAGATTAGTTAAAATTAATCTTGGCATTTTGGACAAAATGGAAAAAGAGAAGCTGGCAGACAAGATGGAGGAAAATGAATAGATGCTCAGCATTGCTAATCATCAGAGGAATGCAAATTGAAACAACACCTTACATGTCAGAATGTCTATCATCAAAAAAATCATAAATAATAAATGTTGGCAAAGATGTGGAGAAAAGGGAATCCTTGTACAGTCTTCTTGGGAGTGTAAGTCGGTGCAGTCACTGTGAAAAACAGTATATAGAGTTTCCTGAAAAAATAAAACTACAACTACAAGTTGATCCAGCAATTCCACTGCTGGTTGTATGCCCAAAGAAAATGAAAGCACAAATTTGAGAAACTAAATGCACCTCACTGTTCATAATAGCATTATTACAAGTGCCAGGTATGGAAGCAACTTGAATTCCTGTGACAGATGAATGGATAAACAAGACATTTTATATATATAGCACACATCTTTTTGTGCACATAAATGCATATATATATGTAATGATAAAATATTACTCAGTGATAACAAGTAATGAAATTTTGCCATTTGAAACAATGTAGATGGACCTAGAGAGTATTATACTTAGCATTATACTTAGTAAAATAAGTCAGAGAAAGATAAATACTGTATGATTTAACTTATAAGTGGAGCCATAAAAAATGCAAATTATTATATATGTTAAAACAGATATTGACTCACAGATACAGAAAACAAACTAGTGAATAGAATGAAGTAGATGTGGCAAGTTAGGAATATGGGATTAAGAGATATAAACTATTAGTGCTGTGAATAAGATAAATATGCAACAAGCATATATTATACAGTCAGTTCAGTTCAGTTCAGTCACCCAGTTGTGTCTGACTCTTTGCGACCCCATGGACTGCAGCACGCCAGGCCTCCCTGACAATCACCAACTCCCAGAGCTTACTCAAACCCATGTTGGTGATACCATCCAACCATCTCATCCTCTGTCATCCCTTTCTCCTCCCACCTTCAATCTTTCCCAGCATCAGGGTCTTTTCAAAAGTGTCAGTTCTTCGCATCAGGTGGCCAAAGGATTGGAGTTTCAGCTTCAAAATCAATCCTTCCAATGAATATTCAGGACTGATTTCCTTTAGGATTGACTGGTTGGACCTCCTTGCAGTCCAAAGGACTCTCAAGAGTCTTCTCCAACACCACAGTTCAAAAGCATCAATTCTTCTGTGCTCAGCTTTCTTTATTGTCCAACTCTCATATCCATACATGACTACTGGAAAATAGCCTTGACTAGATGGACTTTTGTTGGCAAAGTAATGTCTCTGCTTTTTAATATGCTGTCTAGGTTGGTCATAGTTTTTCTCTGAAGGAGCAAGTGTCTTTTAATTTCTTGGCTGCAGTCACCATCTGCAGTGATTTTGGAGCCAAAAAAATAAGGTCTCTCACTGTTTCCATTGCTTTCCCATCTATTTGTCATGAAGTGATGGGACCAGAGGCCATGATCTTAGTTTTCAGAATGTTGAGCTTTAAGCTAACTTTTTCACTCTCCTCTTTCGCTTTCATCAAGAGGCTCTTTAGTTCTTCTTCACTTCCTGCCATAAGGGTGGTGTCATCTGTATATCTGAGGTTATTGATATTTCTCCCAGAAATCTTGATTCCAGCTTGTGCTTCCTCCAGCCCAGCATTTCTCGTGATGTACTCTGCATATAAGTTAAACAAGCAGGGTGACAATATACAGCCTTGACATACTCCTTTTCTGATTTGGAACCAGTCTGTTGTTCCATGTCCAGTTCTGACTCGTGCTTCTTGACCTGCATACAGATTTCTCAGGAGGCAGCTCAGGTGGTCTGGTATTCCCATCTTTTAAAGAATTTACCACACTTTGTTGTGATCTACACAGTCAAAGGCTTTGGAATAGTCAATAAAGCAGAAGTAGATATTTTTTCTGGAACTGTTGCTTTTTCGATGATCCAACGGATGTTGGCAATTTGATATCTGGTTCCTTTGACGTTTCTAAAACCAGCTTGAACATCTAGAAGTTCATGGTTCGTGTACTGTTGAGGCCTTGCTTGGAGAATTTTAAGCATTATTTTTCTAGTGTGTGAGATGAGTACAATTGTGCGGTAGTTTCAGCATTCTTTGGGATTGGAATGATAACTGACCTCCTCTAGTCCTGTGGCTACTGCTAAATTTTCCAGATTTGCTGGATATTGAATGCAGCACTTTCACAGCATCATCTTTTAGGATTTGAAATAGCTCTACTGGAATCCCATCACCTCCACTAGCTTTGTTCATAGTGATGCTTCCTAAGGCCCACTTGACTTCACATTCCAGGGTGTCTGTCTCTAGGTGAGTGATCACACCATCGTGATTATCTGGGTCGTGAAGATGTTTTTTGTACAGTTTTTTCTGTGTATTCTTGCCACCTCTTCTTAATATCTTCTGCTTCTGATAGGTCCATATCATTTCTGCCCTTTATTGTGCCCATCTTTGCATGAAATGTTCCCTTGGTATCTCTAATTTTCTTGAAGAGATCTCTAGTCTTTCCCATTCTGTTGTTTTCCTCTATTTCTTTGCACTGATCTGTAGAAGGCTTTTTTTTTTTTTTTTTATCTCTTCTTGCTATTCTTTGGAACTCTGCTTTCAAATAGGTATGTATTTTTCCTCTTCTCCTTTGCCTTTCATCTCTTTTCTTTTCACAGCTATTTGTAAGGCCTCCTCAGACAACTTTTTTGCCTTTTTGCCTTTGTCTTTCTTGGGGATGGTATTTTATACAGTACAGGGTAATAAAGCCATTATTTTGAAATAACTTTAAGAATAATTATACTGAGTTAATATGTTGTACATTCCAAACTACCATGATATAGTATTATAAATCAATTATTCTTCAATAAAAAATACAAACTCTATCACAGATGATAAATTCCGTCTCGATTAGCTACTTATCAGTTCACTAAAAATGTTGGTTTTGAAGTGACAATCATATGTCAGGAACATGGCAGGGTGTACCTTTGGATATGATGTTTACATTTAATAAATTCCTTACTGCTATAATTTAATGGATGCTTCCAGTAAGGTAATTATCTTGGGTACCACAAAATAACGCTCCTACACTCCTTCAGAAAAGTTTTTAAGTATAGAGAATTTGAAGTGCAGATTATTAATGGCTAAAACTGATAGATATAAGCATTTTGTTAAAATCTTAGATTAAATGTTATTTTCTATATACATGTACTTATTTGTTACCCAATCTGAGGATCATTTTTAAAGTTAAATCTAGGATAATCATATTGTGTCTTCTGGAAGACTACTTGAGAAAATAAGTGAAGGTTGTATTTAGATTTTTAACATTACAAGTGGTCATAGAAATAATATAGTCACAGTTCTTATTTAATAGTTAAATCATGTGGTCTAGTACTCTTGCCTGGGAAATCCCATGGATGGAGGAGCCTGGTAGGCTACAGTCCATGGGGTCGCGAAGAGTCGGACATGACTGAGCGACTTCACTTTCACTTTTCACTTTCACGCACTGGAGAAGGACATGGCAACCCACTCCAGTGCTCTTGCCTGGAGAATCCCAGGGATGGTAGCCTGGTGGGCTGCCGTCTATGGGGTCACACAGAGTCGGACACAACTGACGTGACTTAGCAGCAGCAGCAGCAGAGATGCTAAATAACTTTACAAAGAGTATACATCCAGTTGCGTTAGACACAGGAAAGAATCTAATTTACCAGCCTTATTCTCTATCTCTATTAGTTTATTTCCACAATATCAGAGTAGACTACAATTGCTATTATTGTGTTAACTCTGATACCCTTCTTTTAAAAGCACAGCAATACTTTTTTGTTCACTTTGTATGTCCGGTACCTCAAAAGGTATCTTGAACCTAGTAGGTGCACAATAAATGGTGATAAACAATTAGTGAAAGAATGAATGAATAAAAGGAAATGATATAATATGGCTGTAAAACATCCAAAAAGTCAAGGATGATATGTCATTTCTGCGTGTAAGATTTCTAGTTACTGAGATTTTCCTTTTGTATGAAATGCATTTCTTTTTCATTACTATATAATATATATTATTAAACTTGCTTAGCTTAATTAGGAACACAGTTTAATTTTAACAGGAACTGATGATCCTTCAGTTAGTATTTTGCCTGAAATTGGGTTCAATTTGCATGTGGGTAAAATTGAATTTCTTTGCTTCAGACTTCTGCCGTGCACTTCCTTCTACTCAATACTAAAGTTTTTAGAGAAAACACCTTTAAACATGTGTATACAAGGTCACATGTGTGTCACAATCCAAAACAATCACGTCTATTTATGAAGGAGATGCTCAAATGACCCATTTAAAAGCTGAAAATCATTTTGACTGATTAAAAGTAATGAGAAGCAAATAAAGTGTTTTGTGGTAATGATGAGCTATTTAAATGTGATGGAGACTACTGTGGACTTTCAGATGAGATGGAAATACACCCATCAAACTCTTCACACCATAATGTACATGTGTGTGTAAAGAAAGAAATCAACACAGGCACTGCAAACTGGGGAGGCTGTCAGTCAAGTGATAAGATAATTCAAGAAATGTATGCTACGTAGTGTAAAGATGAGATCTGACGATAGAAGTCTGCTCTGATTTGATAAACTGCAGGGAGCAATATGCTAAATGAGGAATGAAAACAGAAAAGGCATCACCATTATTACTTGCAAGATGCCAGGCATTTCTCTATAAAGTTACTTGCATGAATTTGTTTAACTCTCCCAACTCTATAATGTAGACATTCCTATAAGAAGAACAAAGAATGTAAGCTACTTCACAAGAATTCAGATGGTTACTAATTTTCAAACCTCTGGCAATTAGAACCCAAAGGGAGCATTCCTAGGTAATCTGCTGTCTTGCCTCACACATAATAGTTACATAAATTATAATAATCAATATATCTCAAATCTGAAAAGGTATTAAATGTATAATTTGAAAAAAAAAAAGGCACACAAACAAGAAAAAGATTGCAATTTGAAAGAATATTGAATGACATATTTGAATATTCACAGCGCTTGGCTGAGTTTAAAAATTCTAAATGAGTATGAAAGGATGTGTACACATACAATGTGCTTGACTAACCATGTTTAAAATGACATGTATTTTTCAGGAAACATATGGATGGTTCATTTTCTATACCATTGGATGTGGGAGAATATCTCACTATACTTTCACACATGAATGAAAACTGGTTGTATATATAAAATAATAAATAATTAGTCACATGATTTTTTATTTGAAATAAGATATTTCAGTATATGAAAGGACTACTAATAAACTTAAGGCCAATAAAACACATGAAGCAAGATAGAATGCTGTAGATACGGGAAAAAATTGAAGGCAAAATCCTAGAAATAAATTTGATAATATTTGTATAATCACATTTTATACAATTTCAGATTAAAACAGTCTAAATAGTGGGAAAGAGGTGGAATTCAAGAACAGATTAAATCATTGTGGCAATGACTATTAGGGTACATGTGAATATTAGGGTACATTTCGTACTTAAATGCTCATTGGAAAGAAATTTCCAATTTCTACTAACTGCTATAGGAAATGCCATGTCTAGCAAAACATTTGAAGAGTTAATCTATTTTTTCCCATTCTGAAGATTACACTTATTTCTAATAGGTGTGCCAGCTTTGAGTACAGACATATTTTCTATATTTTAAGAGTTAGAAGCAAGTTTATTTAATTTTTTTAAATAGAGAAGAACATGAAACATTCTATAAGCAATGCAAAGACAAAAAAAGAGCAGACTAACTTGTACTACCTATCACAGAACTCCAAATTTAATATATTAGGTATAAATATCTTCTAAATGTTAATAATCTTATACCAAATAATATTTTATTCTCAAGACTGATTTCCTGTTGTCCAGATGGACATATTTGTTTGATAAAGTTTGCTGAATTAATGCCTAGAATGGTTGAAACAGAAAGAAGTGTTTCTCTCTTCTAAAGATTGAAGAGTCTATTACTTCCTGGAAAGAGAAAAATGTAACAATTTATTGAATATGTTCACACATGTAATTTAAGTGCTTATTTCTTCTTATTAAAGAGAACAGTCTATAAGGAAAATGTGTACTCATATATGTCAAAAAGGATTTCAGTTGGAATTGTATGATTCCAACAATACGACACAGTTGGAAAGACAACACTATGGAGTCAGTAAAAAGATCAGTTCTTGCCAGAGGGTCGGATAGAGAAGGGAACAATGGACAAAGCCAAGAGGAATTTGAAAGCAGTGAGACTACTCGGCACAATACTGTAATGAGGAATATACTTCATTATACATTTGTCTAAACTCACAGAATATACAAAATCAAGAGGAAATCCTAATGAAAATTATGAACTTTAGGCGATAATGATGTGTCAATGTCTGTCCACCAGTTGTAACAAATGTACCACTTGAGGTGACGGGGTTGCTGCTAAAGGAGAATTCATTTGCATGTGTTGGGGAAGGTGGTATATGGGAACTCCGTACCTTCTGCTCAGTGTTGATGTGAATCTAAAACTTCTGTAAAAAATAAGTCTATGCTTTGGCCAATAGTATAAGGCAGAAGTAATGCCGTGCCAAAAGGCACGGCCTCAAAAGGCCTAATATATTTCTCCTTTCCTTCTTGTGTTTCTGACATTGCCATGGGAAGGAAAAAAAAAAAAAAAGCCTGAATGATCTACTAGTTGTAGGAGAAGGAATAGAATAGAGTCACTTGGAGAAGAAACGAATCATCTAAATCAGGGCTAGCCTGGATCAGCAAGCTCTCATACAACCACGGGTCTTTCCAGGTGGAGCAGTGGTAAAAAAGCTGCCTGCCAATGCGGGAGATGAGAGAGATGCAGGTTTAATCCAGGTTCGATCTCTGGGTCAGGAAGATCCCCTGGAATAGGAAATAGCAAAACCCACTCCAGTATTATTGCCTGGAAAATTCCATGGACAGAGGACTGGTGGGCTATAGTTGGTGGGGTCACAATGAAGGGACATGACTGAGCAACTGAGCACACACACATACAACCACAGATCCATGAGAACAAATGGCTATTGTTTTAAGTCAAAAAAATATATATAAGTTTAGTTAAAAAAAAATATGAGCATGAGCTAAGAGATGCCTGTTTGAGTGTGAAATATGAAATATGCTATTTTAAGATCGATATGGAGATTTGCACACAGGGAAAACACAGTAAAATTGGTGCTAAGATCCCAGAAAAGTAGATCTCTAAATCTGGGCAAATCCAGAGGTTTCAGGGCAGAGCAGGCTCAGAAAACATTTAAAAATCTCTATCCTGGTTTAAGTTGCTTATAGAGAAGCTTTATTTTAGAGTGGAACTATTGACCTATAAAACTAACCAGGTTTATAGTCAACTAACAGAATTCAACTGGGTTATTTTAGTTATTTTAGCACGCAAATCATCCTCCAGAACAGCAAGATGGAGAAGGAGAAAATAGAATGGAATACATATTAAAAACTAGATTGATTTATGGAAGATCTTCAAGTATGGTAGATGTGAGGGTAAGAAGAAACCATTAAGAACTGAGTGAATTGTCAATGAATTTCAGTTAAATTGAAATTCAGGCCTGGATACCCATGAAAGGATCTGATGATAGAATGGAAAATCTAGGGAGGATATCAACAAACATTTCCTATCTCACATATTTTATTATCCTGGCACCACCTTGGACTGGTTAATTTTATGGTCAATTTGACTGAGCTAAAAGATATCTAGATAGCTGGTATTAATAGAACATTACTTCTCAGTGCATCTGTGAAGGTGTTTCTCAAGGGATTATTATTTGAATCTGGTGACTGAGCAAAGAAGACCACCATCACTACCACGTGTGGGCATCATCTCCTCTCTTGAGGGCTTCACTATAACAAAGGCGTGAAGGAAATGCAAATTTGCTCTTTGTGCTCAGGCTGAGACATTTGTCTTCTACCCTGCGTCATCTCTGCTCCTGGTTTTCAGACTTTTGGACTCAAACTGAATTACAGAATAAGTTTTCCAGGCTCTCAGCTTGAAGATAACAGATTTTAGGGTTTTTTAGCTTCCACACTCATGCGAGCCAATGCGTATAACAGGTATGTGTGTACACACACACACACAGACACACAGACACAGACACACAGACACACACACACAAACACACACACACACAGACACACAGACACAGACACACACACACACAGACACACACACAAACAGACACACACACACACAGACACACACACACCACACACACACACAGACACACACACACACACATCTGTTTCTCTGGGGAACCCTAATACACTTATGTTAGTGACAAACATAACTCAATTACCATATAAAAAATAAGTTTACAGAGTTAGAAAATATATTTTGTTCTAAATAATTTTAGATAAATAAAACAGCCTTATCTGTTGAGAGAAAATTATTATTATTTTTCCTTTGGGACAGCAAATTGAATCCAATTTCCATAGGTATTTCATGGTTTCTAAACTGTAATTCCTCAAATATAATTATTAGTTTAACTGACATTTTATACTTTGGTTGCTTAATTTAGAGGTAAGAAAAGATAATTGCACTTTAATTTTCTCATTTCTACAAAATAAAATGCTACTGACAATAATGTTTCTTCTCTTCGAAAGAAAATTGCTATGATAAAAATGCCACTTTGAATATCATGAAATTTTAAATAAGAGTTTTTATTATGTAAAACATAGATTATTTAGCTATTGTAGTTGTTATAATTTCTAAACTCATGTGAAAACTGATTTGATAGTTTACAGAATAAAGAAAAAATGAAAACTGTTTAATTTTAGTTAATTTAATACTCTTATTTTCTATCCATATAATATAACTTTAGTTTTTGTGCTCATCATAAAAACTAAATTGTGTGTGTGACTGCACACAAAGAGCAGTTCACATTAAAATCATTATTTTAGGTAAAGAGAATCATTTTTCTTTTTTCCTTATCATCCTATGAATACCATTTTCTCATCACGCAACCAGAGCTCATAAGTTTCCATGAAGCCTGGTTTCTGATGGTCATAAATTGCTTCTTCCCAACAGAAAACCACAAATCAAATTGGAGATTATCAAATAGTAGCCCGAAATGGTGCCCTCTCCTCATGTCCTTCTGCTGTGAGCGTCAGAAGACTCACTGTGAAGGGGAGGTTAGATGCATCGTTTATGTGTCTGGATCCCTGCAGTGCCAAAACAACTGATGTAAAGTACAATTTCAATATGCTGAACTACTTTTTTCTGTCTACAAGAAAACAGGTAATCCGTGTGTGCATCTGCGATGCCCTTTCTCAGCTGCATTTGTCGTTGTTTTTGATAGCAAAATGCAGAGATGTGAAATCTATCTCAATGTAATTAGTCAAGTATTTATTACGTGTCTGTAAGTTATTCAAAACAGGACTAGGATCTGTGAAAGACATGACAGAAGAACACCACCACGCACAGATCACTGCAAATAAAGCCGTGAATTCTTAGTGGGGACACAGTCCTGCATGTGACAAACAAAGAAATAGCTTTATGAATAAGTCAAGAATTGAATGAAGCTTAGAATCAAATTTACCACAAATTAATATGCTTATTCTTCATAAGTGTGACATGTGTTTCCTAATGGTTAGATGGAAATATTTGTGTTAACTCTGCTGATGATACACTGTCCTAAAAACAAATTCCTTTTCTGTTACTGTTATCCTATGGTTCTTGAAATAGTAAAACCCTCCATTTTTATTTATTCAACAAGTATTAATACCTGTTACTTGCCATGCATTCAATAAGGAAATTGTCAAAACACAGTCCTTGGCCTTATGAGACTCAGATTATAATGAGAGGGATGCACTTCAAAGAACCATATATACTTAGTTTAAAAATAGTAATTATTATGAAAAATGCAGAGCTAAGAAGACAAGTAATAGTCATAGCAAAAGAAGTTTAGAGAATGTCTCCTTGAGATTTTGAAATTTAGAGAATGAAAATGAATAAACAAGTTATAGAACTAGAAAAGGTGGGGAAGAATGAGGTAAATGCATAAATTCTGAGGTAGCATAATACAAGAAAACTGGAAGCTAAAATTTATAGACTGAAAATGTAAATGTTTTGGATAAACATGGAGAAATACACAGGGCCAGGTCATATAATGTCTTCTGTTACATACCATCATACCATTTTTTAAAAAAGAAAAGCTATTAAAAACACAGAAAACCATGGATAGATTGTAGATAAGGGAGTCAAAAGTAAAAAGTGTGTTTTAAAAAGATGTGTTCTTTAGAATTAAGAATTTAAAAGATTGGAAGGGTGTATTAATTTCACAGCTTTATCAGCACTAGTCATCTCTTCCTGGTAAGAGTGGAGACCTCTTGTCTCATTTAGGAAAAATTAAATTAGAAAATTAATACTTTGTGGCCACATAAGACAAAGGTCACCACCACCAACAACAAAAATAAACAAAGCAGGTATTTTTAAAGACTGATTACTAAATTTATCTTGTAAATGCTCAATAATTAGATCTTAAATGTTTTAAATACATGGTTTATCTAACACTGCGTGGTAGTTATTCTCTGTGGATTGTGGGGAAAAGAAGCTTCTTCTGACTCCCCTGCCCACACTCACATGACCACTCTCAGACCCTTCCGGTGACGAGGTGAAGACCAGCCGGCACACAGGACCCCACGGACATCGCACAGCTTTGCGCCGGCTCCCCGGGTGCCCTCAGGGCTGAGAGAAACGGCCGTGACGGTGCTGCTGTTTTTACAGGAATTAATATTTCATAAGAGTCTACCTTTGTCTACTGCGTTAAATAATAATGAATTGAATTATGCCTGACAGCTGTTTTCCATTTGTGTTACTTTTCGTCACATAAAAAAATAATAATAATTCGCAGTGCTTCAGTAACATGAACTCTTCTTGACAGCTGGCTGATATTCTGTCAGTAGTCTTGGAGTCTGGAGGGATGTTTATGCTGGGTTAAATTATAAAAAATGAAACAAATATCAGTAAAATAAAGTTTTTAGTCATCTATATTTATTTTTTCTTCACCTATAGTACATATCTATTCTAGCAAAGTGTTACACTGAGGAAGTATTCACCAAGTTGTGATTTAATTGCTGACCTTTTGGGCTATTTGTTACTTTGATATCTGAAATGAAATCAGAGTTCAGCTAATATTAAAAATATCCTGGAACACACCTTGAATAATAACTAAAGTTAATAAAGTGACTCTCCTTGAAAGATGGCCCCTTAGAAATTTTTCATTTCAATTTTACTTTTAATAAAGTAATTAGTATCATTCAATCCTTCAAAACATGTCTATACTTTTAGGTTTCTGTGTTATTATTAACACCAAAGACTTTTCTGTCTTGGGTTTTCACTCCCAAGCACTTCATAAACGGAGTTTATATTTGTTAAAAAGCAGAGCTCCTCCTCCTCTTCCTCTGACCCTCCTCCCTTCCCTGCCTCTCATTCCCTTCCTCTCCCACCCCCCTTCCATGTCCTTCTAATGGTACAACAATTTTTGGAGAATTAAACGAATTTGACAATTAAATATATTAGCTCCAATAATTTAACATCTCATCCTCTGTTGCTCCTTCTCCTCCAACCTTCAATCCCTCCCAGCATCAGGGTCTTTTCCAATGAGTCAGCTCTTTGCATCAGGTGGCCAAAGTATTGGAGCTTCAACCTCAGTATCAGTCCTTCCAATGAATATTCAGGATTGATTTCCTTTAAGATTGACTGGTTTGATCTCCTTGTACTCCAAGAGACTCTCAAGAGTCTTCTCCAACACCACAGTTCAAAAGCATCAATTCTTCAGCACTCAGCTCTGTTTATGGTCCAACTCTCACATCCATACATGACTACTAGAAAAAACATAATTTTGACTATATAGAAGTTTGTTGACAAAATGATGTATCTGCTTTTAGTATGCTGTCTAAGGTTGTCATAGCTTTTCTTCCAAGAAGCAAACATCTTTTAATTTCATGGCTGCAGTTACTATTTGCAATGGTTTTGAAGCCCAAGAAAATAAAGTCTGTCACTGTTTCTATTTTTTCCCCGTCTATTTGCCCTGAAGTGATGGGACCGAATTCCATCATCTTTGTTTTTTGAGTGTTTAGCATTAAGTCAGCTTTTCACCGTCTTACTATAGTCCAAGGGATCAGAAAAATGTTGAACATGACTTAGAGGCTAAGCAACAGATATATATATATATATTTCCAAAGAAAATGTCAATTTGCATGATTAGTCAAGTCTGATCTTTAACAACCTTGTGGATTGGAGACCAGCAGGTTCCTCTATCCATTGGACTTTTCCGGCAAGACTCCTGGATTTGTTTGCCATTTCCTCCTCCAGAGGATCTTCCCAGCCCAGGGATCGAACCCATGTCTCTTGTGTCTCCTGCATTACAGGTGGATTCTTTACCTGCTGAGCCATCAGGGAAGCCCAAGCATATATGTTAGTAGGTATTGGAAAGTAGGAGGCATAGGATTTTAATACATGTGAGAAGGAAACACATACAGGGAAGCCAACATTGCCTCAAATTTTTTTCCTGAGATATTTTACAGAATGTGGGGCAGAGATATGAAATCCAAACAGATTATATGGCCTTGCTGAGCTAAATAGCAAGATAAGATATTAAGGCCAATGATGTGGATGGAACTTGTGGAGTAGCATGCAGCAGGGGAAAAAGCTCAGCAGAAAGGTGGCTTCAGAAGCCCATGAGGGACTTTTGAAAATTCCCAGAAAAGAGTAAGCTACATAGTGCAAGAAAGGCTTCATGGACCTCAGCAGAAAGCAGCTTTCATGGGATTAGAGGCTTAAGAAAGAAATGCTGTGTAGTATTAGGAGATGTTGTAGTTCTAGGGTAGTCCCAAGGGGGAGAACTTGCTGTGTTCTGGAACATTTAGTTCATATCCCAGAAATGAAATGAAATCTCAAGAAAAGTCTTAAACACACACTAAGACTAAAAATCAAAACTGAACAAGGTATTTCCTAACAAAGAAAAAAACCCAAGGGTGAGAGGACCAGAAGTTTCTGTAAGTATATAATGCTCACCAAGACAAAATAAAATGAAAAGGTAACATGATCCAACTCTATAAAATAAAAAAATTGTCTATCATTCAATCAAAATTACTAGATACGAGAAGACAGAGAAGCTGCTGCTGCTGCTGCTAAGTCGCTTCAGTCGTGTCTGACTCTGCGTGACCCCATAAAAGGCAGCCCATCAGGCCCCCCAGTCCCTGAGATTCTCCAGAAGAAGCTACATAAAATCAATAAAAATGTAGTAAATATAAATAGATTCCAAGATGACAAAGATATTGTTATAATCAGTTAAATTAAAAAGCTTCTATTATAAATACTTTATTAAACTTGCCAAAATTGATATGAATAGGGGATTTCAGCTCAGGAATATAAACCACAAACAAAGCAAATTAAAATTCTATACCTGAAAAATATATGAAATTTTAAACACTCTAAACATTCATATATAGGACGCTACAGAAAGAATAATAAACTTCAACATGCATCAGTAGAAGTGCCCAATCTGTTGAATATAATGCAAAATTAGGGGAAAAGTATCAAGTCTTAGAAGGAAATGGCAACCCACTCCAGTACTCTTGCCTGGAAAATTCCATGATCGGAGGAGCCTGGTGGGCTACAGTCCATGGGGTTGCAAAGAGTAGGACACGACTGAGCGACTTCACTTTCACTTTCAACTTATAGGATGATAAGAATAACCTACCTGTAATCATCTACATGCTACCAACATGTAATAACCTACAAATCCCAGAAAGATGGAAGACAGAATGATTCAAAATAGTACCGCTGAAAATTTCCCAGTGATTTTTTAAAACATTAGTCCATAGAACCAAAATTTTGGCAAACTCTAACAGGATGAATGTTGTCTTGAGAAACCTGTATGCAGGTCAGGAAACAACAGTTAGAACTGGACATGGAACAACAGACTGGTTCCCAATAGGAAAAGGAGTAGGTCAAGGCTGTATATTGTCACCCTGCTTATTTAACTTGTATGCAGAGTACATCATGAGAAACGCTGGGCTGGAGCAAGCACAAGCTGGAATCAAGATTTCCAGGAGAAATATCAATAACCTCAGATATGCAGATGACACCACCGTTATGGCAGAAAGTGAAGGGGAACTAAAGAGCCTCTTGATGAAAGTAAAAGAGGAGAGTGAAAATGTTGGCTTAAAGCTTAACATTCAGAAAATTAAGATCATGGCATCCGGTCCCATCACTTCATGGGAAATAGATGGGGAGACAGTGGAAACAGTGTCAGGCTTCAATTTTTTGGTTTCCAAAATCACTGCAGATTGTGATTGCAGCAATGAAATTAAAAGACGCTTACTCCTTGGAAGGAAAGTTATGACCAACCTAGACAGCATATTAAAAAGCAGAGACATTACTTTGCCAACAAAGGTCCGTCTAGTCAAGGCTGTAGTTTTTCCAGTGGTCATGTATGGATGTGAGAGTCGGACTGTAAAGAAAGCTGAGTGCGGAAGAATTGGTGCTTTTGAACTGTGGTGTTGGAGAAGGCTCTTGAGAGTCCCTTGGACTGCAAGGAGATCCAACCAGTCCATCCTAAAGGAGATCAGCCCTGGGTGTTCATTGGAGGGACTGATGCTAAAGCTGAAACTGCAATACTTTGGTCACCTCATGCAAAGAGTTGACTCACTGGAAAAGACCCTGATGCTGGGAGGGATTGGAGGCAGAAGGAGAAGGGGGTGACAGAGGATGAGATGGTTGGATGGCATCACTGACTCGATGGGCATGAGTTTGAGTAAACTCCGGGAGTTGGTGATGGACATGGAGGCCTGGTGTGCTGTGATTCATGGGGTCGCGAAGAGTCAGACACGACTGAGCGACTGAACCGAACTGAACAGGATGAATCAAAGGAAAATCAAACAAAGGCACATCATTGCCAAATGATAAACAACAATGATAAAGAAAAATTCTAAAGAAAAAAATTTAAAAAGGGACACATTACATAGAGGGCAATAGTGATACAAAGGACAAATATTGCTAAATGCGAAAAACAAGAAGCTATCAGATAGACTTTGGTACCCAGAAAAACAAAAAAAAAATACCCTTTAGTAATGATCCAGAAGGAATGATATTATCCAATAAATACTAAAATAATTATAGTCAGAAGAGTATAAAAAGGAATAAAGAATCCCCAGGAATTGTAAACATGTGTACATATATTGTCTTTTTCTCTTGATTTCTTTAAAAGGCAATTATTTTTTAAGGCCAAAACACTGTACTACAGAGGCTCTACCATGCAGAAGGAAAATATGTGAGACTTCTGTAATAGATTGTGTATGATAAATGCAAGTATATTTTATAAGCTTCTTATACTTTCCATTGGGACAATTGTGGCAACTTCAGTATATATATATATATATACATATATATATATGTATATATATGTGTGTGTGTATCCATTTCCAAAGCAATTACTAAAAAAATACAAATATGTTACAGTAATAAAACTGGTAGAGGTGGCTCAGACTGTAAAGAATCTATCTGCAATGTGGGAGACCTGGGTTCGATCCCTGGGTTGGGAAGATCCCCTGAAGAAGGGAAAGGCTGCCCACTCCAGTATTCTGGCCTGGAGAACTCCAAGGACAGAGGAGCCTGGTGGGCTACAGTCCACAGGGTCGCAGAGTTGGCCACGACTGAAGCTACTAAGCAGCAGCAGAGAAAATAGAATATGCCAGAAATGTTTGATTAGCCCAAATGAAAGCATATGAGACACAGGACTGAGTATAAGTGCTGTCAATTCAATCCATGTGTCATTAGATGACATTCTCCCCTAATTCTTAGAATGATTGCATATGCACATATCATATTTGGGGAGTTACAGTAAGATGTAGGAACATGAGCAGAAGCTCTGGATTAGAGAACAGCTTAAAAACCAGCTCTTTCTTTAATAGCCCTACAACTGAAAACATATCTCTGATATATTAACCAGGATGGTCTAATTTACTTTGAGACAGGAAACACTTTCTAAGCTTAGAATAAGAAAAGTTTATTTTTGTTTACGCATGCTATATGTGCATTGAGATCTATCTAGGGAAAGTGAATGTTAAGTGAAACACCCCAGTCCCTCACTCACGGAAAAAGCAGTATCAGCCAGAAATGAATATTCTCTGAAACTTTTCCAGAAGCCGAAGAGAGCTTTGGAAGATTTTGAACTGTCAATTAAATTCTTGATTTTCCATCAGAACTCATTGACCACAGTTAGTCACATGGTCCCACTAACTCTGATGGAGCCAGGTAGTTCTCTAACCTGTGCTCACATGGAAAACTGTTGCAAATTTTGATGCAAAGTTCTACTGATGACTATTTTTATAGAGCCTAGTACCTAGACTAGGCTTTTAGTACCTAGAAGAAAAGGTAATAATACCCAAGCCATAAACTACTTCAAGGTGTTATCACATATTGAATGTCAAATTCTGATCACAGCATGATAAACAGTTTACACTACTAAACTTAATGCTATTTTATCATATCATAACCTTTTTTATTTTTAATGATCTGGTTGAAAAAATGGCTTATCATTTTTAACACCGTCCTCAATAATTTTTCGTGAAAAACACAAAAACCACTAGATTTATTTTTTCCTACTGTAAAAAAAATAAATATTCTCTTTTACCAGGTTCCTGACAACTCATGTATATCTCACTTTTCTACACACTTTATAACATATTGAAAACAAATACAAATTTAAAAAATAAAATTCCAAATTAAATTATTATCATATATTGGAAAATAACTATATTGTAGGATTTCTAATCTTTATGTCCAGTTCTTCCAATGCAAGTTACATGCTATTAACCCCAGTTTACAGATGAGAAAAGTTAGGTACATGAATGAAAATACATTTGCAAAATGCCACAGACAGTGAGGATCTGAAGATAAGCTTGTCAGAATCCAAAACTGAACTTTCTAAAGTT
The DNA here is from genome assembly GCF_910594005.1 of Cervus elaphus. Taxonomy (NCBI): domain Eukaryota; kingdom Metazoa; phylum Chordata; class Mammalia; order Artiodactyla; family Cervidae; genus Cervus; species Cervus elaphus. Next base: position 80,266,942 of record NC_057835.1, read on the forward strand.
ACATTTTCTTATTCTAACCAATTGCTTAGTGCTTGTGGTTTATAATTAACTCTTGAATACTTGTTTAATTTTTAAAATTATCATGTTAGGTAGTTATTAATATTATTTGCATGATACTAATTTTGAAGATAAGCACATTGAAGTTCAAAGATATTTAAGTTACCAGTTAAGAATCAAGCTAATAATTTTTGAGACAGTTTTTGTTTTATAATCGATGTACTCTGACTCAAGAACTTGGAATTTAATTTTATTTTGTGAGTGTTTTGTGAAGTGTCAATAATTTTCTGAAAAATAATGTGCAGAAGGCTGGTGGTCAAACAACTTTGAGAAACATCTAATGTAGCTTTTATTTTGATTGCTGCTGTTTTTACTATAGGGCTTCTCTGAGCTTTTAATGTCTTACTGTGTAATATAACCCTCAAAATGTGTGCATACCACCATTAAAAATTTCTTATAAGCAACCACTCAGTATCTGACTAAATTTATCTTCTTTACCTCCAATTAATGTAACCCCTAATTCCTACAATCCTTCAGACTAGAGAGTTGAGTTAGCAGAACTGTTTTTTTCTCACCAGTCTGCTTACTTTATCATCTATTTATTTTTATATTGGAGGATAATTGCTTTACAATATCGTGGTGCTCACAGAAGCATTATTCAGATCAGAGATCAATATCTTGAACTACCCACTTCTTTGAAAAGTTATCTTTATGTAAAAAATGGGAAAAAAATGTGTTTTTTTTTCCCCAGAAACCAAAGAATTTTAATTAAAAGTAAACTATTTCACCTATGTCTGATTCATGTCAGTTCAGGTCAGTTCAGTTGCTCAGTCATGTCCGACTCTTTGCATCCCCATGAACCGCAGCATGCCAGGCCTCCCTGTCCATCACCAACTCCCGGAGATTACTCAAACTCATGCCCATCGAGTCAGTGATGCCATCCAACCATCTCATCCTCTGACATCCCCTTCTCCTCCTGCCTTCAATCTTTCCCAGCATCAGGGTCTTTTCAAATGAGTCAGCTTTTCACACCAGGTGGCCAAAGTATTGGAGTTTCAGCTTCAGCATCAGTCCTACCAATGAACACCCAGGACTGATCTCCTTCAGGACGGACTGGTTGGATCTCCTTGCAGTCCAAGGGACTCTCAAGAGTCTTCTCCAACACCACAGTTCAAAAGCATCAATTCTTCAATGCTCAGCTTTCTTCACAGTCCAACTCTCACATCCATACACGACCACTGGAAAAACCATAGCCTTGACCAGACGGACCTTTGTTGGCAAAGTAATGTCTCTGCTTTTTAACATGCTATCTAGGTTGGTCATAACCTTCCTTCCAAGGAGTAAGCATCTTTTAATTTCATGGCTGCAATCACCATCCACAGTGATTTTGGAGCCCAGAAAAATAAAGTCTGACACTGTTTCCACTGTTTCCGCATCTATTTCCCATGAAGTGATGGGACCAGATGCCATGATCTTAGTTTTCTGAATGTTGAGCTTTAAGCCAACTTTTTCACTCTCCTCTTTCACTTTCATCAAGAGGCTCTTTAGTTCTTCTTCACTTTCTGCCATAACGGTGGTGTCATCTGCATATCTGATGTTATGATATTTCCTATTTGGAACCATTCTGTTGTTCCTTGTCCAGTTCTAACTATTGCTTCCTGACCTGCATATAGGTTTCTCAGAAGGCAGGTCAGGGCGTCTGGTATGCCCATCTCTTTAAGATTCATGTCAATGTATGGCAAAAACCGCTACAATATTGCAATTAGCCTCCAATTAAAATAAATTAATTAATTTAAAAATAACAGTAAACTATTTAGAGATTCTAACTTGATAGAAATAATAATTATGATTGTTTTACAGACTCCTGTAGGTTATTTCTAAGCTACCATTTCAGTGAGGGAAACTGGCTCATTTGAAAACTGTATGTAATGCTGCAAACACAATACTAATTTAACTCAGAACTAAAGATATAAATTATATTGTTATTATGTATTTCTCCTGAAGGTTCCAAACATATTCATATTATTTGCAAACCTCTTCTGGGACAGTCCTATGAAAGGACTCTAGGAATAAGTTTACAGTGAGTACTGATGTACATTAGTCCATTTGAAATGTAGGAAATATTTGAAATGTGGGAAAGGGAACTTCATTTCCCTTGCGATTCAATACCAAAATCAGGGCAAGCTGTAGAGGATCAGGAGGGTTAATCAGAGGGCAGGCTTACACCTTGGTAGAAATTGAAGAAGAAATGGGAAAGAAAAGGGAAGGAAAGGCACCGTTTAGGATGTTTTCTTTCTTTCAAGTAGTGTAAGGAAATGGACAAAGAAACTGAGTGACTGTAACAAAAAAAAGTTTGCATTTACATTCAATAAGAACAAGGATTGGAATTAAAAGTAACATGTTTTGGAGCTCAGTATATCCTGAGGAAATACAGAAATAGACTATTGAGCCAACAGTGCCAGAGCCAATGTCTGCAGATGGAGAAGCTGCAGCGGAACGCATTCAGTGTCTATGTCTGCAAACTGGCATAAAGGTCTTTGCCATCCAAGGAGGTTTCCTAAGAAGGATATTCTGGCTGCTGCAATGAGCCTGGATGTAAATTACATCTCCTATCTAAATTGTGTTACCTTATTCGATTTTCAGTTCATAATTTTTACCTTTAGATCCATAGACTACAAAAGTATTTTATAAGTGAACAGAGGGTTCCAAATGGAATGATTTGAATAATTTACTGCAGTGGCCTTTGTTATGAACATATAAGGTTAGGTGAACTTCAGTCGTGATCCATGATTTTTTATTCAGCATGACAGGAATGCTTACATAAATCATGTGCTCTCATTTATGTCATTGCCAGTTTTGAAGCCAGTTAAATGATAAAAAAAAAAAAATTTAGGTCATTAAACATATTTCCTTTCAATTTACATCAGACATAAGTGGCCTGAAAACACAAGAGCAGAAAAGCTCAAGTTAGGAAATTTTATTTCTTTCAAGTTGATTTTATTCATTTAGTTTATTTTTTTGCATGTCTTTTAGCTTATTCACATTTTGCTCAGAATAGGAAAACTTAAAGGAAAGGTTTTCTGGTTTCTTTAGAATCATGAAAGAACTTTATTTTGGAATTACCTGACAGATAAACAAAGAATATCATCAGTTCACCCAAATTCTTTATTAAACAATATTATAAGTGACAATCTGTTTCCCCAGCTCTTATCTGAGTACTTTGCTTAAAGAAACAAATAAACACCCTGACAGTTGACTGACAGGAAATACGTTTTGTTTCTTTTTTTATTCCAGCTTCATTATTTGCCATGGAGATGGATTCTTGAAGTGACAGTTTGTGTTCATTTCAGTTCAGCTGTTCATTGACTTGAGCGACATCAAAATCCTTTCCAAAATGAAAATAAAAAAGAAAAGATACTTAGATATGATCCAGCACCAAGCAATTTACATGCCAGACAAAGACTGTTGGTATTTGAAAATAAAGCCCACTGAAGAATCTCTAAAATTTTCATAATTCTGGCTTGGTGATATACCCTCTGAATCCTCCACCGTTTATCAATGGCAGTCACAATCTGGAGTCCCCCAACACAGGCACCTTGCATCTCATTAAGGCCTCTCTTCTCATTCTTACTGCAAACATGACATTTAGAAGACCATTATATGGCTTACATAGGCAGTTTCTATAAAGTCCTGAGCCGCCTTGATCCTGTTCTGTCTTAGAGCGTGTCAGCCTACTCCCAGCAGATTCTAGTAGCGCTCTTATTAGTTAAGCATTCTTGACAGTATCTCACAAATAATGTGTTTTCTAAATTTGAAAAAGTTAAATAGCTTGGCATTTTAAAGTTTATCACTTTCTTTCCCAGAATAATTATTGCCAGTGCCAATAATGTACTTTTTAACCTGTGCATTGACAATATAAATGTTAGAAAGTCATCTACAGATTTATTTCAGTATAATTTTAAGAAATAATATGTGCACTGTGAAACAGTAGGTGATTATAAGTCTGGTCTTATTTTTGATAATTTTTCTTCTATGTTTATTCTTCTGAAACCATGTAATGCAAAACAAAGTTTAGATAAAATAGTTTAAATGCCTGAAAGTTGACATAAAAGCTAAGTTCATGAAAAATTTCAAGTCTGTTTTTAAGGTTTCAACAGTCTAATTTAAGTTTTAAAGTGCTATTCAGAACTAAGGTATATCAGGTTCAGAGAACTTGGCTTCCAACCTATTTTGCATCCAGGCTTATTATTAGAAGACTAATAATTTTCTCTTAAGTAAGTAAACTACCATATGATTGCACTCATTTCACATGATAGCAAGGTATTGCTCAAAATCCTTCAAGCTAGGCTTCAGCATTATGTGAACTAAGAACTTCCAAATGTACAAGCAGAGTTTAGAAAAGGCAGAGGAACCAGAGATCAAATTGCCAACATTTGTTGGATCATAGAGAAAGAACGGCAATTCCAGAAAAACTTCTGCTTCATTGACTACGTGAAAGCCTTTAACAGTGTGGATCACAACACACTGTGGAAAATTCTTAAAGAGATGGGAATAGCAGACCATCTGACCTGCCTCCTGAGAAACAGGTGTGCTGGTCAAGAAGCAACAGTTAGAACCAGACATGGAACAGACTGGTTCAAAATTGGGAAAGGAGCACGTCAAGGCTGTGTATTGTCACCCTGCTTATTTAATTCCTATGCAGAGTACATCATGAAAAACACTGGACTGGATAAGTCATAAGCTGAAATCAAGATTGCTGGGAGAAATATCAATAACTGCAGATATGCAGATGACACCACCCTCATGGCAGAGAGTGAAGAGGAACTGAAGAGCCTTCTGAATATTCATTGGAAGGACTGATGTTGAAGCTGAAACTCCAATACTTTGGCCACCTGATGTGAAGAGCTGACCCATTTGGAAAAGACCCTGATGTTGGGAAAGATTGAGGGCAGGAGGAGAAGGGGACGACAGAAGATTGACATGGTTGGATGGTATCACCGACTCAATGGACATGGGTTTGATTAATCTCCGGGTTTGGTGATGGACAGGAAGGCCTGGCGTGCTGCGGTTCATGGGGTCGCAAAGAGTCAGACATGACTGAGCGACTGAACTGAACTGAGGGTAGAGTCTGAGAATGAAGTTCACTTGTCCACAATGGAAAGGAATTTTGGCCAGGATGAATCACACCCAGAACCTCATATATCTGATTTAGATTATGGCATTTGGAAATTCTTGAGTCGTTGATGATATTTAAATCAAATTTTGGACTTAGGACTAATGCCAGAATGTGTTAAGACACATAGGGATGTTCGGTTGGGTGAATCTATTTTATATACAGGCTGGGCATAGATTATTGTGGGACAGAAGGTAGATTGTATTTGTGTGATTAGTCTCACCCAAAAAAATATGTCCAATTCCTAACCCCTAGTACCTATAAACAAGACTTTATTTGTAGATAGAATATTTGTACACATAATTTAAGAATCTTGGGATAAATCATCTTGGACTTAAGGTGCACTATAAATCCAATTACCTGTGTCCATATAGGATAAAGGAGAAGGTAATTTAAGGCATAGAGTCATGGGAGACAGTCATATGAAAATGGAAGCAGATATTGGCATGATAAAGTCTACAAACCAAGAATGCCCATGATGGCTGGCAGCCACCAGAAGTGAGGAGAGTGGTGTAAAATATGTTCTGCCTTAGAACTCTGGAAAACTATCCCTAGTGACACCTGGGTCATAAAATTATGGCCCTCAAAACTGTGAAAAAACCCATTTCTGTTGTTTCAAGCCACTAGTTAACAGTAACTTGCTACAGCAGCTCTAGAAAGCTAACAACAACAAATATGGAGATACTATAAAGTATTTATAAATTATTTTTAGGAATTCATTTATCTATAATTTATTTAAAGTATTTATTAAGCATCTTTTTGTGCCAGAAAATGTACTCCATCCTAGACCTAAATTTGTGCAAAAACAACCCGATTTATTAATATGATGTAATGTATGGTGTCGGGCTTCCCTGCTGGCTCAGAGGTTAAAGCGCCTGCCTGCAATGCGGGAGACCTGGGTTCAATCCCTGGGTCGGGAAGATTCCCTGGAGAAGGAAATGGCAACCCACCCCAGTATTCTTGCCTACAGAATCCCATGGACAGAGGCGCCTGGTGGGCTACAGTCCATGGGGTTGCAAAGAGTTGGACACGTTAGTGAAACGTCACAAAAACAAATGTGAAACTGCAGAAGTAGGTAAAACTTTGAGTGAAACTAAGTTAGAAATGACTGAGCGATTGAGCACATTAATAAATAATATCTCTAAGAGTGCAAAAAAGGGGTCTTTAACTGCCCCAGGAGATGTTGCTTTGATGTAGTGATTAGAGAGGGCCTCACCAGTGGCTTAGCAGTAAAAAAATCCACCCGCAGTGCAGGAAGTGTGGGTTCTGCCCCTGGGGTGGGAAGATCCCCTGGAGTGCTTCAGTGTTCTTGCCTGGAGCATCCTGTGGACAGAGGAGCCTGACTGACAATCCCTAGGACTGTACAGACTTGGACATGACTGAAACAACTGGTCACATGTGCACTCATGATTACTGAACTAGGCTCTGAGCAGTTAAGCTATTTTAATATAGTGTGGGAGGGGAGAACACCCAGAGAATGGAGAGTTTACATTGTAAAGTGTTCCTGCCAACAGGGACTACAGAATGCAAGAGAGAGTAGATGATATCGACAAAGGGTGGGAAGGAGAAAACATGTATAATTAGAGGAAGAGGTGGATAACTCACTCAGAACTTCTCAATCTTCCTGTCAAATTGTCTCCTTAACAAAGTAATCAGATTGCAGTAAGTACTTCATTGTACACTTAATAACAGCTGATACTAAATGAACACCATTTTGAACCCTTTACATGAATTCTTATTTAATGCTCAACATATACAAGTTTGTATTGAATTAGTGTTTGAATTTTATAAAGGAAAGAACTAAGGTATAGGAATAGTTCCTTTAATTCAGTTCTGGCTGACTTCAAAGCTCATACTCCTGAATGCTAAACTATTTTGTCTCCCAGCAAACCATTTCTGCAGCAATTATAAACTATCCTTGTGTACAAGGTAAATTAGGACCAAAATATTAAATATTCAAATATTAAACCAATTTTAAGTCCTCAGTCTTTTGGAGAAAATATTGCTAGAGACCTTGATTATCTGTTGGTTACATGGGAGCACATGCAAAAGAAACATACAGTCATTAGCAGATATAAGAATGCAGCAAATCCAGTGACAAAGAACTGAGCTTCTTTGTATTTTCTTGCTTATAGTTATGCCATAGAGAAAGCTGATACAATTTTCAGCAAGAAATTTGACGATGTATCTTGTGAATATTTGTTAATAACTAGATAAAATCACAGAAAATATCTGATTGTTTCACAAGAAGAAACTGGCTCTTTCCAATAGATATTGATTGGAGTAACATTACTCCAAACTGAACTATTAAGTAGAAAAAACATTGAAGATCAATAAAACTCAAGATTGTGGGAAGATGGGCTTTCTCTCTATAGAAGAGCCCATCTTCCCATTATATACGTATGTATGTGTGTGTATATATATGTATGCATATATATGTTAGCACATTTACTTTAGTAAACATAAATACTAACCATAAGTTCAAATGACCAGTTACAGAAGTGTAAACAGGACCACTATTCTCAGACTGTCCTACGTGGGATGGGCGGGTGAAGTTTGCCAATGCCATATAAACTGTTGGTGTGGCTTGGCTGCCCTATAAAAAGGCCTTCATCTTTCATTAAAGAAAAAGGTAACATCACACTAGGCTGATGCTCAGTATAACCCTCCTATACCTTTAGCATGATATTGACAAATCTAAACAGTTGCAGTAGATATCATTGAGCTTGGCATACGATTATTTGTTTTTATTGGTTCTTCCCAGATGGCTCAGTGGTAAAGAATCTGCCTGCCAATGCAAGAGATTTAGGAGACACAGGTTTAATCCCTGGGTTGGGAAGATCCCCCAAAGTAGTAAATGGCAACCCACTCCAATATCTTTGCCTGAAAAACTCCAAGATCAGAGGAACCTGGGGAGCTCCAGTCCATGGGGTCACAAAGAATCAGACACAGCTGAGCACACACACACAGCACATTCATAATTATTAAGCATTCAATATCTTCTGTATATTTTCATTGGTTAACAGGAAATTTTTTGACTGGGCTTCCTGAAGGGACAGACTATCAGAAAATTTAAAAATTTCTTCAGAATCATCAAGGACTTTTTGAAGAACAAAAAATATTCAAATTCACTTACATTCTCTATGGTTTCTTCAGTGAAAAGAATAATAGAAGATATAAGATCATTGAAATTAGGCAATAATGGTTTAAGATGATTTAGGAATAAAGACATAAAGATGTAAAGAATTACGTCTTTAGCCATGAAATAATAATAGCATTCTGATTCATAAAAGAATCCAATTTTATAATTGTCTATGTTGAAGATGCAATAGCTGAAAATCAGCTAATTTGAAGCAAATGTAATTTGAACTAAGCAGAAAAAATTACTGATAAATACCAAATATTTAAATAGGAATAATATATTTAAAATCCAAGAATTTATCCATTGTGTTTTTAAATTTTGTAATTAGTTAGTTTAGCTCTTCTTACTAAAAATTTCATAACCATGCTCAAATTATAAAGTATAACAATACTATTTTTAGAATTCTGGATCTAATGCTGAGATTTCTTTATACAATTCCCAATCTATTTTAAATGCAAAAATCACATTGAAATAATTTTGTCATCAATGTTTCTGTGTATTTTCTGAGTAAATAGAACAAAATAATAACTTTGCACTTCCTCTTACTAAAAATCTATTAACATGTTACAATCCTGGCACTTTCAACTCTCAACCTGAAATTGTGACAAAATGGTACTCTAAAGCAGGGGATAGGTAAAACTGTAATATTTGACTTGGCTTTCAGAGCATTGTTAGTTTTATTAATTTAATAATTTCTCCCCTGCTTCTTTAATTCTGTTGTTATCAGAAATTTCTCTTGGACACAAGAAGTATCCTTGCTGTTACTACCCAACTAATTGAGATATTAAATTTATGTTATGGAATATTATCTTAACCTTACATTAAGATGATAAAATGAAGCCACTTTGAAATAAAAGGCAAGAGTTTTCTTTGTTAAAATGAACACACAGACAAATCTATTTTAATTATTGTAGCAAAAGCATAATACTATGATGTACTAAATGAAAACAGTATCCAAAGAAATAAGGTGCAAGAATAAGAATAAGGAAGAAGAGAGAAGCTTTATTATAATCTCTTAAGTAAATGTTGTAAGGGAGCATCAGTTTGAAGAATTTTGAAGTGATTTTAGAAAACCAGTCAGAAATGAGTGAAATTAAAAGCAAAACTAACAACTTCTATTTAGTTGTTTGAAGTAAGAGCCTGAAGTGGCAGTTTTCTGAAAATATTACACTCAACTGAAGATTTAATTTAGTCTCAAAAAACATAGGTAGGTACAAAGGAGAATAGTAATTGTTGCGGATGTTTAATTTTACCTGAAGAGGCATGATACACTTTTCCTTCCCTAAATATGTTTTCTTTTAAGGTTACATTGCATATAGATTAAGTGGGAAGATGAGCTTTGCTCAAGATGTGAAGAGGCTAATAATAATGAAATTAAATGGCTTCTTTCACACTCATTCCAGATTTTGGACAGTTGCCTAATATATACCTGAATGCAATGGAAGTTTTAAGTGGGATGTACACAGAATATTTTGAACAGAAAAACTGCTTATAAGTGCGGTAAATGAAATACCTACTTTATTTGTTTTTATTACCTGTAGAATAAAATATATGTACAATTAACTCCAGTTTAATTATGTTAAAGGTGACCTGCAAAAATATCATAAATTTCAATTGACTCAGCTATGTGCTTCAGCAGTTAAATATCTTTTCTAGCCAACCCAAGATAAGGCAGCAAATAAGCTGATAAATAGTGACCCTTCAAAGCACTTTTTAAAATCTTCAAAGTCAAACTCTGCCATGTTTTAGCTTTGCCAACAACATCAGGGTTTTCATGTCAGGGAACGCAAGAGCTAATGGCTAGAAAGCTGGGAGATTATAGAACCTTATCTAGCTGGCTGCTTTCATTCAGGAAAAAATGGGTTGCTAGATTCTCTCAGCCCTATCCAGACTCAATGTGCCATTATTAGCTACAGATTCTAGGAAAAAGCAGTGAGACAGCAGTGACTAGGACCCATGCTTTTCTATGAAACATAGCTTCAATACTTAAAAATGATAATTGATAAAGTTGATAAAATTCAAGTGCTGGACCCACCATTTCCTCTGTCTTTTCCTGTCACATATTAGCCAGGATTCTCCAAATAAATAGGACCCATAATGTATAATATATATGCATATATATATATATATATATATATATATATATATATATATATATATATATATATGAAGAGAGGTTAAAGACCATCACAAATCCCACATTAGCTATTCAGACTCTCCAAGAAAGCTGAAATTTAACAAAAATTGATACTCATCACCGAGCATAAACACCGCTCTAAACTCACTAGAAATAGTGGAATGGACAGTTTCTCATTATCAGATGAGATCACCTTTACTTTCTTCCATAAGAGAAATTCTAACTTGCCTCTTTGGAACCTATGTAAGAAACATTTTTTTCTTAAATCTCTATGTAACCTGGAGATAATAACAGTCACCACTGCTTTTGTGTGCTGAAGGCAGAAACTTTGCAAACAAGAACCCTGAAAAATTAAAATTACTTCTGCTTTTCACATAGCAACACTAAAGACAGGTCAAATGACTTTTCCAAGGACAGATTTATGGTAAATACCAAAGCCAAAATCTCATGCCTTCTTACCTATTTTAGATGCCCTGCTTTTTTTTCTGCTTCTATTTGTATTCTTTTTGTGTAGGCACGATCTAACTTCCTCCAACCCACTTACTACTTGAACTTCTTGAATTTATTAGCTGCCACCTGCCCCCCACAGCGGTGCTTAGGTGAATCATAAGCATAGCCTAAGAAAGTGTTGCTTTGCATGGGCAAGGCCCTCCATAGAGTTGCCCATATGAAAAGCACCTCAGGAACAAATCAACATCTGCAATTCTAGTGAATCAGTCCTCCTGTGATTTGATCTGGAGCTCATTTATGCAACAACTGTATGTTTTCTCTTCCAAGGTGGTTAAAAATACATCTCCAGATCAGTAATTATATAGCGTCTCCATTTCAGGAATATGCCTACATGTTACTGGGAAGTGTTCCAAAGTATATCTAATATGAATAACCTCTATACCACATAGCTAATATTTTAAGATAAATTATTACTAAATATCCTCCAATATTTAATACTTCCATCCACTCTTCTTGATGTGATAACAGGTGGACTCTTACATAATTTCACAGTACTCTCTTCACTGTCTTGCTTAATTATTTCATACATGATTATCTTAACATATTGAAGGAACTCAAACTTCATTTTGTGTGGAGGAGATGTTCAATAAATATTTGCTCATTTATTGAATGAATGAATGGCTAACTACAGCACAAATAGCCAAAGTAATAAAGTGATAATCTAAAAATAGAGAGTAAGTATATAAAATGACAATTGTTTTACAGTTGTTGAATAAAGATCAATTACTATTCTTTTAAACATTTTTCATTGTGAACTATTTAGAGGCAACTGATTCCAAGGTTTAAAATATCTTAGCCTTAACAATCAAGGATATATGCTGTTGCACATTTTATCTGAGTCTTCTGAAAAAAACTGATCCTATTTTAAGAAAAATAAGCAATATAAAATGTTAGAGCTCAAGATGGCGGAGGAGTAGGACAGGGAGACCACTTTCTCTCCTACAAATTCATCAAAAGAATAACTGAACGCAGAGCACACTTCACAAAACAACTTCTGATCGCTAGCTGAGGTCATCAGGCGCCCAGAAAAGCAGCCCATTGTCTTCGAAAGGAGGTAGGACAAAATATAAAAGATAAAAAGTGAGACAAAAGAGCTAAGGACGGAGACCCGTCCCGGGAAGGGAGTCTTAGGCGGCCTTGCTTGGGGTGGGGTCCAGGCCTGAGTGCCCTGAGGACAATCGGGGGGAGCTTCTGTGAGGTGCCAACTTGAACTGTGGGAGACCAAAAGAGAGAAAATTAACCGGCCGGAACACACTGCCGGCCGTTCGCAGAACAAAGGGACGGAGAAAGTCCCGAGAAGAGCTCGCAGGCTGCGGACCGGCCCAGCCCCGCCGGAGGCAGGAGGCAGGGGGGAGGGGAAGGTCGCCGCGAGACACAGGGCGCAGGCACCCGACCGGCGCAGGCACCCGACCAGCGCAGGCGGGGACTGGGGCTGGGGACGCGGAGGGCAGAAGGCGCGCCCGCCCGACTGGCGCCAGCGGAAACTGAGACGGGGTCCGCGGAAGGGAGTGAGTGCGCCACACCTGGGGATAGTGCGCCCATCAAGCCCCTCGCTGCCTGGACCGCTCTGACGGGGAAGGCACAGAGAGCAGGCGCAGCTTTCCCTTCCGCGCTTTTGTGTAACACCCGAGGGCTGGAACCTAGCGCAGCGCGGGGCGCGCTCCATATAGAACAGCCGGGAGCCTGAGCAGCGCTGACGGAGAAAGCAGCGTCAGCCCCTCCCGGCAGCGCCAGCCCGCCCCCGCAGGGCCAGCCCCTCCCCGCAGGGCCAGCCCCTCCCCGCAGCGTCAGCCCCGCCCCGCAGCGTCAGCCCCGCCCCCGCAGGGCCAGCCCCTCCCCGCAGGGCCAGCCCCTCCCCGCAGCGCCAGCCCCTCCCCGCAGCGTCAGCCCCGCCCCGCAGCGTCAGCCCCGCCCCGCAGCGCCAGCCCCGCCCCGCAGCGTCAGCCCCTCCCAGCAGCGCAACGGAACTAGCTAACTGAATAAGAGTCCACCTCCGCCCGCCTGTGTCAGGGCGGAGATGAGGCTCTGAAGAGACCGGCAAACAGAAGCCAAATAAACAAAGGGAACCGGTTCAGAAGGGAGCGGTGCAACAGATTAAAATCCCTGTAGAAAACACCGACTACTCCGGAAGGGGCCTGTAGAGATCAAGAAGTGTAAGCTGAAACGAGGAGCTCTCTGAAACTGAGCCGAACCCACACTGACCACAAGAGCTCCAGAGAAATACCTAGATATATTTTTACTTTTTTTTTTTTAAGTAAGAAAAAAAAAAAAAATTTTAATTTTTTATTTTTACTTTTTTATTTTTTTCTCTTTTATTTTCCTTTAAAATTCCCTATTACTACCCCATTGCTCCTTAACTTTAACTTTCATAGATTTTTACAATTTTTTAATTAGGGAAACATTTTTTTTTCTTTTTTTTTCTTTCCTTTTTCTCTTCTATATTCTATTTTTCTTTTTCTCTTATTTCTTTTAAAGTCCTCTAGTACTCCTCTACTACTCCTTAATTTTCATTTTCAATATACTATAAACTTACAAAAAAATAAAAAGAAGAGAAGCCCTATTTTTAAACCGAAATTCAGTTCCCATTTTTATTCAGGAGTGTGTTGATTATTCTCTCCCAATCTTGAGTCTCTGTTTTCTACCTCGGAACACCTCTATTTCTTCCTTTCCCCTTCTCTTCCCAATCCAATTCTGTGAATCTTTGTAGGTGTCTGGGCTACGGAGAACACTCTGGAAACAGACAACTGCATAGATCTGTCTCTCTCCTCCTGAGTCCCCCTTTTTCTCCTCCTGCTCATCTCTATCTCCCTCCTCCCTCTCCTCTTCTTCATGTAACTCTGTGAACCTCTCTGGGTGTCCCTAACGGGGGAGAATCTTTTCACCATTAACCTAGAAGTTTTATTATCAGTGCTGTATAGTTGGAGAAGTCCTGAGGCTACTGGAAGAATAAGACGGAAATCCAGGGGCAGGAGACTTAAGCCCAAAATCTGAGAACACCAGAAAACTCCTGACTACATGGAACTTTAAGTAATAAGAGACCGTCCAAAAGCCTCCATACCTACACTGAAACCAACCACCACTCAAGAGCCAATAAGTTTTAGAGCAAGACATACCACGCAAATTCTCCAGCAACGCAGGAACATAGCCCTGAACGTCAACATACAGGCTGCCCAAGGTCACACCTAACACATAGACCCATCTCAAAACTCATTACTGGGCACTCCATTGCTCTCCAAAGAGAAGAAATCAAGTTCCATGCACCAGAACACTGATGCAAGCTTCCCTAACCAGGAAACCTTGACAAGCCAATCGTCTAACCCCACCCACTGGGTAAATCCTCCACAATAAAAAGGAACCACAGACCTCCAGAATACAGAAAACCCACTCCAGACACAGAAATCTAAACAAGATGAAAAGGCAAAGAAATACCCAACATGTAAAGGAACATGAAAAATGCCCACCAAGTCAAACAAAAGAGGAGGAGATAGGGAATCTACCTGGAAAAGAATTTAGAATAATGATAATAAAAATGATCCAAAATCTTGAAAACAAAATGGAGTTACAGATAAATAGCCTGGAGACAAAGATTGAAAAGATCCAAAAAATGTTTAATAAAGACCTAGAAGAAATAAAAAAGAGTCAATTAAAAATGAATAATGCAATGAATGAGATCAAAAACACTTTGGAGGGAACCAAGAGTAGAATAACGGAGGCAGAAGATAGGATAAGTGAGGTAGAAGATAAAATGGTGGAAATAAATGAAGCAGAGAGGAAAAAAGAAAAAAGGATCAAAAGAAATGAGGACAACCTCAGGGACCTCTGGGACAATGTGAAACGCCCCAACATTCGAATCATAGGAGTCCCAAAAGAAAAAGACAAAAAGAAAGGCCATGAGAAAATACTCTAGGAGATAATAGCTGAAAACTTCCCTAAAAATGGGAAGGAAATAGCCACCCAAGTCCAAGAAACCCAGAGAGTCCCAAACAGGATAAACCCAAGGCGAAACACCCCAAGACACATATTAAGCAAATTAACAAAGATCAAACACAAAGAACAAATATTAAAAGCAGCAAGGGAGAAACAACAAATAACACACAAAGGGATTCCCATAAGGATAACAGCTGATCTATCAATAGAAACCCTCCAGGCCAGAAGGGAATGGCAGGACGTAATCAAAGTAATGAAACAGAATAACCTACAACCTAGATTATTGTATCCAGCAAGGATCTCATTCAGATATGAAGGAGAATTCAAAAGCTTTACAGATAAGCAAAAGCTGAGAGAATTCACCACCACCAAACCAGCTCTTCAGCAAATGCTAAAGGATCTTCTCTAGACAGGAAATGCAGAAAGGTTGTATAAACACGAACCCAAAACAACAAAGTAAATGGCAACGGGACCACACCTATCAATAATTACCTTAAATGTAAATGGGTTGAATGTCCCAACCAAAACACAAAGATTGGCAAATGGACAAAAACAAGACCCCTATATATGCTGTCTACAAGAGACCCACCTCAAAACAAGAGACACATACAGACTAAAAGTGAAGGGCTGGAAAAAAATATTTCACGCAAACGGAGACCAAAAGAAAGCAGGAGTCGCAATACTCATATCAGATAAAATAGACTTTCAAATAAAGGATGTGAAAAGAGACAAAGAAGGACACTACATGATGATCAAAGGATCAATCCAAGAAGAAGATATAACAATTATAAATATATATGCACCCAACATAGGAGCACCGCAATATGTACGGCAAACGCTAACGAGTATGAAAGAGGAAATTAATAGTAACACAATAATAGTGGGAGACTTTAATACCCCACTCACAACTATGGATAGATCAACTAAACAGAAAATTAACAAGGAAACACAAACCTTAAATGACACAATGGACCAGCTAGACCTAATTGATATCTATAGGACATTTCACCCCAAAACAATCAACTTCACCTTTTTCTCAAGTGCACACGGAACCTTCTCCAGAATAGATCACATCCTGGGCCATAAATCTGGTCTTGGAAAATTCAAAAAAATTGAAATCATTCCAGTCATCTTTTCTGACCACAGTGCAGTAAGATTAGATCTCAATTACAGGAAAAAAATTGTTAAAAATTCAAACATATGGAGGCTAAATAACACACTTCTGAATAACCAACAAATCATAGAAGAAATCAAAATATGTATAGAAATGAATGAAAATGAAAACACAACAACCCAAAACCTATGGGACACTGTAAAAGCAGTGCTAAGGGGAAGGTTCATAGCATTACAGGCTTACATCAAGAAATAAGAAAAAAGCCAAATAAATAACCTAACTCTACACCTAAAGCAATTAGAGAAGGAAGAAATGAAGAACCCCAGGGTTAGCAGAAGGAAAGAAATCTTAAAAATCAGGGCAGAAATAAATGCAATAGAAACTAAAGAGACCATAGCAAAAATCAACAAAGCTAAAAGCTGGTTTTTTGAAAAAATAAACAAAATTGACAAACCTTTAGCAAGACTCATTAAGAAACAAAGAGAGAAGAACCAAATTAACAAAATTAGAAATGAAAATGGAGAGATCACAACAGACAACACTGAAATACAAAGGATCATAAGAGACTACTACCAGCAGCTCTATGCCAATAAAATGGACAACTTGGATGAAATGGACAAATTCTTAGAAAAGTATAACTTTCCAAAACTGAACCAGGAAGAAATAGAAGATCTCAACAGACCCATCACAAGCAAGGAAATCGAAACAGTAATCAGAAATCTTCCAGCAAACAAAAGCCCAGGACCAGATGGCTTCACAGCTGAATTCTACCAAAAATTTAGAGAAGAGCTAACACCTATCTTACTCAAACTCTTCGAGAAAATTGCAGATGAAGCTAAGCTTCCAAACTCATTCTATGACGCCACCATCACCCTAATTCCAAAACCAGACAAGGATGCCACAAAAAAAGAAAACTACAGGCCAATATCACTGATGAACATAGATGCAAAAATCCTTAACAAAATTCTGGCAAACAGAATCCAACAACATATTAAAAAAATCATACACCATGACCAAGTGGGCTTTATCCCAGGAATGCAAGGATTCTTTAATATCCGCAAATCAATCAATGTAATACACCACATTAACAAACTGAAAGATAAAAACCATATGATTATCTCAATAGATGCAGAGAAAGCCTTTGACAAAATTCAACACTCATTTATGATTAAAACTCTCCAGAAAGCAGGAATAGAAGGAACATACCTCAACATAATAAAAGCTATATATGACAAACCCACAGCAAGCATCACCCTCAATGGTGAAAAATTGAAAGCATTTCCCCTGAAATCAGGAACAAGACAAGGGTGTGCACTCTCACCACTACTGTTCAACATAGTGTTGGAAGTTTTGGCCACAGCAATCAGAGCAGAAAAAGAAGTAAAAGGAATCCAGATAGGAAAAGAAGAAGTGAAACTCTCACTGTTTGCAGATGACGTGATCCTCTATATAGAAAACCCTAAAGACTCTTCCAGAAAATTGCTAGAGCTAATCAATGAATATAGTAAAGTTGCAGGATATAAAATTAACACACAGAAATCCCTTGCATTCCTATATACTAACAATGAAAAAACAGAAAGAGAAATTAAGGAAACAATACCATTCACCATTGCAACAAAAAGAATAAAATACTTAGGAGTATATCTACCTAAAGAAACAAAAGACCTATACATAGAAAACTATAAAACACTGATGAAAGAAATCAAAGAGGACACAAACAGATGGAGAAACATACCGTGTTCATGGATTGGAAGAATCAATATTGTCAAAATGGCTATTCTACACAAAGCAATCTATAGATTCAATGCAATCCCTATCAAGCTACCAACGGTATTTTTCACAGATCTAGACCAAATAATTTCACAATTTGTATGGAAATACAAAAAACCTCGAATAGCCAAAGTAATCTTGAGAAAGAAGAATGGAACTGGAGGAATCAACCTGCCTGACTTCAGACTCTACTACAAAGCCACAGTCATCAAAACAGTATGGTACTGGCACAAAGACAGAAATATAGATCAATGGAACAGAATAGAAAGCCCAGAGATACATCCACGAACCTATGGACACCTTATCTTTGACAAAGGAGGCAAGGATATACAATGGAAAAAAGACAACCTCTTTAACAAGTGGTGCTGGGAAAACTGGTCAACCACTTGTAAAAGAATGAAACTAGAACACTTTCTAACACCATACACAAAAATAAACTCAAAATGGATTAAAGATCTAAATGTAAGACCAGAAACTATAAAACTCCTAGAGGAGAACATAGGCAAAACACTCTCCGACATAAAGCACAACAAGATCCTCTATGACCCACCTCCCAGAATATTGGAAATAAAAGCAAAACTAAACAAATGGGACCTAATGAAACTTACAAGCTTTTGCACTACAAAGGAAACTATAAGGTGAAAAGACAGCCCTCAGATTGGGAGAAAATAATAGCAAATGAAGAAACAGACAAAGGACTAATCTCAAAAATATACAAGAAACTCCTGCAGCTCAATCCCAGAAAAATAAATGACCCAATCAAAAAATGGGCCAAAGAACTAAACAGACATTTCGCCAAAGAAGGCTTACAGATGGCTAACAAACACATGAAAAGATGCTCAACATCACTCATTATCAGAGAAATGCAAATCAAAACCACAATGAGGTACCATTACACGCCAGTCAGGATGGCTGCTATCCAAAAGTCTACAAGCAATAAATGCTGGAGAGGGTGTGGAGAAAAGGGAACCCTCTTACACTGTTGGTGGGAATGCAAACTAGTACAGCCACTATGGAAAACAGTGTGGAGATTTCTTAAAAAACGGGAAATAGAACTGCCATATGACCCAGCAATCCCACTTCTGGGCATACACACTGAGGAAACCAGACCTGAAAGAGACACATGCACCCCAATGTTCATTGCAGCACTGTTTATAATAGCCAGGACATGGAAGCAACCTAGATGCCCATCAGCAGATGAATGGATAAGGAAGCTGTGGTACATATACACCATGGAATATTACTCAGCCGTTAAAAAGAATTCATTTGAATCAGTCCTAATGAGATGGATGAAACTGGAGCCCATTATACAGAGTGAAGTAAGCCAGAAAGATAAAGAACATTACAGCATACTAACACATATATATGGAATTTAGAAAGATGGTAACGATAACCCTACATGCAAAACAGAAAAAGAGACACAGAAGTACAGAACAGACTTTTGAACTCTGTGGGAGAATGTGAGGGTGGGATGTTTCAAAAGAACAGCATGTATATTATCTATGGTGAAACAGATCACCAGCCCAGGTGGGATGCATCAGACAAGTGCTCGGGCCTGGTGTACTGGGAAGACCCAGAGGAATCGGGTGGAGAGGGAGGTGGGAGGGGGATCGGGATGGGGAATGCATGTAACTCTATGGCTGATTCATATCAATGTGTGACAAAACCCACTGAAATGTTGTGAAGTAATTAGCCTCCAACTAATAAAAAAAAAAAAATCAGTAAAAAAAAAAAAAAGTTTTGATAAATTGATAGATAATAATGATACCACATTATACTATATATGTATTTTATGTTACTAGTTGCTATAATTTTTATATATTTATTTGATATAATAAATATATTTCCACATATTCATTTACTTTCATACATTTATTTTTATATATTTATTTGGGCATTTGTGTATCTTCTATCAGTCATTATTCTGTTTATAGCTCTACTTATTTTTGTAAAGTTTTAGAATTTTAAAAAAATATATTCCAAATCAGGCTGATATACTAAAAATATATATAAACTAATATTTAAATACAAATGTAAAAGATTTTCTAAAAGAGCCTCTGAAGAGGGAGAGGTCAAAATGGAAGAGTAGGAAGACCCTGAAATCACCTCCTTCCACGGACACATCAAAACCACAGCTACATGTGAAACAACTCTCTTTGAGAATGATCTGAACACTAGCAAAACAATTCTTTTATGATTAAGTAAGTAAAGGGTACACACACACACACACTATGATATATAGGACAGGAAGACAGGTAGGAAGCAGTCTAGTCAGGAGCCTACCGCCAGCGGATGGCCGAAGGAGGCAGGGGTATCACCAACTCAGAGGTCTTCACCAAGAAGAGAGCTTGCCCCTCACTGATAACAGCCCTGGGGACCTGCATCCGGAGGATGAGATCCCCGAACTAGTTCTGAAAACTAGCGGCGCTGAGCTGTAGGAAGCTAAGCTCCTCTCTTAAGGGCTCACGTGTGAACTGACTAGCCCCAACTTGCTGCACAGAGGATCCGACTGCAAAGCGCCCGGCGCTGGAGTCAGCCTGCCCCGGCCACCCGGCACACCCGGAGCCCGCCCAGCCCCTCCACGGCGACAGCCCAGCATCCCCGGGGCAGACCGGCCCGGCCAGACTCCAGCTGCAGCCCCTCCACTTCCAAACCGCCTCCTCCCCCATCCCGCCAACGCAGCAGCTCCTGGGGACGGCAGAGAAGCCCTGTGCTTGCATCAGCTCCGGCCCACCACCAGTGACACCGCTTCCCGGCAGTCTGAATGGAGACACACCTGCAAAAGCAAGAGCCTTCAGGACCAAGAGAAGTGTTCCCCTGACTTCAGAGAGACAAACAGTACGTCAATCAAGCAAAATGAGAAGACCGAGGAACTGATTCTTAAAAAAAAAAATAACAACATAAAATCCTAGTATTAAAAAGCTCCAAAGAAAAAGAGATGGGTAATTTACCTGATAAAGAGTTAAAAGCATAAAAATGATCACTAACCTTAGGGAAAGAATAGAGAAACACAGTGAGAACTTCATCAAAGATGAAATAAATAAGTCACGGGGATGTAATGGACAACACAAGGAATATAATTAAAACTAAATATATGTACACCTATGGCTGACTCATGCTGAAGTTTGACAGAAAACAACAAAATTCTGTAAAGCAATTATCCTTCAATTAAAAAATTAATTAAAATAAAAAATAACATATGGTGCAAGTCTATAAAATTTTGTTTTCTATGTTTTATACTTGAAACTAATATGATATTGTAAGTCAACTATACTTCAGTTAAAAAGGGGAAAAGGAGAATTACAGAGCCTCTGCAAACCTTTGATTTTAACAATTGGACATAAATCTCCCAGAAAACAGAAATCAAAATTTTAAATACCACCATCAAGAGAGCTAGAATATTACTTTGGCAATCCATTCTGATCTTAGAAATCTAACTATATACCTTTTTAAAACAGTCATCTTTATGAGGTTCCATTAAAAATTGATTTCTTACTGTAGTTGGTAGAAAAGAAGTATAAAAAGTCTGTATTTTAGAAATTAGAATAATCTAAATCTGAATGTGCAAATGATAAAAGTCAAGATTCTTCTAGCACTTATTTTGTAGCTTCAATTTATGAAAATCCCAGCAGTGTTCTGTTTAAATTACAGGCTTCACAATGGCCAAATTGAATTCTGATAGCTTACCATTATAAGATCAGTCGGTCAGCTGATTGTTACAGATTATTGCCTCAGCAGCAGTGGGGTTCTATCAGGGCCCCATGGGAAGCTTAAAATTTAAGGCATATTTAGTTGCACCCTTGAGTGATATAAATGACTATCTTAATATTTAAATTCACCTCAGTTGGGATAGAAAAGATGTATCCCTGTATACACTGTGCAAGCAGAAGACAGATACATTCTGTGGTTTTCATTTTTCACCTCTATTCATTGAAGCACTCTGTCTTACAACAATAAGCTTTCTTTTTCTTTTTTTCTATGTTTTGGGACTCTGTATTTGCATTGAATAAAAGCTTACTGGAAAACATCAATAACCTCAGTTGAGCATTATTTTTGCTTTTAGATGGAATGCAAATTTGTGTATCTGAAGAATCTCCAGGGTTCAAGTTTCTGCCATTTCTAATTATTAACTTAAGGGTACAGGTGAGACAAGTTTATGATGCTGGGATTTGGTTTTCAATTAGATTTCAATCTTATTCAACCTGTGAGTATGAAAGAAAAATGACAACAACCAGAAGCAGTTAATATTTTCACCCAGACATTTGCCTAGTGATAAGGAGAACAAATTGAGTTGCTAGGGTTGGGCATTTTCCAGAATAATACCCTAAAATATTCTAAGTATTGAGAGAACTATTTCGGACTTCTTCTCTCTTCCTGGGTGATTATAATCATTTTATCAGAGTCCCCGTATATCTTCATTTGATGCAAAGACATATGACTAGTTTCTTATGTTATTTTAAACACCTCAATCTAGTTCATTGTTAAAAGGCATGTGACCATCAAAAATAGCATCATGCTAGTCAAACTATTAGACAGCATAATTATCTTTGCAGCTTTATAACAATTAAAAAAACAAATCTGATTTGTTCCTTTATAACAACCACTGTAAACTCATTGCAAGAATTTAACAGGATTTAAATATATCCACACCTACAACTCTACTCCACTATTTTGGAGAAAATCACCCACATAGAAATGGTTAATATAAATTCATAGAATTTTTCTTTTTGGGGGGGTAATGTTCACTAGTAAAGTATATTCAGAAATGTTTCCTAAAGAAAATGTAAAGTCTCTATTTAGGCACAAAATGTGGTTTAGCACTATGCCAAGGGAAAAGAAAAGCATCTACCAATGTCTGCTCAATTGCAAAGTACTTTCATAATAAATTGTCATGTATTCTGTTGTAAGAGCCTGAAGTATTTACCTCTGGTAGAAGATAGATTTTATGACTATTCACCACAGAGATAAGCAAAGTGAAAATGTTCAGCCAATTATCTGATATTGTTTCATAAAATTAATAGTGAATAACTAGCTCACCATGTTATTGTATTGCTGGTGGTCCTAAACAGCTGTGAAATATCAAATGTCTTGCCTGTGACTTCCTAAACTATGCTAGAAAAGTTTCCTTTGGACCAAGGCCAGGCTGAACTGACCTTTAGACTCACTCCCAAGGCTTCTCTAGCTTCCCTGGTGATTCAGCTGGTAAAGAATCCGCCTGCAATGCAGGAGACCTGGGTTCAACACCTGGGTTGGGAAGATCCCCTGGAGCAAAGGAAGGCTACCCACTCCAGGATTCTGACCTGGAGAATTCCATGGACTGTAATGCAAGAGAGTTCCAGAAAAACATCTACTTCTGCTTTATTGACTATGCCAAAGCCATTGACTCTCTGCATCACAACAAACTGTGGAAAATTCTTAAGAGAGATAAGAATACCAGACCACCTTATCTGACTCTATATAGAGAAATCTATATGCAGGTCAAGGAGCAACAGTTAGAACTGGACATGGCACAACAGACTGGTTCCAAACAGGAAAAGGAGTACCTGAAGGCTGTATATTGTCACTCTGCTTATTTAACTTATATTCAGAGTTCAGTTCAGTTCAATTCAGTCACTCAGTCATGTCCGACTCTTTGCAACTCCATGAATTGCAGCACACCAAGCCTTCCTGTCCATCACCAACTCCTGGAGTTTACTCAAACTCTTGTCCATCGAGTCGGTGATGTCATCCAGCCATCTCATCCTGTCGTTCCCTTCTCCTCCTGCCCCCAGTCCCTCCCAGCATCAGGGTCTTTTCCAATGAGTTAACTCTTTGCATGAGGTGGCCAAAGTATTGGAGTTTCAGCTTCAGCATCAGTCCTTCCAATGAACACCCAGGACTGATCTCCTTTAGGATGGACTGGTTGGATCTCCTTGCAGTCCAAGGGACTCTCAAGAGTCTTCTCCAACACCACAGTTCAAAAGCATCAATTCTTAGATGCTCAACTTTCTTTATAGTCCAGCTCTCACATATATACATGACTACTGGAAAAACCATAGACACGACTTGATGGGCCTTTGTTGGCAAAGTAATGTCTCTGCTTTTTAATAAGTTGTCTAGGTTGGTCATAGCTTTTCTTCCAAGGAGCAAGTGTCTTTTAATTTCATGGCTGCAGTCACCATCTGCAGTGATTTTGGAGCCTCCAAAAATAAAGTCTGTCACTATTTCCATTGTTTCCCCATCTATTTGTCATGAAGTGATGGGACCGGATGCCATGATCTTAGCTTTCTGAATGTTGAGTTTTAAGCCAACTTCTCCACTCTCCTCTTTCACTTTCATCAAGAGGCTCTTTAGTTCTTCTTCACTCTCTTCTATAAGGATGGTGTCACCTGCATATCTGATGTTATTGATATTTCTGCCAGCAATCTTGATTCCAGCTTGTGCTCCCTCCAGCCCAGTGTTTCTCATGATGTACTATGTACTGTTGCTTCTTGATCTGCATACAGATTTCTCAAGAGGCAAGTCAGGTGGTCTGGTATGCCTATCTCTTTAAGAATTGTCCACAGATTGTTGTGATCCACACAGTCAAAGACTTTGGCATAGCCACTAAAGCAGAAGGAGATGTTTTTCTGGAACTCTCGTGATTTTTAATGATCCATCAGATGTTTGCAATTTGATCTCTGGTTCCTCTGCCTTTTCTAAATCCAACTTGAACATCTGGAGGTTCATGTTTCATGTACTGTTGAACCCTGGCTTTGAGAATTTGAAGAAAGTAGGGAAACCCACCAAACCATTCAGGTATGACCTAAATCAAATCCCTTATGCTTATACAGTGGAAGTGGCCAATAGATTCAAGGGACTAGATCTGGTAGACAGAGTGCCTGAAGAAATATGTACTGAGGTTCGTGACACTGTACAGGAGGAAGTGATCAAGATCATCCCCAAGAAAAATAAATGCAGAAAGGCAAAATGATTGTCTGATGGGCCTTACAAATAGCTGAGAAAAGAAAAGGCACAAAAGGCAAAGGAGAAAAGGAAAGTTACACCCATGTGAATGCAGAGTTCCAGAGAATATCAAGGAGAGATAAGAAAGCCTTCCTCAGTGATCAAAGCAAAGAAATAGAGGAAAACAATAGAATGGGAAAGACTAGAGATCTCCTCAAGAAAATTAGAGATACCAAGGGAACATTTCATGCAAAGATGAGCACAATAAAGGACAGAAATGGTATGGACCTAACAGGAGCAGAAAATATTAAGAAGAGGTGGCAAGAATACACAGAGGAACAATACGAAAAAGATCTTCACAACCCAGATAACCACAATGGTGTGATCACTCACCTACAGCCAGACATCCTGGAATGAGAAGTCAAGTGGGCCTTAGGAAGCATCTCTACAAACAAAGTTAGTGGAGGTGATGAAATTCCAGTTGAGCTATTTCAAATCCTAAAAGATGATGCTGTGAAAGTGCTGCACTCAATATGCCAGCAATGTTGGAAAACTCAGCAGTGGCCACAGGACTGGAAAAGGTCAGTTTTCATTCCAATCCTGAAGAAAAGCTATGCCAAAGGATGTTTAAAGGGAAGCTTTGCATACTGCAGTCCAGAGGGTCACAAAGAGTGGGACACGACTGAATGACTGAGCAATGTGTGTGTATAACTAAAAATAGATGCCTTTCCATCAGGTAAGAGTAGCCATGGGCTGAGAGTCATGGCTCTGGGCTGCATTTCAGACTTCACTTGCCCATTCAGCTCAGCATCCCTCAGCATACTCTACTCATCCAAATGCGACTGTCCTGATCCGTCCTCTGGGGTAGGGCCAACTGTTCACAGTAGAAGGAATGGCCACAGAACATGGGAAAATAATTCAAACCTAGTAGCCAATTTTCAGTCACTCTCTAGCATGTATTGTGAAATAGTTCATCCACTTTTATATGTATGTAAAATAATGAATGAAGTAATAAAAAAAAAATTAGCAAGAAATCTTGTATGAGTTGTGTAGACCTGTAGATGAGAAGGTTAAGTCCACCAAGAAGCCTCAGGAATTGAGATAGGATGATTTGTTATAGTCATTAAATAAAAGAGGTTCTCCCCAGTTGTGAAAGATTTGAGAACGTCTAACTGACACACATATAAACTACTAAAGCTTAGACTTTTACAATTTACAGGACTTTGGTCATCATTCACAATTAAATGTTGAAGAAAAGGTGATGAGACATATATATCGTATATATCACCCTGTTTTATTTATATATATAATAGGTCAGATGTTATTATCATTTTTGCAAAAATTAGTTTTCTTTCTAATGCTCTGATTAATCACTTCCCAAAATGTAAGACGGTGTTTACTAATTTTTAAGGGAACATAGGACCTTTATAGAAAATAGAAATGAATTCCCATGAGCAGTAAGAATAGTGCAGTTCTTCATTCTTCAAATACCCTCAGTGTTACAGTGGAACTCTACAGTCTGAAACATTCCAACTTCAATGAAGAAATTAAATGGTCCGTTTCTGCTTTTTCTTTAAATTCTTCATGAATCCGTTCATTTTCTAATTCTGCTTGGTTTTACTATGGAGCTGAATTCATTTATTTTGATATATGCCTTGTCACTCCCTATGTGTTATACCTGGCTTATGTCTTCTCTGCTTTGTATTTCGTATATTTTGGGGAGCAGGATGACATCAACTTTTCTCTGCAAGAATTTTACTCTCCTTGACCTAAACATTTCCAAGTCCTTATGATGTTTAAAACATAAACAAGCATGGAAGAAAATCAACAACTCTCCCCAAATCATGCAAAAGTTTTCAAAGCCTTGCTTCCTTATCTCTTTTCTTGCACTTTTGTTAAAGGAAAGAATTTCCAAATGTTATCTCATTTGTCATTCACTCCTTAAATACTTGCATTATGAATTAAATCTGCCCATAGGTGCAGCCAAAAGTTCTGTGCTTTCTTATCAAATTTATTTTAGCTTCATTCATTGAACACTTGACATTGTATTTCCTCATTATTTTTTACTTCCAAGCATTTGGTATTGATTGTCCCTTCCTTGAATCACTTGTAAATCTGCTGTGCTGTGTTTATCTACCAACCCCCCAGTTGCTCTGACTGATATTGGTCAATTTCCGGTGCATCTTCCTCTCTCTACATTTCTTATGTAGTTAAGTTCACTCTTCTACCACTCAGTCTGTTTCTGGACTTCTCTCATAGCTCTTCTATCTCCTATACACACAGGACTTTGTCCATGTGGACAGTTCTGAAATTTCCAAATGCCTACCTACAATTTTTCATGGAAATATTGACCCTTTGACTCAAAATTATCAAAATAAATTTATTATCTTATTCTCTAGACACCTTCCTCTTCCCAGTATTCTTAGTCTCAGATTCATGGATCATTCATGTTAGAAACTTCTATGTGAATTTCAAGAACTTTTCCTTCACTTGCCAACTAGTTCTTTGGTCTTTTTTTTTTTTTTTCTTCTAGTGTTCCTTGTTATCACTGGAAAACTCTTCTAATAAAACCACAAAGCAAGCATGAAATGCCTGTAATACAATTCCTATAAGTATAGATTGTACTCATGGCCTTGTCCTATGACAAATTTATTATAAGTTTGCAATACTTAGCTCTTGTCTTTCCTGACTGATTTATAACAGTGCTGTTTTTATTCCATATTTCCTACATAAGCAAAAATATCAGTAAAAGTGGACTTATCATTAGACATATATATTTCTTTCTCTTCCCTAACACACTTAAACAAATGATTACTTTTCACAAGAATTATTCTAGGAAAAAAAAAATCACTATACACAGTTTCAGCACTTGAGATAAATGAAGAGTGTACATTTTTTATGTCAGTTGAAAAAAGTTGCTTTTCTCATTTTTGACAATTTAAGCTTTTTGTGTTTGTTGAAAGCAAAAGTAACTAAATTTTAAAAATTAAAAATGTATCATTAATTACTTATAAGATGCACTGTGAATAACTTTCATATATAACATTTAAATTTATTTATATGCTACTCACAAATGGTATGTTGGAATATGGATTTATCTCTTCCAAGATTATGACTTTTCACAGAAATTGAATATATGATGCCACAGAGGCTGCAAATGACTTATAGTCTGAATGGACTATATATTATTTAGTATATCTTTAACATATTAGCATATAGATTCCCATTTTCCAGGGAACACTTACTAAATCATGACTTAGAACACAAAGTGGAAAATACTGACCCAAAGCAGAGACAGAGCAATGGGTGCATATGTGATCTTGTCATCATTTGTTTCTACTTTAAGAGAACATTCATTATTTTTCAACTGATGTTTTTGAATTATGGTGCTGGAGAAGACTCTTTGGACTGCAAAGAGATTAAACCAGTCAATCTTAAAGAAAATCAACCCTGATTATTCATTGGAAAGACTGTTGCTGAAGCTGATGTTCCAATACTTTGGCTGCCTCATGTGAAGAGTCAGCTCACTGGAAAAGACCCTGATGCCAGGAAAGATTGAAGGCAAAAGGAGAAGCAAACAGCAGAGGATGAGACGGTTAGATTGCATCACTGACTCAGTGGACGTGAATTTGAGCAAACTCTGGGAGACAATGGAGGGATGAGGAGCCTGCCATGCTACAGTCCCTGGGGTCACAAAGAGTTGGACGTGACTTAGCAACTGAATGAAAACAATAACAGTGTTTAAAATACTAAAATGTCAACCCAGCAGGTCAGAACACAGACCATAAAGAAGGAATTTCAGAGCAGGTGCTGTTTAAAAATAACAGATGCCATAGTAAGGACCAGGTATGTCATTTATAGGGGTAGACTGAGTTTAAAGGGATGAGTGAAATACAATGGGAAAGGATTCTAAACATTTAACCACTATGAAATTAAAGACAAATAGGAAGGCAGGAGTGTCATTTGGCAATAAGGAGGTGGAGACAGAAAGATGAAAAAGGGAGAGATTTAGAGGCTTACAAGGCAAACAGGAAAAATACACACATACTCAAGACAGACCCGCAACTACCCCACTCACAAGCACACAAGAAAAAAAGACAAATAAGCAATTTACTTGGCTAATGCACCCAATTTTTCCTAGTCTATCAGGAAACAACACCTTTAAAATGGTAATCTAGTAAAACTCCCTAATATCTGAAACAAATAAAAGTAATGAAAAGTTAAGAGAAAAAAAGATTCCAGTTTCAAGAAACAAAACCTTATGCAAATCAACTGAATAAATCTATCCTGAAAAGAAAAAAGGATCAGGAAAAAAATATAAGCTTATATTTCAAAGAGAATTAAAGACACTCAAGCAAGCATATGAGGAAATGAAACATTACATTGAATAAAACAATTTTAAATTAAGTACAAAAGTGAAAAAAAAAGTTGATTTAAATTGGGAAAACTTTCAAGAAAGATTGAAATATACAGAAGCAAACAAAAAAACTTTTAAGATGCTTAAAAGAGAATAGATTCAAAATAAATGAAAAATATATTAAATATAGGAAAAATCATAATAATGGAAATAGCACAATGGAGCAAAAGCATTCACTTCAGTTCAGTTCAGTCGCTCAGTCGTGTCTGACTCTTTGCAACTCCATGAATCACAGCACGCCAGGCCTCTCTGCCCATCACCAGCTCCCGGAGTTTACTCAAACCCATGTCCATCAAGTAGGTGATGCCATCTAGCCATCTCATCCTCTGTCGTCCCCTTCTCCTCCTGCCCCCAATCCCTCTCAGCATCAGGGTCTTTTCCAATGAGTCAACTCTTCACATGAGGTGGCCAAAGTACTGGAGTTTCAGCTTCAGCATCAGTCCTTCCAATGAACACCCAGGACTTATCTCCTCTAGGATGGACTGGTTGGATCTCCTTGCAGTCCAAGGGACTCTCAAGAGTCTTCTCCAACACCACAGTTCAAAAGCATCCATTTTTCAGTGCTCAGCTTTCTTTATAGTCCAACTCTCACATCCATACATGACCACTGGAAAAACCATAGCCTTGACTAGACGAACCTTTGTTGGCAAAGTAATGTCTCTGCTTTTTGTGCAGAAGCGCACCGGCACAACGGACCGCGCAGATGCGTGGCTGTGAGGAGCTACCCCTCGTCCAAGGTCAAGGGCGGCGACCAAGAGGAGCAAAAGCATTAGAAAGTAGCAAAGTTGGAAAACAGGCAAAAAAGTAATATTCATATAATTGGAGTCCCTGAAAAGAAAAAATTGAGCAATTATAATTTTTATAACTATAAACCAATAAAATTTTCAGAGATAGAAAAAAATGTGAATTTGCTCATTGAAAAGGTTTTCAAAATACAAGAAAATTAATCCAAAACAATGTCTAGACATTTTCCAGTAAAATTGTTACACTTTCTAGTAAAACTGTTACATCTCAGAGAAAGTTTTCATGGTCCCCAGACAAAAGATATAATCGTGCACAAGAGAAAAAGAATTAAACAAGCATCAAACTTTGCAAAACCAATATAAAATCAAGATGCTCATGTAGGTAGTATTTTTTTAAAACTTCATTTATATCTGAACAAGATGCCTTTCATATATCAAACATATTAGGAAAAGAAGTTTTCAATATTCAAGATCTTAGGAAATTGTGCACTTTTCAGTCTTAATTACAGATTCTGCTAAGAGGTTGATGTCATGTCATCCAAATAATGACTGAGGAAATTTTTGTCAAAAGTCTGATGGTGGGCATTTGAAAATATGTAAACGCTCACACACAATTAGACAAAGATGAGGGTGAGGGCAGACAATGAATGCTTTATCATATGAATAAGTAGTAATAATTCAACTGAAATAATGGATGAGAAGACAGAAGGAAACAGGAAAAAAAAGATTATCATTATAAAGGCAATGGATGATTTAAAATCTCTTAAAAGGGAAAATAAGGAAACACAGCACTAAAGTCAAGAAGGAAGTTATAAGTTCAATTGTTGGCAGTAGAATAACAGCATAAGGAAAATCCAGCAAATACATTCCATTCCTAACTTTAATCTAAAAGTCAAAAGACACTTTGCTAATCGTACCATCAAGTAAGTAACAGCTTAGAAGCGTGACAAGCTTGAGGTGAGAGAAAAAGAATCCAACACCTTATTTAAGCTAACCACAGGTAAGTCCGTATTTGCCCTCTGCCACCACAACCACAATCATCATTGGCTGGCACTGATTCCTTCATAAATTCACACTGACTGCAAGGTCAGGATACCAGAACTGTGCTGACACTGTGGTTTGGGATGATTTTCACTCATGCTGGACTTGCGCTGGGTCCAGGGCTCAGTTACAACTGCCCACCTTGAACCACAGCCATTTGTGTGGGCCCATTTAGTGACTACTTAAGCAGTCCAGTGGTTAAGAATCTGCCTTCCAGTCTCGGGGGTAAGGGTCCAATCCCTGGTCCGGGTAGCTAGGATCCCACCTGCCTTATAGCCAAAAACCAGAACATAAACAACAGGAGCAACATTATAACAAATTCAACAAAGACTTTTTTAAAAAGCCTCTTTCAGCACCCTGTTCTGACCATGGCCCCCGTCTCTGGTCTAGAAGACTCTAGGGAGGCGGAAGTCAGGAGGCAGGAGGCAGCACCTGAGAGACACTGGGTTTTCTGTGTGTGTGAGTCGCTCAGTCGTGTCTGGCTCTTTGCGACCCCATGGACTGTAGCCCACCAGGCTCCTCTGCCCATAAATTATCCAGGCAAGAATACTGGAGTGGGTTGCCATGCCCTTCTCCAGTCTTCCTGACCCAGGGATGGAACCCAGGTCTCCCGCATGCAGTCAGATTCTTTACCCTCTGTGCCACCAGAGAAGCCCAGTGGGTTTGCTATATCTGACTAAATGGCTCATGGATGCTGAAAGATTTTTATGTTACTACTTCCCATCCAAAGCTAAAGAAAACGTGCCAGTGCTTACCAGTGATGAATGCTTGCATTTGTCATGGATTTGTCACAAATGTGATCATTTATCAGCCGTTACCTAGGAATAACACTGGAACCTAAAACCTGCAGGTTGCATGCCCTCCAGGTTCAACGTTTGAATTCATACTTGACCATGGAAACTTCTTGCTCAGTACTTTGAAAGGGCCAAAGAGGAGCCTTTCCCCTTTCAGCATTCCTGATAATGACTTTCAAATGCTGGCATTTATGCATGAACAGAAACCACTTTTCAAAGGATAATGTATCTAAATTCATCTTCTTTTGTCCTTTAAATGACTTTTTGGTCTTGCCTCACTTATTTATCTTACTTCTTGGTTTTGCCATTCTCTCTCATCTGAGATCATTGAGTCAGGGTTTCAAGGTGATCTTCTTCAAAGAAAGAAGTCTTGGTATTAAGGCCTTGTCTGTTTTGGATCATGGCTTCAGAGCTTACTCCTGCAGAAAATTATAAGTAATATATCAGTTGTGCAATTACTTTTAAAAGCCTCCTCAAATGTAGACTTTCCTGCTTCTCAGGTAATGATCTGTATAGACTTTATTTGATATTTTAATGACGTTCCTCCCACAGAGTAATACTTTAAAAAAAATTTTCAAACTTCTAACTTTTACCTAAACTTAATGAAGAAAAAAGCAGTATTTGGAGGAGGGTTACAAAACAAAGTAGTTACACCTCTTTCTTACATCTGTTACAAATTATGAAAATTACCAAATAAGAAACACAAACAATGAATGTAAACAGAATTTTTAGAGTCAATTTTCTGTTTGGAATTTCTTACTTAGACTATCAATGTGAGAAAGACTACTGAATTGTAAGAATAATAAACCAACAGAAATCCTCGTTGTCTTTTATTGTTTTGTTTTAGTCACTAGCCCACCAGCCTCCTCTGTCCATGGGATTTTCCAGGCATGAATACTGCTATGGGTTTCCATTTCCTCCTCCAGAGGACCTTGCTGACCCAGGGATCAAACCTGCGTCTCCTGCATCTCCACATCGAAAGCAGACTCTTTATTGCTGAGCCATCAGGGAAGCCCATACAGCAGGTACTGAGTTTAAAAAAAAAAAAAAAAAACAAATTTAAAGCAAATGAAATGTGATAACTATTGGAGGAATCAAGGAAGTTTTAATTTTAATAAATTATAATTTAGCCCAATAATTTTTAAGAGATCATCAATTTTCTTTGACCTTCATGGGTTTCAGAAAGTTAAATATATATAACCAAATAAAGCTCTGTGTAAGTATATACATATGTGTGTGCATATATAAGTTTTCCTAGTAACAATAATTGTACAAAATATTCACCACTAATTTTCAACAAACTGCTCACTAATTATTCAAATCTTTGAATGTTAATATTTTACTAGCCTTTCTGTGCCTTTGTAAGTGTGTGTGCATGTGTAAAGTATTCTGCTTTAAAAAAGCTTTACTGAACATTAGGTTCAGTAAAATTTGAGCTTTCAATATGATTGAAAAACATTACCACCAGCTTACAAAGTGTCAGGTATTTTGCTAGATGTTGACAAAATAAAGACTAATGTTCCTTATTTAGAGAGGAACATGGTCTAATAGAGGAGACTTTCATGTGGGTAACTAAGTAAAGCGCAATATGCTGAGGGGCAGGTGATCCCAGAGGAAGGCGTGATTTACACTGTCTGCAGATAGTGAATATTTATTTCCAAAGGAACTATTAACAGCATTGAATCAAGCTTTGTGAGACACGCTTTTCTTTTTACCTGTGAATTCTGTATTAGCTCAACAAACTTGTGATTTCATAGTTCTGGAATTCCACTTTTCTTCCACGCTTTCTCAATTTTGGAGCCTGAATACACATGAGTCAGAATTATATGATGACTTAGTATGTGATGAGCTGTCTCCTTGATGATTAGTCTTCTAAATATTTTAAGACTTACAATTCTGACATCAGAGAAATTCTAAATGTCTATAAGGAAATTATTTTATGGAGTGTCCTCATCTAATATATGATGAAACCAGGTACCAGAAGAATTATATTATTTTTTTCAAGGTCACAGAATTAAAAAGTAAAAAGTCGGGAATGAAATTTAGCCATTTGGATTTCAAGTGCTTAGTTCTATTTTGTTCCCTAGGTGACATTAATATCTTCCCAAATTTTATTTAGATTAATAAATAAAAGTATCCTCTCTTCATTATGCTTATTTGTGTGCTTATTGTCTTCCCTAAGATGTCGAGAGTCATGAAAAGAAATGATCCACATAAGAGTTTATAGGCTGGAGGTCACAATATCATTCATTTCTTTCTTTTTTTTAATACTTTAAAAGAGCAGGACCCAATGAGGCCTTCCCTGAATAGACCCTCTGCCTGCATTCCGCTTGTAGAAAACCTTTAGTCAAAGAGTAAATTTAATCAAGAAGTGAGAAAAAGCAGAAAGAAGGGAAAACATGCAAGCAAGGCAAAATAATACTTTAAACAAGGGCTTTTTGTTCCTCATCAAAGAGTATAGATAATGCCCTGAGCCATGTTCTTTGAGCTGTTTTGCAGATACCGAAACTCCCACGTGGAAGAAGTTAATAGTGTGCTGCCCATAGGCATGTAGACCCCAGACCAGTTGGAACCAGAAAATTGCTAATTGTTGTTCAGTCGCTCAGTCGTGTCGGACTGTTGGTGACCCCGAGGACTGCAGCACGCCGGGCTTCCCTGTCCATCACCAACTCCCGGAATTCACTTAAATACATGCCTATTGTGTTGGTGATGCCATCCAGCCATCTCAACCTCTGTCACCACTTTCTCCTCCCTCCCTCAATCATTCCCAGCATCAGGGTCTTTTCCAGTGAGTCAGTTCTTCACATCAAGGGGCCAAAGGTTTGGAACTTCAGCTTCAGCATCCATCCTTCCAATGAATACTCAGAGCTGATTTCCTTTAGGACTGACTGTTTTGAACTCCTTGCTGTGCAAGAGACTCTCAAAAGTCTTCTCCAGTGCCACAGTTTGAAGTCATCAATTCTTTGGTGTTCAGCTTTTTTTTTTATGGTCCAGCTCTCACATCCATACATGACTACTGGAAAAACCATAGCTTTGACTATATGGACCTTTGTTGGCAAAGTGGCGTCTCTGCTTTTTAAATATGCTATCCTGGTTGGTCATAGCTTTTCTTCCAAGTAGAAAGTGTCTTTTAATTTCATGGCTGCAGTCACCATCTGCAGTGATTTTGGAACCCAAGAAAATAAAATCTGTCACTGTTTCCATTTTTTCCCCTTCTATTTGCAATGAAGTGATGGGACAGTGGCCATAATTTTATCTTCTGAATGCTGAGTTTCAAAGGCAGCCTTCGCACTCCCTCTTTCACCTTCATCAAGAGGCTCTTCAGTTCCTCTTCACTTTCTGCCATAAGGGTGGTGTCATCTGCATATCTGAAGTTATTGATAAGAAGGGCGACAATACCTTCTTATTTATTGATGTGCTCCTTTCCCAATTTTAAACCTGCCCATTGCTCCACGTCTGGTTCTAACTGTTACTTCTTGAGCTGCATACAGCTTTCTCATTCTTGCCTTGAGAACCCCAGGAACAATACAAAAAGGTAAAAAGATTGCTGATGCTGACTCCCAATTGGCTCACCATCAGCCCATCAGAGGAAACATCCATGACTTGATCCCAGACCCCACAATACCCTTCCTCACCTCGTCTTTATAAACGTTTCCCTGAAAGCCTTCATGGAGTTCTGATCTTTTAAGCATTGACCTCCCTAGACTCCTTGCTTGGTGCTCTGTAATTAGGCTATTTCTTTCTATTTTACCCAAAACTATCACTGAGATTTAATTCAGTACTGAATTTTGGTAGCACCAGTGACATCATGTTTTTGTCACTTGTTCATAAAAATATTTGCTATTTAATATTCCTTCCAGTAATTTCTTCATCCAGTTGCAAGGATTGAGGTGCTTGAAATATTCTGCATACTTTTTTCAAGTTTTTTATATATAATTATAGAGAGTCTCAGCTGGTAAAGAACCCACCTAACCAATGCAGGAGATACAGGAGAGATGGGTTTGATCCCTAGGGAGGGAAGATACCCTGGAGAAGGAAATGGCAACCTGCTCCAGTATTCTTGCCTGGAAAATTCCAAGGCACAGGAGTCTGTCTGGCTACAGCCCCTGGGGTGGCAAAGAATGGAACACAACTGTGGATGCACACACACATGCACACATGCACAGGTGTGGATAATCTGCATTTTCACACTTTTGTAGATTTTCATGAACACTTTACCTGTCACTTATGTATCTTGAATAGACCATTATAATCTTGAAAAACAATTCTGTAGCTCAGTTTGTTTATAAATTTTTGCCAAATCATTCCATTTTGCCCCTCAAGTTTTCTTGAACTGTCATTCCAGTATGAGCCAAAACTCTACACAAGCAACATATTTCTTCAAACAACACTTTTTAGAAATTAGCAAATATCCCTCTGTCTCTGAGGTTCAGTCTGTTCAAAATTTTAAAATATGGTCCTAAAACATGTAGCAGTTCTTTAAAAGCAACCCAACTTCTAACACTCCCAACTTTCTCTTTAGACTAATTGTGGTATATTGTTACAGAATTAAATAATTTGTTTCACTTACCTATCTGTCCAAATATTAAACATAAATAAGTACATACATTTTAAAAACAGATTATTTTAATTACTTTGGATTAAGAATGAGGAGACTGTATATTCTAATGATCTTTGTAAGTTTTTCCTTAAGTCTTTCTTTAATCCACATTTTATTCAATCCTTATCATTATTTAATCTCATATGTTCTCTTGTATTTTAGCACAGTTTAATTTATTCCTTTACATTATTAATACTTAAAATCCATTAGGCAACAAAGAAATGCAAATTGGTTTTAAACAGTTTGAAAATAATGACGGAAAATAAGCAAGAAAAACTAGAAAATTCATAATGTAATATATAGATTTAGTGAAATAAGAATTAAAGTCCTGTGAGTCACTCTCTGGGCTTCCCAGGGGGCACTAGTGGTAAAGAACCCTCCTGCCAATGCAGATAGACATAAGAGACACAGGTTTGACTCTGGGTCAGGAAGATTCTCTGGAGGAGGGCATGGCAACTCACTCCAGTATTCTTGCCTGGAGAATCCCATAGACAGAGGAGCCTGGAGAGCTTAGGTCCATTGGGTCACAAGGAGCCGGACACAACTGAAGTGACTTCACACACATGTGCACACATATGTCTCAGTCTCTAGGCTAGCGATTCTTCCACATATCTTGCTGAATACTTTCAATAACTTTGTGAGCCGTGTTTTCTTAATCATGATTCACAGAAGAGGAACTTCAGACTCAGAAAAGTGAAATATCACAGCCAGTGCACACAGACTGGCTTTTGGAGGCCCCCACCTTGCTCTATGCTGTTTCCCACTTTATTAAGTAGAAGATCTAGAAGTTGAGTCACTCTTTTCCGGATTCTCCAGGCTATGCTCTAGTTACCAATGTTTGGTTCTTTGTGGTACTCGTAGAGTTGAAAATATTACACTCTTGGTCATAAAAATGAAATTTCTGATTCAGGTAAGTATCACTCACCTACCCACAAGGGCTCTAAATGTGATACTCACCATAACAAACACCTTTTATAGCATGCACAGTTCCCTGCACCACTTTTTGAAGAATCTGTTTTCTCCATTGCATATTCCTGCCTCCTTTGTCAAAGACTCGGTGTCCACAGGTGCATGGGTTTATCTCTGGGCTTTCCATCTTGTTCCATTTATCTATATTTTTGCTTTTGTGAAGGTACCATGCTGTCTTGAGTACTGTAGCTTTAGTGTGGTCTGCGGTCAGGGAGCCTGATTCCTCCACCTTCATTTTTCTTTGTCAAGATTGCCTTGGCTATGTAGGGTTTAGTGTGTGTGTGTGTTTCCATACAAATTGTAAAATTTTTAGTTCTAGTTTTGTGAAAAATGCCATTGGTAATTTGATAGGATTGCACTGAATCTGTACATTGCTTTGGGTAAAATAGTCACTTTCACAATATTGATTCTTCCAATCCAAGAACGTGCAACCTCTCTATCTGTTTGTAGTGTCTTTGATTTCTTTTATTCGTGTCATAATTTCTGCATACAGGTCTTTTGTCTCCTTAGATAAGCTTATTCCTAGATATTTAATTATTTTTGTTGCAATGATATTTGAGATTGTTTCCTTAATTTCTCTTTCTGATTTTTAGCTGTTAGTATATAGGAATTCAAAGGATTTCTGTACTCCAATGTTCATTGCAACACTATTACAATAGCCAGGTAATGAAAGAAACATAAATGTCTACCAAAAAAATGAATGGATAAAGAAGTTGTGGTACATATATGCAGTGAAATATTACTCAGTCATGAGAAAGAACAAATTTGTCAGTTCTAGTGAGGTGGATAAATATAGATTCTGTTGTACAGAGTAAAGTAAGTCATAAAGAAAAAAACAAAATATTGCATATTAACACATATATATGGAATTTAGAAAAATGGTACTGATGAACCTATTTGCAGGTAAGGAATAGAGACACAGATATAAAGAACAGACTTGTGGACACAGCGGGGAAAGGAGAGTGTGGGACGAACTCAGGGAACAGCACTGAAATCTATGCGCTGCCGTGTTAGAACAGATGACTGTGGGAAGGTGCTGTGTAGCGGCGGAGTTCTACCTCTCGCTCTGTGACCTAGAGGGGCAGGATGGACGGTGGGATTGGAGGGAGACTCAACGGGAGGGGATATATGTGTATTTGTGACTGACGCATGTCGTTGTATGACAGAAGCCAACACATTATAAAGCAATTATCCTCCAATTAAAAATAAATTTTAAAAAAATAAGTAAAACATGGTTTCCCAAATATTTAAAACCCTTTAAATCTCAACCAACTACGCTTCCAAATTTCCCTTTTGTATTTGGATTTTCTGTTGACAGGCATGGCTGTGTTCCCTCCCGGTTATTTGACCTGAGGACAAAATGTGATGGAGGTGATGGAGATAATGGCGACCTCCTTCAAAAGGTCCCACACAGGCATTGCTGCACTCATTGCCCCTGACCCCTGTGGCAGGCCACCGCTGACGCACGCCCTCACCAGAACCGCCCGGACACTCACGGACAAGTCTGGGTCAGTCCCCTGTGGGGTCACTGCTCCTTTCTCCTGGGTCCTCTCTCCTGCCCACAAGGTTCTGTTTGTGCCCTCCAAGAGTCTGCTTCCCAGTCCTGTGGAAGTTCTGGCAGCTCTATGGCGGGTTGATGGTAACCTCCTCCAAGAGGGCTTATGCCACACCCAGGTCTGCTGCACCCCAAGCCCCCGGCCCTGCAGCAGGCCACTGCTGACCCATAGCACTGCAGGAGACACTCAAACACAGTTTTGGTTCAGTCTCTGTGGGGTCTCTGGGTCCTGGTGCGCAAAAAAATTGAGCCCTCTGAGCTTCTCTGGCGGGTAAGGGGTTTGATTCAAAACGTGATTTTTGCCTCTCCTACCTTCTTGCTGGGGCTTCTCCTTCACCCTTGGATGTTGGGAATCTCCTTAAAGTCACTCCAGCACCAGGCAGCTGCTGCTCCAGCATCACTAAGTCAATCAAGACTATCCCCTAGAAAAAGAAATGCAAAAAGACAAAAAGGTTGTCTGAGGAGGCCTTACAAATAGCTGTGAACAGAAGTGAAAGGCAAAGGAGAAAGGGAAAGATATTCCCATTTGAATGCAGAGTTCCAAAGAATAGCAAGGGGAGGTAAAAAAGCCTTCCTCAGTGATCAATGAAAGGAAATAGAGGAAAACAATTGAATGGGAAAGACTAGCAATCTCTTCAAGAAAGTTAGAGATACCAAGGGAACATTTCATGCAAAGATGGGCACAATAAAGGACAGAAATGGTATGGACCTAACAGAAGCCGAAGATATTAAGAACAGGTGGCAAGAATACACAGAAGAACTGTACAAAAATGATCTTCATGGCCCAGATAATCACGATGGTGTGATTATTCACCTAGAGCCAGACATCCTGGAATGTGAAGTCAAGTGGGCCTTAGGAAGCATCACCACGAACAAAGCTAGTGGAGGTGATGGAATTCCAGTTGAGCTATTGCAAATCCTAAAAGATGATGCTGTGAAAGTGTTGCACTCAATATGCCAGCAAATTTAGAAAACTCGGCAGTGGCCACAAGACTGGAAAAGTCCATTTTCATTCCAATCCCCAAGAAAGTCAATGCCAAACAATGGTCAAACTACCACACAAATGCACTCATCTCACACACTAGCAAAATAATGCTGAAAATTCTCCAACTCAGGCTTCAACAGTACATGAACCATGAACCTCCAGATGTTCAAGCTGGATTTAGAAGAGGCAGAGGAACTAGAGTTCAAATTGCCAACATCCATTGGATCGTTGAAAAACCAAGAGAGTTCCAGAAAAACATCTCCTGCTTTATTGGCTGTGCCAAAGCCTTTGACTGTGTGGATCACAACTGTAGAAAATTCTTAAAGGATGGGAATACCCAACCACATGACCTGCCTCCTGAGAAATCTATATGCAGGTCAGGAAGCAACAGTTAGAATTAGACATGGAACAACACACTGGTTCCAAATCTGCAAAGGAGTACTTCAAGGCTATATATTGTCATCCTGATTATGTACCTTGTATGCAGAGTACATCATGAGAAACGCTGGGCTGGGTGAAGCACAAGTTGGAATCAAGATTGCAGGGAGAAATATCAATAACCTCAGATATGCAGATGACATCACACTTAAGGCAGAAAGCAAAGAAGAGCTATGGAACCTCTTGATGAAAATGAAAGAGGAGAGTGAAAAAGTTGGCATAAAGTTCAACATTCAGAAAACTATCATGGCATTTTGTCCCATCAATCCATGGCAAATAGATGGGGAAACAGTGGAAACAGTGACAGACTTTATTTTGGGGGCTCCAAAATCACTGTAGATGGTGACTGCAGCCATGAAATTAAAAGACACTTACTCCTTAGAAGGAAAGTTATGACAAACCTAGAGAGTTTATTAAAAAGCAAAGACATTATTTTGCCAACAAAGGTCCATCTAATCAAAGATAAGTTTTTCCAGTAGTCCTGCTTAGATGTGAGATCTGGACTATAAAGAAATCTGAGCGCTGAATAACTGATGCTTTTGAATTGTGGTGTTGGAGAAGACTCTTTTGTGTCTCTTGGACAGAAAAAGATCCAACCAGTCCATCCTAAAGGAAATCTGTCCTGAATATTCATTGGAAAGACTGATGCTGAAGCTGAAACTCCAATACTTTGGCCACTTGATGCAAAGCGCTGACTCATTTGAAAAGACCCTGATGGTGGGAAAGATTGAAGGCAGGAGGCATCACCAACTCCATGGACATGAGTTTGAGTAAACTCTGGGAGTTGGTGATGGACAGGGAGGCCTGGTGTACTCCAGGCCATGGGGTCACAAAGATTCGGACATGAATGAGTGACTCACTTGAACTGATTTGGATTTTCACTTTTTATAGTCCAAAGCATCATTGTATATAGAAGATACAGAACAATAGAGAATGAAAATATAATTGTTTATACTGTGAATAGGAGCTTACTAAACTTAAACAGAAATCAGTTAAATGCCTTTTACAGCATCACGCAGGCTGATAGAATCATGCTTCATCAGTTCATAAATGAGTAGGAAAAATAACTCTTGTTAGTCAACTGCCCGAGGGGAGTTTTAAGAGTGAAGCATCCACAAGCCAGTTCTCACAGTTTGTTTTCCAGTGTCTGTCATGACATAGGTATGCTTTTGCTCTCTATAATAAAGGAAGGTAACTCTTCATTTTCTACATCAAGTTGCAAAGCAGAGAGGCAGAAAGGTACTGAAGCAAGACCACTGAGCAAGTAGTCAGGTCTAAGATCTCCTTGGTCCTGCCACTGACTGCATTAAGCTGGAAAGACCAGAGAATTTCTCTATACTTCTGCTTATTTGCAAGCTAAAATTCTTAGTTAATTTCTAGTCAATCTAAGAGATCCATGTTTTAAGTATAAGGTAACACTGAAAAATGAACAAAGAGCTAGATTTCAGTGTTGGCTCTGCATATCTAAGACATCTCTGAGCACAAAACCAGGAAAGCCTTCCTAAAAAATATTATATTTAATAGCTATTCTGAGAAATGTCATTTGATGTTTGCAAAACTATAATCGAATATAAACTCTGGTATTTAAATAATTGTATTGATCTGAATAAATATGTAAGACATAAAATTTAAAATATTACCAAGCTGTGTTCCTAGTGAGTTTGAATGTCTTGGGTTCAAACTTTGTTTAGAACTAATGATTAATGCATGCAAAAGAATGAAATTAATAATAATAATTCTTATAATGAATAATTCTTTCAAGTTTAATTCTCACTATATTCTCTAGATTTCAAGACAAGTCCAGTAACATTAACACAATAAAAGTTTTTAATTATCCTATAACTTTAGTAACACAACATGTCTGTGTAATTGACACTTTTAGACTTTTCAAATGTCAGTAAAATAATTATTTTTCCTTTTAATTCAATGATGTTGATAGAATAATAACATTTTATTACCCTACAACATGGATTATATATTTCAACTATAATTTATCAGAGATAAATGCAGTGAATTCTATGCAATTTAACTAAAATCACATTTATTATAATATATAAGCAAGATAGTAAATTGTTACTGAGAAAAAATCCAAAATCATTTATCACATTATCTACTTACTGATTCCTCCTATTAAATATTTCATGTACATAAAAACAATCTTAATTTTTTTTTTCTAAAACACAAACTTCCTGGAAATATTCACAAAGACAACTTGGAAAGGAGTTATCCAATTTCAGTAAATAGGATGAGACCAATCATTATTTAGAAAATAACCTTAAATAGAAAATAACTTTTAAGAAGAAAATCTGGGAAGATTTTTATCTCACAGATATCACATAATCTCTTTCAAGAGTAATTAACCAGCTACTAATACAAGGATGACTTTGATCTCATTATTTTTTCTGCACGTTAAAGCAGAAACTTTTTCAAGATTCATCAACCATAAGACAAATGCTCTGGGCTTCTCCATGTCAGTGGTTCTCAGATGTGGTCCAAGGACCTGGAAGCTTTTTGTTATGCAAAAGATTGTTCCTGATCTAAACCTACTGAATCAGAGAATCTAGAGTTGGGCCCAACAATCTATAGTCTGAAGTCCTGCAGGTGGTTCTGATATATAGTAAAGGTTGAGCACCTCTGTTCTCTTGTGTATGCATTTTTAAAATAGACATTTGTAGAGCAGTTTTAGCTTCACAGCAAAACTGAGCAGGATGTACTGAGTTCCCACATATCGACTGCCCCATACGCATCCACATCCTCCCCAGCCACCAAAAGTCGTTACAATTCATGAACCTTCCCTGATGGCTCAGCCAGTAAAGAATTCGCCAGTAATGTGGGAGGCCTGGGTTTGATCCCTGGGTTGTGAAGATCCCCTGGAGGAGGGCAAAGCAACC
Organism: Cervus elaphus; assembly: GCF_910594005.1. Lineage (NCBI taxonomy): Eukaryota > Metazoa > Chordata > Mammalia > Artiodactyla > Cervidae > Cervus > Cervus elaphus. The sequence goes on from NC_057835.1 coordinate 80,310,069, forward strand.
CACTCCAGGATTCTTGCCTGGAGAATCCTCTCGGACAGAGGAGACTGGCGGGCTGCAGTTCATGGGGTCGCAAAGAGCGGGACACAACTGAGCAACCAAGCACCGCATCAGTCAGTTCAGCGGCACATTCGTGTGCATCTGTCTGTGACCCCATTGACCACTGCACACCAGGCCTCCCTGTCCATCACCAGCTCCCGGAGATTGCTCAAACTCAGGTCCATCGAGTCAGTGATGCCATCCAGTCATCTCATCCTCTGCCCTCCCCTTCTCCTCCTGCCTTCAACCTTTCCCAGCAGAGGGGTTTTTTCCAATGAGTCAGCTCCTTGCATCAGATGGTCAAAATATTGGAGCTTCAGCTTCAGCATCAGTCCTCCAATGAATATTAAGAATGGATTTCCTTTAGGCCTTGCTCTCCAAGGGACTCTTAAGAGTCTACTTCAACATCATGGTTCAAAAGCATCGAGCAAAGCATATATGATTTAAAAATGGGAAAATTTGTTTTCTTCTGGAAATCAAACTTTTGTACTGCTAGTTTTTCTTTAAAGATTAGTTTTAAAATAACTTTAAAGTATTATTTTCATATTGCTTGCTCATTTTGTACGCTAGTTAGAATTTGTGTAGTGATAAAATGGAAGTTTTAAAGATCACTTAATGGCATATAGGCATATAGTACAGTAATGACGTTATAAAATGATTCACTGGGGATCCTGAACATTCATGACATCAAGATCCTTTTTACCTCATAGCATCGCTTAGTAATCAAAAGGCAATAAAAACAACTGTCAAATATATGTAATAAACTAAGCTGCTAAACATTCTAAAAAAGCTTTTTTGGTTTGTTCAGTCGCTAAGTCATGTCTGGCTCTGCAGCTCCATGAATGGCAGCACTCCAAGCTTCCTTGTTCCCCACTATGTCCCAGAGCCTGCTCAAGTTTATGTCCATTGAGTCAGTGACAGTATACAGTTTTAGAGTAATCCTTTAGTCAAAAATCCTGCTAATTCATCATATAATCACTTGTAGGGGTGGATCTTTCTTACTTGTCTGGTAACAGTGATATATCTATGTTCTTGTGGTGTTTGATATTTATCATAACTCATCGTTCAAACATTAGAATTTCTGGGCTTCCCTTGTAGCTCAGTCAGTAAAGCATCTGCCTGCAGTGCAGGAGACTGGGGTTCGATCCCTGGGTTGGAAAGATCCCCTGGAGAAGGAAATGGCAACCCACTCTAGTATCCTTGCCTGGAAAATCTCATGGAGAGAGGAGGCTGGTGGGCTGCAGTCCATAGTGTTTCAAAGAGTCGGGCACGATTAAGTCAAAAATCCTGCCAATTCATCATATAATCACTTATAGGGGTGGATCTTTTTTACTTGTCTGGTAACAGTGATATATCTACGTTCTTGTGGTGTTTGATATTTATCATAACTCATCGTTCAAACATTAGAATTTCTAGCAGGTGTCAGACATTATTCTAGGCAAAGAGAACCACAGTCCCAGAGGAACTCCTCAAGAATCTGTCTCACCGATACGGAAGGGAATATTATTCTATTTAATGATTTGCTGCCTGAGTGTATATCTTACATTCCAGCGGCTCAGAGATAGAGTGATGAACCATTAAGATGATACTTTTGAAAGTGAAAGAGATGCTATAATTATTATATGACAGAAGGTTTAATTGGCAAGCTGAGATAGCCACCCTACTTATTAAAAAAATTTTTCTAACAGTGCACACTGCTTACTTTTTAACGTGTGATTTTTTTATGATTCACAGTTATGCTACAATAATGGCCATTAGTCAGACAATATTAATCTATATATAACTGCTGGCAGTGTTTTCATTGTATCAAACGGAAAATGAACACAAGCAACATGGAAATTACCTGCTTCCCTGATAAACTTTTGCATTTTTTTTTCCTCTCTCTCTCACCAATATATTATGTATTCCTTTACTGAAAGGAGTAACGCTAGCTCAGTCAGATGGTATCCTCTACATTGCACTGCACTTGCTATTTTGATTGCTGGAAATATCAGACTAATGGAACCAACTCAGTTCATGTTTTAGACACCTGGATTCAACGTCATCTCATCCAGTTTTAGAGAGCTCTTTCATGAATCAATGCTGTTATGTTTAGCTAAATCTCAGGTGTGTAAAGGGAAAGAGTATTTCAAAAGTTTGTAAAAAAATTTTATTTAGAATCTTATCTTCTAGAAAAATACATTCTCCCATATACATATCATATAAGTTCTATACCTATGGATGATAATTAAAACTCAAAAATTGAAGAAAAGGTGAAGGTTATAGGGAATTCAAGATAACATTCATGAAAATAAACACGGTCCATGTAATCCTTAAAATAATGAGTATAGTGTTGTGTTCATATGGAGGCATTTTTATGTAATACGATTGAAATATTTTTATAGCATTGCTTTATTTTAGTGGTATAATTCTATAATGGAAATATATGAGACAGAGGAAGGAAAAATGGTAAATATATTTGTGGATTTTTTGTTTGTATTTCTTTCCCTATAAGAACAATTAATGAAAGTCTACTTATCACATTACTGTCTCACTGCTTATTTGTGATACACAAGGAGGTTTTCTTAGGAAATATGATAGAAGAGGATCCTGGCCACAGTAATAGGTGCAAATTTGTGAATACACTAATTTTTTCCAAAGTTATGTGGCCCTTGGTTTAACTCAAGATGGCAAAATAGAAGAACCTGTGCTCACTCCTTAGAAACACTAAAGGCACAGCTAACTGCTAAATACCATTAACAAAAAAAATGCTGGAAACTGCCAACAGAGATATCCTGCATCCAAAAGAAAAAGTAGCCACAAAGACCATAGGAGGGGTGCGATCACAATAAAATCACACCCAGAGTGACGGCGGCAGAACAGATAGGTGAGCGGGAAGACAGGGTGAAAGAGAATGGAGAGCACTGCCGCAAAACAGAATAAAACGGAGAGCAGTGACGGCAGCCTAAAAACCCTCCTGGAAAACATTAAATGCACCAACATTCACATCATCGTGGTCCCAGACGAGAACAGAGAAAAAAGGCCTGAGAAAATATCTGAAGGGATTATAGCTGAAAACGTGCCTGACAGAGGAAAGGAAACAGTCATTCAAGTCCAGAAAGCCCAGAGAATCCCAGGCAGGATATACCCAAGGAAGAACTTGCAGAAACACAGAGTAGTCAAACTGACAAAAATTAAAGAAAATGAAAAAGTATTAAAAGCAGCAAGGGAAAACCAACAAATAGTATATACAAGGGAACTCACAGAAAGTTATCAGCTGATTTCTCAGCAGAAACTTTGCAGGCCAGAAGGAGGTGGATGGCATATTTAAAGTGATGAAAGGGAAAAATCTGAAACCAAGACTACTCTACTCAACAAGGCTATCTTTCGGATTTGACAGAGAAATCAAAAGTTTTACAGAAATGCAAAAGCTAAGAGAATTCAGCACCACCAGACCAGCTTTGCAACAAACGCTAAAGGAAATTGTAAACCAGAAAGAAAAGGCCGCAGCTAGAAGCAGGAAATTTATGGAAAAAAGCTTCACACAGTCAGTGTAAGAAATCACTCATAGACAAATATGGCATCAACACCAGCAACTGTGAGGAGAGCACAAAGGCAGGATATCAGAAATGCATTTGAAATTAAAGACCAACAACTTAAAGCAATCTTGTTTATATGTAGACTGCTATATTAAAACCTCATGTTAACTGCAAACCAAAAATCTACAATAGATACATTCACAGGACAGAAAAAGGAATGCAAACACAATAGTCAAGTTAGTCATCAGTTTACAAAAGAGAACAAAACAGGAAGAGAAGAAAAATACTACAAAACAAATCCAAAACATTAAGAAAATGGCAATAAGGACATTCATATTGATAATTACTTTAAACATAAACAAATGAAATGCTCCAACAAAACCACATAGGTTGTCTGAATGCATAAAAACAAACAAGCAAACAAAAGAAATGTATACATGCTCCCTATACTCTCTACAAGAGATCCACTTCAGATCTAGGGATACATACAGAATGAAAGTGGAGAGATGGAAAAATACACTCCATTCAAATGAAAATAAAAGAGAGCTGGAGTAGTAATACTCCTGTCAGACAAAGTAGTCTTTAAAATAAGACTGATACAAAAGAAGAGGAAGGCAGTACATAAAAATCAAGGTATCAATCCAAGAAGAAGATATAACATTTATATATACACCAAACGCAGGAGCACCTCAACATATAAGGCAACTACTAACAGCCATAAAGGGAGAAATTGATACTAGCAGGGGACTTTAATAACTCACTTTAATCTATGGACAGATCATCCAGCAGAAAATCAATAAGGAAACACAGGCTTTAAGTGACACATTAGAACAGATGGACTTAATTGGTATTTACAGAGCAATCAGTCTGAAAACAGCAGAATACACGTTCTTCTCAAGTGCACGTGGAGCCTTCTTCAGGACTGATCACAGGGTGGGTCACAACGTAACTTTGGTAACTTTAAAAAAACTGAGATCATATCAGGCAAATTTTCTGACCACTATGCAATGAGATTAAAAGAGTCTTGCTTGCATGAAATTAAAAGACACTTGCTCCTTGGAAGAAAAGCTGACAAACCTAGACAGCATATTAAAAAGCAGAGACAAGTTACTTTGCCAACAAAGGTCCATCTAGCCAAACCTATGGTTTTTCCAGTAGTCATGTTTGGATGTGAGCATTGGACCACAAATGAGCTGTGGTGTTGGGGAAGACTCTTGTGAGTCCCTTGGACTGCAAGGAGGTCAAACCAGTCAATCCTAAAGGAAATCAACTCTGAATATTCATTGAAAGGGCTGTTGCTGAAGCTCCAATACTTTGGCCACTGGAGGTGAAGAACTGACTCACTGGAAAAGACACTGATGCTGGGAAAGACTGAAGGCAGGAAGAGAAGGGGATTTACCACTACTAACAGAGGATGAGATGGCTGGATGGCATCACCAACTCAATGGACATGACTTTGAACAAGCTCTGGAAGATGGTGAAGGACGAGGAAGCCTGGCGTGCTACAGTCCACAGGGTCGCAAAAAGTCAAACATGCCTGACTGATTGAACAACAGCAGCAATGCTTTGAGATTAGAAATCAACTACAAGAAAACTGTAAAAAAACAAAACCAAGCACATGGAAGCCAAACAATATGCTACTCAACAAACAATAGATTCCTGAATAAATCAAATAGAATATATATATATGTGTGTGTGTGTGTGTGTGTGTGTGTATACATATTAGACAGAGAGAGACAATGCAAACAGAGGCACATTGACTCAAAACTTATGGGAGATGGGAAAAGCAGTACTAAGATGAATGCTTACAGCAATAAAATCTTACCTCAGGAAACAAGAAAAATGATAGTTAAACAGCCTAGTTGAGTTCAGTTCAGTCGCTCAGTCATGTCTGACTTTTTGTGACCCCATGGACTGCAGCACCAACTAACCTTACACCTAAAGCAACTAGAGAAAGAAGAACAAAGAAAATCTAAAGTTAGTGGAAGGAAAGAAATCATAAAGACCAGAGCAGAGATAAACAAAATAGAAATGAAGAATAACAAAATGAAACTAAAAGTTCGTTCTTTGAAAAGATAAACAAAATTGACAAACCTTTAGCCAGACACAACAAGAAAAAAAGGGAGAGAGTTCAAATCAATAAAATTATTAAGGCAAAAGAGGAGTTACAAATGACACTGCAGAAATACAAAGGATCATAAGAGACTACTGACAGCAACTATATGCCAATAAAATAGACAACATGGAAAAAATGAAAAAATTTGTACACAGGTACGATCTTCCAAGAGTGAATTATAAAAAAATAGAAAATGTAATCAGACCAATCATAAGTAACGAAACTGAAATTGTGATTACAAAGTTCCCAAAAAGCAAAAGTCCAAAGATGAATTCTATCAAACATTTAGAGAAGAGTTAACACTTATTTTTCTGGTGCTATTGCAAAATATTACAAAAGAAGGAATACTCCCAAACCCATTCTATAAGGCCACCCTCTCATTGATACCAAAGCTACACAAAGTTACCAGAAAAAACAAAATTACAGGCCAATATCACTGAAGAATGTAGTGGCAAAAATCCTCAACAAAACACTAGCAAACTGAGTCTAACAATATATTGAAAGAATCATACACCATGATTAAGTGGGATTTACCCAGGAATACAAGGATTCTTCAAAATATATAAATCAATCAATGTGATACACCACATGTTACAAACTGAAGAATAAATACCATATGATCTTTAGGGTTTTCTATGTAGAGGATCATGAACCCTATATGCAAAACAGAAAAAGAGACACAGATGTACAGAACAAAATTTTGGACTCTGTGGGAGAAGGCGAGGGTGGGATGTCTTGAGAGAAAAGCATTGAAACATGTATATTATCTAGGGTGAAACAGATCACCAGCCCAGGCTGGATGCATGAGACAAATGCTCGGGCCTGGTGCACTGGGAAGACCCAGAGGAATCGGGTGGAGAGGGAGGTAGGAGGGGGGATCAGGATGGGGAATACATGTAAATCCATGGCTGATTCATGTCAATGCATGACAAAAACCACTACAATATTGTAAAGTAATTAACCTCCAACTAATAAAAATAAATTAAAAAAAAAAAACATATCATCATCTCATATGCTGAAAAAAGCTTTTGACAAAATTCCACACCCATTTATGATTTTTAAAAAGTCTCCAAAAAGTGGGTATAGAAGGCACATATCTCAATATAATAAAAGTCATATATGACAAAGCCATAGCAAAAATCATTCTCAATAGTAAAAAACTGAAAGCATTTCCTCTAAGATCATGATGAAGACAAGGATGTCCACCCTCACAACTTTTGTTTAACATAGTTTTGGAAGTCCTAGCCATGGCTATCACAGAAGAAAAACAAATAAAAATAATCCAAATTGGAAAAAGAAGAAGCAAAATTTTCACTGTTTGCAGATAACATGATACTATATATAGGAAATCTTAAATATGCTACCAGAAAACTATTAGAACTTACAATGAGTTTGGTAAAGTTGTAGAATACAAAATTAATACAGAGAAATCTCTTCCACTTCTATACACTAACAATAAAGATAAGAAAGAAAAATTAAGGGAAGAAGCCTATTTACAATCTTGTCAAAAAGAACAAGGCACCTAGAAATAAATCTAGCGGACTGTACTCAGAAAACTATGATACTTAAGAAAGAAATCAAAGACGGTACAAACAGTTGGAGAGAGATACCATTTTCTTGGATTGGAAGAATCAATATTAGCAAAATGACAGTGCTTCTCAAAGCAATCTACAGATTCAGTGCAATCCGTTTCAAACCATCAAGAGCATTTTCCATAGAACTAGAACAAAAATCTTAAAATTTGTATGGAGACACGAAAGACCCCGAAGAGCCAAAGTAATCTTGAGAAAGAAAAACAGAGCCTGAGGAATCAGGCTCCCTGATTTCAGACTATACTAAAAGCTACAATCATCAAAACAGTATGGTACTGGCACAAAAATAAAATTATAGATCAACAGAACAAGATAGAAACCCTAGAAATAAACCCACTCACTTCTGGCCATTTAATCCATGACAAAGGAGGCAAACTCTAAAATGAAGGAACGATAGTCTCTTCAACAAACAGTGCTGGGAAAACTGGAAAGCTCCATGAAAAAATGAAACTAGAACACTTTTAACATCATACACAAAAATAAACTCAAAGTGAATTAAAAACCTAGATATAAGAACACATACTATAAAATTCTTAGAGGAAAACATAGGCAGAATACACTTTGACATAAATTGCAACAGTATCTTTTTCAAGCAGTCTCCCAAGTAATGGGATAAAAACAAAAATAATTAAATGTGACCCAGTAAAACTCAAAAACTTTTGCACCACAAAGGGAAACATAAACAAAACAAAGAGACAACACATAGAAAGGGAGAAAATATTTGCAAATGATGTGACTGATAAGGTATTTGTCTCCACAATTTACAAACAGCTCATGTGGCTCAATATCCAATAAAGAAACAACCTAATCAAAAAGTGGACAGAAGACCTAAACAGACATTTCTCCAAAGAAGACATACAGATGGCCAAGAGACACATAAAAAGATGCTCAAGATATCTAATTATTGGAGGAATGCAAATCAAAACTACAGAGAGCTAACACATCAGTCAGAATGCCATCATCAAAAATTGGAAACAATAAATGATGGAAAGGGTTTGGAGAAAACAAAACCCTCCTACACTGTTGGTGGTAATGTGAACTGGCACAGCCACTGTGGAGAGCAGTATAGAGGTTCCTTAAAAACTAAGAATAAAGAAAATATATAATCCAGTAATCTCACTCCTGGGTATGTATTCAAAAAAAAAAAAAAACCAAACAACATAATTTTTTAGCATAATGCACCCCAATATTCATTTCATTTACAGTAACCAAGACACGGAAGCAACCTAAACATTTGTGGACAGATGTGTTATACAAAACCTTTTGAGTAAAAGAGACATGGTGTAAATATACAGTGGAATATTGTACAGCTATGAAAATGAATGGATTAGTGCCATATTCAACAATATCAATGGACCTGGAGATTATCATACTAAGTGAAGTAAGTTAGGCAGAGAAAGACAAATATCATATGATATGACTTATATGCATAATCTAAAAAACATGATACAAATGAACTTTTTTACCAAACAGAAACATACTCACAGACTTAGAGAACGAATCAATGGTCAACAAGGAGGGAGGGAGTAGAGAAGGAACGATCAGGAGTTTGCAAATGACGTGCACACACTGCTATAATAAATAGATAACCAACAAGGACCTGCTGTATAGCAGCAGGGAACTCTGTTTCATATTCTATAATAACAAATGGGAAGAGTTTCAAAAATTATATACATGCGTGTGCATCTGGGGGCTTCCCTGGTGGCTCAGATGGTAAAGAATCTGCCTGCAATCCAGGACACTTGGGTTTGATCCCTGGGTTGGGAAGATGCCCCTGGAGAAGGAAATGGCAACCCACTCCAGTATTCTTGCCTGGAGAATTCCATGGACAGAGGAGCCTGGCAGGTTACAGGTCATAGAGGCACAAAAAGTCAGACATGACTTATTGACTAATACTTTCACTTTCATATGCATCTAATCACTTTTCTGTATACTGAAACTAACACAGCACTCTTAATCAACTATATTCCAATCTAAAATAACATTTTTTAATTTAAAAATAAACACAAAACAAAGCAAAAAATAAATTTATATGTCCTTTGTTGAAAGGAGGTCGGAGGTGATTCCACTTAACAATCCCAGTTAATTATGTATACTTTTGTTTCTGGGTTAGGGGCAGAAACACCACTTTCTAAAGATTTCAGGGTAAAATGCAATGTGACTAAATAGCAAGAATTTGCTACCAACACAAGACCATCAGAAATCTTTGTGGCCTATGTTCAGAATTTAAAGTGCCAGCATAATTCTTTGCTTTCCCTTCTTTTTCCATAAAAGGCCAGAGAATATTGTGTTCTCCACCTGCCCTATGATCTCCATTGCCACCACTCAACTCAACCTATCATAGCACCAAAACAGCCATAGATGATATGCTAACAAATAAACCAGTAGATAACAATGAATGCATTAAGAGTGACATTTGAATTTCAAATACTTTTCATGCATTGTGAAGTACTACATTTCTTTTTCAATACTTTTCAACTATTTAAAAATGTAAACATCATTTTGGGTCATAGAGACACATAGGGATAGACAGGGATACATGGAGATACATTTACCTTGAGGCACACAGCTCGCTAATCCCCTTGCTAAACCCATATCATACTTCGATATAAGTAAACCTTTTCCCACTCTCCTATAAACTCTCAGAATTTTTGTTGTTTTTTTTTTTAAATCTGAATTTCTATTTCTTTATTACTCAATGAATAAATGAATGACTTCACCCATCGAGGAAAAAGATAACCATAACGGTGTGAGTGTGAAGAGCTGACTCATTGGAAAAAACCCTGATGCTAGGAAAGATTGAAGGCAGGAGGAGAAGGGGACGACAGAGGATGAGATGGCTGGATGGCATCACTGACTCAATGGACATGAGTTTGAACAAGCTCTGGGAGATGGTGAAGGACAGGGAAGCCTGGGGTGCTGCAGTCCATGGGGTTAAAAAGAGTCGGACATGACTGAGCAACTAAACAACAATGGTGTGAATAATGAACACATCCAGTGGCGGCCTTAAGCTTTGTTTGTAATATCAGATCAGAATGCTGTTATCCCAGACGAGTTTTCAACTATCACTTTGTATAGGACAATTAGTGAATTTATGTTTATTCTCTGTGCTTATATTCAAGGTACATGTTACTAATAAAACAGCATTCTCCCAGTGGGAAATGCTGAAAAGACCATGGCGAAGGACAGAAAAACAGTTGCGTTCAAAGCAAACTTGTCACAGGATTTGAAAGGATGCGCTGCATTGATTTATTTCTTAAGATATTAGAACCTGTCAACTTAATTCTTCCAACCTAGCAAATTGCTCTTCGGCATTATATTTTTCAATCTTTCTACAGAGAAAAGCACAGCAAGTGTGAAAGAGAGAAAAGGAAAGGGAAATTAGGCTTTAAGGGCTACATGCCTTTTAGATTCTTTTATTTTTCTAATATAAAAAGGACAATAATAACGTTTTTCTGAGGCTTTATCTCTGTTGATTAATGCTATTACAGTCTTAGTTTCTGTTTGTTTCAGGTCATTTCTGTTTGATAAGATAGCTTTTTCTTTTTCTAATAATGAATGGAATAAGTGTTGAAGATATTTTCCCTTATTCTTCAATAAATGTTAAAAACACACTGGGACAGAGGAACATCAACCTTTGTAGGAATATCTTATCCTAGGATACACTTACTATATCAGTTTATGAAAATGATCTAGCTTTTTTGAATGCTTTTCATGTACCTAGAATGTTCACAGAAATTCGGCCTTGTTCAAAACATCTGAGAGTGCTTCTTTGCTACATAGATTTGGATAAATAAGAAATACAATAAACATCCATGTTTCATATACCCAGCACAGAAAGTATCCCTGTGTCTTCCAATTTTATACCCTATAGAAGACTGAAAATGTTCTCAAACCTCATTCTAAAATGACTTGTGCCCACATGGTTGCCTGTAAAAGGCAAATATTTTAGTCAAACCTTTTCAAAAAGGCAGGAAGCAAATTATACCTTTCACTCCAAAATGCCTCCATAATGTGCAAATCTCAGTGACACATTTATATTTCTCTCTACATGATGACTTGTCAGAAACGTTAAAGTCCTCATTGCACCTGAAGTATGCCTAAAATAAATATGAGGTCACCAAAAGAGTTTAAATAAGGCCCAAAATACAGATGTCTAGAATGATTTTCAGACCTGACTGAAGCTGCGCCCCTTAAGAAATCAGTGGAAAAGCAGAGTTCACACCACCCTCTGCCCTGCACCTGTTGTAGGCAAAACAGTGACTTCCCACAATACTCAGAGGAAAGTCCTGTCTGGACTGACTAAGAGGAAGAGAGGGATATGAGCTTGACCCTTGAAACAACAGGAATTTGAGTTCATTTATATGTAGGGTTTTTTTTTTTTTTTTTTTTTGGTACTAAATACTACAATAATACAACATCTGTGGTTAGTTGAATCTGCGGGTGCAGGACTGCAGATGTGGAGGACACGTGGATACACAGAGTCAATTGTAAATTATATGCAGATTTCCAACTACCCAGAAGATCTGCACCCCTAACCATGCTTCCCCTCTGACTCCCACCCCTACTGAGTTGTTCAAAGGTCAATTGTATTCCCTTTCACTCTTATTGCATGAGATATTTCAGCTTGCCTTTTACTTCTTGTACCTTTCTTTCCTGAGTTTTTATAATTATGTTTTCGATATTGCTTCAATTGTTTCATTAAATATGTATTTTAAATGCTCCCAAAATGACTGGACACAGTTTTTATCTTCTCCTTGGCAACATGTATTTCTTCTATTTGGTATCTATCAAGTTTACCTTTCACTTTCCTCTTTTACCTTTTTTTCTGACTTTCAAATCCTGTATTGACTTCTCTGTGATTACTCATAGCTGAAGGACTGGTGATTTAGAGAATTATGTCTTGAACAATGTTCCAAGTTAACAAGAACTTCCCTCATGACCAAAGATGTTTAGCCTATGGTTTCCTTAGCTTGAAATCTCCCTGGATGATAGAAGTGAGCATATCGCTACTGTTCAGAATGAGGTTTCTCGTCTTCCCAGGGCCGGGGTGGAGGTTAACATGATTCCTGATTCCTTGCTGAGAACTGTTTCCTGGGCTTCCCAGGTGGCTCAGTGGTAATGAATGCACCTGCTAATGCAGCAGATGCAGAAGATGCAGCCTTGATCCCTGGGTCAGAAAGACCCCCTGGAGGAGGAAATGGCAACCCACCCTGGAATTCTGAACTGGGAAATCCCAGGGACAGAGGAGCCTGGCAGGCTAGAGTCCATGGGGTCTCAAAGAGTTGGACACCACTGAGAGACTAAGTACATGGACAGGATGGAATATTACTAATTATATTTCCTGCTATTTATGTTGTCTTTGTCCACTCATTCATCAATGGACACTTAGATTATTTCCATATCTTGGCTGTTGTGAATACTTCAGTTCAGTCACTCAGTTGTGTCCAACTCTTTGTGACCCCATGGACTGCAGCATGCCAGGCGTCCCTGTCCATCACTAACTCCCAGAGTTTACTCCAACTCATGTCCATTGAGTCAGTGATGCCATCCAACCACCTCAACCTCTGTCATCCCTTTCTCCTGCCTTTAATCTTTCCCAGCATCAGGGTCTTTTCAAATGAGTCAGTTCTTCACATTAGGTGGCCAAAATATTGGCATTTCAGCTTCAGCATCAGTCCTTTCAATGAATATTCAGGACTGGTTTCCTTTAGGATGGACTGCTTGGATCTCCTTGCTGTCCAAGGGACTCTCAGGAGTCTTCTCCAACACCACAGTTCAAAAGCATCAGTTCATCAGTGCTCAGCTTTCTTTATTGTCCAACTCTCACATCCATACATGACTACTGGAAAAACCAAAGCTTTGACTAGATGGACATTTGTTGACAAAGTAATGTCTCTGCTTTTTAATATGCAGTCTGGATTGGTCATAGCTCTTCTTCCAAGGAGCAAGCATCTTTTAATTTCATGGCTGCAGTCACCATCCACGGTGCTTTTGGAGCCCAAAAAAATAAAGTCTCTCACCGTTTCCATTGTTTCCCCATTTATTTGCCATGATGTGATGGGACTGGATGCCATGATCTTGGTTTTCTGAATGTTGATCTCTAAGTCAACTTTTTCATTCTCCTCTTTCACTTTCATCAAGAGGCTCTTTAGTCCTTCTTCGCTTTCTGCCATAAGGGTGGTGTCATCTGCATATCTGAGGTTATTGATATTTCTCCTGGCAATCTTGATTCCAGTTTGTGCTTCCTCCAGCCCAGCGTTTCTCATGATGTACTCTGCATATAAGTTAAATAATCTGGGTGACAATATACAGCCTTGACTTACTCCTTTCCCCATTTGGAACCAGCCTGTTGTTCCATGTCCAGTTCTAACTGTTTCTTCTTGACCTGCGTACAGATTTCACAGGAGGCAGATCTGGTGGTCTGGTGTTCCCATCTCTTTAAGAATTTTCTACAGTTTCTTGTGATCTACACAGTCAAAGGCTTTGGCATAGTTAATAAAGCAGAAGCAGGTTGTTTTCTGGAACTCTTGCTTTTTTGATGATCCAATGGATGTTGGCAATTTGATCTCTGGTTCCGCTGTCTTTTCTAAATCCATCTGGAAGTTCATAGTTCACATACTGTTGAACCCTGGCTTGGAGAATTTAGAGCAATACTTTGCTAGTTTGTGAGATGACTGCAACTGTGCAGTAGTCTAAACATTCTTTGGCATTGCCTCTCTTTGGGATTGGAATGAAAACTGATCTTTTCCAGTCCTGTGGCCACTGTTGAGTTTTCCAAATTTGCTGGCATATTGAGTGAAGCAATTTCACAGAATCATCTTTTAGGGTTTGAAATAGCTCCACTGCAATTCCATCACCTCCACTAGCTTTGTTCATAGTGATGCTTCCTAAGACCCACTTGACTTCACATTCCAGGATGTCTGGCTCTAGAAGAGTGATCACACCATCATGATTATCTGGGTCATGAAGATCTTTTTTGTATAGTTCTGTGTATTTTTGCCACCTCTTCTTATTATCTTCTGCTTCTGTTAGGTCTATACCATTTCTGTCCTTTACTGAGCCCATCTTTGCATGAAACGTTCCCTTGGTATCTCTAATTTTCTTGAAGAGATCTCTAGTCTTTCCCATTCTGTTGTTTTCCTCTATTTCTTTGCATTGATCACTGAGGAAGGCTTTCTTATCGCTCCTTGCTATTCTTTGGAACTTTGCATTAAAATGGGTTTATCTTTCCTTTTCTCCTTTGCCTTTATCTTCTCTTCTTTTTTCAGCTATTTTGTAAGGCTTCATCAGACAACCATTTTGCCTTTTTGCGTTTCTTTTTCTTGGGGATGGTCTTGATCCCTGTCTCCTGTACAATGTCATGAACCTGCGTCCATAGTTCATCAGGCACTCTGTCTATCAGATCTAGTCCCTTGAATCTGTTTGTTGCTTCCACTGTATAAGCATAAGGGATTTGATTTAGGTCATACCTGAATGGTCTAGTGATTTTCCCCACTTTCCTCAATGTTAAGTCTGAATTTGGCAATAAGGAGTTCATGATCTGAGCCACAGTCAGCTCCCGGTCTTGTTTTTGCTGACTGCATAGAGTTTCTCCATCTTTGGCTGCAAAGAATATAATCAGCCTGATTTCAGTGTTGACCCTCTGGTGATGTCTGTGTGGCGTCCTCTCCCGTGTGCTGTGAAGAACACTGCTGTAATACGGCAGTGCCGTCGCCTCATCCCCTCATGATACCTAGTCTGTGTTCTCGGTGTATATGCCCAGAAGCGGAATTGCTGGATCATATAGTAGGTCAATTCTTTTTTTTTTTTGAGGAAATCCAAACTGTTTTCTAGAAGAGCTATACCAATTTACATTCTTACTTTTGTTAGATATGTTCTCACTTTCTAAGATTTTCACATAACATACAATTAACCATTTTAATGTGAACAATTCAGTATCACTTAGTAAGAGTTTTCAACCAATACCCCTATCTAGATCCAAAACATCTTCTTCATATCTTTAAAAAAAAAAAAAAAAACCTGTCCTCATTAAAAAGTCCCTCTCCATTTCCCATGTCCCCTCCAGCCCCTGGCACCATCAATCCACTTTCTGTGTCTCTGGGTTTACATATTTTGGCTATGTATAGATATTTTATGTAAATAAAGCTGTATAATTAAATAGTTTGAAAAACATTTTGCAAATGATTTAATAGAAATGATGTCCATCTGAGTGTCAGAGCCACTGGATTTATCTCTCGATTCTTGCATTGACTAGCGGTATGAATTTATACAAATCACTTCTTTAAAGTTTAATTTCCTTTTAGTTTGAAAACTGTGTTCCTATTAATCAGTAATAATGAGTTGCAGATAATATGTTACCTCTCTATTGGTAAAATATAATATCAAGCAAGTTCTTAAACACAGACATATTTTCTCCATAAAATGTTGTCATTTATTCCTTTATTATGTTAAAAGAATACAGTTTTAAATGGTGATCGTAAAGACTATATCCAACTGTTGGAAGTCATGCCTTATTTTCCCTATTAAGCACTTTTCTCTGGGACTGGGATCATGTCTAATTCATTTTCATATAACTCACTTTGCCTCCTATGGAGTTTGTCCCACTATAGTCTTGGAATATGCCAATTAATTTCCATGTTTGTGCCCTACCAAGTTGAAAATGTTCAATAAACCAGTTACAAAATTTTGTTTGAAATCTTCCAAGTAAAAGAGAGAATTTTAAATACAGTTATAGATAAGCATATGTATGTATGGGCTTCCCTGGTGGCTCAGATGACAAAGAATCTGCCTGCAATGTGAGCGATCTGGGCTTGATTTTGGTTTGGGAAATGGCAACCCACTCCAGTATTCTTGCCTGGAGAATCCCATGGACAGAGGAGCCTGGTGGGCTATAGTCCATGGTCGGGGTGGGTGGTGGGGTGGGGGGGGCAACAAAGAGTCAGACACAACTGAATGACTTTCACTTCACAAAAATATATAGAGTAGTACCCCAACAGTTTAAAATAAAATTAAAAAAATGTTTACATGCCATTAAGAATAGTTCAGCTCTGGTAATTAGCATTGCAGATTTCCAAAACTGTCCTGATTATTGGCACCAAGGCCTTTCTTTGATCCCCACGGTACTTGCTTTCAAGGCTAAATAACAGTAGTCTTGACCGGCAGCAACTTAGGAGAAACTAAAGCCTCTCGCACATCCGTAGCAGCAGGACTTTACCGTGAGTGGCTTGATATAAAGCATGTGTCCTTGGCCTTGTCCTCTATGGGTGAGCTTGCAGTGACTTCCAAAAATTAGAGAATCATGAACACGTATTAAAGTAATTTTCTCAAAAATATTTTACAAGTCAGATTTCAGTCAGAATTTTAGCCTATCCTTCTCTAGTTAGAGCTGTTTTCATTAACAAAACAAAAATAAAAGAAGTGACAGATTGGTTGATGAAAAGACTGCAAGATGAGAATAAAAAAGATGGATATAACTAAACTCAATCTATAGCAAATAAATCTTTCTCGAGAGTTCCCTGGTTACCTAATGGTGAGGATTCCAAGCTTTCACTGCCTTGGCCCAGGTTCAATTCTTATTTGAGGAACTGAGACCCCAAAATGTAGTGGCCTAACAACAGCAGCAACGTTCTGTCTTCAGACCTCAGAAAGAATCTGGTGATCTCTAACACCGCACGATCCTATGGTTGTACATTCTGATAGTGTGTAGCATTCCACAGTCAAGTGCATATTACCACTGTTGGGACTGATGCCTCATTTCCTCTATTAGGCTAAGTTTGTTAAACCTAAGTACCACAACTACATAGAGTCCAAACATTTTGTTTTGGTTACTGGTTCAACCTAGTTAGGGTAAACTATCCTCCATATCTCCTTCCCTGGATGCTCTCAGGTTAGGTGAGAGTTGGAAGGCAGAGTGAGGCAGAACCATTTTTTCCTGAAGGTCAGTGTAGGGCATCAGAGACTATTGAAACTCACTTTATTGGCTCAGATCTGCTGTCTCACTTTGGGGCGTTGGGAAGCAGCTGGGTTAAATGCCTCCAGATTTCACTGAATTGCCTGTCTTCAACCCACAGCGGATTGGGAAGGGTTGGCATGCACGACTGAGGCAAAGTGCTACAGATGGGGCAGGTATCCCCACCATGGAGGCTGAAAGTGGTGAGTGAAAGATGCAGCTTCCATTTTATCTTCTAGAACCCCACTTTATCCTCTCTCCGCTCTGCTTCACTCAGAGCTCTTCCTGACGACCAGCCTGCTATTCTACAGCAACTTCAGGACCTTCACCAGATACAAGGCAAAACTCTTCCACAGTCTTTTCAACTGACATCAAAATTCTATTCTCTCTGATGAATGCATACAATTCATTGCAGTTCTACTGCCTTGATCAAATCAAAACTGATATAAGAACAAATTCTAATACCCAAATAGGTTTTATGTTAAATATATATGACAGTCTTGTACTGATACAATAGCAGCCTTTTGAAAAGTGCCTACTACCTCACTTACAGCTAATCTATGAAAAATATTTTTAAAAATTTAAGAACTAACAATCTTGGGATGATTTGAAGGAATAGCATTGAAACATATATATTACCATATGTGAACTAGATCGTCAGTCCAGGTTCAATGCATGAGACAGGGTGCTCGGGGCTGGTGCACTGGGGTGGGATGGGGAGGGAGACGGGAGGGAGGTTCAGGATGGGGACACATGTAAATCCATGGCTGATTCATGTCGATGTATGGCAAACACCACCACAACATTGTAAAGTAATTAGCATCCAACTAAAATAAATTAATTAATTTAAAAAAGAACTAACAATCTATAACAACCTAGTTTGTACAGTAAGTGAAATTTCAGATGACACAGAAGTTCTGATTGAGAAACGGCATAATGTCTATGTCATTCTTTTTGTCCTTGTGGTTTCCTTGCATGTATCTCCCCTTTCCTGACATCCTAAGGTTTTGCTACAATTTGTCAGATATGAGTCTCTATTCCTTATCATCCTTTCCATTTTTAATGGGTTCCTTCAATTAAAATCTCTTCACTTCAAAGCAGTTTTTTATTTAACCAATTTAATCATCATTTCCATTTTTTAACTCTTTTCTCTATCTGCAAAGTTATTTGGATATTTGATGTCTCAAATTAAACCTTTAAGTATTTTATCTTTCTTTTCATACTTCCCACGACCATTGGCTCTTATTCTGGAAGATTTCTTGAAAACTTCTAACTCTTTCTAAATTCTAAAGAACTTTTCAAGATTTCCTGCCTGTTGCTTTTCATGAAATTCTCTTCATAGGTAGTCAGGATCTTTTCTAATCTCATTCAGGATATTAATCCATATTAATCCGTTTTTCATGGTTCTATTTTGCTCTATTAGATAATCTTATTTCCCTCAGACATTCTATTTTTGTTTGTTTTTAATCTTACACATTGGGATTTCTTCAGAAAATTGTAACCTTAAGCTTTCATGTGTTGTGGATTGAATGTCTGTACCTCCCCAAAGGAAAATTCATCGTTCATAAGTTGAAATCCTAAACTTTTAATATGATAGTATTAGAAAATGGGGCCTTTGCAAAGTAATGAAATCATGAAAATGGACCCCTCATGAATTGATGCTTTTGAACTGTGGTGTTGGAGAAGACTCTTGAGAGTTCCTTGGACTGCAAGGAGATCCAACTAGTCCATCCTAAAGGAGGTCAGTCCTGGGTGCTCATTGGAAGGACTGAAGCTGAAACTCCAATACTTTGGCCACCTGATGTGAAGAACTGACTCATTTGAAAAGACCCTGATGCTTGGAAAGATTGAAGGCAGGAGGAGAAGGGGACAACAGAGGATGAGATGGTTGGATGGCATCACCAACTCATTGGACATGACTTTGAGAAAGTTCCAGGAGTTGGTGATGGACCGGGAGGCCTGGTGTGCTGAAGTCTCTGGGGTCGCAGAGTCAGACACAACTGACTAATGAACTGAACTGAATGGGAAAAGGGCTTTCATGAAAGAGATCAGAAAAGCTTGTCTCTCCTTCTGTTCTCTGCCATGGCGATGACCATCTACAAACCAAGATGTGTGTTCTCACTAGACACTGGATCTACTGGCACCTTGATTTTCGAGATCTCAAACCTCAAAACTGTGAGATATAAATGTTTGCAGTTTAAGTCACCCAGTCTATAATATTCTACAGTAGCTTCCCAAATTAGCTAAGACACTACTTATATTTGAGAACAAAAGAAAAGGAAATCCACCTCGACACTATATGTCTATAAGTAAAGCTTGTTGAAAACTGACATTTTCCCTTAGAGTATTGGTGGGATGCTGGCCACCATTCTGCATGAAGTACCCAAAAACTCTATTAGAAGAAGAAAAAGCTTTAAAATGATAATACCAATACTAGCATGAGTGGCCCTAGTTTCCCTACATATATCATTTTAAAACTTCTTTGCAGAATATATCTTGCTTTATTTCACTGTCTTCATTAAAATGTAGTTTCAGCCCTATAAGCCAACTTGATTGAAGCACTTTCAGCTGTTATGTCTGCATCCCAACCAGGCTCTCAACCAGGTAAGAGAGGAGAGAGAAAAGTCCTCCCACAAATACACATCCCAGAAACTGTACATACCACTTTTATCTTCTATATCTCTTTCATATGACCACAGCTTGCTAAAAGAGAATTGGCAATTTGGTTCTTATTTTAAATATTTTTTTGGTCAGCTAAATGTCAGGGATGCATTGATAAAGAAGAAAGGGAAGAGGCTCTGAGCGGGTAACTTCATTTCTATCACACCCAGGTATTACAGGCCGTCAGGAAGTACAGAAAAAGGAAGCAAAGGTTTTTAGAATATCAGGTCATTTCTCAAGGTCATCTTAAAATTAAAATAATTGATGGCAACCCACTCCAGTACTCTTGCCTGGACAGAGGAGCCTGGTGGGCTACAGTCCGTGGGGTTGCAGAGTCGGACACGACTGAGCAACTAACACACACACACACAACTTTGACTTTTATATGAAGTGGTTGAAATTACTTTTTTTAGTCAACTTTCTTAATGACCTTTAGAAGAATTCATTTAACTATGAATATAGATGCAGAACTAATTCTCCATTGGTGGGTAAGGAGAAAGCTATAGGTTGAATCAGCAACAATATCATCTATTGTTGGAGTAAATTTCAGAGATCTAAATTTTCTTGGAATTTTTTGTGAATTAGCTAAAAAACTGAAAAAATAAAGGAAAACAATATATGACCATGTGCCAATTGCCATTCTTTTCTCTCAGTGCTGAGATGTGGATCTTAAATCCAGTCACTCACTAGTCAGCACTTTGCTGTGGGCCTTCGGCTCTAAAGAAATTTTGTATTCAGTGAACTTGCTGAAATTAAACAATGTCACTGATACATAGAATTAATTATTCTGTTAGCTGATGAGTTACCTCTAATACACAAATGTACTATACGCTTGTGTTATGTGCTTACTTTAGAGATGTTGTGTGTTATTTTTAGTTATAAATGTTTTGCTAAAAGAGTTTATTTTTGTGGTTTTTTTATTCCTCTTGAAATACAGTTGAGGCACAAGTTTGTGTTAACTTCTGCTCCACAGCAAAGCGACTCAGCTATAGATAAATATCCACTCTATTTTACATTCTTCCCTTCTGATATCATAAGAAGGGTTGATGCTTATACTTCTCATAAGAAACTGCGTTTTGCTTTTGTGTTTTAAGAATATACATTCTTATGTATGAACATTACAGCATACTAACACATATATATGGAATTTAGAAAGATGGTAACGATAACCCTATATGCAAAACGGAAAAAGAGACACAGAAATACAGAACAGACTTTTGAACTCTGTGGGAGAATGTGAGGGTGGGATATTTCAAAAGAACAGCATGTATACTATTTATGGTGAAACAGATCACCAGCCCAGGTGGGATGCATGAGACAAGTGCTCGGGCCTGGTGCACTGGGAAGACCCAGAGGAATCGGGTGGAGAGGGAGGTGGGAGGGGGGATCGGGATGGGGAATACGTGTAAATCTATGGCTGATTCATATCAATGTATGACCAAAAAAAAATAAATAAAAAAAATAAAAAAATCAGATACATAAAAAAAAAAGAATATAGCACTTTAAATAGATGTAGTTGATCTGAAAACAAAGCTGATTTTTTGTGTTTTAAGAATATAGCACTTTAAATAGATGTAGTTGATCTGAAAACAAAGCTGATTATTTTCACATTATGACGGTTGTCCAAGCCTTAAGGACAAATTTTGGGTTAATAAAAACTCTTTCCTCTAAGCACTCAAAATACTATTTACAACCACTCTTACTAAACATTATATTATCCTCGTGTGGAGGATTATAGATATAATGGTGACATTTCTTTGAAGGTGAAATATTGAGTCAAGGGGACTCCAAGTGATGTGCCCATTACTGACTGCAAATCAGAGTCAGAATTAAGATAAATCTCATTGACTTCCAGTTTGGTTCTCTGTTTTTTGAGATCACATACTACTAACCCTTTTCTGACAATATCTAATTTTTATTATTGATCTATGATTTTGTTACAATTATTTTGAATAATTTTATCTCTCCAAATGATAAAATAAAGCTCCATAAAACTTTTATTTTATGCGTTATGGGTGAAATTTTTTATTTATGAATACAAATTTAAAGACTAGATTATATTTACAGCAAAACTGATAATAGTTGGCTTTAATTTTATGTAAGAAAAGATGTCCAAGTTACCAGTCTAACATCACAATGAAGTAATAATTGAGATCAGCAGCATTGACCATGGAGACTATAGTTTATTCAGTAATTATGAATAAGCAGGAGGATTTTTAAATTCTATATTACATGAAATGAAGATGGAATCAATTTTAAAAAGACTTGATATCAAGCTTTCTTGGGACACAGTTAGTTATACAATATTTCATAGCTTTAAAAGGTTTAAACAAAGGTACACATAATACTGCTATTGCCTAAGGGCAGTGGATACTTACAAAGCATTCAATCCTACAAATTTTTAGATTGAAATAACAGCAAGTGAAGTGTAAGTACACTTTTTGAGTCATTTATCAGTCCAAGGCTGCACAAAACTATAAAGTCCTTGACATAAAATACTATCAAGGAACTTGTATAGATAGACCTATATGACAGGTAAACAAAATTCATCAGCTTTTATATATAAATCTTGATCCGGCTTCTGAAGGTTCAGATTAATGTACTGTTTATATTGATGTTCCTGAACAAAGGAATAAAAACCAACTTTGCTGCTCTTAAAAAAATAATACAAAGCAAACAAAAAAACAAATGAAATGTTTACCTTTGCTTTTAGAAAACTCATCAAAAATATTGATATTTACCTTGAATTTTTAATGTGATCTCTGGACACTTAAATTTCTATTGTATTTATTTATGTGCCAAGTCTCTCTGCATTGTGATTTCACAAAAATGGGGAACGACAGAGGCTCCTTCTGACATAGGTTTTAATGTTAGTTTATCAATTGCTATTAGCAAGTCACTGAATGATTTTTGTGATCATCAAAATTATATACTAACAGTTTAAAATCTTACTTTATAGCAAGAGTATTTGCTTTCTAGTGAACCAGTTATATTAAATATTTAGGACTTTTCTGGAATGCTTATTTCAGGAAGCATTGTTCTTTTCTCTCAAATTCACCATTACTGTTTATCTTAGACTTGTCCCTGAGAATAGGATCAATGAATTCAGATCTTATTCCTTAACTTTCAGGTCTGCAATATTTATCTAATACAGACTTATGATATTAGCAATCATGATTTTATATATGTGTGTGTGTGTGTGTGTGTGTGTGTGTATGGACTCCTAGGTGGCTCGGATGGTTAAGAATCCTCTTGCAATGCAGGAGACCCAGGTTAGATCCCTGGGTTAGACCCAGGAAGATTCCCTGGAGAAGGAAATGGCTACTCACTCCAGAATTCCATGGACAGAGGAGCCTGGAGCGTTGCAGTTTACGTGGTCACAAAGAGTTGTACATGATTGAAGCAACTTAGTGTGTATATGTGTGTGTGTATATATTCTAAGTTCATTTCCATTGGAAAGTGGAGTTCACCATTGCTATCTTATTAAGCATATATATATATATATAGTTGTTCGGCCACCAAGTCTTGTCTGGCTCTTTGCGACACCATGGAGTTCAGCAGGCCAGGCTCCTGTGTCCTCCATTATCTCCTGGAGTTTGTTCAAATTTATGTCCATTGAGTCACTGATGCATCTAACCATCTCATCACCTGCCACCTCCTTCTCCTTTTGCCGTCAGTCTTTCCCAGCATCATGGTCTTTTGTAATAGGTCAGTTCTTCACATGAGGTGGCCAAAGTATTGGAGCTTCAGCTTCAGCATCAGTCCTTCCAGGGTTGATTTCTTTTAGGATTGATTGGTTTTATCTTCTTTTATCTCCTTACTGTCCAAGGGACTCTCAGGAGTCTTCTCTATCACCACAATTTGAAAACATCAGTTTTTCAGCATTCAATCTTCTTGATAGTCCAACTCTCACATCTTTACATGACTACTGGAAAAACCAAAGCTTTGATGATATGTGCCTTTGTCAACAAAATGATACCTCTGCTTTGTAATACACTGTCTAGGTTTGTTATAGCTTTCCTTCCCTAACGTGTGTGTGTGTGTGTGTGTGTGTGTATAAAAATACTCTAGCACTTGAGTTTCAATAAACTGCATTTTCTTGACAGCTGTCACTTAATACATATTTTCTGACAAAAATAGATATATTGGCCTTTTATTAAATGTGTCATTTATCTTTTTTATCAAAACATAAGGTTTCTCATATATTACAATTGCCAGTTCTTCGCATTTTGCCTTATGACTATTTTCTACCTCCCTCTCTAAAATTGCCAATGTTTATGATATCTTTTCCCAGACACAATATCCATCCATTTCAAACTGTAATGCCTAGTGAATGTAAAGGACCACTAATTGTGCTCCCTTGCTGTGAATTACAGTCCCAGAATCAGCGTCCCCAAAGAGTTGCTGATAAAGCAGTATTTCTCAAAATAGGCCTTTAACTCATCTCCCACTCTCTGATATATTTCCCTTGCTGAAAACACAGTATTATTTTTAATGCAAGTCTGAGCATGATGATTCATTTTAAAATCCCTCACTGACTTTTCATTGTTATTAGGATAAAGGCCCAAATCCATAATTATTATTCACAAGCCCTGACTCAATCTGTCCCCGGAAAACACTTTCCTTTTTCCCCTTGGAAGTCTTTCCTTCATTCTGGTCTACTGACTCCCCTCCCCTCAGAGCCACTCTTCCTCCACGCCCCTTCCTAACTCCCCACCTCAGTGTCACTTTCTCAAAGAGATCTTCCCTTCCCTCTCAGACAAGGCTAGGTACTTCTCTACCAGAGCCCTTCTTTCTAAATCTTTGCACTCCTGATCCAAATCGGGATTGCCTACTAATCCATGTATTTAACTATTGTTTAGAGACTTGTATTTGTCATAAACCATCAATATCCGAGGACACAAACATCATGTGTCTTCTTCATCCTTGAATCGCTCTTGCTAGCATGAAGCCTGATACTTGGTCGGTACTCAGTGGAATAAATGAAGGAAATATATTACACAGCAGAAGGTCAAATAGGATTCAGAGCTTTCTACATTGCAAGGATGTTTAGGCTTAGTATGCAAACTTGCATTCTGGCTCTCTAAGGAAAGGGGTGTAGTACAAGCTCACGTTCCCTTAACTACAATTTCCAAAGCCAAAACCTTGAAATCAAAATTGCTTTGCCATAACTAATTTAGTAGCAAGATCTGGCCAAAATCAATGTGAGGTGATCTAGAACCTTTCATTGTTTTGCCTTTAATGTGAATTTTCGTACATAGTGTATAAGAATTGCCTCAGATGTCACATAAGAAGCGCATTCCCTCCGAAAAATCAAAGTGAAAAGCTTAATTCCAGCTTACCCATATCATTCCCAGAAGTTTTAGGTAAGGTGTTTGGGATCTGCAAATTAAATTATGCAACCTTATTTCACTGAGTCATTTTTTCCAGCCACTCATCTTATTACCTCCAAGAAGTGCTCCAGGAAATAAACTTTTGGAAAAACTGAAAAGTCTGGTAGAGAGTGTGTGGGGAACAAAGAGGAAAGGCAGACAGGGTTGAAACAGATCTAGATTCTTCGAACCACAACTCCCATCAGAGAGGTAGTTGGAATTATTGGCATTTTCAACCTGGGTGGACTGCCATTCTGCCTCAGTGCTATGATTAATGGAGATTCTTTTTTTTACTTATTTTTGTGATTTCTGGCATGTCGTTCATCAATAGCACTATTTTGTGTATTATATTTCATTTGCTTTACTTGAAACATTTTCATTAGTATTTCAATGGGAAATGTGGAATATGAATCACTAGCAGCTAGTTTTCACCATTTATATTCAAAATTGATTGAATACAGTAGTGTGACTTTCTAACCTGACCTAAGCTTTTGACAGTCATTCTTAATTCTAGTATAATATAAATAACATAATAGAAATACCTTATTGAGAATGCTATCTTTTTAAAATAAATTTCTTCTCTGTGCCAAATTTTAATAAATGCTTTATATTCTATATTTTCTTAATTTTTTTCAGCAAAAATATGTAGTAGGTATTGTCTCTATATTTATAGACAAAGAAATTTAGAGACAGAAAAATTGATCAACTTTCCTAAGATCTCATACATGGAGCTTCAATTGGAATACAGCATATTCTGACTTCAAAGTCTTATCTTACCTAAAAACACAATGATTCTTTTCCTTCATGGAAAAGTAAAGTGGAAAAACTAACTTAGATATTAGAAAATGCAGATGAGTCAAATTTTAAGATCTGTTAACAACCAACAGAAGTATTACCTGTAAAAAATTGCTTCATAAAAATCTTTGTCCAATAATATGCACTTAATTACCTGATATTTGATCCCACAGCAGATTAAGAGTTATGACAAGTTATCTAATTTAATTTAAGGTACCAGACCACCCTACTTGTCTCCAAAGAAACCTGTATGTGGGTCAAAAAGCAACAGTTAGAACTAGACGTGGAACAACTGACTGGTTCAAAATCGGGAAAGGAGGCTATATATTTTCACCTTGCCTATTTAATTTATATTCCTAGAACATCATGTGAAATACCAGGCTGAATGAATCACAAGCTGGAATCCAATTGCCTGGAAAATATCAACAACCTCAGATATGCAGATGACACCACTCTAATGGCAGCAAGTAAAGAGGAACTATACAGCCTCTTAATGAGGGTAAAAGAGGAAAGTGAAAACCCTGGCTTAAAACTCAACATTAAAAATACTAAGATGATAGCATTTGGTAGCATCACTTCATGGCTAACAGATGGGGAAAACATGGAAATGGTGACAGATTTTATTTTCTTGCGCTCCAAAATCACTGCAGACAATGGCTGCAGCCATGAAATTAAAAGATGCTTGCTCCTTGGAAGGATAGCTCTGACAAACAGTGTATTAAAAAGAGAGACATCACTTTGCCAGCAAAGGTTACTATAGTCAAAGCTCTGGTTTTTCCTGTAGTCATGTATGGATGTGAGAGTTGGACCGAAAAAAGAGCTGAATGCAGAAGAATTGATGCTTTGTTATTGTGGTGCTGGAGAAGACTCTTGAGAGTCCTTTAGACTGCAATGAGATCAAAGCAATCAATCCTAAAGGAAATCAACCCTGAATATTCATTGGAAGGACTGTTGCTGAAGCTGAAGCTCCAATACTTTGGTAATCTAATGTGACAAGCCAACTCATTGGAAAAGACCCTGATGCTGGGAAAGATTGAAGGTGGGAGGAGAAGGGGACACAGAGGATGAGATGGTTAGATTAGCATCACTGACTTAAGGAACATGAATTTGAGTAAACTCCCAGAGACAATGGAAGACAAAAGAAACAGTATGCTACAGTCCATGAGATTGCAAAGAGTTGGACTCAGAGACTGAACAACAATAATATAAAATTAAATCCCTGTGGGAGTTGTTGTAGGGTAAGATCTCTAGAGTCAAACAGACTGTGTGTAATTGAATCTGCAATTGCTATTACCAACTTGCAAATTAGTCATGTTTCACTGTTGTTTCCTTATCTGCAAAATGGGTGGTGAATTTGTCTAGTCTCTTAAGGCATATGCAAAATAAGTGGAGTTTTCAGGTCCATTTGCTAAAGTAATGGTGGTGATGGTGGTTTAGTCACTAAGTCGTGTCCAACTCTTGCGACCCCATGGACTGTAGCCTGCCAGTCTCCTCTGACCATAGGATTCTCCAGGCAAGAATTCTGGAGTGGGTTGCCATGCCCTCTTCCAGGGCATCTTCCCAACCCAGGGATGGAACCCAGGTCTCCTGCATTGCAGGAGGATTCTTTACCAGCTGAGCTATGCAGCAAGCCCTTGTTAAAGCAATGCCATTAATCTAATGGATCCTTCTGAAGTCAATTCCAATCTAGTAACATATTGGAGACTTATTTATGACAAGTATTTGCTGTAATTATTACTATTGTTGCCCAGTTATTATTACATTACTGTACACTGAATATTTCAGTCAATGGAACATACTTAAAACATTTAAAATACCACTATAAAAGAATAACTATTAGTATGAACAAATTAGGAAATATATATCTAGATGTAAAAAATATTCACTGATTTAAAAATCTTAAGCACCTGATTTGAGAATATTTAAAATGCAATGGCACCCCACTCCAGTACTCTTGTCTGGCAAATCCCATGGACGGAGGAGCCTGGTGGGCTGCAGTCCATGGGTTCGCTAAGAGCTAGACACGACTGAGTGACTTCACTTTCACTTTTCACTTTCATGCGTTGGAGAAGGAAATGGCAACCCACTCCATCGTTCTCGCCTGGAGAATCCCAGCCTGGTGGGCTGCCATCTACGGGTTTGCATAGAGTCGGACACAACTGAAGTGACTTAGCAATGTCTTGATGAAAAGCATTTTTTACACTTGAGTTGGCATCATTTCTAATTATATGTAATACTAAGTTGAAATATTTATATTCAGTTAAATGGAAGTAAAAGCAATATGAACATTGTATTGAACATCATCATACACTTTTAGGATGTGGTTTAAAATAAGTTTATCAAAAGTCTCAATTTATCTAGCATTCTTTCAATAATAATATAATTCATACAAATTTTGATGCATACAGTAGCACTTTGCATTTATATTAAATTTAGTATCCTATTTAGCAAAGGCCTCAATCTTGTTTGCAATCTACCTTATTTAGACATTATGCTACTGATCATCAGAATCATCCTGTTGAAGGATCCCTGGGAATATGAGCTACTACTAGCTGATACTAGATTTAAAGCTATAGTTTAAAAAGGTCCTTTCCTTGAAATGATGTTTCATCATATTTTTCATTGAATTTAAGACTATCATCTGTAGTAAAAATATATATATATTAGGTAAGAACATATTATTGAGAGTTTAATTCTTCACAATTAAGTTCATGAACTTGTTACTATTTCTGACCTCAAATAAAGTTTTCCAAAGTATATTTTCTTAACATAAGACATAAACAAATGCATGTGATGACCTCAGACAAATGACTACCTCTCTGAGCTTCAGTTACCTCATCTTAAATGACAATTTGCTTATTGAACCATTGATCCTTTTGTTTCCTATTTCATTTTCCATTCATTTTTTCCTTTCAATTACAAATATCTGAGTAATTATAAGATACCAGGAATAGTTCCAAGAATCTGGGGTGCCCAACAGAGAAACAAACAAAACCTAAATGATGTTTTCATTCTATTAGGAATACTAATAAAGTCTGATTAATAATAATTTTATACAGGATAATGTGTATATAGGAAGTAATGTATATTTGCTCCCTTCACCAATAATTCTAAGTTTCTTGTTAGTCTCCTTCATACAGACTTTCTATTTTTTAATTAGATTTGATTCTCTGTATACTGGAGCACAGGATCTATGGCTTTTAGCTCAGCATTTCTGGTTGGCATTTGAGTAAATAGATGAATAAATGATCCTGAGCAGATATTCAATTCCAAGGTTGAAAATAAAATTCTGTCCAAACAAGACATATGCTTTTTATATAATTTTTGACAGAGTCTAAAAAAAAGTAGGTATGAACTCCAAAGTCTGATTTATGCTACGTTTTTAAAACTCATTCTTTATTTTGTCAATAGATGATTCTTTACATTAACACATCAATGGGCTTTTCTGGTGGTTCAGTGGTAAAGAATCCATCTGCCAATGGAGGAGACGTGGATTCCATCCCTGGGTCAGGAAGATCCCCTAGAGAAGGAAATAGCAATGCAGTCCAAGATTCTTGCCTAGGAAATCCAACAGACAGAGGAGCCTGGTGGGCACAGTCCATGGGTTCACAAAGAGTCAGACATGGCTGAGCACAAGCATGAACGGGACAAGGATAGTCTGATGACAACATATTAGGAATTTTGCCATGCTGCATCTTTGATGTTCTTATTGCTACTTCCTCTTTCAAAAAGAGGAGCATGTACTATGTCAATAAGCAAAATTCAGTTATTAAAATGACTGTTAATAGTTATGGAATATGCAATAAACCTGAAAGAGTTTTGTGGGAACAACTCAGTGCTTGCAATAACGTAATTTAAATTAATAACCAATTTAACTTCAATAGCAAGCTATTGACTTGTGAGCTCTTTGTTTTTAATGTAGGCATGTATTTGCTATGAGAAGCTGATGATCTGAGCCATAGTCAGCTCCAGGTCTTGTTTCAGCTGACTGTATACAGCTTCTCCATTTTCAGCTACAAAGAATATAATCAATTTGATTTCAGCATTGACCATTTGGTGATGTCCATGTGTAAAGTCGTCTCTCGTGTTGTTGAAAAAAGTGTTTGCTATGACCAGTGTGTTCTCTTGGCAGAATTCCGTTAGCCATCGCCTTGTTTCATTTTGTTCTCCAAGGCCAACTTGCTCGTTACTCCAGGTATCTCTTAAATTCCTATTTTTGCATTCTAATCCCCAATGATGAAGAGAGCATCTTTTGTGTGTGTGTGTGTGTGTGTGTTAGTTCTAGGTCTTCTAGGTCTTCACAGAACTGATCAACTTCAGCTTCTTCAATATGAGTGGTAGGG
The DNA here is from genome assembly GCF_910594005.1 of Cervus elaphus. NCBI lineage: Eukaryota > Metazoa > Chordata > Mammalia > Artiodactyla > Cervidae > Cervus > Cervus elaphus. The sequence continues at coordinate 80,340,454 of NC_057835.1, forward strand.
GCATAGACTTGAATTACTGTGGTTACATTATTACATGTTGAGTGGCATGCCTCGAAGTGAACTGAGATCATTCTGTCATTTTAAAGATTGCACCCAAGTGCTGCATTTTGGACTATTTGGTAATTATTAGGACTACTCCATTTCTTCTATAGAATTCTTGTCCACGGTAATAGATATAATGGTCATCTGAATTAAATTCACCCATTCCCTTCCATTTTAGTTCACTGAGTCCTAAGATGCTGATATTTATTTTTGCCATCTCCTGCTGTTTGAGTAAATTAGCCTGATGCAAATTATGTTGTAGAGATATTAATAAAATCTTTAACTTACTTGGATTATATCAAAGGGCCATAAACTATTTATGAATCACTTGACCCAGTTGTTTGTTTCCTGACATCTCTTGGGTTTGATATCTTCTATTTGCCTCTCATATCCACTGTGCATTTGAGTCTCTGAAGAATTTATAAATGACATTAAGGGACACCCATGTGCTCAGGATTCTGGTTGGATTTGGTTATAGGAAAACTTTTTCAAAGATTGATGGGCAAATACATTAGATATTTATTTCCTTGCTCCTTTATTTGGGGTTTGCCTATGTCCCTCAACCAAATGAAACCTCTTTCCAAGGCAGCTCTCTCCAGAAGAAATTTCCTTTCTAGCTTCCAGAAATGCTTTCTTCCTATGCTCATGAAGGTCTTCCCTGGTGGCTCAGAGATAAAGAATCTACCTGCAGTGCAGGAGCCCCGGGTTCACTCCTGGGTCAGGAGGATCCCCTGGAGAAGGGATAGGCTACCCACTCCCGTATTCTTGCCTGGGAAATCCCATGGACCGAGAAGCCTGGTGGGCTACAGTCCATGGGGTCGCAGAGAGTCGGACATGACTGAGCGACTAAGCAGCAGCGGCAGGCTCATTAAAGAGGAGAAGCGCCGGTGACAACCACTCTCACTAGCCTGGGAGCTCCAACTGTCTCATGCAGGCCCCTTGTAGCCTGCCTTCTTTATATTTGGTCCCTTCATAAAATCTTCCTTCTATTATCCTCATTTTAACTTGCAGTCTGCTTCCAACTGGGACTCTGACTGATAAACACACTAAGTACAAGTCTTTGAAACTTAGTATTTTAATTATCCATAAAGATAGCTCTAAGAATAAAGACATCAAGAAGATAAACATCCAGCCTTCCTTTTAGGAGAGCCTTATAAAGTTGTTTGGCAGTAATGAAATGGTAAAATGCATTCCAAACCTCTCCATGACTATACAGCTTCTAATCCCTAAATGCAAATATGTCTAATTAAATATTTATATTTATAGCTACAATGTACTTATATTATCTGTGACTGTATTTGCTGATTTAACAAGATATACTCTGCACTGCCAGTATATTAAAAACAAAATCAAATTAATGAAAATAATTGCATTTTTTGGTTGAATAGCATATAGAAATACCTGTAGAAATATAATTTCTATAAGTGATGTTACGGTACTTTGAGCAATAATGAAAATCTATTAGACAAATATAAATTCAGACATGTTTAATATTGCTTCTAAATTAAAGTAAAAAGAAAGAAACATGACTTCTTTCTGCATTGGGGTTTTCAAGGTCACATATGTTTATCTCAGTTTAATTAGAATTTGAAATCCAATTTCAGGGTACATTTGGCAGGTTTAAAATCATATTTGAAGAAATGATAAAATAAACATTTGAGCAATATGTTGAGATAATCATCTCAAAACTGTATAAAATAAGATACAAGACTAAAATTGTTGACAATTGTGTAAGTAATACTATTTTATTTTAAAAGAGCTAAGAACAAGTCAACCTAGTTCTACAGTCAAATAAAAGTAGCAGAGAGAGGGAGGAAATCAAGAATAGCATACTGTGGGGATAATAGTCGAACCTCTTAATCATGAATTAGTTACTATAAAATTTGCGAAAATTACATGTTCAGAGGAGTTCAGAAAACTAATCACCACTTCATATGTTCCAATTTTCCTTTTTGCTGTTTGTATTTTATTCCACATTGTAGATTTCTGAAAAGGGCAACCCACACTTAAATTTACTGATAATAAATAAGGATTGTTGAAAAAGTATCAAGATATTCAAGTCTCATTTCACTTCCTGAGTTACGATTAATCTTCTTTCTCCAGCATCCTTCACAATGAATTCCTGCTTCCCTTTAGACAGGCTGCATGGTAGACCTGTAATTACAGCTATTCCAAAAGCACGTGTGACTCTCTTCTTTGTGAAAGATTCTTTGTGGGAAGCATCTAACTCAGTTATCTTTGCTTGGCCAAATACTGAACACATCTTTCCACAGAGAAGGTACTCCAGAAACTATTAAATTGAAACATTATGTTGCTGAAACAGAAATATAATCATGGAATACAGATATTAAAGCTATCTATCACGTTTGAGATATTTCCTATATAATATCAACTCCTAAATTAATATTCCCTCACTTTCCTGAAATAGAACTCACCTACTCATATATGAAAGAGAATAGTGGGTTTAAATAAGATGACAATGATGATAATCTCCACTCAACTGGTATATAATTCTGAAAATGCGGATAAATCACAGACATTGATTTGCTGAGATGATGTTTCTTCCTTATAAAATTAAGGAATCCAAAATTAGGAGGGAACTGAATATTTGCAAAATACTTGCTTGATGATACAAAGCTAATCTATTTTAATGCATGCAAATCAATTCATAGCATTTTAATTCAAATATACACACTTGGAGGTAATATTTTATAGTTTTGTGGTAATTTTATGGACTATATATTTACATGTTTAGCATATATTATATGATATTCACTTTTCGCTGAAGTTAAAATCTTGATTAAAAAATTATAAATACATGAATTTGATTAAATTGCATGAAAGAGGTATGTGCATTCAGATGTTGTATATATACATCATAATTAAAAATAAATTGCACATGGCTTGTTTTAATGTAATTCATTTATAATGGATAATCTAGAAGCACTTCCAATACTGATTCTTGATATAAGGTTATTGCCTTTACCAATAGAATTTATACATATTAAAAACACTGTGGAGCTGATTTTGAATATCCTTCATAAAGATGCAGTTTTTAACATGACTACTAAATACCAAGAATTTTTAAAAAACTTATAGAGTATTTTTAAAATCTAGCTTTATTTTATTCATCACTATTTCAAATACAAGTACACATTCCTTTCTATATTGCCACTTAGTAATATCCCATGTTAAAAAGGAAGAAAAGCAACTACATATTCTATATATTACTTATTAGATATTCTTCTCTTATTGTTTTCTTTCTAGGAGAGATGAGGGTAATGACTGTATTTCTGAATTTATAGTCTAATCATCAGCTATCACTCTGACAGTCCTTACCGCTGGAAGGCAGGTTTCTTTGAAGAATCTCTGAGGAAAGCAGTAACAGGATGGTTTTCGGAGGTAGTCAGCAGTTTGGATTTGTAGTTTACCAAGTTTACTCTATGTTTAGAGATACAGATAACAGGGTTTTTACCCTCTTCACACCTCTTTACAGCATATTAGAAAAAGAAAAATCTCAGAATATTATGAAAAAGCTGTAAAACAACTACTTCCTCAATATTCTTGAGGAAAACTAGTCTTTAAATTCCTAGGACTATTAGTGATATATTTTTCTTAGTTCATGTAACAAAAATACCGCCGCCTGGGAGGCTTCATACACAACTGAAAATCATCTCTCACGGTCCCTGACGCCAAGCTCGAGCGCAAAGCCGCGGCAGGCGGGATGCGGTGAGCGCCCACTTCCGGTTCTCTGTGGCTCCCTCCGTGGAAGGTGCGAGAGCGTTCTCTGAAGGCTCTTTTATAAGGGCATCGCTTTTACTCAGAAAGTTTCCACCCTCGTAACCTAATCGCTTCCCAAAGGTTCCACCTCCAAATACTGTCACACTGGAAATTAGGACTTAACACATTAGTTGTGAGAAAACACAACCATTCCGTCTATCGCAATATTTTAATTTTTTTCTTTTTTAAAAAAGCATTTTTGGAGGAAAAGCTTCTTTAATTAAGCATTAAAAATTATTTTTTTAGAAAACAGAATGGACTCAAAAAACCCTCGTTTACTTCTATAGTGAACATGGAATTCCTGCTGAAGAACCCCTGGCCTTTTCTCCGTGTGTGTATGTGAGAGAACAACTTTATTTTTATTTATTTTTTAATCGAAATATAGTTGATTTATAATACTGTATTATTTTTGAGTATACATTAGTTTTAAATGGGATAAAATCTAGTTCACGTAACAGGACTGCACTGACCTCAGAGACCTGTCCAGACGGAGTGAATAAAATCTCAGCGTCGAATAAGAGGATGGGATATTGAGTTAGCAGGTGAACTGCGGTGAAAGAGTTAATTGTTTGGGTGCTGGCACGGTTGATCCTGGATTTCTCCAGAGTCTGTAGAATACAGGAAGGAACAAGGAACAGAACGAAGTTCACTTGTTAGAAAAATAATCGTTTTATGGTTCTGGGCAATTTAAACTCCTCCATAACAGAATTTTTTTTTTTTTAATGTAGGTATCATAAAATACTTTCAGATGTTCACTGGCATCTTCAGAACCCTTTTAAAACCATTTTAGTTTCACTAGATAGGAAGTAGATAAATCAGTACATAGAGTGCAGGGGTCAAAACACATTTCTTGAACCATAAAAATGGGATTTTAACCAAAAGTATAAAACATCAAAGACCATTATTCTACATTCACAGTGTGATTCCACAGATATATAGCTATATTATATGATATCTTCAGAGAACCGGGGAGATGATGTTTTATCCTCATGTACCTAAATGAGAGTCATGCTTAACTTATATAAGCTTTCTTTTAAATATGGACAAAAATTACCAGATTATGAAATATTATTTAATCACTGTGCCATGCTCTATAGAACTGCAGATGCATAATGTAGATATTGGGGTTTTGGGGGGGGTTTTGTTTGTTTGTTTGTGTTTGTTTTTGTTTTCTTTTTGCTGTTAATATGTATCATTCTTCACATGAATTCCTCTGAGATACTATCAAGTGGTTGTTTCAAAGGCATCATCAATTTTTAAAAATATTACCTATAGAAATAATCACACAATTAAAACAGCCTAAAACTCATTTGAGTACAGAAAGTTTCAGACTTAATTTTCCTTAACACATTTCCAAAATTTTAATTTAATTAAACCATTGCTCTGCATGACTTTCTTTTACTAAAATAATAGGTGGCTTTAGTTGATTCATCCCAAGTCATAGCTCATAAAATTATCTATTGCATAGATTTTCAGGAAATAAATGTAAATATATGCAAATAATTTAGGACATAGGAAGATTGCTCCCTATCATGGGGCTAATAGGGGTCCTTGGGCAGGGGTCCCCAACCTCTAGGATCTAATGCATAATGGTCTGAGGTGGAGTTGATGTAATAATAATAAAAACAAAGTGCACAATAAGTGTAATGCCTTTGAACCATCTCAAAACCACCACCACCACCTGCTGCCCGTTTGTGGGAAAATTGTTTCCAGAAAACTGGCCCCTGGTGCCAAAAAGACTGGGGACCACAGCACTAGGGGATTTGAACCTGTAATAGAGCAAGAAAGAAAGTGAAGTTGCTCAGTTGTGTCTGACTCTTTGTGACCCCGTGGACTGTAGCCCACCAGGCTCCTCTGTCCATGGGATTCTCCAGGCAAGAACACGGGAGTAGGTTGCCATTCCCTTCTTCATGGGGATCTTCCTGATTCAGAGATGGAACCTGAGTCTCCCACACTGCAGGCAGATTCTTGACCCTCTGAGTCGCCAGGGAAGCATAGAGCAAAGCCCAGGAAAATAAACATTTTTGATACTTTGAGATGACATCTAGTTAAGTTCACTGTGCACCTAAAATGAATAATGGTGGTTTAGTCGCCAAGTCGTGTCCGACTCTTGCGACCCCATAGACTGTAGCCCACCAGGCCGCCCTGTCCATGGGACTCTCCAGGCAAGAATACTGGAGCGGGTTGCCATTTCCTTCTCCAGGGGATCTTCCCATCCTAGGAGTCGAGCCGGGTCTCCTGCGCTGCAGGCAGACTCCTTCCTGACCGAGCAGGAGGGGAGCATAACTGCTTGTATTCCAACCCCGTCAGCAGCTTGCGGGCACAGGCACACAGCCCGAGGGGGCCGCCCTGGCCGCTCAGGGCTAATCAGCCGTTTTCCCTCTTCAGGCTCCACATTTCAGGCGTCTGTAGTGGGAACCAATCCTTTTCAGATACTTTAGGTTAAAAACACCCTTTACCTTAAAGCTATCCAATGATTACTTATTTAAAAAAAAAAAAAAAAAGCTATATATAGCCCTTAAAATAAGCTACTGACAATTGTTTTCGTTGGGACTTCACCTCTCTCTAACGTCCCTTCCCACGAGTCTCCAGGCTGTTTTTCAGTCTTGCTCTTTGTCTCTTCCAATGTGCTCTGCTTAATGTGACACTGGGCGCTCCAGGAAGATCGCGAAGTACTAAATGCTTGCTTAAAAGCCACAAGATCTTTTGAGAAAGGCTCCAAAGAGCTCTGTTGCCAGCTTCCTGATGGAAAATGCAGCATCTGTATCATCTCCGTTAAACAAGCCCCTCGGGACATTCACAGATGCTAACACAGCACCCCGCCCACCGTCTCAGCTCCTCGGCACTCCTGGGCCTGACCTCTGCTGTTGCTGAGGTGCCAGCCTCTCCAGGGACGTCTTAGGGACCAGACTCATCCCAGACTAGCCTGGCTGCTTCCCTTCCCCCTGAGCTGTGCTTGAGTCCGGAAACAGGTGTTCTGAGAACTTGGGCGGGCTTCCCAGGTGAGGCAGTGGTAAAGAACCCACCTGCCAATACAGGAGATGCGAGAGACGTGGGCTCGATCCCTGAGTTGGGAAGATCCCCTGGAGTAGGAAATGACATGCTGCTCCAGGATTCTTGCCTGGGAAAGTCTATGGGCGGAGGAGCCTGGCAGGCTACCATCCTTGGGGTTGCAAAGCGTCAGACAGGACTGAGCACGCAGCGTAAGGAGCTGGGTGGCGCCCCCTGGAGAGGAGCGCGGTGGATGACTCATAAAGCGGCTTTCCTTAAAGGAAACGAGACTGGCGGACAAATGATCCCCTTTTCTCTTCTTTAGTCAACTGTTTGGAGACGCAGTGGTTTCTCTGGCCTCTCTGAAGACTCCCTGTGAAACCAAGCACTAGTCAGCATACTTCTGAAGCTGTGATCAGTCCAGTAATGCCTTAAGTTAAATATTTGCTCTTTTCTTCCTGCTTCATTCTAAAGTCATCTTCTCTCTTGTTTCCCTGCTATCTTGCTCCCTACTGAAGTGTTAGCACTTAAATTTTGACATGGGTTGAAAATACACCCGACCAAACAGTTATTTTTAAAAACATCTGCAACTTATTTATAGAGTATATAATACACACTACTTTTTTGAATGAAAGGTATAAAATAACATAAAAATTGAAATTAAAAAAGATTAAATGAAGATAAAAACCATTATAATTTTCAAAAAACATGTATTAATGGTATAACTTTTATCTTACTAAATACATTAATTTTAAATATATTAGTATTATCAGTAATACATTGATGGAATCATTGTAACTGACTATATGTCATAGTTAAACAGTAAACAGATTAGTTTTAATTGTCTTGAATCTGGAACTTAAGGAATTATATTTGTATCTAAGTTAAACATATATTTGGAAGGATGGATGCTGAAGCTCCAGTATTTTGGTCATCCGATGTGAAGAGCCAACTCATTGGAAAAGTCGCTGATGCTGGGAAAGATTGAGGGCAGAAGGAGAAGACGGTGTCAGAGGACGCCGCGGCTGGACAGCATCACCGATGCAGTGAATACGAACTTGGGCAAACTTCAGGAGACCGCTAGGGACAGGAAGTCCTGACGTGCTGCCGTCCATGGGGTCGCAAAGAGTCAGACACAACTGGGCAACTAAACAGCAACATAAATATGTATTTTTAAATGGCTTTAAAGTTGTAGCAAAAGATAAAATTAAATATAAATTAAATTAAATTAAATATAAATTAAATATAAATTATCTTTTGTATATAGGTTTAGTTGCTTTAGGAGAAATATTTGTTTATAAGCAACACATACAGTTTTTCTCTCACAAGTAACTACCTAATGATGCTGTCAATGTGATATTGAGAATCCAGTCTCTTTTGGACCTTAGAGAAACAAATTGGAAAAGTAGCGTTGACATATAGACATTATTACGTCTAAAACAGGTAACTAGTGTGAAACTGCCGTATAGCCCAGGGAGTTCAGCTCAGAGCTCTGTGATGACCTAGAGGAGGGGGATAAGGGATGGGAGGCAGGTTCAAGAGGGAGGGAACATATGTACACATATATCTGATTCACTTTTTGAACAGCAGAAACTAACACAGCATTGTAAAGCAATTATATTCCAATAAAAATAAATAAAATCATTTGTAAGTGCATACTTAACTTAGATACAAATGTGATTTCTTAAGTTCCAGATTCCAAACAATTACGCCAAGATTTTTATTGTTAATCCTTTTGCCCAAGTTATCCTCAAGGCTTGGATTCCATATGCCATGGTCTAATATATGCAAGGTAACTTACAACATCTCTTATGCATTTGAGTTAATTGAAAGGAATTAAGAGGGGAAGGTTTGACATGATTCTTCTCATAAGCATGAGTCAGGAATCACCACACAACTCTCTCTCATATCCCCATACCAAAACTTAGTCATAATACCTTACCAACCTGCAAAGGAGATTTGAAAAGGCTGTATTCCCATAGATATGCTATTAACTAATCCTTGAAAGGGCATCAGGTATACACAATGGGGGAAGGACAGCCTCTTCAACAAATCATGTTGGGAAAAGTTGATATCCACATGCCAAAAAATAAGGTGGAAGAGAAGGAGAAGAAAAAGAAGAAAGAATGAAAGAAGGAAAGGAAGAATTGTGGATCTTTAATATATGCCATACATAAAAATCAACTCAGAAGTGATTAAAAACTAAAAGTAAGGACTGAAACTGTAAAACTCTTAAAAGAAAATATAAAAATAAAGCTACTTGATATTAGTCTTAAAAAATATTTGGATATAACACCAAAAGTAAAGACAGCAAAACCAAAAATAAACAAATTGGACTGCATAGAATAAAAAGCTTCTGCAAAACAAAAGAAATAATCAAAAGACAAACTATTTATGAAATAGAAAAAATATTTGCAAACAATGAATCTGACAAAGAGTCAATGCCTAAAATATATAAGGAAATCTTATCACTCAATAACACAATAATAAATAACTGGGGTAAAAATGAGCAACAGACTTGAATAAACATCTTTTCCTAAGAATGGCCAAGCAAGTGGCCAATAAGTATATGAAAAGCTGCTCACCTTCAATAATCATCAGGGAAATATGAATCAAAATCACAATTAGATATCACTTGTTTGGAAAGACTTATTAAAATACAAGCAATAGCAAGCCTTGGAGAGGATATGGAGAAAAGGGAACCCTCCTGCACTGTTGGGTGGAGATGTAAATTGGCGCAGCCAATATGGAAAACAGTATGGACGTTCTTTAAAAATTAAAACTAGTGCTACCATATATTTAGCAATTCCATGTCTTGGGATTTATCAAAAGAATTCAAAATCACTAACTCAGAAAATATATATGCACCTCTGTGTTCATTGCAGCATTTCCTGCAATAGCCAAGATACGGAAACAGCCTAAGTGTTCATCAATAGATGAATGGATTGAAGAAGATGCAGTAATTTTACATGAAATAGAATACTATTCATCAACTCTGGAAAACAGTAAGCAGGTTTTTCAAAAAGTTAATTGCAGGACTACCATATGATCTAGCAATTCCATTTCTGGGTATTTATCCAAAGCACTTCGCTGACAAAGGTCCATATAGTCGAAGCTATGATTTTTCCAAGAGTCATGTGCAGATGTGAGAATTGGACCATAAAGAAGTCTGAGCACCAAAGAATCGATGCTTTTGAATTGCTGTGGTGCTGGAGAAGACTTTTGAGAGTCCCTTGGACTACAAAGAGATCAAACCAGTCAATCCTAAAGGAAACCAACCCTTTGGTTGATTGGAAGGATTGTTGCTGAAGCTAAAGATCCTGCCTGGAAAAATTGAGGGCAGGAAGAGAAGGGAGCAGCAGAGGATAAGATGGTTAGGTAACATCACCGACTGAATGGACATTAATCTGAGTGAACTCTGGGAGATATCGGAGGACAGAGGAGCCTTTTGTGCTACAGCAAGTGAGGTCGCATAGTCAGACATGACTTAGTGACTGAGCACCAGCTACAATTGAAATCAAGATCCTGAAGATATACCCCCCTGCACTTCTAGGCTCATTGCAGCATTACGCACAATAGTGAAGACTTAGAAACAACTCACTGTCTGTCAGGGGATGATAAAGAAAATGTGCGATGCACGTACGATGGAATATTACTCAGCTTTTAAAAGAGGGAGATGCTGCCACTTTTGACAAGATGGATGGTCCTGGAGGACATTATGCTCATTGAAACAAGCCAGATACAGACTGACAAATACTATACAATCTCACTTACATGTGGAACCTAAAACAGTCATAGTCATAGAAGCAGAAGGTAGAAGGGTGATTACCAGGGTCTAAGAGCTAGAGAAATGAAGACATGTTAGTCAAAGGCTACAGATTTGAGTTACATAAGTGCAGGAGATCTAATGCATATAGCATGGTGACTGTAGGTAACAGTACTGTGACTTGTACTTGAAATGTGAAGGAAAGTAGATCCTATGTGTTCTTGACATACACACACACCCACACACACACACACACACACACACACACACACACAACTCATACAAAGGTAACTACATGAGGTGATGACTATCCTAATTATGTTGTGGTAATTATTTAAGAATCTATACATATAATAATCAATTTGTATACTTTAAATATGTGTGATAAGAAAAAAAGGAAAGAAAATGCAGTCTTTAGCTGAGAGAAGAAGTGCCCAGCTGAAATGTATTAATCCTTTTAATAGTGGAAGAAAGTAGAATTATCATCACAAAGGGAGTAGGTACCTTCACCAGAGTCTCCACCAACCGCCCTTATAAGCACATAGACTTCCCCAAGGGAGACCCTCCCTTCCTACTCAGTAACTGTGTCCACATCCAGGACCTCTGGGTCTTCTACTTTGGGTGTGGCTACCTGTGATCTGATTGCTTATTAACAAAAAAAAAGGAAATAAGATAAGCACCATGATTATTTCCAACAACTGATACACAGAATACATAACACCCAAGTCAATGGTCTCAAGCAATTACAGAACCCACCCCGGAGGGATGGTGAACACAGCCTGCATTGATGACGGAGGAAGCTTCTCGGTGAACACGTCCGCCGTAGCTTGATTCTGCTCTTTGCAAGAAATGTCTTTGCTCACTGCTTTCCCAATTCTTTGCTTTTGCTCTCTGAACATTAATTTTATAAAACAGACCGTAAGAAAGAGAAATGAAAACAAACAAAAAAGACTCCACAATAAGAGTGTCATTGGAAAGCAGTGTGAGATATTCCTGTTTCAATTTCAATTTTATTTTAGTTTAAATTGGTGGATAATTGCGTCACAATATTGCGATGGTTTCTGCCATGCATCCGTGAGTCAGTCAGCCGCAGGCACACACTCGCCCCCTCCCTGTTCCGCCTCCCTCCCCATCTCATCCCTCTAGGTTGTCATGGAGCCCGGCTTTGGTTCTTAAGAGAGCAGTTTTGAGACATATACCTTGCCATATGTAAAAGAGATAGCTAGTGGGAACTTGCTGTGTGAGTTAATCTGAATGAGGAAGGGGGTGGGGGGAAAGATCTTTAGAGAAAGCCTATGTCTCCCAAATGTGAAAAACACTGTAAAACAGAATGGGAGTAAAATAGCCATAAAAGCTAGTTTCTGATAGAGCAGCTCTTCCAAATTTGTCTCTGTATTTCAATTTTAAGTTTCTTCTCATCCTGATTTACTCATTATCAACCCTAATCATAGGTTATAAAGTAATCAATATATAAAAATTAATAACTTCTCTATACATTATAAACAGAATTTAGCTAAAATTGCATTAAAATCCTATAAAAATTGCAGAAATATGTAAAAGCCACATAGTGAAAACTATAAAACCTTACTAAAATACATATAAAGCCATAAGTAACTTGGCAGATATTTTTAGCATGGGGAAGCAGCCATGCAGCAATGGAGATACCTAGTTTCTCCAAATTAATCCACGTTCAAATAGTCAAAATCACAAAAAGATCTTCTATGACTGTGTCCAATTATATTTTAAAAAGCTCCTGGAAGTTAAAACCCTGGTAACATCTAGATGCAAGAATATTTGAAAAGACTTTTGGAAAAATGTGGAAATAAATATCTTTTTAGCTAAAACTAGCCACAAAATGTACAAAAGAGACTGAAGAGGTAGAAGAGCAGATCTGAGTTGCAGAAGACTGGGCTAACAAGAATGGGTGGCTAATCAAATTTCTTTCCTGACACATGGAAATAACTAGTCATCTGTGATTTAGCAGAAAATGCATAAACACCAGATGTTTCTCTTCTGCTGTATACTATGAAAATAGTGAAATTATTGAAATACTTTATTGAAATACTTGAAATTGGAATAGACTTAAAGAACATCATATGGTGATTCCATCCTTATATTAAAGAAAATTCCTACCATAGTGGTAACATTTTTGAATTAATATGAGCAGATTAATTCACTGTTTTACACCATTAAGTTTTGAAAAGACTATTAACAGTTAATTCTCACTTATCTATTCTTATTATATGTTTAATATATCTTATACTCAAGGTACTTCAATTATATAGCACAAGGAGCCCTGAGAATAAAATATATAGGTTATAAATATTTCTGACAGAAAATTTAACCACTTCAAATAAAAAAAAAGAAAAAAGCTTTTATAGTTTACAGTGTCATATTTTTAAGATCAATAGACCCTAACATAAACAAACCAATAAGATGACATTAGGATAATATAAGATACAATTTTCAAAAAAATTATGCCACATCTTAGGAATCTGGCTTATGTGTGATAATATATCACCATCTTTATCATTAATACTTTGAGGCATCTCTCTTGTCAAATATCCAAGAAGATCCCTTTGCTGAATGATAATTATTATAGTTTATTCTGTATTGTTTATTTACTTGAATATTTTATTATTTATTGTCATTAGAATAATAAGTCATATATGCATAATGGAACCCATCATGTGAATTATCACAAAACATTATCAATAACGCTCTCTTTAGTTTTGCCTGTTTTTCCAGTTTTACTGTAATGGTGTGTGGACTCTGTGTTGTTTTCATTCTTATATCTTTGCAGACTTCATTATTTTTCCATGATTCAGACATGCTATTGTGCTAGCTCACTTACTTTTTTCCCAAATACTTAACTATTTTATTTATTAAAATTTATTAGACATACAATATACTGAATATATTTAAATTATGCAATTTGATAAACCATGACATATAGGTACACCCTTTGAACAATTACCTTATCCTGATGGAACAAGAGTGACCCTCACAGGCTGACCAAGAGCCATGGACAGCAATGGACCGGGGAGGCACTCCAGGAACAGAACTGGGGCTTCAGTCAAGACATCCCCAACCCCAGAGTACTAGAACCTGGGAACTTCAATGCAGCTGGACTCAGAATTGCTCAGACTAGAGCTGTATACTTTCATTTTTTACCCCCTTTGTGTTTATAGAAGTATTTACAGTGAAGTGAAGTGAAAGTCACTCAGTTGTACCCAACTCTTTGTGACCCCATGGACTATACAGTCCATGGAATTCTCCAGGCCAGAATACTGGAGTGGGCAGCCTTTCCTTTCTCCAGGGGATCTTCCCAACTCAGAGATCGAATCCAGGTCTCCCGCATTGCAAGCAGATTCCTTACCAGCTAAGCCACAAGGGAAGCCCAAGAATACTGGAATGGGTAGCCTTTCCCTTCTCCAGGGAATCTTCCCGACACAGAAATTGAACCAGGGTCTCCTGCATTGCAGGCGAATTCTTTACCAACTGAGCTATGAAGAAGGTAAATCATAAAAGCACTGCATATTAGTCGTGTGGAAAGCAGATAGCTTATCTTTTCATTTTATAGGTCAGGGAGAGTAACTTCCAAGGAGACCCATCTGGACTTGTTAAAGCATTCAGGTCTTTGTGCCTAATAATATAATTGGATGATTCACTTAAGTGCCTTAGAAGATAAAAAATCTTAAAAAAAAAACTTTCATATTGAATTTGGGAGGAAAAAATGAATAGCATGGTCAGAGTTGACTATAGTAGAATAAGTGCATTAATGGCTTCAGTTGATATCTCCCACATCTTGCCATTTTTCCTCTGATATTGTCACTTTCCTCCAGCTTTCCCCCCTAGTTTTCTACGTTTATTGTGAGTATACAGTCAGGTAACCTACCGGAGGGACTCAGCCTCCTGAAAGAAGGGAGTCTGTTTAGCAAAGCCACATCTTCCTGGATGAGAGCTTCCCAGCCTTTCAGCCCTGAATTCAATACTCTGGAAACCCTAAATTATGCAATACACAGTATACAAAAAGAAAACACTCAAGTTTTTAGGAGAAATGCAAAAAATATATATATATTTTCATGAACTGAAGATAAGGAAAGAATTCTTAAACGGGGTATAATTTGGAATAATCATAAAATCAGTAACTGATAAATTTAATATTTTTAGAATTAGAAATATTTTTTGTCCAAGGATAACATGGCTTCCCAGGTGGTGGCCAGTGGTGAAGAATCTGCCTGCCGGTGCAGAAGACATAACAGATGCTGGTTCAGTCCCTGGGTCAGGAAGATCTCCTGAAGGAGGCATGGCAACCCACCCCAGTGTTCTTGCCTGGAGAATCCCATGGACAGAGGAGCCTGGTGGGCTACAGACCACAAGGTTTCAAAGAGTCGGACATGACTGAAGTGACTTAACACCGGGAAAGCGCTGAAGAAAGCAAGTCATATCTGAGAATAGATATTTATATTTATAATGCTTATTTTATTATAGCTATACTCAAATATTTTGTAGTATTTGGCTTTAAATGCAATATAGGATAAAGAGATACTGTTATATAAACTTTTCATATATATATATATATATATATATATGAAAGTGAAAGTAAAGTTGCTCCGTTGTGTCCAACTCTTTGCAACCCCATGGACTGTAACCCACCCGTCTCCTCTGTCCATGGGACTTCCCCAGGCACAAATAGTGTGGATGGTTGCCGTTTCCTCCTCCAGGGAATCTTCCCAACCCAAGGATCAAACATGAGTCTCCTGGATTGCAGGCGAATTCTTCACCAACTGATCCACCAGGAAAGCTCACATACATAGTTAAACCCTAATCAATTTGACAGGGACATTAATGTTTACAAACAACTATTCAAGGTAATATGATTTTATATTCTTGACTGCCTATGTTATCCTTTATCCATATGGGCTGGCCTGGGACACACATCCATTGTTCCACAAAGTGTTTAAAAGCACATTAAAAACTGCTGAGCAAGTGTTACATAGTCTAATTCTGTTAAATTTACTGACCCTAAAGCCATCTGTCCTGAACTAAAATGCTCAGAATATCAGTAGGTAGTTTATTTATATGGTAATAAATGATGTACCATGTGAATTAAACCAGAAAGATAGCATAAGTGGCCCCAAACTAGTCAAATGGGACCTTCTTTCTTCCAGTTTTAGGGTGTAATAAAATTTTCGCAGCTACTGAAAGATTGATTGACCAGATGTGTTTTACATCTTAGAGACAATGCAAAATCTGACTCTAGAAAATGGATCAAATTAATTCAGAACAAATGTGGTCTTATGACAGCTTTATTCTGTTTAGTAAATATTTAAGGCATTAAAAAATATAAAGAATAATACCAAATCACCTATGTAGGCACTATCTAGCTTAAGATAGAAAACATTATCAATAGAATGAAGGTTGTATTGTAGCCAAAACCTGATGCATCCTTTTTTTCTGCATAGAAACCTCTGTAGTACTCTCATAGACTAGCAGACACATGCAACATTTTTATTTCCAACAATTATAGATCAAATATAGTGACAATATTCTATAAATCTAAAATGTGTGTGATCTGTGTACCTGCAAATATATTTGTGTCTGAATATATACATGACTATTAAGTTTTTAAAGTGTCATATATTTAATGACGTATTTTTTACTTGAAAAAAATATAATTTTAGTTTTCAACATGCAAATTTTTTTAAATACATCTCAATCAATTATATCTAACTGTACTATTAGATACAATGATATTTAGATATCAAAATATTTAGGTATTTATTAATTAAATATTAAATATTAAAGATTAGATATTTAGATACAACTGTATCTAAACTGGAGAATGGGTATGCTCAATGCTAGAGAAGAAAGAAAAGTATCAGAAGAAAACTGAATTTTTTCCAAAACTACCCTCCCAGAAAAGCTCCTTTGACATTTACCCATATCAGTTCAAAAGAGTCTTAGTTCCTCTAAGTGTTTCTAATACTAGGTATGACATCCTATAAAATCCATACTTTATTCTTCTGTGTATTTTTCAGGATTGATTTCAGGGGATGAATTCAGCAATCTGAGTTAAATCACACTGTTATCACTTGCTGACTCTTTCAATGTTAAGATTTTTCAAATGTTAGAACGTGGTTTACTTTATTTTTATTGACTTTTATGGATAATTTTAATAGCAATTGGTATGTTCAGGGTTCCATTTGAATAACTTTAAATAGTATTTTTCTAAGATATTTAATTCATTTAAATTTTAAATATAGTATCGTTAGTTATTCATAACATTTTCTTATGATATTTCTAACTCTTCATCTACTGATATATCTTTAAAAATAGTTCTAATACTGTTATTTGCATTCTTCATTTTCTGTCTTGAACATTGAGACATAAGGTTGTCTATTTATTGGTAGTCCCACTTGTATTATTTTAATTTTTTTATTAATAATTGGAGGATAATTGCTTTACAATATCGTGTTGGTTTCTGCCATATAGCAGCGTGAATCAGCCATAAATACGTGTACATTCCCTCCTGCTTGAACTTCCCTCCCACTTCCCCACCCCACCCTCTAGGCTGTCGCAGAGAACCAGATGTGAGCTCCGGCATCACACAGCAAAGTTCCCATCCATCGACTTTTCCACATGGTAATGTGAATGTGTCAATGCTGCTTCCTCACTTTGTCCCACCCTCCCCTTGCCCCACTGAGTCCGTAAGTCTGCCCTGTCTGTCTGAGTCTCCACTGCAGCCCCGCAGAGAGGTTCATCAGTGCCGTATTTTTAGATTCCATATATATGCCTTAATATATGACATTTGTTCTTTCTCTTTCTGATTTACTTCACTCTGTATAAATCCTCTAGGTTCATCCATCCGATTAGAACTGAGTCAAATGCATTCCTTTTTATAAGCTGTGTTTATGTACCATGGCTTCTCTATCCATTCATCTGTCAATGGACACCTAGGGCGTTTCCCTACCCCGGCTGTTATAAACAGTGCCGCAGTGAACACGGATGCAAGGGTCCTTGTCAACTGCGGTTTTCTCATGGCATATGCCCAGGAGTGGGACTGCTGGGTCACACGGCAGTTTCAGCCCTAGTTTTTCAAGAAATTTGGATACTGTCCTCCATAGCGGCTGTTTCAATTTGCATTTCTGCCAACAGTACAAGAGGGTTCACTTTTCTCCATACCCTCTCCAGAATTTATTATTTGTGGGTTTTTGGGATGATGGCCATCCCTTCTGTACATCTTTTGGCCTGGGTTTTCCACAAAATATTCTTTTTAATTGAATTTCCAAACATCTATATCTTATGGCATTTTTTTTTTCCTTTTCAAAATCCTTGGGTTAAATGGATAACTTACCATTAACTTACCTTAACTTACCTTACATTAACTTACCTTAACTTACTTACATTAACTTACCTTAACTTACCATATAACTTACCTTAACTTTCTTTATATTCCAACAAAGGTAATTACAATATAAATATTCATTTAATTGCCTAGCTGCATCTCACATACTGTGATATTTTAAAATTTACATATACTGTTTCAAAAGTTTATTATAATTTAAAGCTTCAATTCATAATTTACAATGTGATTTTGTTTGCCAATTTGTGAAACATTTGGGCTATATTTATTCTCTTATTTCTAATTTTTCTTATTATATTCAGGACATAGTGTCTGAATGATATTGTTTCCATGGAAAAACCAATTTCTGCAATATTCAGATCTGCTTAAGAAATACAACTCTTTACTATTGATTGGATTCATGTTTGTGCATAGTTCTATCAGGACAGTCTTATTAAGTGTGCTGCTCCTAAATTTATCTCTTTGATATTCTTGCCTATGTGAGCTATTGATTTCAGAAACATGTTTTTCCAAGAATAGCCTCCTAAATTTCCTGCTGTGACTGTTTCATTTTTTCCATTTATGTACATATATATTATGTGTTACATGCTAACCTGTGTGTGTGTGTGCTAAGTCGCTTCAGTCAGTTCAGTTCAGTCGCTCAGTCATGTCCGACTCCTTGCAACTTCATGAGCTGTTGCACACCAGGCCTCCCTGTCCATCACCAACTCTCAGAGCTTACTCAAACTCCTGTCCATTGAATCAGTGATGCCATCCAACCATCTCATCCTCTGTCATCCCCTTCTCCTCCTGCCTTCAATCTTTTCCAGCATCAGGGTCTTTTCCAATGAGTCAGCCCTTTGCATCAGGTGGCCAAAGTACTGGAGTTTCAGCTTCAGCATCAGTCCTTCCAATGAACACCCAGGACTGATCTCCTTTAGGATGGACTGGTTGGATCTCCTTGCAGTCCAAGGGACTCTCAAGAGTCTTCTCCAACACCACAGTTCAAAAGCATCAATTCTTCAGTGCTCAGCTTTCTTCATAGTCCAACTCTCACATCCATACACGACCACTGGAAAAACCATAGCCTTGACTAGTTGGACCTTTGTTGGCAAAGTAATGTCTCTGCTTTTTAATATGCTGTCTAGGTTGGTCATAACTTTTCTTCCAAGGAGCAAGTGTCTTTAAATTTCATGGTTGCAGTCACCATCTGCAGTGATTTTGGAGCCCCCCAAAAAATAAAGTCTTCTCACTGTTTCCATTGTTTCCCCATCTAAGTCCCCTCAGTCATGTCTGACTCTTTGTGACCCTATGGACTGTAGCCCACCAGGCTCCTCTATGGGATTCTCCATACAAGAATACTGGAGTGGGTTGCAATTCCATTCTCCAGGGGATCTTCCCAACCCAGGGATTGAACTCAGGTCTCCTGTGTCTCCTGCCTTGCAAACAGATTCTTTACTGTTTAGCCACCAGAGAAGCCCCACGTGCTAAATTAAGTTAGCTTAATACCTAAAAACACTGGAGTTAAACTGCCTGGGTTCTCAGAATGGGTCCCCCACTTGCCAGTTGTGTGATCTCAGGCAGGCTACTCATTTCCTAGTGGATAAAAGGAGGGTGATAAGTGTACCTAGAGTGAAGCTTGCTAATTGGATTTCATAAATGTAATGGGGTTAATGGTGCCTGGAATACAAGAGGTGCTGCATAAAAGCTAAATATTGTTATTGAACATCTATAAATATATATACACATGAATATACATATATATAAGGTATAGTTCAAGTCCATGATTGTTGTATTGTTGATAACTTTTTTATCATATGACATCTTTTTTCTAACAATTTTATTTTTTCAGCTTTATTGAGATATAATTTGCAAATAAAATGATAATATATTTCATGTATAAAACATGATTTGGTACATAAAAACATAGTGAAAGGAGTCCCACCATTGAGTTGACCGACATGTCCATCACCTTGTATATTTACAGTTATACAAAACAGTAATGGCAATTATAGTCACCATGTTAAACATTAGGTCCTCATATTATGTTCCCCTCAAAACTAAAAGTTTGTGCCTTTTTATTAACCTATCCTTATTTCTTGCACTCCTCAGTCCCTGGCAACTAACTCACTGCTTTGTGCATATATCTGTTGAAAAATATGTTTTGGTTCCATATATAAGTGATACAAGGCAGCATATATCTTTCTCTAGCTGAAATTTTCCCCTTAACATAATGTCCTCTAGGTTCATTCATGATGTCACAAGTCTCAGAATCTCCTTTCTTAATGCTGAATAATATTCCCACGTTCTCTTCATTCTTACCATCTTCTTACCACATTTTCTTCACTCATTTTTCCACGGACAAACACTTAACCGTTTTCATACAGCTATTGGCTATTGTGAATAATTCTGCGATGAACATGAGAGTACAGGTGTCTCTGAGGCAGTGATCTCTTCTCTAAGGACACACGCCCAGAAGAAAGAAAGCTGATCATGCGGCAGTTCCATTTTGAATTTCTTGAGCCTCCGTCCTCTTTCCCAGTGGGGGTGGAGAAGTCCTCTCCACTCACTGTGGTGTTCTCTATTACTCCCTTCTGATTTGCTAATATTTGCTCTCTATAGTTAGGTTTTCTGATGCTGGGTGCATAGATTGTTACAACTGGTATGTCCTCTAACTGAATTGACCTCTTTATCACTATAAAATGACCTTCTTTGTCTCTTATTACAGTTTTTGGTTTAAAGTCTACCTTATGTGATATAATTACCCCTGCTTCTTTTAGTTTCCATTTTCATGGATCATATTTTTCCATCCCTTCTCTTTCAATGTGTGTCCTTGAAGCCGAAATGAGCCTCTTGTAAGCAGCATTTATTTGAATCCTTTTTTCAACCCATTCAGCCATTCTATGTCTTTTGATTGGGCATGTTAAATTCATTTACATTTACATTTAAAGCAGTCATTGGTAAGTATAGACTTAATATTGCCATTTTATTGATTGTTTTCTGTTTTATGACTCCTTTGCCCCTTCCTCCTTTCAGTGACTTGATGATTTTCTGCAGTGACGTACTTTGATTCCCTTCTCTTTACATTTTGTGTGTCTACTATAGGATTTTGCTTTATGATTACCATGAGATAATACATGTAACAGTCTATTTTAAGCTGATAACAACTTATCTTGAATACATACAACAGCTCTACATTTTTACATTCCCCAAAATTTATGTGTTTTTTTATATTATTTATCTATGAAGAAATATCTGTAGTTATAGCTATTTTTATTACTTTTGTCTTTTAACCTTTATCCTAAAGTTGTGTTTATCCAGTGCCATTATTCTAAGCACTCTAACTATGAAAACGTCTTCCATAGGCACGCTGGCAATTTTGTTTCATTGCTGGAGTGAGCTGAGGGAAGATGGTGGCAAAGTAGCCAAGGTTCCCACAGGCTCCAGGGAAGACCACGGAGAGCCCCTGGCCTAGCTAGGAAGTGCTTCATTCCTAGAGTGTTCCTAGACCCCAAGCTCCAGGCAAGAGTGATCCTGAGACAATGGTTTGTAAAGTATGCAACCAACCTCTGCCAGGAAGGCTGGGTGTGCTTGTGGGCTCCGACGCTTGGCTGAAAGATGAGTGTTTGCCTGCTCTCTCAGCACTGAGCCCTGGAGTTTAGCCAAGGTGGTTGCCCCTGTGCAGCTTAGGAGCATCTCTGCTGCTGGCTAGTTGTAGGGCTCTTGTGTGAGGTGAGCAGAAGTAATGCAGCTTAGATTAGGACTAGGCCTTCCTACTTGGTAGGATTATCAGGCCACCTGGATACAACCAATTAGCTTTCACTTAACACTGACTGCTGTTTGCCAATTAGGCACTTAATACTGACCACTGTTTGCCAATTAGGAAATTAGGAACGGGGCGGAAACCCCCAGGAAAGTCCCGCGTGCGCAAAAGTTTTGACCAATGAAATTGCTTTGTAAACATGTAACCAATCTGCTTCTCACCCTGTAAATTTGTGTAACAGCTTGAGCTCAGGGCTCTCTGACCCGCACCACTGCGTTTGTTGTGGCAGAGAGTCCTGTCTCGAGTCAGTAATAAACTTCCCTTTCTGCGAGTTGCATTGTCTTGGAGGCCTTCTCTATTCCCGCTCGGGGATTCGGACATCGGGCATAACATTTGGGGGCTCGTCCGGGATCCCTTTACCGGGGGAAGAGAACTCTTCCAGGACAGAGAGGAATGATAGATAATAGCACTGGTGCTCAGGAAAACTCAGGGGGCCTGAAAACCCAGCGCTGTGTTGTCAGCTGTCCGTGTGTTTGTCTTTGGCTCTCCATGTTTGTGTGTGTGCCAGCATTGTCTCAGGCAGGACAGGAAAAGTCCAGTGTAAATCCGGGGCCCTGCTGTGAAGCAGGAAGGTGTCTGGCGCAGGAAGTCCAGAGTAAATTCCGGGGCCCTGCTGTGAAGCAGGAAGGCGTCTGGCACAGGAAGTCCAGTGTAAATCCGGGGCCCTGTTGTGAAGCAGGAAGGTGTCTGGCGCAGGAAGTCCAGTGTAAATCCAGGGTCCTGCTGTGAAGCAGGGAGGTATCTGGCAGAGGAGAAAGCTTTCTATCTGGTGAAAAAACTCAGGGAGCCCGAAAACCCAGCGCTGTGTTGTCGGCTGACGTTTGTCTGTCTGTGTGGTTGTCTTTGGCTCTCCGTGTTTGTCCGTGTTTGTGTGTGTGCCGGCATTGTCTCTGGTCTCGTTCTGCCTTCAACTCCTACTCTCTTCAGGAGTTTCAGTGAACAGGTGAACGGTTGTGGGTGCAATTGATGAGTCCTGGCCAGGGCTACACTCTGGCAGACTCTGAAGGCCCTACAATAAGTGAGCCTCAGTAACTAGAAGCCCAACCAGGTGACACCCTCCTTTCACTACAATTGTCAGCAGCTGTTGCACCACAGTAGAACGGGAGCGAATTCTGGCAGAAGTGCGGAAACGGGTCCCAGGGGCCGACGGGAGGCCAACCGCCCAGCCTCATCTCGTGGGCGAGGGGTTTCCTCTGTTGCGGCCTAACTGGGATTTTGAGCGAGCGGAAGGTAGGGAGCATCTCCGAGTGTACCGCCAGACTCTGATGGCTGGCCTGCGGGCCGCAGCAAGAAAGCCGACAAATTTGGCAAAGGTAAATTTAGTAAGGCAAGAGCCCACTGAGAGCCCGGCAGCCTTCCTACAGAGGTTGATGGAAGCTTTCAGGCAATATACACCTATGGACCCCCAGGCTGAGGAGTCACGCGCTGCAGTTTTGTTAGCGTTTGTAAATCAGGCAGCCCCAGATATTAGGAAGAAATTACAAAAGATAGAGAGATTGGGAGAACAGATGATACAGGATTTATTGAAAGCAGCTGAAAAGGTATTTAATAATAGGGAGACCCCAGAAGAAAGGGAAGAACGAATTCGACGGGAGGAAAGGGAATTACCTGAGAAGATCAGGAAGGAAGATAGAGAATATAGAACGAGGGAAAACCGGAAGAACCAGAGGGAGCTAGCCCAGATTCTTTTTGCAGGGATAAAAGCCGGAACAGAATTGAGGGAACCTCAAGACCTCTGGATGGGAGAAAAACAGAAACCAAAAAGATAGGCCCTAAAGAAAGATCAGTGCACCTACTGCAGAGAACAGGGGCACTGGGAAAACGAGTGCCCTAAGAGGGACCTGAGGAGAGGTACGACCCAGAGAGAGAGAATCTCCCCTGGAACTCGAGTTCTATATGCGGGGGAAGACAGTGACTGGGGGAGTCAAGACCCGGCACCCCTCCCCGAGTCCTGGGTATATATTGGATAATTGCAATCATGAGGAACTGGAAAATTCTGCTGACCAGAGCCCAAGACCCACCACCAGGTGAGAGAGTTTCTGGGGACTGTTGGATATTGCAGACTGTGGATCATGGGGTTTGCTGAGAAGGCCCGGCCCTTATATGAGGGAAGTAAAGAGACCCCAAACTGGACTTGGACTGAGCTTTCCAGACACTCAGACGAGCCCTACTAGAAGCCCCAGCCCTTGCCCTGCCTAACCCAAATAAGCCATTCCAGCTGTTTGTAGCTCCATGATTGCAGCGAGATACTGGCTGAGGCCCTGATGGCACGAAAAGACTTAACTGATGTACCCCTAGACAACAGTGAGCTAGTATGGTTCACCGATGGGAGCAGCTATGTAAAAGATGGGCAAAGGAAAGCTGGAGCCGCCACGGTACAAGAGTACAGTTGTGAATATGGCTCCGCGAAGTTTTATGCACTGTGTGGCTTTGGTGGGGTCTTAAGTTGTGGTCTGTATGCAGGTGGACCCACAGAAGTACAAGGGCATTCTTAATGGATTTTCAGTTACACTCAAAGAGGATGGTTTCCGT
Source organism: Cervus elaphus (assembly GCF_910594005.1). Taxonomy (NCBI): domain Eukaryota; kingdom Metazoa; phylum Chordata; class Mammalia; order Artiodactyla; family Cervidae; genus Cervus; species Cervus elaphus. The sequence goes on from NC_057835.1 coordinate 80,364,736, forward strand.
GGTTTGGCCAAAGGATGGGCCCCGACCCTCATTGGCTACTCCCTGCAGGGGCTCTGCAAGTTTGGCTTTTATGAAGTACACCATGATTAAGTTTGCCTGCTTTGAACATACTGTTGCCGATTCCGTGGTGTCTGTGTTGAATAAAGAGAAGGGGAGCAGTGCCTCTCAGGTCCTCAAGAGACTTGGATTTAGAGGTGTATGGAAGGGACTCTGCCCGCATCATCATGATCGGCACTCTGACTGCACTACAGTGGTTTATCTATGATTCCATGAAGGTCTACTTCAGGCTCCCTCGCCCTCCTCCCCCTGAGATGCCAGAGTCTCTGAAGAAGAAGCTTGGGTACACTCAGTAGATACATGAAAGCAAATATGGACTGAATCTGCGTGTTGATCAGTGTTTGAGGAAAATACAACTGGGTGAGAGATAATCCAGGCTTGCAAAGTATGCCAACTGATGAGGACAGGGAAAAAGCAGCACACGGGAATGAGGTACCGAGGGGAAGAGCCAGGGCAACACTGGGAGATAGATTTCACTGAGGTAAGGCCAGGCAAGTACGGGTATCGCTATCTGTTGGTTCTGGTAGACACCTTCTCAGAGTGGGTGGAAGCCTTCCCCGCTAAGGGAGATCTTAGAGGAGATAGTGCCTAGGTACGGGCTGCCAGTGACTATGGGCTCTGATAACGGACCTGCCTTTGTGAGCCAGATTGTACAAGGGCTGGCCCAAGCTCTGGGGATGAAATGGATAATCCCCAGAGCTCAGGACAGGTTGAGACGAATCAGACCCTAAAAGAAACTCTGACAAATTTGACAATAGAGACTGGCGGGGACTGGGTGACCCTCCTTCCCTTCGCACTCTTTCGGGCATGTAACACCCCTTATAAAAGATTGTGTATGGAAGACCCCTCCTGTGTGTATTAGAACCTAGATGGAAAGGCCCTTATGTTGTTCTCCTTACCACTCCTACTGCTGTCAAGGTCAATGGGATTGGACCCTGGGTTCACTGCAATCGCGTGCAGCAAGCCACTGGAAGAACAGGAGCAGAATGGAAGGCGAGTCCTCACCCGTCAAATCCTTTGACTCGTTCGCCGGGAGGTCTCCTAATTCTCTTGCTGATTATTGCAGGAGCTGAAGCTGTGTAACCTCTTGTGATGGGCCCTGGGAATGGGACGTAGGAAACAGAGATTTGGTAGCCCCGAGTGTGGCGCAACCTGCAGGGCCAAGTACCTCAGATACGGGGGAATTTAACCAAGCTTCACTATCTCTGCAAGGCCAAGGGCTTTCCTCCCTACGAGCCGCTGTAAAAGCGAGAGAGGGACTGGCACAACGAAAGAGAGAACGGGAAGCCCAGCAGAGATGGTTTGAGTCTTGGTTTCAACACTCCCCCTGGCTGACTACCTTAATTTCCACCCTCCTGGGTCCACTTATAGTGCCAGTGGCCCAAGATGAAAAAGAGGAAGATTCCTGTACTTGAACAACAGACAGGGGGGAATGTGAGGCGAGCAGAAGTAATGCAGCTTAGATTAGGAGTAGGCCTTCCTACTTGGTAAGATTATCAGGCCACCTGGATACAACCAATTAGCTTCTGCTTAACACTGACCACTGTTTGCCAATTAAGCACTTAATACTGACCACTGTTTGCCAATTAGGAAATTAGGAACGGGGCGGAAACCCCCAGGAAAGTCCCGCGCGAGCGAAAGTTTTGACCAGTAAAATTGCTTTGCAAACGTGTAACCAATCTGCTTCTCACCCTGTAAATTTGTGTAACAGCTTGAGCTCGGGGCTCTCTGACCCACACCACTGCGTTGGTTGTGGCAGAGAGTCCTGGCTCGAGTCAGTAATAAACTTCCCTTTCTGCGAGTTGCATTGTCTTGGAGGCCTTCTCTATTCCCACTCGGGGATTTGGACATCGGGCATAACACTTGGATGCAAGCACCACTGACTCTCAGACCTACGTGTTCTGGGGGCCTGTCCCTTGATGAGAAGCTTAGAAGTTGAGGCTCCATATGAAATCCAAACAGGTTCTCTTCATGGAGAGGCTGGCAGTTGAGGATTTCCTCCTGAGTGGGCCCAGAGAAGGGCTTCCCAGGTGGCTCAGCAGTAAGGACTCACCTGCCAATGCAGGAAACACGGGTTCGATCCCTGGGTCGGGAAGATCCCCTGGAGGAGGAAATGGCAACCCACTCCAGTGTTCGTGCCTGGGAAACCCCACGGGCACAGGAGGCTTGTGGTTACAGTCCATGGGGCCACAAAGAGTCAGACATGACTGGGCATCTAAACAACGTGCTCAGAGCTGTGTTAGATGCTGTCTCCTGGGCTACAGGCCTCAGCAAGGTCTCCAAGTAAAACAGAACTTGTAACATTCAGGCTGCAAGCTTTTCCTCAGTTGGCAGTGGATGAGCTGTGAGAGGAGGGAGGCTCGTGGTGAGAGCACATCGCAGAGTTTGCCGCATGTTTGATGTGGGTGTTTTCTCACTGGTCCTCTGAGTAGTAGTCACTCAGCTAGCTTCCAGATTTCTTCCAGAAGAAGTTGCTCATTGTGTAGTTGTGTCAACTGTAGTGTCCATGGGAAGAGGGAAATTCAGGAGCCTGCCATGTCACCAACTTGATCCTGGTGGCTCAGCTGGTAAAGAATCCACCTGCAATGCAGGAGACCCTGGTTCAATTCCTGGGTTGGGAAGATCCCCTATAGAAGAGCTAGGCAACACACTGCAGTGTTCTTGGGCTTTCCTTGTAGCATAGCTGGTAAAAAAAAATCAGCCTGCAATGCAGGAGACCTGGGTTCAATCCCTGGGTTGGGAATATCCCCTGGGAAAAAGATGGTAACCCACAGTATTCTTGCTTGGAGAATCCCACGGTTAGAAGAGCCTGGCAGGCTACAGTCCACAGGGATGCAAAGAGTCGGATATGACTGAAGCAACTTCGTGTGCAATATTTTTGTACTTGGTTCAGCTTTATTGGAGAAGGCAATGGCAACCCACTCCAGTACTCTTGCCTGGAGAATCCCAGGGACGGAGGAGCCTGGCGGGCTGCCATCTATGGGGTCACACAGAATCAGACACAACTGATGCGACTTAGCAGCAGCAGCAGCTTTATTATTTAATTGCTATTTTCTTTTCCATTCTTTAATTCAGGTGTCTAATTTAGGTGTAGGCATATTATTTGTAGACAGTAGGAGTGAGTTTTTTTTTAATTAAAATTCTAATATGGATATCTATGTGTTTAAACAAATCATTTAGTTTTAGTTGGTAAAATTATATATATTTTGACTTTTAATGCTGTTTATTTTCTCTGCTCCATTTGATCCCCTGTGTTGTACTTAGATTTGCAGCATTTGGATATTCTTATATTGGAAGGAACAAAACAGCTTTCTGATTTTTCCCATGACTGAATATTTGCCATATAGGTGCAACACACTGAATATTGATAAATGTATTGGTAACAATTTTATTAGAATCATGATTATTTTTATTAGAATCATAGAATCATAAATTATCTAAGGAAGGAAATGAAATAATGAGGAGTAAAAAGGTCATTAGTGGGTAGCATTTATGATCTGGGCTCTCCTGGTGGCTCAGAGGTAAAGAATCCTCCTGCAATGTAGGAAATGCAAATTCAATCCCTGGGTCGGGAAGATCCCCTGGAGAAGGAAATGGCAACTCACTCCAGTATCCTTGCCTGGAAAATTCCATGGACAGAGGAGCCCAGTGGGCTACTGTCCATGGAGTCACAAAGAGTCAGACACAGCTTAGAGACTAAACCACCACCACATCTATGACCTAGTTTGGAAGAACATGGGCTTCCCTGGCAGCTCAGATGGTAAAGAATCTGCCTGCAATGTGGGAGACCCAGGTTCAATACCTTGGTCAGGAAAATCCCCTGGAGAAGGGCATGGCAACCCACCCAGTACTCTTGCCTGGAGAATCCCATGGACAGAGGAGCCTGGTGGGCCACAGTCCATCAAGCTGCAAAGAGGTGGACACGACTACATGACTGAGCGACTAACACTTTTCCTTCTTCTTTTTGGAAAAACACACATATTGAAAAAGGGAATTTTGCCAAAAATCTTTGAATCAATCATTCAGGAGGTAAAGTAAGATGATGTAATGCTCTCATTGGTAGCAATGTCAATGAATAATTAAAGCACAGAGCTGATTGCTAGTAAGGAGACATGAACTGAGAATCCAGTATTGTACATGTCCGTCTTGCAGGATATTTCAGTTTGTGAAGTCTTTCTTAACAAAGTACCATAGACTAGGAAGTTTGAACAACAAAAATTTATTTTTTCACAGTTATGGAGGCTAGAAGTCTGAGCCACAGTGGTGGCTGTATTGGCTCCTTCTGAGACTGTGAGGAAGACTGTATTCTGTGGCCCTCAGCCAGCTTCTGGGGGTTTGCTAGCAATTTCTGTAAGTGCTTGGATTATAGCTGTTTCACCTTGATCTCTGCCTTCATGTTCACGTGTGTTTACAGATGTGAGTATCTACTCTTGCAGGACTTCATCTTAACCAGTTAGATTTGCAATGACACTATTTTCAAACAAGGTCACATTCTGAGATTCTGGGAGGATTGGACTTCATCGTGTGAGTTTAAGGGAGAAACAGTTCAAAACCTAATAGAGAAGGTTTTCTACAATGATGATGGCAGAGAGTAAAGTAAAAAGCCTATTAATAAATTTTTAAAAGTAATTAATAAAAGAGAGAGATAAGTAAACAAATATGGGTCACTCTCCATAGGGGATGCAGGAGTGTAACAAATACGATGGCATAAATGTATTTCATTATGCTCAATGCATCAAGTTATCTATGTTTCTTTGCTTTTATCAATTTCAGAAAGGGGCAAGGGAGAGCAAGGAGAATGTCACCCCACAAAACAAGGTAGAGAGGTCTTAAGAATCAAGAAGCAATCTAAATAAAATAAGAATAAAACAGAGATGTATAACAATTGTGCACCAACACTTAATAAGATACAAGTAATTAAAACAGTGCAATAGTGCAAAGGTTGACGAATTGTTAAAGGACTGAGAACAGGCTTCAGAAATAGATATGCAGATGTGATACTTGACCGATGGCAACAGTGACCGTGGCAGATCAATGGGGAAATGCATCGTGCTGAAAACTTTATGTGGATTGTAAATCCAGATGTAAAAGAGAAAACAAAATTTCTTGACATAGCTAGATATAATCTGAATTTGCTATTTTTTAAACAGAACACATAAACTTTAGCGATGAAGAAATATATTACCAAATTGAACAGAATTAAATTAGATCACGAATGGGAACCCTCTGTGCTTTCTACTCACTTTTTCTATAAAACTGAAAATGCTCTTTAAGAAAATCTATTCATTTCACAAAAAGTTTAATTTAAAATGATAGACATCATGTTTATAAAATGTGACATTTAAATAGTGAAAGACAAGCCAAAAGAATATGATTATTGTGTATACCTGACATATAAATCCTACAGAAAACTCTTTCCACTTTTGAATATATATCCAAGAGAAATGCCTTTGAAAGTCATATACAACAGTATCCCAAGGAGCATTATTCACAATAAGCCCAAACTCTAGTATACAAATATCAAATAACAGTAGAATGAATAAATATACTGGGATATGTTCATATCCCCAGTTATTCTGTAGCAATGGATATGAACAATTTACTGCTAAACTCAATAATGATAAATCTCAGAAACATGAGCAAAAGCAGTTTGTGTTAGAATGTCATTACCCCCAAGAAGATGGGGGGGAGTAGAGACCAGGAAAGGGCATGAGAGAGGCTTTGACTTGATAATAGCCTATGTATCAGCCAGTGGAATGGTTAAACGGTGCTCACTTGGACAGGATACATTGACCTAAATAAAAACATGATCTGTGCCTTCTTCTGTAAGTATGCTATACTTCAAATTAAGTTTACTTTTAAAGATGCATATGAACTGCACCATCTGAGTTTATCCTGGGAATGGAAACTTAGCCCAGAACCGCAAAGGTATTTCATGTGTCACGTAAATTTCAATGAACTAGTTGTAACTTCTACACTGTTAGGCTCACAAAAATTATAAGGGTGAAATCTAATACTTAAAAAGGACTGTTTTGTTGTGGTAAAAGAGGTTGCGATTCACTGTACATGTGGTGAAAAATATCTCATATTTTAACTCATGCTTTTCTTTAATTTCTTACATAGGAACTTCTTTCAATGAGCAAATCATTAAACAATGCATACATTGTCAAAACCTAATTTTCCAGGATGACAGTGATCTGTATTCTCATTTGCGATTCCTTGTCTGTCCTCTATATTTGACAGGGAGGAAAGGAATGTCTTACTCATTTTTGTGCTGCAAAGTTTTGGCAAAGTGTCAAAAACAGGATGCAGGCTTAACATGCATTTTTGAATAAAATTTTAATGTCACGACATTCACCTTGGCAAATTCCTTGCCACAGTCTAAGCTTTTGGAAATCATATCATGATAATCCAAAAACAATCAGATTAGTTAAACCTGGTTAAATATGATTGACATAATTCTAGTCTGACTAAAAAACAGTCTTCCTCACTAGCACTGGTTTTTATCATGATATTGAATATATTAACTTCAATGTGAACTAATATAAATGTTACTAATGGTGATCACATTTTCTTTACATCCTGCATGTGCCACTCTTGACAAGTGCAGACAAATGAGAATTTGAGAAAATTCACTAAAGTCTTCTAAAGGTCCTGTTCAGTTCAGTTCAGTCGCTCAGTGGTGTCTGACTCTTTGTAACCCCATGGACTGCAGCACTCCAGGCCTCCAAAAGTCACTAAAGAATTCTTGGATAAACATCTCATTAATAATCTTACCAATTTGTTTTCTAGTTAGTTCATTAAGTTTATGCATGAGCAATCCTGCTGTTCTTGCAAATAATTCACTGAAGTTCTTCTAACGAAGCACTTCAAATTAGTAAGGCATTCATCAATTAAATAAAGCTCTACCATTTTCCATAGATTGATATACACTCTGAACACTTCATACAGCCACAAAATTGTGTAAGTACAAATCCAAGTAAATGAAATAAGCTTTTTCTTCTCTCTAATATTATCTATTTGTTGTTATTTAATCAATAAGTTGTGTCCATCTCTTTGCAGTCCAATGGACTGTAGCCTGCCAGGCTCCTCTATCCACGGGGCTTCTCAGGCAAGAATACTGGAATGGGTTGCCATTTCCTTCTCCAGGGGAAGAAGGAATCAAACCAAGGAATCGAACCCAACCAAGGAATCAAACCCTTGTCTTCTGCATTGGCAAGCAGATTCTTTACTGCTGAGCCATCAGGGAAGCCCAGTATTTGCCATTTCCTTCTCCAGCGGATCTTCCTGACCTGGGAATAGAGCCATGCTATCTATTACCATTGTCCTAAAAAAGTTGGAACTTCCCATGTGGCGCATTGGTAAAGACTCTGCCTACCCATGCAGGAGACACAAGAGATGCAGCTTCCATTCCTGGGTCAGGAAGGTCTCCTAGAGTAGGACATGGCAAACCACTCCTGAATTCTTGCCTGGAAGATTCTATGGGCAGAGGAGCCTGCAGGGCTACAATGGGGTTGTGAAGACATGACTGAGTGACTGAGCCCAAGAAAGTTGAGAAAAAGATATGTGTCATTCTCTGATATCTAATAACTTACATTGTACTTCAATTAATATATATATATATATATATATATATGTGTGTGTGTGTGTGTGTGTGTACATATATACTCCTACTAATCAATTATTGTGATCACATAAAGTAATGTCATTGTGTGTGTTAGTCACTCAGTCGTGTGTCTGACTCTTTGTGACCCATGGACTCTAGCCTGCCACGCGCCTCTGTCCACGGGATTCTCCAGCAAGAATACTGGAGTGGGTTGCCATGTCCTTCTCCAGGGGATCTTCCCAACCAGGGGATCAAACCTGGGTCTCCCACATTGCAGGCAACTCTTTGCAGTTTGAGCCACGAGGGAAGCCTAATGTCATTAATAAGAATTAAATATTAGTTTGTGCTTCAGATGCCTAAAGTGTTGCATTTTGTTTTGCATTTACATTTTCATTCTTATTTAGTAGATGAGGAAACTGAAGCTCACCACATAGTGACTTTCTCAGGATTATACAACTGGACAGTGGCAAAGCTGGGATCTGATTGCAGATGCATGTTTTATATTAATTATTACCCAAATACTATCCAGCGGCAATACCACCATTATTAGTACTATTTTTCCACCAAGTTAACTGAACAATAAAGTTCAATTATAATATACAAACATACAAATTTCATGGTCCTCTTTTGCCTGACCGCGATCCCTTCTGAAATGGTTAATTGTAGCTAAAGAAATGTAAGCTATTATCACATTATCATGTAAGAAGAGACCCCCTGATAAACACAAGATTCTGCAGAGAATCTGAATCCCCGATCTCACCTATGGATACATTATCAAAATGAATATTTTTGTTCACAAATAACTCTTATTCTCTCCCTTTACCTTTGACTTTAAATGACCATAAAATTTGATATAATTTTTTGGCCATTCAATCTATATGTCCTCTACACACTTAGCAGCCCGTGTATCTTGAGGAAAGTCTGAAAGAAGTGGTTTTTATTTTTTTCATGAATATGCATCTTTGAATAAAAACCTTACTGAAAATAATGAAAAGAAATTCCTTAACAATGTATCACTATAATTTTTAATAACCCTGTGAATGATTCATGAAATTTTCCTGACCTATTTATCTACCAACTTTGGAAATGTGTTTTATTGTTTACTAGTAGATTTACTGAAAAGTAATTTTTTACTGTATTCAGAAGATTTATAGACATGCAGATTTTGTACAGAAATAGTTTTCCCTGAGGAAGGAACAAGAGGATTGTAAATTATAATAAAACCTTATATTAAAAGAGTTTTATTTTGCTTTTCTATTAAATGGTTTTATGCAGGCTTATTTAGGCTTTAAAAATGCACATGACCCTTCAAACATACAAATATATCTTTGATTCAAACTATTTGATTTTACTTATACAACCTTATGAATTCTGAGTTTCTAGCTCTTCAGATCCATGAAAGGAATGAAGTTGAATGTTTGTTAAATACAGATTAGAAATGTAAGAGACATGGTCTGTCTCACTCCACTCCTAGCCAAAATTAGCGTGTGCATCCCAGCAGAATTAAAATCCATAAGTGTTCCACCACCACGCAGCAAAACTGTTTGATTTTTCTCATCTGATGGAGCAAAGCTGAGCTTGATCAAACAGCTCCCCAGCAGGCTCCCCCTCCCGCCTCCCCTGACCAATCCCCTTTGATTTTTCTAGATCCATTTCTACAGCCTGGTCACAAATTGGGAGCTGGATTGATTCATTTCACCCTGGGATGGTTAATGTCGGTCACACAGGTGCCTTTGCTTTGAGGCCTCCTTTTATTTCTGGCACTGGGATTAGTTCTTTTCTGTTCCCATCACCAGTCGATATCTCCCCCACTGAGTTTCTCTTTCTTCTGAAGCTCAGATACTTAAAGCAGGATAAGACTTTTTTACTTCACTGCTTTTATCATTCCGGCAAAGTATCCCTCTGTAATGGGAGCCCACCTGTGATTTACACCACCAGAACGAAAACCTAACTGTCCCTGAAATTTATTGCCTATTGTTTGATTCATCTACATCATGCAACGCGCACCCTGAGCTAAATTGTAAATTCACCCTCACATTGTTTTGGAGTCACTGGTCATACTTCATGTGTAAATATGAAGTTAGCTGGCTCTTCTCTGAGAGTTTGTTATTGTTTCTTAAAATTTAGAGTCTGAGATGCCTCAAAACTCCTCTCACTCTCCTGAAGGGTTGTGCTTTATTCTCTACTTGGGCAATATGTTTACTTTTTCAAGTAAAATTCTTATAAGAGAATAACATTCACAATCTTTTTAGTTTTTCAAAATGGAAAAGTTTTTTGCCATATATCATACTGATTATAACTTGATCAAACACCGTGAAATCTTCCATGAGGCAGAAATTCAGGTGTGGCCTTTTTCAGAGTTGAGTCCTCTTTCACTGCTTAGATATATGCCTGGGGCAACCAGTACTTTGCTCTGTGGCTACTGGAAGAACTTGCTAATTGGCACATATCTCCCCAGTCTAGCTTCCTTTCAGTCCTGTTGTTCAACAGCCCATTAGCAACTATTGTATTCCATTAATATCTCTTTTAGTAAAAAAAAACTAGGAAAGGCTGTGTTGTGGATAGCCTGTAGTTTCTAAGAGCACTATTACACTTGCATTAGAAAATATTTGGCTGACTGTACTTTCTAGTAATAAATATACAGGTATTTGAATTGGGGGGAAGATTATTTTAGCCTGCTTATGCACCTGATTTTCCTTTACTTATTACAGTTATCACAGGAAAAACACATGCTTGCAAATGTACTTATTAAACACAACTCAATTCAAATTAAGGAGTATATGTTTAGGTTCCCTTAGACCCCCCGGTACTGTGACAGATGGGCTTCCCTGGAGACTCAGATGGTAAAGAATCTGCCTGCAATGCAGGAGGCCTGAGTTCAACCCCTAGGTCAGGAAGATTCCTGGATACGGAAACGTCTACCCACTGCAGTGCTTGCCTGGAGAATCCCATGAACTGAGGGGCCTGGCACTCTACGGCCCATGGGGTTGCAAACAATCAGATGTGACTAGCACTTTCATTTTTTCACTTTCACTGTAATAGATGTTATACAGTTGAATATTTCAATATATTAAGCTCTCAATAAAGCTGGTGACAAAGTCCAGGCATATATTTATTACCTAAAAGGAAAGCATTCTCAGAGGACACAAGTGTACATGTTATAAATTTTAATATTGGAATGGAAAGTATTCATACTATAAATAGACCTTTAGATTGAATAGCATTTGATGTTTGTGTTTGTTAGCCATACCATATCTATAGTATTTACCATAACACAAAGGTCATACTCTATTATTATATTGATTAGGGACTCACTTGTGTTTCTGTAGTTTAAATGTTTTCCCTGAGGATAATTCCTTCCTGTCCATTAAAACTGTTCAGCCTGAATTTTATTTGAATAATTATAAGTATCATGTCAAACATTTGAGTCCAAGAGTTTGAAGCCGGGTGATTGTATGCTGTAAATGCTGAGTACACAGAAGCTCTTCTCAGTATTAGCACTGCTACACATCTGTCCACCTTTTCAACCTTGATCCTCAGCACTTCTGAACTACTCTCCGGGATTACAGAGATTCAGAAAGTGCACAATCACAATCATGCTGGACTTCTGTTTATCTTTATTTTTTAAATTTAATGTTTACTTTATATTGGGTTAAATTGTTTAACAGTGTCGTGTTAGTTTCAGATTGAGCAGAGTGATTCAGTTATATATATGCATGTATCCATTCTTTCAGATCCTTTTCTTATATAGGTTATTACAGAATACTGAGCTGAGTTCCCTGTTCTATATAGTGGGCCCTTGCTGATTATCTATTCTGTATATGGGATTGTGTGTATCTTAATCCTACACTCCTAATCTATCCCTCCCCCAGCAGGTTGGTTCTAATGACTGTTCTACCATGTCTTTAACAGAGACTCTATGCTTCACTTTAGATACAAAATATCACCAGGATCCTCTGGCTTTGTTCAGTCTCGTATTTTTAGGATCGAGGCAGTTTCTTTACATATAGGTAATAGAGACTTTAGCTCCTAATTGTCTGGTACTTTTTTGTTTCCTACCTAATTTTTCCTAGGTTTTAAGTGCTGGTCACTGACATGAAAATATTCAAGAAAACAAATGTGTAAAGTTGTTTTAAAAAATCTTCACAGTTCCACACATTTTTCAATAGGCATTTTAGAATATGATACTTGCTTTAAGATTGGCAGGTTAATGACTAACACCAGGAAACTCCTGTGAAATGACACTAATCTAAAAGGAGGAAAAAAAAGTTACTTTTTTGTCAATCATAAGTGGTATATATTGGCTTAACTTCATTTAGAAATTATTAATGTAACTTCAAAATTAGTACAAACACATCACTGTTGTTGTTCAGTTGCTAGGTCATGTCTGAGTCTGCAACCCCATGGACTGAAGCACGTCAGACTTCCCTGTCCTTCAGGTCTCCCAGAGTCTGCTCAAACTCAGGTCCATTGAATCAGTGATGCCATCCAACCATCTCATCCTCTGTCACTTTATGGAGAATTAGAATGGAGGGAAGTGAAAGTTAAGTGTATAACAAATCTTTACAAAATAATGTTATCCAGTTTACAAGCCATGGATTTTACAAATAATGAAAGGATTTCAATCCACTTTGACCATTTCCTTCTGATGAAAAGAAAGAAAATTTTAACTCACTTAACTTCTACAACTTAGAATGACCTCAAGAATAAATGTAGAATTGAGAACCACATTTCTGGGTTAAGCTGGTACTTGAAATAACACATCATACTTGAAATTGCACCTCAAAGGTGCAATTTGCCAACTGGGAGGTGGTGATTTGTTCTTTAAACACAATTTGTCAAAATTTTAAATTTTATAAAGTCATTTTTTTGGAACAATAATAGAATTTGTTTCTGTCTAAATAGCTAATATATTGAGTAATAAGAGTAAACAATAATAAGAAGAATGGCTAATATATATTCTACAGTTAAACAGTGCCAGTCACAGTTCAGTACATTTACCTCCTATCATTTAGAGTCATCTCTGATGCCCTGTGAACTAGAGATACAGATGTGGCACCTGAGACACGGAGATATGAAGTAGCTTGAGTAAATCTGATGTCTCTCTCTGCCTATATACACTACTGACAATTCATTTTAGAAATAGAGAAAAACAGAAAACATTAAGATTTTTCTATATCAGCATTAACCAATACGAAAATATAATAGATAATGCAAAATAAGAAAAAGATACAATCATCATAGCCGCCAAATCTATTTTAAAATCTCCAAATTAGTTTGACCAAGAACAGACAAAAACTCCAGGGATAAGAGTTTCTAACTGTAATGAAGGACAGAGAGAAGAGTGAACAAAGGGGTAACATATCATGACGTGGAAGGAGCACTGTTACCCGCATCTCTATATTAGTAGACAGCTTTTCTTTTATAATTAAAAAGAAAATAACCATGAACCCACTTTTGGTTCAAAATTTGTAAAATCCGTCTTCCCAGTTCACGTGATTTCTACTGTGCAATACTTTTGTGTTTGCGCATTCATAACTCTCCGTGCTATGCTCATAGTTCCTTTAACCAGATTGGATACTCATCTGGCATTTCAGCAAACTTGCTTCTACTTTTTATAGCACCTGACTGCTTAGCTTTCTTCTATTTTTATACTGCCCATTTCACAGCAATTCTCTCCTTTCCTAGTCAAAAAACAATGTTATAAAAAGGTATAAGGGACCAAGATGATTGATTTCATCCAGCAACAATAATGATGATAGGGAAAATCAGTCTTATGGGAGGAGGTAAATCTCAAAGTTTACTGGCAGAAGTAAGATCTGAATTAATGGATTCACGAATAACAGAAGAGATAAGCCACCATTTGAAAATATATAGAAGAAGCAGAGAAAGAGAAAAATGAACTAACAAAGGAAACAGAGAAGACAGGCAAAAGAGAACACTTCATTTCTCAACCCTAACAAAAAGAAAAGTCAAGATCAAAACTCCTAGATAAAACGTTTGGGCCTGTATCAAAGAGGTCTACTCATATTCTACTCCTGGTTGTTTCAACCATATGATCCACACTTAATGCTTTAATAAAATATAAGTTCAGTTAAAAGTATTAATTGCAATTAGCTGCAGAACTGTATGTGATCCAAATACTTCTGCTTTACAAAGTAGTTTGGAAAGAATGTATGCTAGAGAAAAGAAATGAGGTCATGAAGGGTGAGAAAGTGATTTATGTATAAATGAGCCTGTTCTCTAGAAAGAAAATATCCTGGTCCAGCTATTTGATTGCTTATTGAGTTGTCTTTGGTTAAAGCCATTGCTATTAAGGTTAACATGATGAAATGATACATCCATTTTATTTAACTTGTGTCTCCCAACACTGATGCCCAGGAGGAAATCCAAAATTGAGCAAAGGCGAGCAGGTGCTCACTCTTTAGTGACTGCCAGCAGGCATTCAGGGAACAGGCCTCCTGGTAACCGGACTAATCTCCCTGTCTCTGTCATCACCGCCTGAGACTGCCTGTGCCCAGAGACCTCACGACACATTTTTCTTACCACTTGGCACAACTTTATGTCTATTGACAACTCCTTATTAAGAGATAATTTTGTTCTATTTATTTTATTTATTTATTCAATCATTCACTTATTCCAAAAATTTTACACAGCGTCTACTAAGCTTTAAGAAATGTACCAGCCACTAAAGAAGAAAACTGTAAAGTTAGGGACCCTTCCAGGAAAAAAACAAAAAAACTCACATTTCAAAGGGCAGACAGATAAACAGACACAATCTATTTTCCATACACTAATAAGAATGTTTTGTTTAAAACATATAAATCAGGTCATGTCACTACCTTGCCAAAACTTGTTAACCACATTCTAGTTTGATGAAACTCAAAACAGAAAAACAGAGAAAGAGAAAAATGATCTTTTCATTTTCCATCACTTCCATCACTGTTCCTGAGTTAAAGAGCCCTATGGTACCTGACCTCTGTCTACCTCTTCAACATAATATCCTTTCTCTTGACCTAACGTACCAAGCTCCAGACCTATTGACCTTTATGTGTTTAGTCGCTCAGTCGTTGCTCTTTGAAACCCTATGGACTGAAGCCCGCCAGCCTCCCCTGTCCACAGAATTCTCCAGGCAAGAATACTGGAGTGGGCGCTAGTGGTAAAGAACCCGCCTGCCAGTGCAGAGACATAAAAGATGTGGTTTGATCCCTGGATTGGGAAGATCCTCTGGAATAGGAAATGGCAACGCCCTCCGTGTGCTTGCCTGGAGAATCCCATGGACAAAGGAGCCTGGTGGGCTACAGTCCATGGGGTCGCAAAGAGTCAGACACGACTGAGTGACTTAGCATGCGTGACCACTGTCATAATAGTCAACTGCAGCAGCTGAGACTCAAGACAATTGTTGTCGGTGGTACATGATCACAGCAGTGACCAGAAGAGCAGTTTCATTGTTTATAATCCACTGCATTCCGTGGATTACAAGAATCCCATTTTCCACTGGAAAGGATCTGGGGCTTGAGATGAAGCGACACTAAAACTCCGTCTCTGAGGGTCTGTCCCACGGAACCATCCCCACCGCTAGTTCTGTCCAATCATGAGACAGAGAGCAAACTACTAATCCGAATAGCTGTTTAACTTAACATAAAGGATATAAATTTTCACTTGAATACCAAGACTTATTAATTCCAAAAAGTGAATTACAACTGAACAGTAGAGAATACTATATTACTTGTTTTTTTATTGTTTTTTATTGTTGCTGTAAGAAATTTCCACACATGTGGGGTCTTAAAGCAGCTAAAATTTACTATGTAACAGTCCTCTTTTTGTCAGAAGTCTGAGCTGTATGATTTTTTCCTGCATAATCATATCTCTCTCTGACTACACAAGGGAAAGCTTCTCCATTTTTAAGGACTAATGCAATTACATTGGACACACAGATAGTGCAAGATAATCTCTCCATTTTAAGACTGATAACTTTAATCACATCAGGTTTTGTCATTGTTCAGTTGATAAGTTGTGTCCCACTCTTTGCAACCCCATGGACTGTTGGATCCAGGCTTCTCTGTCCTTCAGTATCTCCCAGAATCTGCTCATATTCCTGTCCATTGATTCAGTGATGCCGTCTAACCATCTCATCCTCTGTCGCCCCCTTCTCCTTTTGCCTTCACACTTTTCCAACATCAGTGTCTTTTCCAGTGAGTCTGTTCTTTGCATCAGGTGGCCAAAGTATTGGAGCTTCAGCTTTAGCATTGATTTTTCCAATGAATTTTCAGGGTTGATTTCCTTTAGGATTAACTGGTTTGATCTTGAGAGTTCATTGGATTTCAAGGAGATCAAACTATTTATTATAGTATTTTCAGTGAAACATTTACAAAAGTTGCAAAAAAGAAAAGGCCAAGCTCATGTCCTTTAATTCTCAGTTAAAAGCACAGTTTGAAAACTGGAGAACTGGGTTTTCTGTGCTCTGATTCACAGATATATAATTGATTTCTCTGATATATATCATGTTAATAGGTCATTGATAGAGATGCATTTACTAGAGGTTCCAGATTAAATGTATCACTTCGTGGAGCTGGAGATGGCGTCACCAACTTTCTTAGCTGTCTGATGGAAACGTTAATTCACCTGTGTCCTATGATAGATGAGGTTAATATTTCTAACTTGTCTGGCATGTGGTGAGAGAACTAAAAGTCTTAAGGATACAGGAATTAAGTTTTATAAAAATTCATGTCTTAAGGATATAGGGGAGTTGGGCATGGATTTATCATATGTGACCTGTGCATTTACCCCAAATATATCCTCCAAGGAAGCACAAGAGACACTCCTTTCACTAATGTCTGGAGAAGTACATTAGCAAATCAAGCATTTTTATTCTTGATAGTAATTCTCTTTTATAAATCATCTATGGCTATCAAAATACCATCATTGAGATAATCTCTCTGAACTCAATGGAAAGTATGGGCTCTGGGTAGCATAGATTAAGAGGCAATATTTTATCATCAAAAACAATGTGGGCACATCACTCATTAAGCATAACAGCAATGTACCGGTGATCAGGATAAAAGATATGAGCAGTCAATAAAGTAGAATTCTACAAACTATGACCTTTGGCCATATCATATTCTCCTCTAAATAAACTGTTTGGCTTTCTGACAAAAAGGATGCATCTTGGCAAATGTCTGTGGAGAATAATAAGCTTAATCAGACAGTGAATGTAACTGAAGTCACCACTCCAAACCTGCTATCTTCACTGGAGCAGACAAGCACAGACCCTGGCGGCTGCAATGCGGCCGTTGACACTTGTTGATAGTCGCTCAGTCGTGTCTGACTTTGCAGCCCCGTGGACTGCAGCACGTCAGGCCTCCCTGCCCCTCACCATCTCTTTCTCCAAATGCACAATGGTTTACTGAAGTCTCAGATAACATGCTAGTCGGTAGGCAGCTGGAACTGTCCTAGAGGATGCTATTTATCCTTTGGATTAGAGATTCTATTATGCTGCCATCTCCCCTAGGTCCAGAAAACGTGGATCCTAGAATCTAAGTGTTCATTGGAAGGGCTCCTCCCTCTGTGTTTCTAAGTCACTCCCACACATGTTGCTTTCTCTCCTGAGAAACTCTGAGCTCTGGTGGTTTGGAGGACTTAGTTCCCAAGGGAAGAGTGCCCCCACCATGGAGCACAACAGCACTTAATTAAATTGAAAGATGAATTTGCTGCTTGACCGTTTAGGGCCTTGATGCCACTGAACAAGAGGCAGGAAAAGGAGTTACCTGAGAGGCCAGGGTTGTCGTTGTTCAGTCACTAAGTGATCCCAGTTACTGAGGAGAAACTGGGTAAATGCTACACAATGGGGGGCATGGAGTGGGGGTGGGGGGTGGTTGAAGAACTTCGTCTAGAACCCAGGGAATCCTCTGAGATGTCTTTTGGTACTTAAAAAAAGAATAAGAAAACTTTAGCAACCTTCAAAATCAGAACTATTGGATAATCAAATCCTTTGAGAACAAGTGTTTAGGTGACTTTGACAGGTGAAATCCCAACCAATTGAGGTCCTCATTGAGAGTAAGGTAATATGGAATGGTAGTTGAAGAAGGTAGTCCTAGATAGATCAATTACAAACCAACTATAGGCTTGTAACCAATTATGAGACGGAGCTTTGTTTATTTTTTCTTTGCTTGTCTATGCATGTGTTTCTATATGCTAGTTATTTTCTTCTTTTGTCTTCTTCTACTTATTAATTTATATACAAATTGTCACAAGCTAACCTTATGATTTAGTTTTTAGGTGACATATACAAGAGGACTGTGACAAAATTTGAAGAGTGATTTAATATAGTTAACAATGGATCGGACTTCCCTGGTAGCTGGTAAAGAATCTGCCTGCAATGCAGAAGACCCTGGTTTGATTCCCGGGTCAAGAAGATCCCCCGGAGAACTGATAGGCTACCCATTCTAGTATTCATGGGCTTCCCTTGTTGCTTAGATGGTAAAGAATCCACCTGCAATGTGGGAGACCTGGGTTTAGCCCTGGGTTGGGAAGATCCCCTGGAGGAGGGCATGGCATCTAGTATGCTTGCCTGGAGAATCCCCTTGGACAAAGGAGCCTGGTGGGCTACAGTCCACGAGGTTGCGAAGAATCAGTCATGACTGAGCAGCTAAGCGCACGCACATACACACACACACACACACACACACACACAACAATGGATCAAATGTGTCTTGGGACTCTGTCCCTTCACATTTTAGGGAATGATTGGCAATTTTACTTTTACTAATTATATCTCTCTGGTTTAGTGGAAACTGTTCCTTTGTTATTAAAATCAAAAGAATGAACTGCCCCCCGTAACAGCTTTTTGCCTCTTAGTGAATCCATCTTCCTTTGACTTGTTTGTGATCCTGAATCTGAATCCTGCAGCATTTCTGCTTTGCCAGCTGGCGCAGTGTTAACTCTGTAAGCAAACAACACCAAAGACGACGGCAAGGGGAGCGGTTCTGGCTCCCGTGCACTTTGCTTTCTGCTCCCACAGCCCACAGCACCATTGGTATGAAGGATATAGACATACAGTGGCATCCACCTTCCAGTGAATCTCACAGTCTGGACAGGGTGGGGGACTCCCAGTAATTTTCAGCACCACCCCGGCAGGGGCAGGTGACATTCCAACGAGATTTACCAGATGCCCAAGGGAAAGCTTCTCAACAAGTCTCCGTGGCAATCCAGTAGGAAATGTCCCAGGATGTTTCTCTGGTGACTCAGAGGTTGATTTCTAAGCACTTCCTCCCCAGCAAGTAGCTTCTTGCTTGCCAGTAGCACCTCAACTAAATCTTCTACCATCCAACGGGACTACATCTACATCCTGTCCATTACAGTCTGAATCGTAACCTTTCAAGGAGGGAAATCTTTTCCAACTTTATTCCTTGCATTCATATGTTCTCAGCCCTGGAAGCAGTAGCCGCTCTCCGTATCTGCTATATTTGTATCCTTTAGAGTTCTCTTTACCCCCTAATAGTTAGTTGCCTGTTAGTTAATAATGCTTTAGAAGTTCTATGTTCATTTCTATGTTCTGACTGGACAGTGACTAATACATATACCCACTAATATAAATTCTGCAAAACAAAGACTCAGTTTTTGTTTCTTATTGTATCAGAAGAGCCTAGAACATTGTCTAATATATCAACGTTGTCAGCATATCAATAAATGTTTGTTGAAGTAATCAAAGTATTTGCTCATTAAATGTTGTACATTTAAGAAGATGAATATGTCAAGGCTGGCATCCATGTTGTTGATATAATAACCTGAGCCCATGGTGAGATTATTCTTTGAGAGATATCAGAAGAGACACATTTGGTTCAAATGAACATAAGTTACAGGTTTGGCATATTCATCAGCAAATGGATAGAGGATATTAATGAGAGCCTATAAAAGGAGGAGCTTGCTCTGGGAAATACCACCATTTAATAAAGTAGTACAGAAAAGAAAAATTTTGTGAAACAGAGTAGCTTGAAGTAAAAACATAAGGAAATAGTGATATAGAAATCAAATATGGAAACCAAGCCTTTCTCATGCTTTTTACACTCATCCACCCCTCAGTCAATACTCATCACAGATAAAGGTGTTTTTCACATCACTGAAATAAATATCATTGATAACAATCTCTTGGTCCTGCATGTAATTTTGTTATAATAGAAAAATAGATGATTATAGCATATTTTACATACATTAAAAAGGAAGAAATACCTGCAAGTACATGCACATGTCAGTCACAAAGCAGAAACATAAAAATTTAACTACGAATAAAAAAAGTCAAATTGGTTTAAAAAAACAGATGTAATTTTTGGTTGCCAGATGTACTGAGATTTTTGAGAAAAGATAATCCCTTTGCTTGTGGAGACACTGTAAAATGATCATAGAGCTTGCAAAAGTATAAATTGGGCTAAATAGTTAGAAATACCAATCAAAATTTAGATGTGTGCCTTGTTTTTATTTAGAAATATTTCTGGACATTTTCTCCTATGAAAATCAATCATTAATAAGATATAAATACATTTAGATAATTAAAGCATCCAGTAATAGGAGTAATGATAAATTATGATGTACAGAAATATGAGGTCATGCTGAAAATGTTATGGGAACACTTGGTGTACACGCTGAGTCATTTCGGTCATTTCCGACTCTCTGCAACCCTCTGGACTATAGCCCTCCAGGCTCCTCCATCCATGGGGTTCTCCAGGCAAGAATACTGGAGAGGGCTGCCATGCCCTCCCCCAGGGGATCTCCCCGACCCCGGGGTCACACCTGGGTCTCTTCTATCTCCTGAACTGGCAGGCAGGTTCTTTACCATGAGCACCACCCGGGAAGTTCCATGGGAACACCTTAGTGCAAATGTTAGTTTGCTCTCGTTGCCATAATAAACACCACAGACTGAGTGGCTTGAAAATGGAAGTTTATTTTTACATATTTCTGAGTGACTGAACTGAACGGACTCAATGGACCTGAGCTTGAGCAAACTCAGGGAGACAGTGAAGGGCAAGAAAGTCTGGCGTGCTGCAGTCTGTGGGGTGGCAGAGAATCAGACAGGACTTTGGTACAGGACAGCCTCAACAGCTTGCTGGCTCAGCCACACCCAGTCTGAGTACCTGGGGACAAGCCAGTGCACACCAGCTAGCCTCAGACGGGGTTCCTGCTAGGACTGGCATCCCACGGTGCCCCAGGCCAGTTGGTAATTTCAATTTACGAACCTCAGAGCAGCTTGGGTTATCACAGTCTAGTAAGGGATTTAACTTAACCCTATCCAGGATGATCAACCTACTTCAAGCGCGTCTGCCTTACAAACTGCTCACCTCAGTTCAGTTCAGTTCAGTCACTCAGTCATGTCCAACTCTTTGCAACCCCATGAATCGCAGCACACCAGGCCTCCCTGTCCATCACCAACTCCTGGAGTTTACCCAAACTCATGTCCATTGAGTCGGTGATGCCATCCAGCCATCTCATCCTCTGTCATCCCCTTCTCTTCCTGCCCCCAATCTTTCCCAGCATCAGGGTCTTTTCCAATGAGTCAACTCTTCGCTTCAGGTGGCCAAAGTACTGGAGCTTCAGGTTCAACATCAGTCCTTCCACTGAATATTCAGGACTGATTTCCTTTAGGATGGACTGGTTGGATCTCCTTGCAGTCCAAGGGACTCTCAAGAGTCTTCTCCAACTCCACAGTTCAAAAGCATCAATTCTTCTGCACTCAGCTTTCTTTATAGTACAACTCTCACATCCATACACGACCACTGGAAAAACCGTAGCTTAGACTATACAGACCTTTGCTGGCAAAGCAGTGTCCCTGCTGTTTTGACAGCCTGTGTAACCGTTGGTTCTCATGCTGACCGTTCTGCTCGGCCAGCACTACCACGGTACCTGGCTCCTAGCCCTTGTCACCATGTACTCTGGTCCCCTTCCAGTGTACCTCCTGGCCAAAACACTTTGATTCCGATGAGTAGATTCAAAATGCATTTGCTATAACAATCCTTTAAGTACTCGTGTCTGTGTTTCCTCCTAACTATACCAAGATCATGAGATATTAAACTTTCTTTCTGCAATTGGCATGGGCCTTTAGGGGTCAATTTGATATGATTAATTTCCTCGGTATAGCTATGAGACAGTGGCAGGGACAAGATATGAGCATCTTTCATGTAGTGCATGAATAAAGGTGACCCTTTCAGTCATAATTGCAAATAGTCTGAATAAGCCATCCCGAAATTGAAAGGTTATCTCAGTTTAATTGTAACTATGCTAACTTGAAGTAATAAAAAATAGTCATCTAATGAATATCTTATATAAAGACTCAGTCAATTAAAATCTTTGATGGTACATGAAAACTTTCACAGTCTATTCAGTATTTTGATCTTTATCAACCTTTAAGTGGACTTTTTTAATATCATCATGTATTTTCAAGGAAACCATCTGGACTTTTTAAATTTCTAAACTTTAAGAATTATATGCAACATTTAACTGTAAGAATTTAATTGACTGCAAGTTTCTGTTTTTGACTTTGATCATTTTCTCTCCTTTTGCTGAAATTTTAGTGCCTTCTACCATACGTTCCTAATGATGAATCATTAATTTCATTAATTAGGAAGGTTAGGATAAAATAAAAAGGAGTTCTTTATGTCTTACCTTTTATCTTCTTAAAATATTCAAACTGAGACAAACCTTTAGAAAGTCTTATGTGATCTGTACTGAAAGGCAAGCAGTTGGACAAAACAAATTCCATTAAGAATTATGCTTATTCTATAGTTAAAAGCAACATGTCATTTGGAAGAAACAAAATATTACAACATAGAGACAGTGTTCTTTAGCCAGTCAATTTCAACTAATGTGATTAATACTTCTGACAATAAGATATTTTTATTATTCTTTATGCTTAGATCTTTTTCTAATTTCACTTTTGAATGTTTCTCCTGTTCCAAATGTTTCCACACTTAAAAAGAAAGTCTCTAATCTTACTATCTGCAGATGTATTTTTTGTAGCAAAGGCAATTCATTACATTAAAAGAAAGAAAACAAATTCTAGATGAGCATTTCCTGTTATCTATTGCTGTGTAACAAACTGTCCCAAATTTTAGGGATTGAAATCATTTTAACAGTTCACAACGCTCTGGGCCAGGAACTTAAGCCCGTGAGCAAGACCTGTGAGTGAGTCTCCTGCTCCATGTGGTATTGACGCTGGTCACTCAGTGATATTCAGCTTCAAGGTCCCCTTGCTTTCATTATCCAGGATAGCTTCACTCATATACGAGTCTTTCACTCATATGCCGTATCAGGGATATTAACATCTGGGCCTGTTTAGAACCCTCTTGGCAGGGGCAAGGGAGTGGTGTGGGGGGTGATTACTCCCTAAGCCGTGTCCTACTCTTGCAACCCCAAGGACTGTAGCCTGACAGCTTCCTCTGTCCATGGGATTCTCCAGGCAAGAATACTGGAGTGGGTTGCCATTTCCTTCTCCAAGGGATCTTCCCAACCCAGGAATCAAACCCAGGTCTCCTGCATTGCAGGCAGAGTCTTTACCAACTGATCTACGAGGGAATTCCTAGAATCCTCTTCTTCCCAATCAAACTGCAAGGCTTCTCCATTCATTCTGTCCAGAAGGAAAGTTAATGCTAATCCAGAACTCTAAAAGACCAAGGGAGTTCCAGTCTTCTTAACTGCTAGTCCTGGACCTACATTTCCACCACATTCCATTGGTCAAAGCAGTCACATGGACGCCTACACTCAAGGAGAAGAAAAACAGAGTCTACCTCTTGATAGGAAAACGCCAAAAGCTTGTGGCCATCTTTAATCTGACACAGCATTACAATCCTCTGATGGCTTTGGCACATTTTGCGTCATAGACTGACACTTCCTCCAAGTTTCCATTACCTCCGGGCTGTGCATTGAAACATGCAAGTCCCGGGAACGATTCCTGAAAGAGTCCACGCCTGTGGGATTACTTTTCAGGACACACACTATGATTAACGTTTACCTTCATCTCCAGATAATTATTTACCGAGAAGAAATCACATGGACTCTGTTTCTGTTCTGTGATTCCCAAGAGCCACTGCTAATGTGTGCAGGAGCAGATTGACTCTGCTTTTAAACACAGCAAGGAAAAGCTTCACAATATCCACCAACAGTCAGTCTCCCCACACAGACAGAAAAGCCCAAGCTCCAGGGCTACCCTTCTTGCTTCTTGACTATAAATGCTTCTACTTTGCTCACAAACCAAGAGTTCAGATTGATTTGATCTGCAGGTCTTCAAAAAGCTAAGAAAGCTATATTGGCAGTTGGGTACATAGTGATTGATTGACTTTTATCTTTTCTATTTATATTTATATAGTCTTTTGTCCAAATTCAAAATGGCAGAAATATTTTCAAAGGTTCTGCCCAACTGCTAAATCCTTCCCATTAAAACAACTGCAAAGTATTTAATAAAAGAACACATCAACATTATTGGGAAAATCTCAGTTTTTATAGATTAAAGTCAATTGGCTAAGATCAAATTATTAGATATATTGACAAACTCAGAAGAATAAATGTATTAAAATAGTATTTCATATTGCTAATAGCTTATTTAATTCCTTGAATCTGGGAACATCTCTTTTTATTTTTCTTTTCTGGACTATTTTCCTTCTTAAAAAAATTAAAAGAGATCACATATAAAACGATATCAAAGTTGAAGGTTGATCGCATTAGTAAAATTTGTATAACATGTGCTGAAAGAAAGTAGGTGGAGTCATGCATACAATAAAGTTTCATATTTTCATATGAGTATCTTAATGTAACAATTCTGGAAATAATTTTTTCTTCACTTTTATTATGATGAATTTTTAAGCAGCCTTTCTATTTCCATGACCTCTTAGCCTTCACTGAGCAGAATTCAGAGTTAGTTTCCAGAATGAATGTCAATGCTCCCTTACTCATTGTAATTCAAATAGGTGTCTGATAAATAATGAATGTGAGTGGACATTAAGTTTTAATTAATTGAATGGAGTATTCAGACATGGCTAAATAGTTGGTAGATATTTGCATGGAAAATAAGCAATAATTTTCTGTGCAGCAATTTTTAGTTCCTGTTTCTAATATATGTAATATGATATCCACAGTGGAATTGCATAAGTCAATCACAGTAATAACTTCATCTAGATATTAAAACTGTAAGTTATATTTCCTAAAGATTTTTAATTTTGGAGCAGTATCATTATTTAAGCAATTTTAAAACCAGTATAACATATTAGCACAGATTTAATTTATCCATTAAATTTTTTTAAGTTGAGCTACATTAATTTTTTTCCAATGTTTGGAATATGTGGGTTATTCTCTAAACAGAACATAAAGCTCTAATTGTTTATATTTTTATGCTTTCTTGGAATTTCTAATGGTTATGTAAACATAAAAATAAATCATAGTTTTAACTTTAGATTATGTTTTCTATAGATATTAATTGGAAAATCTGACTAATGTCATTTAACAGTCCTTAAAAATGCCACCACTGATTCAGTAGAAACAACATTGCTTTCAAAATTAAAAATGCAACTGTACTAAAAGCTATTGAGTCTTGACTTTCCGACACGAATCTACATGATTTTGATTTTTTGAACTTTTGATAAATTGTATTAATAAAAAGGAGCTCTTTGCATTAAGAAGCCTGCTAAGGGAGATATAAAGTAAAAACCTAATTAGTAAAAGATGAAAGTCAAAGAGAAATACAAAGCCGTCTGTATTTCTATCTTGGCTCTGCCACTACCTTTCTGGATGATTAGGGATAAAATTCAGTTGACTCAAGCT
The DNA here is from genome assembly GCF_910594005.1 of Cervus elaphus. NCBI lineage: Eukaryota > Metazoa > Chordata > Mammalia > Artiodactyla > Cervidae > Cervus > Cervus elaphus. Next base: position 80,390,198 of record NC_057835.1, read on the forward strand.
CAAGATTCAGAGCAAAGAGTCAAAATGCTCCTCCAGTGCCAGTTCTCTGATTCTAGAAGTTTCTTCTGATTTTATTACTCTCTGGCTTGGAGGCGATTACAATGAAAATGCACAAGAACAAATTGCAACGTAAGAAAAGTGTTTCTTTCATATTTTCCCATTGGCCTGCCTCTAACATTTTGTGATGCAGGGTAAAAGATTTTAAAAAAAGCCCATGCATCATATATCTAAATATTGAAGCATTTATAATTCAAACTGTTAAATTCAATATGCTCTTCATTCCTATCTTGTTTAAATAACTTCAAAATGACCTCAAAGATCCAGTTCCATGCCTGATGGCAGCTTTCTTCCTCTTTTCCCTCCAGATCCCTCCCAGCCCATGATGGACCAAGTGGGCATGTGTATCAAGAATCCTGCATGAACTGCTGAGCTCCACTCCTCCCTTCCACAAAAAACGGCATCTGGGCACCTTTCAAAAGGACAAACGTAAAGAAGAGAACGAAACAGACTTAAGAGAGTAGTGTCGGTGCCCTCAGGCAGGTATTTAAAGTCTCAGGAGCCGAAACACGACCTAGAATGGGAAACAGGAGCCCGAAGTGGACACCTTCCTGTGGCCTTGGGGTCACTTCGCCCCACAGGACAATGAATGAGGAGCAGGGCCACCGCGGCCCCGCGGTTCACGGAACCAGGTGAGGGCCCTCCTGCTCCGGGTCTGAGAACTTACCTCTTCACAACCTTTCCCTTTTCTTCATGGACTCAAGTCTTGTAAAAACACCAATAATTCCCTTGATCCTACCTCTAACACATCAACACTTCACCCAAAATTATCCCTCCCGGCAATATCCCTTCTGACAGATCTTTCCTTACCCTCATGCCCACGGTAGATTCCAGACTTTGGGCATTTATAAATAAGGGAATGCTTCTTGAAAACTGTTAGATCCAAAGTTGGATTTTTTTTCATATGTAAATGCATCATTTTAAGGGCTATTGACTGTTGATAAAGAACTTGAGGGCACAATATCTTCACTCAAGAAAAGAATCTCTTAAGAGGTTCTACAGAAAAAATAACAGACAGAAAAATAAAATTCCCCAAACGTTGATCGATTCAGATAGACTTCTGGGAAAGTATCTATTTAGCACTGAAATAATACTTTCTTTAGAATGTGAAAACTTCCTTTTATGGTGGAAGGACACTGCCAAAGACTAGCTATAGTTAATATTTTTAAGAATGTTAGTGATATGTGAGAAGAAATGTTTAAAATGTGGGTATGTGTGTAGGTATAGCTCAGAGGCCTCCAACCCCCTGACCACGGGCCAGTCCTGGCTGTGACCTGCTAGGGCCCGGGGTGCGGGAGGAGGTGGGCAGTGAGTGAGACGCAAAGGCTCGTTGGTACCTCCAGCCTCTCCCCACCCCTCGCGCTGCCGCCCGAGCTCTGCCTCCATCAGAGCAGCCGTGGCCTTAGACTCTCACGGGAGCACCACACACTCTGGGTCAAAGTCTCTCAGCACCTCCAGATAAGGGGACCTCCTAGTTGCAGGAAAACAAGCTCAGGGCTCCCACTGATTCTGCATTATGGCCGCCTGCACAAATCTTCCATTAAATATCAGAGTGTAATAATAATAGAAATTCAGTGCACAATAAATGTAATGAGCTTGACTCACCCCTAAACCATACCCCTCACCCCAGTCCATGGAAAAATCATCTTCCACAAAAGCACTGCCTGGCGCCAAAAAGGTTTAGGGACTTCTGATACAGCTGATTCATTTTTCTGTACAGCAGAAGCTAACACAACATTGTAAAGCAACTGTGCTTCAATTAAAAAAATTTTTAAAGAATGCTAGTGATAATGGCAATGATAAAAAGACTCAAAATTTAAGTCACAACATCTCCACTTCTCTCTTGTTCTCAGTTATAGAATTTCACAAAACAAATGTTTTCAAAGCTTGAGAATCTGAGGCTCTCTCTAAAGCACAGAGGCTACTCTAAGTTCTGTCTGACACCAATCTCATCACTGTTCAACCCATCTTTCAAAAGCTTTTTGCGATGCAAATATAATTATGCAATTCCCTGCTTGAATCCAAATAATCACTCCTAAGTGTCTATGAGGTTAGTTAAGTGTCTTAGAGCTGCATAAAATCCTTTAAGATTTCAACTTTGCCAAACACTCCCTTTCATCTCCTAACATCCCTCTCCATTGCTTATGATATCATGAAGGCATCATGTTGACTTGTTCACAATTAAGCTAAGACAGCACCGTGAGGGTTTCTCTGCCTTTGCAGTCACTGTTAAGGATGTCTTTCTCTCTATTCTCTTATCGACATTGTAAAAAACTCCTCTACTTACCACTCTAAATATTAATTTACCTTCAATAAAAGATCGCCTATTCCTTTCTCCTTTGCATCTGCAAAGCCTAGCATTGGAGTTCAAATAAGTTTTAAACAAACTTTTGTTGAAGTAAGCAGTGATAATACGTGGCCCCTGAAAGTAGCAGTGGGAAATGAAATGGAGCCAAGCAACGAGCATGTCTTAGTTGAGCATTTCTCAAAAAAGATGTCAGGTCATCATATTTCCTGAAGCAAATACGGATCAATAAAATGAACACAAGGTGAGATATTTGAAATCAGGAAGATTTCTAAAGTGTCAGATATATGGTCGTGATATGCTAAATATTAAACCTCTGGAGATGTGACTTCAGTTTTCTGTTTATAGTTTAACTATAGCAAATTTCTCTTGTTGTCAAATTATTGTTGAAAGAATAAATGAATGGATTTTTACATCCCAATCAAAATGGCAAAGCAGATATGATACTCATCCTCAGTAACAATTAAGAATGCTATATAGAATTTGACCAGAAATAGAAACTTTAAATACAGAACTGAGACTTTGGAAAGTAAAGAAAATCCCTAGAGGCAAAAGTCAGAGTGATAAATGGAAGGAGAAGCCAGACTTGTACCTGAGGTAGTGGGTGGCAAGCCTGGGAGGTAGGTGTTTCCATGGAGACCCTCCTACGAAATTAGTGTCCTTGAGGAGCTACAAATTCAATGAATTTCCTTTCAACCATACAAAGGAAAAAAATATTTCCCCAAGGGATTTGAATTTGTATTAAACTGCACCTGCATAATCTTGAAAACACAGAACAGGAATAATAAATTATAAGAGGAATACTGAGTGGTTGATACGAGAAAACATGTTGAAGAGGAAAAAACAGACCCTATGGGAGAATGCTTCCTTAATATAAGCCTCATAAGATATCTACATATACAGTCCTAACACACAGCAGCTACAGTTCAAAACAGCAGAGAGTACAAGAAAGAAGCTAAATGATCAGACAAAGAAATACAGTGAAAACATTCCTAATAGGAACTTATCTCTCTTAACACTCATAAAGGAACTTCTAAGGAATGTGCTTCTAAAAAAAGATAATTATCCTCAAATAAAGTCAAAGCTAATAGAAGGTATAGTGTTAAAAGAACTTATAAACAGTTGCATAAATCTGTAGTAACATTAAATACGGAAAAGGGCAATAGGGTATGTAATCTGGGGAAATAAAATACAAGGTATATTTAAAATATGATATTCCAATAACCTGAAGACAGCAGATAATGATCAAAAATGAAGTGTTATGAGGATCTGGTGAAAGCAGATATTAACATATATGCAGATAATGTATATTGTCTTGTTCTTGAAGAAGAGAATATAGAAACATATACCACATTTTAAGATCGAGGAAGGGGAGGAGCCAAGATGGCGGAGGAGTAGGACAGGGAGACCACTTTCTCTCCTACAAATTCATCAAAAGAATAACTGAACGCAGAGCAAACTTCGCGAAACAGCTTCGGATCGCTAGCTGAGGTCATCAGGCGCCCAGAAAAGCAGCCCATTGTCTTCGAAAGGAGGTAGGACAAAATATAAAAGATAAAAAGTGAGACAAAAGAGCTAAGGACGGAGATCCATCCCGGGAGCTCTTAGGCGGCATTGCTTGGGGTAGGGTCCGGGCCTGAGTGCCCTGAGGACAATCGGAGGGAACTTCTGTGAGTTGCCAACTTGAACTTTAGGAGACCAAAAGAGAGAGTAAATTAACCGGCCCGAACACACTGCTGGCCGTTCGCAGAACAAAGAGACCGAGAGGGTCCAGAGAGGAGCTCGCAGGCTGCGGACCGGCCCAGCCCCGCCGGAGGCAGGAGGCAGGGGGGAGGGGAAGGTCGCGGCGAGACACAGGGCGCAGGCAACCGACCAGCGCAGGCGGGGACTCTGGGCTGGGGACGCGGAGGGCGGAAGGCGCGCGCGCCCGACTGGCGCCAGCGGAAACTGAGACTGGGTCCGGGGAAGGGAGGGGGCGCGCCACACCTGGGGATAGTGCGCCCATCAAGCCCCTCGCTGCCTGGACCGCTCTGACGGGGAAGGCACAGAGAGCAGGCGCAGCTTTTCCTTCCGCGCTTTTGTGGAACACCCGAGGGCTGGAACCTCGCGCGGCGCGGGGCGCGCTCCATATAGAACAGCCGGGAACCTGAGCAGCACAGACGGAGAAAGCGGTGTCAGCCCCTCCCCGCAGCGTCAGCCCCGCCCCGCAGCGCCAGCCCCTCCCCGCAGCGTCAGCCCCGCCCCGCAGTGCAACGGAACTAGCTACCTGAATAAGAGTCCGCCTCCGCCCGCCTGTGTCAGGGTGGAAATGAGGCTCTGAAGAGACCGGCAAACAGAAGCCAAATAAACAAAGGGAACTGCTTCAGAAGGGACTGGTGCAACAGACTAAAATCCCTCTAGGAAACACTGACTACACCGGAGGGGCCTGTAGATATCGAGAAGTGTAAGCTGGAACGAGGAGCTATCTGAAACTGAGCCGAACTCACACTGACCGCAACAGCTCCAGAGAAACTCCTAGATATAATTTTACTTTTTTCTCTTTTTTTTTTTTATTTTTTTTATTTTTTCTTTTTTTTCTTTTTTCTTTCTTCTCTTTTATTTTCCTTTAAAATCCCCTATTACTCCCCCATTACTCCTTAACTTTCATTTCCACAGACTTTTATGATTTTTTAATTAGGGAGAAAAAAAAAATTTTTTTTCTTTCTTTTTCTTTCTTTTTTTTTTTCTTCCTTTTTCTCTTCTATTTTCTATTTTTCTTTTTCTCTTATTTCTTTTAAAGTCCTCTAGTACTCCTCTACTACTCCTTAATTTTCATTTTCAATACACTATAACCTTACAAAAAAAAAAAAAAAAAAGAAGAAGAGAAGCCCTATTTTTAAACCGAAGATTATTCTCTCCCAATCTTGACTCTCTGTTTTCTACCTCAGAACACCTCTATTTCCTCCTTTCCCCTTCTCTTCCCAATCCAATTCTGTGAACCCTTGTAGGTGACTGGGCTACGGAGAACACTCTGGGAACAGAAAGCTGCGTAGATCTGTCTCTCTCCTCTTGAGTCCCCCTTTTTCTCCTCCTGTTCATCTCTATCTCCCTCCTCCCTCTCCTCTTCTTCATGTAACTCTGTGAACCTCTCTGGGTGTCCCTAACGGGGGAGAATCTTTTAGCCGTTAACCTAGAAGTTTTCTTATCAGGGCTGTATAGTTGGAGAAGTCCTGAGACTACAGGAAGAATAAAACTGAAATCCAGAGGCAGGAGACTTAAGCCCAAAACCTGAGAACACCAGAAAACTCCTGACTACATGGAACTTTAAGTAATAAGTGACCGTCCAAAAGCCTCCATACCTACACTGAAACCAACCACCACCCAAGAGCCAATAAGTTTTAGAGCAAGACATACCACGCAAATTCTCCAGCAACGCAGGAACATGGCCCTGAACATCAACATACAGGCTGCCCAAGGACACACCTAACACATAGACCCATCTCAAAACTCATTACTGGGCAGTCCATTGCTCTCCAAAGAGAAGAAATCAAGTTCCACGCACCAGAACACTGACGCAAGCTCCCCTAACCAGGCACTGGGTTAATCCTCCACAATAAAAAGGAACCACAGACCTCCAGAATACAGAAAGCCCACTCCAGATACAGCAATCTAAACAAGATGAAAAGGCAAAGAAATACCCAACAGGTAAAGGAACATGAAAAATGCCCACCAAGTCAAACAAAAGAGGAGGAGATAGGGAATCTCCCTGAAAAAGAATTTAGAATAATGATAATAAAAATGATCCAAAATCTTGAAAACAAAATGGAGTTACAGATAAATAGCCTGGAAACAAAGATTGAAAAGATTCAAGAACTGTTTAATAAAGACCTAGAAGAAATAAAAAAGAGTCAATTAAAAATGAATAATGCAATGAATGAGATCAAAAACACTTTGGAGGGAACCAAGAGTAGAATAATGGAGACAGAAGATAGGATAAGTGAGGTAGAAGATAAAATGGTAGAAATAAATGAAGCAGAGAGGAAAAAAGAAAAAAGGATCAAAAGAAATGAGGACAACCTCAGGGACCTCTGGGACACTGTGAAACACCCCAACATTCGAATCATAGGAGTTCCAGAAGAAGAAGACAAAAAGAAAGGCCATGAGAAAATACTCGAGGAGATAATAGCTGAAAACTTCCCTAAAATGGGGAAGGAAATAGCCACCCAAATCCAAGAAACCCAGAGAGTCCCAAACAGGATAAACCCAAGGCGAAACACCCCAAGACACATATTAATCAAATTAACAAAGATCAAACACAAAGAACAAATATTAAAAGCAGCAAGGGAAAAACAACAAATAACACACAAAGGGATTCCCATAAGGATAACAGCTGACCTATCAATAGAAACCCTCCAGGCCAGAAGGGAATGGCAGGACGTCCTGAAAGTAATGAAAGAGAATAACCTACAACCTAGATTATTGTATCCAGCAAGGATCTCATTCAGATATGAAGGAGAATTCAAAAGCTTTACAGATAAGCAAAAGCTGAGAGAATTCAGCACCACCAAACCAGCTCTTCAACAAATGCTAAAGGATCTTCTCTAGACAGGAAATACAGAAAGGTTGTATAAACGTGAACCCAAAACAACAAAGTAAATGGCAACGGGACCACACCTATCAATAATTACCCTAAATGTAAATGGGTTGAATGCCCCAACCAAAAGACAAAGAGTGGCTGAATGGATACAAAAACAAGACCCCTATATATGCTGTCTACAAGAGACCCACCTCAAAACAAGAGACACATACAGACTAAAAGTGAAGGGCTGGAAAAAAATATTTCATGCAAACAGAGACCAAAAGAAAGCAGGAGTCGCAATACTCATATCAGATAAAATAGACTTTCAAATAAAGGATGTGAAAAGAGACAAAGAAGGACACTACATAATGATCAACGGATCAATCAAAGAAGAAGATATAACAATTATAAATATATATGCAACCAACTTAGGAGCACCGCAATATGTACGGCAAACGCTAACGAGTATGAAAGAGGAAATTAATAGTAACACAATAATAGTGGGAGACTTTAATACCCCACTCACAACTATGGATAGATCAACTAAACAGAAAATTAACAAGGAAACACAAACCTTAAATGACACAATGGACCAGCTAGACCTAATTGATATCTATAGGACATTTCACCCCAAAACAATCAACTTCACCTTTTTCTCAAGTGCACACAGAACATTCTCCAGAATAGATCACATCCTGGGCCATAAATCTGGTCTTGGAAAATTCAAAAAAATTGAAATCATTCCAGTCATCTTTTCTGACCACAGTGCAGTAAGATTAGATCTCAATTACAGGAAAAAAATTGTTAAAACTTCAAACATATGGAGGCTAAATAACACGCTTCTGAATAACCAACAAATCATAGAAGAAATCAAAAAAGAAATCAAAATATGTATAGAAATGAATGAAAATGAAAACACAACAACCCAAAACCTATGGGACACTGTAAAAGCAGTGCTAAGGGGAAGGTTCATAGCATTACAGGCTTACATCAAGAAACAAGAAAAAAACCAAATAAATAACCTAACTCTACACCTAAAGCAATTAGAGAAGGAAGAAATGAAGAACCCCAGAGTTAGCAGAAGGAAAGAAATCTTAAAAATCAGGGCAGAAATAAATGCAAAAGAACCTAAAGAGACCATAGCAAAAATCAACAAAGCTAAAAGCTGGTTTTTTGAAAAAATAAACAAAATTGACAAACCATTAGCAAGACTCATTAAGAAACAAAGAGAGAAGAACCAAATTAACAAAATTAGAAATGAAAATGGAGAGATCACAACAGACAACACTGAAATACAAAGGATCATAAGAGACTACTACCAGCAGCTCTATGCCAATAAAATGGACAACTTGGATGAAATGGACAAATTCTTAGAAAAGTATAACTTTCCAAAACTGAACCAGGAAGAAATACAAGATCTTAACAGACCCATCACAAGCAAGGAAATCGAAACTGTCATCAAAAATCTTCCAGCAAACAAAAGCCCAGGACCAGATGGCTTCACAGCTGAATTCTACCAAAAATTTAGAGAAGAGCTAACACCTATCTTACTCAAACTCTTCCAGAAAATTGCAGATGAAGGTAAGCTTCCAAACTCATTCTATGAGGCCACCATCACCCTAATTCCAAAACCAGACAAAGATGCCACAAAAAAAGAAAACTACAGGCCAATATCACTGATGAACATAGATGCAAAAATCCTTAACAAAATTCTAGCAAACAGAATCCAACAACATATTAAAAAAATCATACACCATGACCAAGTGGGCTTTATCCCAGGAATGCAAGGATTCTTTAATATCCGCAAATCAATCAATGTAATACACCACATTAACAAATTGAAAGATAAAAACCATATGATTATCTCAATAGATGCAGAGAAAGCCTTTGACAAAATTCAACACTCATTTATGATTAAAACTCTCCAAAAAGCAGGAATAGAAGGAACATACCTCAACATAATAAAAGCTATATATGACAAACCCACAGCAAGTATCACCCTCAATGGTGAAAAATTGAAGGCATTTCCCCTGAAATCAGGAACAAGACAAGGGTGCCCACTCTCACCACTACTATTCAACATAGTGTTGGAAGTTCTGGCCACAGCAATCAGAGCAGAAAAAGAAGTAAAAGGAATCCAGGTAGGAAAAGAAGAAGTAAAACTCTCACTGTTTGCAGATGACATGATCCTCTATATAGAAAACCCTAAAGACTCTACCAGAAAATTACTAGAGCTAATCAATGAATATAATAAAGTTGCAGGATATAAAATTAACACACAGAAATCCCTTGCATTCCTATACACTAACAATGAAAAAACAGAAAGAGAAATTAAGGAAACAATACCATTCACCATTGCAACAAAAAGAATAAAACACTTAGGAGTATATCTACCTAAAGAAACAAAGGACCTATACATAGAAAACTATAAAACACTGATGAAAGAAATCAAAGAGGACACAAACAGATGGAGAAACATACCGTGTTCATGGATTGGAAGAATCAATATTGTCAAAATGGCTATTCTACCCAAAGTAGTCTATAGATTCAATGCAATCCCTATCAAGCTACCAACGGTATTTTTCACAGAACTAGACCAAAGAATTTCACAATTTGTATGGAAATACAAAAAACCTCCAATAGCCAAAATAATCTTGAGAAAGAAGAATGGAACTGGAGGAATCAACCTGCCTGACTTCAGACTCTACTACAAAGCCACAGTCATCAAGACAGTATGGTACTGGCACAAAGACAGAAATATAGACCAATGGAACAGAATAGAAAGCCCAGAGATAAATCCACGAACCTATGGACACCTTATCTTTGACAAAGGAGGCAAGGATATACAATGGAAAAAAGACAACCTCTTTAACAAGTGGTGCTGGGAAAGCTGGTCAACCACTTGTAAAAGAATGAAACTAGAACACTTTCTAACACCATACACAAAAATAAACTCAAAATGGATTAAAGATCTAAATGTAAGACCAGAAACTATAAAACTCCTAGAGGAGAACATAGGCAAAACACTCTCCGACATAAATCACAGCAAGATCCTCTATGACCCACCTCCCAGAATATTGGAAATAAAAGCAAAACTAAACAAATGGGACCTAATGAAACTTAAAAGCTTTTGCACTACAAAGGAAACTATAAGCAAGGTGAAAAGACAGCCCTCAGATTGGGAGAAAATAATAGCAAATGAAGAAACAGACAAAGGATTAATCTCAAAAATATACAAGCAACTCCTGAAGCTCAATTCCAGAAAAATAAATGACCCAATCGAAAAATGGGCCAAAGAACTAAACAGACATTTCTCCAAGGAAGACATACAGATGGCTAACAAACACATGAAAAGAGGCTCAGCATCACTCATTATCAGAGAAATGCAAATCAAAACCACAATGAGGTACCATTACACGCCAGTCAGGATGGCTGCTATCCAAAAGTCTACAAGCAATAAATGCTGGAGAGGGTGTGGAGAAAAGGGAACCCTCTTACACTGTTGGTGGGAATGCAAACTAGTACAGCCGCTATGGAAAACAGTGTGGAGATTTCTTTAAAAACGGGAAATAGAACTGCCATATGACCCAGCAATCCCACTTCTAGGCATACACACTGAGGAAACCAGATCTGAAAGAGACACGTGCACCCCAATGTTCATCGCAGCACTGTTTATAATAGCCAGGACATGGAAGCAACCTAGATGCCCATCAGCAGATGAATGGATAAGGAAGCTGTGGTACATATACACCATGGAATATTAATCAGCCGTTAAAAAGAATTCATTTGAACCAGTCCTAATGAGATGGATGAAGCTGGAGCCCATTATACAGAGTGAAGTAAGCCAGAAAGATAAAGAACATTACAGCATACTAACACATATATATGGAATTTAGAAAGGTGATAACGATAACCCTATATGCAAAACAGAAAAAGAGACACAGAAATACAGAACAGACTTTTGAACTTTGTGGGAGAATGTGAGGGTGGGATATTTCAAAAGAACAGCATGTATACTATCTATGGTGAAACAGATCACCAGCCCAGGTGGGATGCATGAGACAAGTGCTCCGGCCTGGTGCACTGGGAAGACCCAGAGGAATCGGGTGGAGAGGGAGGTGGGAGGGGGGATCGGGATGGGGAATACATGTAAATCTATGGCTGATTCATATCAATGTATGACAAAACCCACTGGAAAAAAATAATAATAAATAAAAAATGTTATTATTTTAAAAAAAAAAATAAGATCGAGGAAAATAATACAAATAATTTGTAATCTAGAAAATAAATAAGTAGAATTGTTTCAATTGCTAATGGGCCCCTCAGATTGCAATAATGTAACAACACCAAGAGAAAACTGCAAAAAAATTTTTTAAATGAAAAAGATTAATTCATAACAATGAAAGGTATATTTCAAAAGGAAAAACTTAAATTTTTATGCACCTAATAGTAAAGCATATCAAGCACAAACTGAAAAATTCAGAAAGACATCCAGAAATCTGAAAACTTAGTAGGACACTTTATTACATCTTTTATAGTACTTAATCACTCAAAAATAAAATATGCGTTTTTCTCTTTTTCACTCTGTAAGGCTCTAGGTTCATCCATTCATGCTGATGTATGACAGAAATCAAACCAATATTGTAAACCAATCATCAATCAATTAAAGATAAATATTAAAAAATATGCAAAGATATGGACTATTTAAGCAAAATATACAGCTTTTTCCAATAGATTCATATATAATTTTCATTTAAACTATAGAATATACAATGATCTAATAGATATCTAAAAGCATACAAAATATTTATAAAAATTGAGTACATAGTTGACCACAAAATATGTCTCAACAAATATTACAAAATCACTATCATACAGGCTCTAATATTCTAAACCTAAATTAAAATAATATTCTGTTGCAAGAACATCATTTTTTAAATCCTCACATTTAAGAATGGTAAAATGCATATGCCAAATTCTATCTCCCACAGTTATTAACTATTTGACTTTAAGTAAAGTTATTTAACCAATAGGTGCTTCAGAATTTTCATCTGTAAAAAGTAATATTATCTGTTTCATCAACTTCTTACAAGGATGAAATTGTTACATGAAAGTGCTTAGAATCCATCACATGGTAAACTCTTTCTCGAAAATGTTTTTATTATTATAATTCTGTCTTTGTTCTACTTCGCATAGGAAAAAAGATTTATATACCATGTTATCTTCTCCAGCAAGTTATAATTTAATTTCATATAGTCAACCCTTTCAAGTCTGATGAAATTGCAAGTAAAAATGACTTGAATAAAATTAAATCTGAATTTAGGATTTTTTTTTTCCACGCAGAAATGGCGTGTGGTTGTTCATGCGGGTGCGTTTTGCATGTGGGTGAATATGTGTGTTTTCTCGAGAAAGTGCACTTTCAAGTGAAAAAGGAAAGGGCCCTGGACACGCGCCGCTGTTGCTGATCCATCTCTGCTCAGACGAGCTGGGGGACGGGACGGCCGCCCCCGGCCCAGCGGGCTGTCTGGCCGCCCGGCGGCGGGGCGCTCCCGTGCAGAGCTGGCCGGGCCACGTAGGAGGCGCAGAGGGTCCCGCTGGGCGGCCAGCAGGGTGAGCGGGTGGAGCCTGTTGGAGGGGAGCCGCTCTGCGGGCCCAGGCGGGTCACCGGGCGGGCGAGGAGGGCGCTGTGTCTGAGGAGCCGGCCGAGGCCAGCAGGCTGCGCGGGTCTGGTCCTCAGGAGGGCGCTGGCGAGGGTGCCCGGTTTATGCAGGCCGACGGGTAGGGACAGCACTGGTGCCCACCAGCACCTGTCAGCGAGGAGAGAGCGGAGATGGATAAAGGATGCTTGCCGGTGCCTCTGTCCCTGCAGGGAGATTTACAGAGCCGCCCCTCCAGCACAGGCCCCCGGGCTAGCGAACACGTCTGCCCCGGCGGGAAGCAGGCCCTTTTCACAGGGGGACTCCGGCGGTGCGCACGCCCCCACGGCCGTCTGGCGGTGACCGCGCTCCGGCCCTCTGCGACATCGGCCCTGCTCCTGTGCAGACCGGATGTCACGGGCGCTCACGCTCCTGGGGCAGGCCCCTCGGGGGGCCGCCTGCGCGGCGCTTGACCCCTCAGTCCTCGGGGAACCCCTCGCCATGGCGTGCCTCCTGCTTGGGGGTCACCCCACTGAGCACGCGGGTTCTGACCTTCCTCCCCGGCGCTGTGTGCACCTTTCCTCACATTCTTGGTTGTGGAGAATCTGTTCTGCTAGTCTTCGGGTCATTCTCTGAGATGAATGTTCTGTCCACGGTTTAATGTTGGTGTGTCCGCAGGAGGAGGTGAGTTCAGGAACGCCCCTACTCCACTATCTTGGTCTGAATAGTACTAGACTCAGTCCTAATCCCATCTTTCACCTCCAGTCTCTCCATTAGAAGTAAGTGATTTTCCATTGACATTTCTTTTTAAGATATGGTTTAAAAATTGAGGGCTTTTTACTATTATTTCAATCTCTTTAATTTTCAGAAACTCAATAATAGCTAAACTTGTATTAAGGGCTTCCCGGGTAGTAGAGTGGTAAAGAACCCGCCAATACAGGAGACGTAAGAGATGTGGGCTCGATCCCTGGCCAGAAAGATCCCCTGGAGGAAGGCATGGCTTCCCAGTCCAGTACTCTTGCCTGGAGAATCCCATGGACAGAGGAGCCTGGTGGGCTACAGTCCATGGGGTCACTAAACAGTTGAATACAACTGAGCGACTTAGCACACACACACGCAAACGTGTATTAAGTATTTCTGCATGCCAGATATTCTGAGAATATTCTGTAATCTCAGTACAGAACTAGGAAATAATGTCACTAGGATTTGAAACCCAGGCTCTCTCTCCCTAGAATTTTATCTTTTAAGTGCTAAACTGTACCAAACCTTTTATCTGGACAAGCTGTATATGTCAACATAAAATTATCTGATTTATGAAACATTTTTAAACCAAAAGAAGTTGTCTCAGTTGTAAAAATTAATGTAGACTATGCTTCCATTTTTTTTGTTAAATACAGCATACAAACTAAGCATTCTTCAGTGGAAAATTTCCAATATGCATGCTGATGCTTTTTTTTTTTTTTTTTTTTACATTTTCACCCTAATCAGGATTTTATAACTAGGAAAAAAAAAAAACTTTCAACAATAATCTTTATAAGGTGAAATGATAACTAGAATTGAAGAACTGAGAATATATGTGAAACAAGATATAAAGGAATTGTGATAATGTAGATTGGCAAAAGGAAAGATGATGTCAAAGACAAAGGAAGTTTTAAATCTTTAAAACAAGTGTGTATGAGAGAAAAAACATACTTCTTTCATACTGTTTACAGCCTAGCTAAGAAGACAAAGTATATCTAAAATCATTGGTAGAATGCTACTTATCATCACATTTTCAAATATGTAATACTGTGACCATCCTTACTCTAGCTTTGGAGGCCATAATTTTTCACTTCCCTATGCAATTTCAATGTGAACATTTGAATTGGCATTGAATTGAATAGAATATATGATCCATTTCTACTCACTTCCCACACAACTTCAAGTTCAGCCAGAGCAAATATAATTTTCCAATATTTTATCATAAATCATTTTCTCTGGCCCTTTTCATTTTTTCCACCTCTTTACATTTATTGGGCCTTTGAGAATAATGCGACAGTGGCAGCCATCGGTTTCCTTATGCTTGCATAATAAAATGTTCCATCTTTGTATTCATATTTTATTCGTTCATGCATTTCTGACTTAACAACAAATCAGTCTTTAGTTGATGGAGTGGGTTATAATCTAGAAGAGAATAAGCCCAGTGTTAGTCAATGATTTGATGCTAGAATTGAAAAATACATCCATACTTTTATCTTTCTGGAATACTTTGACATTTCCTGGGTTTCTACTGCTTATATTTGAGAGGAGGGAACACTTCCTCAAAAAGAATGATTATCAATTGGAAATAGGGCTTCCCAGGTGGCGCTAGTGGTAAAGAACCTGCCTGCCAATGCAGGAGACGTAAGAGATGCGGGTTCAATCCCTGGGTTGGAAAGATCCCCTGGAGAAGGACATGACAACCCACTCCAGTATTCTTGCCTGGGAAATCCCATGGAGAGAGGAACCTGGCAGGTTACAGCTCATAAGATCGTGAAGAGCTGGATATAAGTGAAATGACAGCACCCAGAGGCATAACTGGAAATTTATGATGAAAGGAACAAAGGCTGTATTTCCACCAAAGTGATGAAAAAGGAGAATGGAAATTCTTGTACCATACGTGGAACATGGTGACTACTCTGAGGACTCATTTAAAATAGAAGAACTACAATCAATCCAAATAAAATGAATGAATCTCAATAATGAGTGTCCAGAAATAGAACTGCATCATTATATAGTGGTTATATTTTTTGTTTTTTTGAGGAACCTCCATACTGTTTGTTAGTTTTATATAAGTTGTCATACATAGCATATCTTATAATCCTTTTTTTTAAAATTTCTGTAGAATTGGTAGTAATGTTATACTTTCATTTCTGATTTGGTCATTTGAATCTTTTTTTCCCTAAGACAATCTTGGTAATAGTTTTCTCAATTTTGTTGGCCTTTGTAAAGAACGAACTTTTATTTCATTAATTTCCTCTATAGTTTTTCTATTTTCTGTATTATTTCTTTCTACTTTAATCGGTATTATTTCCTGCCTTCTGCAGGCTTGGATTTACTTTGATTTTTCCCTAGTTCCTCAAACTGCAAAATTACATTGTTGATTATAGATCTTACCTTTTTATTATGTAAGTAATTACAGCTATAAATGTTCACTTGGCACTGCTTTCTTTGTGTCTAGCAAATGTTCATGTTATGCTTTCATCTTATCTCTAAGTATTTTGTAATTTCCTTTGTGATTTCTTCTTCAATCCATTGGTTCCTTAAGAATGTGTCCTTTAATTTCCACAAAGCTGCTAATTTCCCAGTTTCCTTCTGTTACTGATTTCCAATTTTATCCCTCTGTGGTCAGAGAAGATACCTTGAATATCTGCCTTTTTACATCTATTGAGATTTAAATTGTGGCCTAACATATGATCTCTCTTGGAAAGTGTTGCATGTGCACTTGAGAAGGATGTTTACATTATTATTGTTGGATAAAGTTCTCTGTGGATCTCTGTTAGATCTAGTTGGTTTATTATGTTGTTCAAGTTCCCTATTTATGTTATATCTGATTGCTTTATTCATTATTGAGAGTGAAATGTTAAATTCTCTATTATTATAGAAATACATATCTCTCCTTTCTATTCTTAAATTCTTGCTTCAAATATTTTGATGGTATTGTATTTGATATGCAAATGTTTGTAATCATTATATCTTCTTTCTATATTGAATCTTTTATTAATATATACTATCCTTCACTTCATATGAAATTATCTTAATAAGATATATTTTGTCTGATATTAGTATAGCCACTCCTTTTATTTTTAGATACTATTTTCATGGAATATCTTTATTCATTCTTTGACTTTCAACATATTTATGTCTTTGCATCTAAATTGAATCTTTTATAGGTAACATATAGATTATTCATTTTTCTTATTCTTTCTGACATTCTCTGTCTTTTAATTAAAAAGTTTAATCCACTTACATTTAAAGTAATTGTTGATATGGAAGGACTTACTTCTGTCTCTTGCTATTTGTTTTCTATATACTTTATAGCTTTTTGTCCCTTATTTTCTGTATTAGTGTCTGTTTTATATTTAGTAGATGCTTTATTGTGAAACATCTTAATTCCTTTCTTGTTTCCTTATGTGTATATTCCATAACTATTCTATTCTGTTTGTTGTTACCATGGGGACTGCAGTTCACATTTTAAAGTTATATGACTAATTTTACTAGCTTAACTAATAATACACAAATTTCCTCATTGAAGGCACTGTTCCAACCCCTTTTAGTTATCGATGTCACAAAATAACATCTTTATATATTGTGTGTCCAAAAATAATTGTTTTCTAATGCTTGCAGTCTCTAATACGGTGTTAACAAGTGATTCTACCTTGCCTTCGCAGTTGATGTTAAGCTAGTGACGGCACTTGTCAGTCAGGGGTAAATGTGTGGCTGAACAGGCAGGAACAGTCCATCACCAGCCTTTACCAATCCTCTAGTCTATTGCTGGTTAGGGCTGCATTTCATATTTGATATTTTCTAAGCACAGTGTGATTTTCAGTTTGGGTTCTGCATGTATTAGCAGGAAGTGAAGAATCAGTGGCTTTGAAACTTTCATATTTTTGAGTGAGGAGAAGACAGGATTTTTTTTTTAAATGGCTCTCCTTTTCCATCTCCACAGGTCTTCTTCAGCATGTCTGGTCATGCCTTCTTCCTTGTCTCATTTCAGTTCCTCTTACATTAAAATGTCTGTGCTGTGTCTTCATTTAACCCCACAGGAATTCTGTGATATTAAAGTTACTCTGTGTTGTTTTTAATTGCAAAAAAAATGGTGAATAATATGTAAGCTGTAGTAAATATCAAATGAAAGTGTATGTGAAAGTGTTTTGTAAACTCTAAAATACATATCCTATAGTTATGAACAACTACTCTGTTCTATGTACCAGTCACTATGTTAGGATAAGAATACAAATAAACACTTAAATTCTCTCCATTCATAATACCCAAAACTAATTTTCTTTTGAGCCCTTATTCATATGGCAAGTAATATAGGCCTTCACTTGTAATATTAAAACACTTTAGAAAGAAAAGATACCTTAAAAGCAAATAAATTTTTCAGATGAAGGAAGGGGCTCAAAGCAATGGCTATTTTAGGGATGACTTGATGTCAATGTGTTCTAGAATTAATATGTTGAAGTTATTCAGCTTTTCAGTGCTCTGAAAGAAGCTGCTTCTGGATATTAACAGGGCACTTTTAGCTCTTTAGGACAGATTAATGCAGAACATTTTGAATGAGACCAAAAGTTCCAGATTAATCATTTTATTTTTCTCTTATTGTAGAAATCTTGATGTCAAAAGCTGTTGCAATTTGTTGAAGATCTCTGACAATTTTCTTATTCATCTTTTTCCATAACAATTGAATGTCTAAAATCCTTGAACACTTTCAGGAGGTAGAGGCCTTAGACTTAGGATATATAAAACCTCTTCTCCTGAAAATATGTGTCATATATCCAAAAGCAGCAAATAAGCAGGTATAAACAAATAAAATAAGCACAAAGAATTGCAATGAAAACTCCAAACTTGCAATGCATTTATAAAGCTAAAAGCTTGTTATAGGAAATAAAAAAGATGGAAATTTATAGAAATTGTGGTATATTTCACATTAAGAAATTCTTGGGAGTTTGCCAAGGCTTGCCAAGCTAGTTCTTGCCTTATTGTATCAATTCATATTATGGCAGATTGATGTAAAAAGCATAACATGCTTTGTAAAACTTTGTCCCTTAAGTCTCAATCAGCTTCTCTCTGCTTCACGTGTGCCCTCAGAGGATGACATGTAAAGTGCCACTTTAAGAAGTATGGAGAAACAGACAAGAAGAGATGGAGAAAGCTATCAGGAAAACTTGATAGGTTCAGAGTCAGAAGGTGAGACGGAAGTGTGCCTTGACCTCCATGGCCAGAGCACAGTTCCCACTGGAAGAGATTTGTTGGCTAGCTTAAAGGAAGCTCATGAGCTTGGACGCACCCATGCGGGGCGCAGCTCCCAGCTCAGAGGCAGCCAACTAACTGTACACAGACTTCAAGTGAAAGAGGTTCATTTGCTTACATCTAAGCCTGGCCTGAGGGGTCTGCATCTTGTTTAGTACACAGCGGGGGACCGCTGGATCCCTCTCAGAACGGGGACTGGATCCCTCTCAGAACGGGGACTGCAGCGGCCATCTTAATGCTGTCCCCCTCCTTGCTCGCACCAGGGGGCGCCATTTTGTTTTCTTCAGACTCAGCTCTCAGGCTCCCCTGCTGCCTCACTCTAGTCAGCAGGTGCTGTATTTGTGCTCTTCCTCTGTCTCATCTAGATCTTTTCTTTATTATTTCTTTTTTCTATTTGGTGTGGGGCAGAAGGGTGGGGGCTGGGGGGGGGGGGGGTGATTCTTTTTACAGCTCGCACCATATCTGTGCTTCTCCTCTGCCTTGCTACAGCCCGCGGGTGCCATTTTCATGTTTTACCTCCGCAGTGCTACAGAGAACGCGCCTCCTGGAAGGGAGCTTTGACGAGCATCCGGGTCCTTGATTTTGGTGGCTGTCACCCAGGAGACACCCCTTGGCCACCTGGCTCTGGATGCCAGGGGAGCTGGTATTCCTGGGTCCCATGGGCCTGTCACAATCAGAGAGTTCTTGGCAGGCTTTCACTCCTAAGACACTACACAAACAGAAGGCTGAAACACAGTCTTTCTGTGAGGGAGGCCTATTGGATCTTTGACCTAAGGGGCAGGCTTCAGGTTTGGTACAGGTCTAGGTAGCTACAGAACGACTCTCAAGGAACATAGGTTGGTGCACGCCGTTTTTGGACACAGGTTGATGGACATCATGCACTCTTCATCTGTCTCACTCGAGTTCACCAGTAACTCCTAGAATGGAGCTTGTACCCTTGTCTAGTGCCCCAATTTTTGACTGCTGCCAGCGGACACCTATGCATAACTTGGCTCTGTGGTCAGCAGGGCTTGTAGTCATGGGGCCTACAAGATCATAAGGAATAAATAGTTTTTAAATAGCTGCCTAGCCCTTATGTATAAGAGGCCATAGACCCAGAAGCTCAGTCTTTCTGTGACAGAGACCTATTAGCTCATTAGCATAGCTTCAGCCTGAGGAGTAGGCTTCTTATTAAACAAGCATCTAAGGTCAACTGCAATATTTCCCAGAGGCTCAGAGGGTTGGTGCTATCTTCATACTCTCCCTCCGCTGCATTCCAAAGCACCTGTGTGTCCTGCAGGGGAGCTCTTCATGTTTCTGGTGCCTTAATATTTATATCTGGTGCCCCGGGTTTTGCGGCTGTCATCCAGGGAGGTCGCTTGATTGCCAGGCTCTGGTGGCAAGGGTGATTTGTGTTCCTGGGCTGTAACAATCAGAGAGACAGCTCTTCTCAGGCTGCTGCTCACAGGGCACTTCACAGGAAGCCGGCTGAAATCCACCCCTATTTTTTCTGTGAAAGCGGCCTAGTTTCCTACCCAGGTTCCTTGGTCTGAAGAGCCATCAGGAACACAAATAAGCACCTTCAGCAGTGGGCTCAGGTGAAGAAGGCTGATGGAGGCCCTCTCTGTGCCCCCCCCTTTGCCTCACTAGAGTTCACCAGTATTGCTCAGAAAAGGGTTTTAAACACTTCTCTGGAGCTCCCAATTTTGTGACTGCCACTAAGGGGATACCTCCAGATCACCTGGCTATGGCATTCAGCAAGGCTTATGCTTGCAGGCCCACAGGAGTGTGTATATTTCCATACTTTAAAAGTGGGTGCCTGAATTGGCTTGAATCTAAGTTCTGACTGAGATCCTCCTTTTTGAGGCAATGACAGTTTGCCATACACCCTCAACTACTGGGAGCTATTAAAAAATCTAATAGGCTTCTTGGACAGTCACAAAAGTTTGAGGGACAACCAAAAGTTAGGACAGGGTTCCTTCAAGACTGGGAGAGCTAGTTGTTGCAACGAGGACACAGAAATCAAACACAGATAGTTAAGGAAAATGAAGGAACAAAAGAATATCTTCCAAAGGGAAAAAAATAGACAACAATGAGATGAAACCTTAGAAAAAAAAATAAATAACCTTAATGAAACAGATAATTGACTTACCTAATAAATGCTCTACTTCACAGTAATGGTAATAAGAATGCTTACCAAGCTTGGGAGAAGAGTGAATGAACACAGTGAAAACTTGAACAAAACGATAGAAAAAATATAAGAAACTATTAACTATAAATCACAGAGCTGAAGAATATAACAACTGAACTGAAAAATACACAAGAAGGAATCAATATCAGACTAGGTGAAGCAGAAGAAAGGACCAGTGAACTCAAAGATAAGGCAGTGAAACTCATACAATCAGAGCAGTAAAAAGGGGAAAAAAAGGATAAAAAGTGAACATAGTTTTAGGGATTTGTGGGACATCAAATAGACCAGCATTCATATTATAGGGGGCCCAGAAGGAGAAAAGAGACCAAAAAAAAGAGAAAAATTATTTGAAGAAATTATGACTGAAAATTTCCCTAATCAGGGAAAGAAAATAGGCAACCAGATCCAGGAATTCCAGAGGTCCCAAACAAGATGAACTTGGGATGAATTTTAATTAATTAATTAAAATTAAAATGTTGAAAATTAAAGATAAGGACAGTATCCTAAAAGCAGCAATAGAAAAATAATTTGTTATATACAAAGCAACGCCCGTGAGACCGTCAACAGATTTTACAGCAGAAATATTGCAGGCTAGAAGTAACATGATATATTAAAGGTGCTGCCAAGCAAAAATATTCTACTCAGTGTTATCATTCAGAATTAAAAATAAAATAAAGAATTTTCCAGAGAAACAAAAGCTAAAGGAGTTTATCGCCACTAAATTGCCCTTACAAGAAATATTAAATGGGATTCTTTAAGCTGAAAAGATGCTGCTTAGTAACAAGAAAACACATGAAAAAAATGAATCTCACCAGAAAGGCAAATATATAATAAAGATAGTGTGCAAATCACTTTTATAAAACTAGTGTGAATGTTAAAAGATAAAAATAGTAAAAATAACTATAATTAAAAGATAGCAAAGATAAGAGGAAATAAACTATGACATCAAAAATATGTGAAAGAGGAGAATAAAAATGCAGATCTTTAGAATAAAATCAAACTTAAGTTGTTGTTAACTTGAAATAGGGTATAATAGATATAAATTAATCTTTTGAATATGGCATCAAAAGCACATGCAGCAAAAGGAAAAACAAACAGGAAGTACATGACATTTAGAAGCTTCTGTGCAGCAAAAGAGACAATAAAATAAAAAGGCAAACTGCAGAATGGAAGAAAAAATAGCAAAACAGGTATCAGACAGGGTTTTAATATTCAAAATATCCAAGGAACTTTAAAAACTCAATAGCAGAAAAATCAGACAATTTGATTTTAAAGTGGACAGAGGACCTAATAGATCTTTTTTTCTAAAGAAGACATACAAAAAAAAAAGAAGAAGAAAACATACGAGTGGTACAAGAAAACATGCTCAACATCAGGGAAATGTAAATCAAAGTCATGTGAGACTTGACCTCACACTTATTAGAATGGCTGCTCTTAAAAAGACAAGAGACAATTGAAATGTTGGTGGGGATGTGGAAAAACAGTTTACCCTTGTGCACCACTGGTGGGAATATAAATTGGAACAGCTACTGTGGAAACAGTATGGAAGTTTCTCAAAATAACTAGGAATAGAACCGCCTTATGATCCAGCAATTCCACTTGAGGTATATATTCAAAGGAAATGAAACATGCATCTCAAAGAGACATCTCCTCTCCCATGTTCATTACTGCATTATTTACAATAAACAAGATTTGGAAACAACTTTACTTGCCTATGGTTAAGTGGATAAAGAAGATGTGAAGTCATTATGCTAAGTGAAATAAGTCAAAGACAAACACCACGTGATAACACATGTGAAATCTCTGTTTCACCTTTATGACAGTCTTATAAATGTTATATCCTAGCTCTAATGTTTATTGAAGCTATAATGATTTATGCAGAGTCTCTAGTACTTATTTGCTTTTCTTCAGTGTTAGCCCTGTCCACTTATATAAACATTTGCACTTTTTTCTGTTTAGCCCTGGAATAATACATAAACAATACTAGGAAATGTTTGTTAATTGATTGTTTTCTGACTGACTTTGATGTGATTTAGCCTCAGACATTTGTGTTTCTTATAGACACAGAAATGAATTCAAAGGGATGGATCTTCATGAGGTCAGGGCCAACCATAAAGAATGCAGTAACACAACAGGTAGAGATTCTCACCCTAGAGGGGTCAAAGCAAATTCTGATTGACTTTTTGTAGCATACATTGTAGTGTATCAAGTATAAACAAAGAAAAGTGTTAAAGTGTTAGTTGCTCAGTCATGTCTGACTCCTTGCGAACCCATGTGAACCCATGGACTATAGCCCACCAGGCTCCTCTCTCCATGGAATTCTCCAGACAAGAATAGTTGAGTGGCTTGCCATTTCCTCCTCCAGGAGATCTTTCCAACCCAGGATTCAAACCTGGGTCTCCCGCATTGCAGACAGATTCTTTACTGTCTGAGGGGCCAGGGAAGCCCCAAAGGATGGAGCATTTAAAGTACTATTGAACTCTTAAGGTTCTTGGAGAAAGGTGAAATCTGCCTTATCCTAAAAGGAGCACATTTCATTGGCTGGTAGAGCAATTGAAAGAAATGAAATGCAAAATACTCTGGGCTGGCTATGCATAATCCAGTTCATGATAGGCTTTACCATTCCCCACTATTTTAACCCTGTCATGTTTACCTAATTATGTTATTTGCTAAGCCTCCCTCAGTATTTATATTTCTCTTGTTCTTGTACAAGTTTTCAAAGGCCCAGAAACAATTAGTAAAATTGAGGGCAGGATATTTTGCTTGTTTTCTTTATGGCTGTATCTCCAGCGGGGGGCCTTCCAGGTGGTGACAGAGGTAAGGAACCTGGCTGCCAATGTAAAAGGAAGAAGAGGCACAGACTCCATCCCTGGGTTGGGAAGAACCCCTGAGAAGGGCATGGAAACCCATTCCAGTCTTCTTGCCTGGAGAATTACCAAGGACAGAGGAGCCAGATGCGCTACATTCCATAAGGTTGCAGAGTCCAACATGACTGAAGTGGCTAAGCAACCATGCATGCTCCAAGCATGGTAAAAGTGCCTGGCAAATAGCAGTTCTTTAAATTCTTATTTGAAAAAAAAAAAAAATCAATACCTATTTTCCATTATAATACCTTGCAGAGACACTGTTCCAACTTTTTATTTTTAGCAAAGTTTATGTGTTTGCTCACAGAAATGACTCCTCTTCATATTAAGAAATGGCTTCCCTGGTGGCTCAGATGGTAAAGAATCCACCTGCAATGCAGGAGACCAGGGTTGGGCAGATCCCCTGGAGGAGGGTATGGTGACCCACTCCAGTATTCTTGCCTGGAGAATCCCCATGGACAGAGGAGCCTGGAAGGCTACAGTTCATGAGGTTCCACAGAGTTGGACATGACTCAGCAACTAAGTACAGCACAGCATAGCATTAAGAAAATATTAACAAATAAAAGTTCAGTTCAGTTGAGTCCCTCAGTTGTGTCCGATTCTTTGCAACCCCATGGACTGCAGCACGCCAGGCCTCCCTGTCCAACACCAACTCCCAGAGCTTACTCAAACTCATGTCCATCAACTTCGTGATGCTATCCAACCATCCCATCCTCGGTCGTCCCCTTCTCGTCCTGCCTTCAATCTTTCCCAGCATCAGGGTCTTTTCAAATGAGTCAGCTCTTCGCATGAGGTGGCCAAAGTATTCGAGTTTCAGCTTCAACATCAGTCCTTCCAATGAATATTCAAGGCTGACATCCTTTAGGATGGACTGGTTGGATCTCCTTGAAATCGAAGGCACTCTCAAGAGTCTTCGCCAGCACCACTGTTCAAAAGCATCGATTCTTTGGTGCTCAACTTTCTTTATAGTCCAACTCTGACATCCTTACATGACTACTGGAAAAATCATAGCTTTGACTAGACAGACCTTTGTTGGCTAAGTAATGTCTCTGTTTTTTAATATGCCGTCTAGGTTGGTCAAAGCTTTTCTTCCAAGGAGTAAACGTCTTTATATTTCAAGGCTGCAGTCACCATCTGCAGTGATTTTGGGGCCCAGAAAAATTAAGTCTGACACTGTTTCCACTGTTTCCCCCATCTATTTCCCATGAAGTGATGGCACCAGATGCCAAAATCTTAGTTTACTGAATGTTGAGCTTTAAGCCAACTTTTTCACTCTCCTCTTTCACTTTCATCAAGAGGCTCTTTAATTCTTTGCTTTCTACCATAAGGGTAATGCCTTCTGGGGGAAGGAGCTAAGATGGTGAAGGAATAGGATGGGGAGACCACTTTCTCCCTTACAAATTCATTGAAAGAACATTTGAATGCTGAGCAAACTCCACAAAACAACTTCTGATTGCTAGCAGAGGACACCAGGAGCCCAGAGAAGCAGCACATCATCTTCAAAAGGAGGTAGGACAAAATATAAAAGATAAAAAGAGAGACAAAAGAGCTAGGAATGGAGACCCGTCCTGGGAAGGGAGCCGTAATAGAGGAAGTTTCCAAACACTAGGAAACTCTCTCACTGGTGGGTCTGGGGGAGGTTTTCGAATCTCGGAGGGCAACCTAACTGGGAGGAAAAATAAATAAAACCCACAGATTACATGCCTAAAAGCAACTCCCAGCAGAAAAGTACCCCAGACACCTACATCCACCACCAGCAATTGGGGGCGGAATGGAGAGGAATGGCAGCATTACTTAGGGTAAGGACTGGGCCCGAATGCCCTGAGAGTAATCGGAGGGAGCTAATGTGAGATAGCAACTTAAACTGTGGGATAGCAAGAGAGACAGAGAAAATTAACCTGCAAAAAGCGCTAACCAAACACACTGTAGGCCATTCACAGAACAAAAGAAGGACTGAGCAATTCCAGAGAAGAACTAGCCGGCGGCGGCGGACCAGCCCATCCCCCACTGGAGGCAGGAGGCAGGGGGGAGGGGAAAGGGGCAAACTCAGCCCCAGAGAGGGCATCCCCTACCAAACTGCAAACAGGCTTCCAGTCTCTAACCAAAGACCTCCTGAGATTCTGGATGGTCAACATCCACCGGGAGGGTCACAGCTAGAGACCAGCTTCCCAGAACAGACACAAGGCGCACCTGACCAGCGCGCGCAGAAACTGAGGCTGGGACCGCGGAGGGCATAAGGCGCACTACACCCGGGGAGAGTGCGCCC
This sequence comes from Cervus elaphus, assembly GCF_910594005.1. Lineage (NCBI taxonomy): Eukaryota > Metazoa > Chordata > Mammalia > Artiodactyla > Cervidae > Cervus > Cervus elaphus. The sequence continues at coordinate 80,416,045 of NC_057835.1, forward strand.
GTCAAGCTCCTGGCTGCCGGAGGTGCTCGGGCCGGGGAAGGCACAAAACGTAGGCCCAACTGAGTCCGTGCTTTTGTGGAATACCCGAAATCTAGAACGGCAAGCAACGCAGGGCCCGCTCCCTATAGAGCAGCCGGGAGCCTGAGCAGTGTAGACAGGGAAAGCATACGCCCCGAGCGGGGGCAAACACAGTGTGGCCGGAACACTGCGAGTGCTCCCCACACACGCCAGCGACATTTGTCTGCAGCGCCCCTCCCTCCCAGCAGCGCGACTCAACAAGTGAACCTGAACAAGAGACCACCTCTGCCCACGTGTGTCAGGGTGGAAATTAGACACTGAAGAGACGGAAAACAGAAGCCAAATAAACAAAGGGAACCACTTCAGAAGTGACCTCTGCAACAGATTAAAATCCCTATAGTTAACACCAACTACACCGGAAGGGGCCTATAGATATCAAGAAGTGTAAGCTGGAATGAGGAGCTATCTGAAACTGAACTGAACCCACACTGCCCGCAACAGCTCCAGAGAAATTCCTAGATATATTTTTACTATTGTTTTTTAATTAAAATAAAAAAATTTTTTTCTTCTTTTTTTTAAATTTTTTCTCTTTTATTTTCTTTTAAAGTCCTCTATTACTCCTCTATTACTCCTTAATTTTCATTTTCATTTCACTATAACCTTGCAAAAAAAAAAAGACCCTACTTTTAAAGCAAACTTCATATATATATCTTAAATTTTTTGGTTTTGTTCTTGTTTTTAATATTGTATTTTTAAGAGTCTAACCTCTACTCTAGATCTTTAATCTTTGTTTTTCAGTATTTCATATCAATTTTGGACATTTAAGAATCTAATATTCAGTACCCATTTTTACTCAGGAGTGTGATGATTACTCTCTCCCCTTTTGACTCTCCTTTTTCTCCCCCAGATCACCTCTATTTCCTCCCTCCCCCTTCTCTTCTCAATCCAATTCTATGAATCTCTGTGGGTGTTCTGGGCTACGGAGAACACTTAGGGAACAGAGAACTGCGTAGATCTGTCTCTCTCCTCTTGAGTCCCCCCTTTTCTCTTCCTGATCATCTCTATCTCCCTTCTCTCTCTCCTCTTCTTCATGTAACTCTGTGACCCTCTCTGCGTGTCCCTCACTGTGGAAAATCTTTTCACCATTAACCTAGAAGTGTTACTATCAGTGCTGTATAGTTGGAGAAGTCTTGAGGCTACTGGAAGAATAAGACTGAAATTCAGAGGCAGGAGACTTAAGCCCAAAACCTGAGAACACCAGAAAACTCCTGACTACAGGGAACATTAAGTAATAAGAGATCATCCAAAAGCCTCCATACCTACACTGAAACCAACCACCACCCAAGAGCCAATAAGTTCCAGAGCAAGACATACCATGCAAATTCTCCAGCAACGCAGGAACATAGCCCTGAGTGTCAACATACAGGCTGCCCAAAGTCACACCTAACACATAGACCCATCTCAAAACTCATTACTGGACACTCCATTGAACTCCAGAGAGAAGAAATCCAGTTCCACGCACCAGAACACCAATGCAATCATCCCTAACCAAGAAACCTTGACAAGCCTATCGTCCAACCGCACCCACTGGGAGAAACCTCCACAATAAAAAGGAACCACAGACCACCAGAATACAGAAAGGCCACTCCAAACACAGCAATCTAAACAAGATGAAAAGGCAGAGAAATACTCAGCAGGTAAAGGAGCATGAAAAATGCCCACCAAGCCAAACAAAAGAGGAGGAGATAGGGAATCTACCTGAAAAAGAATTTAGAATAATGATAATAAAAATGATCCAAAATCTTGAAAACAAAATGGAGTTACAGATAAATAGCCTGGAGACAAAGATTGAAAAGATGCAAGAAATGTTTAACAAGGACCTAGAAGAAATAAAACAGAGTCAATTAAAAATGAATAATGCAATAAATAAGATAAAAAAACACTCTGGAGGGAACCAACAGTAGAATAACAGAGGCAGAAGATAGGATAAGTGAGGTAGAAGATAAAATGGTAGAAATAAATGAAGCAGAGAGTAAAAAAGAAAAAAGAATTAAAAGAAATGAGGACAACCTCAGGGACCTCTGGGACAATGTGAAACACCCCAACATTTGAATCATAGGAGTCCCAGGAGAAGAAGACAAAAAGAAAGGCCATGAGAAAATACTCGAGGAGATAATAGCTGAAAACTTCCCTAAAATGGGGAAGGAAATAGTTACACAAGTCCTAGAAACCCAGAGAGTCCCAAACAGGATAAACCCAAGGTGAAACACCCCAAGACACATATTAATCAAATTAACAAAAATCAAACACAAAGAACAAATATTAAAAGCAGCAAGGGAGAAACAACAAATAACACACAAGAGGATTCCCATAAGGATAACAGCTGATCTATCAATAGAAACTCTTCAGGCCAGAAGGGAATGAAAGGACATACTTAAAGTAATGAAAGAGAATAACCTACAACTCAGATTACTGTACCCAGCAAGGATCTCATTCAAATATGAAGGAGAATTCAAAAGCTTTACAGACAAGCAAAAGCTGAGAGAATTCAGCACCACCAAACCAGCTCTTCAACAAATGCTAAAGGATCTTCTCTAGACAGGAAGCACAGAAAGGTTGTATAAACACGAACCCAAAACAACAAAGTAAATGGCAACAGGACCATACCTATCAATAATTACCTTAAATGTAAATGGGTTGAATGTCCCAACCAAAAGACAAAGAGTGGCTGAATGGATACAAAAACAAGACCCCTATATATGCTGTCTACAAGAGACCCACCTCAAAACAAGGGACACATACAGACTGAAAGTGAAGGGCTGGAAAAAAATATTTCATGCAAACGGAGACCAAAAGAAAGCAGGAGTCGCAATACTCATATCAGATAAAATAGACTTTCAAATAAAGGCTGTGGAAAGAGACAAAGAAGGACACTACATGATGATCAAAGGATCAATCCAAGAAGAAGATATAACAATTATAAATGTATATGCAACCAACTTAGGAGCACTGCAATATGTAAGGCAAATGCTAACGAGTAATGAAAGAGGAAATTAACAGTAACACAATAATAGTGGGAGACTTTAATACCCCACTCAAAACTATGGATAGATCAACTAAACAGAAAATCAACAAGGAAACACAAACTTTAAATGGCACAATGGACCAGCTAGACCTAATTGATATCTATAGGACATTTCACTCCAAAACAATCAATTTCACCTTTTTCTCAATTACACGCGGAACCTTCTCCAGAATAGATCACATCCTGGGCCATAAATCGAGCCTTGGTAAATTTAAAAAAATTAAAATCATTCCAGTCATCTTTTCTGACCACAATGCAGTAAGATTTGATCTCAATTAAGGAAAAAAAACTATTAAAAATTCCAACACATGGAGGCCAACAAATCATAGAAGAAATCAAAAAAGAAATCAAAATATGCATAGAAACAAATGAAAATGAAAACACAACAACCCAAAACCTATGGGACACTGTAAAAGCAGTGCTAAGGGGAAGGTTCATAGCAATACAGGCTTACCTCAAGAAACAAGAAACAAGTCAAATAAATAACCTAACTCTACACCTAAAGAAACTAGAGAAGGAAGAAATGAAGAACCCCAGGGTTAGCAGAAGGAAAGAAATCTTAAAAATTAGGGCAGAAATAAATGCAAAAGAAACTAAAGAGACCATAGCAAAAATCAACAAAACTAAAAGCTGCTTTTTTTGAAAAAAGAAACAAAATTGACAAACTGTTAGCAAGACTCATTAAGAAACAAAGGGAGAAGAACCAAATCAACAAAATTAGAAATGAAAATGGAGAGATCACAACAGACAACACTGAAATACAAAGGATCATAAGAGACTACTACCAGCAGCTCTATGCCAATAAAATGGACAACTTGGAAGAAATGGACAAATTCTTACAAAAGTATAACTTTCCAAAACTGAACCAAGAAGAAATAGAAGATCTTAACAGACTCATCACAAGCATGGAAATCGAAACTGTAATTAGAAATCTTCCAGCAAACAAAAGTCCAGGACCAGATGGCTTCACAGCTGAATTCTACCAAAAATTTAGAGACGAGCTAACACCTATCTTACTCAAACTCTTCCAGAAAATTGCAGAAGGTAAACTTCCAAACTCATTCTATGAGGCCACCATCACCCTAATTCCAAAACCAGGCAAAGATGCCACAAAAAAAGAAAACTACAGGCCAATATCACTGATGAACATAGATGCAAAAATCCTTAACAAAATTCTAGCAAACAGAATCCAACAACATATTAAAAAAATCATACATCATGACCAAGTGGGCTTTATCCCAGGAATGCAAGGATTCTTTAATATCCACAAATCAATCAATGTAATACACAACATTAACAAATTGAAAGATAAAAACCATGATTATCTCAATGGATGCAGAAAAAGCCTTTGACAAAATTCAGCATCCATTTATGATAAAAACTCTCCAGAAAGCAGGAATAGAAGGAACATACCTCAATATAATAAAAGCTATATATGAAAAACCCACAGCAAACATCCTCAATTGTGAAAAATTGAAAGCATTTCCCCTAAAATCAGGAACAAGACAAGGGTGCCCACTCTCACCACTACTATTCAACATAGTTTTGGAAGTTTTGGCCACAGCAATCAGAGCAGAAAAAGAAATAAAAGGAATCCAGATAGGAAAAGAAGAAGTGAAACTCTCACTGTTTGCAGATGACGTGATCCTCTACATAGAAAACCCTAAAGACTCTACCAGAAAATTACTAGAGCTAATCAACGAATATAGTAAAGTTGCAGGATATAAAATTAATGCACAGAAATCCCTTGCTTTCCTACACACTAACAATGAGAAAACAGAAAGAGAAATTAAGGAAACAATACCATTCACCATTGCAATAAAAAGAATAAAATACTTAGGAGTATATCTACCTAAAGAAACAAAAGACCTATACATAGAAAACTATAAAACACTGATGAAAGAAATCAAAGAAGACACAAATGAATGGAGAAATACACCTTGTTCATGGATTGGAAGAATCAAAATTATGAAAATGGCTATACTACCCAAAGCAATCTATAGATTCAGTGTAATCCCTATCAAGCTACCAACAGTATTCTTCACAAACCTAGAACAAATAATTTCACAATTTGTATGGAAATACAAAAAACCTCGAATAGCCAAAGCAATCCTGAGAAAGAAGAATTGAACTGGAGGAATCAACCTGCCTGACTTCAGGCTCTACTACAAAGCCACAGTCATCAAGACGGTATGGTACTAGCACAAAGACAGAAATATAGATCAATGGAACAAAATAGAAAACCCAGAGATAAATCCACGAACCTATAGACACCTTATCTTCAACAAAGGAGGCAAGAATATACAATGGAAAAAAGACAACCTCTTTAACAAGTGGTGCTGGGAAAGCTGGTCAACCACTTGTAAAAGAATGAAACTAGAACACTTTCTAACACTATACACAAAAATAAACTCAAAATGGGTTAAAAATCTAAATGTAAGACCAGAAACTGTAAAACTCCTAGAGGAGAACATAGGCAAAACACTCTCCGACATAAATCACAGGAAGATCCTCTACAACTCACTTCCCAGAATATTGGAAATAAAAGCAAAAATAAACAAATTGGACCTAATGAAACTTAAAAGCTTTTGCACAACAAAGGAAACTATAAGCAAAGTGAAAAGACAGCCCTCAGAATGGGAGAAAATAATAGCAAATGAAGAAACAGACAAAGGATTAATCTCAAAAATATACAAGCAACTCCTGAAGCTCAATTCCAGAAAAATAAATGACCCAATCAAAAAATGGGCCAAAGAACTAAACAGACATTTCTCCAAAGAAGACATACAGATGGCTAACAAACACATGAAAAGATGCTCAACATCACTCAGTATCAGAGAAATGCAAATCAAAACCTCAATGAGGTACCATTACACGCCAGTCAGGATGGCTGCTATCCAAAAGTCTACAAGCAAATGCTGGAGAGGGTGTGGAGAAAAGGGAACCCTCTTACACTGTTGGTGGGAATGCAAACTAGTACAGCCACTATGGAGAACAGTGTGGAGAATCCTTGAAAAACTGGAAATAGAACTGCCATATGACCCAGAAATCCCACTTCTGGGCATACACACCGAGGAAACCAGAATTGAAAGAGACACATGCACCCCAATGTTCATTGCAGCACTGTTTATAATAGCCAGGACATGGAAGCAACCTAGATGCCCTTCAGCAGACGAATGGATAAGAAAGCTGTGCTACATATACACAATGGAATATTACTCGGCCATTAAAAAGAATACATTTTAATCAGTTCTAATGAGATGGATGAAACCGGAGCCCATTATACAGAGTGAAGTAAGCCAGAAAGATAAATATCAATACAGTATACTAATGCATATATGTGGAATTTAGAAAGATGGTAATGATAACCCTATATGCAAAACAGAAAAAGAGACTGATGTATAGAACAGACTTTTGGACTCTATGGGAGAAGGCGAGGGTGGGATGATCTGAGAGAATAGCATGGAAACATGAATATTATCAAGTGTAAAACAGACCACCAGTTCAGGTTGGATGTATGAGACAACTGCTCGGGGCTGGTGCACTGGGATGACCCAGAGGGATGGGATGGGGAGGCAGGTGGGAGCGGGTGTCAGGAAGGGGAACACATGTAAATCCATGGCTGATTCATGTCCATGTATGGCAAAAACCACTACAATATTGTAAAGTAATTAGCCTCCAACTCATAAAAATAATTGGGGGGGGGGGGTGATGCCTTCTGCATATCTAAAGTTATTGATATTTCTCCTGGCAATCTTGATTCCAGCTTGTGCTTCATCCAGCCCAGCATTTCACATGATGTACTCTGCATATAAGTTAAATAAGCAGGGTGACAATATACAGCCTTGACATACTCCTTTCCCAATTTGGAACCAGGCCCTGTTCCATGTCCAGCTTCTCAGGAGGAAGGTAAGGTGGTCTGGTATTTCCATCTCTTTAAGAATTTTCCACAGTTTGTTGTGATCCACACAGTCAAAGTCTTTGACGAAGTCAATAAAACAGATGCTTTTCTGGAATTCTATTACTTTTTCTATTATCCAGCAGATGTTGGCAATTTGATCTCTGGTTCCTCTGACTATTCTAAATCCAGCTTGAACATCTGGAAGTTCATGGTTCACTTACTGTTGAATCCTGACTTGAAGGTTTTGAGCATTACTTTGCTAGTGTATGAGATGAGTGCAATTGTGCAGTAGTGTGAATAGTCTTTGGCATTGACTTTCTTTGGGATTGGAATGAAAACTGACCTTTTCCAGTCCTATGGCCACTGCTGAGTTTTCCAGATTTGCTGACACATTGAGTGCAGCACTTTCACAGCATCATGTTTTAGGATTTGAAATAGCTCAGCTGGATTTCCATCACCTCCACTAGCTTTGCTTGTAATTTTGGAGTTCTCACAGAAGTAGATGAGTGCACATTCTTCTACTCTGACACCTTGAATGCATTTAATTAAATAAAAGTTTATTCAAAAATAAGTTACATCTTATTGAAATTAGTGCATATATTTAAAATTTAGTTAAAACCTTTTATTTGCTCTAAATGGTTTCAGAGGTCTGAAGCACACAGAAATTTTACATCAACTCAATAGAAAACTGAATAGTAAAAGTGAAGCTTGAATGAAAAAGTAATTATGCAATCAATTTTAAAAATCATTAGATTTAATTAAGTGACTAAACTTACTGAACTAGCACAACTGTTTGTTAGTTAAGAATATACTCTTAGAAAGTTGCAATGAATAGACAATATCACTGTCAGCCTTGGTCTGCCATCTTTGTATATGTTTTCCTGAAAGTTTCTACATGAATCTTTTGCAAAGGTTTAATGGTATTACTGGTGTATAAAATCTGTAAATATATAAATGAAAGATTATGTATTTTTATGTTTTGCCAATCTGAACTCTGGAGCAAGATTGCCTATAGATAAATCGCAGCTTCACTATTTAATTAGATGTGTGAATTTGATCATTATCTAACTATCTTTGTTTCTTCATCTATAAAGAACAGTTAATGATAGATTCCATCTCATAGGTTTATTTTGGAAAATGAGTTGATATATCATAGGACATAGAATAGTGTCTGATACATATTGTTGTTCAGTGGCCCAGTTGTGTCTGACTATGTGCAACCTCATGGACTGCAGCATGCCAGGCCTCCCTGCCCCTCACCATCTCTCAGAGCTTGCTCAAACTCATATCCATTGAGTCTATGATGCCATACAACCAGCTCATCCTCTGTTGTACCCTTCTCCTCCTGCCTTCAATCTTTCCCAGCTTCAGGGTCTTTTTTAGTGAATCAGCTTTCCCCATCTGGTGGTCAGAGTATTGGAGATTCAGTTTCAGCTTCAGTGCTTCCAATGAATATTCAGGATTGATTTCATTTAAGATTGATTGGTTTGATTTCATTGCAGTCCACGGGTCTATCAAAGTCTTATCCAACACCACAGTTCAAAAGCATCAATTCTTTGGTGCTCAGCTTTCTTTATGGTCCAACTCTCACATCCATACATGACTACTGGAAAAACCATAGCTTTGGTTGTATGTACTTTGTTGGCAAAGCTATGTCTCTGCTTTTTAGTGTGCTGTCTAGGTTGCTCAAAGCTTTTCTTCCAAGGGCCAAGCATCATTTAATTCCATGACTCCAGTCACCACCTGCAGTGATTTTGGAGCCCAAGGAAAAAAGTCTGTCACTGTTTCCACTTTTTTTCCATCTATTTGCCATGAAGTGATGGGACTGGATACCATAATCTTCGTTTTTTGAATGGTGAGTTTTAAGCCAGCTTTTTCCCTCTCCTTTTCACTTTCATCAGGAGGCCCTTTATTTCCTCTTCACTTTCTGCCATAAGGGTGGTGTCATCTGCATATCTGAGGTTACTGGTATTTCTCCAGGCAATCTTGATTCCAGCCTGTGCTTCATCCAGCCTGGCATTTCTCATGATGTACATGATGTACATTTCTCATGATGATGCATATGTTAAATAAGCAGGGTGACAATATACAGCCTTGACGTACTCCTTCCCAATTTGGAACCAGTGCTTTGTTCCATGTCTGGTTCTAGCTATTGCTTCTTAACCTTCATACAGACTTCTCAAGAGGCAGGTAGGGTGGTCTGGTATTCCCATTTCTTTAAGAATTTTCCACAGTTTGTTGTGATCCACACAGTCAAAAGTTAGCTTAGTCAATGAAACCGAAGTAAATGTTTTTCTGGAATTCTCTTACTATTTCTATCATCCAATGGATGTTGGCAACTTAATCTCTGGTTCCTGTGCCTTTTCTATATCAAGCTTGAATGTCTGGAAGCTCACGGTTCACATACTGTTGAAGCCTAACTTGAATAATGTGGAGCATTACTTTGGTAGCATGTGAAATGAGTGCAATTGTCTGATAGTTTGAGCATTCTTTGTCATTGCCTTTCTTTGGAATTGGAATGAAAACTGACCTTTTCCAGTCCTGTGGCCACTGCTGAGTTTTCCAAATTTGCTGGCATAGTGAGTGCACCACTTTCACAGCATCATCTTTTAGGATTTGAAATAGCTCAACTGGAGTTCCATCACCTCCACTAGCTTTGTTCCTAGTGATGCTTCCTAAGGCCCACTTGACTTCACTTTCTAGGATGTCTGGCTCTAGGTAAGTGATCATGCCATCGTGGTTATCTGGGTGATGAAGATCTTTTTTGTATACTTCTGTGTATTCTTGCCACCTCCTTTAATAGCTTCTGCTTCTGTTAGTTCCATACCATTTCTGCCCTTTTTTATGCCCTTTTATGCCCATTTCTGCATGAGATGCTCCCTTGGTATTTCTAATTTTCTTGAAGAGATCTCTAGTTTTTCCCATTCTGTTGTTTTCCTCTGTTTCTTTGCATTGTTCACTTAGGAAGGTTTTCTTATCCCTCCTTGCTATTCTCAGGAAATCTGCGTTCAGACGGGAATATCTTTCCTTTTTGCTTTGTCTTTCGCTTCTCTTCTTTTCTCAGCTCTTTGCATTACCTCCTCAGACAGCCATTCTGCCTTTTTGCGTTTCTTTTTCTAAGGAGTGGTTTTTATCACTGCCTCCTGTACAGTGTTAGGAACCTCCGGCCATAGTTCTTCAGGCACTCTGTCAGATCTAATCCCTTAAATCTGTTTGTCACTTTCACTGTACATTGTAAGGGATTTGATTTAGGTCATACCTGAGTGGCCTAGAGGTTTTCGTTACTTTCTTCAATTTAAGTCTGAATTTGGCAATGATATGTAGTAAGTACCTAGTACTCTACTATTACATAACAGATGTGACAAGTGAAAACACGTGGTTTACTGACATCAGTTTACAGAAATGCTTTAAATACATTTTAACAGGCATCGATATATCTTGATACCAATATCAAGTCTTCCTAAAGCAGCTTCTCGGAACCTCAGGTTATCATGCCAACTTGATGTTGATTCCTGTTCATACAGTCAGTGCTGATGAAACTCAGGTGAAAGAGACAAGATGAACTCTGGTTTTCTCTTCCAAATAACTGAAAGCTGTTTCATTATGCAAGGCGGGGTGTCAATGTGTCATTCAAGTCAAATCACCAGTCACTTTTCAAAAACTGTTAGGAACAGATTACAGTACAACTTGATTAGTTTGATAATAATTTATTTCTGAAATAATTTATTATCTACTTCTAAATGATTTGAAACAGTTAAGAAGTGGTTTCATTACTTTCACAACAAAATAATATCAGAAAGTGTAAATGGCTAACACCAGATGAAGTATACCAAAAGGAGAAAAAGATTTTAAATAATAAAGTATTTTGAAGTCAGAATATTCCTGGAAGATTTTCTGTCACTCTTAGTCATTCTTCAGGAGAAAATACGTATTTTTATAAGACATTTTCAAATTTAAAATTCTTTATATTCCCAAATTAACCATAAGAGATAAGACCAACTGGACTGTTAAAACATCTCACGTTTTTGTTATTTGGTTGCTAAGTCATGTCCAACTCTTTTGTGACCCCATGGACTGTAGCCGGCCAGGCTCCTCTGTCCACGGGATTCTCCAGGCAAGAATACTGGAGTGGGTTGCCATGTCCTCCTCTAGTGGATCTTCTAGACCCAAGGATCTAGCTCATGCCTCCTGCATTGGCAAGTGGGTTCTCACCATTGAGCCAACTGGGATGCCCTAAAAATCTGTAGTCTTCTTTTAAATATAATATCTCTTGCAATAAAATTACTGAAGTTCTTTTTAGCTATACATATTTAGAGATCAAGAGATTACCTATCTTGGAAAATTTTATAGTTTCAGAAGCAACACAATTTGACAATGATGTCTTTTCAAGAAAATAAAAGGCTTTCAACATTATCATTATCAAAAATCAGTACATAGTGGTGAAGAGAAAGCTGACATATCTCTGTTGCTGGCACATAACAGACTTTGGATATGGAGTTCTGAGAAAGGATTGGAAGATGAAGATACAGGATATCCCAAGACAAAACAGGAAAATAACCCTCCTTTCATAATATGACAAAGACAAATGAAATAAATCATGCATATAATCAAATCTGTATAGCCTGCAGTGGCAGGCAGATTCTTTACCACTTGAACAACCTGGGAAGCCCTTGAGAGTCACACACACATATATATTTAAAATCAATCTAGTTTTATTGGTCACTATGAAATATAAATCTTTTTCAAAAAAGTACAAAATGCAATCCAGCATTACTTATCAGGTTAACTTCATTTTAGAGCATTATGCTTAGCTCTATTGTATGCATTTCAAACCAAATATTGTTTGATTAATTTAAGTCACTTAAATAAAGTAAGATTCATATTTATGAATTTAGTTAATCAATAAATGTCATATATGGGAAATTATATTGTCAAAAAGAAATCAAAAGTCATGTATAGATAGCACTGACTTTCAAACATAATTTGTGATACTATTATTTAAGATGAAAGAAGACTTGCAGATTCTGTGAATATCAAAACTACTAACAAAAAAAGATTATTGTTAATATAGATTTTGAGTTTGATTCTATACTCTTTTTGTAAATAATAATACTTGTACTGATAAAAATTATTGTACCTGGTAACATATCAATTTTTTTAGTCAAAATATTGATTTTATTACTATTTTAAACTAAAACACACATACCACTACTAAATGAGCTAAGCATGAAAGTTTAGTTGCTCAGTCATGTCTGACTCTTTGTGGCCCCATAGTAATGGTATGTGTGTTTTAGATTAAAATAGTAATAAAATCAATATGGCTTTGTCATAGCTTTTCTTCCAATGAGCAAGTGTCTTAATTCCATGGCTGCAGTCATCATCTAAGTGATTATGGAGTCTAAGAAAATAAAACCTGCCATTGTTTCCAATTTTTTCTCATCTATTTGCCATGAAGTGATGGGACCAGATGCCATGATCTTAGTTTTTCTAATGTTGAGTTTTAAGTCAGCTTTTTCACTCTCCCCTTTCACCCTCATCAAGAGGCTTTTTAGTTCCTCTTCACTTTCTGCCATTAGCGTGGTATCATCTGCATATCTGAGGTTGTTGATATTTCTCTCAGCAATCTGGATTCCAGCTTGTGATTCATCCAGCCTGGCATTTCACATGATGTACTCTGCATACCAGTTAAATATGCAGGATTGTAATAAACAAGCTGGTTGTGCTCTTTTTCCAATTTTGAACCTGTCAAATTTTTCCACGTCTGGTTCTAATTGTTGCTTCTTGAACTGCGTACAGGTTTTTCAGGATACAGGTAAGGTGGTCTGGCATTCCCAACTCTTTAAGAATTTCACATTTTTTGTGATCTACCGAGTCAAAGGTTTTAGGATAGTCAATGAAGCAAAAGTAGATGTTTTTATGGAATTCCATTGCTCTCTCCATGATCCAACAAATGTTTGCAATTTGATCTCTGGTTTCTCTGTGTTTTCTAAATTTTGAAATCAGGAAGTGTAACTCCTCAGTGAACACTGAACAATAAAAACTGAACAAATTTGAAAATCTCCAAATGGCATTTTGATTCTTCTGGATCTCTTGATTTCCATATGAATTTTGGGATCAGTTCATTAATTTCTGCAAATCAGTGGCTGAAATTTTGATAGAAGTTGCACTGCATATTTAGATGAATTTGGGTGTCTTACCATCTTAACTGCATTGTCTTCCAACTCACAAATACAGGATTTTTTTCATTTACCTAGATCTTCCTTAATTTTTTTCAATGAAATATTCTAATTTTCAGTAGAGAAGAGTTTCCCTTATTTTGTTAAATTTATGTCTAAGCGTTTTATTCCTTGTGAGACTATTGTAAGTGAAATATTTTTTCATACTTCATTTTCAGATTTTTAATTTCTAGTGTTAATAGTGATTAATAGATAATCAATCAAGCATAATTGATTATTTTTGGCTTAAATACCAAGATTCTCTTTTTCTTCCCTTTTAGTTTTTCTAGATTTTATTTTTTTAATTACAGGATAATTAGTTTAATATTGTAATTTTTTTTGCTGTATATTAACATGAATCAGCATTAGATATATATCTGTCCCCTCCCTCTTGAACCCCTCCTTTCCACCTCCCTCCCCATCTCACCCCTCTAGGCTGTCACAGAGCACTTGCGTACATCAAACTCCACTGGCTATCCATTTCACATATGGTATTGTATATGTTTCAATGATATTCTCTCAATCATCCCACTTTCACCTTCCCCTACTGTGTCCAAAGTGTCTGTATCTCCTTTGCTGGCCTGCAAGTGGAATCATCAGTACTATCTTTCGAGATTCCATATGTATTCATTAATATATGATATTTATCTTTCTCTGTCTGACTTACTTCACTCTGCATAATAGGTTCTAGGTTCATCCACCTCATTTGACCTGACTCAAATGCATGCCTTCTTATAGTTGAATAATATTCCATTGTGTATACATACCACAACTTCCTTATCCATTCATCTGTCAGTGGACATCTAGGTTGCTTCTGTGTCCTAGCTATTGGAAACAGTGCTGCAAGGAACATCGGGGTACATCAATCTTTTTCAGTTATGGTTTCCTCAGGGTGTGTGCCCAGTAATGGGATTGCTGGATCATATGGTAGCTTTATTCCTAGTTTTTTATGGAATCTCCATACTGTTCTCCATCGTGGCTGTATCAGTTTGCATTCCTACCAACAGTTTAAGAGGGCCCCCTTTTCTCCAGACCCTCTCTAGCATTAATTGTTTGTAGACTTTTTGATGATGGTCATTCTGACCGGTGTGAGATGATACTTCACTGTAGTTTTGATTTGCATTTCCCTAAAAATGAGAGCTGCTGTGCCTCTTTTCATGTGCTCATTAGCCATCTGTATGTCTTCATTGGAGAAATGTCTGCTTAGGTCCTCTTCTCACTTTTTGATTGGATTGCTTGTTTTTCTGGTATTGAGCTGCATGAGCTGCCTGTATATTTTGGAGATTAATTCTTTGTCAATTGTTTCATTTGCTGTTATTTTCTCACATCCTGAGGGTTATCTTTTCACCTTGCTTATAGTTTTCTTTGTTGTGCAAAGCTTTTAAGTTTAATTGGGTCCCATTTGTTTATTTTTATTTCCATTATTCTAGGAGGTGGGCCATTGAGGTAATTGATTTTTTGAGTGTTGAACTTATATCTTTAAACTTTGCTGAACTTAGAATAGTTTTTGCATTTGTGTCATTTCTTTCAAATTTTTAGCACATAAAATATCATCTGAGATTAAAGATAGTTTTCCTTCTCCTTTCCAAACTGGATGACTGCATTTTTATTGTCTAATTGATATGAGCAGTCTCCATCCAATACTAAATGGAAGGGTTGAGAGTTCACATCCTTTTCTTATTCCTAATCACATTAGGAAACCTTTCCATCTTTTACCATTAGTATCCTGTTAGCTCTGCATTTTGTTTTTCAGGTAGACTTTTCATAGTCTATAAGACTTTGATTTTGAGTTTACTGAGTGTGTATGTGTTCATCTGTCTGTATGTGCTTTTCCTTAAAAAAATATAGAATTTTGTCAAAAGTTTTTTGTGCATCTGGATCTAATTGATCCTGCAATCACTCTTTCATTCAATCATATGGTATGATGACCAGTTCTATGTGCCATCCTTAATGATTTGATAAAATGCTAATCAAGTTGTTGCCAAGATTACATTCTAAATGTGATTAAAATCTACATTCAGTTGACTTTAAATAAAGGAGATTATCCTGAATAATTTGGGTAGGTCTGATCCAATCAGTTGAAAAGATTTAAAAGCAGAACTAAGATTTCCCTAAATAGTACATTCCACATGTGAACAGCAGACAATCTACCCTACAGAATTTAGACTTGCCTACTAAGCCCCCAAAATCATCTAAGCCAATTTCTTGCAATAAATGTTAATAAACAACCTCTGGTATAAAAGGCTCTGTGTTGGTCTTCCTCTTGCATCTAGTTTTGTCAAAAGAATCTCTCCACGTAATCGAGGTTATCTCACTGCAGGTGAAAGGATTTCACATTTCTTATACCTGACATGAATCTCTGTATATATATTTAGCTGATGACCTTAAAACAGTGGCAAGTATATTTGGTATAGAGAAATAAATATGATTCTCTATATCTGTTTATCTGCATTCTTCGTTGTTACACATCATAAACATTTTTCTTTTGTTAGAAAAATTGACACAACTTAGCTGTGAGTGGCTTTTCTTTTCCTCTATCTCAGCTCATAAAAACAAATTCAGTCATTCATATCAGTTCATTTCAGTTCAGTCGCTCAGTCCTGTCTGACTCTTTGCGACCCCATGAATCGCAGCACACCAGGCCTCCCTGTCCATCACCAACTCCCGGAGTTTACTCAAACTCATGCCCATCGAGTTGGTGATGCCATCCAGCCATCTCATCCTCTGTCATCCCCTTCTCATCCTGCCCTCAATCTTTCCCAGCTTCAGGGTCTTTTCCAATGAGTCAACTCTTTGCATCAGGTGGCCAAAGTACTGGAGTTTCAGCTTCAGCATCAGTCCTTCCAATGAACACCCAGGACTGATCTCGTTTAGGATGGACTGGTGGGATCTCCTTGCAGTCCAAGGGACTCTCAAGAGTCTTCTCCAACACCACAGTTCAAAAGCATCAATTCTTTGACGCTCAGCTTTCTTCACAGTCCAACTCTCACATCCATACATGACCACTGGAAAAACCATAGCCTTGACCAGACGGACCTTTGTTGGCAAAGTAATGTCTCTGCTTTTTAATATGCTATCTAGGTTGGTCATAACTTTCCTTCCAAGGAGTATCTTTTAATTTCACAGCTGCAGTCACCATCTGCAGTGATTTTGGAGCCCCCAAAAATAAAGTCTGACACTGTTTCCACTGTTTCCCCACGAAGTGATGGGACCAGATGCCATGATCTTAGTTTTCTGAATGTTGAGTTTTAAGCCAACTTTTTCACTCTCCTCTTTCACTTTCATCAAGAGGCCTTTTAGTTCCTCTTCACTTTCTGCCATAAGGGCGGTGTCATCTGCATATCTGAGGTTATTGCTATTTCTCCCAGCAATCTTGATTCCAGCTTGTGCTTCTTCCAGCCCAACATTTCTCATGATGTACTCTGCATATAAGTTAAATAAGAGGGGTGACAGTATACAGCCTTGACGTACTCCTTTTTCTGTTTGGAACCAGTCGGTTGTTCCATGTCCATTTCTAACTGTTGCTTCCTGACCTGCATACAGGTTTCTCAAGAGGCAGATAAGGTGGTCTGGTATTCTCAACTCTTTCAGAATTTTCCACAGATTATTGTGATCCACACAGTCAAAGGCTTTGGCATAGTCAATAAGTCATTGATATAAACACAGGCAAAACAGTGATTCTCCCACAAAACTTTACGTAATTGACTGTGAAGGCCTAAATGACTTGAATGGTTTGTCTAATTTCCTCTTTATTTGATATCATTTGAAAAAATTCAAGGTAGGACTATAGAGTCCCTGTCTGGTACAGAGCTTAGATGCTTTGAGAGCGATCTGTGGCATCTGTGAAGCAAACTGCATAGGAAGGAAAGGCTCCAGCATTGCTGACTCATCTCCGGTCTTCTTCAGCCTTCACATCTGAAATTCAGAGCAACGTGATTATCTACCTTCACAGTAAAATTATTGAGACTTTTACAATAATCATCAATTTAATTCTACCACTTATTTGCTTTATGGTTTGGGGAAAATAGCTTCTGAAATTTAGGAAATGTTTTTAAAGTTAACTGAGAAGCTTCTAGGTACTTTTTAAAATTTTGCTTTGTCTTTGTCTTCATCAACTTGAGGCTTACATCTTGTAAATCTAAAATCAATTTAAATAATTTTACTGTCAAGTTAATAGGCCGCAAATCCCTTGCATACAGGAGATATCTGTCCCTTACCACTCCCTACCCCGGCCAGACACAGCAGCAGCCCATTGTCTGTCGAGAATTTTAGAACCTGAATTTTTTCATAGCATGAATTAAATCTTTAAGGGATTGGACATTTAACAACATTCAGCTTTCACACATCACCTAAATATGCTCTTTTCTTTTCTTTTTTTTAAAGACAACAGACTGGAACCACCTTTGTGCTTGCAGAATGCTAGTTTGTAAAAGCAAAGGCCTATTTGTGCTGTCTCTTATATTACCAAATCACATCTAGATTAGAAACCACAATACTCACATATTCTTAACTCTCCAAAGAGGAGGTCCATCTGCTCTATCAATGACTGCCAAATTAGGGTTACAGGGTGTAACACAAACTGATGAATCATCTTCTGTTCTTATGACACTGACAAATACAAATTATACTTAACATTTTCAGTTTTTGATTCAATCTTTATGGCCATTAATACTGATTATCCTTATGGCTCTCATGGGTGATAGATCAGGCAGATGACCTCAGAGTGGGGCTCCTTGCGTGTGCTCTAAGTCTTGGCAAGGCTCAGCTCCTCAGCGCCCAGAGAAGGACATCCTCCGTTTAATGGGAACATTGATTCGGGAAGGTGAGGGTGAACTGTTGCATGGTAGTTAGACTGAGAGCTAATGAACAGATGTGTTATAGTCTCAGCTTCCCAGGCTTTCTAAAAGTCTTTTCAAATTACCTCCCACATAAATTGGCGTTAATGATTGTGCAAGATTCTCTTTGAGAACCACTATGCTCAGACAAAAGGGATTTTCAATACTTTGGGGGAAACATTTTTCATCTATATTAAGAACGATTCTTTTCATACCTGCGCTCTAGCTCTGCCTCTCAGCAACAGAAAATGAGCTTCTCTGCGTTTGTTTCACAGTGCAAAGAAAGACATTTAATTTCTTAGGCAACACAGGGTAACTTGGAGCAATGTGTAGAATCTAAAACAGAAAAGGCATTCGACTACAAGATGAGTGGACTGCCTCATCCACGGACAATAACCCGCCCCTAATGACTCATTTTCATCTAC
The DNA here is from genome assembly GCF_910594005.1 of Cervus elaphus. NCBI lineage: Eukaryota > Metazoa > Chordata > Mammalia > Artiodactyla > Cervidae > Cervus > Cervus elaphus. Next base: position 80,434,524 of record NC_057835.1, read on the forward strand.
ATAAATTGAGAAATGTGCCAAGGTATGGAATGCTTTTCCCTCATAAGGGGAAAAAAAAAGAATTACCTGCAAACTATGCTAATCGTATTAGGCTGACGCATTCATTCGTAGCACATCGCTCTTTTTTTCTCTGTGTTAGGAAGCTGCCTTCTTGCTACTGCGCAACCTAGAGAGAAAATAATGAATAATTTTTTAATAAAAATGTTTTATCTTTACTTCGCTGGAAGGAGTCTGGGTGAGAGCTCTGCAACTACAAATTCAAAACTAAGTGACAGAAATGGAAATAATTATTGAGAAGTTGCTGTGCATATTAATTTTCAATTATTAACGATTGTATTTGGCTGTTAGAAGTTTACAGCTGGTTGGAAATTACATTAAGAATGAAGAGATTTGTTTCTTTCAGGCCCCAAATGTGTGGGATTCTCTTATCTGCATGCGAGTGGGACTTAAATCTTTTATCTGTTTTCTTAAAACACATGGCCTGAGAATCAAGGATTAAATACAAGATTTTTTTTCTGTTTCTCTTCATTCTCATCTGCACAAAGAGTCTTCCTGGATGCATACTCTAAAGCTGATGCCTTTGATTATTTTTTAAACTCCCAGTCTACTCTCTAATCAGGTTTTAAAACTCTCCTCCTGCATTAGCGTTATGTATGCGAGCACCAGTGCTGAGCTAATGGGCTAGGATGAGTCAGATCTCCATATATTTTTATGCTTTTTTTTCCCCCTTAGTTCGTCTTCATTTTGGATTGAAAACTCCCTTTACTTAGCCAATTTTTTAAATGAACTTCATAAATCTCCTCACGTAAAGCATAAGCAGCAGAATTTATTTAAAGTGGAAAACTTTTTTCTCCCAATACACTTTTGTAGATTTTGCTGTAAAGGGAAATCAGTTTTAAACAGTCAGGGCTGCTTTGCACTGAAAGAAAATTAAATTCTTGCATCCCTGTGCATACTGCACGCATGATATGCTTTCCATATGATTTCTACCTACGTGATCATCACTCAGCACTGAGCAAGCTCAGGGGCAAAGGAAGGTCAGGAAGGCATGAGGAGAGCAAGAAAAATCAAGATGAACTGCAAATGACTTAATTTCCATACAAATTTCATCCAGCGTGTAGGCTCCAAAGAGAAAAGTGCTCACTCATCTCCTACTTCACCAAAGCCTTCCCTGAAGCCACACTTTAGGTAAGTGAGTAAAATAGGCTTTCACATAGAGTTCAGTTAACTTTCTCAAATCTGTTACCACAGAAAATTCTGTTTGCCAGTGGCTTACTTGTCAATAATAGGAATGGATAAGTAAAGAGCATTTGACATGTATCAGAGCACATTACCAATTTGTCATTTTATCCTTGAAAAAAAAGCAAAAAAGAAAATAGTTTCATTATGATTGAAAAATAAACAGTGACTCAAGTTAACTAATTTAAGCAATGCAATGTGGGATGTCTGACCAGAATCTGGAGCAATGAAGAAAGTAATTAACACACACACACACACACACACACACACACAAATGGTGATGTTTGATCTCTAGCTAGGTAAATAATATCAACCCAGTGTTGATTTCCTGGTCTTGTTAATTATTCTGTAATTATATAAGTTGTTTGCTAACGTTGGGTAAAAGTAGAAGACGACCACGTGGGGACTCTGCACTATTTTCATTAATTTTCTCTCTCTAAAATTATTTTTTAAAAGATAACTAAAAAAGTGCTTCATAGGGTTATGAATAATTTTAATTTTCTTCTTTTTCTATAATAATTTCTTCTGATTTTTTTCCTATAATGATTATGTACAGACTACATTTTTATTTAAATAAAGAGGTTAAAAAAAGATATGGCTCCTCCAATCTGCAGCAGTTCTCGCGTCTTCCTTGCCTTTTGTGAATCAGACACTTCGAAGGGCATTGGTCAAGTGACTCAGTTTTGGTTTTCTGATGTTTTTCTCATGATTAGAATGAGGTAATACAGTTTGGGCAGAAACATGGTAGAAATGATGTGTCCTTAATGTGTCATGTTAGGGTGTATATGATGGTGACATATCTTATTCTTGGGAAATTAATCTCGATCCATTAATTAAAGTGATGTCCACTAAGTTTTCCACTATAAGGCTGCTGTTTTCCTTTGTAATTAATATACATGTTGAAGATTATTTTCAGATTCTGAAAATAATATATTCTCTTAAAAATTGGCTCACTAACTTCAGTATCTTCCAGTAGATCTTGCTTCTGACATTTATCATTATGGTGTTCCTGTTTCCCCCATTACTTCTATAATTATCAATTAGAATTATTTAAGGAACAGTTATACCTTTCCTCCACTCAAGGATTTTTAAAATATGTATATGAGTATGGATTCATATATAATTATTTTGGTTTTTCAATACTTTTATGTTAGGCAGAAAATGGTACCCCATATAATCCCTGGAGTCCACGAATGTGTTGCCTTACATGGAGAAAGTCACTTTGCAAAGGTAGCTTTAAAAAAGACAAACCAAAAAAAAAAAAAAAAGACAAACCTTCAGATGGGAAAGGTATCCTTAACTATCCAGAGTATATAATGTAATTACATGAGTCCCTAAAAGTAGAAAACAAAGGAGGAATGTTCCAGAAGGATAAGCCATAAAAAGTACTCAAACTGCTGTTACTGGTTCTGAAGATGGAGGAGGGGAGCCCCACGCCCAGAAGTGAAGTGGCCTCTAGAAGCTGTGATCAACCTTCAATTCACAAACATCAGGAAAATGGGAATGCCGGCCCTGTAATGGCAAGGAACTGGATTCTGTTAGCAACATTAAAAAGCCAAGAAATGGATGCTTTCTGGAGCCACCAGAAAGTCACGCAGTCATGCAGACACCTTGATTTAGCCAGCAGACACCTGTGTCAGACTTCTGACCCACAGTCTTATAAGACAATAAATCTGCATTGTCACTAGCTTGTAATCTATTAACAGTAGTAATAGAAAAATAATAGAGTTATTCTTTTCTTTTTTTCTTCATGTTGTTCTAGCTTTGGTCATTGGAAACCTGAGGCCATGATGTTGGTTTTTTGAATGTTGAGTTTTAACCCAGTTTTTCCATTTTCTTCTTTCACCTTCATCAAGAGGCTCTTTACTTCCTTTTCAGTTTCTGCCATTAGAGTGGTATCATCTGCATATGTGAGGTTGTTGATATTTCTCCCGGCAATCTTGATTCCAGTTTGTGATTCATCCAGCCCAGCATTTCACATGATGTACTCTGCATATAAGTTAAATAAACAAGGTGACAATATATAACCTTGTACTCGTTTCCCAATTTTGAACCAGTCAGTTGTTCCATGTGTGGTTCTAACTGTTGTTTCTTATTCCTGCATACAGATTTCTCTTGAGGCAGGTAGGATGGTCTCACATTAATATCTCTTGAAGAACTTTCCACAGTCTGTTGTGATCCACACAATCAAAGACTTTTACATAGTCAGTGAAGCAGAAGTAGATATTTTTCTGGAATTACCTTGCTTTTTCTATGATCCAAGGAATAATGACATTTTGATCTCTGGTTCCTCTGCTTTTTATAAACCTAGCTTGTACATCTGTAAGATCTCAATTTTCATACTGCTAAAGTCTAACTTGAAGGATTTTGAGCATAACCTTACTAACATGCAGAATGAGTGCAACTGTGTGATAGTTTGATCATTCTTTGGCATTGTCCTTCTTTGGGATTGGAATGAAAAGTGGCCATTTACAGTCCTGTGGCCACTGCTGAGTTTTCAAAACTGTACAGTACAATACTGCAGATGCAAAATGTGATTTGTTTTCCATTTTCTCTCATAGTGGACTGGAAGGATAACATAAATTTTTAAGATTATATATGAATGAATCATCTCCATTGACATTAAGATGGAATATAAGAAAATAAAAAATTAGAATAACATGCAATAGGGAAAGAGACATCTTTAAGATCTTCCACTAAAACTGATACCATAAGCACCACGTTAAAAATATTTATTCCAATTTGATGTGAGCAAAAATGCCACATACGGTTTTTGTTTGACAATGTCTTGGAGAAAGTCTAATCTGAAATTTAATATCTTTCCCCCTCAATCTTGTTCTTACTCCCTTTCTATTATTCTTTTCAGTAGATTCCACAGAAAGTGCTTAAGAGAAATCATACACACACACACACACACACACACACACACACACACACACACTTTGTCTTCCAAACATATTTTTAGAAACTTAAATGAGGAAAAAATCATCACCTTAAGAAAAAAAAAAGTGGAACTGGACAATATTTTATCATTGTCAGTATTGCTTACAGGTGATAATTGAATATATATTGCCCCCAAAACAGAAATCTCATTTAAATAATCTGTTCCAAAAGCAAAGCACCAATAACTAATGTTTAATCTGCCATTTTGTGTTTGGTTCAGAAACAAGTACCATCATTCCTTGGTATCCAGGGGGAGTTGGTTCAGAGACCACAACTGCCCCAACTCCAGATCCCCAAATCCACAGATATTCAAGTGCTTTGTATATCTGTGGTCCAGAGAAGCATGCCCTCCTTGAACCAAAATCCAGCAGATACCAAGAGACGGCCATACGTTAAACCCCCAGAATTTATTCATCTTATAATAAAGTTTCTACACCCCTATCAGTGTCTTGCTTTTCCTCCCGACTTCTCAGTCCCTGATAACCTCCATCCCAGTCACTCTTGCTGTGAGCTTGGCTCTTTTAGTTTCCACATATAAGTGCTATCATACGGCATTTGTTCTTCTCTAACATTTCACCTAGCGTAAAGCTCTCAAAGTCCATCCATGTTGGTGCAAATAGCAGGATGTCATTCTTTTCCCATGGCTGAATAAGATTTCATTGTATAATGCACCATACATCTTTAATCCATTCATCCATTAATAGGCACTTACATTTTTTCAATATCTTGACTATTGTGAATAATGCTGCAATGAAAATGGAGGGGCAGATATCTCTTTGAGATTCTGTTTTCATTTCCTCTGGAAATACCCAGAAGTGAGGTTGCTGACTCATATGACAGTTCTATTTTTAATTTTTTGAGTAACCTCCATAAGTCTTTTCCATAGTACTTGAATGAATTGATATTTCTAACAAAAGTGCAAGAGGGTTTCTATTTCTCCAAGTCCTTGACAACATTTGTTATTATTCATCTCTTATAGTCATTCTAACAGATGTGATATGATGTTTCATTGTGGTTTGACTTGCATCTCCCTGATAATTAGTGATATTGATCATCTTTTCATAGAAGAGTTGCCATTTTGTATGTTTTCTTTAGAAACATCTATTCAGATTCTTTGCCCTTTTAAAAATATTTTTGCTATTGAGCTATTACACTCTCTATACTACTCAGAGCAATCTGTACTTTTAACATAGTCCATATGAAAATTCCAATGACATTTTTTACAAAAGCACAACAAACAGTCCCACATTTGTGTGGAACCATGAGTACTCTGAATAGTCAGAGAAATCTTAAAACAAAAGAACAAAGCTGGAAGCATCATACTTCCTGCTATCAAACAATATTATAAAGTTACAGTAATAAAACTGTATGGTATTGGCATGAAAACAAATAGATCAAAGGAACAGCATAGAGACCCCAGAAATAAACATGTTCATATATGGTCAATTAATTTAGAGCAAAGAGGTCAAGAGTATACACTGGGGAAGGAATTATTTTCAATAAATGCACTTGAAATTAATAGGTCATTAAATTTCAAGAAAAAAGATCATCAGCAAGCACAATCTGAGTCTCATATTCTGAAACATCCTAAGTTTACCACTGACTTGAATTTAACCTCCCTCCATACATCTATGGACTTGCAACTTAGAAGTTTTGAAAATCACTTCACCCCTAAAGCCCATCTTCAAGTTTAAAAATCCTAATGGTGCCTGATATGCAGCTAGATTTGCAAATCACTTCCCTTGTACCTCTGCCTTCCGTTTCCTCCTGTCAACTTCAATTTTATTGGTACATCTATATTTAACAGGAATTTGAATCCTCTGTTTCTTTATTCCATCTTCGTAAAATTTGGACTCTTGGATGGATGGATCAAATACAGAAGCATTGAATGGGCTAAATCAATGAGAGAAAAGGTTTCCCTTTAATAATAATCAGGTCTATTTTTAATCTCAAACACTTTCAACATTTATCTTTTTGGATTGTCTCTGTATTATGGCCATCTGTAAATCTCAAGAAACAACGTAGTCTGAGCAGTTCTCCTATTCAGGAAGAATTTCTGACCTGAGAAAGCTTTCAGTATTGATTTATCAGGTGTGAAATTAATTACTGCTGTAACGCACTCTGACGTGATACACTGAAAATCACCAGGACTAACAGGGTCCCAACCAAGATTTTAAAGCCAAGTTTAAGCTAGTTATAAAGTCTTCTTTTGACCTTATCTTATGGATATATATCTTTCTCAAAGGATATCTATAGTCATGGTAGCTAACAGGTAAGGATTTAGAGAATCTGAATCACAGCTATATAACTTTGAATCTTAACAACTACCAAGAGTATTCTAGCCCCACTGGGACTAAGGCTTTGTATATTACTTTGACCTAGCCGAGACTGGCTCAGGAATTGCCTCCAGCTGTGCAGTATCATGAGTTACAAGGACTGACTTTCTCATAATTTCCAAATACAATATCTGTCAGCACGTGTAATACTGTGTGCGTTTATGATTACTATTCTTTAAGAAAGATAATAGAACTTGAAAATAATAATAGATGACTTTAAATAATTTTTTAAAAAATTGCTACTGCTTTATAAACTGAGATTTAAAAGATTAGTGATTGAATCCACTTTCACTCGCTCTATTTGTTCATTGAAATTGTTTAACAATTCTTTCTATATTCATATATTGTTTACCATTTTCTATAAAGTCTCCTGGAAAAGAATAAAATATACTTATTTTAAAGGTTTAAAAAAAGATTCAAATCACCTTTCATTCTGAAAAATAAAAGCTAACAGAGCTACTGAAATTGTGAAGGAAAATCTGAACTATGCAAATGTGAGTTTATTTACTAAATTGCTAAATACGTAATGTTAATTTTACTTCTAAAGTTCTGTTTAAGTCTATACCCATTTCTTTACCTGCTCAGGAGCCAATCTGATTAAACATACCATCATCTATCTGGACCAGGCTTCTAACTGTCCTCCAGTTTCTGCTCCTCCTCTGCCCTAATCCACATGCCACATACACTGAGTGTTTTAAAACTAAGCTTGGGCCCAGGTCAAGATGGCAGTCTAAGCACACATGTTCACACTCTATCTTTCACACGGCCATGTTGGCTGTGTGAAAGTGTTAGTTGCCTAGTGGGGTCTGACTCTTTGTGACCCTCATGGATAGCAGCCCACCAGGCTCCTCTATCCATGGAATTCTCCAGGCAAGAATACTGGAGTGGCTTGCCTTTCCTTTCTCCAGGAGAACTTCCCCACCCAGGGACTGAACCCAAGTATCCTGCATTGCAGGCAGATTCTTTACAATCTGAGACACCAGAGAAGCCATATTATAAGTAAAGATACAAAGAAAAATACAGTCTTAAAATAGGATGAAAGCCATCAATGATGAAGAAAGTCCAACTAATTCTGGGGATTCAGGGTTAAGACAACATCACCTAGAATTCCAGTGAGCAGTCAGCCCACCTAGCAGACGCTTCAAATTCAAAGAGCAAAATTTTGACAGAATTTAAGAGTGAGAAATGGAAATACAAATAGAGGTATTCTTTGAAGGCTTAAATATATATATATATACATATACAGAAAGCAAGGATTTACTTTTTAACTTGAGAGACGTTATCTAACATGAATTCAAATATATATATATATATATAAGTGTGAGAATAGTAGGAGATAATTTACCAAGGCTGAGGAGAGACCTTCATCATCAGAATAAATATCCTACAAGTTATTGATCAGGAGGAACAAAAATAAGTGACCCACAGTCCGACATTTCATATTCTCAATGATAAAAATGATTCCTAAAAGATCCCAAAGAGGAAAAGAAAAGCAGATTTCTTACAAAGGGACCGGTTTCAGACTGCAAACAGATGACTCCTTATCAAAGTTGGCCGTTAGAAGAAAAAGATCACACCTTAAGGGATCAGAGGGAAACTAAGAAACTTCTGCTTCCCTGGTGGCATAGTGGATGAGCATCTGCCTGCCAACGCAGGAGGCACCGGTTCGATCCCTGGTCTGGGAAGACTCCACATGCCGAGGAGTCGCCAGGCCCCCCGCCAGAACTACCGACCCGCGCTCTAGAGACCACGAGCCCCCACTAGTGAAGCCTGTGAGCCCCAGAGCCGGGCTCTGCAGCAGGAGGAGGCTGCAATAGGCCGCCCGTGCACCGCGACAGACGGGAGCCCCTGCTGGCTGCAGCAAGAGGACGCCTGAGCAGAGGAACAGACCCAGCGCAGCCATATATAAACAAACAAAGATTTGTAAAAGTTTAAAACCAGCAGAAAAATGCCACAGGTGGTGTGAAATAAAAGGGCGATATTAGAGGCAGACAGACCCGAATTTGGATCTTGGCTTAGTTCCAGTCTTCCCTGCTGGCTCAGACGGTAAAGCGTCTGCCTACAATGCAGGAGACCCCGGTTCGATCCCTGGGTCAGGAAGATCCCCTGGAGAAGGGAATGGCAACCCACTCCAGTATTCTTGCCTGGAAAATCCCTATGGACAGAGGAGCCTGGCGGGCTACAGTCCTTTGAGTTGCAAAGAACACGACTGAGCGACTTCACTATGCTAGGTTCACCATGGAAACCATATTATCTCTGAAAGTGAGAAGAGGGCTTCCCAGGTGGCGCTAGTGGTAAAGAATCTGCCTCTGCATGCAGGAGATGCAGTTCGATCCCTGGTGACGAAGATCCCCTTGAGTAGGAAACAGCAACCCCCTCCAGGATTCTTGCCTGGGAAAAAAATCCATGGACAGAGGAGCCTGGCGGGCCACTTCTGTCCATGAGGCCACAGAGCTGGACATGACCGAGTGGCTGACACACACAGCACATAAGCTGTAAAGACTCCAGGATTTTACCTCATACACGTGTTATTAAAAAAGAGCATGCTCCTTGGAAGGAAAGTTATGACCAACCTAGACAGCATATTAAAAAGCAGGCATTACTTTGCCAGCAAAGGTCCGCCTAGACAAGGCTATGGTTTTTCCAGTGGTCATGTATGTATGGATGTGAGAGTTGGGCTACAAAGAAAGCTGAGCACTGAAGAATTGATGCTTTTGAACTGTGATGTTGGAGAAGACTCTTGAGAGTCCCTTGGACTGCAAGGAGATCCAACCAGTCCATCCTAAGGGAGATCAGTCCTGGGTGTTCATTGGAAGGACTGATGCTGAAGCTGAAACCCCAATACTCTGGCCACCTGATGTGAAGAGCTGACTCATTGGAAAAGACCCTGATGCTGGGAGGGATTGGGGGCAGGAGAAGAAGGGGATGACAGAGGATGAGATGGCTGGATGGCATCACCAACTCAATGGACATGAGTTTGAGCAAACTCTAGGAGATAATGAAGGACAAGGAAGCTTGGTGTGCTGCAGTCCTTGGGGTCACAAAGGTTCGGACACAACTGAGTTACTGAACTGAACTGAACTTCAGTAAAATGAAGATCAGTTGAAAAAGAACCATTGAGGATCAGATATACAAAACCCATGAGGAAAATTCCATCTTGTTCGTTGTCTATAGGTGTATATCACAATTTATGCAGCTTTGGGCAGGAGAGCAGAAGACTGCAAGAGAAGTTTTTGAGGAAAAATTTTCTCTCTATGATTTAGATAATGCTATGTGGCTTGAGAAATCAAATATATATATATATATATATATATATATATATATATATATAATGAAGACATAATTATAGCAAATACTTTGAGTGCTTACAATGTGTCAGTCATTGTTCTAAGCATTCTATGTATATTAACTCATTTTATCATCACAATAACTCCACAAAGGATATGCTATTAGTATCAATATTTGTTGTTGTTGCTAAGTTGTGTCTGACTCTTTGCGACCCCATGGACTACAGGCTTTCCTGTCCTTCACTATCTCCTGGAGCTTGCTCAAATTCATCTCCATTGAGTCGGTGATGCCATCCAACCATCTCATCCTCTGTCGTCCCCTTCTCCTCCTGCCTTCAGTCTTTCTCAGAATCAGGGTCTTTCCCAATGAGTCAGCTTTTCACATCAGGTGGCCAACATATCACAGATCAGGAAAGGAAGTTCATACTGCTAGGATGTTTTAAGCCAATCAGTCTGACTCCATGACAGTCAAAGGAAATTTCAAAAGAAGAAACAAAAACAAAATAAAGCAAAAATTGTAAATGGCACGTAGAAAAGAATACATTTATAGTATCCTAGCTGACTTGGCAACAAACAATACTTGCATAGTTGTAGTATGTAAATATCACTGACTTTAATTTAGCTTTGTAACTGTTTGGAGGGATATTTTTCCCTACTCCTAATTTGCTAAAGAATAGGAATTATCATTTGACTTCTTAAATGTGAAAAATAAGGGAGAAATACTCCCAGATCCTCTCCTTTTCTCAGTACTCTGTGATATCCAAGTGGTGTGCCTAGGAGAACAAATCGCTTATGCTAATCTGAGCATTCTCCTTTGTCAGCTTCTTCCTCCCTCCGTCTTTCAGAGAAGGGGCCTGTTGCTTGGCTCTCTACGTGCAGTTTGCTCACACATAGAACAGGTATGTGTCCTGTTCAGTCTACTGTGAGTTAATTAGACTTTGGTCTTCTATTTTCTTTTTTGGTTTTAAGGTTTTACTTTTAATGTGGACCATTTTTAAAGCCTTTATTGCATTTTTTCACTATACTGTTTCTGTTCTATGTTTTGGTTTTCTGGCCATGAGGCATGTGGAATCTTAGCTCCTCAAGCAGGGACCGAACCCACACTCCCTGCATTGGAAGGTTGAGTCTTAACCACTGGACCTCCAGGGAAGTCTCCTGAGCTCCTATTTTTCAGTTCAGCTTCTATTAGCAATATAGCTGATGTTCTAATCCCCTTCTTCTCCTCCTCCTTCCTTCTTTCTCTCTTGATTTCAAACTCATGAGGGTAATAAAAGACTCCTAATTACTCATCCTTTAATATTCAAATAATTATCATTTTGCATGTCATAATGTAATATAAAAGTGCAAATATGAAATTCAAATATAGACAGATAATTAAAATACAAGATAAAAGTGTAGATGTGATATAGAGTAGGTGAAAGCAAGGATAGACTTGCTAATGTTTTTATTAACAAGAAGGGGAGTGGAGAGACACTGCAATTAATGCCATTAAAATGTTTAGATATATTTTAACCAATATTTATGTTTTCTGATCTTTCTAGAGTCCCATTCTTAGAGGTACTTTGTACATCCAAATTCTGAACCTGTCAGAGTTCCTGAATCAGCCTAATTCTCTGCTGTCCCTGGGGCTGACATAATTATAATTCTCTCAGTTCTGCCAAGTTAGTTACCACTCAATCTTCCCCTGCTTCCTCTGTTTTGCAAATGTTGTCGCTTGCCTCTTCCCTCAGGTTCTCTTTGCCATACAGACTTAACACCTTTATGAAAATTCATGTTACTCTCACTTTCATGGTATCTCAAGAAGCACTCGGGTAAACAGGTATATTTGGTCTGCCATGTTTAATTTGAAGTCCTGCTGTTAGTTTCAAACTTGTCTGTATTTGCAGTTTAGAAGATGTCTCTGCCACAAAATGTAATTATATCCTTTTTTAAATACCCTACTTACCTAAATTTGACTATCTGTTTCATCATTTCAGCCTCTGTCTTATCAAAATCCCAGGTCCTTTGCTATTTTATTCTGTAAGCATCTATCCAGCTAAACACTACTATTTTCTTTTTGTCCACACCCAAATTATACACATAATACAAATAAATAAGTAAACAAATCAGTAAATAATGCAACTTGCTCAATAGTGTTATAATTTTAACACCAGAAGTACCAGCACATAAACAATAGGTAAGTTTATTTGGACTTTTTAATCATTTTCTCTTTCCATCTCCAAAAATCTTTCAGTAGTGCTTGACAAAGACCTTCTTTATTTATTGAAAAAGACTCTCAGCCCTTGTTTTCAGTGAAAGCCAACTTTAGTTTTCCTACCTTCAACTTCATGAATTTCTCTCTTATTTGCCAGTCTCCCTTTTCTTCCTGACCAATAAATGTTGGAGTACATCTGGATTTCTTTCCCAGGATCTCCACATTCCCCATCATATACTCATTCCCTCTGTGATATCATCTATCCTAGACTTAACAGCCAATAAAAATGCTTAATCCCATAAAAGTGCTCATAAATATCAGACAACAGTGTTAGTCACTCAGCCATGTCCAACTCTTTGAGATCCCATGGACTGTAGCCCTCCAGGCTCCTCTGTCCATGAGATTCTCCAGACAAGAACACTGGAGTGGGTTGCCATTTCCTTCTCCAGGGGATCTTCCTGACCCAGGGATCAAACCCACATGTCTTACATCTCCTGCATTGGCAAGCAGGTTCTTTACCACTAGTGCCACCTGGGAAGCCCATATCAGACCATATATTTGTAAAAACTTAATAAACAGAAACTTCAATTATGTAGAGCTGGGAGATCAGAGGGGGAGGTCTCATGCCTGTAACGATAACAAAGCTCAACAGAAAGAAGAGACTCCTCTCTCCTGGAGAGACTCTGCCACTGAAAATCATGACTTTGGATGCTACAACGTTACCTCCCTGTTCCCTTTTCCTCGCTATAAGTATCCCTCTTCCTTTGCTGGACAGGGATTTGCACATAGTTCATCAAAGTTGCAGACCCCCAATTGCAATTCTCTGCAAATTCCAAATAAATTCATCTTTACTGGAGAAACATCTGACAGTCTGTTTTAGATCAGCATATAGAACTGTGGTATTCCCCTAGTACAATTTTATTTCTAGGATTCAATTGTCTCTCACTGAGGCTTTAGCTATACTGGTTACTCAGAATTACTACTGGCCCCTTCCTATCTATTTTCCACAAAGCTGCAAAAAGGACCATTAATTTCAAATCTAACCATGCCACTTCTATTCTTAGAAATCCCACTGGCTTCACTGTGTCTCTAAAATGAAGTCCAAACTCATGATATGGTTTGCAAAGTCCTTCCTGGTTCAGCTCCTGACATGGTTTCCAGTCTTATGTTCTACCCATGTCTTTTTGATTCTCCCTTAGCTAGGCTTCCCATGTTTCTTTCATTACATCAAATTAACTCCTAATCTTCCCAACAAAGTGTGGTGGATACTTTGAGATGTTGCCCAGATCCCATCCCAAAAATGAAAGATTTATCACTTCAGCTTCAGGAATTGTCACCAGAGGCATGCATGGTCTCACCTGTTAGCCCTCTTCAGCCCATATATAAGTTTTACATAAGTTTATACTTCAGTGTCTGAAGTATAGCATCACTCAAAGACATGCCCTTTGGGTAGGGTGGGTAGAAAAGCCGGACCTAACCACTCGTTGAAAAGGGGATATAGAAGTTTGACTCTCTCGGCTTAACACAGGACAATTCTAAAGCGCATTTGTACTTTAGAGTCCCCGAAAGGACTGGGCCAAGTTTCTGCTGAGATTGCATCACAGCTTGAATCCAGTCATTCCAGTTTCTGTCTCTTCCCTTCAACAGGTGTCAATGTCAAGGACACTTCCTGTAACCTGCTTTTCTATTTCTCGGGGATGAAACCTGTGACCCCTACCCACATAGAACAGTACGCTTCACTCCCTTATGTTCTCCACTGACTTCTCACTGTATGTATCATGTTTTGATGGAGACATTTCTTGACTCCTAGGATTGAACTGTGGTGTTGGAGAAGACTCTTAGAGTCCCTTGGACTTCAAGGAGATACAACCAGTCCATCCTAAAGGAAATCAGTCCTGAATGTTCATTGGAAGGACTGATGCTGAAGCTGAAACTCCAATCCTTTGGCCACATGATGCGAAGAGCTGACTCATTTGAAAATACCCTGATGCTGGGAAAGATTGAAGGCAGGAGGAGAAGAGGACAACAGAGGATGAGATGGTTGGATGGCATCACCAACTTAATGGGCGTGAGTTTGGGTAAACTCCGGGAGTTGGTGATGGACAGGGAGGCCCGGCATGCTGCGGTCAATGGGGTCGCAAAGAGTTGTGGAGACTGCAGCGTGCCAGGCCTCCCTGTCCATCACCAACTCCCGAAGTTTACCGAAACCCACGTCCATTGAGTTGGTGATGCCATCCAACCAACTCATCCTCTGTCATCCCCTTCTCCTCCCGCCTTCAGTCTTTCCCAGCATCACAGTCTTTTCAAATGAGTCAGTTCTCCACATCAGGTGGTCAAAGTATTGGAGTTTCAACTTCAGCATCAGTCCTTCCAATGAACATTCAGGACTGATTTCCTTTAGGATGGACTGGTTGGATCTCCTTGCAGTCCAAGGGACTCTTGGGTCTTCTCCAACACCACAGTTCAAAAGCATCAATTCTTTGGCACTCAGCTTTCTTTATAGTCCAACTCTCACATCCATACATGACCACTGGAGAAACCATAGCTTTGATTGGACAGACTTTTGTTGGCAAAGTAATGTCTCTGCTTTTTAATATGCTGTCTAGGTTGGTCATAGATTTTCTTCCAAGGAGCAATCATCTTTTAATTTCATGGCTGCAGTCACCATCTGCAGTGATTTTGGAGCCCAAAAATATAAAGCACTCACTGTTTCCATTATTTCCCCACCCATTTGCTGCTTGTGAAGAGATCATATGTCCTAGTCTCTCATGTAGTTGACGTGGACACTGTGCCCCTCAAAACAGAGCGATGGTAGGGGCGCTACAGAAACATTGTCTTGTCATTTGTCAGGTAATTGCTGTGTTGTACTGTGAAGCTATTTATGTCAGTTATTTTTGCCTTCGTTAAACTTAGTTGGACTAAAATAATTGTCACGAAATTAAATCTGTTGTATTCATATTAGTATAATTCTTAGATTTACTATTATATGGCATGCTTTCTGAAATTTCATCAGTTAGTAAGAAATTGGAACAGGCCCTAAATTCCCTACAATTTCTAGAATTCGATGGTATGATTGAAGATTTATAGTGAGTATAATAATCTCAATTTGTTTACATTGTGTATGTTTTCTTCCAAAAGTAGTTTTTTTCCAAGCATATTTAGGAACATTTATAAACCTAGGCATTGAGGATATCTGGATATATAATGCTTCAATTTTTTTTTAACCTAAAAACTGTGCACCTATGGCTAAACTACATACCTTTAAGTAATGTTTGCCCTGCTGCTAGGAAAGATTAAGGGCAATAGGAGAAGGGGGTGGCAGAAGATGAGATGGTGAGGCAGCATCACCGACTCAATGGACATGAATGTGGGCAAACTCTGGGAGACAGTGGAGGACAGAGGAGCCTGGCGTGCTGCCGTCCATGGGGTTGCAGAGAGCCGTACAGGACTCAGAAACTGAAAAGCGGCAACAATTACGTCTGAGAGATATTATTAACCTGTATTTGGTTTTGTATTTCATTACTGCAACTTGGGAGATAATTACACTTTCTTGCCCTGTTGATGTCAGGCTTGCTATGTAGCTTTCTATGGCCAATGAAATTTTAGGGAAAAAAGGCTCATCATGTGATTTGTCCTGTTCTCATTTTTCTTTCAGTCACAGACAGGCAGAGGGTTCTGTGGTCCTCAATCCTGGAGTCAAAGGTGATTTCTGATCACTCTATCCATCTCTCTACCTATGTAGAGAGTGAGAGAATGTGTGCAAATATGCACATATATAAATCTCCACATATATTTTGCATAAATATTACATGCACACAGACACATGCATGGAACATGCTCTCTTTCAAATGTCATGGAACAAAATATGTTGGAGTCAAAAACAATGTAAACAGAGCCTGCATCTCTCTGTAAGTGTTTCATTATTTTGTCATAGACTTTAAGCTTAGATCCTCTTTCAGGGCAGAGTGACTATCACTCACAGGTTAGCAGAAGATCCACACTGGGCCGCCTCTTGCAGAACAGAGCAGGACCCCCATGGGTAGGGCCAACGATGGCAGCACCAGGGTTCACGGCCAAGCATTCGGTGGCCCCTTTGCCAGGCCCCTGGTTGACTACTGTGGGCTTTACCTGATTATATTTTAGAAAACGTAGTGGGTGGAGAAGACGTTAATCTTTGAATTAACTAGTCCTAGGCATCATTATTTCAGGTTGCCCAAAATATTCACATTGCAGCAAAATGTTACTAACAGGGTCATTTTGATTTTTCTTGGCAAAACTCTGTACAGCTAAAGTTTGGTAATAAATTTTAGTTAAAGAAAAAATAAAAATCAATGTCAAATTCTACTTTTTAAGACATCAATTAAAGGTCTATGTATTATATAGACCTCAGTGGAATAAATTCTAACATTAAAAGTGTTCTTAAAATTATTGAGCTATTTCCTAAAAACTAATCGCTTACTGGTTGTATTTCCTCTCTTTGAATCTCCCTCTTTCACTCAACAGTATTCTTTCTGTGTCCCTAAATACCATCCTTCTCTTTTGCAAAGAGAGTTCTTTAGCCATCCCCCTTCCCTTTTTTTTTAACCAGAAACTAACTTCTCATCACAAACCTGTATGCAAATACCCACTAAGCATCTCTGCTAAAGAAAAGAGACACTTTTGTAGGTTTTCTACCCTTGAGTAATACCAAGAACTGGAGCAGAGTTGAGTTAGAATTTTCCCTTTAAATAATTAAATACTTAATGAGGTCCCGCAAAATGCTGATGTCTATAACAGAAAGGGCACCGTAGAAAAATGTTTTCTCTTCATCCAGAGAAAGCCCAAGGATTATTCAATTCATTCTTTTTCCTTCAATTATATGTAGATTTAAAACATGCCAAGGTCACATAAATAACCTTTATTAGTAATAATATCTACCAATTTTTATTATATATTGATGTCATCTGACTATGCATTTAAAAATATTTACCAACTCTTCTCATATGTTTTTGTTCTTTACAAATGAGGAAACCTTGGTCCTGTACAGTTTAGGTGAATTTCCCAAGGTCCCCAAAACATTGAATGATAGACACAAGATTCTCAACTAAGTCTTACTGGCTAGAAAAACACATGGGAAATGGAACAGTGACTGACATTCTTGGTCCTGTTACTGTTTAGATTTGTGACCATCGGCAATTCTCCTAACAACTTTGTACTCCAGTTTAATCCTCTAGAAAATGTAGGGATTAAAATAATCTCTGGTGGCCCAGATGGTAAAGAATCTGCCTGTAATAAAGGAGATCTGGATTTGATCCCTGGGCTGGGAAGATCCCCTGGAGAAGGACATGGCAGCCCCCTCCAGCATTCTTGCCTGGAGAATTCCATGGACAGAGGAGCCTGACGGGCTACAGTCCATGGGGTCACAAAGAGTCAGACATGACTGAGCGACTAACAATTTCACTTTTCAAAATACGTTTAAACTTCAAAATCTGTGATTTTTTCAGTGAGGCTTGTTACAAGTAATATCGAGGTAATATACATGCTGGCTTATCTATTGCTTTGCATTTTTAAGCTTTCCTCATTGCTTATCAGTATCTATTATACTATTTAAACATGCTAATTTAATCAGTGGATGATATTAAAGGGAACTCATTAATGTACATTTGACATCACTCAGACTGTTATTAATGATACTCAGATTTCAACCTTCTTTAAGGTTAAACTGTAAAATTCTCTTTTCAATTAGGCACAGCTTCTTGGACATTGTGTTTTATTTTATTTTTTTATGTGGACCTTTTTAAAGTCTTTGTTGAACTTGTCGCAATATTGTTTCTGTCTTGGGTTTCAGCTTTTTGACCACGAGGCCTGTGGGATTTTAGCTTAGCCATCAGGGTTCAAACCTTGCATTGAATGCGAAGTTGTAACCACTAGGCCACCAGGGAAGTCCTGGACAGTGCATTTTAAGTACTAATATTTAGACTCTTTTTCAAGCTTTTATTATAGAAGTATAATCTTCAACCTTTGAATTTGCAAATGTCTACCAACCTAGATAGCATATTAAAAAGCAAAGACATTACTTTGCCAACAAAGGTCCATCTAGTCAAGGCTACAGTTTTTCCCAGTGGTCATGTATGGATGTGAGAGTTGGACTATAAAGAAAGCTGAGCACCGAAGAATTGATGTTTTGAACTATGGTGTTGGAGAAGACTCTTGAGAGTCCCTTGGACTGCAAGGAGATCCAACCAGTCCATCCTAGAGGAAATCAGTCCTGGGTGTTCATTGGAAGGACTGATGCTGAAGCTGAAACTCCAGTACTTTGGCCACCTCATGTGAAGAGCTGACTCATTGGAAAAGACCCTGATGCTGGGAGGGATTGGGGGCAGGAGGAGACGGGGACGACAGAGGATGAGATGGCTGGATGGCATCACCGACTCGATGGACATGAATTTGAGTAAACTCCGGGAGTTGGTGATGGACAGGGAGGCCCGGCGTGCTGTGATTCACGGGGTCACAAAGAGTCGGAGACGACTGAACTGAACTGAACTGAACTGAACCAAGGTTCTACGAGGTGTTAAAACACTCAGACTCTAGTTTGGCTTACAATAGGTGAAGGAGACAGTAGGTCAAGCGCCCACAGGTTAAAAGTAATGTTTAGTAAGTTAAACCACAAGCAGGACTTCTTTAATGTGATGAAGACTGAGAATATCATCTTTGCAAAGGGGAGGTGATCTCCAAACTGAGTATAAAGTTTACTAAATGTACAGAATTATTCATTTTTGATAAACAGAAATACATTTTTTTCTTTCCACTTATTTATTTTAAGCCAGCACATAACCAGTTTCAAAAAATTTGCAATATCCTGCTACTGATTATCAGTATACCCGAAGACTGGTACACATGCTATCATATTGCAGAATGTGATGGAATGAGAAGTTCTTCATTATATCCAAGTAAGTAATTGCAGCAATAGCCTCTTAAAAATTGCATGATTGAAATACTGGCAATATATCCCTTCAAGCAGGCATGCTTTGAAATGGATAAATAAAAATCCTTTTAAAATATGAAAGTATATTTTCTGATCGCCTCCCTTGCAGTCATCTCACATGATTATGATTATTATAATTTAGCAATTATAGAACTTTTAAAATGGATTGTGCTTAAGCTAAGAACTATTATTACCACCATACTCTGAATTAAGAAGCAAGGACAAAGATTTCATCAGTGAGGGCTCTCAGCCACTCTACTTTCTGTTAATCTGAGCACTAGAAGATGAAAAGGTCAAGCCCAACAACTATACAGATGGAATAGCTGTTTAACACAGCAAGAGACACTATTATGAGCTGGATACCAAGACTGCAGCCTGAGAAGGTTGAGCCGTTCAATTCCATGCAGCAGTGTGGAGATGAAGCTTTCCGGATTTAATTAAAACCGTATGTAAGATACTAAGGACAATGTATCAGACACCATGACAATTACCACAAGAATTTTGTAGTTGGATGACAGAGGAAAGCTATCATTCAGAAAAAAACATTCAATTCAGAAGATAATAGTGTATAGCAAGGTTTCACTAGATGAAAACTGAAAGCATTTTTGCCATTTGCTGAATGCCTTTTGCCAGAATGGGAATAGACGGTGGTTTAAGTGGCATTTTTACATTTAAGTTTATATTTAATAAATACTTCTTATGACATTTAACAGCAGATGCATATATTCTGGGGCACTTGATAACAATAAATCACATATCTAACGATTTCTTTCTCCAGGCCTGTGCAATGAAGAAGGCTCTACATTGACATTTATAATTTGTATGGAAATGCTTTTAAAAGAGCATTTCTAAATAACCACCTGTGGCTATCTGATTACAATTATTTTTCAGCCTTAAAGTACTTACCTCAAAGCTCAGTCAGTAAAGAATCTGCCTGCAATGCAGGAGACCCGGGTTCAATCCCTGGTTTGGGAAGATCCCCTGGAGAAGGGAAAGGCTACCCACTCCAGTATTCTTGCCTGGAGAATCCCATGGACAAAGGAGTCCGGTGGGCTACAGTCCATGGGGTTGCAACAGTCAGACATGACTTAGCGACCAAACCACTTAAGTACAATAAAGTATAATTCCCTATAATAACATATTTTCTGAGGTTACATAGGTTATAATAAGAATTGTTTAAAAAAATCCATTCCCCTGATGAGTCATTCTGTTATTATTGTTCCCATGATGTCAATATCTTTAAATCAAAAGAGGTAGAGAAGACAAAATCAATTAGAATAGAATCTGAATCCTCTTAAGCCCATCTCAGGTATTTCAACTAACAGAGTAGAACGTAAAACCAACTTTTATTTCAGAGAACATATACAAGATCAATACTGTAATTATCCTCCAATTAAAACAAATAATTTAAATAAATAGATCAATATTACTTTTAGTATTATCGTAGTTTAAAAGAAAAAATCATTTAATGTTTCATAATTTAGCAACACTATGATCAAACTAAAATTACAAGCACTGCATTAAATTCAAATTTCATTAGAACTACTCTGAATGTACAGAAATACAGAGTGGTCAGTTGCACAGATTACTGTATATGTACAAAAATTATTTTCTTTTAATCCAGGCATAATGACATTAGAAGTTCAAAACAAGGATGTCGGCAGGGTCAGTAATCCATGATGATGGAATTTTACCTTTTCATCTTTAGTAGTTTCAGGATTTTAAGTGGAAGTCTGAGGGTTTCTTCCGTTGGATGGTTTACGTCCATGTTATTCTCCTGGCTTAAAAACATGACAAACCAACATATAGCATTATATAGTTTACTGATGCTTGTTTTTTCTTTTTAACTTTACAAAGAATCTCCTACATCCCCATTAGCATATTGTGTAATGAGCTCCTTATATTTTATTGACTTTGTAATGTTTTTCCCAATACGCTTCAATATTAGGCCTGTGCCATGTAACAACATGCTATGACGCTAAGACACTTAGCCGTGTCCGGCTCTGGCGCCCCCGTGGACTGCAGCCCGCCAGGCTCCGCTGTCCACGGGACTCCAGAGCAAGAACGCTGGAGTGGGTTGTCCTGCCCTCCTCCAGGGGCCCTTCCTGACCCAGGGATCGAATCCGCGTCTCTCGTGTCTAACCTCCTCTGGCAGATTCTTTACCACTAAGGCCGCCTGGGAAACCCACCCAATAACAACAGGAAATTTTTTAAATGTAAATATTACCTATAACAGAAAAGCAATGGTTTATTATTTCAGGGAAGTTTGGAAGTATTGACCAAGGATCTTTCTATACAACAAGAATACTCATTCTTTGTACATATCCTCCACAAGAAAATTAAAAAGGCATCAACTGTATGTTTATTTAAAAAAAAGTCAAAGTATGGTAGCAAACTTTTTTCATAACTTTGATCAAATACTTGAGTAAAATAAAATGATACAAATTAACTTTGTTGTTGCTTAGTTGTTAAGTCATATCTGACTCTTGCGACCCCATGGACTGTAGCCTGCCAGACTCTTCTATCTATGAGGTTTCCCAGGAAAGACTGCTGGAGTGGATTGCCATTTCCTTCTCCAAGGGATCTTTCCAACCCAGGGATTGAACCCAGGTCTCATACATTGCAGGCAGATTTTTACCACAATACCACCTGGAAAGCCCCACAAGATTACTTACATGCTGTTAAAATTCTTCTTTTATTTTCATGTGAATCATATATTTACTTTTTAAACATTTGATTTACCTAATTCTGTGCTTTGCATCAATGGGAAACATATTCAAAGCAATATTTGAAAACAGTACGGCATAGTCATAAGATGGCAGAGTTTGTAAGTAAACACATGCTTAATTTCTGACTCCATCACCTAATTCCTGGCTGACATGTAACATGAGCAAGTTACTTATCTTCTCTGAGTTTGAAATTCACCTTGTGTCCATTTGGATAATGGTATATGTAAATTATTTAGAAAAGTGCTTGTTCCATGGTAAACATATGTTGTTTCACGTTTGTAAAACTTGATTTTTCTACTTTAGTCTGTAATTTTGTTTTTCCTTTCAATTGTGCAGTGAGAAAATTGTACTGAGGCTATAGGAAGGAAAAAGCCTTCTAAGTAAATTTAACTTTGAAGATGGCCTTGAGAATATATTTTCCGACAATAACAAAAAATAGCAGAAAATGATAAGAATTAGATGCCAGTAGGGAAAAGTTTCCTGTTTAATTTTATAAAAGAAACCAGCTATCAGAAAGAAAAGAAGCCCTTTTATTTCAGCTGAAGTGTCACTAAATGTGGTATGAAACAAGGTCAAGTTTTCCTCTAAAGAAAAAACATGGCAATAAATTCTATGGTTTATTGAAAAGATAAGAACCTCGCCAGAAAGAAGTTGTGTACCTTGCATAGAAGTATCACTTGTTTTATTTTAAGCTCATTCTGTTGTACCCAAAATAAATGTCAGAGACATGACTTGAAAATTAAGACTTCAAAAGCTCTAGTTACATGAGATCAGGGTTGGATAAGATTAGAGAGCTAGATCAAACTTTCAGTGCTCAAAAGCATTATATGAGAAATGGTATTTGGATAGAGAATTCAGAGGCTTTAGGAATACGGAGTTAAGATAAAATTACATGGTAGGTTAA
The DNA here is from genome assembly GCF_910594005.1 of Cervus elaphus. NCBI lineage: Eukaryota > Metazoa > Chordata > Mammalia > Artiodactyla > Cervidae > Cervus > Cervus elaphus. The sequence goes on from NC_057835.1 coordinate 80,457,120, forward strand.
AATTAAATTTAGTAATTTCACTTTCAATAAATTCTAACAGCATGTCAATGTTTTCCATCTTAAACTGATGGACAAGTGAAATGAAATATAACAAGTTCAAAACAAAATCATCTTGATTGCTACAAAGTATGAGGAAGCAGGTAAAGTGGAGGCTTCTTACCCTGATTGCAGTTCCTTCTTCTTTCTCAAATCTTGACACTAGCATTATTTTTTGACTAATGAAAATGCAGTCCCCCTGTTGCTATCAAACTTGCAGTTTTCCTGAGCTCCGCATTTGTTGTTTTGTTGATAAAAACACTCAGACTTTTACATTATTGCTGTATCATAAATACAAATGATGGATATAAACTTTCACAGGTAGACTCACCAAACAGTTTTTTTTTTTTTTTTTTTTAATTAAGAAGAGGAGACCTCAGTCCTCACTTATTTGTATTGAGGTCAATAAGGCCTCTAGATTGCGTGCTGCATGCTTCAGTTAAACAAACTCATGGTCAAGATAGAAGTCAAAGTGGTTGCCTAAGAGTTCACATGTAGGAGATCAAATGTTTCCAAAGTATGGATTACCTGGTGTGTATGGTAGAAATGGACTCCAATATCTGCTACCATATTGATTGCCATGTTAATTTGAATAACATATTATCTTAGATTGATTAGTAGTCTGTCACACACCAAGTTAAGGTTTATTTTCTTTCCATTTATTTCATCACTCGGGTTGTTAATTGACTATTTCAATCTGAGAACTAATTGATTTTAGCATATGTGAAAGATAGTTTTGCATGCTATTTTCACTCTCATTTTATTTAGCATTTTTTTTTGGTGACTGTTGGATTAAAACTGACCAACTGACAGATCATTTCTTAATACAGATTTCTATAGACATCCTAATTGGTCCCGATAATCTTTGAAAGGATACACTCTTTCATGCCTGAGTACAGTTATCCCAAAGCCCCTGGAGACCAGCGCCCCCCGGCTTCCTAAAGGGTTAGATCACAAAGTCTGCCTCCCTTTGGCTGGCTACCATCATCCACGCTATCTAGATATCAGCCTACCCGCTTGTACGGTTTGTAATAAGCCCTTCATGCCCAGCGTAAACACACCACCTCTCATTTAGGGCTTATGAATAAGTGAGTCCCTCACTAAAACATCAAGTGATATTATTAGCAAGAAACTTGAAGGTGGGCTTTGGACTGAAAATGGAAAAAAAAAAAATAGCTGTGGAAGTCAGGTTACATTTTGCCTGGTAACACTTCTCAAGAAAAGAAGAGGCACTAATCTGGAAAAAATCAAAGTCATGTTTTTTTTGAAGTCTGGCAGTTCTCCTTCCACCTATTTTTCTTGCTGCGACAGCTTCTCTTTCCTACTGAACCCTCGTCAGGGGACAGTCTGCCGCTCTCAGGCACGACCACCAGGCACGTCTCCACAGAGCTGCCTCACTTTGCTCACCCTCAGCGCCTCCGCGGGTGCCTTCTCCACCCTTCACCCGAAGGAAACACATGGTGACCAATCCCAGAAACTCCTTTTGGCTTCCACAAAAATGGGATTCAAATCATAAAACTCTCATTGTTGGAACTAATATTTTAGGCATTTCTTTAAAATTGTGTCTGAGGGGGATACAGAGGATTCGGTTGGATGGCATCACCGACTCAATGGACATGAGTTAGAGCAAATTCGGGAGATGAAGGACAGGGAAGCCCGGCGTGCTGCAGTCCATGGGGTTGCAGACTCAGACACGACTTTGCAACTGAACCACAGCAATGCTTCTTTCTGCCCCATTGCCCCCTCTGATCAGTAACAAAGGGTGAAGGATTGTGTAATAGTCACTCCTTCCTTACTCACTCCGACTTTAACAATCCATTTTGATGCACAGAACAAACCAATCTCTAAACTGTGAAACTCTCAAATGGACAGGAAGTGAAAGTGAAAGTCGCTCAGTCGTGTCCGACTCTTTGCAACCCCATGAAGTCCATGGAGTTCTCTAGGCCAGAATACTGGAGTGGGTAGCCTTTCCCTTCTCCAAAATGGACAGGAAGATGGAACCTAAATCACAAATGGGGTGCATATTACATAACATTTGATAGCAATTAGATGGAATCACGGAAAAATAATACTTTCTATGACTATAAACTTAAATCATGCTTATTGAAGAAAATATCTTTGTGTTCTACATACAAACATGTAACATATGTGCTTCTCAATATCATATTATATATAAAGTGGTGCACCTTTGTTTTCTCTTGATGCTATATTGCAAAGGCTTCCTGATGTTACTTCTAGCTTCTGTGAAACTCTCCTTAAACAGTGCCTCCTGGTGGCTGTGGATTTGGTGGTTGGCTGCTGGCAAGAACTCTGGGCTTGTCTGGCTGATGTCAGGACCCAGAAGTTCTTCTCTCTGAACTAAGAGTTGCTTTTGGGAACTCTCTGTTGTGTATTGCAGCTACAGAGCTTTGAGGAATTTGTTTCTCCCTGGAGTCTCTAGGCGTGTGAAGCCGTACCTGATCAGCTTGGACTGACTTCTCAGCGCCGCCACCCACAGCAGCCTTTCTAGCCTGTTGCTTCCAGTGGTAAGTGCCGTGTTGTGTATTTCTCTCAAATCTCCCATGCGTGTACCCAGGAAACACTTTGCATAATGATACAAAACTATATATTCTTACTTACTTTCTCAATTTCACTTTGCTTTGGGGAGATTTTAATTCTGGCTCAGTAATATTACTATAGCTGGTGGTGAGATTTCCTACCCCTTTAACTGTGTGTCTTTTGTAGTCAACAAGGACTTCGTGATGATTTCAAGAGTGATATTTTACATGGATTTGTCCATATCCCCACATTTATCTTCCCTTGAATTCTCTGCCTATTTCTCATCTTCCTTATGAAGTATTATGTGCAAATGGAATTTCAAGGACACTCATGATTTTTTTCAGTTTCCCAAACTATATTCATAAACTTATGCCTATAAATTGCCTGATTTTACAAGCGGTTTATTTTTCAAAATGGTTCCTTAGCACTTTCATGACGGTTTTCATATGTTCTCTGAAGTACCACGGCCATGGGTCTTTGTTAAATGATCTTGTACTAGGAAATCTAGGGATTTACAAGCCCTTTGCTCTTAACATTTGAGAGAATGAGCAAAGTGAGTGAGTAGACACAATGGAGAAGCATAAATACACAGTCAGATCGTGTGTGTTAGTGGTGAAAGCTGCCAGGCACTTAGGATGCACTTTAATCAGGTGCGGGCAATGGACCCATGAAAAAGCCTCAGCTCACAGGAGCAGGGGGTTTTGTGCGTCTGGTTCACTGGGCCAGTTTGGACACATGAGAGAGCTGGCCCACGACTGGCTCCCCAGCCAATGTCTGTAAATGAAGACAGAGTGTCTTAAAGAATAAAGTTCACCAGAATCCTTCAAAGCAACTCGGCAGTTGTTCTTTCCAATCCCTCCTCTTAGCACCTGTTATTCTATCATCCTTTGAAATGTGGTCTAAATTTGCTTAAAAGGGGAAAAAAAGTACCCCCTTCCTATGTGGCCAAATAGACCCAGAGTCATCTACAGACATCTGCAGAACAGTCTCTATAGCATTTAAGCATTAATATCTATCTACACATCCTGCCTTCACATAAGACATTTTTGAAAGGAAAAACAAAAAATATAATAGGAAAATAATTATATCCAGTTTATAAAATATTTCTAGCCTTGTGATACTGTCATATAAAATGGAAATCTATTGCCCCCTTACAGATATGCTGTTCATTTCTAATTAGACTTTTATTGCAAGTAGATATTCTCAGAAATCACTGTCACATAAGAAATAATTTATTACATAACAGAGCACCCAAAACTAATAATGGTTTCCTATCATTACTATTGAATTAAATCTAAATGCACTAGATTCACTGTCTATATATTGTCTTGATATTCTTATATAATATTCATACATGATAGTTGTCTATAACGGTCTTGGAAATAAACACTTTTCTAAAGACATGCAAAGTAAAAACTTTGGTCTAAATTATGTTACTATTAATGCCCCTTCATAAAGAAAAAATAAAGATAAATTTATTTCTACCAGGTAATTTCTTTTACTTATGTATAACTCCCTTATATTTGTATTCACATTGAAAATTGCTATAGTAGAGTGTCATTAAATAAAACTAGATGAATGTGTCATTTCTGCATACCTAAATCAGAGTGGGTCATTGAGATAGGTGCCCTGAGCAACAACAATGTCAAACAAACAAAAATGACAACAAAACTTATAAGCTTCCACTAAGAAAAAACAAATTGCCTAAGAAGAGATAAAAACAAAACTAAGATTCAGCTTTTCCTCTGTACCACAAGATGCTGTAAAATTTTATAACATCCACAACTTGCCATGATAATAGGATTTTGAACCTAGAGTCATGTCTGTTCAAGCAAGAGGAGCTAACAGAGACACTTTTAGTTAAACAGAGTCACAGACTCCTGCGTTCCTCTGCGTCTCAGTCCACGTCTGCTTCATTTTCTTCTCGGGGGACGTGCTTCCTATCCGAGGCTTTTATGTTTTGCTTTCACTACACTCTCCCTTGCAACATGCCATGGCTTTTCATGGTGGTGATTCTGGCTTCACCTTAAAAGTTAGAGATCCACTTATCAATATCAGCTCAATTCATCTCAGTGTATCTCAGTTAAAATTTCTATATAAGGAAGAACAATTGACTCAACCGACATCTGGTGCCTGCCTTTGGTGGCATTAACTGTACGCTCATCTATATGGGCAGCTGGTATTGATATGCACATCCGAGTTACGAGAAATTGGAGAGGGGGCATATTATTGTAGAAGGGAGTGAAGCAACGATAAATGTATCTACTAAATTGAACTACTTACAATTTTTGTGGAAGCTTGGTTATAAAATAAAGCCTGGACTTAGGAGTTAGAGAAGTTTGGATTTGCTTGATAACTTATTCCTAATGTCCCTAAGTTCTAGCTTTCAATGGTAAAAAATGTCTAACTCCAAGCATTGCTATGAAGAATTATATGATAAAACACATGATGTGCCCAACCCCATGTTTAAAATATGATAGTTAATTAGTGGTAGCTTCCCTTCCATACATCAACCAAGTAGTTAATTTTGGCACAAAGGAAGTATCATCTATTATTACTTAAGTTACTTTAAGTGAATAAAATGAACAGGTTTGGGATGGAGTCACTGCTTTCGGACAGAAAATACATTGAATAGAATTTAATCCTCATTTACTGTCGATGTTAATACTCAAATACAGTTCCAATTCACAAAAGTATTTTTATTATTGACCTAGGGAGTCAGGAGCTTCTGAATTAGATAGATAATAGATGATGGATAGATAAATAGATGATAGCTATTTTTATATGTTTGGTCCATGGCTTTTGAAGCCTTCACTGATCTTGCCCACTCTAGTCACTAGAATTGTTTTCTCACTGAGAAATCAGTATGTTTCCTCTACTCTTTGATTCCCTTAAGACACAAAGCTACATTCAACATATATATGTGCTTCTGGTATTCTACAAGTGCAAAATGGTTGTTTTCTCTAATTATCTGAATTTTATTCACATTATCACACCAAATCAACTTTAAAATTGTTAAGAAACATTCTTCAAATTATAAAATCCTCTACCTATCTCACTTTTCTCTGAACTTCCCCAGACAATTGCCATGTGATTTATTACTTTGTTGTCTTATTTCTCTTGTTATTTTTCATGCATTACTTTTGTCTTCCCAAATATAACATTGGAAAGACAGCTATGTCACACTCAACTTGTATAGCACATAGGTCCTAGTTTAATGTAAAGTCCACCATGGGTATTTAGTAAAGTTCTAGCTATCATTTATTCCATGCTTTCTTTAAATTTTAAGCAAAATTTTTAGTAATTAACACTTGATATTTTATTGACAATAATAACATTATGCATACACAATTCATCTTGTAATACAAACATCATGACATCAGTCTTGTAATAACTATATGACCTAGAAATAAGCATATTCCTAATGTGTCATAATCTCTGAAATACAATTAGGATAAAAACTACCCCAACACTTAACATCCCAAAATAGTTCACGGATTTTTATGTGCTATATCAAGCTAAACACAATGCTCAGTTCGTTTTACAAAAGAATAAAAATTATTCAGACATAATGATTCATAGAATTTGCTTACCTAAAAACTACTTTTTCTGTTGAATGTAAACATAGTATGTTATGAAATAGAAACAAATCCACTAGAGTTAAAATCACAAGAAGAAATTCTTGAATAACTCCTTACCCTTTAAGTCAAAAGAGAAATTGCAAGAATGTGAGTGTACTGCATGCACAACAGTGTAGCATCACTTCAAATGAATTGTACTATTTTCCCTTAAGAACTGTAATATTGTTCAGTAACAAATAACAACCTGTAGGGCAAATATAAATGGAGATGGAATGTAGAGAAGTATTTTATCAGAAAGTCAACTCCACAGGCTTAATTGATCTATGCTGATTGCTTTTGCCTGTACAATTTACTTCTGCAGATAATAGCATAAACACCAACCCTGTTCTCTCTACCTGCCAACCTCAGCTGACTTCTTTGTTTATACTACTCGCTTTTAGACACTAAAAAGGGAAACTGCACTCCATGAACACCTCTATATATCTTCTAAGCACCTTCTAAAAATAATGCCATCCATTGAGAACAGACATCACAATTTCATGTAATTAAAGACACTGTGATAACAGATAAGAGCTTAGACATATAGCACTCAAATCTCTTTGGAACTATTAGGTGACATAACCAACAAGACTGAATGTTCATAACTCATAGGAAAATTTCCATGACAAAGTTGAAATTTTAGTTTTTTAATATGATATAAGATACTTCTTTCAAAATGCTTGTACTTGGGACTTTGTTGGTGGTACCGTGGATAAGAATCTGCCTGCCAATGAAGGGCCAAGGGTTCCATCCCTGCTCCAGGAAGACTTACGTGCCACAGAGCAACTAAGCGTGCACATCACCCCTACTGAACCTACATGCTGCACCTACTGAAGCCTCTGTGCCTAGGGCCCGTGCTCTGCAACGAGAGAGGCCGCCTCAGCAAGCAGCCTGTACGCTGCAGTGAGTAGCCGCCGCCACTCACTGCAACCAGAGGAAGCCTACGCACAGCGACCAAGATCCAACACAACCATAAATAAATATTTTTTAGATAGATATCCTTGCTATCTGATTCCTGATCACTAATAAATGAAAACTAATTAATGCTATATTAGATGTGGGTCTTCTATGGTTTATTAAAGTTCTTAGAATAGTCCTAGAGAGAAATAGAAGGAAATTAGTCTGAAATATGTGTGATTTTATTTTTTAGAGTGTTTCAAACTATTTTAAGATTCTCTAAGAAGTTTTCAGTTGAAGTATAGTTAATTTACAACATTGGGTTCGTTTCAGCTGATTAGTCACGTATGTGTATGCTCAGTCACTTTAGTCGTGTCCGACTCTTTGCAGCCTCATGGATAGTAACCCACCAGGCTCCTCGGTCCATGGGATTCTCCAGACAAGAATGCTACAGTGGGTTGCCATGCCGTTCTCCAGGGAATCCTCCTGACCCAGGGATCAAACCCACATCTCCTGTGTCTCCTGCGTTGCAGGTGGATTCTTTATCCACTGAGCCTCCTGAGAAGCCTGTGCTATAAAATAGACCTTTAGAAATCTGGGAGCCAAAAGTTCCCCGTATCCACTAAAGTAAACCAATAATCTCAATAACTGTTGCACCTGACTAGTACAAAAAGCTTTAATTTAAAAATAACCATTATTGTGTGCAAGCATGCAATCTTACAATATACTATTTTTGTTCTTTGATGTGCACAGAGTTCAAACACCTTGATAAACAGATTGATAGCCCACCTTTTTCCATCTAATTGTTTAATCATTTAAAGTGATCCTTCGTATTACTGATATGGGATACTGAACATCTGAGAAGAATATCCAAGAGGAGAGAAAAATCTCAATCTAATAACCCAGCTGGAAATTTTGTGTACTGAGGTATATTACAGTTTGGGTGCAGTGGTAAAGAATCTGCCTGCCAATGCAGGAGATACAAGAAATGCAGTTTTGATCCCTGGTTTGGGAAGATCCTCTGGAGCAGGAAATGGCAACCCTCTCCAGTATATTTGCCCGGAAATCCCATGGATGGAGGAACCTGGGAGGCTACAGTCCCTGGGGTCACTAAGAGTAGACGTGACTGAGCAACTGAGTAAACACACCGTTACACTTCCTTTCCTTTAAAAACTGACTTCCCACACTCATATCTGTTAAATCCCTCTATATATCTCAAACAAAAATAACATTTATTCTAATCACAATAGCGTGTAACATATGCATTTTTCTTTAGAAATCTTTCACCACATTTTGAATACTCAGTGAAGGAGTTGCACTTCAACAATGGGTATTATCTTTGTTCACCTTGGGTGGACAGCCAACTGCTTGCTCCTGTAATAACTACCCTCAAGCCTCAGTAGTTTAAAGGAAAAAAAGCGTTTCTTTCTCAACAAAGAGTAACCCAACATGAGTATTCCTGCAAGTGAGATGTGATACTCTTGTCTAGTTTCACACTAGTTCAGGGACTCGAGCTGATGCAAAATCTTGTGATGTTCCAGGCCTGCTTCCTTCAGTGACATTTTTGCTCTGAGTAAGGAAGTCCGATCTCTTTAATGTCTCTCATGAGACTCCCTGTGATCTGGCTTTTGGTAACTTATTGTGGCTTTTATCCTGCAATTCACATTCTTCGCATCATCCCACGGACTTATTTCCACCTCTTGAAAGAGCGACAGTCTCTCATGTACCTCTTCTTGTCAGGCTTTCCTTCTGTCATGTTATCCTTTCCCAAGGAATCCCCTTTCTTCATGTTCCCGTGGGGAGTTCTGTAAATCTATGTTTCAGCCTAGATGCCACTTCTTAGAATCCCAGAAGCGACCCCCGCCGTCTGTTCCGCAAGACCCCGCGCCCCCTCAGCACACTATATTTAGACCGCTGCGGCATCTATGTTATTCTGCCGTTTCTTCTCTGCCTCTCGGTGGTGGGCATGAAGGAATAAAGTGTTGGAAGGATGGACTCGATCTTACACTTTTATCCCCAGGACGCAGCGCATGACTCCTATCAATAGGTATCAGTATAGAAGCAGAAGTGAGTAGGGAAAAACACTTCTGTACTGTAACCCGAGGACGCAGGTCCCAGATCGGTTTTCTTCTAGCAGTAAACCAGAAAATATAGCAGAAGTAGAGGGCAGTGTGTGTCACTGTTTTATCATCTTTGTTTTAGGCTGGGCGGAGGGTACGCTCCGGTTGCCGGGCTCCGGCTTCCCGCTGCGGCGGCGGCCCCCTTGCAGAGCAGGGCCCCAGGGCGTGTGGCCGCAGAGCCGGCCGGCCGGCTCCAGGGCACCGGCTCAGGAGTTGGCGGCGGATGGAGTCGGTCGCTCGGCACGTGGGGTCTTCCTGGGTCAGGGATCGAACCTGTGTCTCCTACGTTGGCGGGTGGATTTTTTTTTTTTTTTTTTTAACCCCTGAGCACCAGGGAAGCCCTATATGTCACTTTTTAAGCTTAATTCTAAATGAAAATGGAATCAAGGAATACTATTTTTCTTAAAGGATATGAAAACTAGAATGGCTTACATAAACATTTAGAACTAACGTTCATTTTAAGAGTTGTATATAAAACTAAAATGTCAAAGGCAAACGGGGCACATTTTGACAAAATTTAATGGGCAAGCCATAGTTTAATGTGTATAAAGTTCTTACAAAACACCAGAAACACTGACGCATATTAGACATTTCTAAAAAAAAACAAATTACAGACTGACAATTTCTTTTTTTACATAAAGGTACATCTTCCCTGGTAGTAAAAATCCCCAGGGATTCTGATTCCCAGAAATCATCTTCCCTGATCCAAAAAGCAGGGAAACAAGATAATAATGGCAGAAGTATAGTAAGGTAACCACTTCCAGAAAGCAATATGCCCGTATGCATCAAGACACTTAAAAATATGTATACCTTTTTATTCTGGATTTCCAAATGGAGGAATTTATTCTTAGTAAACAACTGAGGTTGAGTTTGAAAATAAACATATAAATCACATATTGCAGTAGTACTTATTATAATGCAAACTGGGAAACAACTAAATATTAAGAAATAGGTACATGATTAAATAAATAAAATTTAGTGCATAATATGAGAAAATATTGCTCAGTACTTAAGAAGATATTTAGTGAGCTAAAGAATTGTTTTTCATATTTAGGCAGGGACACACATCATTTTTCTCCTTTATGGTATCCGCCTTTGCTTCAGTCACTGAAGTTGCCTGAAAACTCTATGCCATGGCAGAGTTTGCTACTGATCCGGAGTGGTGCCCAGTTCATTTGCTGTGTTCAGAGCTCGGGCAATAGGCAGTGAAGGTAGACGGGCCCACCATCCCTTTCCCCTGCTCCATAAACTGTCTGTGTTCACTCCAAAATGTTGGCCTCTGAAAGAAAAAAAATTCCAGAATAGATGTAGTCTATTTCTATATTTTGGTATGCCACAATCCCTCTCAAAATAGAGCCAGGGACCTGTTCAGTGTATTTGATGGAAAGGATAGAATGTAGAGAAAAGGGGGAAGAAAGATAATATCCAAAAATATTGTTATCCATATTTGAAAGTTTTTCCCAGAACCAAGATCACATAAACATTCATCTTCTTTTTCTATTTTTATGGCATTAATGAAATTAACTATAAAGTGATATTTTTGACATATCATGAGAAAGTCATCTAATTTATTTTTTGACAAAATCAGCTTTCCAGTACTATACTTTAAATAATAATCAGTTTTCATTAATTTGAAATGCCAAATCTAACATATACTAAAAATGCCTAGTATAAGCCACAGTATATATAGTCATAAATTTTAATTTTGTTTCATTGATCTGTTTATTATTTCTATATAGTATTGATTAGCAATTGCTTATGATATGCTTTCCTAATAATTATTATAACTTGACATAATCATACATTTTTAAAATTACTTAGCCATAGGAAAGAATGAAATCTTCTTGTTTCCTTTGGATTTCAGAAAGGATATATGCAACCATTGTTCACAGCAGCATATTTACAATAGCCGAAACATGGAAGCACCCTATATGTCCCTCAACAGATGAATGGATAAAGAAGATTTTGTATATGTACACCACATAGTACTACTCAGCCATAAATATGAATGAAATTTTGTTATTTTCAGAAATACAGATGGACCTAGATGACCTTATGCTAAGTGAAATAAGACAGGCAGAGAAATAAAAATACTGTATGTTTTCACTTATATATGGAATCTAAAAATTAAGACGAATGAGAATAACAAAGCAGAATCAAACTCAGGTAGACAGAACAAACTAGTGGTTATTAGTGGGGAGAGAGGTAGGGAGATGAGCAGATGCGAGAAGGAGATTCAGGGTGTAATAAATAAAACAAATGTGATGCAGCGGTATAATGTACAGCAAAGGGAGCGCAGTCTATATAATAACTGCAAATGGCACATAAGCTATAAAATATCCAGTCACTCTGTTGTATACTCAAGGTTTATATAACACTGTAAACCAACTGTGCTTCAGCTTAAAAAGAAAGGGAATGAAGTGCTGACATTTGTGACAACATGGATGGACCTGGAAAGTATTATGTTTAATGAAATAGTAGATGGAAAAAGACAAATATTGTGTTTTTACTTGTATGTAGAATCTAAAAAGCAAAACAGACAAATATAGCAGAACAAAAAAACCAGAAAGACACAGATACAGAGAGCAAACTCGTGGCTGCCAGAGGTGAGAAGGATGAAGGGAATGAGCGAAGTGGATTAAGACATACAAACTCAGGTGAGTCTCAGAGACTTACTGCACGGCACAAGGAATATAGCCAACAATATTGCGAAAATTTGTAAGATGCTTAATCTATAAAAATATTGCATCATTATGTTGCACACCTGAAACTAATATAATATTGTAAGTCAACTATACTTCAATAAAAGGAAAATGTTTGTTAATGTTAATGACAAATAAGATTATATTTTTTGCTCATCAAATTTTTAAAACAAGAATATTTTCTTAGAATTTGAAATATGCTGTTTCATTACCATCATTAGCATCATTAATGCTATCTATCTTTGGCGAGTATTAATCTTTAGTTTTAATATGTATTTCAATTGATATAACATTATTGAGGACACAAGAAATGTTTTCTCTTCCTTCTTTTCTGTCTTTCATTCAACCTTTCCTGGGAAAATATACTCTTCTTTTAAATCTGTAGAGTTTATTCATTTCCAAGCAGGGCATCTGTGATGGCTCTTCTGAAACCCTAGCAAGGGGATTCATTCATTTAGATGCAGCTCTTTCAGAACAGCCTCAGTTGCCTGGGGTTGCCAATGGTCTGAATTATAATTCCTTCTCACTGGGAATGACCTGAAACTTTAACCATTAAACTAAGCTTGAGGGTTTCAGAGAATCAGCTAGATTGGTCAAGTCCTATTCAATAATCCACTTAGGCAGACAGCTTCCCAGTACTACTGGGGATGAGGGCAATTCTGTAAGAAGCTTCCCTGCGTAAGGCAGCACTCACACTTGAACCCCTGCCTCTTGACACCACTCACCTGCTGCTGGCGCGTCCTTTTGAAAAGACCTGAGAACCACTTTGAAAGGAAAACCATACACGTTACCCAGGGGTGGCATGACTATAATCTGATTTTTTTCTCTTTAAAAATATTTATTTTTTATTTTTTACAACTTTTTACTTTGCACTGGGGCATAGTTGATTAACAAACAATATCATGATGGTTTCAAATGACCAGCAAGGGGACCCGGCCATATGTAGATAGATACGTACCCGTTTTCCCCCAAACTCCTCTCCCATCCAAGCTGCCACGTAACTGAGCAGAGTTGTATGTGCTATGCAGTAGGTCCTCTGTTGGCTATCCATTTTAAATATAGCAGTGTGTACCTGCCCATCTAATTTTAACCTAATTTTTATATACTCAGCTAAAAATCCCAATCTTGCTTCTATCTTCCAAACTCTAGTTCATAATAAAAAAGTGAAAAAAAATAAGTAAAGTGAAAGTGTTAGCCACTCAGTCATGTCTGACTCTTTGCAACCCCATGAACTGTAGCCCAGCTCTGTTCATGGAATTCACCGGGCAAGAACGCTGGAGTGGATAGCTTTTCCCTTCTGCAGGGGATCTTCTTGACTGAGGGGTTGAACCCGGGTCTCCTCCATTGCAGGCAGATTCTTTACCATCTGAGCCACCAGGGAAACCCAGATCATAATAACTGTCTACTAAATAAAGCTTGCCTGCTAAATGAGCATCGTTGTGCAGATCTGTACCAACTAGGAGAGAGTTAGGGGACACAGGGGCTTCGCAGGCGGTACTAGCGGTAAAGAACCCGCCTGCTAATGCAGGAGACTAAGAGATGCAGGTGTGATCCCTGGGTTGGGAAGATCCCTGGAGGAGGACATGGCAACCCACTCCAGTGTCCTTGCCTGGAAAGTCCCATGACAGAGGAGCCTGGTGGGCTGCAGTCCCGGGGTCTCACACAGTCAGACACGATGGAAGCGACTTACGCTCGCAGAGGCCACAGCTCTTAGCATGGCCCTAAACACTTTAGCTGCATTTATGGTGAGTGTTCTAACTGGGAGGCAGTGTTAACACCACCTCCCCATGTTAGAGATGAATAAAGGTTTAAATAATTTGTCATTGTCACACGCAAGTATTTTGTGGATCTGACAGTGGAATGCTAATCTATGTGACTCTAAATGCATAAATATTCTAATGTGTAAATATTCAGCCAAATATTTCCAGAAGGTGACATTTAAATACCCTGCCTCTGAACTGCATTTGATTTCAATCATCTCAGAAAAATAAATTTCAGAACCCTTTCTTAAATGCCTCTTTCTTTCTCAGTGGCCTTTACCAATACTTTTAAGTTTTAATGATCTTTCTAATATCCAATCCCAAATGTTCCTGGTAAATTTTAAACCTACTCCATTTTTAAAGGGTATCAAATAGCTGCTTGCCAACAAGCATTTGTCTACAGGTAGCTAGACTATAGCATAATCCAACCTCAAGCTAATATTATTCCAGAAAAACATTCTGGAGAAGTAAGCTCAAATTAACACTGTTCCCCTTACTTTTACACGGAATGTAGTCAATAATATTATAATAACTTTGCAAGGCACATAATCCATAAAAAATATTCCATCACTATGTCATACACCTGAAACTGGTATAATTGTAAGTCAACTATAATTCAGTAAAAAGAAAATGAACAATACAAACTCAGGGCCACATTTTCAAGACTAGCTCGTTAAATTTGTGATTTTTCTCACAGACAAACCTTTGAGGTCACATACAGAAGACGGTGTTTCAGAGGTCTTGTCTCCCTGGAGTGTCAAAAGCTAAGAGTAAAAGAGAGATTAACTATCAATGCTTGCAAGATCTAATTTTGTTTACAATTAAAAATGGGCTATGATATCTGCAACCAGGGCCACTTATGAGATAACTTACTGTCTTAATTGCTGTCATACTGGGAAATAAATTACTGATTAAGAAATAAGGTAGAAATAATAAGATAATAAGATAAGATAAGATAAATATAATAAAATAATAAGATAAGAAATAATACTGATTAAGAAGTAAGGTAGAAAAAGAAAATAAGGAAAAATTAGATCGGAATAAAGCGGTCTAAAGCCATTGCCACCACAGTCCCACCGCAGCTAGAACAAAAACCACATTACAGAAAGTTAATCAGGATGAAAAAGCAGAAAGTTATGACCCAGATGAAGTCATTGCCCAATGGTTGGCTGTCTCCACAGCTTGATTGAAGCATAAGATGTTAGACTGTCTGAGCCGTGGTAGAATACCTGCGTCGTCGTTGGTCATCACTCTGTTAAGAGTCACAGAAGGATATGCTGCTGCAAGCATTTGGCCTCACGGTTGAACACATTGTGATCTTGGGAGGGCCATGCATTTCTTTTCTTCATTAATGTAGTAACTTTTTGGCAAATAAGAGTATTTTTCTTTTTTAATGTCATCTTCCTCTATTCAGTTCTTTCCCATTTTAAGCCCTGCCTCACTTAAGCCATGCTCCTCATTTACAATCTATTGCCATGGCACCCTAATCTGATTTAGAACTTGCAATCACATCCCACCCTTGTGTTTTTAAGCCAACTGGAATATTCCTAGAACCACATCATCAGTGATTGTTTCCATCTGTGATCTGCTTTAGCCTTGATTTGATCTCTAGCAGGCTCCAAACACCTGCCACCAAGACTCCTACTTTGGATGCATTTTGATTCCGTTTCTTCAAGATATTCTCAATCATCAATTTTTTTCCAACGGATTTTAACTTCAGTTATTTCTAATTCCTTGAGTCTATTGCTTCTTTTAGTAGGGATCCCATACTCCACATCCAGTTCTATAAAACTGGGACATTTGAATTAGTTCCACATTCCAGTCAGGTTGCCTCCAACCTACATTCTCCCTGCAATCTTCCCTGTGCATTATCACTAGATTGAATCTTTTCTAAGTCCCACTTTTCACAAAACATCTTCCTACTGAGGCATTAAAGTATTTACCATTATAGCCCTCCAAATCCATTTGCCATGCATTTTGCATCAGTCAGTTTATATGTCTCTCTCTTAAACAGAGACAGAGAGAGAGATTTATTGCAAAAAAATTGGCTAATGTGATTGTTGGGCTGGCCAAGTTAGAAATCTGGAATCAGCTATCAAGAAGAGCCGGCAGGGGCTCTCAGGCTTGAGTTGAAGCTTCTATTCAGAGACAGAATTCCCCCTTCCTCTGTCAAGCAGTAGTTCTACTCCAAAAGTCTTTCAAAACATTAAATCAGGCCTGCCCAGATTATCTTTGATAATCCTCTTTACTAACTGCAAACTACTTAAAATCTTCAATCACATCTAAAACACACCTTCACAGCAAGACACAAAGATCAGTGTTCAACTGAATTACTGTAGACTATAAACTGGCCATTGATAGATAAAACAGACCATCACATGTTACAAATTGAATGAATGAATAAATCAAATACCTATGTGCTCATGTTGCATATGTGTTCAGTCGTGTCCACCTCCTTGCCATGAACTGTAGCCTGCTAGGCTCCTCTGTCCATAGGATTTTCCAGGTGAGTTGCCATTTCTTTCTTCAGGGGATCTTCCCGACCTAGGGATCAAACCTGTGTCTCCTACATTGGCAGGCAGATTCTTTACCACTGAGCCTGAGCCCTCCTTAAGGTTATTCACTTTCAATGTACTCGTTAGCCTATTAATTCTGTTGTTCAGTCACTCAGTTGTGTCCGACTCTTTGCAACCCCACAGACTGCACCACACCAGGCTTCTTTGTTCTTCATTATCTGATGGGTGCTCAAAATCATGTCCACTTAGTTGATGATGCCATCCAACCATCTCATCCTCCGTCACCTCCTTCTCCTCCTGCCTTCAATCTTTCCCAGCATCAGGGTTTTTTCAAATGAGTCACCTCTTCGCATCAGGTGGCCAAAGTATCAGAGCTTCAGTTTCAACATCTGTCCTTCCCATGAATATTCAGGACTGATCTCCTTTAGGATGGACTGGTTGGATCTCCTTGCTGTCTAAGGGACTCTCAAGAGTCTTCTCCAATATCACAGTTCAAAAGTTTCAATTCTTCGGTGCTCAGCCTCCAACCCTCACATCCACACATGACCGCTGGTAAAACCATAGCCTTAACAATGCAGACATTTACCTGCAAAGTGACGTCTCTGCTTTTTATTACACTGTCTAGGTTTATCATAGCTTTTCTTCCAAGGAACAAGCATCTTCTAATTTCTCGTCTGCAGTCACTATCCACAGTGATTTTGGAGCCCAAGAAAATAAAGTTTGTCACTGTTTCCACTTTCCCCCCAACTATTCACCATAAAGTGTTGGGACCAGATGCCATGATCTTAGTTTTTGTATGCTGAGTTTTAAGCTAACTTTTTCACTCTCCTCCTTTACACTCATCAACAGGCTCTTCAGTTTCTCTTTGCTTTCTGCCATTAGAGTGGTGTCATCTGTGTACCTGGGGTTGTTGATATTTCTCTCAGCAATCTGAATTCCAGCTTGTGAGTCGTCCACCCTGCATTTTGCAGGGTCACAATATACAGCCTTGACGTGTGTCTCAGTTTTGAACCAGTCTGTTTTCCCATGTCTGGTTCTAACTGTTGCTTCTTGTCCTGCATACAGTTTTCTCAGGAGCTAGGTAAGGTGGTCTGTAATTCCCATTTTTTAAATACTTTTCCACAATTTGTTCTGATCCACACAGTTAAAAGCTTTAGTGTAGTCAGTGAAATAGAAGTAGAATTTTTTTTTAATTCCCTTGCTTTTTCTATGGTGCAATGACTGCTGGCAATTTGATCTCTGGTTCCTCTCCCTTTTCTACACCTGGTTTGTACAACTGTAAGTTCTCAGTTCACATACTGCATCCTGCTGAAGCCTAGCTTGAGGGATTTTGAACATTTCCTTGCCAGCATGTTAAATGAGCTCAACTGTACGTAGTTTAAACATTCTTTGGCATTGCCTTTCTTTGGGATTGAAATGAAAACGCATGACCACATTGGCCCTTGTCAAATAAAGAGAATGGGTTCAGAAACTAGTCTACTTTAATTACAATATTATCCGGATGGCAAAGTGAGCAGAAATAGGTGGAGAGATCAAAACATTCTATGGTGTTCAGCGCAGTTGCCTCTTGTTGGGTGGAATCTGCTTGGACTGCATCTACGTTCGTCTTACCCCTTTTATATATAGTTCCTCTTTCCTGTCCTGCCCTTCCCACTGGAAATGCCCACTCCTCCAGGGAGCTGCCCTGCTCTCTCCTGAGAAGTGCATTGTCTGCAGCCCTTCCCTCGCATCCTCAGCTCTGAGGCACTGCCTGCTGCTTTGCTTCCACACGACTCTTTTTATTATTATTCTTTTTTTTCTTTTTTCTTCATTTATTTATATTAGTTGGAGGCTAATTACTTTACAGTATTGTAGTGGGTTTTGCCATACATTGATATGAATCAGCCATGGATTTACATGTGTTCCCCATCCTGAACCGACGACTCTTCATTGCAAGACTCAGCTTGGGCCCTGACCCCTCCCTCGGATTGCTTACCTGCCTTCCTGGAGTCTCGCTTTGTTCCCGCTTTTGTTGCTGGGACTTATTCACAAGTATCGGATTGAGGAATAATTCCCTGAAGGCGTTACAAATGATACTTGCTTTTCAAATCTTTTTTTCTTTTGTTCAGTTATTCAGCGAAGCACTGTGCTCAATGTTAAGTATCGTGGATTTGATGCTCTTAAAGCAAGAAAAGCAACTTACATCTTATTATTCCTGCCAAGACATAATGGTCTTTGTGGTGTATTTTTCAAATAGCCAGGCCCTAATTTACCACTAAGTTGTTTTACAACATTAAACTTTTAGCTATTTGTCAAGAATCGACTATGTCTTTTCTATTGAAAAATGTTACTAAATGTCAGTTAATTTCCTGAAATAGGCTCAAAAAATTTTCAAAGTAGACAATTCAGTGAGTTAGGCTCATTATATTATAAATAATTTGCGTTTTTCCAGTAAATTCTACTGAAAATATAAGCCTTATTTGTAGCACAAGTTTCATCTTGGCACACTAGGAACTCATCTTCCTTCCTGGGGAAGGCACTGGATTGCAATATGCACATTTTGTAGTTGCAGATTTCATCCACTGAATGTTTATATAAAACATGGACACAATCCATGTATTTTCTAAATGAATAATTAAATTAATAAATAAACATATTTTTCCTAAGTACTATGCCAGAGGAGAAGTGTTAAAAACCACCTCTCTTGATATGAAGCAGCAAGAACCACAGAGAATAGTGGATCACATCCTCTCACGGAACACTTTCCTTTTGCTAAAATAAATTTTTGAAAACTCTAACCTTTCCTTGACATTGTATGGATAAACCAGGCCATTAAAGATTAGGTGCTGGTGTGATGGAAGCTGTCTATATTTAAATAGTTTGTTCAAATTAAGACTAGCATTAAGGATTCTACCAGGAGAGTTGACCCTGTCTGTCCTTCCAAAACTCTCAAGTTTTTCTCTGTTCCCTTTCTGGAATACTTGAATAAAAAGTGCAGAGCTCTTAAAAAATATACACTCAGCTGAAGAAAGATGAGAGAGAAAGCAAGATGAAGTTCCCTTGCCTCGTGCTGGGGGAGGAGATGTCTGCCTTTTACATATAAAACCCTGAGACTAATTACATTAAAGGCATCTTCAGTAATGTCATTTAATAACTTTTCCAAGATACTTATGAGTAATTTTAATACATACCTTTTAACCTACACCTTACGTTCTATTATACATAATTATTCTACTTGCTTATTACACCCTTTAACTTACAATGATTAATCATACACATTGCATAATTAAACTGTGAAAAAGGATTAATCATCATTATATTATTGTTTAATTATGCTACATATTTCATTTTAACTAGAAAATGTAAAGCACTTTAACTCATAGGCTAAACACACAGTTATATAATTAGCCTGGATTTTATTGTAGGGAAAGAAAAATAAGGTCCACAATAAGTGACTTATTGGAGGTGAAACAAGAATATGTTTTGCCCTTGGTCTGAACCAAAAATAGTGTAGAATTCAGAACTTTCAGCCATTTTTCAGGAAACCAAACAAAAGGAAAACAAAAAGGTTTTCTCCTTATTAAGTAATATCTTGACTCTTATTAAAGAATACTTGCGGTTCTCATCCCGAATCATGTGGATCCTATAGGGTTTCTGAGAACGCGGCCAGCGAGCGTGTCAGTTAACCAGCTATGGGCAGTGAGTCTGGCTTGACACAGCCGTCCCAGGCCAGCCTCTGACCCTACACATCCCACAGCATCCGGAGGTAAGTGGGTCCAGGCTGTTTTACTTCTTAAAGAGCCTCCACACCAATGTTTTCACCAGATGGTGGTTACCATAGACTTGTGATCCAGGACATAAATAAATTGTAATACTTATTTATATTTTATGTTTATTATATTAAATAGACAGATGGGGGAAAGTAACAGTGGGAATTATTTTAAATAGCAAGGCAGATTTTTCTGCTTTGTAAGGAAGTAGTTAAATTCCTTCTTGAGAATATTACTAATCCACAGAAAAGATGAAATAATGCCGTTTGCAGCAACACAGACAGACCTAGAGATTATCATACTGAGTGAAGTAAGTCAGAAAGAGGAAGACAAATACCATATGATATCACTTATATGTGGAATCTAAAATATGACACAAGTGGACGTTGGTAAAGAATCCATCTCCAATGCAGGAGACCCTGGTCTGATTCCTGGGTCAGGAAGGTCCACTGGAGACGGGACAGGCTACCCACCCCAGTATTCTTGGGCTTCCCTGGGGCTCAGCTGGTAAAGAATCCACCTGCAATGTGGGAGACCTGGGTTCAGTCCTTGGGTTGGGAAGATCCCCTGGCAGAGGGAAAGGCTACCCACTCCACTATTCTGGCCTGGAGAATTCCATGGGCTGTATAGTCCACAGGGTCGCAAAGAGTCGAACACGACTTTCACTTCCACAAAGCAGAAACAGACCTGCCGACACAGAGAACGCACTTGTGGTTATCAAGGAGAGGGGGCTGAGGGGGGGGTGAATTGAGAGTTTGGGATTAGCAAATGCAAACTATTATTATAGACTGGATAAACAAGGACCTACTCTGTAGCATGGAGACGTATACTCAATAGCCTGTAATAAACCATAACGAAAAGAATATGAATATATATATATATATATATCTGAATCACTTTGCTGTACAGAAGAAATTAATGCAATACTATAAATCAACTATACTTCAATAATACAAATTTTTAAAAAATTCTTTCTTGAGTAGATTTCACCTGGTTTAGTTAAGTCCATTGATGGGATTTTTTTTTTATTATAAAATTTAAGGCTCAGCTTTAACCAGAAAAGCACAAGAAACAAAAGAACGCTGACAACGGTAACAAAATTGGTCTCTGGTTTAATCTCTTGTGGAGAGTAACATTCCTAATTCCTGAGAGAGAAGGTCCCATTGCTGAAGGTCAGATCACACTACTGTGCACCCGTCACACAGATTTAGTGCTGAGAGGAAGGGAGGACGGCTCAGAGAAGACACTCGGCTGAGCGAGTTTTCAAGAGCGCCTCTCGTTTCTGTTGATTGTAGGTACAGCACCTGGATTACTTTCTCCAACATAGCATCGATGAGTGGAAA
Organism: Cervus elaphus; assembly: GCF_910594005.1. Classification (NCBI taxonomy): domain Eukaryota; kingdom Metazoa; phylum Chordata; class Mammalia; order Artiodactyla; family Cervidae; genus Cervus; species Cervus elaphus. The sequence goes on from NC_057835.1 coordinate 80,478,401, forward strand.
GGATTCCTAAAGGTGGATTGGAAGGGTGTTAGAAAGGAGAAACAGATGCTGAGCAGGAAAAATAAAAATAGACTCCACCGGAGGCTAATCAACACACCCGGATTTTGTTTTTTAATGCTTTGGAATCTGGGGCTTCCCAGGCGACTCCAGAGGTAAAGAACCCGCCTACCAATGCAGAAGACATAAAAGAGACCTGGGTTCAATCCCTCGGTTGGGAAGATCCTCTGGAGGAGGGCATGGCAACCCACTTCAGTCTTCTTGCCTGGAGAATCCCACGGACAGAGGAGCCTGGCGGGCTGCAGTCCATGGGGTCGCACAGAGTCAGACACGACTGAAGTGACTTAGCATGCACCTGAATAAGGTGACCATCATTTTTAAAATTCTACATTTACATTTTGAGTGTGTGTCTCTGTGTGTGTGCATGCATGTGCACACGTATGTGTTTTATATGAAAACTTCCAAATTGGAAAGACACAGCTCAGTTATTCCTCACAGTACGACTTTCTTAATAAAGGAACATGGGAAAATCCAGCTAATATATTTTTATTTGAAAAGAAACTGTGAAAACCAAGGATCGTATGTAAGGCAAACAAACAACGCTTGAAATTATTTTCAAAGAACAGATTTCCTAAAGTGAGTATTTTTAAAAAGATAATGAGTATCTTTACTATACAAACATGCTCTCACAGTCTGTCCCTTTTAGATTCTTGACTGTATATCATAGACCCAGGAAATAATCCTTCTATTTGATGTTTACGGATCCGGCATCTAACTGCAGATACCATCGTTACAGTGCCAAGTGTTGGGCACGAAATTGCAGGCTTTAAAATGCAGCAAATTGGTATGCTGGTTTTTAGGGCACTCAGCCACATTTGCACCAGGTCACATATTTGTTTATGAAGAAACGGCTATCTGTAAGGGAAGGTGGTATAGACCATTAATTATAGATGGGAGTCAGGAGATGAGGGAACCGGTGATTATTTATATAATCCTGTTCCTTACCAGAATGCTGTACAGTACAAGAGTGAATAAAACTGCTCTAATAACTGTGAACCCAAGAGGCAATTTACATTTTATTAGGTGGAAGAGCTTGGAAATTGTTTGTTGCAGAAGATTAAAAAGAGGGGAAATAAAGAGAGAGAAAGAAACGGAAGCTTGAATTAAAAATGAGATTCATGATTTTCCTTTTGATCCACAGAATAACAACTGTCTGTACTGCATTATAACTTCATATGATTTCCCATCAGGTTGTCTGAAAATTGCCTCTTTAAATGTGATGATGCCGAAAAATGGTGACTGAAAAAAGGATTTATTTTTTTTTAACATTACTGTCTCCTGCAGCATTTTACTAATGAGATACACAATAAAATTATATCACTCATGCATTATTTAACATCATACCCCTGGATTTCCATCTCTTGATTTTAGATGACTCACATGCCTGCAAACAGAGCGACCACAGGCGTTTTAGGTTTTGCATATAAATCACCTGTACAACTTAAGAATGTTATTTTAAATAAAAGACTCAACTCTCTGCCTTGATTATGTGTGAAAGAGAATATTTTTTTTCATAATTATAACTTCATTTGCATATTGCAATATTTCATTTTTATTGAGTGCCCATTGGTACAAGGTGCCATGATAGAGATGTATGATATTGTTTAATTTAATTAAGAAATAATGACTCCTAGCAGCATATTCTACACCTCCCATGCAGGCAATTGACAGAAATATTTTGGTAATTTGCTGGCATAAATTATTTACAGAGATAAGTTATCCATTTTACATTGCAAATGACACAAGACTTTGATATTTGAGTTGCAGAGTTAAATGTACATTTATGGGCCCAAACCATGCATTTGCATAAGGAGGTTTATACAACGGTGTGCTGGAGTTGGCTTATTTTGGCCCAAGGGAACTGTAGTAGGCATCCTTTTCAAATCCACATTCAATAATGCCAAGTTGCTGGCTGGAAACTGGCCATAGTGGAAATATTTACACCAGAGAAATGATAAACACAAAAAAATAGTGGTTTTTATTTTGCTTTGTCCTTGAGGGCTCAGTACAGACTCCGTCTGCAATGCAGGAGCCACAAAAAACATGGGTTCGATTCCTGGATTGGAAACATCCCCTGGAGGAGGAAATGGCAACCCACTCCAGTATTCTTGCCTGGAGAACCCCACGAATAGAGGAGCCTAGTGGGCTACAGTCCGTGGACTTGCAAAGAATCTTATACAAGCATCTTTGTTGTTTTTAGAGGGCCAGTTGTCAAACATCCACCAGCGCATCGCTGGATTTATGCAATGTTTCAGAATCACAAATGCAAATAACGTGCTATCCTGAAAGAGCAATGATCTTTTTGGAAGATTTTTAATGTTGAGGTAAATGTATTAAAATAATGCTGTAGTAATAGTCACCATTATATTATATTTGGCAATTACTTTGAAATAATCCAACTCTCCCTTACAAAAACTGAGTTGGTGAGAGGATAGAGAATAGATAAAACAAAATTAGTAAAAAAATTAAAATTTTTTAAATTTGGGAATTGGTATACAGGTTTCTTAGTATTTTTACATTTGTGAAGCTTTCCATAAAATGATGTTAAAGATAACTATCAACAAGAAAATATACATATACATGTGTATGTATATTCTCTTGCATGTGCATGTGCATATATATATTTAGTTTTTCAAGAAATATATGTATATATGAACTCACAGATAAGTAACATTATTAGACCACATGTACATACACAGCTCTTGTTCTAGACATTCAATTACATTCTTAATACATTTCTGTATCAGGAAGCTATGGCTTATAATTTTTAAAAACAATCTTTAACTGACCTCAGATATTTCCTTAACTGTGATTCTAGTTGCAACAGGGCATAAAAAGTAGGGAACTAAATTCTCTTCTTAAGTAAATTTATGACAAAATCACCAAGGGTTACAGTTTACTATATCTCAGTAGCAGTACTGAGGGCGTATGCAATTCAGGTCCCTTGCATACCAGTGAGTGCAGCCATTTTATTTGTAAATGGAAAACAAAACAAGCAAAGCAAAATGAAAGGGAAAAAGGACAAGGAACTTTTTCAGAGTTAGTTAACCAAGTTCTTTCTACCCGAAGGCCAAAGTGAATATCACCCAGGGTCTTACCAGAAATTCTGAATCTCAGCTCCTATCCCAGGACTACTGAGGTAGAAACTGTCGTTTAACAAGACCCCTAGGTGATTTGGACTTCCTAGGTGGTGCTAGTGATAAAAAATCCACCTGCCAAGGTAGGAGACATAAGAGAAAGATGCTTGATCCCTGGGTCAGGAAGATCCCCTGGAGGAGGCATGGCAACCCACTCCAGTATTCTTGCCTGGAGAATCCCATGGACGGAGGAGCCTGGTGGGCTACAGTCCATAAGGTCGCAAAGAGTCAGACATGACTGACGCGACTTAGCACGCAGGTACCAGGTAATTTATAAGATACTTAATAAAAGCTGAGAGGCACCAGACTAGACAGGAACAAAGCCTGACGTTGTCTGATCCCCCACTTCACTAAGCCCCACTCCCCAGCCGGTGAATGAACCTCTTCCTGCTGATCCTCAAGGCAGGTAGGCGTTCCCCACGCTGCCTGCGTTTTCCCCGGTCAAGGTTCTGCCTGAGGACGCACACACATACTACAGAGGCACCAAAAGACTTCTGCCAGGTTTCGCCTCCTTCCTGAACCCAGGATCAGCCGTTTCACTGAAGAAAAGTGCTGCTATTCTGAAATGTTGTAGAAGTCATCAGACACAAGAAGACTCCGCAAGAAGTGCGCTGTGGTCCACCAGGATGCTGATAAAGGCATCTGCATTCTGTATGACATGCTTCCCTGCCTGGCCTCCCCAGGCAGTAAAGAGTCTGCCTGCAATGCAGGAGACCCAGGTTCAATCCTTGGAAGGGAATGGCAACCCACTCCAGTATTCTTGCCTGGAAAATTCCATGGACAGATTCTGTGTAACAGAGAGTCACATAAATTCATGAAGATTCACACAGCAATGAGTTTGAGAAGGACTGAAAACGCTGTGCTAACCACCCTGGACTTCCCTTGAATGAGCGTGTAATCTTTCCTCAGACCTCGGCAGCACTTTATTTGAAGGAAAGCTGCGTGTGGAACGCATGTGGCCTCAAGAGCAGCTCCACGTCTCAGACAGAGCCTCTGTGGTCACGCGACGGGCGGGAGCTGCCGCAGGGTAAACCACTTACCCCGCACCAACCCTAATAGAGGGACAATTTATAGAAGCCAGGAAATGGTAACTGAACAGTGAATCACTTAGACTGGGGATAAAATATATGGGGTTTGATCACTAGAAAGCAAACAAAAGATTGAAAAGAGCTTAGGAGGACTCGAGTACCTTGAAACTTAAAGTCACTTAAAAACAAAACAAAAACTTTCATGACAGTAGGACCATCAAAACACAGTACAGTGAGAAGCTGAAGGAGGTTATCAAATTCTAGAGCAAGGCCTGGCTCGCTAGCAGTACTTGTCTTAATACAATTCTCTCACTAAGTAAGGTTTTGGGCTAGAGAACAAGAGTATAGTTTTAAACAATAGTCTTTAAATACTGTTTTCCCCCTTAGCCATGCTATCATTTCAGTGTTTGGGAAACGCTAGTGTGGTGATGTCCTCTGCGTCCTCAGTCATGTCCAATTCTTTATGACCCCACGGACTGTAGCCCACCAGGCTCCTCTGTCCATGGAATTCTGCAGGCAAGAGTACTGCAGTGAGTAGTCATTTCCTCCTCCAAAGGCTCTTCCTGACCCAGGGATTGAACCCGCGTCTCCTGCGTTGGCAGGCAGATTCTTCACCACTGAGTCACTTGGGAAGCCAATATGGTGAGCGTTAGTTAATTACCTAAAGAAGCCGTTCAGGCTACGTTTGAAGAGATGTTTAATGAGAGACAGGAGTCACGCCTGATCATCAGCCCAATAGAAATTGGTACAGAATTAAAGACAAATCTGAGTGCAATGCTGGAAGGACCTTCTGGTCAAACAGTATTAGCGCATTTATGTCAAACTAAACAGTGTGACAGGGCTTCCCAGGCGGCTCAGATGGTAAAGAATCCTGCCAATGCAGGAGATGTAGGTTTGACCCCTGGGTTAGAAAGATCCCCTGGAGAAGGAAATGGCAACCCAGTCCAGTATTCTTGCTTGGAAAATTCCATGAACAGAGGAGGCTGGCAGGTTACGATCCATAGGGTCTCAAAAGAATCAAACACAGCTGAGTACATACACACACAACTAGTGTGACCACGTTCAGAGAAGAGTGAATAACACAGCAATCAAGTGAGTTAGGATCTGCCGTCATACCTATTTGTCACTGAAAATACAATTCTTTTGTTTTAGAGACATCTTTATTGCTGTTTGAAAACAGAATTATTTAGAAACTTTAAGTTTTGTTCATTTGTAAAGTAATGTGTTATGATCTGGTCACCATTTTCTCGTTCTCTGCCTCCCTCCAAAATCTATGGTTCCCAGTAAAGTCGTTCGTCTGCCTCATTTCAGTCTCTAATTGATGTTACGATGGGAGGTTTGCAAAGCCTTTATTTCCCTGAGCGACAGCAGGAGCAGCAGAGAGCTCGACAATCAGAGGAAATTCTGGCTCTGCCTTTCTTAGCTGCTAACCACAAGCAAGAGCTAGCACTAACCTCCAACTTCCTCACACACTCGGCGCCTCAGTTACCTTCCATCAGTTTGTTGTAGAGATTAAATGAGATAACAAAAGTAGACTGCTTGGTGTTGATACAATGCCAGGTACAAAAAGGAGAAAAACAGTGAGAAAGCCTTTCTCCCTTTCTCCATCCATGATAGAAGTCTTCAAACACAGATGCTCAGAACTGGGTACACTTGGTAATTTGTAAACAGCAACTTCCTCCAGTCTGAATAACTTACTACTATGGACTACTGGAAGGGTGTCACTATTACCGCCTAGTAACTATCCTCAAACACAGGAGGACACGTGGACTCCCATTAAAAATGCAAACAAACAAAACCGGTAAAAAAGAAATCCAGGTAAAATGTAAAAGAAACAAAAGCCAAAATCACAGAAAATGTAAGTTTTAATTGCATGGTGTTCTTAAATGGTCAAGGTTTGGCTCATCCCCCCCACCCCCAACCTCCATTGCCACAGTTTATGGCAGGAAGGTTGGCCTCAATTCAGTGATTGTTCTTACTGTGGGATGTGATGACCTTATTTTTGTGGAAAATTGCTTTGAATTTTCTTAAGGTAATAGCCATTCTAGCGTAAACATGCACTGTAATTTGTTTTTGGCTTTTCTTTTGCCAGGAGAGGTTGTGCACGCTTTCAGAAAGCCTCTTCCGCTCTCACTGCTGTTTTTCCAGAGAGATTCGGCTGGCAGTGTTATTTTATGGGCTACTTTATGCTTTGTGATTTTTCTGTGATTGACTCCTTGCACTTAAGCTAACGGGATTTACTGATGTTAACTGAGGTTGTTTCATTCCTATGAAAAGCTCAGGCTTTAACTAGACAAATCTCAGATTGATAAAGATGCTTCAGATTCTAGATGACATCGAAATATGCACAGAAATTTATAGCAGGAGGTTTGAAAAACAGCTAAGAAAAGTAGAAGAGATGCACATTTTAGCATCATTCTTCAGCTGACTGCATATTTCTAGAGTTTACTGAGAATGTAGAATAATAATGAATTGACTAATTTTGTGTGCTACGGCTGCCTCATTCTAACATAAGAGATTTAAACTGGGTGAGAGAATAGCTTAGTAAATGGGAAAACATTTGTCAAAGGTAAATTTCTGTAGGTATTTACCAGCTAACCCCCCAAGTGGCCCCAGTAATCCTTGTCTCCTAGGACGCACTCTTCTCCCAGTGCGTGTCCATGTTAAATAGCACCAGCCTGTTCAACCACAGACAGCTACAGAAAACATGATGGTGATTTCTAAGGTTAGATGACGAAAGAGCTCACTGCTCATGTCTTGTTCTCGTTGGGATCATTTGCTCTGGGGGAAGCCAGTCTATGATGTGAACACAGACAAGTAGCTCTAAGAATAGACGCAGGCATCTTGACTGTAACCTCATAGAGACTCTGAATCAGACCCATCAGCTAAGCCGATTCCAAAGTCACAGTCCACAGGAACGACCCAAGACAATCAATCTCTACTGTTGGCTAAAGCCAGTAAGTGTGGGGGCAATCCGTTATGTCTCCTTAGTTAACCAATAGAGAATGGTAGTTAACTCGTTTATTCCTCCATGCTTATAAAATATCATGTACTAGGCACTGAACTAGAAAGTCGGAAACAAAGGTAAAGTGAAAGTCGCTCAGTCGTGTCCGACTCTTTGTGACCCATGAACTATACAGTCTATGGAATTCTCCAGGCCAGAATACTGGAGTGGGTAGCCTTTCCCTTCTCCAGGGGATCTTCCCAACCCAGGGATGGAACCCAGGTCTCCCGCATTGCAGGCAGATTCTTTACCAGCTGAGCCACAAAGGAAGCCCTAAACAAAGGTAAAGAAGCATACAAATCTTTTGTTGGCTCACTGAATTATAATGACTTCAATTGTAGAAGTCCTATTGCCCTCATTCTTTATGATTAAGCAGCATTTTAAAAATCCTTGGGGAAACACAAAGCAGAAGGAAAGAAATTCACTTCAGCAACCTGGATAAATGCACTGTGATGATCACAACTTTCATTTTATTTCAAAATGTGCCCAAGCTAACTAATTTGATCAAAAACATATCTCATGAACCAGAGTCAAATGCTCCATCCTTGGCTTGGAAGTTTTCCCTTCTGAGGCTCAAATCAAAGCTCCTTACTTTGGCTTCCCTCTCCACCAGAGACAGACAGAGAGATGGTATACCGATTTGTTTCATCAGCAGGAAGAGAGAAACTAAATGCAAGCTAACGAAAACACAGAGAGCAAAGCAGCCCATCATTTTATACACATGTATACGGTGCACTTCTTACTATATTCTGAAACCATCTACAGCAAGTTATAGCATCTATCCAAGTTTCAAGCCTTAGGAAGATCTGTGCTCCGTGGTTTAAATAATGCATTTTACAGATTTAGCAAAGGTTACAGATAAAGCAGCTTACCCTCAGTCCCAGAACTTGTTAATTCATGAAGCAGAAATATATAACACAGAATTCCAGTGTGGATGAATTTCCAAAATCCCTAAGTGGCATCTCTGGCGGTTTAAGAATCATAAGTAACGGAAATGTGGCTGAACTCACAGCTCTGGAAATTCTAATTTATGTTGATGCTGTCAACATCCTGTTGTTCCCTGAGTAAAAGTGTCAAATGTCTACTTGATACACAATATACCAAAGAGTGAAATAATTCCTCTCAGCCCACAAAAAGAGATAATGTGTGAATTTGACAATGTCACTTCAGAAAGCTGTGTAATAGTCCTTCAAAACTACACTTTTGAGAGCATGAAGAATAGCAATCTTGTCACAGGGCAATAAGGCCCTAAAATATAACTTTTAACCAGGCAAAGGTTCCCACATTTAGAGTCAAAAAAACCCGAGACCTTGTAAAGCCCCTGAAAATGAGGTGCTGGAAGTGGGTGTCCTTTGATATTCAAAACTTTTTCACAGGAGGAAACTGACAGAGGCGGACAACAGCGTCTGTCAGAGTTTGAACCATTTGATATCGCTGGGAAGGTAAGATCTCCAAGCCGGACTAGCCAGCTTTCATGTCCTTGTTTCTTAGCAAAATTTTAGGGCACTGCATAGTGCCAAAATGAATTTCATGATGTTCAGGATTGTTTTATTCACAGAAAGCACTATCTACATTTTTTAGGTTTAAAATTTATATTTGAAAAAACAAATATGAAAATATTACTTTCTTCATAATTTCATATGTGAATAGTATTATTCCATTTAAAATCTAGTAAAAAAAAGACAACAATCTTCTTCTTTGTTGGATTAATTTAAATGAAACAAAATAACCCCCCTCAGAAAGTATTACTTACAACCCAATTATAATTCACATTAAATCCACTTAATATTTTAATAATTCTCCTTTATTGTTATGGTTTTCAAATGTAGGATTCAACCAAGTGAAATCACAAGTGCTTAAACATAACTTTAGAGAACCTGGGAAATTAAGCATATAAATACTGTTACTCAAGTTATTTTGATTATCCCAATACAGTTTGGATGTTGGCCAAATTACTGTATACTTTTCATCTTGAAATGATGTCTAAATCAGTTGTGTACTTTAAATCATAAATTTTGATCTGATAAAATCTCAGTCTAATGTCAAATTACCTTAAAATTACAAATATGCAAAATGCCAGTTATATATATTACTAACTCTAACACCAAAGTGTGAATATGGTAGGTTTCATTTATAATGCCATTTCTATTTTCAATGCTAACCTTTTCATATTGGAAAGACACCTGTCTAATAAGGAAATATTTTGAGCATCTCAGATGTGCTGGCTGCTATCTCAAAAAGCTGGGGTTACCAACCAGCCTGTGGAATAATATCTAGAGTAATACCTCCTTCACCAAAGAGGGATTCACTGAACCATTCTTCACAGTCACTTTGCTGAGGACGTCAGGCTATACTTTACAGATAGGACATTAACTTTTGTAAGTTAAGGATTAAAATATTATTATTCAATATTTTATTTCAGTATATGAATATCGAGATACTGCTAAAATTATAAACTTTTTTACTGAATTTATTTTCTCAATTGTTTTCATTTTTCATATTCACAAGTCTTACAGTTACCTCAATGACATTCTACTGTATTTTCCATCCATCTCATAACTTTGGTGGTGCACAACTTTGATGTCATTAAATGAAATGTGGAAGAGAGGTTTGTAAAATAATCAATACAGAAGTGCAGAAAATAATTACAACTGGAGGACTTTTAGTAGATTTAATACTATCATTGAGTCTCATCTAGAATGCTGGAGCACAGTTAGTGGCCTATAGATCTTTACAAGATGCTTTGCCAAAATTAGATACGTCACAGTGGTGACATCCATTCTTCACATCATCCCTTTTGATGGACAGAAGATATTTTTATTTAATTATTTTTTAGTTCAGTTCAGTCTCTCAGTCGTGTCCGACTCTTTCCAACCCCATGAACCGCAGCACGCCAGGCCTCCCTGACCATCACCAACTCCCGGAGCTTGCTCAAACTCATGTCCATTGAGTCGGTGATGCCATCCAACCATCTCATCCTCTGTCGTCCCCTTCGCCTCCTGCCCTCAATCTTTCCAGCATCAGGGTCTTTTCAAATGAGTCAGCTCTTAGCATCAGGTGGCCAAAGTATTGGAGTAATTATTTTTACAATTAATATAAACAAAGGTATTCAGCTTATGAATTTAACCTTAAAGGAAATCTTGATGGAATTGAATACTGCCTCCATGGTAAGAGGGAAAAAACGAAAATTAAATTACATATAGTAGAAAGGTTACACTTCTGGTGCCATTTCAGTGACAAGGAACCATTTCTTAAAAGAAACAACATCCCGGTGAGAATGTTGCCCCGAGGAATGAGCCACTTTAACTCCCAACAGCGCACTCAGCAGACTCTGCTCCCTGCAAACCGAGGGACTTCACGGAGCCTGCCTTCCTCGCCGCTCCGGAGGCGCAGAGCCCGGCCTGCGCGTCGGCAGGTGCCGGCCCCTCTGGGGCGCGCCGCTCCGGGTCTCCCGGCCCGGGGCTTCCGGGGCTGCGGCGGAGCTCCCGGGAATTCTCCCCTGCGCTGGTCGTTTCTGTGCCCCGGGTTTCACTTTTCATAAAAACCCCGGTTGTATTGGACTAGGCCTACTTTAACGACCTCAGCTTTATTAACATCACCAAGGAAGTTTCCCAAATGAGGTCACATTCTGAGGGGTTACAACAGGAGTGTAGACGTCAACGTGTGAGCTTTGAGGGGCCTCAACTCAATGCACACAACCCCTCTAGTGCTAAGAGCAGAAGGCCCTTCCGAGTGATTTGACACTGAACGGGAGCCAGCGCTAAGGCATCATCCCTCCCGGAGCGAAGTGTCTTGAAACCGAAGATAGAAGCATCTTTCTTTCTTTCTTTTTTTTTTTTTTTTTTTTAGGTACCTATTTTAGCTTTATTTCTTCTTCTTTTTTTTTTTATTTTTTATTTTTATTAGTTGGAGGCTAATTACTTTACAATATTGTAGTGGGTTTTGTCATACATTGACATGAATCAGCCATGGATCTACATGTGTTCCCCATCCCGATCCCCCCGCCCACCTCCCTCTCCATCCCATCCCTCTGGGTCTTCCCAGTGCACCAGGCCTGAGCTCTTGTCTCATGCATCCAGCCTGGGCTGGTGATCTGTTTCACCCTAGATAATATACATGTTTCTAACAAGCATCTTTCTTGAAGGTAAAAGATGAAATACAGCGGTGCTGGAGAGACTCGTGAGGACAAGCCACTGGCCCGCCCATGAGGGAAGATTTAAGGAAGCAGCCATTCAAAATACTTTTACATAAAGAAAATGTTTGCATGTTCTAGAAGGAGTTTAACAACAGACAATTTCTGGAGAAGACCATAGTACCTCTGCATCTTCCCTGCTGGCTCCGTTGGTAAAGAATCCGCCTGCAATGCGGGAGACCTGCGTTCGATCCCTGGGTGGGGAAGATCCCCTGGAGAAGGGAAAGGCTACCTGCTCCAGTATTCTGGCCTGGAGAATTCCATGGACTGTATAATCCATGGGGTCGCAAAAAGTCAGACACGACTGAGCGACTTTCGCTTTCATTAAGGATTCTTGCTTGGGAAATCCCCTGGACAATGGGATGCGTAAAATCCCCAGGAGGCGGCGCTCATGCTTCTGGATTTGGGGCTGCGGCTCTGCTGCCCCCTACAGGCCCCAAGTCACACTTCAGTTTGAGGAACTACCTTGTCAAAAGCCAAGCCCCTTTCTTTTTGGACTTTTTTATTTTTAATTGAAGGATAATTGCTTTACAGTATTGCACTGGTTTCTACCAAACACCAACGTGATTCAGCCGTGGGTTTATCCACGTCTTCTCCCACTTGAGCGTCCCTCCCACCTCGCTCGCCATCCCGCCCTCTAGGTTTCCCCGAGCCCTGGTTTGAGTCCCGAGTCACACAGAAAATTCCCCTTGGCTGTCTGTTTTACACATGGTAATGCGTGTTTCCATGTTACTCTCCCCACACCTCACTCCCTCTCCTCCCCCCAGGCCGTGTCCATAAGCCTGTTCTCCATGTCTCTGTCTCCAGTGCTGCTCTACAAAATTTCATCAGTAGCATCTTTATAGATTCTATATATACACGTTAGGATACGGCAATTGTTTTTCTGAATTACTTCACTCTGTTTAATATGCTGTAAGCTATCTCAAGGAACTATTCTTTCAAGAATTCAATCAGGGCTTCCTCGGTGGCTCAGGGGTAAAATATCCACCTGCCAATGCAGAATACGAGCGTTCGATCACTTGTCCAGAAGGATTCCACATCAGTCATTCAGTTCACTTGTTCTGTCGTGTCCGACTCTTTGATCCTCATGGACTGCAGCACGTCAGGCTTCCTTGTCTAACAAAAAATCCTGGAGCTTGCTCAAACTCGTGTCCATAATCAGCCAACCAACCATCTCATCCTCTGTTGTCCCCTTCTCCTCCCACCTTCAATCTTTCCCAGCATGACGGTCCCTTCCAATGAGTCATTTCCTCACATCAGCGGTCAAAAGTATTGGAGTTTCAGCTTCAGCATCAGTCCCTTTAGTGAGTATTCAGGGTTGATTTCTTTTAGGATGGACTGGTTTGATCTCCCTGTAGTCCAAGAGACTCTCAAGAGTCTTCTCCAACACCACAGTTCAAAACCATCAATTCTGCAGCACTCAGCTTTCTTTATAGTCCAACTCTCACATCCATACATGACTACTGGAAAAACCATAGCTTTGACTAGATGGACCCTTGTTGGCAAAGTAATGCTTCTGCTTTTTAATACGTTGTGTAGGTTTGTCATAGCTTTTCTTCCAAGGAGTAAATGTCTTTTTATTTCATGGCTGCAGTCACCATCTGCAGTGATTTTGAAGCCCAGAAAAATAAAGTCTGTCAGTTTCCATTGTTTCCCCATTTATTTGCCATGAAGTGATGGGACCGGATGCCATGATCTTAGTTTTCTGAATGTTGAGTTTTAAGCCAGCATTTTCACTCTCCTCTTTCACTTTCACCAAGAGGCTATTTAGTTCTTCTTCACTTTCTGCCATAAGGATGATGTCTTCAGCATACCTAAGGTTATTGATATTTCTCCCGGCAATCTTGATTCCAGCTTGTGCTTCATCCAGCCCGGTGTTTCACATGATGTACGCTGTATATAAGTTAAATAAGCAGGTGACAATATACAGCCTTGATGTACTCTTTCGCCAATTTGGAACAGTCCATTTTTCCATGTCCGGTTCTAGGTTGCTTCTTCACCTACATACAGATTTCTCAGGAGTTGGTTAAGGTGGTCTGGTATTTCCATCTTTTTAAGAATTTTTCACAGTTTTTTGTGATCCACACAGTCAAAGACTTTGGCATAGTCAATAAAGCCAATGTTTTTTTCTGGAATTCTCTTACTTTCTCCATGATCCAGCAGATGTTAGCAATTTGATCTCTGGTTCCTCTGTCTTTTCTAAATCCAGCTTGTACATCTGGAAGTTCATGGTTCACATACTATTGAAGCCTGGCTTGGAGAATTTTGAGCATTACTTTACTACTGTGTAAGATGAGTGCAGTTGTGTGGTAGTTTGAGCATTATTTGCCATTGCCTTTCTTAGGGATTGGAATGAAAACTGACCTTTTCCAGCCCTGTGGCCACTGCTGAGTTTTCCAGATTTGCTGGCATATTGAGTGCAGCACTTTCACAGCATCATCTTTTAGGATTTGAAATAGCTCAGCTGGAATTCCATCACCTCCACTAGCTTTGTTCATAGTGATGCTTCCTAAGGCCCACCTGACTTCACATTCCAGGATGTCTGGCTCTAGGTGAGTGATCACACCAACATGGTTATCTGGGTCATAAAGATCTTTTTTGTGTAGTTCTTCTGTGTATTCTTGCCACCTTTTCTTAATATCATCTGCCTCTGTTAGGCCCATACCATTTCTGTCCTTTATTGTGCCCATCTTTGCATGAAATGTTCCCTTGGTATCTCTAATTTTCTTGAGGAGATCTCTAGTCTTTCCCATTCTATTGTTTTTCTCTATTTCTTTGCATTGATCACTGAGGCCTTCTCATCTCTCCGTTCTCTTCTTTGGAACTCTGCATTAAAATGGGTATATCTTTCCTTTTCTCCGTTGCCCTTTGCTTCTCTTCTTTTCACAGCTATGTGTAAGGCCTCCTCAGACAACCACTGTGCCTTCTTGCATTTCTTTTTCTTCAGCATGGTTTTGATCACCTCCTCTTATACAATGTCATAAACCTTGGTCTGTATTCCTTCAGGCACTGAGTCTATCAGATCTAATCCCTCGGATCTTTTGTCACTTCCACTGTATAATCATAAGGGATTTGATTTAGGTCATACCTGAATGGTCTAGTTGTTTCCCCTACTTTCTTCAATTTAAGTCTGAATTTGGCAATAAGGAGTTCATGATCTGAGGCACAGTCAGCTCCTTGTCTTGTTTTTGCTGACTGTATAGAGCTTAATCAATCTGATTTTGGTATTGATCATCTGGTGATGTCCATGTGTCCAAGAGATGACAAGAGTCATCGCTTGTGTTTTTGGAAGAGGGTGTTTGCTATGACCAGTGCGTTCTCTTTGCAAAACTATTAGCCTTTGACCTTCTTTGCTTTTACTCCAAGGCCAAATTTGCCTGTTACTCCAGGTATCTCTTGACTTCCTACTTTTGCATTCCGGTCCCCTATGATGAAAAGGACATCTTTTTTGATGTTAGTTCTAGAAGGTCTTATAAGTCATCATACAACCATTCAACTTCAGCTTCTTCAGCATTACTGGTTGGGGCATATTACTGCCTTGTCTAACTCAATGAAACTATGAGCCATTGCCGTGTAGGGCCACCCACTTTGGACAGGTCACAGTGGGGCGTTCTATCAAAACGTGGTCCACTGGGGAAGGGAATGGCAAACCACTTCAGCATTCTTGCCTTGAGAAGCCCACAATCAGTGTGAAAAGCTCCCCTATGCTGCGGAGGAGCAGACCTGTGCTCTGGTGCCCTGGGAGCCGAGGAGCCCCAGAGCCCATGCTCCACAGGAGAAGCCACCACAAAGCAACCAGCAGACCCAGCACCGCCAAGAGTAAACAAGTGGATAAATAAAAATAAGATGACTAAAACAAGAATTCAATCAAAGCACTGTAAAGTTAATCGATGGGGGGTGGGGGGAAGGCCCAATATGCATTGAGAACTTAAATTCTCAGAATATTTGGCCTTCTGTACGTAATTATGACTTAATCTTTACCTCTTTGTGAGATATTTGCTATTATAACACTAGATAAATTATTTTAAAGGAGATCTGGAGAGACTGAACGACGTGCCTGGGAAAGTAAACGTGTATCAACACCTAGTCTTTGCTTTCGTGTAGTTGTTTGTTCAGGTTTTTCTCTGACTCAGTTCACAGTTTCACTACACCCCCTCCTTCAGAGTAAGTCCTCTAATATCCCAGAGATCATTTTATCATCCTCATTACTAGGGTATCCTCAATAATAAGTATCTCTGAATCTGGGTTAAGGTTCAGAATAGTTCCCTCCCCCCGCCCCCCTCCCCCACCCCCATCCTCAGGACACAGAGCAATGCCATACTGAAAATAAACACTGGATGCAAATGGATCCAGTGGATCCCAACTTGGATCTAACTGGATTCAGTGGATCCCATATACATAAATTTCAGGCCACGCCTTGTGCACCTCCTCTGACTAGCCCAGGTCACAGTTTCACCAGATACCAAAAGGAGAGCATTGCCCTTTCTGCCTCAGCAAAGGGCTGTGTGCCTCACACTCATGCGTGTGAGCACGTGTCAGCTTAGCACGCGCTCCACAGAGGTGCCTGAGCTTCATGCAGGTCTCATTCTAGACTCTCCAATGTGCGTACGCACACTGGTTTTAATAAGATCACAGATTATACCTAAGAGAAAGAACACCAGTATTTCCTATTGGAAAAAAAAAGTACATTTATATTAAAATTTTTAAAAAACAATGATACTCCAAAAGGGAAGATGCAAATAGTAAAAAGGAAAATAATTTTTGATGCAAGAACTTACTCAAATGAGCAGACATGAACTTAAATACATTTAATTATATTATTTTAATCCAAATATAATCTAATGTTTCTTACCAAATATAAGACAACAACTACTACTACTACGACCTTTCTAAAGTAGAACAGGAAAGAACCGTGTTACTAGTTCTGCCCCTACAGGTATAACTGTGGTATAGAATGTTTACAAACTTCCTACAAAAACATTTAGAAATCATGCGTAATGCAATAGGAAGCCAACTTTTTCTTTCTGGGTAATATTATCAGCAATGATACCAACTTTTTTCTCACATTTATTCTATTCTCATGTGAATTTGTTTCCCTGTCGCTCGTATTTTTTATTTTCACTGTAATTTCAAAATGCAAAATAAGTAAGGAAAATAAATAGTTTTGTTTCAAAAACCTGTAAATCAATCTTTATGATTAGAACAACTTAATCTTTATTAGGGCTTCCTTGGTGGCTCAGACCACAAATCTGCCTGCAATGCAAGACACCTGGGTTCAATCCCTGAGTCGAGAACATCCCCTGGAGAAGGGAATGGCTCCCCACCCAGGATTCTAGCCTGGAGAATCCCATGAGATGAGAAGCCTGGTGGGCTACAGTCCATGGGGTCCAGTGCAATTTCCATGAACTTGCATGTATGTGCCAAGTCGTTTCAGTCATACCTGACTCACTGCAGCCCTGTGGACTAAGCTATTTTCTGCCTTCCATCTGTTTCTCTCAAACTATCACATCCTAAGAGAACTGTGCAAAGTCCAGTTGACCAATTCACTCCCTTTTTAAAAAGTACCTTTAATTTATAGCCATCATCTCCAAAGTAAAGTCAAATTTCCTTTGAGGGACACACAGTTCTTTTCCTGAGCAGGCTTCTGCTTATCTCTTCGTGCTCCTTCCCTCCCCACCTTATCTTCACAATTTAGTCATACACAACTGATGACATCTCAAGGTTACAAAGTCACCCCCTTTGTCTTTGTCGGTCGCTCACCCCTCTCCATTCCTGGGCTTCTCAACAAATCTTTCCTTCATTTAGAGAATGTTTATTCAGATTGCAAGGACCAGAATCGTCTCCACAAGAGAGCTTTCCAGGAAGTCATCCCTAACCTTCCTCACCAATTTGAGCCCCAATAGTCACAATAATAAATTGTATTTGGCTAATGATATAATTCTAGTTCTAGGCTAAGCATTTCACATACATTAATTATGTAACCCAGACAACAAGCATATGAAGTAGTTAATATTATTATCCTTTTATTAGTAATGAAATAGAAATATAGAAAGGTTAATTAACATGCAAAAGACCACATAGCTAGTCCATTGCAAAACTGAAAATCTAAATTCTGTTAGTCTGATTCAGAGTTAATCAGCTTTAACACCTCTGTAGATACTGTTTCTCATAAACAACACTGAATGGTATCTTCAAATATTCATTTCCCTACCAAGACTTACCAGGGAAGGAAAGTCAGGCCATTCATACTTTTTTCTACAATGCATTATATTTTATAGTGTTCAATTAATGCTTGTTAAAACTAATCATGCTTTATTTTTTAAATTATGTTATTTTTATTTAATAATTACTTAGAACATTTCAGGGAAAAATACATATTTATTGGAATAAAAAATATATCATATAAATTGTTCTTATGGAAAGACTTTAAAGTAAACAATAAAAGCCATGTTCATAATAAGGTTATTAAATTACATATAATCAAATGCAACATTTTTTATAAATCATACAATAACATGATGAAAAATTTCATGAACACAGACTCTAGTACACCTTCCAGGTTAGGCTTGTCTTTCCTTGGCTGTTTAGAATCAATGATGCAGAACAGGCAAATAGACTGACCTCTAAGATTAATGATTAAACATTGTCTGACTATGAACTTCATGATAAGAAAAGCAAAATATAAGATGTGATATGCATGTTTTTCCACTCTATTAGGTAAAATTTTAATTAAAATCATAATTTAATAGTAATTTCAATAGTAATGAAAATCATAACATTTTAAGTAAGTGTATTATTTTTAAGTTATATATTAATATATTCCCAAGTTATTTGAAGCCAGGTTTAAACAGTACATGAACCATGAACTTCCAGATGTTCAAGCTGGATTTAGAAAAGGCAGAGGAACCAGAGATCAAATTGTCAACATTCACTGGATCATCAAAAAAGCAAGAGAGTTCCAGAAAAACATCTACTTTTGCTTTATTGACTACACCAAAGCCTTTGACTCTGTGGATCACAACAAACTGTGGAAAAGTCTTAAAGAGAAGGGAATACCAGATCACCTGACCTGCCTCCTGAGAAATCTGTATGCAGGTCAAGAAGCAACAGTTAGAACTGGGCATAGAACAACACACTGGTTCCAAATAGGGAAAGGAGTATGTCAAGGCCGTATATTGTCACCCTGCTTATTTAACTTCTATGCAGAGTACATCATGAGAAATGCTGGGCTGGGTGAAAATCAAGATTTCCGGGAGAAATATCAATAACCTCAGATATGCAGATGACACCACTCTTATGGCAGAAAGCGAAGAACTAAAGAGCCTCTTGATGAAAGTGAAAGAGGAGAGTGAAAAAGTTGGCTTAAAGCTCAACATTCAGAAAACTAAGATCATGACATCTGGTCTCATCACTTCATGGCAAATAGATGGGGAAACAATAGAAACAGTGAAAGACTTTATTTCCTTGGGCTCCAAAATCACTGCAGATGGTGACTGCAGCCATGAAATTAAGAGACACTTACTCCTTGGAAGAAAAGTTATGACCAACCTAGACAGCATATTAAAAAGCAGAGACATTACTTGGCCAACAAAGGTCCATCTAGTCAAGGCTATGGTTTTTCCAGTAGTCATGTATGGATGTGAGTGTTATAAAGAAATAAAGTAGTCACGTATGGATGTGAAACTATAAAGAAAGCTGAGTGTGGAAGAATTGATGCTTTTGATCTGTGGTGTTGGAGAAGACTCTTGAGAGTCCCTTGGACTACAAGGAGATCCAAGCAGTCCATCCTAAAGGAAATCAGTCCTTAATATTCATTGGAAGGACTGATGTTGAAGCTGAAATCTCAATACTTTGGATGCGAAGAGGTGACTCATTTGAAAAGACCCTGATGCTGGGAGGGATTGGGGGCAGGAGGAGAAGGGGATGACAGAGGATGAGATGGTTGGATGGCATCACTGACTCAGTGGACATGAGTTTGAGTAAACTCCAGGAGTTGGTGATGGACAGGGAAGCCTGGCATGCTGCAGTCCATGGGGTCACAAAGAGTCGGACACGACTGAGTGACTGAACTGAATAGAAGTTATTTGAAGAAAGCAAAAATGTAATACTAAATATATATACATGTATATCTTCCTGAAATAACACAACCAACAGAAAGCATCATATATACTATTAAATGTACATCCCTATTTTATAATCAACAATGTATAATTGTATAAATAGGTGCGTCTAAACATAATAGTTAAATAGAAAGATTTACCTACTTGACAATGATCTAGGTTACGGATTTCTGTCATATAGTTGCTTGTGTTTGTCTTCTTGAAGATAATTATTCCTTTGCTAGTTTGGTTGGTTGATTGATCGATGATTTTTCTGGCTGCATCTCAGCATCTTGGTTCTTCCAACCTGCGCCCCCTGCAGAGAAGCATGGAGTCTTAACCACTGGACCACCAGGGAAGGCCCCTGTGCAAGTTACTCTTAGTGTCTGACTGTGACCACTAAGTAAACAAGTCCCTTGGATATAGTTTCTTATGTTGACTAGTTTTTATCATTTCCAAATTGTTTATAGATAGCAAACAAATAATATACACCAAATTACTTTAAATTTCTACCACAAATAACATAGTTTTCCACATCGTTAATATACTGTGTTACAGAATTGTTTCAATATATTTATTCATTTTTGAGCCTTCAGACCAGACATGATCATTTGCTGCAACTCTAAACACCAGGACAAAATGTAAAGTTCCTTGAATATAAGTCTTACATTGGAATCATACCTTCACCTGTTCATCTCTGTAACAGACCATAGCAAAAGAACTTTCTCTCCAGGTTGCAAATATTTGCTACTAGAAGAAAAATAAAAGAATGAGAGAGACAAAGAGACTGAGAGACACAGAGAGAGGGAGAGAGAGATGATCACTCTGAAGAGCTGAAAACAGTTTCCTTTATCTGACCGAGATGGCTGAACACACCCCTAAGCTGGACTAAACTTTAGACAAGTTTCCTTCGGACTATACACCCTTGGTCTCCCTTTCCTTAGGGTAATTATTCTAGGACACTTAAAATTGGACGTTTTTTCCACTGTTCCTTTGAAATGTAAATCTTCTCAGCCTCTTGCCAATTTTACAACCCAAGAATGTCTTTCACAAAGCCCTGGGAGCCATCCCTTTGAAATATAATCATCAAGAAAGATAGAGCCCCTAGCAACCAGTCTCTGTGGGAGGGTAGGAGTCTAACTTCCATAAGCATCATAGCAAACACAGATGGTGTAATCAACCAACCTCCTCCACAAAGTCCTAGTAGTTTTCCACTAGAACTCAAAAATTTAATCTTCCTCTCCTCTTTATATGGTTACTACTAGAGTTAGAGAATGTATAGTTAGAGTATTTTTTGACAAAGTAACTTCTTTGAGTTCCATTATTTAGCCAAACTAGTTTACAGGAAAGCTAGATAGAGTACAATTATGAATACCATGGGCAGTCATGTTGGATATGCCTAATACATGATGGTCATCATAGTATTTTTTTCTTAAATTCATATTTTATAAAGTAAACTAATTTCTGTTTTTCTGCTTCCCATTAATTTTTTCCTAAATTGATTCATCTATGTAATTTCCCTTGCCTAATTTGTTTTGCTCTTTTGGGTGGTCTTTTGTGTCAATTTACATAAATCTCTCCCACCTGTTCACTCATTATTAATTATTCTGATATTATAAAATTGTCAATATTTCTATCACCTTATTGATGACAAATTCATATAAATTGGACTGAAAGGTGACTTAAACTGTTCAAACAATTTCTTTAATGGTGCCCTTGGATCCCAGAAAAATGTAGCAAAAAGAACAGTAAGTAAAAATAAAGACAAATAAGTACATATTATGTTAGAAGGTTTTGAGTACATTGTAAAATAAAACAAACAAAATAAACAAGCAAACAAAAGGCAAATCAGGTAAGAAAACCAAAGAGAAAAAAAAAAAAAGAAAACCAAAGAGAGAGAAGGCAGGGGAGGGAGGGAGGAGACTTGCCCACCGTATGTCAGAAATATTTTTGGCAAATGCGGCAACTGCTAACATATGCCTTCCCTCACGTGTTCCACTGAAGGATGCACAGTCAGTTCAGTCTCTCAGTCGTGTCCGACTCTTTGTGACCCCAGGAACCGCAGCACGCCAGGCCTCCCTGTCCATCACCAACTCCTGGGGTTTACTCAAACTCACGTCCATCGAGTCAGTGATGCCATCCAGCCATCTCATCCTCTGTCGTCCCCGTCTCCTCCCGCCTTCAATCTTTCCCAGCATCAGGGTGTTTTCCAATGAGTCTGCTCTTCACATCAGGTGGCCAAAGCATTGGAGTTTAGCTTCAGCATCAGTCCTTCTAATGAACATTCAGGACTGATTTCTTTTAGGATGGACTGGGCTTGATCTCCTTGTTGTCCAAGGGATTCTCAAGAGTCTTCTCCAACACCACAGATCAAAAGCATCAGTTCTTCTGTGCTCAGCTTTCTTTATGGTCCAACTCTCACATCCATACATGACTACTGGAAAACCATAGCTTTAACTAGATGGACCTTTGTTGGCAAAGTAACGTCTCTGCTTTTTAATATGCTGTCTAGGTTGGTGATAGCTTTTCTTTCAAGGTGCAAGCGTCTTTTAATATCATGGCTGCAGTCACCATCTGCAGTGATTTTTGAGCCCAAGAAAATAAAGTCTGCCACTGTTTTCATTGTTTCCTCATCTATTTGCCATGAAGTGATGGGACCAGATGCCATGATCTTAGTTTTTTGAATGTTGAGTTTTAAGCTAGAAGGATGCACAGTAGTCCCCATTTAAATGAAATATAAACTAGAACTCTATAGTATTACCAGTCAAAGTATTTTTCATAAAAAACTTTTGCATTATACACACCAAATCGATGAATTATTTAATATTTAGCTGAGAAGCAAATGCAATACTTAAGAGGAAAAATCAAAATATCTAATGAATGAAATATGATATTAATCTAATATAATTAGTTATATACACTTTACAGAACAAGCAAAGACATTATAGAAACAAATCAAATTAACACGAGAATGGCAGGGTCCTAAAACACTGAAGAATCAAATTCTAGAAGAAAAACATCAATTAAATTAAGAGCTATCCTATATTCTTATTTTTCTAAGAATTAAATATTATTTATGTTTTCAGCTTCTAAAGCTTACCATACAGACTTTAATTTAGGTGACAGAAATAGCTTTAGGTTTGGAGTGATTTCTTTCCCTTTTTTCAGACAAACTAGAGATAACTCTCTTTTCAATTATTATTCCCAGGTGTATAGTAATAATTTTTTCCTTGAATTTAATGTGTTAATCTTTATATGTGGATGGGCCTCGTTTACATTTCTCACACTCTTCAAACCAACTTAAAGGATGCAAAGGAATTTAAATTTTCTACAGGGAATTATTTTGAAAAGGGGAGCTTGTCTCTGTACTTTTTAAACAAAGAAATTTAAGAAAATAAATTCATAGATGTAACTTAATGAAAAGTACAGAATAATAGTTTGAATTATTCTGTTTGTAGAGTCATTTAAATGTGTGTGCGTGTGTGTGTGTGTGTGTGTGTGTGTGTGTGTGTGTGCGTGCCTATATGGGAAGGAAAAAGAAACTGGAAATGCTTGGGACATAGTCACAGTGAAAGGGAGGTAGCCCAGTCAGTGAGGACAAAGATGCCCAATTAAGAAATCCCGACATTTTCTTACCATAAGCAAGTCACTCAGAAATCAGGTAGCTTGTCAATAAACAGTTGAATTTCAGGAAAGCACTCAATCAATTACCAAGGAGCTAGATTCTGAAAGGGCAACTGAATCACCCACCAAGGCTGACTAAAAGGAAAACAAAGATCATCAAGATAAAGATAGTTGAACAAAAAAATCCATATAATCCTGCTGCTTAGGTGTGTTTAAAGTTGGAGTAACGTGGACTCAGGACCCAGGATTAGAAGACTCTTGAGAGAATGTCAGAGATTGGACCCAGAAGGACCGGGGAGATGGAAGTGCCAAGCTGTAGTAAAACCAGCCTGATATGGGTGTCTCTCCTCTCCTTGACCTACTCGGACTCTTTAAGCGTATTTCACTTTGAGACTTCTCTTAATTTTTGGCAATTAATCCATAAAAAGAATTCTAAAGACCAGTGAGTCAAGAACTTACAAATAAATTCCAGGCAAGGATACTGGAGTGGGTTGCCATTTCCTTCTCCAGGGAATTTCCCAACCCAGGGATCAAACCCAGGTCTCCCGCACCGCAGGCAGATTCTTTACCGACTGAGCTACAAGGGAAGCTCAAATTGCTCTTAATTGTCCTATGTATTTTCAATAAACAAAAGTCACTCAACAAGCAATGTCTGACCATGGAACTGACAATTTCATAGATAGATTGATAAAAATTATTTAGCACACAATCTGCATTTGAGTTTATTATTATTCTGAAGCAGTCCATTTAATTAGATTTCTTTATTCGTATGGCCTACATGAAATTTCCTTGAAATTCATGCATAAATATCTCTGGGGATGCAGTGAACAATGCTAAGCATCACATTTCTATGCACTGGGGAGAAGAATTCATGCATTTAAGCACATGACCCTTTAAGAAGAGAAAAAACCTCAAAATGTGTGAAAAGACATTTCTCCATAGTTTTTCCTATTTTGCCCACACAGACACTAGTTCAAACTTTTACCAAGAGGTTCCTAATCTTTTTTTTTTTTTTGGTCACAAAGGACGCAAGGAAAAGAGTAAGCCTAAAGCAGTGTGTTACCACGTCTCTGGGCTAGATAGGGGCAATCACTGTCAGAAGGGACGGGGAAGACCCCAAGGCAATCAGCTTCTCTGAGCAGACCTCTGGGAACCTCAGATGAAAAAGTCTGGGGAGAGCGAGAAAAAGAGAGAGAGGCAGAGTGGCACATGTAAGGTAGGGAAAGTAGCAGTGTGGGTTGGATTTCTTAGAGTAAATAAGGTGTCTGTGATATAAGGCTTAGTGAAAACACAGGGCCTGTTAGTCTAACTTCAGGCTTACTGTCTGTTAATCTTAATTAGTGTTAGTTGCTCAGTCATGTCCTACTTTTTCCGATCCCATGGTTTGTAGCTTGCCAGGCTCTTCTGTCCCTGGAATCCTCCAGATAAGAATACTGGAGTGGAGAGCCATTTCCTTCTCCAGGGGATTTTCCCAACTCAGGGGTCAAACCCAGGTCTCCCGCATTGCAGGCAGATTCTTTACTGTCTGAGCCACCAAAGAATTTAAGGATGTGAGAGTTGGACCATAAAGAAGGCTGAGTGCTGAAGAATTGATGCTTTTGAACTGTGATGTTGGAGAAGACTCTTGAGAGTCCCTTGGACTGCAAAGAGATCAAACCAGTCAATCCTAAAAGAAATCAACTCTGAATTAGAAGGACAGATGCTGAAACTGGAGCTCCAATACTTTGGATAGCTGATGCGAAGAGCTGACTCATTTGAAAAGGCCCTGATGCTGGGAAAGATTCAAGGCAAAGAAGAAGAGGGTGGCAGAGGATGAAATAATTGGGTAGCATCACTGACTCAGTGGACAGGAATTTGAGCAAACTCCAGGAGATAGTGAAGGACAGGGAAGCCTGGCATGCTGCAATCCATGGGGTAACAGGGTGTCAGATAAGACTTGGTGACTGAACAACAAATACTAATTATCTAAATATTTAATTGAACTTTACTCCTACGTGATCACTATGTGATCACTTATTGACACTCATTTATTGCCTCTATCCCTGTAATAAAATAAGGTTGAGAGATTCTTTTTCACAACTACTTTATTGAAGTACTGCTGACATACACAAAGCTGTACACATTTAAATTAAATGACTTGATCAGTTTGGAGGTAAATAACCACCAGTGAAACCATCACCACAATCTATGCCATAACATATCCATCACCACCAAAACTTTTCTACTGTCCTCTGTGTTATTAGTATTATTTGTGATGAATACACCTACCATAAGATACCCCCCTTAGCAAATTTTTAAATATACAAAGCAGTATCAGTAACTATAGGTACTATCTTGTACATGAAGATGTCTAGGTCTTATTCATGTTTTATAACTGAAACATAATGCTGTGATCAATATCTTCTGCTGTCTCCTCATGTCCTCTAGTAACCACCATTCCACTCTTATGAGTTTGACAATTTTAAACTCCCCATCCAAGTGGTTTATGAAGTATTGGTCCCTCTGAAATGGCTTATTTCACTTAGTATAACATCCTCTAGGTTTAGCCATGTTACTGAAAATGACAGAATTCCCTTTTTAAAAGCTATGTTTACACCACACTTTCTTTATCTGTTCTTTCATCGATTGGCATTACCATGACAACTGTGTTCTGGATATGAGGATAATGCTACCGTGAACCTGGAATTGCAGGTAATCTCTCTGAGAACTTTCTCATTAGTATTTAAGCTTTCAAATATAAAAGCAACTTACAGTGCCAAGAAAAAGAACATGAAAGAAATAGGTGGCATGGTATATGAACCCTGTGAATCTAAATTTTAAAATTTAAAAAGGGCTTGGAATAATTAGCATTTTGACCAACACAGCATTTTATATTGCAAAAAAGTATGGATATTCAATAAAATATATACATTTTAAACTCACCTTATACTAACACAAGAATAAATTAACAATTTTGATAAAAAATTCAAAATATTTTTAAAAATCTAATGGAAATAGGATAATTAGATAAACATTTTCAGCAAAGATTAAAAATATCAAGGGAAAAAATGAAAATGGATTTTTACCTGTGTATATGGAATATTTTTTATTTGATTATGAAATAGTTGACATAAAAGGAAAATAACTGGCTAAAGAAAATTACACAAAATATGGCAAGCCAATATCTTTTTAAAGACTTTCTATAAGTTTATAAAAATAAAGACTAGTATAAAATGCACACAGGATTTTACTACACAATTTAAAAATATTGACTATAATATATAAGCATAAATGTTTAACTTTTTGTTCACTTAAGTCAATGCTGATTAAAATAGCCCTAAATTTTTTTTCAGTGCTAATAACAAGTAAGTTTGGAAAAGTGTGCAATCTGCTATAAGGACAATTTGGAAAAAGAAATCTATTGGTTTATTTGGCAAGTTGTACCAATATGTATTATAAAAGCTTATGTATTATAAAAGTATTTTGTTTTGTGATCTTCACTTTACTACTAAAAGTTAATTCCAGGGAAATAATTGCAGATGTAGCCAAAGTTGTGTGTGTGTGTGCACGCACATACTCAACAGTGTCTGATTCTTTGCAATCCCATGGACTGTAGTCTGCCAGGTTCCTCTGTCCATGGGACTTCCCAGGCAAAAATATTGGAGAGGATAGCCATTCCCTTCTCCAGGGGATCTTCCTGACCCAGGGATCGAACCCAGGTCTCTCATGTTGCAAGTGGATTCTTTATCAGCTGCACCCCCTGCACTTTACTACTAAAAATTAATCCAAGGGAAATAGTTACAGATGTAGCCAAAGGTTAGCTACAGAAATATATAATGGTACACCACTGATAATAATAAAATACTGAAAACAGCTATTTGACAAGAAATATGGGATTTTGTAAATAAACTGCAATATAAGTAGGCAGTGTAGTTTTAAGAAATAAAATTATAGATTTAAAAAGTGCCCTTCTTTCTGTTTTTCTCTTTGTCTGCCCCTCCACACACAGATGGATATTTGTGTTTGTATATAACCAAAAATGGAATTGTATATTCCTAATCTTAAGAGAGATTATTTGGGGCTAGTACGATTGATTATAAAAGACTTTAATTTGCTTCATTTTCTAATGCATAATTTCAAGTGTTTTACAATAAATGTGGATTTATTTTATAATATGTAATATGTAAGTAATGAAAGCAAATCTAAGAGATTTTTCTCTTGTACATTACAGAAGATGAGTTAAGCTAATTGTGCTGTAAAACTCTTAAAAACTCATGAAAAAAAAAGTCACATTTTCATAGTGGCTTTCTAAGAATGCTACCTCCCAATTTAAAATTGTGCTTTAGCATTCCATTTGACAAACCTACATGCTTGTCTATTGATTGCTGAAAAACTGCAGCAGTCATTGCTGGGGACGTTTCCGACTTATGGATCACTGTGTTACTAGTAAGTGCTGTTTGCAGACTGAGAGAGTAAAATGAGTCTTCCTTATGACATAATGAATAATAAAGGACAATGTGTGTTTCTTAAATGTAAAGTGCAGGATTTTACTCCTTGGCAAAATGTCTGCTTTCCTTTCACTCAGATGGATGTGTAGCTAATCATGCATTTATTTTATTAACAAAAACATTGGATATAGGTAGGAAAAAAATACTGGGAATATCTATAGCATTTTTGCATATCAAGAGAGCAAAAAATAATTGTCATACATTCCCAAAGATATCCTGGATAGTAATATATGGTATGAAGGAATGCAAAGCTTATACTTGGTAGTAAACCACTGGGCTTCCCCAGGGGCTCAGCTGGAAAGAATGCCTGTAACACAGGAGACGAGGGTTCAATTCCTAGGTAGGGAAGATCCCCAAGGAGGGCGTGGCAACCCACTCCAGTATTCTTGCCTGGAGAATCCCATGGACAGAGCAGCCTGGCGGGCTACAGTCCATGGGGTCACAGAGTTGGACATGATTGAAGCGACCGAGTCCACACCCATACCAGTGCCCATGCTAAACCTGCTTTTAGGAAAACAGCTCTTCTTCTCATTACACGTTTTAGCACCCTCTCAGCAAGGTTAGCAGTTTAATTTCCCTGGATGCCCCAAAAGGAAGATAAATGGTGACAGATTAATGAATATCTGCTAAACTCAAAAACTGTATATACATTATGAATTTAATACCACTCAGTTTCCTTAAAAGGGAAGACATATACATTGAGCCAGTCCTGCATACTGTAATACATCCATGGGCCAAATCCAAAAGTAAAGTAGCTTGGTCCTATGGCATGAATGATATTTCAAAAAATAATAAGCTCCAAGGAAAAGTAATTACTCATATCATTAATATTTTTCCCAAACAATAGTTAACTCTTTCACATAAACCTATACAACAGGAGGTGTAATATTTATTGTATTTTAATCTAAATATAATTCTTATTTTCTTTTGAAAAACTGGAAAATGATGGTTATTTAACCATGTATGACTTGAAGGTTATTTTCCAAGTCAAATAATTTTGAACTTGGGAATTACAATCAAATGATATTTCCACAAAAAAGTCTCATCAGTAAAACAATGGAAGTATGTCTGAAATTACAAGAAGATTTTAATGATAATTCAAGTTAAAGATTTCATAATATGAAATTTATGCTTAAAGTTTTTGAAACATTTTTCAAATATGACTCTAAACTTTTATACATAATATTGCAAAAATGGTACATTCATTCAGGCAGACTTATATGAATTTCATTATTTTAAATAAGGTATATCCTACTTACCTAAATTCTTAATTGAAAATTTTATACATTAAATATATATATATACACACACTTATATATGTATGTGTATAATGCTTTCAGATATACTTTGAAATTTTTCATTTACGAATATAAGATAGACACATTTATCATTTTTAAATGGGAAAGCTAGTTGTTTTTGTCTTTTTGTTTTCACATTGAAAGTTAAAATATTGTTACTTCCTGTGAGAGTTGGAGGGTTAAGTTGTTCTTTTCCTCCTGGAGAAGAAAACATTTTTACTTTGCTAATGATTTATGACTAATGAACGTCAGCGTATATTATGAAAGAACAGGAGAGAAACGCATTTTTGTTTTTGTTTACAGGGGTACAAAATTGTCAAAGTCAAAACTGGCCAGAAACCCCAGAGAGGAGCAAGGTGGGGGGATTATCCAAAGCTGTACCGAACCCTGGAGACTGAACCAGGAACAATCACCCGAGGACAAACGTCTGCCATCTTCAGAGAGTCCTGAGCTGCGCTTAGCCGCTCATTGGTGTCTGACTCTGCGACCCCACTGACTGCAGCCCGCCAGGTTCCTCTGTCCGTGGGCGTCCCCGTGGGGGAGTCCAGAATACTGGCGTGGGGACCCACTCCCTCCTGCAGGGGATCTTCCGACGACCCAGGGATCAGACCCAGGTCTCCCGCATTGCAGGCAGATTCTTTATTGTCTGAGCTACCAGGGACGCCCAAGAATGCTGGAGTGGGTAGCCTATCCCTTCTCCAGGGCATCTTCCCAACCCAGGAATCGAACCGGGGTCTCCTGCTGTGCAGGCAGAGTCTTTGCACCTGGCCAGCAGGGAAGCCCAATTCTACCTATTCTTCTTCATTTAAAAGACTATCTCAACGCTGGATTTTGGTAATTACCACAGTTTCAAAAAACACTGGAGACCCAATAATGGATTTTTAAATACTCACTGGGTCAAAAAAACGAAATCAAAATAGAAGTCAGAATCTATTTTGAAAGACAAGAAAGTGAAAACACAGTATATAAAAATGTCTGGTATACACCCAAAGCAAATTTAAAGAGAAGTTTATAGCACTAAATGCTTAGTATAGAAAGAAGAAAGGGCTCAAATCAATGATCTCATAACTCACATTCAAAAACTAGAAAAATAAAAGAGCTAATTAAAGTCACAAACAGAAAAGAAATACAGATTATAACAATCAGAGCAAAATCATTTAAACAGTATACCCAACTGTCTTCAACATTTTATTTTATTCCTCTCCTGTCTTTTGCATTATTGTGATTATGTATTTTTAATCCCTGATGCAAGGGACTGACGCATTACAAAAGACCCTGATGCTGGGAAACACTGAAGGCAGGAGGAGGAGGGGACGACAGAGGATGAGATGGCTGGATGGCATCACCGACTCAATGGACATGAGTTTGAGCAAGCTCCAGGAGCTGGTGGTGGACAGGAAGCCTGGGGTGCTGCGGTCCGTGGGGTCACAAAGAGTCGGACATAGCAGCAACTGAGCTGAACTGATTTTCCATACCTCTGTGCTGTACTGTGTTCAGTCACTCGGTCGTGGCTGACTCTTCGTGACCCCGTGGGCTGTTGCCCACCAGGCTCCTCTGTCCATTGAATTCTCCAGGCAAGAATACTGGAGTGGGCTGCCACATCCTTCTCCACGGGATCTTCCCCACCCAAGGATCAAACTCACATCTCCTGCATTGCAGGCGGATTCTTCACCTGCTGAGCCATTGAGGAAACCCTGTATTTTTAATCCTACGTATGTTTAAAATTACGGCTTCTCTGGTGGCTCAGTGTTAAAGAATCCTCCTGCCAATGCCGGAGACACACATTGTATCTCTGGGTTGAGAAGATTCCCTGGAGAAGAAAATGGCAACCCACTCTAGTATTCTTGCCTGGGAAATCCCATGGAAAAGAAGCCTTGCTGGCTATAGTCCACAGGGTCACCAAAGAGTTGGAAGTGACTTAGCGACTAAACAACAACAATAAATATTTAAAAGCAATAAGTGATATTATTATGTTTCTTATATATATCCATCTATTTTTCTTCCCCATTCTTCTTGATTTCCTCTTCAGTTCTTATACTTTCATCTGGGATCATTTTCCTTCTCTCTGTAATACACTTTTAGTATTTCATGTAGTGCACATATGCTGGCTATGAAATCTTGTTTTTGTTTGCCTGAAATATTTTATTTCACCTTCATTTACAAAGAAATTGCTGCCAGCTATAGAATTCTATTTCAGCTTTGTTTCCTGTTAGCACAATCAAGTTACACTATTTTCTGAATTGCAACCTTACTATTCTCAAAAGGTCAGTTCTCAGTCTTAATGTAAATCATCTGATGATGATAAATAATTTTTTTTAATGTCTAATTTTAGTACAGTTCATCTTTGAAACAGGAGTTTCATTAAGATATGCCTAAGTATTTTAAATTCCTAGAGTTCCTTGACCCTGTGGCTTTTACACCTTGATTCAGTTCTGGAAAATTTACTAGAACCAATTTAAATGCAGCTTGTCTATTTTTCTCTTCTTCTGTGATTAAAATTTAACGTATATTAATGCTTTTCACCATAATATATATATACCTTACAATAATTTTTGTATTTTTTCCTGTTATTCATATGTTTCAGTAAAGATATTTTCTATTTTCTTTTCTTCAAGTCCAGTTATCCCTTTTCTTATTGTATCTAATCTACAATTAAACATATATTGAGTTCTTAATGTCAGTTACTGTATTTTTTATTTGATTTTTTTTTTTAATTTTTTTATTAGTTGGAGGCTAATTACTTCACAACATTTCAGTGGGTTTTGTCATACATTGATATGAATCAGCCATAGATTTACACTTATTCCCCATCCCGATCCCCCCTCCCACCTCCCTCTTCACCCGACTCCTCTGGGTCTTCTCAGTGCACCAGGCCCGAGCACTTGTCTCATGCATCCCACCTGGGCTGGTGATCTGTTTCACCATAGATAGTATACATGCTGTTCTTTTGAAACATCCCACCCTCACATTCTCCCACAGAGTTCAAAAGTCTGTTCTGTATTTCTGTGTCTCTTTTTCTGTTTTGCATATAGGGTTATCATTACCATCTTTCTAAATTCCATATATATGTGTTAGTATGCTGTAATGTTCTTTATCTTTCTGGCTTACTTCACTCTGTATAATGGGCTCCAGTTTCATCCATCTCATTAGGACTGATTCAAATGAATTCTTTTTGACGGCTGAGTAATATTCCATGGTGTATATGTACCACAGCTTCCTTATCCATTCATCTGCTGATGGGCATCTAGGTTGCTTCCATGTCCTGGCTATTATAAACAGTGCTGCAATGAACATTGGGGTGCACGTGTCTCTTTCAGATCTGGTTTCCTCAGTGTGTATGCCCAAAAGTGGGATTGCTGGGTCATATGGCAGTTCTATTTCCAGTTTTTTAAGGAATCTCCACACTGTTTTCCATAGTGGCTGTACTAGTTTGCATTCCCACCAACAGTGTAAGAGGGTTCCCTTTTCTCCACACCCTCTCCAGCATTTATTGCTTGTAGACTTTTGGATAGCAGCCATCCTGACTGGCGTGTAATGGTACCTCATTGTGGTTTTGATTTGCATTTCTCTGATAATGAGTGATGTTGAGCACCTTTTCATGTGTTTGTTAGCCATCTGTATGTCTTCTTTGGAGAAATGTCTGTTTAGTTCTTTGGCCCATTTTTTGATTGGGTCATTTATTTTTCTGGAATTGAGCTTCAGGAGTTGCTTGTATATTTTTGAGATTAATCCTTTGTCTGTTTCTTCATTTGCTATTATTTTCTCCCAATCTGAGGGCTGTCTTTTCACCTTACTTATAGTTTCCTTTGTAGTGCAAAAGCTTTTAAGTTTCATTAGATCCCATTTGTTTAGTTTTGCTTTTATTTCCAATATTCTGGGAGGTGGGTCATAGAGGATCTTGCTGTGATTTATGTCAGAGAGTGTTTTGCCTATGTTCTCCTCTAGGAGTTTTATAGTTTCTGGTCTTACATTTAGATCTTTAATCCATTTTGAGTTTATTTTTGTGTATGGTGTTAGAAAGTGTTCTAGTTTCATTCTTTTACAAGTGGTTGACCAGTTTTCCCAGCACCACTTGTTAAAGAGGTTGTCTTTTTTCCATTGTATATCCTTGCCTCCTTTGTCAAAGATAAGGTGTGCATAGGTTCGTGGATTTATCTCTGGGCTTTCTATTCTGTTCCATTGATCTATATTTCTGTCTTTGTGCCAGTACCATACTGTCTTGATGACTGTGGCTTTGTAGTAGAGTCTGAAGTCAGGCAGGTTGATTCCTCCAGTTCCATTCTTCTTTCTCAAGATTACTTTGGCTATTCGAGGTTTTTTGTATTTCCATACAAATTGTGAAATTCTTTGGTCTAGTTCTGTGAAAAATACCGTTGGTAGCTTGATAGGGATTGCATTGAATCTATAGATTGCTTTGGGTAGAATAGCCATTTTGACAATATTGATTCTTCCAATCCATGAACACGGTATGTTTCTCCATCTGTTTGTGTTCTCTTTGATTTCTTTCATCAGTGTTTTATAGTTTTCTATGTATAGGTCTTTTGTTTCTTTAGGTAGATATACTCCTAAGTATTTTATTCTTTTTGTTGCAATGGTGAATGGTATTGTTTCCTTAATTTCTCTTTCTGTTTTTTCATTGTTAGTATATAGGAATGCAAGGGATTTCTGTGTGTTAATTTTATATCCTGCAACTTTACTATATTGGTTGATTAGTTCTAGTAATTTTCTGGTAGAGTCTTTAGGGTTTTCTATGTAGAGGATCATGTCATCTGCAAACAGTGAGAGTTTCACTTCTTCTTTTCCTATCTGGATTCCTTTTACTTCTTTTTCTGCTCTGATTGCTGTGGCCAAAACTTCCAACACTATGTTGAACAGTAGTGGTGACAGTGGGCACCCTTGTCTTGTTCCTGATTTCAGGGGGAATGCTTTCAATTTTTCACCATTGAGGGTGATGCTTGCTGTGGGTTTGTCATATATGGCTTTTATAATGTTGAGGTATGTTCCTTCTATTCCTGCTTTTTGGAGAGTTTTAATCATAAATGAGTGTTGAATTTTGTCAAAGGCTTTCTCTGCATCTATTGAGATAATCATATGGTTTTTATCTTTCAATTTGTTAATGTGGTGTATTACGTTGATTGATTTGCGGATATTGAAGAATCCTTGCATTCCTGGGATAAAGCCCACTTGGTCGTGGTGTATGATTTTTTTAATATGTTGTTGGATTCTGTTTGCTAGAATTTTGTTAAGGATTTTTGCATCTATGTTCATCAGTGATATTGGCCTGTAGTTTTCTTTTTTTGTGGCATCTTTGTCTGGTTTTGGAATTAGGGTGATGGTGGCCTCATAGAATGAGTTTGGAAGTTTACCTTCTTCTGCAATTTTCTGGAAGAGTTTGAGTAAGATAGGTGTTAGCTCTTCTCTAAATTTTGATTATTTTAACAGATTTCATTTCTCTGATAAAATTTCATACCAAATGTTTTCATGGACACGTTGATCAGCAGTATTTTAGAGTGAAGAGAGTAAACTCTTTGAATATAGGTCTGCATCTGTTATCTGTTACTTCTTTGGTTGGCAGTCATTTCTTCCTTGATCCTAGTAAGCCTGGTAAATTTCTAATTTAATTCCAGACATTGTGAATAAAGTATTATAAAAACTCGGCTTGGATGGTTTTATCTCCTTTCAGAGAGATTTTACTCCCCTCAACTCCTCCCTAATTGGTAGCTACTGGATAGAATATCCCAGGCGGCACTAGTGGTAAAGAACCGTCCTGCCGATGCAGGAGACATAAGAGATGGGGGTTTGATCCCTGAGTCTGGAAGATCCCCCAGAGAAGGAAATGGCAACCCACTCCTGCATTCTTGCCTGGAGAATCCCATGGACGGAGGAGTCTGGCAGGCCACAGTCCATATAGTCACAGACGGTCAAACATGACTGAGGACATACACTCACACAGGTAGAATATGGACCAATCATTTGATCCAACTAGAATTTTAATTTTTAGCATGATAAGCTGCAGGTTTTGTTTTGTTTTTGTCTGGTTTTTATGGGGTTTTTTCTTTTTTATTTTTTTTGCCCCACTGCACAAGATCTTAGTTCCCGTATCAGGGATTGAACCAGGACCTTTGGCAGTGAAGGTGCCGAGTCCTAACCACTGGACCTCCAGGGTGTTCCCAGGAAGCTAGGCTTTAGCTTCTGTGGTATGGTCTATTTACAACTTGCCCATGTTCTTCAGGTGTAGCTTTTCAAAGGACTCAGATAAAATACTCAGGCCATTACCTGGGCCCTCCCTCTTCGGCAGACTAAACTCCCAATTCTGCTTTCCCAGCACATTAAACCAGACAAAATATCAGCTTAAGCTTTCAGCTTCTGATTAACTTCAGTTGTCTTGATTTCTTTGTCTCTCACCCCGCAACAGATGAAAATTGTCTCACAGTTAATGACAACATAGAAAATCAGACATACTTCTCAATATCTTATGTATCTTGAGGATCTTGGTCCCTCTAATTCTGACTGGGTTAGTTAGACTTGTACTTCATATTATCTTTTCTCCTTAGCCCTATATGGCTGCCAAAAGTTCTGAGATTTTGCTTTCTGTTTAGTCTTTATGCCCTCGGCCATTTAGCAATAAAAAATATCTCGAGGGAAAATTTTGTGGAAAACAGGGCCCATTTTGTGTATTCCTTTTATTAGGATATTGCCCTAACAATTGCAAACTATCCTGGATACTCTCCAATGCCTCCAATCAGTAAGGTTTTTCAGTTTGTTTGTTTGATTTTCTGTTTTTAATGTAGACTTTACAGTCATTCTTGATGGAAAGTCGATTCAATATAAGCTTGTGACTCATAATTATATAGAGAATTTTAATTTCAGAAAAGCATTGTTAAGAAATTGTGAAAGTAGATTTTTCTGTTATCAAATAGAAAACCAATGATTTAGTAATATTATTTAAAGGTAGTTTTGAGTGACAAAAATACTAATTAAAGAAATATTTGAAATAAATACATTAAAAATATCAATAAATAGATATATAATGATTCTTGGAACTTATATATAATTGGGGATATTCTGCTCATTGTAAAATTACATCTCATTATTGAAAGTACATTTACCATTTTGAGTTTGCTTTATGTGAAGCAAAAGACAAAATAAGCACAGCTATAATATTTTACTTATTATCATCCTCTTCTATTGCGTTCTTTCCTGACTTCATGTTTGAGATGATATGAGCACTCTGAAGCTTCGTGAGACCGGCTGGTGTGTATTTTGCTGCCTTTGCGTTGAACAGAGCCCAGGCTGGAGTCATCCTTGCCATTCTCTCTGTCCATCTGTGTCAACAATTCTAAGTAATCATCCTCAGATAAAGTCCACAAAGAGCCATCCTCATATAGTCTACATAACAGAAGGTTCAAGAATACTCACAATATTTTTAATGTTTATATGTTAAATCTTAAAAAGACAACTGTATCACTTCCATCAGAAAGAGGTTAGCACACTCTTTAGATAGAGTCTGTATTATGGCTTACAGATCAAAAGCCATGTTTGAGAATAAAATCACATTTTAAGCATTTTCTAGAAAGTGTCTAATATTTCACCAGTTCTTAATATAGATTTAACTACAGACATTTAATAAGTATCCCAATTCATGTTTGTGAGACGTTATGCTTACCTGTGAATTATGCACTTTTTACCCAAGAAGGGACGTTGTCTTATGTCACAGCAATAAAGATTAGGAAGAAACTCTGGGACTGTAGGAAAACATCAGAAGATAAGAATTAAGTAGGAAGTACAAAAATAAAACCATCTTGCTTTTCATAATTAGGAAAATCGTTAGCCTAACCCCTGAGTAAGTCTTCCACTCTCTTCTCTTAGATGCGCCAATCTTGTTGCTATGGTAACCGGCCCGGCACAGCGGCCAACTAGCTACCTGCGTGCGCATGAAACCTGTTCTGAGCGCCGGGCCACACTGCCTGCCGGAGGCGGTGCACGCAGATCGTCACAGCAGGTCACAGGCCCTGAAGCGTTTCGTTAGACTAGGTCATTGAAAGGACGTGACCGCAGTTAAAGCATGAGCTGGACCCAGGCGATCGGAGTTTCCTTACCCCATGCCCTGTGCTTTAAATGTACTTTCAGCCCACTGTCCTCCTACCTAGAACCACTTCAGGGACGCGACCTTGAGACAGTAATGTGATATTGAGACCAGCTGCCCTAGACGGTGACTAAACGCTGTTAAGACCTCAGAGCATTCTGTTTGTTGGGTACAGAGGTCTATTCATTTTTGCAGCTGCCTAAGACAGGCCTCAAATATAAGTTTCCTTGCTTATTATAACTGCCACCTACCAAAAGAATTAAAGTAGTTACATCTCATATTAGTGCTTTTTTTTCTAATCATAGGCACCCACAAATAAACTAGAAGGAAAGTGAAATTGCTCAGATGTCTTCCCCTTGTGCATGCTTCAGAAAGACTGAATTTCTAGTTGTAGTCAACTGCGTTACATATGTGCTATATGTAAAGTAGTGTTTAATTTGACATTTTTCATTTAGCTTTTCTAAGCTTTAGTTTCTGATCCAAATGTTCTGTGATTGCTTTGAGAATCATAAGGAATACAATAAACCCACCACAATATGTGCACATGGTAAGTATATTGGCTATTATTTTATCATTATTTTACACTTAATTTTACTGATAGGAATAAAAAATATTCATTTTGTTCAGAGGAAAAGTAGCTCATATATTTACAGCAGGGCTTGAGCATCTAGACTGCTCTAGTTCAGTTCAGTTCAGTTCAGTTTCTCAGTCGTGTCTGATTCTTTGCGACCCCATGGTCTCCCTGTCCATCACCATCTCCCAGAGTTTACTAAACTCACGTCCATTGAGTCGGTGATGCCATCCAACCATCTCATCCTCTGCCGTCCCCTTCTCCTCCTACCCTCAATCTTTCCATCATCAGAGTCTTTTCAAATGAGTCAGCTTGCAAAACTCTGAAACTCGGCACATTCAGTCAGTCCTAGATCCCTATGTTTACTTCTTCGATAAAACATTTTATAAGAATATATTAATACTTATGAATGCTTATGGGAGTTTTATTTTTATGTCATATAAAAAATAGAATTGTACTCCAGTATTACACAACTACCTACCTTTTTCTCCATTTTCTGTTACCACAGATGCCTTTCCAGTTCAATACATATTTGTTGTTGCTATTGTTGACCACACCGCCAACTACTCAATTACCAAGCTAGAAAGGTACAAGATATTCTTTATTTGCCTCTTTGTCCCACTCCTACATTTGACTGGTTCATCAGACTTTAACTTCTAAATATTTACCAGATCAAATCTTCTATGTCCTTATTGTAACCGCTTGGTTACGCTCCCTCAAAATTTATTTTCATAACCATTGCATTATCCTTAAGTTGGACTCTTCCGTTTGTGCCAAATAAAAACACTCACGCAAATTCTCAGTAAACTACATCTCTGACTCTATTCCTTGTTTGCTTAGATGTTTTTAAATCCTCTCCTGAGAAGATAAAGTTCAGGACTTGCATAATGCAATTCCTATTTGTTTCTCCAACTTACCCACCGTACTTTCTATGTTAAACTTTATACTCAAGCAAACTATGCTGCTTTTAAATTTTCCTACATATGCCTTGCCCTTCCATCTCTTCAGGCTGTTCCCTTTACTTTGAATTCTCATTCTTTAAATTGGTCATTGGTGAACTCAACGGTAGCACGATTCGGTTGAAACAATACCACCCGTCTCCGTACCTGTCCCCTCTGTATTCCTAGGTGACATTAGTATCAGTCCTGTGACATCCTCTGTATAATTTTCTCATTTTTCATGTAAATTAAATCACAGTTTTTATTAAATCACAATTTTGTATTCATAAGAGCATTGGAAGTCAAATTTTTTTCTTATTCTCATTATATTCGTTGTACATTTCTAGTACATGATAGTAGGCAGTAAGAATTTTAAATAAAAACTTTATGTTAAAACTGAATTTCATTATATTCATCATATTTCTTATTTTCATTATATTCATTGTATATTTCTAGCACATATATGTGAAAAGTGAAAGTGTTAGTTGCTAAGTCGTGTTTGCCTCTTTGCAATCCCATGGACTGCAGCCCGCCAGGCTCCTCTGTTCCTGGGATTCTCCAGGCCAGAATACTGGAGTGCCATTCCATTCTCCAGGAGATCTTCCCACCCAGAGATCGAACCCAGGTCTCCTGCATTGCAGGTGGATTCTTTACCATCTGAACCACCAGGGAAGCCCAGAGGTGGTAAATATTTTAA
This sequence comes from Cervus elaphus, assembly GCF_910594005.1. Lineage (NCBI taxonomy): Eukaryota > Metazoa > Chordata > Mammalia > Artiodactyla > Cervidae > Cervus > Cervus elaphus. The sequence continues at coordinate 80,517,619 of NC_057835.1, forward strand.
TAAAAATTTTAAGTTAAAAGTGAATTTTGGAGGTCAAATGAACATAGGTTGGTTACTTTTGAGGACTTAGGAATTGATAAAAAGAGCAAAAGAGATGGAAAATGTCAGTGTTTCTATTTTTTGATAGGATATGATATTGCCACTATCTGAGTTGAGAAATACATAAGGATGATCAAATCTTGATAATAGTACAAAAATCAGCTTAATAAGAGATATCTACTCCAAACTCAAATGGAGATGTGTAATAAGAAGGGAGATATAGAAGCCGAAACATCAAAGAAAATAAAAAGAAAGATGGTCTACAGATAGAGATATAAGACTTTTCACTTTAAAACTGAGATTAGACACCTCCTAGGAGAATTTTGCAGGTTGAGAAGAAGGCCTTCCACAATGCGATCGTATTTGATCTTCCATATATGAACACCATTGTTTAAGGGATATATAAGCAATTAAGAAATTTAAATAAAAACTCAATATAAACAACCCAGAAGTAGGAGTTAGTGACTCAATAAAAGTCACGAAGCAACAGCCTGAAGTAGTCAGGACTCAAAGCACAAAAGAATAAAGTGAGCTCATGAAAAAAATTCTGGTAATGTAGTGTCAACATATTTTGTTCTTAGTTCAGCATGAGACACTGTGTCTGTGTCAGGAAGACACAGGGGATTGGGTTACTGAAAACAGAAAGTCTTACATCAAAGAGACAGCAACTCCTTAGCACTGTCTGATGATTTCTACACAGAGACACTGAATCTTTCTTGCCCATCATTCCCACTTTTCAAGAAAAGCTGGGAAAACAGATTTTATTTCCTATTTTAAAATAATGAACAGTACACAGAACAAAGGATATTTCCAGGTTCAGTTCAGTCTTATGTTCACCATTTTTAAGCCTCTGTAATACCTGGACAAAATCTGCATTAAAAATAGTATAGAAATATCTGATTTAAATAAATGAAGTTCCAAATATAGGCAATGATTTTCTTAATATATGTGCAAAACACTGAAATTTGTGTAATAGCAAATAGCTGAAAGATAGTCAGATTGGGTTTAAAAAATATGTTATCTTAACCTAATTATCAGTTCAGTTCAGGCGCTCAGTCGTGTCCAACTCTTTGCGACCCCATGAACTGCAGCACACCAGGCCTCCCTGTCCATCACCAACTCCCAGAGTCCACCCAAACCCATGTCCATCGAGTCAGTGATGCCATCCAGCCATCTCATCCTCTGTTGTCCCCTTCTCCTCCTGCCCTCAATCTTTCCCAGCATCAGGGTCTTTTTCAATGAGTCAACTCTTTGCATGAGGTGGCCAAAGTATTGGAGTTTCAGCTTCAGCATCAGTCCTTCCAATGAATACCCAGGACTGATCTCCTCTAGGATGGACTGGTTGGATCTCCTTGCAGTCCAAGGGACTCTCAAGAGTCTTCTCCAACACCACAGTTCAGAAGCATCAATTCTTTGGCGCTCAACCTTCTTTATAGTCCAACTCTCACATCCATACATTATTATATTACTTAGTAAATATATGGGAATATCATCTGCTCATCACACTTTGATGAGAATAAAATGAGGAAGAAGAAAATGCTTGGGAAGTCATAAAATACTTAAACATTTGAAGCACTGCAATTAAACTATATTAGTAATAATGATTATTTTCTAATAAATAACTTCAGTGTAGTTCTTCTAATTAATATCTATATATGTATAAATATATAGTATATACATGATGTATAGAATATATGTAAAAATTCACTGCCTGCCAATATTAAAGATTCTCATTCCACCTCACTACCTAATGAAGATAGACAACATTTGGGAAGGAATTACTTTGTCCCAAACTTACTACACACTTATTTTAAAAGGGTACTTATATATTTTATTTTAAGCATTAATTATTAGTAAGGAAGACACTGCATCTACTAATCATTTGAAATGAAATGAAACCCCCCTCAAAACAAGTGTAAACAATTTCATAACCATGACTAGTAATTCTTATTAAAATCTCAAGAGATAGTCATTTATATTAATACACTTAATTCTTAATAAATCATATATTCCATTAATCAGAGAAATGCATATGATCACATTTGATAATTTCTAGTAGAATGATGAAACATTCTTTGAGCTATAGTTAGCCACCTACCAACCAAAATCCCCAGACCATAAAAGAATGATTTCTGTGTGACCTCAATGTCACGTTAGTAAGCCAAAACTAGATGAGAAATATTCTCAAGCTTCCAAAGAATTAAAACGGAAAAAAAAAAAAAACTTCAAAGAGAAAATGTAATCATCTGAAAAAGTGCGATAAAGTATGCTCATTGGAATTGAAATGGTCCTTGGTTAAAAAGTTTAAGAAAGTAAATTAAAATGCCAAGCACAACGGGTAACTTTAGTCATCAGGAATGTTTCATTCTCACTCACACTGTAAAAGGGAAAGAGTTCAGTCCAATTAAATATTCATGAAACAAAAGATCAAGGCTTTAAGTCTTAGATCAAGTTCAACACTGGGCATGAACTAATGATTCAATAGCTTATATGAATATTAAACATTTATTAGAGGGATTACTCAACCATTCTTTGAAATGGACTCTATTTTACTTTGACAGTTAATTTTGCCAATTCTGGGTAAGAAACTGATGGACACTTCACATACTTGTATCCAAGGCCACGTGTGTAGGTAAGTCGATTGATGTGTAAGGGTCAGCGGTGATAGATGCACCGAGTAACTGGCTTTATTATGTTATGGTTATAGTTCTCCTTTCCATGAATCTTTTACTTTCTGATACATATGCAAAGTAAATGTGAGTTGATAAGCAAAGATACATATGCAAATTTAGTAACTAGACTTTGCCCCCTAAACTTGCTGCAAACTTAAAGAAGTATTTCTTTATATATATATATATAGTAATTTTATGTTTAATTGGATGATAATTGCTTTACAGTGTTGTGTTGGTTTTCTGCTATACAACACGAATCAGCCGTAAGTATATAATATATATATGTGTAATATATATATTATAATATATAATATATATATGTGTAATATATATATTATAATATATAATATAATGTAAGGCAGGCTCTTCAGCCTGCCTTCCCCCTAAAGAAGTATTTCTATGTGCTGTTTTTAGCCTTATTTGTTAGTGAGGAAGACGCTGCATGTATTAATCATTTGGAATGAAAACTCCCTCCTGAAACCTCCCTAGAAGCAGGTGTGAGCAATTTCCTTTCAAAAGATTGATGGAATAGAAATACACCCAAGGAAGCGCTGACCAATTTGACATCCTCCTTTTAAAGACCAAAACAAAAAACAAAAAACCAGTGAGGTTAATCCAGCCACAGGCAGAACGCCTCCTCTGAGAGCAGAAACCAGTGAAACGTGCGGGAGGTCTGAGGAGCAGCTGAGAGGTCCTGCGAAAATAATCATCTGCTCTTCACGCCGAGAGGCAACAAGCGCTGCAGGTAAGATAAAGTCCCGGGCTTTCAATCCATCCTCAGCGCAGCCGGCCTGCGGCCATACTTCCCCAGAGAAGGCGCCTGTCCATCACTACAATCAGTTCAACCAAAGAGTTTTATCCGTTTATTTATTTTCAAGTTGTCAGCGACGTTTTAGAAAGCAAAAGCAGACAAAGCTTCTTCTAGAAAGCCTAAGGGATCTGTTATTCCTTTTCAGCAAAATAACCTGCAGACATTTTTGCAAAACTACTAATAAAAAAATCTGTGCGCCTCAGTAGGTTGGCTGAGCCAAAACAAAGCATGGTCCCATTACCTGCTAGTGTTAAGTACCAGTGCAGGATGGTGAAATACGAAATTTAGAAGGGGCGGGGGCGAACCAACAGAAAGGCTAGATAGAGTATATTAGCCTATTATTACATGAACTCATTCTCACTTGTCCAGACTTGTGTTTATCTTGATATTGGGAACTTTTACATAATAAAATGGTATTAGAAATCAGATCTTGCACTTTCACTAAAACACCCAAAGAAGGTCACTGGGATAAGAATTCATATCTCCTCCTCAAACGTACTGTGTATCCTATTTTACTTTAACTTCTGCATTAGTCTCGCTCTTACACCATGAGGACCCAGAGTGCATGGGTGTTGACGGCTTTTTTCTATGTACATAGTACATTTCAGTCACTGTCATAATGGGCATTCAATCAATATTTGTTGAATGTCTTAATGAATAAAATTCTTTGAGGTCAGAGGGTCTTAACTTTGAGTCAATAGAGAATATTTAACAGATCCATGAACCCCTAAAATTGTACACAAAGTGCTTATGTCAATGTGCAAAAGTCTATTTTATTTCTGTAGAGAAAATCCATATATTTCCTCATATTTCTGAAGGGCATCAGGACTTCCTCTCACAAATTATTAAGCTTCTTGTCTTTAAATGCTATTGTAAGACAATCTATCAAGGCAGTGTGGTATAATATAAAGATCTAGGTTTTTCCAAAGCTCTTCAAAATACTTCATACTTTATAGTGATTTGTAAGAAACAGTTCTTTTTTTTAATCTTATATAGGCAATACATTTTAATATGTGTACAAAAATGTAAAGCAGGTACCTGAAATTTGACTTACGTAGTTAAACCCTCTTGCACAGATTTAGCTAAAAGGATGTTCATTGCAGAGTTGTTTCTAAAATGGAAAAAACAGAACTTAAACATCTAACCATAGAATTGTAGTTAAATGAACTACAATGCATCCATTCATGGATCACTCTGCAGCTATTAAAAATTATTTTATTTAGGATTAATTGGTATTCTAGTAAAATGTTCATAATATATAGTTAAGAGAGAAAAAGCAGACTCTGAATTGTCAGGTAATGAGTGCTAGGGTTACTTGACTGTTAACAAGTTAAAAAAGAAGACAAGGCTGTTGGTTAGGATCCTTTGTTTTCAACACTGTAATGAAGTTTCATTCAATGCAGTCATAAAAAATTAAACAGTGGTAAAAGGGTAAAGGTTGAAAAGAATCATAAAGAAGAGTGTTATTCTGCATGCGTGACTTGATCATTTATGTAACAAACATGGGATAATGTGTAGGCAATAATTATAATAAAAGGGTTCAACAGATTTGCCACATAATGAGATCAATAATTTAAAACAATTGGAGTTTCAATAAATTAGAGGGGAGAAGATACAGAACACAGATGTTTAAATTCTAAGAACCTTGGAATATATCTAGTCTTGAATGTATATTTTATAAAAATGTAAAACTTCATTAAAGGACAAAGATATTAAATAAGTAGAAATTTTATAAAATAAGTAGTAATAAATAAGTGGGAAGATAGAATGTTCATTTAGTTCAAATAACGACACTTAACAAGGCACAGGAACCACAAACTCTAAAAGAAAATAATAATAAAAATGATTATGTTGAAATTATTATTCATTTAACAAATGACCTCATAAAAGACAGTCTACTCAGAAGAAACAGATATTTTCAGTATATATAACTGGTAAAGATATAGTATCTAGAATATGTTTTAAATGTTCACAAATCAATAATGATTTTTTTTAAATTGAGCTCAATATATTGTAGTATTGGAACATGCATAGAAGTCAGAGTAGAAATAGTTACTACTATCGTCAGCATCACCGTTGCTATAACCATAGCTTATGAAACTAACTGGAGTTTATGAAAGTTTAACTTGGAGTTAATGAAAACAGTCTTTTCTTCTAGTTCCTTCATTTTCTAGATCAAATTGTAATACTTGGAAACGTCTCACTTTAAATCACAAAGATCGCCAAAATTGAAGATAATTTCTTCTTCTCAGTCTAATAATAAACTAATTTTCCTATTGTTTCATCTAATTACCTGTTAAATACACCCATTAAGCCATTCTATTTTATTCCCAATTCTATTTTATCCTTCATTTCTTAGATATTCTTTTTTCCCCCAAATCTGTTTGGTCTTTTTTAGTAGTTCCTTGCACTTCAAAGATCTTTTCAAGCTTGTTTTCTTTTAAGCACATTATGTATTATAATTTACTAATATGTGACTGATGACTCAAATATTTGAAGTCTTCTTTGCAGGTCTTTTTGATTTCTAGTGCCTTCTTTTTATTTTTAATTCTTGTTGATGGTCAGCTATTCTTTTTCCTTGGCCAGTTATTACTGAGAATTCTTTGATGCCTAAGATTAGTGGGCCTCCCTCTAGACAGCATTGACATTGATTTTTGCCAAGCACCTTGGTTCACTCCCATTTTAAATGACACTCACATCCTAAGGTATCTTGGGCAGCGTGGGTGATGTGATTTGTCCTGTAAGTCATCACTGGCAAATGTGTGGTTACAGTGTCCCGTAAGACTTTGTCCCTAATTCTCTGTTCAGTGAAAAGGCAGTTTTCCTTGTAGCACTTGGAAGTGTTGGCAGGATGGTTGGTTTCCTCCTGTTTCACACAAACTAAGAAGTAACAGTTCTTCCAAGTCTACACGTGTGCGTGCTAAGTCACTTCCATCATGTCTGACTCTTTGCAACCCCATGGTCTGAAGACCACCAGTCTCCTCTGCCTATGCAATTCTCCAGGCAAGACTGCTTGGGTGAGTTGGCTTGCCCTCCTCCAGGGACTCTTCCCAACCCAGGGATTGAATCTGAATCTCTTATATATCTTGCTTTGGTAGGCAGGTTCTTTACCACTGGAGCCACCTGGAAAGTCCTGTTCAGTTCAGTTCAGTTGCTCAGTCGTGTCCAATTCTTTGAGACCCCATGGGCTGCAGCACACCAGCCTTCCCTGTCCATCACCAACTCCTGGAGATTGCTCAAACTCCTGTCCGTCGAGTTGGTGATGCCATCCAACCATCTCATCCTCTATCATCCCCTTCTCCTCTTGCCTTCAGTCTTTCCCAGCATCAGGGTCTTTTCCAATGGGTCATTTCTTCACATCAGGTGGCCAAAGTTTTGGAGTTTCAGCTTCAGTCCTTGCAATGAACACTCAGGACTGACCTCCTTTGGGATGGACTGGTTGGATCTCCTTGCAGTCAAAGGGCCTCTCAAGAGTCTTCTCCAACACCACAGTTCAAAAGCATCAATTCTTTGGCGCTCAGCTTTCTTTATGGTCCAACTCTCACATCCAGACATGACCACTGGAAAAATCAGAGCCTTGACTAGATGGACCTTTGTTGGCAAAGTAATGTCTCTGCTTTTTAGTATGCTGTCTAGGTTGGTCATAGCTTTTCTTCCAAGGAGCAAGGGTCTTTTAATTTCATGGCTGCAGTCATCATCTGCAGTGATTTTGGAGCCCAAGAAAATAAAGTCTCTCACTGTTTCCATTCTTTCTCCATCTATTTGCCATAGAGTGATGGGATCAGATGCCATGATCTTGGTTTTATGAATGCTGAGTTTAGCCAGCTTTTTCACTTTCCTCTTTCATTTTCATCAGGAGGCTCTTTAGTTCCTCTTCACTTTCTGTCATGAGGGTGGGTGTCATCTGCACATCTGAGGTCTTGGTGGAGAATTCTGACAAAACGTGGTCCACTGGAGAAGGGAATGGCAAACCACTTCAGTATTCTTGGCTTAGGAACCCCATGAACATATGAAAAGGCAAAACAATAGGACACTGAAAGATGAACTCCCCGGGTCCATAGGTGGCCAATATGCTACTAGAGATCAGTGGAGAAATAACTCCAAAATCAATGAAGAGAGGGAGCGAAAGAGAAAGCAATGCCCGGTTGTGGATGTAACTGGTGATGGAAGTAAAGTCTGATGCTGTAAAGAGCAATATTGCATAGGAACTTGGAATGTTAGGTCCATGAATCAAGGCAAATTAGAAGTGGTCAAACAGGAGATGGCAAGAGTGAACGTCAACATTTTAGGAATCAGTGAGCTAAAATGGACTGGAATGGGCGAATTTAACTCAGATGACCATTATATCTACTACTGTAAACAAGAATCCCTTAAAAGAAATGGAGTAGCCATCATAGTCAACAAAGAGCCCAAAATGCAGTGCGTGGATGCAATCTCAAAATGACAGGATGATCTCTGCTTGTTTCCAAGACAAACCATTCAATAGCACAGTAATCCAAGTCTATTCTCTAACAGGTAATGCTGAAGAAGCTGAAATTGAATTGTTCTATGAAGACCTACAAACCTTCTAGAACTAACACCCCAAAAAGATGTCCTTTCCATCATACAGGACTTGGATGCAAAAGTAGGAATTCAAGAGATAGCTGGAGTAACAGGAAAATTTGGCCTTCAGGTACAGAATGAAGCAGGTCAAAGGCTAACAGAGTTTTGCCAAGAGCACTGGTCATAGCAAACACCCTCTTCCAACAACACAAGAGAAAACTCTACACATGGACATCACCAGATGGTCAACACCGAAATCAGGTTGATTATATTCTTTGCAGCCAAAGATGGAGAAGCTCTATACAGTCAGCAAAGACAAGACTGGGAGCTGACTGTGGCTCAGATCATGAACTCCTTATTGCCAAATTCAGACTTAAACTGAAGAAAGTAGGGAAAAACCACTAGACCATTCAGGTATGACCTAAATCAAATCCCTGATGATTACACAGTGGGAAGCCCTGAAAGATATATAGACATTGATAATTTTAAACCTTTCAGCAGCAAGTTGTCAATTCCCTAAATAACACCAAACACTATAGTTGCTGGGTCAGCTTGCCACAGTTCCATAGATGGGTAGGGAAGGAGACAGCAAGCCCAAATAGATTTCGATAGTCTATTATTTCTGCCACAGCCAAGATCACTAACTTCATGTTCACACTGGTTACTCTTGTCCTTCTTTTAAGTCCCGTGGGGTATTACAGAGGCAGACCAATGTGAACACCACATATATGAGTTTTTGTCATGCCTAAAGGAACCTCAAATTAAGAAGCCCTTAATCTTTCACAGATTTTCAAAACTGCCCAAACTTTCTCCACAGAGAATCATTATCTTAAATTCCTGGTGAGGGGGGAAAAAAAAAAAAAACTGCCTGTGACTTGGAGCAAGAGTTGTCTCTAGCTTCCAAAGATATTTGCATTTCAAACATAATTGACAAAACCTGTCAGTTTCCTGGGATTCCCAGGGGGCACTAGTGGTAAAGAACTCACCTGCCCATGCAGGAAACCTAAGAGACATGGGTTTGATCCCCGGGTCAGGAAGATCCCCCTGGAGGAGGGCGTGGCAACCCACTCCAGTATTCCTGCCTGGAGAATCCCATGGGCAGAGGAGCCTGGCGGGCTACGGTCCGTGGGGTTGCAAAGTCAGACACGACTGAAGTGACTTAGAATGCACGCACGCGTGTCAGTCCGCTTAGTTCAGAAGGCATGCAGGTAAACCAGTTATCTCAGATAAGAAGATAAGTCCCAACTCTAGTCAGTCATATTAGTGACATTAGAAAGCATCTTTCTGAAATGCAATGTTCGCCATATACAAAAAAAACATATGTAGTAATATATCTTAGGACAAAATACAATGAGAAGCACTTACCTGTCCCCTATCAGCCCACAGTTCTGAAAAAAAAAATTTTTTTTTTATAGAAAAGAGCAACCTCTTTGAATTTAGTAAGAATCGTTTCAGCCATTCATAAAGTTAAATTCATTTATTGTGTTCCTGCATCATGCTCAATTTTGGTGATGAAACAACTGGAAAAGGATATATTAATTAATGATCAAATAAATGTATAAATGAGCACTTAGTTACAACCACGCAAAGGAACATGGTTCTTTGAAAGCACATTAAAAAAATAAAGAGAACTTGACCGAGACTGGCAGGGTGATGAGGTTATCAAGGAAGACTGCTCTGGGTAAGTGAGGCTTCTGTTGAGAGTTGTAAGCAAAGCAGAAAATATATGTCTTCAAATTCTTACTTACTTTTCTGAAAATATACAATTGACCATAACATTTTAAATGCCAAATTTCACACTAGGAATTATGAGTGTTTTATTAGCATATCCTCACATTTTGGATAAGTAAGAATACTGTCCCATGACATCTTGGTCATGCGCTCCTCACACTCAATAATCTTTCCAATTATTTCCCTGAATTATTCTCACCTATGTGGCGAGATCCACTTGTATATACTGTTCAGAACAATGGGATAACATCCAAACTTAAGATTTAGTGTTATGCTCTATTTTGCAAGACTGAATTTTATTTTATTTATTCTAATAAAATTAATAATTGCATAATAAAAAGAACCAAGTCATTGTGTTGATTTAATGGATAAAATAAAGCTTATGTATGATTTACAATTCAAAAATAAAATGAAGTAAAAATTCAATGCAAAAGAGACGTGCCATGCAGTATCTAAAAAAATACAAATATCACAGACTTTGGAAACCCTAGGCATGCTTGGAGAGCAGATCTTGTGAGGGTGTGTGTGCTTCAAAACAAACAGGTGTTCTTTGACTGCTACAATTTTCTTTTATCTTTATGTTTCTTTAAAATTTTTTCTTTAAAAATTTTGCTAACTCAAGCAAGTTAGGTTAAGTCAAAGAATTACCTCAAACACATAAAAATATATAGTTCAAATCATTTAAAGATTTTTGTACAGAGAAAAGTACTAGAACGTTTTCATTATTATATGTACTCAAAAATAATTCACACAGTGATAGTTAAGAACCTTTGTGTATTTTTTAAATGTTTTAAATGTTTAATTATTAACTGTTTTAATCCTTAACAAGTATATGTGCCTGCTATCTGTATGATCTGAAAATACTGACTTGGGGTCTTTGTACAGGCAATTTGAGACTAAAAGAATAAGATAGTCATTTGAACTGTTGAAAGGTATTCCTCATTCCCTAGCCAGTAAAACTCTGCGTGCATCATATAATTTTTAGTGTCCTAAGGGCCGTGACATGCCATGAGTCAGTGGAGTTGCTTGATAGATCTTATGACTATCATCCCGCACCTGTTTCTCAAGGCCATATTTTCTTTGCATTCCAGAGTGGAACAGAGAATCAGGGAGCCACCATGCTACACATTCATTCTCGTTAACCTAATGCCAAAACAAGCAGGCAGTTAAATAATAGCTATGCAAGGAATGAAGTATGAGTGGAAGAACCCATCTCTGGCTCATAATTTAATGTCATATGGAAAGAACATCCTGATGCCTGCCTCACTTATCACACTTCAACCAGATTTTTATTTACATTCACATTTGTACTTTGCTATGTTCTTGGAAGGCTCAGAGTGGTTTTCAAAAACCCAAGCAATACACAATGCTGAATGAATTTAAAATAGTTTAAAATTTGAGGCAAAGAAATAAATGGTGTTAATGTAGGATGGGAAAAAAATTTATTATGACATTTCAAAGAGAAGACCCTGTAGTATATACTAAATGATATCAACAACTTAAAATAGGTGCAACTATAACCTTCACAGAGACATTTCCTCTAACATCTCTCAATATAAGTTAATGACAACTCAACAGCCAATTCAATGTCAGACAACTGGGTGGAAAACCTATGTGATCCAGATATCCACAATTCTCAGAGGCTCTTGACAGGCACTTATAATGTCTAGAAGGGTGGATTAACAATACTTAAGCAGCTAACATGGTTTTCAAGGTGATTTTGTAGCTTTTGAGCTGCTCTCAGGTCCAGATTTTACTCCCTGGTAAGTATCTGAAATGCAACTTCATTTCCATGTAGATTTAGGATCTGAGACGACAGATATTTTATTGGGGAAACTGAGAAGTTTAACAGGCATACTCTACTTCCAGAGTACCCATGTAAATCATTTTAAGACTATCTATTTATTTATACAAAATTTACATATTTGACTTTATCATTCGAGGCTGTGTGTGTGTGGGCTCACTCTGTCGTCCGACTCTTTGCAAACCCTTGGGCTGTAGCCAAACAGCCTCCTCCGTCCAAGGGATTTTCCAGGCAAGAATACTGGAGTGGATTGCCATTTTCTCCTCCAGGGGATCTTCTCAACCCAGGGATCGAACCCATGTCTCTGTGTCTCCTGCATTGCAGGTGCACTCTATCTGCTGAGCCATCAGGGAAACCCATTCTAGGCAATAGAGTATCTCATCTTTAACTTTGTGCTTTCATAAAAATAAGACATCCTGGTCTATAATTTATATAGGTAAGTGGAATTAACATATAAAGTAAGAATAAGTTATTACAATTAACATTATCAGGATGGTATCATGCTTGGTTGAATTTCCAAATATAGAAACTATAATTCATGACTTCTAATGACTCAGTCTATATTTTATCATTAAACATATATTAAGAGTATCAATAAAGAATGAAATCTATAATACACTGAATTAGGGACATATTCAGTCTCAGCAATTCTAGTTCTAGGAATATATCCTTCATCTAGACATGCAAGTGGTAGTTATGACCGCAGAGTACTCAGTAACAAACCGTTCTGAAATTCAGCCTGGTCTAGGCTGAACTCTTCGGATTGAGACTAGGCTCCCTCATGCATCTGAGGGTCTTTTTGTCTAATCTTGGCCATGTTTAGCTAGAGAGGTTTGTCTCTGCCAGGCTTATTCTTCCCAGGCTGACAGCAGACTCTCCAGAGAACGAGCAGAACTTGCAAGGCTTCTAAGGAAGGGTCTGGGCTGAGAATCAGCGCACAGTTGCTTCTGCCCCTTCTGTGGACCTAAACAAGTTGTGTGGCTGAATCTAAAATTAAAAAGGAAATATGTTGACCCCATGAAGAGAGGAAGAGAGTAAATATGTTTACAATAAGCTAATCAAATACAATTAAATATACAAATAGCCTGCATCAGTTCTTGTTAACAAACTCTTGAGATGTCCTTCAATCAGATCATCTGAATGCTCCATTACTTAGGCATGTCCCACTCTTTGCAACCCCATGGCCTGTAACCCGCCAGGCTCCTCTGTCCATGAGATTGTCCCAGCCTATGAAGAATATTGGAGTGGGTTGCCACTTCCTCCTGCAGGGGATCTTCCCAACCCAGGGATCAAACCCACATCTCCCGGGTCTCCTGCACTGAAAGCTGAGCCAGCCTGTCCATCAATAGTGAACACGTCTTATCAGCGGAACACAGAAGCAGGGGTTCATGGTGACCACGTGCCTCAGGAGGGTGACCCGTGGCCACATAGCAGTCATAGGCCGTAACAGCGAGGAGAACATTTTCCAAGCAGGGAAAAGAACAAAGCAGACGTGGATGAGGCAGCTTGCATCAGTGATGCTCTGACGCTGCGCTTGGGCGTCTTCACCATCTCTGGGATCACGGCTGTGCTTAAACAGGTAGCATCAAAGGACAGAATGGAGAGAAAGGGATACACGGGTTTGTGGAGGTGGGAGCGGAGCTGACAGCCAGGATGACAAGCAGGTTTCTAAGAACTGTAACTGGGTGTATGGACAGGAATAGGAGGAAGAGGAAAGAAATGCATTATGGATCCTCTATCAGTCACATGAGAGATAAATCTGAAACATTTGTTTGATTTCTAGATTCCATATCACTGATGAATCAGATATAAAATACTGAGTCACAAAACAATAAAATGTACAATCCCTGGGGGAAAAGTGGCAAATGCATTCTGTAAACTGGAGTGTTTTCATATAATGGGCAAACTATACAACCATTTTTAAAAACTGTTATTTCCACAGGTTCTGATAGCAAATACATTACAAATATATCTTAAATAGAATTAAAGTGTTAACGATGTTGTTAAATATGAATTATAGCAAAAAATCTTCAGTCCACTTTTGTCTTGTACCTAGGAAGGGATTTTGACGGGAAACACGCCCAGCGGAAAAAAAAAAAAGATGGCGTGTAATCCAGTCTATTCTCCTTGTAAATATGCTAAATGCTTTTTGCTAGTAGATTCCTTTTCTTCAGTATGCTTTTAGCAGAACGTACCTGGTTTTCAAAGATTGTTATGGTAAACAAATGTGCAGTCTACAACTGCACAGGGCACGGCTCCCTGGAAAAATGTCTCAAAAGCTATATGAGCTTGTATTAGTCTTCTAGGACTGCTATAACAAACGTTATGGATTGGGTAGCTGAAACAATTGAAATGTATGTTCTCACAGTTCTAGAGGCTAAAATCGGCGTCCCCGGTCCCAGTAAATTCAGCTCCCCTCAGAGTTCTCCTCCCAGCCTGTAGTTGGCTGCCGTCCTGCTGGGCTCTCATCCCGAGAGAGTTCTCTAGGATTTCTTCTTATCAGGATATTAATCCTATTGTATCAGGGCCGCCTGACTACAACCCCATTTAACCTTAATTACTTCTTAGAGGCTTCATCCCCAAATGTAACCATACTGGGGGGTAGGGCTTCAAATGTGTGAGTTTGGAAAGAACACTAAGTTCATTATAGAGCACAAAATTAAGATCTTTCCTGGCTTAAGATGCTCTATCCATCTCTCTGTGTAAGTCACCTTATCTCTATTCTCTAACCTGAGTTAGCAAGCATCCAATGAAAGAACCAAGACTAGAGTCCTGCTGGGGGATTTGAACATCGTGTTTCACCAGTGTCTCTTGACTGTTGAATAATCGTTAATAAAACATGCCCTTTGCTTTGTGTACATTTGATTTAACAATCTGATCCTTTGTGTCATAGCCAGCTGTGGAGTGCTTTTGCAATTATGGAGAATTTTTAAACAAAGCAATAAATTGAATGATGAATAAGAACATAAATTAGTTATAATATTTAGTCAGCTGTTTAAAGATATTCAAACTTATTAGTGAGCACGCTGTAAGATCAAAATTTGGTTTTTCATAGGATGCTTGTGCATAGTTTAAAAGCCTATAAAAATTAATCTTCTTAATCTTAAGTGAACAAAATTAAATTTATACCTTAAAATACAGTGTCTAGCACACAGGAAATTTTAAAAGAAATGAAAATTAAAACAGACAAAGTGGGAAAAATTAACAAAAACTACACTAAGTGAGAAAGAAGGAATCATAATGTTAATAATAATCTTTGTTTTTAATTAGACTGTAAAATGAATAATATGGTGTAAGCCAAAAAAAAGACAGAGACTTTTTTAAATTGATTCTCACCTATTGCACTATATTGGCAAGTGCTAGTATCATAATCAAGTGTTAATTAATAAATCATAATTCTTACTCTAGGTTGCATTTCTTGAAAAATGTTTTCCTAAGAAAACACAAAAAATATAACATATTTTGCAATCCTTATGCTGGAATTTCTAATTGAAAATTCTGCTATGTGTTCCATAGCAGATAAAGGTCTCCAGAAATCTCTCTGATGTGGGTTAGAGCGACATGAGATCCTTGTTGATGAAAACGTCTCCTCTTTGCCACAGGTGGTTTTATATAGACCAGAAAACCAAACTGAGGATGTAAGCTTGTCTTTGAAACTATCAAAACAGGGTGAACCACTTCTCTTATTTCTGAGCATCTCACCGTTGCTCAGCACAGCAATGAGGGTTTTTATTCTGTGTGTTAAATATTCACTGGAGAACTTAGTCCTAGAATATTTGTAACTCAGCCCTACAAAGTCTTACTTCACTACTTCCTAACCCTCCAAAATGAGCCTAAAGCGTATTTATCAAAGCAAATGAATTTATATGAAAAGGTATGTTAAATCAATCCAAATAATCAGACAATCAAATTTAAAGAGTATTTTACATTCCCAGTTAGTTATCAAGAAGCACCTCCATTCTCAGCCCCAAGGCCCCCTGGAAATTTTGAAGACACCACTGAAGAGTGGTTCCACATGTCTTTCTCCCCATAATGCTGAAGAAATCATGTGACCTCAGTCCCTCTGCCTCTAACTTCAGAACAATATCACCGAGTGTCCTGGCATAGCTGTTACTTTCTTTAAACCCCTGCTTCCTGGATCTGAAATATCGAGTAGCATCATCTCTGCTAAGAACCTTCATTTTAGAGCACAATAAAGTGAGTTTTTCCTAAGTAAAAATTGTTCCTAAGTCATTGAAATGATAAATCCAGCTTTTTAAATGTGCATATTGGGTGATTATATAAAAAAGTCTCAAAGATGGAGGATCTTATATTTTAATGGCAGCTTGTAGAATCTGGGTGCCACTGAGCACTTCAGTGTGAAATTCACTCTGAAGTTGGGAAAGTTTTAGAAAGAACAGAACACAAAACAAAATGGGGAAACTGTCATCACTTTTCATGGCTTTGTGGGTTTATAAAAATATCTTTGCTATTTCTTTTTGATATATCATGTGAAGACTATTGGTTGTGAGTTCTCAGGGAAAGAAAACATTGAAGCAAAGTGTTTAGAAATCCCTTCCCTCTTGACTCTGACTCTATCACCCAATCTGCATAATGAAGAATTTTTTTAACTATAGATCAGAGAAGAAAAAGGCAGCAAGAATCAGGAGGAGTAGAGCAATGTGAATGGCGTAAAATTACACAGTGCTTTGGGGAAGCGCTCTGGATGTTAGGAAGAAAATACTAATTTATGCAGTGGCTCTCAATTCATTTCTTATTTAGCATTGTAAGAAGAGATAATAGTTTGGTAAGTTCATTTAGCTTTACCTACTTTTCAAAATTCTAATAAAGTATCAAAACATAAGTAAAAGCACCATCTGTCAGCATCACATCTCAGTTCCGTGCAGTTCAGTTCAGTTCAGTCGCTCAGTCGCTCAGTCGTGTCCGACTCTGCAACCCCACGGACCACAGCATGCCAGGCCTCCCTGTCCATCGCCAACTCCCGGAGTTTACTCAAACTCATGTCCATCGAGTTGGTGATGCCACCCAGCCATCTCATCCTCTGTCGTCCCCTTCTCCTCCGACCTTCAATCTCTCCCAGCATCAGGGTCTTTTCCAATGAATCAGCTCTTCGCAAGAGGTGGCCAAAGTATTGGAGTTTCAGCTTCAGGATCAGTCCTTCCAATGAACACCCAGGACTGATCTCCTTTAGGATGGACTGGTTGGATCTCCTTGCAGTCCAAGGGACTCTCAAGAGTCTTCTCCAACACCATAGTTCAAAAGCATCAGTTTTTTGGTGCTCAGCTTTCTTCAGAGTCCAACTCTCACATCCATACATGACTACTGGAAAAACCAAGGCTTTGACAAATAATATTTATTAATATATTCCTAATTAAAATAATTTGTTTTTAATGAATGGTATATGACCATCATTAAATATATAGTTGATAATTATTTCTTCCTTTTACAAATATCTGTATATCTATATAATAGATATAGAAATCATATATACTCAAGATATATATTATATTATACTTCTCAAAGGGGAAATTTGAAAAGGAATTTTTACAACTGAAAGAAACATAAGGGGAAAAGATCTTTAAAAAACCATTTACTGGCTTCAGAATATACTAAATCAAATGACACTGTAAAGCAATATTCAAATTCAAGCTGAAATAAGCCACTTAAATTTGTAAAATAATATTTACTGCCCCCAGAGAAAGCAAAAATCTGGTAGCACCATCAACGGATTTTTTTTTTTTTTTTTTGCATGTAGCATTTGAGAAAACTTCATCAAAATCATTTTTATTTCAACAAGATGGAATGTTTCCACAAGGCTTTTGTTATTAAGGAATGTGCTTATAGTACGATAATTTGTGTCTAGTTCATTAAGCAGGTGTCCTGGGCCAGATAATACAGGGGAAATGGCAAATATGGCACGCCGTTTCCATTAACCCCTCTGGCACTGACAGTCTGAAGACTAATCCCTTCTCCTTAATGCTCAGCACTTTCAGATCCTAGCTCTGGGTAAGAAAAGGGTTTTCTGTTTGAAGTACGCGAAAAGTATGTGGCAATTTTGAACACTTAGTTAATTATACCTTATGAAAATCAATTGATAAAAGCCCAAAGCATCAGAAGTATAAAGGCTCTATATGGTCAGTATACACCAAACCAGAACACTTTGTACATTATCATTGGAACAGATACTGTAAATTCCTTTTCATCAAATTGAAAGAATGCTTTTTAAAAATATGACTGCTATTATCACCCTTTAAAAGGCTCCCTAACACCCACTTAAATTTGTTTCCAAGCCTGTTATTTAGGAAGCGTGGGATTAAGTAAAGGAAAGACAATGAATGTGATTATTCACAATATCTAAACAAAGGCTCACAGGATCACCAACTGCCTCTCCTCCCTGGTCAAATTTAGTTCACAAACAGGATTTAGCACTTGGGTTTAAATGGATTTGCACATTATATGAGTTAGGTTTCCCACAATTCTCACCAATCCTGCTATAATGATTCCTAATCTGCTTTACTCATTTATTTGATCTGCTTAATCTCCACAGACATTTGAATTCCATCTAAACAGTTACCTCTCCTAGTCCCGGTCCACTGATTTTCTTGGTTGTAGCTTTCTCTAGGATTCAACATTGCAGAATCTAATGTTGTCCATGATTCGGAGCACTCTGGTTTCAGATGATCTAGATTCAAATCTTGTTACTTAGCTTCTCAAAACCTCACATTTTGCATCTGCAAAATGGCAATCATAGTTTCTACAGTAATATCTCCTCATGAGCCTGACCTGTCTAATCACCATCACAGTCTTCCTGGACTCAACACCTGTGTAGTTCCGAGGACCCTGAATTTGGAAGGGCTGTGTGCTTAGGTGTTTTATTGTCTCTGATTTTCAATTCTTAAACATTCTGGAGCAAGGAGCTTATCATTTTCACTTAGCACCAGGCCCTGCAAATTGTATAGCCAGTCCTGTTAACGACAGAGATGGAACTCAGCCACTTAGAGAGCTTTCTTCATATCAGTCTTAAAATAGATCAATATGAGGCAAAATAAATGGACTTCTAGTGGTATGGAAGGATCCACATATGATTTGACTCAATTTTTTCTTTTTATTGGATGTGTTTCCTCAGCTGTAATTCTTTTCCTACATATATGCAGACTCAAAATTATTGATATTTGTATTCTATAACATTTGGAGAGATTTAACAAACTCCCTTGAGTTGCCAAATTTAATAAATAAAAATACATGATGCGCAGTTAAATTTGAGTGTCAGATAAACGATGAATACATTTTTTATAAGTACATCCCATGTAATATTTGAGAAACACTTGATAAAAAATTTAGCCTGCATCAAAAGCAATAAAAAAGAAATGATATTGCTTTACCCAGAATCAATAAAATCATCAAAACTGCATTATTTCTCTAGATTTTAAAGGAAACAAAGTGGAGGTGAAAACAATGAATTGTGTGAATGTATATGAAGGTCAAAAAAGGGATAAGTTTTATGAACATGCATTCTTGAAAAGACTGACCTGATAATTATGCTCTGTAAAACATTCAAATAAATTTCATTCAAATAAATTTTATTCAAATAAATTCAAATTTTATTCATTCATAAAATTCAAATTTTATTCATTCAAATAAATGTTTTTGAATGTTTTAAAAAGCTACTTTTTAAATAGAGGATGTACTACTGGTTTCTGGGGCGCATATCAGCGGGCAGGCTACTACCTCCCAGTGTTTTATACAGAGGAAACAGGCATAAGCTCAGAGTGCTACCATGTACGGAGTTTCCCAGGTCATGGTTTCCCTGAGTGTATCTTCTAAGCAGCCATCTTGCCTTTCTTCATGAGCAAGGTATGTTTACTGTTTATATTCAGTTACTCCACTATATAAAAATATCATATGCTCTTATTTTATTTTTAAGTCTGAAATTCAGTAACAAAACTCCAAGTTGCTCAAGACTGATGCCTCAAGAAAGGGACAGAAATCAAGGCTCCAAATTTCAGCTTCACCCAACTGTGAATGACTCAGATTGCACAAGAAAAGCCTAGTGAAGGCCACCAGGATGAAACGACAGCCTTCCAGCATCCCAACCTGGACTGACAAAAATAAAAGAAAGCTACCAGTTGATGAAATTATGCAAAGCATTCAATCAAATATTCCAAAATAATCTGAATGCACCTGTGAAAATATTTTCTTTCACACAGTGGTTAACAAGTGTTCTAAAAGCAACATTGCAATACCTTAATTTTAATGAGTATTATATAGGTAATTCAAACATGATAGTTTCTTCTACCCTGCCTTCCTAGAATTAAAAAAAAAGTCGATGTTACAATTTGTGTAAGTAGACTGTGATTATGTGAATTATCAAAACTGCCTAAAATAGAAAAAAGTCCAATTAAATAATGTTAATATAAGCGTACTCCTCTTCCCTCCCCCAAAAATATGATGCGAGTGCTGATAGAGGTTTAATTGGTTTAAGTAGTTTTAAAAATAACCATAAAGAGACTTCTCTGGGCGTCCAGGGATCAGGGCTCCCTGCCCTGGGTGCCTGCCTCTTTAGCTGCCAGGCTCTGGGTTTGATCCCTGGTCAGAGAGTTAAGATCCTGCAAGCCTCGTGGAATGGCCAAAAAAAAGTTAATAATTTACACAGGGAAATGGCAATAACCTTTGGCATCAATTTAAAGTAGAATGATCATTAATGACCTCACCAAGAAGTAAAGCCCCGAAAGTAGTGAGGAGGGTCTCTCCATGAGGATGACTGGAGGTGATAATTCCAAGCGCAAAGAAAACCAGGAAAAAGCTGTAGGTCAGCGGTGTATCTGCATATCCACCAAGAACAGCAAAACGCTGAAGAGGGTGGAGCACGAGGTCAGTAGGGGAACCAGGAAGGTGACGAGGCTGCGATGAGAGAGGCCCGCGGGAGGAGAGCTGGGGCGGGGCAGGGGTCCTGGCCGGGCGGGCCATCGAAGTCCTTACGTTGTCCTCTGGGTGAGTCGGCCACCCTTCGCAGATCTGGAGAAGGACGCTGGCAGGTTTCTCACCCACGCTTTAAGATCAAACTGTTCGGTGCGGAAAACAGACCAGATGTTCAGGGTGGAAATAGGAAAGTCAGTGAAGAGCTCACCTCGGTGGTCCAAGAGAGAATCAGACCCAGATGGCAGGGGCAGAGACGCTGGGAAGAGGTTTCCTTCCGCACGTTCCGATGGCGTCTGATAGGAGCGGATAATTAACGGTGGGAGCCAAGGTCAGCATGGGCGGTAGAAGAAAAGGAAGGACAAACTGATCATAAACTGAGAAGGGGAGACTGAGGGGGACTAGATTTTTGGACGTGTTAGGATGACATTCATGGATAGACAAACGATCCAGTCTAGGTTCAACTCTGGGGTTCAAGAAAAGCAGCCTGGGTCGTCTTCATGTTGATGGTCGGTAGAAACCAACACAATCCTGTAAAGCGATTATCCTTCAATTAACAATAAACAAATAAATTTTTAAAAAGAGGCCTGGGTCATAGAAAAAAAGGTACGAGTCAGTCTGCCGATGGCATCTAGAGCCATGAAACTAGGTGAGGTCACACAGGGGATGAGCGCAGGAGGCCCAGAGACTGGAATACAGGGGGAGCTGAAAAAATGAGGGAGAACTAGCAAAGGAGACTTAAAAGGAATGCCCATTTCAAAAAGACAAAGAAAAAAAAAAAGACAAAGAATAGCTACTGCACAAATGCTGCTGAAGGAAAACAGAAAAAAACCTGATGCAGTATTGGAGGAAGGTAAATTAGTGCAGCCACCATGGAAAAAAGCATAAAGCTTCCTCAAAATATTACAACCATAATTACCATATTTTTAAGTAGTCCCACCTCTGCATTTTATTAGAAGAAAATGAAAACACTAAATTGAGAAGATACAAGTACCCCAGTGTTGATTACAGCATTACTGACAACAGCCAAGGCACGGAAACCACCTACATGTTCCTCAACCAGTGAATGGGCAAATAAAGGGGGATGTACAGGGGGATACTGCTCAGCCGTAAAAAGAAGGAAAGCTTGCCACTTGTAGCCATAGGGATGATCCTTGAGGACGTTATGCTAAGTGAAGTAAGTGGGGAAAAAAAGCTCAAAGATAAAAGGGATAGATGGGTAAGGTTTTCAGAGAAGGAAGCAGGAGGTGGGTAAAACAGATGAAGAGAGTCAAAAGGCAAAAACTACCAGTTATAAAATAAATAAATGCCGTGGGGCTGTAATACTCAGCATCACAACGCTAGTAACACTTCATTGCATATTTGAAAGTTGCTGAGAATAGATCTTAAAAGTTCTCATTTCACATGGTTGACCAGTTTTCCCAGCACCACTTGTTAGAGGTTGTCTTTTTTCCATTGTATATTCTTGCCTCCTTTGTCAAAGATAAGGTGTCCATAGGTTCGTGGATTTATCTCTGGGCTTTCTATTCTGTTCCATTGATCTATATATCTGTCCTAGTGCCAGTACCATATTGTCTTGATGACTGTGGCTTTGTAGTAGAGCCTGAAGTCAGGCAGGTTGATTCCTCCAGTTCCATTCTTCTTTCTCAAGATTACTTTGGCTATTCGAGGTTTTTTTGTATTTCCATACAAATTGTGAAATTATTTGTTCTAGTTCTGTGAAAAATACCATTGGTAGCTTGATAGGGATTGCATTGAATCTATAGATTGCTTTGGGTAGTATAGCCATTTTGACAATATTGTTTCTTCCAATCCATGAACACAGTATATTTCTCCATCTGTTTGTGTCCTCTTTGATTTCTTTCATCAGTGTTTTATAGTTTTCTATGTATAGGTCTTTTGTTTCTTTAGGTAGATATACTCCTAAGTATTTTATTCTTTTTGTTGCAATGGTGAATAGTATTGTTTCCTTAATTTCTCTTTCTGTTTTCTCATTGTTAGTGTATAAGAATGCAAGGGATTTCTGTGTGTTAATTTTATATCCTGCAACTTTACTATATTCGTTGATTAGAACTGGTCAACCACGTGTAAAAGAGTGAAACTAGAACACTTTCTAACACCATACACAAAAATAAACTCAAAATGGATTAAAGATCTAAATTAAGACCAGAAACTATAAAACTCCTAGAGGAGAACATAGGCAAAACACTCTCCGACATAAATCACAGCAGGATCCTCTATGACCCACCTCCCAGAATATTGGAAATAAAAGCAAAAATAAACAAATTGGACCTAATGAAACTTAAAAGCTTTTGCACAACAAAGGAAACTATAAGCAAGGTGAAAAGACAGCCCTCAGATTGGGAGAAAATAATAGCAAACGAAGCAACAGACAAAGGATTAATCTCAAAAATATACAAGCAACTCCTGCAGCTCAATTCCAGAAAAATAAATGACCCAAGCAAAAAATGGGCCAAAGAACTAAACAGACATTTCTCCAAAGAAGACATACAGATGGCTAACAAACACATGAAAAAATGCTCAACATCACTCATTATCAGAGAAATGCAAATCAAAACCACAATGAGGTACCATTACACACCAGTCAGGATGGCTGCCATCCAAAAGTCTACAAGCAATAAATGCTGGAGAGGGTGTGGAGAAAAGGGAACCCTCTTACACTCTTGGTGGGAATGCAAACTAGTACAGCCACTATGGAAAACAGTGTGGAGATTTCTTAAAAAACTGGAAATAGAACTGCCATATGACCCAGCAATACCACTTCTGGGCATACACACTGAGGAAACCAGATCTGAAAGAGACACGTGCACCCCAATGTTCACCGCAGCACTGTTTATAATAGCCAGGACATGGAAGCAACCTAGATGCCCATCAGCAGACGAATGGATAAGGAAGCTGTGGTACATATACACCATGGAATATTATTCAGCCGTCAAAAAGAATTCATTTGAATCAGTTCTAATGAGATGGGTGAAACTGGAGCCCATTATACATAGTGAAGTAAGCCAGAAAGATAAAGAACATTACAGCATACTAACACATATATATGGAATTTAGAAAGATGGTAATGATAACCCTATATGCAAAACAGAAAAAGAGACACAGATGTACAGAACAGAATTTTGGACTCTGTGGGAGAAGGCAAGGGTGGGATGTTTCGAGAGAACAGCATCGAAACATGTACATTATCTAGGGTGAAACAGATCACCAGCGCAGGCTGGATGCATGAGACACGTGCTTGGGCCTGGTGCACTGGTAGGCCCAGAGGAATCAGGTGGAGAGGGAGGTGGGAGGGGGGATCAGGATGGGGAATACTTGTAAATCCATGGCTGATTCATATCAATGTATGACAAAACCCACAAAATATTGTAAAGTAATTAGCCTCCAACTAATAAAAATAAATGAAAAAAACAAAAAAATAAAGGCAGAGAGAAATAACTTTAAAAAAAAAAGTTCTTATTACAAGAAAGAAATACTATCTCTCTATCTATCTATCTATCTATATAGTGAGGAATATTAACTAGATTCATTGTGGTGGTTTTTTAACAATTATACACATATGGAATCATTATGTTGTAACTGAAAATAATATAATATTGTATGTCAATTGTAACTTCAATTTAAAAAAAAAAAAAAGGAATAGTCAGTCCAGGAAAAGGAAAAGTAGTGTTCCTGACACCAAATAATTAATGTGTCTCAAGAAGAAGAAACTTAGATGTGTCAAATAATACTAATAGGTCAAATACAATGAAGCTTAAGAATAGATCAATGGAGGACCTTGTTAATCTATGCCATTTGGCAGTTAGGAAGTTTAAGTTAAATATATGAAAGTACTTACAAATACCTAGCTACATAGTAAGTCATCAATAAAATTTCCATTTTTATGCCAAGGTTCTGTTCTAATGCTTGGATGTATTAGTCAGCTAAGGCTGCCTTAACAAAACACGTACATTGGATGATTTAAACAATGGAAATCTATATTCGCACAGATCTGGAAGCTGGGAAGTATAAGATCAAGGTGTCAGCATCTGATAAGGCATTTTCTCATAGTTTGCAGATGCCCACTTCCTCATCCTGTCCTCACAGGGTGTAGAGAAAAACAGACCAAGCTCTCTAATCCCGTCATGAGGATCCACTTTTATGACTGTGCCTAAATGTAATCATTTCCCAAAGATCCCACCTGCAAATATCATCACATTGAGGGCTAAAACTTTAAAAACAAAAACAGAGCTACCCCATGGTCCAGGAACCTCCCTCCTAGGCATGTATATGCAGAAAGCCATAATTCAAAAAGATATATATGCTCCTATGTTCGTTGAAACAGTACTTATAATAGCCAAGACATGAAGCAACCTAAATGTCCATTGGCAGAGAAATGGATAAAGATGTGGCACAGATATGCAATGGATAGAAGAATGAAATAATGCCATTTGCAGCGACATAGATGGATCTAGAGATGGTCATACTGAGTGAAATAAGTCAGACAGAGAAAGACAAATATGATGTGATAGCAATTATAAGTGGAATCTAAGAAAATGGTACCAACGAACCTATTTACAAACAGAAAAAGTCACAGATCTAGAAAGCGAACTGATGGTTGTTAAGGCAGAAGGGGTGGGTGAAATAAATTGGGGATGAGGGCTGAAATATACACACTGCAACATACAAAAGAGATAACTAGTAAGAACTTGCTGTGCGGCACAGGAAACTCATTACTCTGTGATGACCTATGTGGGAAAGGAATCTGAAAAAGGATGGATATACGTGTATATAACTGACATTTTTCTCTACATCAGAAACTTAAACAACATTGTAATTCAAGTTCCCCCCCCCAGTAAAAATTAATTAAAAACTTACGAATTTTGAAGGAACACAATTCAGTCCATACCAGTAGATTTTGCCCAGTGAAACGGAAACTACTTGAAAATGATAAGAGGACATTTGGCCCCTTCCTCACCTCGTAGCCCTAACTCAAAGATGGATATCCACATAAAAAAACAGAGCAGCTCACTCTCTAAATCTCTCAGAAGCAATTTTGTGGTTATGACAGCACATTATTTCTTTGACCTTTATTTCACCAAGTCAACCTATACTTCCTCTCTCCCTAATAATTTTCACCATCAATATTTTCTATATAAAACTGTGAAATCTAGATAACACCTGCCCAGATGTTAGACAAAAACTCTCAGTAGCCTAATACATATGGAAAGGTACATTCCTAGAGATAGATGTCATATTGCTTAGTTCAGTTCAGTCACTCAGTCGTGTCCGACTCTTTACAACCCCATGAACCGCAGCACACCAGGCCTCCCCGTCCATCACCAACTCCCGGAGTTTACTCAAACTCGTGTCCACTGAGTCAGGGATGCCATCCAACCATCTCATCCTCTGTCGTCCCCTTCTCCTCCTGCCTTCAATCTTCCCCAGCATCAGGGTCTTTTCTAGTGAGTCGGCTCTTCGCATCAGGTGGCCAAAGTATTGTACTTTCAGCTTCAGCATCAGTCCTTCCAATGAACACCCAGGACTGATCTCCTTTAGGATGGACTGGTTGGATCTCCTTGCAGTCCAAGGGACTCTCAAGAGTCTTCTCCAACACCACAGTTCAAAAGCATCAATTCTTCAGCACTCAGCTTTCTTTACAGTCCAACTCTCACATCCACACATGACTACTGGAAAAACAATAGCTTTAACTAAATGGAACCTTGTTGACAAACTAATATCTCTGATTTTTAATATGCTGTCTAGGTTGGTCATAACTTTTCTTCCAAGGAGCAAGCATCTTTTAATTTCATGGCTGCAGTCACCATCTTCAGTGATTTGGGAGCCCAAAAAAATAGTCTGACACTGTTTCCACTGTTTCCCCATCTATTTGCCATGAAGTGATGAGACCAGATGTCATGATCTTAGTTTTCTGAATGTTGAGCTTTAAGCCAACTTTTTCACTCTTCTCTTTCACTTTCATCAAGAGGCTTTTTAGTTCTTCTTCACTTTCTGCCATAAGGGTGGTGTCATCTGCATATCTGAGGTTACTGATATTTCTCCTGGCAATCTTGATTCCAGCTTGTGCTTCTTCCAGCCCAGCGTTTCTCCTGATGTACTCTGCATATAAGTTAAATAACCTGGGAGACAATATACAGCCTTGACGTACTCCTTTTCCTATCTGGAACCAGTCCTGTTGTTCCATGTCCAGTTCTAACTGTTGCTTCCTGACCTGCATATAGGTTTCTCAGGAGGCAGGTCAGGTGCTCTGGTGTTCCCATTTCTTTCAGAATTTTCCACAGTTTATTGTGATCCACACAGTCAAAGACTTTGGCATAGTCAATAAAACAAAAATAGATGTTTTTCTGAAACTCTCTTGCTTTTCTATGATCCAGCAGATGTTAGCAATTTGATCTCTGGTTCCTCTGCCTTTTCTAAAACCAGCTTGAACATCTGAAAGTTCACAGTTCACGTATTGCTGAAGCATGGCTTGGAGAATTCTGAGCATTACTTTACTAGCATGTGAGATGAGTGCAATTGTGCGGTAGTTTGAGCTTTCTTTGGCATTGACTTTCTTTGGGACTGGAATGAAAATTGACCTTTTCCAGTCCTGTGGCCACTGCTGAGTTTTCCAAATTTGCTGGCATATTGAGTGCAACACATTCACAGCACCGCCTTTTAGGATTTGAATAAGCTCAACTGGAGATCCATCACCTCCACTAGCTTTGTTCATAGTGATGCTTTCTAAGGCTCACTTGACTTCACATTCCAGGATGTCTGGCTCTGGATGAGTGATCACAACATTGTGGGTCATGAAGATCTTTTTTGTACAGTCCTTCTGTGTATTCTTGCCACCTCTTCTTAATATCTTCTGCTTCTGTTAGGTCCATACCATTTCTGCCCTCTATTGTGCCCATCTTTGCATGAAATTTTCCCTTGGTATCTCTAATTTTCTTGAAGAGATCTCTAGTCTTTCTCATATTGTTTTTCTCTATTTCTTTGCATTGATCACTGAGGAAGGCTTTCTTATCTCTCCTTCTATTGTTTGAAACTCTGCATTCAAACAGGTATAGCTTTACTTTTCTCCTTTGCTTTTCACTTCCCTTCTTTTCACAGCTATTTGTAAGGCCTCCTCAGACAGCCAGTTTGCTTTTCTGCATTTCTTTTTCTTGGGGATGGTCTTGATCCCTGTCTCCTATACAATGTCATGAACCTCCATCCATAGTTCATCAGGCACTCTGTCTGTCAGAGCTAATCCCTTGAATCTATTTCTCTCTTCCACTGTATAATTGTAAGGGATTTGATTTAGGCCATACCTGAATAGTCTAGTGGTTTTCCCTACTTCCTTCCATCTAAGTCTGAATTTGGCAATAAGGAGTTCATGATCTGAGTCACAGTCAGCTCCCGGTCTTGTTTTTCGCTGACTGTAGAGAGCTTCTCCATCTTTGGCTACAAAGAATATAATCAATCTGATTTCGGTGTTAGCCATCTGGTAATGTCCATGTGTAGAGTCTTCTCTTGTGTTGTTGGAAGAGGGTGTTTGCTATGACCAGTGCGTTCTCTTGGCAAAACTCTGTTAACTTTTGCCCTGCTTCATTCTGTACCCCAAGGTCAAATTTGCCTGTTACTTCAGGTGTTTCTTGACTTACTGTTGCATTCCAGGCCCCTATAATGAAAAGGACATCTTTTTTGAGTATTAATTCTAGAAGGTCTTGTAGGTCTTCATATAACCCTTCAACTTCAGCTTCTTCAGGGTTACTGGTTGGGGTATAGACTTGGATTACCATGATATTGTGTGGTTTGCCTTGGAAACGAACAGAGATCCTTCTGTCGTTTTTGAGATTGCATCCAAGTACTGCATTTCAGACTCTTTTGTTGACTATGCTGGCTACTCCATTTCTTCTAAGGGATTCTTGCATATGCATTTCATACTGGTTAAAAGCCTACCTTCCAGAATCAACCTGTCTGGGTGTGTCATCCTCAACCTTGTTTGAAAATCTTACACTTAATACATGAAAGTCATATCCCAGTTTGTCCTCCTATAAAATAGGGAGTTCAGACAAACCATGGAAATATTACAGGTTTGGTTCCATGTCACTGCAGGAAAGCAACTACCATGAGAAAGCAAGCCACACAAGTTTTTTGTTTCCCTAGTGCATACACCGGAGAAGGCAACAGCATCCCACTCCAGTACACTTGCCTGGACAATCCCAGGGACGGAGGAGCCTGGTGGGCTGCAGTCCATGGGGTCGCTGAGTCGGACACGACTGAGCAGCTTCACTTTCACTTTTCACTTTCATGCATTGGAGAAGGAAATGGCAACCCACTGCAGTGCTCTTGCCTGGAGAATCCCAGGGACGGGGGAGCCTGGTGGGCTGCCGTCTATGGGGTCGCACAGAGTCGGACACGGCTGAAGTGACTTAGCAGCAGCAGCAGCAGCAGTGCATACACAGTTATACTTACACTACATTCTGGTTAATTAAGTGTATGATAGCCTTTCAGAAAAGTGCATATCTTAATTTTAAAATGTTGCTTAAAAGTACTAGCCATCATCTAAGCTTTCAGCAAGTCATAGTAGTAAACACCAAAGTGATCACAGATCACTGTTAACAAGTTTAATAAAATGAAAAAGCTTGACATATTGTGAGAATTACAAAAATGTGATACAGAGACATAAAGTAAGCAAATGCTGTTGAAAAAATGGCACCAATAGATTTGCTCAAAGCAGGATTGCCATAAATGCTCGATTTGTTTTTTTAATGCAATTATCTGTGAAGTGTGACAGAGTGAAGCACAATAAAAGGAGAAATGCCTGTAATTGTTGTTATTCAATATTTATAGGATTAAATAGTATAATACCTAAAGTGCTTAGGACAACGCCTAACATGTGGTAAGTAAATCTGGTTATACAGGTATCACCCGCAAAGACTGTTAAAAATACAGGTGCCCAGGTCCCATCTAGAATTCCTGAATTATAAACACCTAAGGAGGGTTCAGGAATATATGTCAGCAAAACAGACTTGCTGCCTGGTCTTGTTTGGGAGCTGCTTGTTCTCAAACCAAAGCCTATTCAAGTGCTTAGTGAAACAGATAATGCTTGGAGCAGTGTTAATGTATTTATAGATTATTATTTACTAATAAGGAAGGGACATACGGACTCTCAACTGTAGTGGAGGAAAGGATGTCTGAGAAGAGTCCTTGACCACTTCATCATTGGGAAGAGAGAAGAATCTGTCCCAGAAAGACTAATCAAACCAAAACAGAAGTTCACAATAGAAACAAATGCAGCCTTCTTCAAACTGAGCTAAGGGAATTAAAAAAAAAAAAAAATGCAGCTTGAGAAAGAAATGGAACTACAAGGAGGAAAAGAAAGAGCTCTTGAAACACTGAAAAGTTAAGAGAGGAGACTTTTGAAACAAGCAAAAGTCCTCCAAAAAAACAGTACATAGAAAAGGTTAAATAAAATATCGTACATCTAAATAGTCTAGGTAATTGTTAAACAACAATGTTAGATTAGTATATATGTTAATGAAAGGTAAAGTCAAATTGTACAAACTAATCTTTGACATTAATATAAAGCTATAACATTTCATTATTTCACATGTGAATAATTATATAGAAAAACTAAAATGTACACATAAATGAAATAATCTCTTATAGCACCATTCGGGAGAAGAAACTGAAGTTGAAGTTGTGTAAGATGTGGGTTTAGTCGTTTCCGTCATGTCCGACTCTTTGCGACCCCATGGACTGTAGCCTCCAGTCTATATTCATGGGGTCCTCCAGACAAGAACACTGAAGTGGGATGCCACGCCCTCCTCCAGGAAATCTTCCCAACCCAGGGATGGAACCCGCATCTCTTATGTCTCCTGCATTGACAGGTAGGTTCTTTACCAATGGTGCCACCTGGGAAGCCCTATTTAAGATGCTACATGCTTATATTTATATACATGTATGTTTCTTTCAGGGCTTCCCAGGTGGATTCTTTACCCACTGAGTACTCAGTGGGTAAAGAATCCACCTCAGTGCAAAAGATAAAAGAGACACGAGTTTCAGCCCTGGTCTGGAAGATCTCCTAGAGGAGGACAAGGCAACCCACTCAAGTATTCTTTCCTGGAGAATCCCATGGACGGAGGACTGGTGGGCTACAGTCCAAAGGGTCACAGAGAGTCGGACACGACCGAGGCAACTGAGCATGCATGCGTACATGTATGTTTCAGTATGTACATGTTTATATATGCATATATTCACTGTGTGTCCTGCACTCATACCATGACATTCTCACTTGATCTATTGGCCCTCTTACCTACCACCCTACATTTTCTCCACTTTATACCTAAAAAGATCACTGAAAATATATTGTTAGTGTTCTTTAGTTGCTAAGTCCTGTCAGACTCTTTGCAACCGCATGGACTATGTAGCCAATCAGGCTTCTTTGTCCATGAGATTTTCCAGATAAGAATACTGTGGTGAGTTGCCATTTCCTTCTCCAGGGGATCTTCCTGACCCAGGGATCAAACCCACATCTCCTGCATTGACAGGTGGACTCTTTAACACTGAGCCACCAGGGAAGCTGTTAGTTCAGTTCAGTTCAGTCACTGAGTTGTGTCTGACTCTGCAACCCCATGGACTGCAGCACGCCAGGCTGCCCTGTCCATCACCAGCTCCTGGGATTACTCAAGCTCATGTCCATCAAGTCGGTGATGCCATTCAATATATAAATCTGATTGTATTATCAAGAAAAAGAAACGCTAAAAGGCAAAATGTTGTCTGAGGAGGCCTTAAAAATAGCTGTGAAAAGAAGAGAAGCAAAAGGCAAAGGAGAAAGGAAAGATATACCCATCTGAATGCAGAGTTCCAAAGAATAACAAGGCAAGATAAGAAAGACTTCCTCAGTGATCAATGCAAAGAAATAGAGAAAAACAATAGGATGGGAAAGACTAAAGATCTCTTCAAGAAAATTAGAGATACCAAAGGAACATGTCATGCAAAGATGGGCTCAATAAAGGACAGAAATGGTAGGGACCTAACAGAAGCAGAAGATATTAAGAAGAGGTGGCAAGAATGCACAGAACTATACAAAAAAGATCTTCAAGACCCAGATAACCACGATGGTGTGATCACTCACCTAGAGTCAGTCATCCTGGAATGCGAAGTCAAGTGGGCTTTGGGAAGCATCACTATGAACAAAGTTAGTGGAGGTGATGGAATTCCAATTGAGCTATTTCCAGTCCTCAAAGATGATGCTATAAAAGTGTTGCACTCAATATGCCACCATATTTGGAAAACTTGGCAGTGGTCCCAGTACTGGAAAAAGTTAGTATTCATTCCAATCCCAAAGAAAGGCAATGCCAAAGAATGCTCAAACTACCACACAATTGCATTCATCTTATTACTTTACGCTAGTAAAGTAATGCTCAAAATTTTCCAAGCCAGGCTTCAACAGCACATGAACCATGAAATTCCAGATGTTCAGTCTGGATTTAGAAAAGGCAGAGGAACCAGATATCAAATTGCCAACATCCATTGGATCATCAAAAAAGCAAGAGAGTTCCAGAAAAACATCTCTTTCTGCTTTATTGACTATGCCAAAGCCTTTGACTGTGTGGATCACAACAACTGTGGAAAATTCTTTAAGAGATGGGAATATCAGATCACCTGACCTGCCTCTTGAGAAATCTGTGTGCAGGTCAAGAAACAAGAGTTAGAACTGGAAATGGCACAACAGACTGGTTCCAAATCAGGAAAGGAGTACATCAAGGCTGTATATGTCACCCCACTTATTTAACTTGTATGCAGAGTACATCATGAGAAATGCTGGACTGGATGAAGCACAATCTGGAATCAAGATTGCTGGGAGAAATATCAGTAACCTCAGATATGCAGATGACTCCACCCTTATGACAGAAAGTGAAGAAGAACTAAAGAGTCTCTTGATGAAAATGAACGAGGAGAGTGAAAAAGCTGGCTTAAAGCTTAACATTCAGAAAACTAACATCATGGCATCTGGTCCCATCACTTCATGGCAAATAGATGGGGAAACAGTGGAAACAGTAGGAGACTTTATTTTGGGGGGCTCCCAAGTCACTTCAGATGGTAACTGCAGCCATGAAATTGAAAGACACTTGCTCCTTGGAAGAAAAGCTATGACCAACCTAGACAGCATCTTAAAAAGCAGAGACATTATTTTGCCAACAAATGTCCGTCTAGTCAAGGCTATGGTTTTTCCAGTGGTCACATATGGATATGAAAGTTGAACTGTAAAGAAAGCTGAGTGCTGAAGAATTGATGCTTTTGAACTGTGGTGTTGGAGAAGACTCTTGAGAGTCTCTTGGACTGCAAGGAGATCCAACCAGTCCATCCTAAAAATCAGTCCTGGGTGTTCATTGGAAGGACTGATGCTGAAGCTGAAACTCCAATACTTTGGCCACCTGATTTGAAGAGCCAACTCATTGGAAAAGACCCTGATGCTGGGAGGGATTAGGGGCAGGAGGAGAAGAGGATGAGATGGTTGGATGGCATCACCGACTCGATGGACATGAGTTTGAGTAAGCTCTGGGAGTTGATGATGGACAGGGAGGCCTGGCATGCTGCAATTCATGGGGTCGCAAAGAGTTGGACACGACTGGATGACTGAACTGAACTGAACTGATATTACCCTGATGATTAAAGTATTTCAATATTATGTCTTTTCCTGAGGATCTAGTCTTAAATCTTTAATACATCTTGAAAGACCAACTGTGCTCAAATAATGTGCATTTTCCTACTTTCTCTCCCAACTGCTTTAGTCATCCCTACCTTCCTCGGTTAAATCTCCAAGATGTGACATGACCGTTCTTTCCTTCAGGAGAACTCCCCTCCACGATCTTACCTGTGCTCGCCTTTCTTCCCCTGGATAACTTACATTCTTCAACTTTGTAATAGTTTGAACTAAACTTTTCTCAGATTAGAGCACTGATAATAATTGAAACAGTGCTCCAAATACTTAAAACGAAGCAGCAGAATTTAATTTTTTCTAGAAACCCCCCAGATAAGGCATGGCACTTTATGAGATTAAATGGTAAGTAAAACATCATTCTGACCCCCAGGCAAGAAGGAAAGAAAGTGGACTAAACATTTTTAGTACATTCGATATGCCTTACAAATAAAATTACATGTAATTACCAAGCAAATCATGAAATACATATTTACCCTATTTTACCACCAAAGAAGCTAAAGATTAAAGAGTTTACAAAAGATTTCTAACGTCAAACTGGATTCCAGCTGAGCACTGTCTAAATCCAAGACGCGTCCTTTTCCCACTATCCCCGCCACAGTAGCTCAGCAGCTTACAGTCCACAAATAACTCTAATGCAGAGCACGATGTGATTGGCATGACAACAAAAGCAAGAGAAAGGTGTTGTGCTAGTGCTTTGAAAGCAGCATCTTACAGTAGAACTTTATCTGCTTCCTAAAGACAATGTCAGAGGAGCATAAAAGAGGATTCAGGAACTCTGCCCAAGGGAAGTGGTGTTTGCGTCGTGCTACCTACAGCAGGATTTTGAAATGATTCAGGAAAGACATAGAAATGAATCATAAGCAGCAAAACCAGAAAGCATCACATCTGGGAAAAAAAAAAAAGAAAGCTGTAAAAGGTTCCATGTTCACTTGCTGATGGTTTCATACCACCTTCCCAGTCCTTCTATAGAACATTCCCAGTTGCCACAGACGGCCTGGCTGAGGCGGTAACTCACGATTTTTTTAGGGAAGACAATTATTCAGATTCTCACAACCTGAAAGTGAAACTGTTAGTCTCTCAATTGCGTCCCAGTCTTTGTGACCCTATGCACTCTAGCCTGCAAAGCTCCTCTGTCCATGGGATTTCCCAGGCAAGAATACTGAAGTGGCTTGCCATTTCCTCCTCCAGGGGATCTTCCCAACCCAGGGATGGAACCCACATCTCCTGCATTGGCAGGTGGATTCTTCACCAGCTGCACTTAAATGAAATGGCAGCAAGGAATAACAATGTTTAAATATAACAGCTTAAGACTGTTCCCTCACAGGGTAGGCTTCCCAGATTGAGGTAGACTGGAAAAAAAAAAGAAGTTGATGAATAACTCCATTTGTTATTTCGAATTAAAACAGCAAATTCTAATGCCACGTATCCCTAAACACACAAGCAATTTGGAGATTTTTCAAATTGCATCACCAATGAATGTTCTTATAAGAAGATTCTAAAAATAAATAGGGAACAACAAATAAGTTTTAGAGAAACATGAATACAAAATAGATTGTGCTTCCATAAATTTTTTCAAGCATATTCTTGGATAAAGGATTATAAACTCTGCTTTGTAAAATCATAAGTAAAGGTCACATTTCTCACCTACTTATTTCAATGATAAATGAAAATTCTACTTGAAGATTTCTTAAGAAAAGTAGCTATACATAATTGCATCAGACAGGCAAATTTAAATCTTTCACATATGGCTAATTTTAACAAATTATTTTCCCATATTCATAAATTAAATTTAAAAAGGCATGCATTTTAGCTGCTTAAATATATGTCTTTATTAAATATTTTATTTCCCTATGTTATTTTATTAACTGAATAATCCCTGAAATTCAAGCATTCAAAATTAGTAGAAAAAGAGGCACAAGACATGCTTTAGACTCCACAAGTTAGAACAGCTGTTAGTGCAGCAGCATTACGACAAAGTCAGTGCATCTTTGTTAGGGAGAATCACATTCCTAGATTTGGCAAACCTTTTATTCAGTTCAGTTCAGTTCAGTTCAGTCACTCAGCCGTGTCCGACTCCTTGCGACCCCATGAACCGCAGCACACCAGGCCTCCCTGCCCATCACCAACTCCCGGAGTTTACTCAAATTTATGTCCATCGAGTCGGTGATGCCATCCAGCCATCTCATCCTCTGTTGTCCCCTTCTCCTCCTGCCCCCAATCCCTCCCAGCATCAGGGTCTTTTCCAGTGAGTAGGCTCTTCCCATCAGGTGGCCAAAGTATTGGAGTTTCAGCTTCAGCATCAGTCCTTTCAATGAACACCTGGGACCGATCTCCTTCAGGATGGACTGGTTGGATCTCCTTGCAGTCCAAGGGACTCTCAAGAGTCTTCCCCAAAACCACAGTTCAAAAGCATCAATTCTTCAACACTCAGTTTTCTTTATAGTCCAACTCTCACATCCATACATGACTACTCGAAAAACCACAGCCTTGACTAGACGGACTTTTCTTGGCAAAGCAATGTCTCTGCTTTTCAATATGCTGTCTAGGTTGGTCACAGTTTTCCTTCCAAGGAGTAAGCGTCTTTTAATTTCATGGCTGCAATCACCATCTGCAATGATTTTGAAGCCCGGAAAAATAAAGTCAGCCATTGTTTCCACTGCTTCCCCATCTATTTGCCATGAAGTGATGGGACCGGATGCCATGATCTTAGTTTTCTGAATGTTGAGCTTTAAGCCAGCTTTTTCACTCTCCTCTTTCACTTTCATCAATAGGCTCTTTAGTTCTTCTTCACTTTCTGCCATTAGGGTGGTGTTATCTGCATATCTGAGGTTACTCATATTTCTCCCGGCAATCTTGATCATTTCCAGTAACTGAAATTTACACATGTAACTTTCTCAGAATTTATGCTTTCAAACTGTGGTGCTGCAGAAGACTCTTGAGAGTCCCTTGGACTGCAAGGAGATCAAACCAGTCAATCCTAAAGGAAATCAATCCTGAATATTCATGGGAAGGACTGATGCTGAAGATGAAGCTCCAATCCTTTGGTCACCTGATGCAAAGAGCTATATCATTGGAAAAGACCCTGATGCTGGGAAAGATTGAGGGCAGGAGGACCCTTAAAAGGGCAACAGAGGATGAATTGGTTGGATGGCATCACTGATTCAATGGACATGAGTTTGAGGAACTCCAGGAAATGGGGAAGGACAGGGAGTCCTGGCACGCTACAGTCCCTAGGGTCGGAAAAAGTCAGACACAACTTACCAACTGAACAACAACCAGTCTTTCTGTGAAGAAAGTATGGAATTATCTGAGTAAGTCAATAATCTCTCGTCTCCTTTCTGCTAGGAGCACCTTTGCTGGCTGTTTCTTTTGCAGAGAAGGTCCTTCTCCCAGACGGCCATGTGCTGGCTTCTCTTCATTATCAGCCAAAGGCTCAAGGCTTCCCGAGTAACTTCCCAAGGTTTCCCTGGGCTTCCCAGGTAGCTCAGCTGGTAAAGAATCTGCCTGCAACGCAAGAAACCCCTGTTACGATTGTTGGCCTGGAAGTTCCCCTGGAGAAGGGATAAACTACTCACTCCAGTATTCTTGGGCTTCTCTGGTGACTCAGACAGAAAAGAATCCACCTGCAATCGGGAGACCTGGGTCTGATTCCTGGGTTGAGAAGATCCCCTGGAGGAGGGCAAGGCAACCCCCTCCAGAACTCTTGCCTGGAGAATCCTCATGGACAGAGGGACCTGGCGGGCTACAGTCCCTGGGTCTCAAAGAGTCAGACACGACTGAGCGACTAAGTACAGCCCAGCAAGGTTTCCTTCCCAACAGAAATACCACCCTATACAGAACATTGCCCCCTACACACACACACACACTCCCCTGTTATGTCCTACTGCATTGCAATATTTTATTAAGTCAGGGTTCTCAAAGTGTAGTCCAAGCAGCTCTGGGCGACCACCAGTCTTCTTCAAGTAGACCGAAATTCAAAACTATTTTCATAAAAAGACTAAGACATCATTTGCCTTTTAAACTCTCATCCTGTCATGAGTATACAAAATATGAAAGTTCATTAAAGTATCTTCAGATTCCACATTACAACTAACCTCTAAGTTATAAACATATTTTTATATTCAGGATATGCTTTTCACGTACTCAAAAGCTAAATACTGTAGGCACATACATTTATTGGACTTCCCTGATATCTCAATTGCTAAAGAATCTGCCTGCAATGCAGGAGACCCAGTTTGATTCCTGGGTCGGGAAGATCCGCTGGAGAACGGATAGGCTATCCACCCTTGTGGCTCAGCTGGGGAAGAATCTGCCTGCAATGCGGGAGACCTGGATTCGATCCCTGAGCTGGGAAGATGCCCTGGAGAAGGGAAAGGGCACCGACTCCAGTATTCTGGCCTGGAGAATCCCATGGACTGTATAGTGCATGGGGTCCCAAAGAGTTGGACACAACCGTGTAACTCTAACTTTCACTTTTACACACATTTATGTAACATATATACTGTATATATCTTAAATGTTACACATACTCACAAACTAAATACTGCATGTACACAGTATGTAGTATTTACATAACGTATATATTGTATATATCTTAAATGTTACACACGTATTTAGTTCTGTTGTGTATACACAGAAACATTTAAGTTTCTTTAGAACATGTAGATAGTATATTATAAACTTTGAATGTACAATGAATTTATATGAATGAATTCAGATCACAGCAGATTGAATCATATGAAATTACCAATATCAGCCTATGTTTAAAATGAAAAACCTACAATTTATTGTGATTGAACAGTAAAATAAAATTTACATGAAGAAAAAGTTCATGGGAAGAGTTTACCTTTTCAGATAAATGGGGTTATCAGTTATAATCAAAGATACCATCCAGGTCTTTTTTTCCCCCAGTAATTTAACCTTGGACAGGTAGCACAAACATCTGCCAAAACATCCTAACAAGAATGTTGAAGGCAAAGCAGCAATCTTTTCTGTCAACGGGGACAGGTGTACCAAGAACAGGCTAGTTAGTTACCTCCACTCAGGAAATCGATGGATCCCTAAGGCAATGAAAGAGAGACCTGACCATCTGCAGCCCCCAAGAAGATAAATAAATCAGATTCAGATGTCTGCTGAAACTCTGGATATGATCAGAATGTCCCCTAATTCTTTATAGCGTGAAACAATGACAGACGATATTGTTGCCAACTGGCACAAACTGCTCTACTTGGCAGTCAGTCAGGGGAAGAGAGGTGTCTCCCCACCCCTAAAGGTCTACAGTAGTGCTGCTATTTCTCAGAGTGAGAAAGTAAAATAAAATAAACAAGGGGGGGTAAGTACTAGGAATGTATTAAAGAACACACGTAAATATCATTAGATAAAATGCTGAAGTGTTTCTTTTAAAATCGCACATCCTATAGATAAACAACAAGGTCTTCCTGTATAGCACACGGAACTGTCAGGAACTATACTCAATATCCTGTGATAAACCATAACGGACAATAACATGAAACAGAGATATATATATATAACTGAATATATATATATATACATGTGTGTGTGCTTAGTCACTCAGTCGTGTCCGATTCTTTGTAACCCCATGGACTGTAGCCCACCAGGCACCTCTGTTCATGAAGATTCTCCAGGCAAGTATACTGGAGTGGGTTGCCATGCTCTCCTCCAGGGAATCTTCCCGACCCAGGAATCGAATCCGGGTCTCCTGCATTGCAGGTGGGTTCTTTACCAACTGAGCCACCAGGGAAGCCATATATATAGTAAATTATTCTTCAATTTAGGAAAAAATAAAATAAGATGGCATATCCTACTTTGGGGTTATGTCCACTTGTGGGGTGATATGGGAAATGCCCTGTTCCTAACATTCCTCCCCATGGGATGGAGTTCACAGGCTATAACCACCCTGGCTGGTCTCCACTCTCCCCATTTCCCCTAATTCTGTATTTGAAAGAAGAATTGCACAAGAGTAGAACACAGCTTCTTGAGAAACAGATCAGGAAGCAGGTCAGGAAGCAACAGTTAGAACTGGACATGGAACAACAGACTGGTTCCAAATGGGAAAAGCACATCAAGGCTGTATATTGTCACCCTGCTTATTTAACTTATATGCAGAGTACATCATGAGAAATGCTGGGTTGGAGGACGCACAAAATGGAATCAAGACTGCGGGGAGAAATAGCAATAACCTCAGATATGCAGATGACACCACCCTTATGGCAGAAAGTGAAGAAGAACTAAATAGGCTCTTGATGAAAGTGAAAGAGGAGAGTGAAAGAGTTGGCTTAAAGCTCAACATTCAGAAAACTAAGATCATGGCATCCGGTCCCATCACTTCATGGCAAATATATGGGGAAATAGTGGAAACAGTGGCAGTCTTTATTTTTGGGGGCTCTGAAATCACTGCAGATGGTGACTCAGCCATGAAATTAAGACCCTTGGTCCTTGGAAGGAAAGTTATGACCAACCTAGACAGCATATTAAAAAGCAGAGACATTACTTTGCCAACAAATGTCCGTCTAGTCAAGGCTATGGTTTTTCCAGTGGTCATGTATGGATGTGAGAGTTGGACTATAAAGAAAGCTAAGTGCCGAAGAATTGATGCTTTTGAACTGTGGTGTCAGAGAAGACTCTTGAGAGTCCTTTGGACTGCAAGGAGATCCAACCAGTCCTGGGTGTTCATTGGAAGGACTGATGTTGAAGCTGAAACTCCAATACTTTGGCCACCTGATGCAAAGAGCTGACTCATTTGAAATGGCCCTGATGCTGGGAAAGATTGAGGGCAGGAGGAGAAGGGGACGACAGAGGATGAGATGGTTGGATGGCATCACTGACTCGATGGACATGGGTTTTGGTGGACTCTGGGAGTTGGTGATGGACAGGGAGGCCTGGCATGCTGTGGTTCACGGGGTCGCGAAGAGTCAGACACGACTGAGCAACTGAACTGAACTGAGAACACAGCTTGCTTCTGGTCTTCTTGAAACTGATCTCCCTTCAATAAATACATCCCCTGGCTCTTCCCTCCATCCCGTCGCTTTTAAAGGAGCCTCCTAAAGAGACCAGGGAGAGGCCTGGCCCAGTCGAGCCCCATAGCTAAGGTTGCTAGTTCTTGGATTCAGTATTGCCCATAAACACAGACCTTTTATAAAATAAAGGTGATATTTTGTCCCCCATGTGCTGACCTTTCCATCACATTTCTCAGTTGCTTCAAGAACTCAGTAGAGAACTATTATTAAAGACTCTCAAGTGCCTTACTGGCAAAGTGAACTTCAACCAAAAATAAACACACATTTTCCAATCAGTTTTTAAGAACTATCTTCCCTCACATCTCTACAGATTTGGAATTAAAGAGCTTGCTGGCCACAACCTTGCAGTTCAGTCCAATAAACCTGGGAAAAAAGAGAATTAAAAGAACCCTTGGCTTCGAGATGTTCTGACTTGTTTCCTTCTTTCCTTTCTAATGGATAAACTCTAGACATAAATTCTTCCACCTGAAGTGAAAACAAAGAAACAAACAAAGCAAAAAAGATCCTAGAGCTACCCTGCCTTTTAACACCAGGTGAATTCTGATGGATTAATACAAGATTAGTAAAACTTGAGTCTATACTGGCTGGAACCACCAAGCTACAATGAGATGACGAAGCATAGGCAGTAA
Source organism: Cervus elaphus (assembly GCF_910594005.1). Classification (NCBI taxonomy): domain Eukaryota; kingdom Metazoa; phylum Chordata; class Mammalia; order Artiodactyla; family Cervidae; genus Cervus; species Cervus elaphus. The sequence goes on from NC_057835.1 coordinate 80,558,518, forward strand.
AAACTGCAGCCAAAACTATAATAAGAACACACAACTTCCCTTTACTTCATTTTGCTATTGTGAGAAGACAGTTATGAAGAGCAACTTGGTTCCAATTAAATAGCACTCTATTTTTACCTAAGATAGATGATCATAATAGTCAGTGACACTTTTTAAGGGAAGTGCTGCTGGAAAAATGACAAGACAAAGCAAGCCTAAACAGCTGCATCTGTTGGACGGGGTCTTTGCAGCTGCACGGAGCCCAGGATAAATGACACGCAATTCTTCTCACTCACTTTGCTATTACCTCTAAATCTTCAGACTCATATTTCACCTTTCAGCATCATATTATTTTTCCTATTGAGCAGCTGAAGAAAAAAAAGATAATTTCACTAAAGATGGTAAAATGAAGTGGACAGCCTCTTTGTCACAGATATAAATGAGAGGGAAAAGTCATTTGATTTTATTCCCTGGTTAAAGAAATATTTTCCAGGCTTTTACCTGGGTCAGCATGTAACTTCTGCAAGGGATAATAACAGAACTAGAGTTTCATATCCGATAAATGAATTGAGAGGTCATATTAACACTGTCAAAGTAGTAATGTCATATTACAAAAATAGTACTTCTCAGTCTAGAGTTCAGTTTTCCAAAAATTAAGCAATAAAATCAACTATAGTCAAGTGCACCTGCCTACAAACCAGGAGAAAACCACGCCACTAAAATATGACTCCTGCAGCTCAAGTGCCATCATCTGTAAAATAAAGCTGTGAGAATTGCTGAAATTTAAAATTTCTTTTATTGGTAAGATTTTCGGTATCTATTATATGTGTTTATTGTGAGAGAAACAGATGGGTAACAGACACTTCTACTGAGGGAAATGTAAAAGAAAACCAAAAGACAGTACTATTAGAGCTAAACATTTTATAAAGGAAGGAAATTTGGTTATTCTCCTTTTCATTCTGTGCTACTTCAAGTAAGTGTACTAATGATTCCTGATTCTAAAACCTTCACTTTTATCGCCTTTATTTAAATATGTGAATTAAAGAAAATACATTTTAATCACACTTTTCTTATTACAAGAGTGCTACATGTTCATTGTTTCAAATACAAAGACTTATGAAAGAAAAATGAAAATCTTCTGTAATCTTATCACCCAGGCATAACCACTGTTAATATTTTCTATATGGGTGCATGGATGTGAAATTTGAAATAACTTTCCAGTTACTGGCCTTTTGAGTGGGACTGAAGAACTAGCAGAATGGGCACCCGTTCAGAACTGTCCAACTGTGTATTTTCAGTGGTCAAAATGAAACGGGCACCAAAGAATTAAGAAACCACTTCCAAACAAGTAACTACCAAGGTCTAAGAATCCATACTGCGGAAACTTGTACAGTTAAAGAGGGAGAAAATAAACTGAGCAGAATGGACTAAGAAATTGAGCGTCACGATTAAGAGAATTCCACGTATTCATTGCCCTGCTAAATGGCATGCCTGCTTAATTGGAATAATCAGCAAGACAGAAACTTAGTTCAGTGCATTCAAATGACTCCTAATGACGGTTAACTGGCTTGCCCATCTCCCTTAAAAGGAACACCTGCTGTTACCTCTCAGCCTTGTTCCCAGGAGTCAGTTCTATGATATTTACTCACATAAATGTCTACTGGGCCATGTTTTTATGGTTTCCTCACGCTACACTGTAGAGACTACTAAGAAAGTTTCATCAGGGCTTTTGTTTCCTCCATAGCACCTTTATCAAACTATTGCATATTTGACACTGAAAATGCAGCGTGGGAGACTGAGGTTAACCATGCACTTAGAGCTTTACTAAGGGATATATTCTGAAAGACAGTGCCTCTAATTTATAAAGTGCCTATTTTTCAGCCTTACAATTATGCATTTGATGTCACATTTAGCTGTTAAGGCAGAATTTCATTGATGAGAATGACAGGAAAACACAAAATGTCAACCTCAAATGAGTTTAGTTTAAATTAACCAATTAAATTTTAACTGCTAGAAAACAAATTCTCTACTAAACATGCTTCTTTAGACAAATAAACCATTAAGAGCAAACTTCTAGTGAGGATAAATGCTGTAGCAATTTCATTCAATTCAATTCTAACAAGCTGATTTAAAAAAAAATGATTTCAATACCATGATATGAAAAGTCCTTTGTATTTTTATGATTGAAGTACAAAATATATGAAGGCCTACTGCCACCTGATACCACTGAAATACTTTTTAATCTTTTAACATACCACAAAGTTTCTTGGCAAAAAGGTGAATTAATGCAGACTGTTAGGTCTCTCTCCTAAACCCAACCCTAGTGAAGTGACAGAAACAACAAGGAAATTTGGGGACCTGGGAAAATAAAATTTTAAGAATGTTTTTGGATATATATGTTACTTTCTTGGAGGGAAATGGCAGTTAAGAGTGACCAAAGGAGAATTTCTAACCATGTTCTTTTCCACCTTACACTGGGCTGAGCATTGCTCCCTGCACAGCCATGACCAAATTGGTACAACAGGATAAATGATACGAGGGGTTTGTCATAGGCTGGGGTTTTCAGAAGCAGAACCTGAGATAGAGTTTGAGGAACAGTGCATTTACTAGAGGCCAGTTCATTTCAGTTCAGTCGCTCAGTCGTGTCCTACTCTTTGCGACCCCATGGACTGAGGCACACCAGGCCTCCCTGTCCATCACCAGCTCCCAGAGTTTACTCAAACTCACGTCCATCAAGTCAGTGATGCCATCCAACCATCTCGTCCTCTGTCGTCCCCTTCTTCTCCTGCCCTCAATCTTTCCCAGAATCAGGGTCTTTTCCAATGAGTCAGCTCTTCACATCAGGTGGCCAAAGTATTGGACTTTCAGCTTCAGCATCAGTCCTTCCAATGAAAACTCAGGACTGATCTCCTTTAGGATAAATTGGTTGGATCTCCTTGCTATCCAAGGGACTCTCAAGAGTTTTCTCCAACACCACAGTCCAAAAGCATCAATTCTTCGGCGCTCAGCTTTCTTTACAGTCCAACTCTCACATCCATACATGACTACTCGAAAAACCAGAGCTTTGACAAGACAGAAATTTGTTGGCAAACTAATGTCTCTGCTTTTAATATGCTGTCTACGTTGGTCATAGCTTTTCTTCCAAGGAGTAAGCGTCTTTTAATTTCATGGCTGCAATCACCATCTGCAGTGATTTTGGAGCCCAAGAAAATAAAGTCTATCACGGTTTCCATTGTTTCCCCACCTATTTGCAGTGAAGTGATGGGACTAGATGCCATGATCTTCATTTTTAGAGGCCAACACCTGTGAAAAGAAGGATGATAAAGCAGGCTTGGATAGAGAAAGAAATCACACCGTGATGCAGACTTGACACATCTTTGGTCTGAAAGTAGAGCTAGGGGACAAGACTGCTGTCATGAATGACCTGCCTGCCAGGTTCAGTCACTCAATGCAGATTTCTCTGGGAAAGACATGAGCTTGCTGAGACAGCCCCCTGCTTCTGATGAAGGCCATGAAGGAGCTAACAGGTAGAGGTTCACCACACCCTCATAACTGGGCAAGCAGCCCTTCCTTGAAGTGGAATCCACGGTTACATATCCCGTCTACTACAGTGGACTCGTGGCCAGCAAGTAAGAGGAGTGAATAACAGTGTATACAGAGAGACCATATTCCCTTGGCACTTTTCATTTCATTCTTATTCTTTATACTCTCAGGATTCAATTATCAGAGTTAATTACCATATAAAAAGGGAAATGGTTTCACTAATAGATATAGAAGCAAATAGTACACATAAAATATTAGTAAATAAAATGCATATATTTTATATAAAACTATATTGCAGGGGTTTTTGTAGGCATACGAAATGTTTTATTCAGACCATTTCTGAGGATTTGGCTTTAAAAGTTTTATATGTAGCATTCGAGCTTATCTTAATGAATACAGTCTAGTCTTTGAGAGATCGTGTATCATGGAGGTCTGTAGAATTTTCATTATCATTTGCAATAAGGGCTTCTCTAGTGTTGTAAGCCCAGAAGCCACTTAGATCAATTAGAAGAGTGATGACTGTGTGTGTGTGTGTACAGTATATTAAATACACACACACACACACTTGTATTCCACTGGTATATGAAGTTCAACCGTTGGAACTACTGGTGCCTCAGGGCCATATGACTTTGCCAGCATTTCCCCCATATGGCTATCTAGTCTCTCCAGTGATGAGAAATCCACGTGAGAATCATGGTTAACGTGGAGCAAGTCCTCAAAAAAATAAGTAAGGCTTAAAAACAGTAAGCAAACGAATTGAAACCTAAAGGAGGATGAATCTAGTAGAGCTTTGGCAACAGCAGAATTACTGATTATAGTGGCTTTGAATATCTGCAACATGTAGTTATTTGCAGTTTTGTCGTGCCTATGATTTGAAAAAACACACATGGCAAGCAGGCAAGCAAGATAAGCTGGTTGCCAAAAACCACTACCCAATGAGCTTGAAGGAGCTGCTGTAGTATTTAGAATTTATTTATTCATATAGAAAATCCTTGCAAAACTCATTTGTTTATGTGAAGTGTAAAATGGCTTATAAATGAAAACCCACAGTGGGAGTGGATATAAAAGTAAAAAAGTTTCAGATAGAAACAAAAAGAGAAATTATCCTAAGCTATAAAATAGTAGTCATGAGGACAAGTTACGTGTCATTTTAGTGTTCACACACCGGGCTTATTGAGATGCCCTCAAGATGCGTTCCTTTCTGTCAAATCTAGTCCATTACTGGTCTCCTTGACAAGGAAGGTCATGGGTTTGGGGGCACAGGTTTTTGAGAATAATTTCTTCAACCAGTCACCAGCCGTACGACTTTGTTCAACTTACTTATCTTTCTTCAGTTTCTTATGTGCAAAATAGTTAAGTAATATATATATATATATATATATATATATATATATATATATATATATATATTTGGAAGTGAAGATTATTAAATTAAATCAAGGAATGTCAATAATGTTACCTCACTTATTCCTATCTACACTACCCTCGCCTGTTTCTCAGTTATTTGCAAAATTTTATTTTTTAGTTGGAGAAGACTCTTGAGAGTCCCTTGGACTGCAAGGAGATCAAACCAGTCCATCCTAAAGGAGATCAATCCTGAATATTCATTGGAAGGACTGATGCTGAAGCTGAAACTCACACTTCAGTTGTGAAGAACTGACTCATTAGAAAAGACCCTGATGCTGGGAAAGACTGAGGGCAGGAGGAGAAGGGGACGACAGAGGATGAGACGGTTGGATGGCATCACCGACTCAGTGGACATGAGTTTGAGCAAGCTCCGGGAGTTGGTGATGGACAGGGAAGCCCGGTGCGCTGCAGTCCACGGGGTCACAAAGAGTCAGACACGACCAAGTGACTGAACAGCAACCAATTCTTTACTTGATTATACTATAATCATAAGTTAATTTATTGTAATGAGACATTTAAAAACAAGTCCAGGCCCATAGAACAGCTTTTACTCTATTTATTTATCTATGTGATTATTCTAATATCTTCCTGGATAATTAACTAATTCTGGATAAACTTTTCAAGGTCTTTCATTATTACCACTTAATGGAAAAAGAGAAATAAAAAGATAAAAGTCTTACAGAATATCAGTAGTATATCATATAAGAAAAAATATCTAAAATCTGCATCTAAATATAATAAAGCTATAATTATACTTCAAAATCAAAGAAATTAAGGCTTCTTTGTGACATATTATTAAGAAAATGAATATTTTAATAACTCCATTAGATTCATGAATTCATGATGGTCTACATTCTGTTATAATTTTAGATTAAAATAGCATGAAATACTTTCTTGTAATAATTTGAAATTCACTTCCATGTGTAAAACAGGCCCAAAGACAGAATACTGAATCCAGCTTTATCAATACAAGATGAAACACAATAAAATTTTCTTTTTCCATTAAGGATTAGTTTAGAATGCTGATGACTAATGCCAAATATAATAAAAATTATCAGTGTATCTCTTCTTTACTTTTGAATAAGCTGTCACCTGGAGTGATTTCAAAATAAATAGCAAATGGACCCCCAGTACTAAAATAATGAGATAGCAATCCAACTTTCTAGGCAAATATAATGCCATTTTCCAATAACAGAAGAGAGCTAAACAGCAATGGAATTAGATTTCCCTAGCAATATATGTCATTCAAATATATTATTCATTTTGTGCCTCTCCCAGCACATAGAGGTATACTTAAGATTAGAGTCCACTGGATAATTTAAAATTCATAAAGTTTCTTGAGCTTTGCAGACTAAGGTGCTATATAAATATTAAATAGCAATCATCATGATAATGATGAAATTATTATTCTAATCTTCGTTTTGCACATGCTGTAAGTAATTCTCAGCCACTTTATCACTTGGTTAGGTGCACACACGCACAGCCAGAGAGGTTCTAGGGCTATGGAGTCCCCTCTGAAATCTATGGGAGTTCTGTAATCAATTCAGCTCGGCAGGGCGCTGGGGAGCGGGGCGGGCAAGAAAGAAACATTGTGTTATAACACTGAATAAAATCAAAGCAAATAACGAAAACAGTTCAACAGTTTCAAAGATCAAAAAATGAGATGACTGCTATTTTGCATTAAAGAAATAAAATTCTAAGTATTATTTCATAGGGAAAATAAGCACAAAAAGAATAGCTTTTTAAAAATAGCTGTGCACTTGCATGAGAAATGAAAACTTTCTATTCTTTTAACTATAACCTGAACATGTTCATTTATGCTTCTTGCAAGTTCCTAAAGCTTATTTTGGATGTGAAAATATCTTTCCTGTATCATATTTTAAAATCCTCTTTGTGTCTGCTAAAATTGGTTCTGGTAATGGCTCTGAAAAGGTAATAGATTGTATTTAAAAAGACAGCCTTCTGCATTACTGAGAACTACATTAGCACCTGTGGCCAAGAGAATCATAAAAATGGATGCCTTCAGAAAAGATGTGATAAAGTGGATTTCCTTATAATTAGAATAGTGGAAACTACAAATATGTTCATGCTTAATATTGAAAATATGATGCAAAATTCAAGGAAAGGGATCTTTTTGAATTGCTATTTATATGGCTTAAAAGCTGTCTCTTCCCTAAATTTATCCTCAAACCGGTACTTAGCTCAGAGATGGAAACCATATTTATAGAAACAATCTTCTTGAGATTCTTTAAGATAAGAGGGCACTAACCAACACCTACAAATTTATACTTTACTCAGCCAGCCAGTAACCATGGAAACAGATTGACCAGTTACACAGAGCTAGCCCTTGTGAATTCAACACTGCCTGTCTGTCTTGAAAACTGCTAACAATGTAATCTGATTACTTTGTGTAAGAATGTATTATCATTCAAACAACCAACCAATCAAGAACGTATATTAAAAAGTTCTTCTTACATTATTGTATAAAAAGGCTCAAGGCACGTCTAATGGTAAAAGTTTAACAAAATCTTTTCCACAGAATCTTCTTTAACAGGAGGAAGATAGAGTTGTTGCATCAATAAGCCTCTTGATTATGTGCCGTCTGCCCGTATTGTTACCCACACATCATTCTTCTGCGCATCCTCCAATTTGCAAATTCTGTCATGCATATGTCCTTTATATATCACTTCACATTACCCTCAGCCTCCATGTAAATGTGTTCAAGCAATGACTATTGGTAACTCTTTCACAAATAAAATGTCTTTCATGTGACAACTGCCTATTTTATTTAATATTATTATTAAAAATAATCAAGTATTCCATTTGAGATTTTGGCATATCTTACAGCTTAAAATGATATCTCACCTATAGTATTAATATTGAATCTCCCAACAGCTCTGACAGAAAGATATCCTTAAACAGAGAATTTTGCTGCTTAAACAGAGAGAATTCAAAGAGTTCCAATACAGTTCAGGCATCTATTGTTGTTCCCGACCCATGGACTGCAGCATGTCTGACTCTCTTTCCCCCTGGAGTTTAACCAAGTTCATGTCCACTGAATTGGTGATACCTTTCCAACCATCCCATCCTCTGTAGACCTCTTCTCCTTCTGCCTTCAATCTTTCCCAGCATCAGGGTCTTTTCCAATGAGTCAGCTCTACACATCAGGTGGCCAAATTATTGAAGCTTCAGCTTGAGCATCAGTTCTTCCAATGAGTATTCACAGTTGATTTCCTTTAAGAGTGATTGGTTTAATCTCCTTGCTGTCCAAGAGACTCTCAAGAGTCTTCTCCAGCACCACAGTTCGAAATCATCAATTCTTCTTCTGAAATCAATTCTTTGTCACTCTGCCTTCTTTATTGTCCAGCTCTCACAGCAGTACGTGACTACTGGAAAGACCATAGCTTAGCTTTGACTATAGGGACCTCTGTCAGCTAAGTGATGTCTTTCCTTTTAACACACTGTTTATCATAGCTTTCTTGCCAAGAAACATCTTACCCAAGGTAAAAATAAATTAATTTTAAAAAATAAAATAAAGTCTTTTCATGGTTGAGTCAAGATTTAAATACTAATCTTTTGACCTTAAATCTGTCCTTCATTCTGTACCTTTAATTATTCAAATCCCAGTTAATATCCTAAGGCAACTAAACTTTTCTGATTTACCATATTTACCAAAATATCAAAGTTTCTCTGTACATTTAACTCTCATCATACTCCACTTACTCTTCTTGCTTTATCTGTGGTGATTATAAAATGTTTTATTGTGGATTGAGCTATGTAATCAAATATCAAAGATAAAAAAAAATAACAAATAGTATTATCAAATGCAATTCTCTCTTTGTTGTTACCAATCTCCTATATATATATATGTGTGTGTGTGTGTGTGTGTGTGTGTGTGTATATATATATCTATATCTCTCTCTATATATATATATATATCTCCTCTATACTTTCTGCCTGTGATAATGAAGCTATAATTGGCATACTGGAAAAGTTAGTTCCTTAATATTTCTACAAAACTATAAATTGAGTGTTTTATTTCCACTATTTAAAAATTTTCAAAACCGAAAGATAAATAAGATAAAATACTTGCTTCAGCTTTTATTGAAGAAGAAAAATTTTTAATTAAATTGTATCTTATTCATATTTTGTTGTTTATAATGAAGAATTAATTCAGGATAAAGTACAGCCTAAGGCATTTAAACAAATACAGTAAAAAAAAAAAAATCCCTTTAGTATTCCCCCACTATTACTATAAATTCCTATACACTGTCAATCAAAATTCTTTATTACCCTGGCATATGGCTTATAAATTTTATTTTATTTTATGTTTCTCCTCTGTTTCCATGTAACTCATGAAAGGTAGAGACCATAAGTTATTTAGTATAGATATACAATCACAGCACACGTTGTGGCACTTGACATTCAATAGAGCCCATTATACAGAGTGAGGTAAGTCAGAAAGTGAAAGAGAAATATTGTATACTAATGCACATGTATGGAATCTAGAAAGATGGCTCAGATTAATTTATCACCAGGGCAGCAATGGAAAAACATACAGGGAACAGACTTCTGGACACGGGGGAGGGGAGGAAGGAGAGGCTGAGATGTATGGACAGAGTAACATGGAAACTCACATTACCACATGTAAAGTAGACAGCCAGTGGGAAATTGCTGCATAGCTCAGGAAACTCAAGCAGGGGCTCTGTGTCAACCTCGAGGGGTGGGCTGGGAGGGAGATAGATGGGAGGAGGTTCAAGAGGAAGGGGATGTATGTGTGCCTATGGCAGATTCTTGTTAGTGTTTGACAGAAAACAGCAAAACTCTGTAAAGCAATTATCCTTCAATTAAAAAACAAATTAATTAAAATTTTTAAAAAACTTATGAACAACTTAGTAATATGTTGTAGGATGTTAATTAAAGCCAAAAGATACCCATGAGGTTGAGATTACTTCGAAGTCTATAATAGATTATCTATAAATATGTATTTAATATATGCAGGCTATAAATATATATGCATATATATGTTTGATATGAGGAAAGATATCTCCCTTGATACTGTTTAAATAAATAAATTTTTTTGGAATAGTATTTTTCAGGCTTTTTTATAAAGCTGAAATTTGAGATACAAATAATTTTAGAAACCTTAAGGGATATCATTACAAGTTAATTACAACTCTGATTTATATTAAGCCAGAAGTAAACTGATCCCACATGTGAAGTGAGTCACTTTGAAAACACTAAGAGTATATTAAAGGAAAGGGAAACTACACTAAATTGTTAATGCTGCTCTACAAAATTTCAGTTTTCACAGTGGAAAAATTTATTTCCTCCAAGAGAATGACTTATTTGTCAAAGGTTCATTATATTATCAGATATATTTAGATTGGACCCAGGCATAGAAATATGGTCTAAGGACTTAAGTTTACAGAAACTGCATCTTCCATATCCAGGCTCCTTTACAGAGAGACTCTTAAAAACAAATAAAAACTACTCTTATCACCTATGATATAAAACCAAAATAGATGTTGAAAATATATGAAATCATTTGAAGCATTTTCATTATTTAAAAAGAAAATAAGACATTTTTGTGATTTTTTAAAATATTTTAACAGCATATTAGCTATTACTGCATAACAAATTTTCACATAGCACTTTAGAATCCATTTATTATTTCTCTGTTATATAGGTCTGTGTGAATGTCATCGCATTCACTACTTAAGGTTTCACAAGCCTGAATTCAAGGTGTGGACTGAGCTGGCTCTTATCTGGAAGCACAGCGAAGAATTCACTTCCAGGCTCGTTCAGGTTTTTGGTAGAATCTAATTCATGTGGCTGTAGGACTGAGGTTCTTTTTCCTTAGTAACTATCATCCAGGAGTGGCTCATGGTTTTAAAAGGTACAATTTGCTCCTCTATCTTCAAAGCCAGCAATGGAGAACTGATTCTTTCTCTGTGCTTTGATTCTCTCTTACTTTCAGGTGGAAAACTTCTCTGCTTTTAAAAGGACTTTTCACATGACTAAATTGCACCTGGCAAGAAAATTTCCCTTTTGCCATAAACATAATATAATCATAGAAGTAACAACATAGGGTGAAAGTCACGGAAGCCGTTTTAAAACTCTGCTTACCACAAATAGGTATTAAAATCTTAGCAGGTAAAAGAGAAAGTGATTTTTAAAATGTTGTTTTTAAAGAATAATAGGTTTAGTTTAAAATAAAGCCCAATGACAGCAAAAATTTATTAATAACAATTTTAATTATGTGTAAAATTTCAGCATACAATATATACACAACATACAAATGATAATGGCTTTATAGTAAAGGTTTTGAGGATATTAATCTACATAACTGCTAACTTAAGTACATCATCTAAATTTTACTTTGCAATATGACAAGAAATAGCATGGATAAAACAGAAAATTAAAAATTGTTTCACCATATAAATTTTAAACATTATTTGAAAAGTGTCCAGTAATCATGTTGATAAATTATATTGAGGTAAATTTTATATGTAAGACAATCTAAAAGGAAAAAGCAACTTGAAAAAAATGAAATTTAAATAGATTATATGTTGACTTCCTATAAAAGGTGTCACACCATATAAAAGATGTCAGTCATTTTTTGTCCATTTTCCTCTTAGTACTAAAAACAATCAATAAAATTAAAAAATAAATGAAAAGAAAACTACCTTTAACCATGCAATAGACACTATCTGCAATTAACATAGCATGATTATCTACAAAATGGAATAGAGTATGGTCCACACAGGAAAACAACAGTTATCATGTATGCCAGCCAGGATGTTTGACAAGATACATTATTCTCATATACAACAGTTTGTCCTCGTTTTAGTCACTAAGTTGTGTTCAACTCCTGTGGACCCCATGGACGGCAGCCCCCAGGCTCCTCTGACAGTGGATTTCCCAGGCAAGGGTGCTGGAGTGGTTTGCCATTTCCTTCCCCAGGGGATCTTCCTGACCCAGGATCGAACCTGCAGCCCTGCATTGGCAGATGGAGTCTTTACCACTGAGCCACCTGGGAAGCCCGATGTTACCTAACTTAAATGTAATAATTTTCACAATTTTATCAATTATGCAACTTAAATAAAATAACTTTTGTAATCCTTAAAACCTCCAGTACCACTCCTGTTCTTAAAACCACGTGACAAACATTAACAGGCCAATGGCAAATTCAGGAAAGATTCCCACTGTGTTCTTAGGGAAAGTAGAGAAGAGGTGATTAAAGTCAAACATGCTGTCCTTGTCGTTTTCTGTGACTCTGCCTGAAGTCAGCAGAGGTCACGAGAACTGGAGGAGTAAAAGAGAGAAACCATGGACAGCATCTGGCTTTGACCAACGTCAGGGCAGCAGGTAAACAAGCACAAAGGCAGTGACTCTAAATGCTTGTGACTGTTCCATAAAGTCAAGGGAAATGTCTGCTCCAGACGTTCTACCTCTGAATTTCCGAAATGTTTTTGTTCGCTTATGTCATTCAAATCTCTGCTTATTCACATGGTCACAGTTGCATTTCCTGACCAATCCCCTTAACTGATTTTTTCAGATACCATTATTTAATCCTAAAATCATATTTACTACCTTTTCTACTAGAATGTATGCCCCAGTAGTGGAAGAAGGAATTTTTCCTCTATTTTTTACTGTTTGATCCCTAACCTTTAGAATAATGTCTATTGTATGCCAGGCATTCAATCTATATATTTAATAAGTAAATGAAAGGATGACAAATTAAAACTTACTCTTTAAATGTGCACTTGAAAGAGAAACATCAAATTCATGGTGACAGTTTTTTTCTGAGGAAGAATCAGAGAGAGAAAGAGAGAGAACCAGGGAGCCAGATGGGAGAGGCAGTGACAGAGACAGTGAGCAAGACCGAGAGACGGAGAAAGAAAATGCTGAGTCGGCCAAAATGTTCACTGGGTTTTCCTGCAGTATCTTGCGGAAAAACCCAAACTTTTTGGCCACCCCAACATGTTCTCACAAGTTGTGGTTTGCCTTTTTAATTTTTTATAAAAGGGATCCAAAGCAGACTATAACTTTGAGGCAAACATTTATTTTATCAAAAATCTGAGTTTTTAAAAATGATAAAATATTGACAGTTGTTTATTCTAAATGGTAGCTACATAAGTATTTGTAGTATTATGCTCTATGCCATTTGGAAGTTAGAATAAATTCAAACTTTAAACATTTCAAGCATATAATTTAACTCAAAAATAACAAAAATTTATTTGTTTACAGATTACCTCAGAGATTAATGAAAACACCCATATACATGAATAACAATAACAATAGTAAACAGACAATACAGAACTGAGGAATTCTTAAAAAACAAAAATGCAACAAAAAGATGACAGCAACAAGAATATGTATTATATAAGATATAATGCATTGTAATGTATAATATTATATTTATTATGCTTAATAAGAACATATTATAACTGGAAAAAAGAAATTAGAGGACTCATATGCCTCCAAATTTCAAAATTTACTGGATATCTACAGAAATTAAGGCAATGAGACACTGGTATAAAATAGCCATTTAGATCACTGAAATAAAAATAAGAGCCCAGAAAAATCATTTTTACACTTAGTGTCCCTGGAGAATTATTTTTTTCAACAAATGGCGCTCAGACAACTGGGTATCTACACTTAAAAGAATGAGTTTAGACCTCTAGTTCATATCATATTCAATGATTAACTTAAAATGGAGCACAGACCTAAATGCAAGAGCTAAATTAGAATAATTTTGGAAGAAAACATCCAAGTAAATCTTCGTGGCCCTGGATTAGGCAAAGTATTTTGGATATGACTCTAAACTCTAAGATCACAACAAATATAATGGATAAAGAGAATTTCATTGAAATAAAAACTTTTGTGCTTCAAAAGTTAGCACTAATAAAGTAAAAAGTCCATAGAGTAAGAGGCTATCATGCAAATCATATGTGTGATAGAGAATATATACTCAGAATGTATAAATAACTCATAATCCGGTAATAAAATGGCAATCCAATGCAAAAACGGGCAGATGATTGATTGAATTAACATTTTCTCCAAAGAAGACACACAAGTGGCCAATAGCCACATGAAAAGATGTCACTTCATTAGTCACTTAGAAAATGCAAATCAAATCAAAATTAAATAGTGTTTCATCCCACCTCATGTCTATAATTAAACAGACAGATATTGATAAGCATTCACAAGGATCTGAACAAACAGGAAGCCTCATCTGTTGCTAGTGACAGCGTAAATGGGGCAGCTGCTTCGTAAAGCAATTTGGGAGTCCTTAAAATACTAAACATGCATGTTTAACAAAATGTTACCATAGTGTCCAGCAATTCCAGTCTTAGGTATGCAGCCAAAAAGAAATGAAACCCTTTCATGCAAAATCTTATACATGAATGTGTACAGAATCCTTCAAATTAGGAGAAAAAAAAGAAGTGTAGTTGGTAAGACTTATTAGTGAGTAAATAAAAACGTGCTATGTTAACCCAATGGTCTATTACCTGGCAAAGAAAAGAAATAGAGTGATGGTGTATACCACAGTGTGGATGAACGCCAAAGACAGCACTCTAAGTGAAAGAAGCCTACAGAAAAGACCACGTATTGTGTGATTCCGTTTACACAAAGTAGACAATGCTAGAAAGACAGAAATTAGAAACAGCGAGAGTAACGGTGGGAAAAAATGGAAAGTAACTGCAAGGGGTATGACCTTTCTTTTTTGGATGACAAAATTGTTCTAAAATTAGATTGATTGGTGACTGTTGCATAAACCTGTGGATGAAGATACTAAAAAAGCATTGAATTGTGTACTTTAAATGGGTAAATTTAAATGCGTAAACTATATAGCACATGAAGCTGTTGAAAAACATTGGGTATCTAGAAAGTTTGTTCGGGTTTTTCCTCCTGAACAAACTTCTTGGCCAATCCAATATGAGGAGGATCTATTTATTGAAAGGAAAAAGGGATATCAAACTGAATAAAGAAGAAATATCCATTTTTATAACATTTAAAAACTGCATTTAAAAGGAAATATTTCAGTAATGTTGCAAGTAACATTATACAAATATACACAGAGGGAAACAAAAGGGAAATTCATGATATTAACAGCATACAAGGTTGAAATGACGATAGGAAAAAAAGGTGTTCTTACTTATTCACGAAATGTTTCAAATATAATTTTTTAAATTATGCAACACAATATGGTCAACATGTATGTAGCTCCCCACTAAACTTTTGCAAATCTTAACTTTATGCAATGTCTACTTCAGGCTTCTTTTGTTCTGTTTTTGTGCGTGGAATTGTGTATGTCCTCCCACAGCCTATTTCTCTGCCTCCATCCTTTACCTTTCTAGGTAACTTCTCTCCAGAGAAAATCTTCTGCAAGGTACCAATGCAATAGTGTTCATAGCCACACTGTTCATGAAAGAAAAAAAAAATTATAAACAATATACATTCCCATCAATCTGTCCCATCAATCAACTGAGGGATATTCTTGCAACACCATATGTTGTGGAAATTAAAAATGGATGAACTACAGGATTTTCATCATCTTAAAAACATATTATTAAGTGAAAAATAAAAATCAAGTTAGGACTTTATTTATGAAATGTGCAAAATCCTGCCAATATAATATTATATATATAAAACTTGAAAATCTATAGAACAAAGTACTAACAGCAAGTTAAGGCATAATAAAAAATAAATCTATGTGATTTTTTTTGCTATGCAAGACTTAAATTTTAACTCAATGTATTGGTTCCTTTATGAATCATGCTTTTTTTTTCTCTTCTTCAAACTATCTTTTCACACACAAGATTATAAACATAGTAGTTAATATTTTCTGCTGAAAGGTTTTAAAGATTTTCTCTTTTGTAATAAGGCTCTTAACTTAGCTAGAATTGATCTTTGTGCATGCTACAGTTTGAATCTAAATGCATCTTTCCTATAAGGTGAGTCATTTGTGCCAGATCATTTACTGTATTCTTTCTCTATTGATGTGCAAGCCCCATTTGTCATGTATCAGGGCTCCAGATGTTCACAGACTGCTCTAGAGATCTTTATTTGATTACATTGATCTACTTTTACCTCCAACCTAATACTACTCTGTCTTTATTTTCCTAGATTTATAGTAAGATTATGGGCTTCCCTGGTGGCTCAGTTGGTAAAGAATCCACCTGCAATGTGGGAGACCTGGGTTCAATCCCTGGGTTGGGAAGATCCCCTGGAGAAGGGAAAGGCTGCCCACTCCAGTATTCTGGCCTGGAGAATTCCATGGACTGCATAGTCCATGGGGTCGCAAAGAGTCTGGCACGACTGAGCGACTTTCACTTTTCACTTTCAAAGTAAGATTATACATGAGCAAAGTTCCTCCAATTTCTTTAAAAATGTCTTGGCTTTTCTTGACATTAGATCTTATGTATAAATGTTAAGATTAGCTTGTTAAAGTTTTGTGAATCTTATAACCATTAAAATGACATCTCTCATTTATTCAGATTTTCTTTTCTATCCTTAAATAATCTTCTATAATTTTCCCTATATACACATTGCCATGTTTTGTTAAGTTTATTCAAACCTTACTTGGGAATATGTAAAGTCATTATCAAAGTGCAAGTAAATAATGATTACTCAAAAACTGTTAATTGCCATAAGTAAAGTGAATCTGTTATATTCTGTTGATTTTTAATATTGCATAGGATGCTTTTGAGTTTTGCTTGTGGATTTTGTGTGTAAGAATACTTGTTTCACTTTCTTTTATTCACAATGATCTTTATGTGAATTTTCTTGGATTTGATACTAGTTTTAATGTATATTTATCACTTTATGAATGTAATATTCAATTTCTAATTTCCTAAGACAGAGGAGCCTGGCGTAATGCAGTCCTTGGGGTTGCAAAGTGTCAGACATGACTTAGCGACTGAACAACAGGATATATATACCTTGAATGAATGTCTAATTGTTCAAATCTATCCCTTTATACCTTTTTAAAACATATTAGTATTGTAAGTTCCCATGTTACTCTCTCCATACGTCTCACCCTCTCCTCCCCTCTCCCCAGGTCCATAAGTCTGTTCTCGATGTCTGTTTGTCCATTGCTGCCTTGCAAATAAATTCATCATTACTATCTTTCTAGATTCCATATATGTACATTAGAATACAATATTTACCTTTCTCTTTCTGACTTACTTCACCCTGTATAGTAGGTTCTAGGTTCATCCACCTTATTAGAACTGAAATGCATTCCTTTCTATGGTTGAGTAATATTCCATTGTGCATATGCACCAAAACTTCTTTATCCATTCATCTGTTGGTGGACATCTAGGTTGCTTCCTTGTTCTAGATAGGAGGGGCGTTCAAGAGGGAGGGGATGTATGTACACCTATGGTTGATTCATGCTGATATTTAGCAAAACTCTGTAAAGCAATTATCCTTCAGTTAAAAAATAAATGTTTAAAAAAAACATATTAGTATGACTCCATTTCTAGTTGGATTTCCCAGGATGCAGATTCTGAGATGAAAATTTACATGTAGCAAGCTGATCAGTCCTAGAATCATTACCTAAGAAAGGAAGGGGAAAGAAGCAGGATTGGACAGAGGGAGAAGTTAGGCTGTAGTACACCCACAATAGTATCAGCTAACACTATAAGAAGCTCCAAAGCTAAGAGGGAATGCTAAATTAGTGACTGGGAGTTTTTACACTCCCTCATGGACCAGTCATGTGTTGAAAATTATTCAGGAAAAAAAGGACTTGACCATGGTCAAGGTGGCTCTCTTCAGCCAATCATTTTGGAAAATGATCAGTAAGTGATGCTTAACTGATAGTAGCATTGCTGGGCACTAGGAAAACAGTCCCAAAATCCAGAAGAAGTAGCTAGTGGTACATCTCAGCATCAATTAAATATATACATCAATAATAAATGTTGTGGCATTGAACTTCCTCACATTACTGTGATAAACCATATTTGATCATAAACTGATTTTTATATACATATTTATTAATTTATTTTGCAAATATTTTATCCTGTTGATTGCAGCCAAAGATAGAGAAACTCTCTACAGCCAGTGAAAACAAGACCTACAGCTGACTGTGGCACAGATCACGAGTTCCTTATTGCAATATTCCAGGCTTAAATTGAAGAAAGTAGGGAAAACCAGTAGGCAATTCAGGTATGACCTAAATCAAATCCCTTACAATTATACGGGATTTGGAGGTGATGAATAGATTCAAGGGGTTAGATCTTGTAGAGTGCCTGAAGAACTATGGACAAAGTTTTATAACATTGTTTAGGAGGCAGTGACCAAAACCATCCCAAGGAAAAATAAATGGAAGAAGGCAAAGTGGTTAACTGAGGAGACTTCACAAATAGCTGAGGAAAGAAGAGAAGTGAAAGGCAAGGCAGAAACGGAAAGACTGAATGCAGAATTCCAGAGAATAGCAATAAGAGATAAGAAGGCCTTCTTATATAAACAATGTAAAGAAATAGAGAATAATAACAGAATTGGAAAGACTAGAGATCTCTTAAGAAAATTGGAGATATCAAGGAAATATATATCATGCAAGCGTAGACACAATAAAGGACAGAAATGCTAAAGAAGCAGAAGAGATTAAGAAGAGGTGGCAAGAATACACAGAAGAACTCTACAATAAAGGGCTTTATGGCACAAACTAACACAGTGTCGTCACTCACCTAGAGCCAGACATCCTGGAATGTGAAGTCAAGTGGGCCTTAGGAAGTTACTACAAACAAAGCTAGTGGAGGTGATGGAATTCTAGCTGAGCTACTTAAAATCCTAAAAAGTGATGCTGTTAAAGTGCGATGTTCAATATGTCAACAAATTTGAAAAACTCAGCAGTAGCCACAGGACTGGAAAAGGTCAGTTTTCATTCCAATCCCAAAGAAGGGCAATGCCAAAGAATGCTCAAACTACCATTCATTTGTGCTCATGTCACATGCTAGCAAGGTTATGTTCAAAATCCTTCAAGCTAGGCTTCAACAGTAGGTGAACTGAGAATTTCCAGATATACAAGTTGGATTTAGAAAAGGCAGAGAGGAACCAGAGATCAAATTGCCAACATTGATCATGGAGAAAGCAAAGGAGTTCCAGAAATACATCTACTTCTGCCTTACTGACTATGCTAAAGCCTTTGACTCTTTGAATCACAGCAAAATCATTATAGGGATGGGAGTACCAGACTACCTTATCTGTCTCCTGAGAAAACTATATGTGGATCAAGAAGCAACAATTAGAAATAGACACAGAACAATGGATTGATTCAAAATTGGGAAGGGAATACAACAAGGCTGTATATTGTTACCCTGCTTATTTAACTTATATGCAGAGTACCTCGTGAGAAATGCTGGGTGGAATAAATCACAAGCTGGAACTCAGATTACAGGGAGAAGTTATCAACAACCTCAGATATACAGATAATACCACTCTAATGGAAGGAACTAAAGAGTCTGTTGATAAGGGTGAAAGAGGAGAGTGAAAAATCCGACCTGAAACTCAACACTAAAAACAAACTAAGATCATGGCATCTGGTCCCATCACTTTATGGCAAACAGAAAGGCGAAAAGTGGAAGCAGTAACAAATTTTACTTTCTTGGGCTCTAAAATCACTATAGATGGTGACTGCAGCCATGAAGTTAAAAGAAGCATGCTCCCTGGAAGGAAAGCTCTGAGAGACCTAGCGCATGACCAGTCTCCCAATTGTGTCCAACTGTGACTCCACGGACCTGAACCTACCATTCTCCTCTGTCCAAGGGATTCTCCAGGCAAGAATACTGGAGTGGGTTGCCATGTCCTCCTCCAGGGCATCTTCCTGACTCAGGGATCGAAATTGCACCTTCTGTAGCTCCTTCATTGGCAGGTGCATTTTATCACTGAGCCACCCAGGAAATCAGCATATTAAAAAGCAGAGATACCACTTTGCCAACAAAGGTCTGTATAGTCAAAGCTATTTTTTTTTTCCAGTAGTCACATAGGGATGTGAGAATTGGACCATAAGGAAGGCTGAGTGCCAAAGAGTTGATGCTTTTGAATTTGTGGTGCTGGAGAAGACTCTTGAGAGTTCCTTGGACTGCAAGAAGATCTGACCAATCAATCCTAAAGGAAATCAACCCTTAATATTCACTGGAAGAAACGTTGCTGAAGTTGAAGCTCCGGCACTTTAGCCACCTGATGTGAAGAACTGACTTGTTGGGAAAAACACCTGATGCAAAAGGGCTGGAAGATTGATGACAAAGGGGGAAGGGGTCAGCAGAGGATGCGAGGATTAGAGAGCAACACCAACTCGACGGACATGAATGTGAGAACTCCAGGAGACAGTGGGAGACAGAGGAGTCTGGTGTGCTACAGTCCGTGGCATTGCAAAGAGTCAGACAGGACTGAGCAACCGAGAAACAACAACCAATTTATACTGTTTTATAAACAAAATTGAGTTTATTTACAAATATTTAATTTTCTGAAAGTGAACTTATATTTATAGGTGATTTCACTATATGTTTTATTTTCTCTTGGAATAGTTATTGGGGAATATTTATCGGGGGCTTACTACGCCACATAGTAAGCCTATGTGGCATACATTATTAAGGTCTTTCACCTTCTGCATGTCACCCTCCTCTGTCAGCCTCTTAATGAGGCCTGTGGCTGGCCCTATCTGTCAGTAACATGGCATTACTCCTGATGCATTGAGGGATATGGCAGATCCAGTCAAGGTACTTTGGGTTCTCGCAGATCAGCATAACCCCAAGGTGAACCTGAGACATTTTTATCTGCTAATCTTCTGAGCCACACACCACACCTTAATATTTGATTTCAACCAATGAAATACTTTATGTGAAAACCCAATACTAAAAACCTCAAGGCTGTTTAATGATAGAAGCTAAACTCTGGTGTCTACCACTCATTTCATGATGTAAGACCTACAGATCAGTTTCCTTACCACTGTTCACATTCTGCTCTGTGGAAACATGTGCCCCTTGTATGCATCTATCTGTATCTCTGTATTGGCTTTTATTATGTTACGTGTTATTAGCATTTGGATCTAAATGTAAGCGTTAATTCATTTTACCATCTTGTCCTGAAATATCTGAGAGACATTTTAAATGATAAAAAATGCTCTACTGCCTTAACTCTCATTGCAACAAATAACAGCTTCTATAACCTGACATAAAAGTATTTAGTGAAGAAATAAAATAATCTAATAAATCTAATAATGATATGAATCTAACAATTATTGCTTCATCTCTGCAACCTGGAAATTCAACTTCTTTTCATAAACATTAGTGTTTTAGGTACTTTTATATATTACCTTATTTAAACCTCAAAACAACCTTATAATACATATATCATTGTTCTATCGTTTTAGAGGAAAGGACATCAAAATACGGAGAAGTTAAGTAACATCTTTAAAGGCACATAACTGTAATTTGTGAAGTAAAAATTCAAACTTAAAGAACTCAAACTTCGGAACAGAACTCTTGGGGGAGTGCTCGAGATGGAAGAGTAGGAAGACCTTGAACTCACCCCCTTCCACGGGCACACCAAAATTACAAGGATTCACAGAGCAACTATCCATAAGAATAATCTGAAGTCTACCAGAAACGATCTGCTACAAGAAAGTTATAAAGGAGGAGCCACGGGGAGGTGAATGGGAGGGGCAGGAACACTCTATAGTCAAAAAACATACCCTTGGGTAGGCGAGCCGTAAATGTGAGGATGATTATGATTGTAGAGGATTTGCTCAAGGAGTGAGGGGTCCACGCCCCACAGCAGGCTCCCTAGTCCAGGATCTTGCATGAGGAAGGCAAGTCAGAACATTTTGCTTTGAAGGCCAGTGGGGCTGAATTCCAGGAGACCCAGAGGGTTGTAGGATATAGACACTCCACTCTAGAGAGCACACACAAAATATCACATGCTCTGAGACACAGGGCAGAAGCAGGGATTTAAAAGAGCCTAGTCAGACCCACTTGCTCACCTGCAGAACATCTTGGAGAGGCAGGAGCAATTGGGACTCCCCCACCCCCACCCCGGGATATAGGGGTTTCCCTGTTGGCTCAGCAGTAAACAACTCACCCAAAAGTGCAAGAGATGCAGGTTCGACCACAGGTTCAATCCCTGGGTCAGGAAGATCCCCTGAAGAAGGAAGTGGCAACCCACTCCAGTATTCTTGCCTGGAAAATCCCATGAACTGAGGAGCCTGATGTACAGTAATACAGTCCATGGGGTCACAAAAGAGTCAGACACGACTTAGTGACTAAGCAATAATGATACAAGGGATATAGATATTGACAGAAGCTTTTGGGAGGAGCTCATTCTAGTACTAGGACATTAGTGCTGGCAAGTGACATTTTGAAATCCTCCCAAGAGTTCTGTTCTAAATCAGCAAGGGGAAATCAATTAGCTATATGCAAGGGAACATCCATGAGATTATCACATGACTTTTCAGCAAAAATGCTGCAAGCTAGAGACAGTAGCATGATAAAGTGTTGAAAAGGATAAAACCACAACCAAGAATGTTTTATTCAGCAAGACTTACTCAGATTTGATGGAGATATCAAAAGTGTTACAGAAAAGCAAAAGCTAAAAGAGCTATGCACCACCAAACCATCTATATGAGAAATGTTAAAGGGACTTCTTCAAGAGGAAAAGCAAAGGCCACAGCTACAGGTGCAAAAATTACAGAAGAAAAAAACTCATTGGTGAAGGCTAATGTATAAAATAAACATAGTATATCAACACTTAAAGTTAGTTGGAAGGATAAACAACAGAAGTAGTAAAAACATTATGTCCATGATACGGATACACAAAACAAAAATATATAAAATATGATGACAAAAGATGTAAATATGAGTGGGAGAGTAAAAATGCACAGCCGTTAAAATGCATTTGAACTTAAGAAATCTATTTTTGATTTCTTAAGTATATACACATATATATGTATGGAGAAGGAAATGGCAACCCACTCCAGTATTCTTGCTTGGAAAATGCTGTGGACAGAGGAGCCTGGTGGGCCACAGTCCACAGGGCTGCAAAGAGTCTGACATGACTGAGCATGACTAGTGACTAAACAACAACGTGTGCACATACACACCTTATCGTAACTGCACACTAAGAATCCATAAGAATACACTGAAAAAAAGACAAGAATTCACATATAGCACTAAAGACAGCTATCAAGTCACAAAGAAAGAGAGCATAAAAGGAGGAAAGGAACAAAAATAAACTATAAAAACAACTTGTTTTTAAAGGCAATAATGCATGCCTACCAATGATTAATTTAAATGTAAGTGGGTTAAATGCTCCAATCAAAGTATAGTGCCTAATAGAAAGAAAAACAAGACCCATATATATGCTGCCTACAAGAGACTCATTTCAGATGGAAAGAGGTAGTCTATGCAAATGTAAACATAAATCCAAGATAGCAATACTTATATCAGACAAAATAGAGTTTAAAACAAAGACTTAATGATAGATAAGGGCATTACAAAATGATAAAAGGATATATCCAACAAGAAAATATTACAATTATAAGTATGTATTCACTCAATATAGGGACACTTAGATAAAGTGAATATTGATAGACATAAAGGGAGAATTTGGCAGAGACACAATAATAGTAAAAGACTATAATACCCTAAGCGCATCAATGTATATATCATTCAGACAAAAAAATAGGAAACATTAGCTTCAAACAACATGTAAGTTCAGACTAGCTTGATAAATATACATGGAACATTCCATACAAAAGCAGCAGAATATACATTCTTTATAATGCACATGCAGCTTTCTCTAAGATAGAACATATCCTGGGTCACAAAACAAGTCTGTCATGTCAGGTCTAAAGTCTGAAGTCATGTCAAGTATCTGTTTGGAGCACAAAGCTGTGAGACTGCAAATCAACTACAAGAAAAAATATTGCAAAAGCATTAACACATGGAGGCTAATCAATACAGTACTAAACAAAACATGAAATAAAACAAACATGAAATAAAAAATACCTGGAGATAAATAAAAATGAAAACACAATAATCCAAAATCTATTAGATACAACAAAAGCAGCTTGAAGACAGAAGTTTATAGTGATAAAAGCTTACTTCAGGAAACAAGAAAAAATCTCAAATATAAAACATATATTTTCTACACCAAAAGACCAGAAAAATATCAAACAATCTAAATTAATAGAAGGAAGGAAATCATAACGATTAGAGCTGAAATAAATAAAATAGAGACTAAGAGACAACAGAAAAGATAGATGAAATAAGAGGCTGTCCCTTGAAAAGATAAAATTGATTCACTTTTAGCCAGGCTCATAAACTAGAAATACAGAGAGGGTCTAAATAAATAAAGTCAGAGATGAAAAAGAAGTTACTAACAAAAACACAGAAATACAAAAGATCATAAGAGATTACTACAAGCAAATAAATGCCAATAAAATGGACAGCCCAAAAGAAATGGACAAATTCTTAGTAATGTACAATCTCCTAAGACATAATTAGGAAGAAATAGAAAATATGAACAGACCAATTATCAGTAGTGAAGTTGAGTCAGTAATGATAAAAATAAAACTCCCAACAAACAAAAATTCAGGACTAGAGGGCTTCCCAGGTGAATTCTACCAAACATTTAGAGAAGAATGTACAACTATACTTCTCAAACTATTACAAAAATTTGCAGAGGAGGGAGTGCCTCCTAATGTGCTCTGTGAGGCCAACATCACCTAATCCCAACAAAGACACACAATAAGAAAAACACAGGCCAATATCTCTGAGGAATATAGATGCAAAAATCTTCAACAAAATGTTAGCAAACAAAATTCTATAATATTGTAAAAGAATTATACATCATGATCAAGTGAGATTTATCCCAAAAATACAAGATTGATCAGTTCCACAGATCAATCAATGAGACAGACCATATTAACAAATAAGAAAATCATATGATCATCTTAATTGATTCAGGAAAGCTTTTGAAAAAATTCAACATCTGTTTATAATGAAAACTTTCAACAAATCTGGTATAGAGAGAACATACCTCAGCATAACAATGGTCAATATGACTAACTCACAGAGAATATCTTACTCAATATTGAAGTGCTGAAAACATATCTTCTAAGATCAAGAACAAGACAAAGACACCTGTTCTTGCCACTTTTATTCAACATAGGATTGGAAGTTCTAGCCATAGTAATCAGACAAGACAAAAAGAAAAAGAAAAAAGGAATCCAAATTGAAAAGGAGAAAGTAAAACTGTAACTGTGTTTAGATAACATGATACTATACCTAGGGAATCCTAAAGATGCCACCAAACATCTACTAGAAAACTCATCGATGAATCTGGTAAAGTTGCAGGACACAAAATATACATAAATCTGTTGTATTTCTATACACTAACAATGAACTGTCAAAAAAGCAAATTAAGAAAACAATCACATTTGCAATCATGTCAGAGAGTACATTATGTGAAAATAAATCCAACTAAGGAAGTAAAAGAAAAGTGAAAGTGAAAGTCACTCAGTCATGTCCAACACTTAGAAACTCCATGGACTATACAGCCCATGTAATTCTCCAGGCCAGAATACTGGAGTGGGCAGCCTTTCCCTTCTCCAGGGGATCTTCCCAACCCAGGGATCGAACTCAGGTCTCCTGCATTGCAAGGGGATTCTTTATCAACAGAGCCACAAGGGAAGCCCAAGAATATGGAGTGGGTAGCCTATTCCTTCTCCAATGGATCTTCCTGACCCAGGAATCGAACTGGAGTCTCCTGCGTTGCAGGTGGATTCTTTACCATCTAGGAAGTAAAAGAACTGTACTCAAAAAAAAACCGTAAGATGCTGATGAAAGAAATTTAGGAAAACACCAACAGATGGAAAGACATACCATGTTCTTAGATTGGATGAATTAATATTGTTAATACGACTATACTATCTGTATGTAGTAGAAGAACTCAACCACTATTTTTGAATACATGACTCATTATAGAGAATTCTTGATCGAGTATTCCAAGAGCTGGTTTAGGAGGGACAACACAGCTGCTATTGAACAATGCATCATTTTTCTCCTCCTACCACAATTAACTTAGATGAAGCCCAAAATAAAGTTCAAAGAAACAAACACTAGTCCTGTTTTTATGTTGAAAAGTCTTACTAGGTCTTGTACGTGCTCAGTCACGGAGTCAGGTGTGACTCTTTGCGATCCCATGGACGGTAGCCCGCCAGACTCCTCTGTCCATGGGATTTCCCAGCAAGAATACGGGAGTGGGTTGCCATTTCCTCTCCAGGGGATCTTCCTGACCCAGAGATTGAACCCATGTCTCCTGCATGGCAGGTGGGTTCTTGACCACCGAGCCATCTGGGAACCAGCACTAAAACAACTAAATGAAGAAAAGGACATTTAAAATCTGATT
Organism: Cervus elaphus; assembly: GCF_910594005.1. NCBI lineage: Eukaryota > Metazoa > Chordata > Mammalia > Artiodactyla > Cervidae > Cervus > Cervus elaphus. Next base: position 80,584,867 of record NC_057835.1, read on the forward strand.
ACCTGACCAATCCACCAAATTCTTAGTGATTGATATGAAGAAATCATTCAAAGGGCTGAACCAGTCATTTTCATATGATATTATCTCAGTCCTGAAAAGTCTTGAAAAGGACTTCTGAACTTACTGCTGACTCCTGAGTAAAGCTAGTGATTTGAACACAGAAATAAATTAAACATCTCTTCTGCCCTCCCAAACCTGCTGGCTTCCGTATTCTCTGGCTCAGTTAAGAACTCCCTCCTCCTTTCAGTCATTCAAGCTAGAATCCAAATATTCTCCATCAGTCGCGCATGTAAGAACCTACCAAATCTTGTCGGTCACACCTGTTCAAAGTCCTTCTCATGTGACAGTTAATTCTTATTCCCACCACCCCGGTTCCTGCCATCCTCTCTTTTCACCTAGATTATACAACAGCTTGCTACCTGTTCTTAATTCTAGTTTTGAAGAAAAGATTTCCTGCATTCGAATTTCAGAAACCTGGGTTCTATAATTTCCTGAGCTATCAGCTGATATGAGCCTCTTTTATTATCTATTAAGTAAAAGGGTGAGATGCTCTCAAAATACCTCTAAAAGTTTATTATTTTCCCCCAGTTAAATTCTCCCTTCACATTTCCTTTCATTATATTCTCAAATATAGATCAAATGTCAACTTCCTCCTCAAATTCTTCCCATAGGAACTCAATACTGACAGAAAAAATTCAGACTTCTTAGAATGGGATTCAGCACTGCCTGGCATCTGTACTGAACATAGCCTTTTCATCGTTTTCTGACACTTTTTTCCTCCAAGCACAGGCAATCCAGAAATCGCTGACTTGTGATTTGTTCACTTCTCAAGTTTCCCCTACAACTTCTTCCTTCAATACGTTACCGGGACTGCCCTGGTGGTCCAGTGGTTAAGAATCCAACCTCCCGGGCTGGGAATGTGGGTTCGTTCCCCGGTCAGGGGAACTGGGGTCCCACCTGCGGTGGGATAACTAAGCTAGCTTGTCATGACTACTGAGCCCGTGAGCCACAATAAGGAGACTGCGTACCACTGTGAAGATCCCACGCGCCTCCACTGAGACCCAGGGCAGCCGAAAATAAATACATAAATATTAAAAAGTACACTAACCCCTCTGAAGGACCCTCCATTGTAAAAACACATATCAGTGTCTTACCTACATTCCAAGAGTCACACCAATGCCATTTCCTTCCTTCTCTTTGTATCCATCAAAATTCAAATCTCTATTAGCTTCTCTTTTTATCTTGTTTAGTCTTATCAGATTTTTTTTTTCTGAGTCAGGACAAGAGTTAATTTATTTTTTTTATTTCTTACAGCATTTATGGCTTTCCAGGGAAAATGATAATCACTAAAAAGAACTTAGAGAAATAAATATTGCAACTCCTAATTTCCCTCATCCTCCTTTTTCTTTGCTTTTTATCATTCCCTGTTACCTTTCATTTTAACTTTAAAATATTTTCTTTTAAAATGTAAGTTATCGGTGTAATGCTTATACTTAATTATACTTACATTATTTTCTCAGTCTACTATGCAACCAAATAAGTTGCTAAAATCACATATGCTAAGATCATTAGTTAATTTTCCAAGAATCGGTGATATTCTTTCATGTTATTACAAGTAATAATAGCTCAATGGGTTTCATAGGGATATGAAAATGAAAGTGAAAGTTGCTCAGTCATGTCTGACTCTTTGAGACCCCCATGGACTATACACTGTCAGACTCCTTTGTCCATGGCATTATCTAGGCAAGAATACTGGAGTGGGCAGCCTTTCTCTTCTCCAGGGGATCTTTCCAGCCCAGGGGTCAAACCCAGGTCTCCTGCATTGCAGTTGGATTCTTTACCATCTGAGGCACCAGGGAAGCCCAAGAATACTGAAATGGGTAGCCTATCGCTTCTCCAGGATCATCCTGACCCAGGACTTGAACCAGAGTCTCCTGCATTGCAGGTGGATAGGTGGATTCTTTACCAGCTGCACCATCAGGGAAGCTCCAATTATATTTGCCAAAATCTACTTTTGATGAATACTGGGTAGAGTCTCACTGAGAGATATTATGAACAACCCTGTGATATACATTCTTGTGAATGTGTTTTGGTACATTAATATCTCTTTGGAAAATATCTAGGAGTAGAAGAGCAGTAAATATTATCAGATGATGTCCCAAAGTGGTTACACAAATGTACAGTCCTGCCAGTAGTAAATGAGACTCCCACTTGCTTTACATTCTTGCCAAAGTTGCGTTAACATCAGTCTACTAGATTCTAACAATTCAAATTCCAGCTTTTGTATCTGCCACTCAAGGGACGGCCCCTGGATCGCCTGGCTGTGATGGCCAGTGACACTTGGACTCAGGATACATAAAATACTGTAGCAGACAAAGAAGCCGTTCTCTAAGGGCTAGGTTGTGAGCACTCAGACTAACACCCCAGAGCTCAGGACAGAGGAAATATGTGAAAACACGCAGCTCTTCATCTTTCTCTCAAAGGGACTTAACTGTAAACTTTACAAACTGCTGCCTAAAGGCCCAGCTTCTAATAAACTGGTGACTTCCCCTGGCCTCTGCCTCCCCACTCACTCCAATGGTAAAGCCAGGTCACTAACATCTCTCTTGAAAAAGCTTGTACACATGTCCCGAGTGCTAGCTTTCATGGCTGCTGTCATAAAAAACATTTTTCTGCTGACCTTGTCAGCCTGCTTTTGGAATCTCTACTTTATCACTTTAATCTGCATCTGGAATAATTCCATACTGTCTTCATTCAGCTCAGTTCAGTCACTCAGTCATGTCTGACTCTGCGACCCCATGGACTGCAGCACGCCGGGCTTCCCTGTCCATCACCAACTCCTGGAGTTTACTCAAACTCATGTCCATTGAGTCAGTGATGTCATCCAACCACCTCATCCTTTGTCAACCCTTCTCTGCCCGCCTTCAATCTTGCGAGCATCAGGGTCTTTTCCAATGAGTCAGCTCTTTGCATGAGGTGGCCAAAGTATTGGAGTTTCAGTTTCAACATCAGTCCTTCCAATGAATATTCATGACTGATTTCCTTCAGGATGGACTGGTTGGATCTCCTTGCAGTCCAAGGGACTCTCAAGAGTCTTCTCCAACACCATAGTTCCAAAGTATCAGTCCTTCAGCACTCAGCTTTCTTTATAGTCCAACTCTCACATCCATACATGACTACTGGAAAAATCATAGCTTTGACTAAATGGACCTTTGTTGGCAATGCAATGTCTCTGCTATTTAATATGCTATCTAGGTTCGTTATAACGTTTCTTCCAAGGAGCAAGCATCTTTTAATTCCATGACTGCAGTCACCATCTGCAGTGACTTGAGCCAAAAAAAATAGACTCTCACTGTTTCCATTGTTTCCCCCATCTATTTACCATGAAGTGATGGGACCAGATGCCATGATCTTAGTTTTCTGAATGTTGAGTTTTAAGCCAACTTTTTCACTCTCCTCTTTCACTTTCTTCAAGAGGCTCTTTGGTTCTTCTTCGTTTTCTGCCATAAGGGTGGTGTCATCTGCATATCTGAGGTTATTTATATTTCTCCCAGCAATCTTGATTCCAGCTTGTGCTTCCTCCAGCCCAGCATTTCTCATGATATACTCTGCATATAAGTTAAATAAGCAGGGTGACAATAAATAGCCTTGACATACTCCTTTTCCTATTTGGAACCAGTCTGTTGTTCCATGTCCAGTTCTAACTGTTGCTTCTTGACCTGCATACAGGTTTCTCAAGAGGCAGGTCAGGTGGTCTGGTATTCCCATCTCTTTCACAGTTTTCCACAGTTTATTGTGATCCACTCAGTCAAAGGCTTTGGCATAGTCAATATAGCAGAAGTAGATGTTTTTCTGGAACTCTCTTGCTTTTCCAATGATCCAGCAGATGTTGGCAATTTGATCTCTGGTTCCTCTGCCTACTGTCTTCATTAGTGTCCTTTTACTAAATGTTTTGATATCTTGTTCTTGTTCTTCTAAATTTTCCTGGTTATAGCTGGCCCAAGAATTTTTGGTTCATACAAAATTGAAAGCCAATTTGCAATTTTCACAAGGAAAAAGCATGATGTGATATTAATTGAGATTGCATTGAATTTATAGATCCATTCATCACAGAATAATGAACATTTTTACAATATTAAGTTCTCACAAAGCTAACTACAATTTTTAAATCTCTGGATCATATCAAATAAATTAACAGAGTAAGAAGAAACAACAAGGAAGTATGAATTTGAGTCACAAAAAAGACCATTGAAAGTGTTGAAGGGGTTGAGATGAAAAAGTTATTTTCAAAAGAACAAGTTGTGTCCTATGTATCTCCTGTATCATCTAATATAACCTCTGGTTAGATAAGATGGCTAATTCAGCATTCAGTTAGTTCTTCATTATCATAAAAAGATGAGTTAACTGGAAATGAAACAATGGTAAAGCTCAACAAAATCACTCATAAAAATAATGGAAATACCTTAAAGGTTACTGATTAATTTAAAATGATACCAATTTGAAGGACAAAGAACCTAAAATATTTATGTATCTAAATATGTTAGGGATTAAGAAAAAGAGTTCATTTTTTAATAAATATGTGTTCAGTATTTTTAAAATTTGATAGCAATACAAAGAATCATTTTCATCCAATGATCTTTCCAAGCAATATGGCAGAAGTCTAATACCTAAATCAATTAAAATTATAAAAGTTTAATGCAATATGTTTTTATGGGTATGACATTATTCTCACTATCTATATTTTTCTGCATTTTTTTCATGCAAAGCCTTCCAATTGGAACAATTGTGGTAAAAGTTTGAATTTAATGATATCTATAATAGTCCCATTTGTAGTGAAGCATATGGCATAATTAAAATGCATCTAAACCCAAAGTTCCAAGAAATGAATCATCTCATTAATAAAATGCCTCAGTAGTCTAAGAAGAGAAAAAGCATTCCATCAGAGTATGAGGAGATATGAAGTAAATATTACTGAGGATAGAGTTGTCTAGTGACTTTTTGGTTACTTGTGTCAATAGAAGATGACTTTCTGATTTCAACAGAAAATTAATCATAACATTTTCAAAATACTCATGTTAGAGAGATTAATGTATATAAAAGTTACAGAGCTAAAAATATTCCAAAAATGAGAATAAAACTGTGTTTTCTTTACACACATGTTCTTTAAAAAATATATATATATGAAAAAGAACAAATAAAAATAATTATGGTAATAGAACCCAGGAATTTACATTAGTCTTTCAGAAGGGTGACTTTAAAAAATGATTATGGAACTTAAGAAAATTAAGATAGAAGTTTCCCTGTGGGAACCTGAGAAAAGAAGCAAATTCTCCCTTAATATGAATGTTCACTCAATATAAAAAATATTACTTACAATAGTATGCCAGTGATACCCAAAGATTCCAAAGACCAGATCTTTCTCACAGATTTCAATAACTACTGTTCCAAAGCATTCCATGTCCCTCTCTCACTTTTCTGACTATAGTCTAAAAGCCCTGACACTTTCCCATCTATTAACTCACCATGTATATTCTGCTTTGCAATTACCAAGAGACAGAGAAAATACAAAAATGATTAAGAGTATCACCAGGAATAATAATTATTGGGAGAAAACAGGAGGGTATAAAATTGAGATAGGTAGGAATAGATGAACAGAAATCTATTTGCAAAATTCTATAAGTGAATAAATGAAATTACCTGATAAACCATGATAAACTCACATAATTCTCTTGTATAATTATGCTTTTCCTTTCCCTAGAAGGTGACTCCTTTTATTCTCAATCAGCTAAATCTTACCTATTTTCCTGGTCTCAGAAAATACCCCTTTATCAGAAGTTTAGGTCCATCTAGTCAAAGCTATGGTTTTCCCAGTGGTCAAATATGGATGTGAGAGTTGGACCATAAAGAAATCTGTGTGCCAAGGAATTGATGCTTTTGAACTGTGGTGTTGGAGAAGGCTCTTGAGAGTCCCTTGGACTGCAAGGAGATCCAACCAGTCCATCCTAAAGGAAATCAGTCCTGAATAGTCATTGGAAGGACTGAGGCTGAAGCTGAAACTCCAATTCTTTCACCACCTGATTTGAAGAACTGACTCATTAGAAAAGACCCTGATTCTGGGAAAGATTGAAGGCAGGAGAAGGGAATGACAGAGGATGAGATGGTTGGATGGCATCACTGACTCAACGGACATGGGTTTGAGTAAACTCGGAGTTGGTGATGGACAGGGAGGCCTGGCGTGCTGCAGTCCATGGGGTCACAGTCAGACATGACTGAGTGGCTGAACTGAGCTGAACTGGTATTAAATCTCCCAATTGATCTCTCTTAAAATTTCTGTTTAAAAAATCTTAATAAGTACTCTAACATACAATAATGTGTTTATTTTTTTCATATCCCTCATAGTTTTTGTTAGTGTGGCTCAGTCACTACGTTGTGCCCAATTCTTTGTGACCCCATGGACTGCAGCTCACTAGACTCCCCTGTCCTTCACTATCTACCAGATTATTCCTCAGGCTAGTCAAGCAAAAGAATATTCAAAAACAAGCAATTAAAATTACCAATATATAGAGAAAATACAAAAATGATTAAGAGTATCGCTAAGAATAATAATTACTGAGAGAAAACAAGAGGCTGTAAAATTAAAATAGGAACAGGTGAACAGAAATCTATTTGCAAAACTCTATAAATGGATAAAATGAAATTATCTGTTTCTATACCCTGCTGCTGCTGCTGCCGCTAAGTCACTTCAGTCATGTCCAACTCTGTGCGACCCCATAGATGGCAGCCCACCAGGCTCCCCCGTCCCTGGGATTCTCCAGGCAAGAATACTGGAGTGGGTTGCCATTTCCTTCTCCTCTATACCCTGATAAACCCACAGAATTCACTTTAATCAAACTACCCCAAGATAGGGATAATTGGAGAATATTTTAAATATTTGAATGTTGAAATGTTTTAAATGTAACTTCATGGGTAATTTCAGATATATTCTAGCTTTAATTTAGTATCAAAGTGTTCTCTTTCTTTTAAGACTCTGAATACTTTCTTTAGAGACAAGATATTAAATTGAATCAATAATAAATCTCACACAACATGTGACTATTAGTACTCTTGATCCTTTCATTTAGAGTAATAAATTCTAGTGGTTTGTTTCTCTCTACTTTCCTATATTTACTATATATTCTAATACCAGAAATTTATACACCACAGTGATAAAGAATAAAGTATTTATGGTTTGCAGAATACAAGAGTATACCAAAACTTGGACTTGCCTGGTGGCCTAAATGGTAAAGAATCTACCTACAACGCAGGAGAACCAGGTTCAATCCCTGGTTTGGGAAGATCCCCTAGAGCAGGGAATGGCTACCCACTCCAGTTTTCTTGCCCGGAGAAGTCTATGGATTGAGGAGCCTGGTGGGCTACAGTCCATAGGACCACAGAGAGTCAGACAGGAAATCTAAACAATTCTTCTTTTGTGTTATGATAACTGTATTTTCATTTTTAAGTACAAAGAAATAAAAGACAACAAATATTCCACTGAAGCACAAATAACTCCTGCAATTTAAGTGGGTTATTGAAAGACATGAGTTAGAATAACCAAAAAACATTCAAATAGTGAGTCAAGAAGTTTTAATATGCATAACTCATAGGGAAAAGCTCCCTAGTATTTTCAAAATTATTGAATACTAAAAAATTTTGTTGTCTTTTAAATAGCTAAGAAATTGTGATAAGAAAAACAAGTTTTAGAGAAATCTCTAGTGCCCTGAAATCTATGTACATATAGAATTTCCTATATACATGAGCTTTTTTAGACCAATCTTAATAGTGTTAATGGATTTAGTATTCTAGTTTTCAGAAGTACAAAGTCACAATTAGATTAGAATGGGTCAAGAAACTAAAGTAGAAAGACACAAGCATGAAAAAAGTGCCCATCTTCAGTCTTAGGTTCTTAATATACGTCTTAGAATCATTCCTGAGATGTTTTTAATATAGAGTATTGCTACTCATGCAACACAGTATAACTTACAAGAATTGCCATATAGGTAAGGATGAGAAGAGAGAGAAAGGTCATATTGATACGCAGATGCCAAGTACCAGTTGAAGACATTTATGGGCTAGATGGCAGTTCTCACAGTGCACATGATTTAATTTTTTGCTTAACAAAATTTCAGAGATCTTAATCAGCTGTAAAAATCAGCAAATTAGTGAAACAAGGTGAAAAAATTGACTTGGATACAGACATAAAACCCTAAACTTTTTTGGTTCCTGTTGTTTCCCATACTCACCGATAATGGCAATGACAGTGGACACGCAGACTCCAAACGCCCTTGTCCTAGGCTAATAGGAATGCCTCCAGTGACCAGTGACTATCAGGCAAGTGCTCACTGAGTCTTCATTTATCCAGTCATACTTTGTGGATTCTTTTGAGGCACCGCTCTTTCTGGTTGTCTTCTATGGACCTATTAGAAAATGGGTGTGATTTAAGGACCATAGAGAAGGACTGAATATCCTAAGTTAATTCTTAAGTGTTCCTGATTTTAGGTCTGAAAATTAGCAGTTAAAGCACACATATTTTGGACTTCTCTCATGGTCTACTGGTTAAGAATCTTCCTTCCAATGCAGAGGGCATGGTTTCAATCCCTGGTCCAGGAAGATCCCACATGCTCAGGGCAACTCAGTCCGTGGGTCACAGCTACTGGGGCTCGAGTGCCCTCAGCCCATGCTCTGCAACAGAGGAGCCACTGCAATGAGAAGTCCTTACATCACAGCTGGAGGAAGCCGGCACACAACAGTGAAGGCTCAGAATAGCCAAGAATAAATCAGCAAGTAAATGAAAAATTAAAAAAAAAAATCCTATTTAAACAACAGTGCAAATTCTTCAGGGCAGAAGTAATTCTTCACCTGCTAATCATGTCTACCTTCATGTACCCAGAAGATCAAAAGAATAGCTTGTTAACAAGCAGAGGGAAAAAATAAAGATTATGGGTTCTTAAGAATGGACAAAGAAGGGATTTTTGAGGGTTGGAAAGTTATTAAAGTTAATCTTTAGCTACTCCACAAATTTATCTCTGACTGAACCCATTATCAAATATTCAGCAAAGAACACCAGAAGGAAAAAAAAAAAAAAGGATTGTTCGTCTTAGGTTTATTTTTTGTTTTTATTTGCGGGAGGGGTGGTGGAGAAATTATTTTCCTGATAGGCCAGAAAGTTTGCCCATTCTCTTCAGGTACCTGAGAGATCAAAGAGACTTCAAAGCAAAGAAGGAAAAATGAACAGGCTATTGGAAATCTCACAGCAACGTTAGAACAGGATGCTCTGCTTCCAGGGACGTGTGGCACCTGAGGCCATCCTGTGCGGAGCCAAGATTAAGAATTCGTCACAACTCAAGATTCAATTTTCAAGTGACTGGGATTGAAAAAGCCCTGTGACTTCACATTCTGCAGTGTGATCAGCCATTTCCAGCTACATGGCCAGTGTTTGGAATCTGAATCGTATCAAGTTAGGTAAGAAAACTGAGTTCGATAATTAATACAAAAAGCCCCACAGCTTGCACTGTAAATTTCAACCAGCAGCTTCAGCATCATCCAGCATTTGTTAGAAATGCCGAATACTGGATCCCACTCCAGACCTACTATGTCAAAATATATATCTTAGGACTAAAGTGCATTAGATATGTATGAGTTAAAGTCTGAAATACATTAATCCAAAATCTGCTTCTTTCATAGTAAACCAAGTCTATGGATCCTTGCCATGGAGAGCATAGACCACTGATTACTTGTGTGTGGCATCTTAATGACATATTTTAGTGATTCTTCAAAATCTGCGTTTCTATTGACTCTTAATGTGAGTGAAAAGAGTAAAAGTAATTCAACACTCTCTTTGAATAGTACTAAATATTAATTTTCCTTCTTCTCCAACCCTTCTCTCTTTCTTGAACTCCCTTCTAACAATTATTTAAAACTCAACACTTAAACCCAATACAACCAATGATGAGACTGTAAATATTTACATATTCAATTCCTTACCAATGTTTAATATATTTTGTAATTATAAGTAACATTATTAAAAGATAGCTAATGTCACTAGTATTCAAAATAAAAGGTATATATAAGGTAGAATTTTGAATATGAGGTTTATCCTAACTCACACTATTGTCAGCTTACATTTCCACATTAAACCCCTCCCACTTCTCAAATTAAACATAACCAAATGGAAAGGCAAGCAAAGAGAACTTTCCTTTACACTAAAAATTCCTTTTTTACCTATGCTCTCTTTATTGGCTAGTGACATCTATGCCCTCACAAGTCATCTGGGTAATAATGAAGTCATATCCAGTCCTCCCTGTCATCCACATCTAATCTGTAGCTTCTATTTCCTTTCCATTCTTCTTCCAGAGCTGTAGTTCACTCAGATCCACATCACATCTTAAATGAACCATGGTGGTAGCTTATTAACTGGGTCTTTATGTCTTTAAGTTCTACCCTCTCCCAAATTATCAACCACCATTAAACTAAATGGCAAGTTAGATTTTGTCCGTCAAAATTTTTACCATATTCTATTACTTATAGGATAAGATTTTAAACTCCTTACCTTGGTGTTGAGACTCTTCATAGTTACACATTTGCAGACGTATCTATTGCTGTTCCTTCCATGTACCCTATTTTCTAGCCACTTAGAACTTCTAAACATCATTCGAGTTCAAATACATGTTCACTCTGACACCTCAATGATTTTAATGATCCTCTTCTTTCATACTGGACTTCCCTTTCCTCCTTCGCTCTTTATGTGCCTATTAATATTTGCTCAGTTTCTCGAGGCTGAGCTTATGATGACGCCCTTAGCCTTTGTTTGTCTTTCTTCACTTTGCCTTTTTTTCTTTCTCCTAAGTTCCCATATCTATGTTAACTTCATTACATTGCCACAATCTCACACTCTCAAGTGCAAGATGCTTAAGAAATAAGTTTCTAGATAAATTTCTTCTCTAAATAAAATGGAACACAATCACACCTATTCAAAATATCTTTTGAATTAAATATTTCTTTTGTTACAGCAGAGAGAAAATTTAAAGCTTGTCAAGAGACAAAGGATATTATAGAAAAATTTTATAAATCCTATAATTAGTATATGAAAAATGGTTTTGAAAACAGAAAAGATCAAAGGTTGAATCTTTTCTGTTGCATAAGAACCATTTCATGGGATAAAATATATGGAAAGACATTTAAGATACCCAAATGTGGCTTCTACTGACAAAGTAATACTAATTTCTTTTGATGAGAGATTTTCAGATATGCTGTAATTTATTTTTTAATCTACATAGTCCTAAGCATTGTACACCTACAATAGAAGGAAATTAACACTAGAATATAAGCTCAAAAAAATCATTTTTGTTCATTAATGTATTCCATTCATCTAGTACAGTGCCTAACATAGAACAGGTACTCAGTAAATAGTTATGTGAAGGAATTACTGGATAAATGAATAACTTAGAGGTGATTTGTACTTATCTGGGACTACTAAATCAGGAAGAATAAAATAAATATATCCATAAAGTAACATGTATGTGAAATTAAAGGATAATCACAGAGTAAAAGCAATATTTGTACTGGACTTCCTTCTGATATGCTTACAAATTGTTCACGTATGAATCACAACAGGACATTGATTTACACTTGAGAGAGGTAGTCACATTCTCCAAGGCTCAGAGAATCAATGGAATGAACTAGGAGGTTCCAGAGATTGCATATGATTCCTTTCTTCAACAACTGTTAGTAATAACTCCACTATAAATACACTTATCATAAACTACATAAAGTCAGTTCCTCACCCCAACTCTCTACAAATTTGTAGACAACAATTAAGGGTCATCATTTTAATCAATTAAGTCTTTAAAGTCAATCAAGTTATCTTTTTATATTATTCTGTTTTCTTTTACATTGCTGTTATATATGCATTACTATAAAATTTAGAGACTACTTTTCTGATTATATAATCATGATTTCATGATTTAGTTTTTATGTTTTATAAGTAAAACAAAGGAAGTTGTATTTGATCTTTTTTTAAATTCAGACTAGATATTGTTAGTATAGAAGGAATATAATGATTTTTTTATATCTATGTTAAACTGTTATTCTTTGTATCCTGAAAATAATAATGGTGATAATAGCAATATTGAAAATAATAACAACAGAATAACAATACAAGTGGTCACAGTGCATCAGCCTCATACTTACTGTTTGAGGTGTATCATCTCATTTAAACCTCTCAAAATGAAACACAGGCACAAGTAGCATGTCCAGTTTAACCCATGCAAAATGAGATTTATAAAATTGGAACTATTGTCTAGTTCAATGATTAATGTTGAATAATTTTCCAAGACAACAAATAGCCCGGTTAGATGTCAGATCTCAAATACATGCTCTTTATTATATATACTACATGATCCTACATGTGTTCTTCCAGTTTTTCTGATGATTCTGCTGCCCAAAGTTACATAGATAATTTGTTTGTAAATAACAAAAATATTGTCTCCCTTTTAATGTGGACTAGCTGAACTAGCCAATTAAACAGATTCAAACAAAACATGAAGCATAATGCAGATTTTGACTCTGAGGTTATATATTGTATATAGTTTTATTGGGTCAAGGCAAAAATTCTGGTCTTTTGAGGCAGAAATGATAATTAGAGTCAATTAAATTACACATGTAGATAGTTAAATATATTTCCATTTAGACTTGTTAGAATGAAAGATTTGATTAAAAAATTTCCTAGCATTGATCTATTCTTGCATTCACGAAATAAACCCCACTGGCTATGATGAATTAAGTTCTTTAAATACAGCTGGATATCATTTGCTGATAATTTACTTTCTATTTTTTCATCTATATTCATAATTGAAATTGATATTTTCTTCCTTACTCTTCATTGGGTCTTTTTATCAGCATTACAGGATAGCTTTTCGTCTTTCTCTATGCTCTGGAAACATTTAAATAGGCTGAAAATTATCTGTTTTTTGAGGATTTGAAAAAAAAAGTATCTTATTAAATGATCTCATTTCAGTCTTTTAGGGGATAGGGCAATATTCTCATTTAGTTCAGCTTTATCAGGCTTTCTATAATGACTTAGCCAACATTGATATTTTCCTACTGATTTATCCATCTCACAAAAAGAACCTTGAGATTAATGAGGTTCCTACAGAATGCATTTATTTTCATACTTCTGTATCTATTTTTATGCACTTTCTCTCTTAAGTGGTTGCCGACAGTATTTTGAACATCTGTCGTACAGACTGGTAGTTTTCCATCAGTGAGTTTCACTTTCCAAAAAACAAATGCAGCCCCTACCTTTCTTCACATCCCTGTCACTATGGTGCTAGTTGGGCAAGAAGTTAGCTAAGAGTAAGGAGAAGCAGCCATTTCAGCTAAACAGCCAGTGGCCACCTAATACTATCAAGCAACGTACCAGCTCCGCCCCTAATACGCCCCCATCAGTACTCCAGAGAGACAGGGGCGGGGAAATAGCCCCCCCTAAAACCTGGCGATGGACAGGGAGGCCTGGCGTGCCGCGATTCATGAGGTCGCAGAGAGTCGAACACGACTGAGCGACTGAACTGAACTGAACTGAAAACTTTGGCGAGACTTTCCCTACCCCAGCAGGGGTGCACCCCTCACACTATCATGTACCAAGCAATCTTTGGTGGCCACTGAACTCATTAACTGCTCATAAATATTCCGTGCATGCATACATCTGATTATAAAGACTGAATTACAGGAAGGACGGGCACAGTAGAGCATCTTGTTCTATAATCTGCAACTGTCAATCAAGGACCCTCCCAATTATGCAAATAACTTTGCCTTAAAAACTCTGTACCCCAGCCCTCCCAGTCATTGCTTCCCTTGGCGTAGCCCACCTTTCTCTTGAGGTATTCTCTGTCCTCTCTTTCCTTACCATCAATAAACCTTCTTGCAACAGGTAAGACCTCAGATTATTCTTTGTATTCTTACCAAGAACAAAGGCCCACAGGAGGAGTGGTCTCCAGACTCTCCTCCACTAACACTACTAGATTTCAGCTCTTCCAATCAAAGTACCCACAGAATTTTTTTTTAATTTACTTATTTTTTATTGAAGGATAATTGCTTTACAGAATTTTTCTGTTTTCTGTCAAACCTCAACATGAATCAGCCAAGGTATACATACATCCCCTCCCTTTAGAGCCTCCCTCCCACCTCCCTCCCCACCCCACCCCTCGAGGTGACACCGAGCCTCGGTTTGAGTTTCCTGAGCCATACAGAAAATTCCCATTGCTATCTGTTTTACATATGGTAATATGTTTCCATGTTACTCTCTCCATACATCTCAGCCTCTCCTCCCCTTCCCCAAGTCTATAAGTCTATTTTCTATGTCTGTTTCTCAGTGCTGCCCTGTAAATAAATTCTTCAGTATGATTTTTCTAGATTCCATACATATGTATTAGAATACAGTATTTATCTTTCTTTTTCTGACTCACTTCACTCTGTATAATAGGTTCTAGGTTCATCCACCTCATTAGAACTGACTCAAATGCGTTCCTTTTTATGGCTGAGTAATATTCCATTGTGTTTGTGTACCACAACTTTTTTATCCATTCATCTTCCAATGGATATCTAGGTTGCTTCCATGTTCTAGCTATTGTAAATAGTGCTGCAATGAACAGTGGGATACATGTGTCTCTTTCAATTTTGGTTTCCTCAGGGTACATGCCTAGGATTGGGATTGCTGGGTCACATGGTGGTTTTATTCCTAGTTTTTTTAAGGAATCTCCATACCGTCTTCCATAGTGGCTGTATCAATTTACATTCCCACCAACAGTGCAAGAGCGTTCCCTTTCCTCCATACCCTCTCCAGCATTTATTGTTTGTAGACTTTTTGATGATGGTCATTCTGACCAGTGTGAGATGATATCTCATTGTAGTTTTGATTTGCATTTCTCTAATAATGAGCGATGTTGAGCATCTTTTCATGTGTTAGCCATCTGTATGTCTTCTTTGGAGAAATGTCTGTTTAGGTCTTTTTCCCACTAAGTCGTGTCCGACTCTTTGAGCCCCCAGGGCTGTAGCCCACCAGGCTTTTCTGTCCCTGGGATTTCCCAGGCAAGAATACTGGGGTGGGCAGCCATTTCCTTCTCCAAGGGATCTTTCTGACCCGGGAGTTGAATCGGGGTCTCCTGCATTGCAGGCGGTCTCCTGCATTACAGGCAGATACTTTACTGACCATGCCATCTGGGAAGTTATGAACATTGGGTCTACGTCAACAAACTGAATAATCAAATCCATGTGACCACCGCCCTGGTCACCGCGGCCTCCGCCTCCTCCCCTCCTGGGCAGCCCACTCGCCCGTCTCTGTCTCCGCCTCCTCCCACTGGACAGCCTCGCCCCCAGCACGCTCCTTCCTCCACGGGGTCCCAGGGACCCCTCCCACCCCGGCAAGCTCAGGCGCCCCAGTCGCTGCCCCGGGCCCGTCATGTGGAGGCGGGCTCCACAGCCTCAGGCGCAGATGCTGGAGGGGGACCCACGTGCAGAGGTGGACCTGAGCATAGCTGAGCCCCAGGGCCATGCAAGGAAGGAAGAAAAGCTGAAATCTCTCGTCACAGCTGCGAAAACTGCAAATGTGGACCCCAGCTTTGCAAACCCAGCGCCTACAGAACATCCGAACAGACAGCTGCTCCTGCAGCCCAGATGGGTCTAGCCTCAGCAGCTGTAAACTCTGTGGGCGCAAACAGCGGGGGGTGGGGGCAAGTCAGAGTCGGAGCTGCCCCCACGGCACACTCAGCACATCCAGACCGTGACTACTGCAGTCCTGCCATCCTGCAGGGGGCCTGCGCCGGGGCGAAAAGAACATCGGAGAGACGCCAGAGTGAACTGCTGGTGGACCTGCAGTCAAGGCGGGGCGGAGAGCAGCGCCAGCAGGAGTAACCTGAGAGCTGGCCCGGGGTGAAGGGGGACCCAGCAGAGAACACCCAGGGGAGGACTCTCCCCGCGGAGGTGTTCCCGTCTCACGCACTCTGCACGCAGATCAGAAACACAGCTAAGAAGCCCATCTGGGGCCTCTCCTCCAACAGGGCTTCCCCGGTGGCTCAGATGGTAAAGAATCTGCCTGCACTGCAGGGGACCTGGGTTCAGCCCTGGGTGGGAACGATCCCCTGGACGAGGGAAAGGCTACCCACTCCAGTATTCTGGCCTGGAGGCTTCCGTGGACTGTATAGGCCATGGGGTCGCAGAGAGTCGGACACGGCTGAGTGCCTTTCACTTCACTCACGACCCCAGCACCCAGAGAGTCGAGCCAGCCCTGTTAGGGGCAGGGACACACACAGAGCAAAGAGCAGGCCCCGCTCAAGGGCCGGGTCACCACCGCGTCAGCCATACCGCCTCTAACGCGGATAGCAGCCAGCAGGCGCCGGAGGAAGAGTTAGCAGAGATCTGCACCGAACACAGCTGCATTGTGCAAGTTTGTGTAAGTAGTGTTCTCATCCCTTGTTGTTTTTGTCACTAACTTCTGTCTCACTCTTTGCGACCCCACAGTCTGCAGCACACCAGGCTTGCCTGCCCATCACCAACTCCCGGAGTTTACCCAGTCGGTGATGCCATCCAACCATCTCATCCTCCGTCGCCCCCTTCTCCTCTTGCCTTAATCTCTCTTATCACATTTTTTTTTTATGGTTTTAATTGCTACTTTGACTGAACACTTGTTTGGGAAAGTGTGTATCATCTGGCGACTCAGATAATAGAGAATCTGCCTGCAATGTGGGAGACCTGGGTTTGATCCCTGGTTCAGGAAGATTCTCTGGAGAAGGCAATGGCAACCCACTCCAGTATTCTTGCCTGCCTGGAGAATCCCCTTGGACAGAGGAGCCTGGCAGGTATTGTTTTAAATCTAAGAATTGTTGTAATTTGTTGCTATTGATGTTGATGACATTTAAACCTCTGACAATAATTTCCATCTTTATTGCACACAAATCAGAAAATGGGTCTTATATAATTGAACCATTAGTATATATACAAAATTTGCTTGACATCTTATTGAATGGATACTCAATCTTCTCTGTTTCCACAATATTTAAACTTCTTAATAAATAATTTATATCCTGAAAACCTACTTACAAATTTATGTTTGGTTATTCTGGTAAGGGTTGGATTTTTTTTTTCATGTATTAAAAGTAACTCCTTGATTATTTTTTCATAGATTCCTGAAAGTTATTTTACTATATACTGTTCTTTGCTATCTACATTGGAAAGTAGGTCATCTCATCATTGAGGCCTGAATTTTTGTTTTCTATTTAAAATTTATTTTCCCTTCCAGGACTTTTACCTTGATGACAACTTTGTCTGAAATAAATATTGAATAGTTTTTCCTTTTTATTTGCACTTACTATTTCAACATTTGTGCATTAGTTTTTATTTGTTTTTGGTATGTTTCATGTAAACAGCATAGATTGGAATTTTATTACCTTTATTCAAACTAATAGTCTCTTCTTGGCAATATGATAAACACTGACATTTTAACTGAATTTTAAATACCTTTACATAAATAGATTTGTTATACAAATAGATGCACATATTCCTCTCTGTAGTTATACATTACATGGTGTTATTTTATTACTGGTCATTTTCAAGAAGTTTTAAAAACATTATTGAGGTATGTGTATCAATATCATGTAGATACGCCTAAAGGCCACCTATTTTAGGGTGATTTATTCATTTGTTTCAAAAATCTTGATCTATGAAGGATACGGCTATAAACACTGCATAATTTCACTACTCCATTCAGGAAATTCTCCTGGTATTTACTTCAGAGCTAACCCGCCACCTGGACAAACATTTTGCTTGTCAGTCAAGCCTCAGTTCATTACCCCTGCTTTGTTGTGTCACCAGAACTAAATCATGATGTCGTGAATTTAGCTTTATCTCCATCAGATTCCCTCTTGGAAAGATGGAAATCATTTGATCCTAAATTCAGTCTATAAGTTGCCCACTTTAGATTTCCCTTTTGAGACGCTACTAAGATTTTGCATTATTCTACCTACTGCAGAAAGTTCTAATAAATTTACCTTTAATAACAAGTCTGGAGCTAGTTTGTAAGACTGAACAGTATTAGAATCAAAACAAAGTGCTATCTTGATAAGGGGGTTAATATCCCTCATTTTTTCCTTGCGCATCCCCACAGTGCAATATCTAATATAACATGATTTACACCAAGGATACTGCAATTAATTTTACATTCATAAATTCTCTGAAACAATTAAGTTTAATTTGTATTAGCTTTTGAATTATATACCTTATTTCTTCAATCATAAATAATTTGGAATTATTTTATAGTTAGTGGAATATTACTGAAATATACACTGAAAACTTTTAAACATTTTTCAAAGTAATTTGTAAATAAATCTTTTATTATATGATTACTTATATTTTGAATACTTGGTATATTTGAATACTTTGTATACCTGATTTCTGACATTTGTTTGGATAAAAATTATCTCTCAAGTCTTCATAAACAATCTCTTCTAACATCTGGTATTTAATGTTTCAGATAGTTTGGAAGTTAGACTACTTCTTTTACTAATAATCTATTTTTCTTTTTCTTTTAATCTGTGTTGTTATGTATTGTGTTTTTCTTGTGTGCTGTTATAGATTTTACTTTTATTTTCTTATTCTTATTTTTATTTTTCTTTTCTAGGTAAGTTTTTTCTAGAAGAGGGGTTTCCCTTTTTAAAAATTTTACCTTAAATGGTAAAGTTTTTCCTACAGGCTGTTTAATTTTGTATATGTTTGTAATTTTTAAGAGACATATCTCCAACAATCAGGCAATGTCTTGAGTAATACTTAATATAATTATTATGGTTTTTTCTCCTACTGAAATACCTATAATCTCATTCTTTGTCATTTCTTGTTATTTTCCTTTCCCTCTGTTATGAAAGAAAGTATCTTAAATCTTCAGTCACTTTAGTTCAGTCGTTCAGTCGTGTCTGACTCTTTGCAACCCCATGGACTGCAGCATGCCAGGCCTCCCTATCCATCATCAACTCCCAGAGTTTACTCAAACTCATGTCCATTGAGTTGGTGATGCCATCCAATCATCTCATTCTCTGTCATCCCCTTCTCCTCCTGCCTTCAATCTTTCCCAGCATCAGGGTCTTTTCTAATGAGTCAGTTCTTCCTATCAGGTGGCCAAAGGAAATCAGGACTGATCTCCTTTAGGATGGACTGGCTGGATCTCCTTACAGTCCAAGAGACTCTCATGAGTCTTCTCCAACACCACAGTTCAAAAGCATCAATTCTTCATTGCTCAACTTTCTTCACAGTCCAATTCTCACATCCATACATGACCACTGGAAAAACCATAGCCTTGACTAGACGGACCTTTGTTAGCAAAGTAATATCTATGCTTTTTAATATGCTATCTATGTTGGTCATAACGTTCCTTCCAAGGAGTAGGTGTCTTTTAATTTCATGGCTGCAGTCACCATCTGCAATCTTAAGTCTTATATATCATTAAATCCTGATTTTTAATTTTTCTGATAAAAATTTCATTCATATGTGGGTATTTGTTTTCTTGGTTACTTCTTTATCTTTTTCTTCAGCTTTTTCATCTTATCCTGTCCAACCTTGATTGTTTTCCACATCAAGTATGTCAAAGAACTGTCTGAAGTAATTTTGTTTCTTCAATTAATAGCTCATTTTCAAAGGCACTGTCTTCTTGAGTCTTCCTTTGATGTTTTCTTTTCTCTGATCTGTCGTGCTTTTACTGTTCTCATTACTAAACTTTGAAGGCATTACCAGAGGCAGTGGCCACCAAGAGATCTGGGGCTGGTTTGCTTTGGCCCTGCTTAGTGCTTGGATGTCTGCTCAATTCCTGTTTTGGACACAGAACTGAGGACTAGGTTGATACACAGAAGTCCCAAGCTATCACCCAATTTCCAGAAAATATTCTGCTTAGACTACGGCTTCTTTACTGTTCTGTGCTATGAAAAGCTTTGGTCATATGTTGAACCATATGGAAATGTTTAAAAGTAAAGAAAATTCCAAGGAAAACCTGTATATTAAAGTCAGATATCATTCCACATTGAAAATAAAATACATACCAACAGATGTGCTTCTTGGTATTGGTATTAGTCATTAACACCAACAGCTATTGAAAGGTCTCATGACAGACATTTTGAGAAGCCACTGAAATATGGCTTCAAGTTATTAATGATTTCTTTGGGGGTAAAGTTGTCAGCCCTGCTAATTAACTGTGGCTTATTATTTACTTGAAAAGAATACTGCATTTTAGTTTCATATTAATGAAAATAAAGATTTCTTTTCTCGCAGCTAATGTCCAAGATCTCCTAATGTGGACTGCAGGTTAGGGCCCCTGCTCTCGTGTCATGCCACTGGAATAATCTGTTTGCTTGCCTAACATCTTAACACTCTAAATTAATGAATTCTATGCATAACCACGAGATACAGAAATACAATTTTCAAGACATCTCTAGTTTTGCCCTTATCCTTCATTTGTGGGGACTGGGGGCTCTAGAAGCTGTAAGAGGGAAAGGATTACACTCTGCCCTTTTCAAAAAGCCATACCTTGAAGCAGAGGGAAAACATGCAGTTTTCCTATTGGCACAGATCCTGTGTGTCCAAGAACAGTTAGAAGATACTAGTTAAATAACATAATATATTCATATTGTCCAGCAGGTCATAATGATAAGGGATACTGCTGTTTCTTGAATTGTCTCCTATTTAGATTGCCTATCAAAGTTTATTGTCAAAGAGTTCCGTCATCAGTTCCATCTGTCCGATTTCTGTGTGACAATCCTGACATTTTGGGAAGTGATCTGGAGGTAACAATCACTTCATGGTTGCTGTTCAGATGCCAAATTACACTAAAGATATATCAAACCATTTTAACTTTACACAGATAGCATATACACAGCCAAAACATAATTTCCAAGGTACAGTTTGGTTTTTTGAAACTGTATGCAAAATCAATATCGTATCATTGCTTCATAAGATAAATAATTTCCATAAATAAAATGGATCAGAGCTACCTTGAATATAAAATCCTGGGAACAACTTTTCTATTTGTTAGGTTTATCTTAGGTAAAATCACTCACTTGCAAACTAGGATTTTCTTTTAACACACACAAATATGCATATACACAAACTATAACATTGTACTTTATTCTATGCTTTCTGAAAATTCCAACCTTATAAAGTAGTATACTCTTTTAGTCATACATAGTAGATAGATAGATAATCAATATGGTTATACTATCATTTCTTTTTCTTATTTCTATAGCAGGTCAGGAATGAGGGGGAAAGCTCCAATGATATTTTATGATAATTATAATGTTAAAATTGTATGTGTTCTAAACTGCTGCATGGCCATCAGCTCAAGAGTTATTTTCGGTTTCTGCCTCACTATGATGACACTGGGCTTGATCTCTCGTCCAGCTCTGCACAGAACCACAGAGAACAGAGGACTGGTAACAAGTAACCATGGAAACCAAACTCCACAAGTGTTTGTGCAGAGTGAGGACGGTTATATTGCTGTGGAATTCCATTTAAATGTAATTTTCTGATTGCCTTATGAGTTCAGATTCTCCAGAAAACAAAGCATTTCTCGAGTCAATAGGCTCTTCATCACGTGCAGGAACTGTGCTCTCTGTCAGGGAAAATGGCATTCCATAAGACAAATATTTTCAAGACATTTACAAAGAAGAAATAGACCAAACTATCCCAGTTGAAAACATTCCTTGGCAAGGAGCAAAGGAAAGGTTTTTCTTCCTATTGGGCTGGAGAAATTAATTCTGAGAAAAGAACAGTTATCCTAGAATGAAGAAATCTTTACACTCCATTATCAGATTGACTGCTCAATGTCTTTTCTGCCCCTTTTCAAAAGGAACTATCGACTAAACAAAACCCACAGAGAGAATCTTTGGGTGTAGAATTTAGAAATAAAATATTGCCTTGTTCTTTGTGTGGGTAATAAATTTATCAAGAGTGTATCTGCAAAATTTAACCAAGTAGATTCAGCTGAATATAACAAAAAGCAATTGGGTATTCAAAGATGTTTCCTCCAATGCTTTTCTGAGGAGACTTATGAAACTCAAAGTTGAAAAGAATAGTGATCAAGGAATATCGCTGGTAATTTGCAGATTCCCACACATTTCTGTATCTAGACCTTAAGGACAAAGCAGGTGCTAGGTCTCTTATATTTTTGCTCTAAATTCCTATGTTCTTTTGGTTTTTTTGTGTGTATTCGGACTATATAAATATTCCCCAGGCATTGACATTTTGTGGTTCATTATCTTTGACAACATAATGTGCTATAATAAGGCTGCTTCTCAGTTCCCACCCTGAAAAATATCTCAGGTTAAAAGTAAAATGAGATATATATTTGACAATAGAGCTATAGACAGGAATAGTAAAAAAAAGGGTTCCTGAGGAACCTCCTGGAGACTATGATGCCTCAGTTATGGTAAGGACTATTAACACTAAGGACCAACCATCCCAGAACTCATCGATTTATGGCTTTTCTAAGTAAATTCTCTTAAAACTTACTCAAACGGATTTAGATGTGAGATAACAGCTACCTGGCCCTAATTATTGCATTTGGTTCTGCAAACAACTTTGAAGACCACATAGGTCTTACCAGTAATTCAGGTTCCAGGAGAAACTTTTGTTATTCATAGTCAACTAAGAATAATCAAGCATTTTTGGAATACTCTGTTTCTGACACTGTGCTGAAGGGAGATAGAAGAAAAAGGCACTCATCCTCAGAGATCTTAGTGTAGCTGTCTAACCCCCACACAGAGGTGAAGGGTCCATGAGACTGTGCGAGAGGCGCAAAGGAAACAGGATACAGGCATCTGGAACCAGGGCAGGTCTGTGCAGGACAGAAGAAACCAGGGCTGAGAACTCTAGAAGAGGGGAGGGGACTTGAAATGCGTCTAATGGGTAGCACAGTCTTAAGAAGGGTAAATTTCTCTTAATGTTCAGATTTAGATGTGATTTTTAAAGTGTGTTCATTAAACAGTAATGTATTTAGAAGAGCATATAAATTCAAAGTGAACAGTCGTAAATTTGAGTCACCTCCATGCTTGTGATATTTTATGGATGATCTTAGAAACATGGGATTTCAATTGAAAAGAAACAGATGTTAAAACAATTATTTTTGTTATGTCAGATGTTTATAAAATGCTAGCATAACAGTTGAATACTTCAATACGGTGCCCAGAATTGTTTTTCAAAAACAAGACAATGGGAAAAAAGAATGTAAACATCCTGGGAAAAATGTAATTATACATTGCACTTCTTGCTGATGCCAATATTATGAATCTTAGATTAGAAGGCCAGTTATATTTTTAATGCTTCCTCTAGTTTTAACCACCAAAAGTGCAGAGCTATTAAATTAAGCATCTTTGTTACCTTACAATTCTTGCAATAAATCAAAGAAATCTAAATTAGACACTATTGTCTTTGCAAAAATAACATGGTAGCAGTATATATCACAACAATTTTCACAAAATTCTTACTGAATTTCAAACTTTCTATTCCACTTTAGTCAATTTTTGAGAAGACTTCAGGAAATAAATCACTTTATCATACATAATGCTTTCTGAAATTTGCTTCATTGGAAAATAGATTAAAATGAGTAATTAATAAGACACAAGTGCCCTTTAAACTTAATCAGTGTAATTTTTCTTCATTCTTACAAAGTTGTAACCTCCATCTAACTGAATTAACAGTTTGATGATCAAATTTATCAGTTCTGGGAATTAACTGAATGTTGGCCCTGAGGATGAAGAACTGGTAGCCTACCGTGTTTAGTCTGGATGGACATGAAAACTGTTTGGATATGGAAAGGGATACCTACCGATGCCTGTGTCATTTTCAAATGAGTTTTTGAGTTCGGTTCCCTAAAAACATACGACATACTTTATATCTTGAGACAATCAGCAACATCTCTCTGAGTCTCCTTTTATTCATTCTGCAATGTGTGCCCTACTGCTAGGAACAGGTGTGGGGCAAACAGGATAAAGCCACAGAGAGTTCCACGGTAGGAACTTAGGGGTAGAAATACTATATCCATGGTTTTTTGTCTCCCTCCTTCCCCTCATCATAGTCCCTTAATCCAGAAAGCTCCTTCACTTTTGTTTAAGAAGATGAAGAACTTCACTCACATTTTCAACAATCCTAAATCCTGGATCTCAGCCCTCATGCACTTTATTTCTCTGCTCGGGATACCTTGCTGCCAGGTGTTCAGAAGAGAGGTATGATAACCAACAGGCAACCCAAGGGCTTTGTGTGCTGAGTCCGCTGCACAGACAAAGGTGTATATGCATATTTATGTGAAAATATAGAGATTAATTACATTTTAAATAACAAATGCCTAGATTAAAATAGGAAAAATAAAGATGTATGTGATCAGATACTTTAATAAATCTTTTTGAAATGTTTCTATTCACTATATTCATTGATACTTATTGATAAGGTGCCCTTGATATTTAATCTGAATTCACCTATCTCAGTTTGGTGATTTACCACAAATCAAATTGGGAGTTGAAAGTTCGATTACAAAGTAACCCAAGAGTATGATAATTTTTAAATTTATTGTTATTACTTTTTAAATAATCCTAAAAAAAAAACAAAAGACTATTTCCAAGATACTCTATTACTATCATGCAATAAATTATGTGGGCTTCCCATGTGGCTCAATGGGTAAAGAATCCACCTGCAATGCAGGAGACTCAGGAGATGTGGGTTCAATCCCTGAGTCAGGAAGATACCCTAGAGGAGGGCATGGCAATTCACTCTAGTATTCTTGCCTGGAGAATCCCATGAACAGGGGAGTTTGCTGGGCTACAGTCCATAGGGTCTCAAAGAGTCAAACAAAACTGAAGTGACGGAGCACACAAGAAATTATTTAATTATGAACTGTAAATAAAAATGATTTCTACTTCTAACTTTGATAGAATTTTCCTTGGTGCTGGACTTGCCTTCTCGCCAACAGGAATGACTTGCCTCTATCCAACAGGAACACTGGATAAGCATGAAACAATATTTTTTCAGATTTTGGGAAAACACACAATACAGGTCTGTGATTCTTGAGAAAAACACAATGGGAGAAAATGCTGAAATCTCCCTTTCTTATAGGCAGCCATTTACAGACTCAGAGTAAAGAGAGGGACCTAATCAAAGTGAAACAACATTTTGCAGGACTGTCGATACAAAGATATTGGGAGATTATAACCTATAATGGAAAATTCCCTCAAAAGACAGGCACTGTTGGGTGGGGGGATAAATTAGGAGTTTGGAATTTTAAAAGTGAAAGTTGCTCAGTCTTGTCCAACTCTTTGCAACCCCTTGGACTATACGTCCATGGAATTCTCTGGGCCAGAATACTGGAGTGGATAGCCATTCCCTTCTCCAGTGGATCTTCCCAACCCAGGGATCAACCCCAGGTCTCCTGCATTGCAGGCAGATCCTATACCTGCTGATCCACAAAGGAAGCCTTGGGATTAAAATATCTGCACTATTATGGATCTCCCTGATGGCTCAGCTGGTAAAGAATCCGCCTGCAAAGCAGGAGAGCCCAGTTCAATTCCTGAGCCAGGAAGATCCACTGGAGAAGGCATAGGTTACCCACTCCAGTATTCTTGGACTTCCCTTGTGACTCAGCTGGTAAAGAATCCACCTGCAATGCAGGAGACGTGGGTTCGATCCCTGGGTTGGAAAGATCCCCTGGAGAAAGGAACAGCTACCGACTCCAGTATTCTGGCCTGGAGAATTCCATGGACTGTATAGTCTACGGGGTCACAAAGGGTTGGACACGACTGAGCGACTTTCCCTTTGACTCACGTTGGCTTCCCAGGTGGCACAAGTGGTAAAGAACCCACCTGCCAATGCAGGAGACATAAGAGACACAGGTTCTATCCCTGGGTCTGGAAGATTCCCTAGAGAAGGAAATGTCTACCCACTCCAGTATTCTTGCCTGGAGAATCCCATGGACAGAGGAGCCTAGCGGACTGCAGATCATAGGGTCACAGAGTCAGACATGACTGAAGTGGCTTAGCATGGGTGCATACATTATAAATAAAATAAATAACAAACAAAGACCTACTGTATAGCACAGGGAACAATAGTCAATATCTTGTGATAACCTATAATGGAAGAGAATGTAAAAACAAAGAATAAATGTATTTGTGTGTGTGTGTGTGTGTGTGTATATATATATATATATATATATATGTACCTTTGTATAACTGAATCACTTTGCTGTATACACTTTGTTAAAACAACATTATAAATAAGCTATATTTCAATTAAAAAAATTTTAAATGAGAGACACTCTTGAGAACTACTAAAATGAATTAATCAGTTAAGTCTCAGATATCTTTTACATTTCAAAAGAATAAATAAGCTAATTAAAAGAATTATGAACAACGCTATTGATTTTAAAATCAATTATGTTGTGATTTTGCCAAAACAGTTGAATCGAAAATCTTATTTTCTCACTGGAAATATTTACCTTGTTAGCCTTTTTCCTTTCATAGTCTCATACAAATGGTTGAATTTCACCAGATACGGGAATACTGGCATCTCATCTATGTCATCAGCCTCCTGGTGACTGTATTTTTATGACCCTGTGGTCCCTCACTTTCAAGCACTCCACCCACAACTAGTTTGTTTGCTTGTCCTTCCACTACACGGGATCTGTCAATCATCATTAGAAAATCACTCAGGACATTTGCTTGCTTGCTTTTATATGCAGACTATTAACCACTGCTGGGAAAAAACCACATGTCTGTGCCAAAGCAAAGTTCCTCCGTGCAAGCTCAGTTAGTAATCCTTCTGCAGCATTCTCCAGCAGCCTTTCTACCAGCCAGGTCTCCTCGAACATCTCCCAGTTCTCATTCCATCCTCACCCCCACACAGACCTTCATGCCCTTTCTCTGTAGAGGAAATGTATTTTCTTAAACCAAAGCAAACATAGTCACCACGTAGCAGAAATTCCTTCAACTCCCTTCGCCCACCACAAGTGAATTTATCTTCATTGACCACCTTCCCTCCCTCTCCTATAGCTTAGTTCAGTTCAGTCGCTCAGTCGTGTCTGACCCTTTGTGACCCCATGGACTGCAGCACACCAGGCCTCCTTGTCCATCACCAACTCATGGAGTCTACCCAAACCCATGTCCATTGAGTCAGTGATGCCATCCAACCATCCCATCCTCTGTCGTACAGAGGATGGGATGTCCTCTCCTTCTATAGCTCAGTGAGATATAAGATCTGAGTACAGAGTTACCCGTTCCATACTTCCTTTGAACTTTAATGAAACCCTGGACCTCTTAAGGGACATTTTTGTTCAGTATTTTTTTATCGTTTTCTTTTGTTTTCTTACAGTGTATGATCATCGCTGCTGCTGTTAAAAAGATAAAACAAAAATTGTTCTTAGTTTTCTCCATATATTATGAATATTATCTTTCTCCTTTTTTCACAGTTAGTTCCCAAGGGGACTTTCCCTTTGATTCCTAGTTACATTTCCACGTGTTTTCTGTTCCCTTAACATCACCAAATCTGCTCTCAAGGAGGCCAGGTTTGTTGTCTCTAAGTCCAGGTGCAGGAGACTCTTCTCAGAACTTACGTCCGCTGACCTTTCCACACCGTTTGATTAGTTCCTCTTTCTTTTTTTCTGTCACTTTTTTTTTTTTTTTTTTTTTTTAGTTCCTCTTTCTTCCTGGGGCCTTCCCGATGCTGTTCTCTGTGAGATTTTTCCCAAATATGCTGGCCACTCCATTTCCATTTTTGTCATTAGACCCATTTTTGTTTTTTCCTGATTTCATTTTAATAAGTTCATTTTAACCATATAAATTTCTAAATAACACTCTCAATACTATAATATGGAAAATGAACATGGTGGGTTTCTTTTGAAAATCATTCAGTCTGTTGACTTGATATAGAGAAATCTCACCAAGCAGGGAACTGAATGCTTTACAGAAGAGCTTCTACTTTTAGAAATAAAGCCTCTATTCTTCAAATGTGTCCTGCGAGAAAGTTATGTAAAAATCTTAATAGCAATATAATCAGACTATTACCACACAATTGCACCATAAAGAACACCAGTCATGGATATAATCATAGAAAATTGCCAGACAATTGCAACATTAAAATGCATCAATCACAGATACAATCACACAAATGACTACAATCAGTAGTAAAACTTAAAGCAATTACAATTTTTAAGGAATTATTATGTGAGAAAATTATCTAAATAGCAATACAAGGTTTCTAACTTTTAAATAAAAAATGTGTCTTTTGTATGAATGCCTCCCCACTAGAAGGACACTTCTGCAATAATCTCTAGTTCTTTCAAATGTCCTGGCCACTTAACTATCAATGTATCTGAACATCAAATTTCAATTTCACAGAAAAGATTGTTTCTAAAACCTAAAAACATAAAGTACACTGCTGTTTGAAAATTTTAAGAGTGTCCTACAGAAAAAAAAATTTTTTTTTTAATTCAAAAAGGAAAAGTATCAATTTGCAAGCCATTTAAATTGTTTTCCAAAAGTGACTTTGCAGCTGTTGCAAATAGATATGAAAAGTTAATAACACTATGTATTATATATATGTGTGTGTGTATATATATATATATATATATAGTGTTATAGTGTATACACTTATAGTGTATATACTCAGAGAAAATTGAGTGACCAGAACTTTATAAAGACAAAAAAGCACGCAAATCACCGTATCTAATATTTGAAATGTCATAATTTTTCTTGTTTTTTTCTTTTTGCTTTTTTCTTTATTTTTATTGACAGAGGTCACAACAAACTTAGATATGTTTAATTCAAGCCTCCATACTTTAAAATGAAAATTCTGTTCTGTTGTAATTACCCAGTGCAAAATTGCCACAGGCACATTCGAGCCAGACAATCTTGTTTCCCATCAGGGCTCTTGGACTCCTTAACTGACAGAACTTGGTAAGAGGCCAGATGCGGCTTCAGGCAAGGCTTTAAGGAGACTTGCGCTGCATCAAAAGGGAGCAAGAAAAACTACCAGATGCCTCTGCTCACCAGCAAGGGCGGGAGTGTGCACTGCTCAGTTAAACCGGGGTGAGGTTATGGGCTTCCCTCATGGCTCAGCGGTAAAGAACCACCTGCCAATGCAGGAGACGCGGGACCAGTCCCTGGATTGGGAAGACCCTGTGGAGAAAGGAATGGCTACCTCTCCAGGATTCTTGCTTGGAGAATCCCATGGACAGAGGAGCCTGATGGGCCAAAGTCCATGAGGTCACAAAAGGTCGAAGAGGTCTTAGAAACTAAACAACATCAACAAAAGGGTCAGATTTGTGGGTGGAGCCTGAGGGGTGGTGTGGGGAAAGCAACAAGATGGCGCCGGCCAGGCTCGCGGCCATGTTCTGCAAACAAGGGCCTCGCCGGGTTGTGTAAGAGCAGGCGCCCTACAGCGCCGCGCATGCGCGCATGAGGCGCCGGCTCAGTCATGGGCGCTGTGCCTAACGCTACAGAAGCTTCGCCTGTAGGAGCCCCGAGGCCCGGGTTGTGTCTGCTGGAAGGGCCGCTGCACCGGCGGGAGGGAAGAAACTCGCCTGCAGTTCCTCCGGCCCCTCGCCCTTTCTTCCCCTTGGCTCGGCCTTGCCTACCTTGCGTTGAGCGGACAGTCGGACAGTGCGGACGGCGAGACGGGCGGCTCGGGCGTCCTCCCGTCGCTTTGGCGGCGCTGGCTGCATGCATCATGCTCAGGACCCTGCCTTTGCTGCTGGCCCATCGGAAGTGACAGTCATATTTTGGCCTTTTTGTCTCTTATTGTTCATAATTGCCCCCAGCGACTCATGCTTGCAGTTATTTTTATGCCTGTGTAGCTTCTTTGTGTTCTGTTGCCTGAGACGATGTTTGTCCAAGGGCAAGCGCTGCAGCAAAGCATCCCAGGCCCCAGGTCGCAGCCTGTCCGCCTCTCGGTGTCAGAGACCGTCACCGTCTACACCCGCACGGCACCCCGTGCTTTCCCCAGGCGGGCAGTCCATTCTGCCCTGCAGACTGGCCGTCTCTTCCCCTTGGATTTGATGTGAGTACTTGACGGTGTGGATCATAACAAACGGTGGAAAATTCTGAAAGAGATGGGAATACCAGACCACCTGACCTGCCTCTTGAGAAATCTGTATGCAGGTCAGGAAGCAACAGTTAGAACTGGACATGGAACAACAGACTGGTTCCAAATAGGAAAAGGAGTACTTCAAGGCTGTATATTGTCACCCTGCTTACTTAACTTGTATGCAGAGTACATCATGAGAAACGCTGGACAGGAAGAAGCACAAGCTGGAATCAGGATTGCCAGGAGAAATATCAATAACCTCAGATATGCAGATGACACCACCCTTATGGCAGAAAGTGAAGAACTAAAGAGCCTCTTGATGAAAGTGAAAAAGTTGGCTTAAAGCTCCACATTCAGAAAACTAAGATCATGGCATCCGGTCCCATCACTTCATGGCAAATGGATGGGGAAACAGTGGCTGACTTTATTTTTCTGGGCTCCAAAATCACTGCGGATGGTGACCGCAGCCATGAAATTAGAAGACTCTTACTCCTTGGAAGGAAAGTTATAACAACCTAGACAGCATATTAAAAAGCAGACACATTACTTTGCCAAAAAGGTCTGTCTAGTCAAGGCTATGTTTTTTCTAGTAGTCATGTATGGATGTGAGAGTTGGACTATAAAGAAAGCTGAGCACTGAAGAATTGATGTTTTTGAACTGTGGTGTTGGAGAAGATTCTTGAGAGTCCCCTGGACTGCAAGGAGATCCAACCAGTCCATCCTAAAGGAGATCAGTCCTGAAGATTCATTGGAAGGACTGATGTTGGAGCTGGAACTCCAATACTTTGGCCACCTGATGCGAAGACCTGACTCATTTGAAAAGACCCTAGTGGTGGGAAAGATTAAGGGCAGGAGGAGAAGGAGACAACAGAGGATGAGATGGTTGGATGGCATCACCGACTCGATGGACATGGGTTTGGGTGGACTCTGAGAGTTGGTGATGGACAGGGAGGCCTGGCATGCTGCAGTTCATGGGGTCGCAAAGAGTCCGACACGACTGAGCGACTGAACTGAACTGAACTGTGACTGAGCACACTGACAGTACTGAGATCTTCAAAACTGGAAAAAGAAGCTCTGAAGAACAGTATCCTCTTAGACGACAGACCCCGCAGGACTCTGCTGCACACAAGTTGGCCTAAACTTTTTAGCTGTCTACCAAAACAAAGCCTGGAAGATGACCAATTGGGCATTTAATTATAACACGTTATTTCTTGAATGGAAATGTTTAAGGAAAATTTAACAAATTTAAATAATCCCAAATGACTTGCTGATGGATTAACTTTCCCTAAAAGTATATGGGTTCTTCACACTGAGGAAAGGAGAATTTTACATGAATATGGCAGGGCAGCAAAAGCTGTAACAAAACAGTTAAAAGTTTAACTCGGCAAGGACAGAGGATCCCTGGGAAATTGACCAGAAGGGGTCACTGAAAGTTGCTAAACACAGAGCTTCAGTTCAGTTCAGTCGTTCAGTCGTGTCCAACTCTTTGCGACCCCATGAACCGCAGCACGCCAGGCCTCCCTATCCATCACCAACTCCTGGAGTTTACTCAAACTCATACCCATTGAGTCAATGATGTCATCCAACCATCTCATCCTCTGTCATCCCCTTCTCCTCTTGCCCTCAATCTTTCCTGGCATCAGGGTCTTTGCAAATCAGTCAGCTCTTTGCATCAGGTGGCTAAAGTATTGGAGTTTCAGCTTCAACATCAGTCCTTCCAATGAATATTTAGGACTGATTTCCTAAGATAGAGCTAAGATCAAGATAATTCATGCCATCTATCCTGAATCAAGCAATAAGCTAAAAATGCCTACTCTTCCAGCTCTGATTGAACCTCTGTTCCCAGAGCCCTAATCAAAATCATTACTCTTATTGTCAGTTCAGCTATACCGGAAGCTAGATTGACCTTCTTGATCTACTTTTAGAAAGTAGTACTATATTAGTAAATAAATATTTAAGTTATATACAGCATATAAGTAAATACATAATGTTGAATGACAAAATTATAGTAAACCCGTCTTAAATTCTACACTATCAGAAATAAATCCTTTGCTTATGATTATTATTTCAAAAAGAACTATATTAAAAATGTAAACAGACATTTTTCTTTGGAAAATTAAATTCAAAACCCTATACACTAAGAAAATGAGACATTAAAAAGACCTAATACTTGGAACTTGGAAATATAAATAATTGAAGGGTCCTCAAATTCAAAAAAACAATATGACTCACTTTTATTCTCTCCTAAATATTGGTGGTACTGTAATTTATTTAATGCTCTTAAAAAAGTTTGTCACTTTTCGTATTACTTTCCATCAGGCAAGATAAAAATACCCAATCTTTTATTAATATGAAGCTTTGTTTTTATGTGTCAGTGCTCACACTCAGTCACTCAGTAATGTCTGACTCTTTTGCAAACCCATGGGCTATAACCCACCAGGCTCCTCTGTCCATGGAATTTCCCAGGCAAGAATACTGGAACAGGTTGCCATTCCCTTCTCCAGGGGATCTTCCCGACCCAGGGGTCAAATCAGTGTCTCTTGTGACTCCTGCATTGGCAAGAGCATTCTTTACTACTGTGTCACCTGGGAAGCACTTTACCAAATGCTTTCATGTGTTGTCTTTTTCTCATCATTTTCTCTATTTTACATATTAGAAAATTGAAGCTTGGAGAGGATTAGTGCAACTGATTGTTAAAAAATGTAGACTGCAAATCTAAATCTTACTCCAAAGTCTGGGCACTTAAACTGTGATAAAAGTCCTCCATAAATGACTAAGTTAGATCGGCTTCACTCTTAAGAAAAAGCAACTCAACTTTGTAAGTACATTGCAATGTAATTAAATACAACATTGTCTAGTCACCTTAAAGAGTTAATAAACAAAGGTAACCCAAATGGAACAATTTACAAAGTCTCTAATCAGTTCTTTCCAATAATGTCAGATTATGAAGCACAATGAAATTTTAAGGAACAATTTCACAGTAAATAAAACTAAAGAAATGTGACAACTAAAACTAAGGAGTTATCTTGGAGTAAATTACAGTCGGGGGAGGGAGAATGTAGGTGTAAAGAACATTAGTAGGCCAATTCAAGATAAATATGGACTGTAGATTAGATAACAATATTTATCAATGGGTATTGTAATATGTATCAATATTTATCAATGATTTCTGATTTTTATGATTTTCCTATAGTACAATAGAAGTTTTTGTGCTACTTTTGCAGAAGCTTTAAATTATTTCAAATTATATAAAGATAAAAAGTGACTGATAAAAGCAAACAAATAAGGCAAATAGGAAGAAAATGATTAATTAAGCTTTATGGTTTATATATTCTGGCAAATACATACACCAGGGTAATAAAAAAGGAAATGAGTAAATACGTTGCTTTAACTATATTACTATTTGAGGAAAGAATATTATGAATTCCCTGTAGTGTATCTCCAGGTACATTATAGTTGTTTTCTTTTTTTTTTTTTTTCAAAGAATCTTTCAGAGCTTTGCATAAGAAGATTTGACTAATACTTTAAGAGTTTATTAACTTATGCTCAACTAATCTTGAATTACAATGTAAATCCCTTGAGAGAATATGATAGTCATGTAAATACTATATAAATGCACTCATAATTTTAAAACTTCATATTAACCTCCCCTATGCTACAATTCTATGCATTATTTACTAGATTGACAAAAGCACAAAGGTCTAAAAACACATGCTGTTTGAAGGTGTGGGAAACACTTTCATGTATTACTGGTATGAATAGAAAGTGGATTTAGTCTGTATATAACTAGAGATTATTACACTAAGTGAAATAAGTCAGACAAAGACAAATATATGATATCACTCATGTGGATCTAATTTTAAAAAATGATTCAAATGAACTAATATTCAATACCGACATAGAGCTACAGACATAGAAGACAAATTTATGGTTACCAAAGGGGAAACGTGATGGGGAGGGATAAATCAGGAGCTTGGGATTAATTTATGCAGAGTTAAAGTGAAAGTGTTAGTCACTCGGTCATGTCTGACTCTGTGATCCCATGGACTGTAGCCCACCAGGCTCCTCTGTCCTTGGGATTCTCCAGGCAAGAATACTGGAGTGGATTGCCATTCCCTTCTCCAGGCGATTGTCCTGACCCAGGGATTGAACCTGCAACTCCTGCATTGCAGGCAGATCCTTTACTGTTTGAGCTACCAGGGAAATCACTATATAGAGAATAGATAACCAACTAGGACCTACTGTATAGCACAGGGAACTCTACTCAATATTCCACATAACCTATATGGGTAAAGAATCTGAAAATAAATACATGTATTTGTATAACTGAATCACTATACTATACCCCTGAAACTAACTGAACAACATAAATCAACTATATTCCAATAACACTGAACAAAAGAAAATAGATTTAGCTCAATGGGAAGAATTTGGCAGTATCTAACAAAACATTATATGTGTTTACCCTTTGACAAGAAGATACCATTTTAGGAATTTACTCTTAAGATACACTTCCAAAAATAAAATTAAAAGACATACTCCACATACAAGACATTATATAAATAACTGTTCACCACAAAATGAAATACCATACAGATTTCACAAAAACATGAAGTAAATTTTTGTGAACTCATATATAGTGATTTCCAGGATAGGCTCTTTAAGTGAAAAAAAAATAAGTTTAATAAATATCTATAATTCACTTCTTTTTCAGATAAGAATGAATTAGGAGGAATATTTAATAAGTATTGTCTAAATTTTGAAAAATAAATACGGGAGGTGAAATCCTGAAGCTAATGAAACTAACAACTGGCTGAGGGTGGGTGACCATAGCACAGAAAAGACAGGAAAACACGGGTTCCTGGGCAATGCTGACTCCAGGGCTACGGCAGGGAAAGAATAAGCCACAAAAGCCTTCTTGTCACAGAAAGTGAGGAGTTTATTTTAAAAGTTACAGGAATATATCAAAAGTATCCCGGAGCCAGCCTGAAGAGGCCCCAGTGGCCACATGAGGGATGTAGCAACATGAATAAGAACATGTTTGTAAAAAAAAAAAAAAAAAAGGAAGCCTATATCTCTATTTTTATTAAATAAAAAGATTTACAAAGAGAGGAAAAAGAAAATCTCTTCCTGTGGATAAATATCAATGAGCAAATATTGAAAAACATTACAGATTAAGGGGAGGGGGTTTCAGGATGGGAGTGACATGTGCGCCCGTGGCTGATTCACGTCGAGGTTTGGAAAAAACCACCACAATATTGCAAAGTAATTATCCTCCAATTAAAATAAAGCACTTAATTTTTTAAAAAGACAAAAAATGTACTGTTTTTCACAATCACAGTAATAACAGAAATAATCAATGGGTGCTAATATTATTAATGGATTTATGTAGAACTTGATATTCATATCCTCATCATTCCCCCCACAGATTACTTATTAAAAAGAACTTGTACAATGAGTGAACCTGAGAGAGAACCCTTAGCGAGGCAATCAAGCCATGTATCACCAAATAGTGGAAGAGACTGACATCATATTCTGTACAGGAGACACAAACATCACCTTTGTAGCCTGTCTGGCAGAAGTGTTTCACCTCAATCAATTCACTGAGAACATTAGACGAATCCGTTTTGAGGTGTTTTCTTCCAATTTGGAATCATTTGACTCTAATTATTTTCAGATATTGCTAAAATTCTGTCGAGATGGTTCTCCCTCACTTCAATTTGTTGTAATAAATTTAGTTTTGATTTATTAGCAACACTTCCCTCATAGCTCAGGTAAAGAATCTGCATGCAATGCAGGAGACTCAAGTTCGATTCCTGGGTTGGGAATATCCCCCTGGAGAAGGAAATGACAATCCCCTCCAGTATTCTTATCCTGGGAAATCCCATGGACAGAGGAGCCTAGTGGTCTACAGTCCATAGGGTCACAGGAGTCGAACAGGACTTAGTGACAAAACCACAACCACCATCACAAATGTTTACTTTTATTAACAGACTAAGGGGAATAACAATTGAATGCAGTGTGTTGTTCCTAATGTACTCAGGGACATAAAGTATATTAAGAATTCTGTTGGACTAACTGAGGAATTTGAATATGGACTATACTATCAAATAATTATTGTTTTCAAAGTTATATTTCCTGATTGGGATAATTTTATTTTGGTAATGTAGAAGAATATTCATGTTTTTTGAAGGTCCATGATAAAGTATTGGAGAAAGACAAAGCATGATAAAATGTTATCCTTTGATGCATGTACTATTCTTGCAATTCTTATATAGGTTTAAATTTTTTTTAATAAAAAAATGGAAAGAAATTAGTGCAGAGAACTATATAGCAATATAAATACAATTATTTTGCTGGTGCTGCTAAGTCACTTCAGTCATGTCCGACTCTGTGTGACCCCATAGATGGTAGCCCACCAGGCTCCTCTGTCCCTGGGATTCTCCAGGCAAAAATATTGGAGTGGGCTGCCATTTCCTTCTCCAAGGCATGCACGTATGCTAAGTCGCTTCAGTCGTATCTGACTCTGTGTGACCCTATGGACAGCAGCCCACCAGGCTCCTCTATCCACTGGATTCTCTAGGCAAGAATACTGGAGTGGGTTGCTATTTCCTTTTAAATTTCCTTAAAAATTAGATTTCTAATATTTTAGCTTTGTTTACTTTTCCTTTTTTTTTTGTTTAAATTATTTCTATATTAATTGGCAAATTTAAATATATTTCTCACTTCTCAAAAGTGATTTTAAAACTCTGGCATCTCAACTCAAAAGTGATTTTTAGGTAGTCTTGGGAAAAGTCCCATAGCTATTTTTTAAGTTCTTTTAATTCATTAATGAGATATTGTTACCTCATTAACAGCAGAACCAAAATATTTCCAGCTTAGCATTATGTTAAATCACTAATGAGGACATATGCACACTACTACATGCAAAATAGATAACTAAGAGGCACCTACTTTATAGCACAGGAAATGCTGCCCAATCTTCTATAATGACCCATATGGAAAAACAATCTAAAAAAGAGTAAATATATGTGCACATATAACTGATTCATCTGGC
This sequence comes from Cervus elaphus, assembly GCF_910594005.1. Lineage (NCBI taxonomy): Eukaryota > Metazoa > Chordata > Mammalia > Artiodactyla > Cervidae > Cervus > Cervus elaphus. The sequence continues at coordinate 80,622,050 of NC_057835.1, forward strand.
TGTACATCTGACACTAATAGGACATTGCAAATCAACTGTACTCAAATCTTTTTTTTTTTAATCATGAGAAATGGTCTTTGACCAAAATGTAAAAGTATCACTTTTAAGCATCAGCAGGTCTTTCTTTTACTTACCCTGTATGACTCACTTAAAGGATAAATCGCACACCGCTCTGTTTCCTGCTGATTAGAAGTTGCTTCTAGCACAAAGCATGAAAGAAAAATCATGAATGTTTCCCAGAAACCCACAGAGCAATGTTGTTCCACCTCTGCAGAACATTACCAGAAACATCTATCTGAACCACAGGTACCTGGAATGGGTGTCAGAAGACATCGAAAATTTTGAATTAACATGATTTCATCTTTTTCCTTCATTATGGAAACTGCTCACCTGTGAGGTGATCAGTCGCGGAGCCCAGCTACCAAGATCATTTAAGCAAAACGAATATCCAGCTACTTGCTGCTAAGGCGCTTCAGTCGTGTCTGACTCTGTGCGACCCCGTGGACTGCAGCCCGCCAGGCTCCTCTGTCCATGTGATTCTCAGGGATCGATCCCTCATCTCTTATATCTCTTGCATTGAAGGGCAGGTTCTTGACCACTAGCGCCACCTGGAAAGCCCAAAAACATTCAGTTAAATCTGTGAATTTTTGTGCTAAGGAAGTTTACATGGAAACATAGAGACTGGTTTGTGTTCTGCAGAGGCAGTGTAAGGACAGAAGGTTTGGGAGCTTCGGTCATGATCACAGAAAGAATCCACAGGTATTGTTTGGCATACAAGAAACCTGACCCAGGGTCCTATAAAAAGCGAACTAACAGAGAAACAACTAATAGAAAACCTAGAGTCAAGACTAAGAAGTAACTGGGATAAGAAGTAGAAAGACTCAACAAACCAAATTGAGAAATACGTCTTTCTTCTGAGCATTTTAAAGCTAATACTTTATGAGTTTCATGACCTCATAAACAAAAAAATTTAGAAAACAAAAAAGATTCAGCAGATGGTAGCATGGAGTTTGTAAAAATATTCTGCAAATTTAGTTTTGTCTCATGTCTGCGAGGGTTTCCTAGGTGGCACAATGTTAAAGAATCTGCCTGCCCATGCAGGAGACACAAGAGATGCGGGTTCGGTCCCTGGGTCAAGAAGGTCCCCTAGCATAGGAAACGGCGGCCTACCCCAGTATTTCTTGCCTGGAAAACCCCATGGACTGAGGCGCCTGGCTGGCTACAGTCCACAGAGTTGCAAAGAGTTGGACATGATTGAATGACTGAGACACATAAAAATTGATCTCCTTAGCACATCGTCCAAGGCCCGAAAAAACGTATGCTGGTGAGTGGATACCTGAATAAGTAGACAGATGCTTCTCTGGGATTGCCTGTGCCAAGAGGACTTCTCTTCCTGATGCTACCAGTAAACACTCTTGAATCTAAGATTTATAAAAGGTGGCTTCATTGTGGACAGAGTTCACCACAAAAGTAGGAAGTACCACTTTCTTTGTTCACATTCCTCTTACATGGATCTCATAATATTACTGACTTATGATACCAATGCCTAACAGACAGCTTAATGAAGTAGCTATTTCAAATATATATTTTTAATCCCCACTCCGTTGCCCTCTGGCTCAAATACCTGGAACAAATGGAAGGGGGAAAGGGAAGCACTAGAGCTAATGGTTAACATGATCAACACGGACACCAAAATTGCCGGTCTTCTATAATCTCCACCTATTCTCTTGTTTTTCTAACTCTTTCTTTGGATGAGTTTAACTTGGAAGAGTCCTTATATATCACGCTAAGAGGATCCACAGGCCCACCAATCATAATCACATATAACTGACCTTATATGACTATTATTTAGTTTCATGTCCAAATTCCCCTATCACAAGTGGTTTTATTAAACATTGGTTTAACCCTCACAATTAACAAAGTACTACCATTATAAGATTTACATTTATATTTCTCCATTAGCAACAAAATAATCTCTGAAAATGAGATTAGGAAAAGTCTAGCAATAGAGAATATGATATTTGCAAAGTTTTAAATGCCATTCATTTATTCATGCAACTATTCATTCAACAAATGCATACTGACCATCAATTTTCAACCGGGTATTGACCATCAATTTTTAAACTATTAATTTTTTAGTAGAGACTCACACTTTGGCCAATGAAGTGGCTTAGAATAGTGAAGCCATGTGTTGAATAGCAAATAGCACATCCTTGGGAATACCACGCCTTATAACAAAAGTTTACTCAAGTGTGAAGTAGTAAAATGTTGTTCTCTGCCACGGGTCTTCCTGGACCTACTTAGTTAGTCCTTGGAAATCACCAGTTGTCTTGTGACTATGATCTCTACTTCATCAGTATGTATATTGCCTCCAATCCATCCACAAATGGGTTGGGATAGATCAGTGTTTTGAGATTCTTGCAGTAAATTCAATTTCAGTAAAAAAAATTTTGTGGTATATGGGAAGTAGTATACCTTTTTCTGCATTCAAAATAGGATGAAATTATAAGAAACATTTACTATAGGAATATTTTTCCAACTAAGCACAAAATTCTTTCTCCAAATAAAATATTACCCATGTAGCAGCCCAGATTCCAGTTTGGCACTCTAGACATGTTGGTTTAACACTCTCAAACCCTAAAATTCTGCACCACAGGAAAGTCAGACTCTCCTGTTGTACTTATACAAATGTCTGTGATGACAGTTTCATGGAGTCCTCTGCTTCAGTAACCCTTTCCAAGAGAACTGCCCCTTAAGTAGAATGTTAAATATTTTTTTTTTCAGCACTGGTAGAAATAGAAGTTATGAGCAACATTCACGATTCAATAAGTTCTATTCACTAAAAAAAGTAGAGTCAGGTGTTACATCACAGAAACACCGCAATTTCCAATGGAAGAGTATTAGCAATTTGTCATCCTACCAAAGAAAAACTTTATTGACCCACCTTCACCAAGTGTCAGCCTCTATACTGTTTTTCTCTCTCTCTCTTTCCTTATCTTCTTACCCACCCTCAAGAGATTTCTCTACAGTACAAAAGTATTTTTTCTTTATTAGACAAACCAATTAAGCATGCCTTTCTCTTAACTACTAAACAAACTGTTAAAATGATCCTGTGAATACCAGTACCCACCTCTTGCTATGCAAGGAAACTCAATATGGAAACAGATCAATTAGAGAATCATTTTTAGTTAAACTGGGGGTGAGCTCTGAGAAATCCACCTTCTCTCTCCAAGCCCTTCACACCCAGGGTTAAATGAATTTCACAGAGCTACTTGTAAATAACTTCCTAAGAGGCTGTTCCCCTACATTTGCAAATCTGAAAGCTGCCATGACATGATAGTGACGTCATCCTGGATGAAAACGTTTAAGCAGCGACTGCTGTGATTGCTGGGCCGTGCTCAGTCGTGTCCGACTCCTTGCGACCCCAGGGACTGTAGCCCACCAAGTCCTCTATCCACGGGATTTCCAGGCAGGATTACTGGAGTGGGCTGCCATTTCCCAACCCAGGGGTCGAACCCACATCTCCATGTCTCCTTTACTGGCAGGCAGATTCCTTAACACTAGTGCCGCCTGGGAACCCCAAGCAGTAACGTGACGTGAACTGAAAGTCGCTCAGTCGTGTCTGACTCTTTGTGACCCCATGGACTATACAGTCCATGGAATTCTCCAGAATACTGGACTGGGTATCCTATCCCTTCTCCAGTGGATCTTCCTGGAATTGAACGGGGACCTCCTGTATTGCAGGTGGATTCTTTACTATCTGAGCTATGAGGCAAGCCCAACTGAGCTATGAGGGAAGCAGTAACATAGTTGATTAAAAATTGGTGAAAGCTCATGATCTTTGACTTATCTAATCATAACAACATAGCCAACACACACACATGCACACACAAAACAAAAAATCCTGTAACTCTTTACTGAAATATTAGTGTGAATAAGATCAAATCTCTTTAGGACTTGGAAAACAAAACAAAAAATTATGACAAATAAGAAAGAATCCAAGAAAAGATGCCTTTTATATACATATGTTGAATGTTCATAAATTCTAATTAAGCATATTTTAGAGTTGACGATATTGTACTTTTTATGATTCCTAAGAATCCATTCTCAGTACCACAAGCTATTTCTCCTTTTTCTTTGTTTATTCATTGAGTCTGACAGTTATTTTTCTTGTTATAGTGAACTTGGAAAGTTAAAATTTTTATGATAATCATCTCTAGCACTACTAAACAGTAAAAAGCGAACACTTGTTGAGTGCTTTTAATGTGGAAAACATATTATCTCCATTTGAGAAAAGAGGAAAATAAAGAAGCTCATAGAGAATAAATAATGGCATGTAATTTGCTCCTTAGGAGCAAAACATGCTCCTAGTAAGTTACAGAGCAGGAATGTGAATGCAGTTTGAAATCCAGGCATCTAAACCTGACAGTGAATATAGTTCAGAGACTTGCACTGATGTAGACTTTTACTCTGCTTTTCACTGAAGAAAATGTTTGCCGCCTCCATGGTTTAATAGGAGAAGAAATCTGTAAATAGTTACAAAAATTTGATTCAATAAACTTTTAAGCACCCAGAGATAGCCAAATCTTATAATTACACAGTGATGAATAGTACAGCAAACTATAAGGTATTCCATTTTAATTTCATAATTTCAATAACCTTGTGACAGAGACATTTTTATTATTTCTCTACTTTTGGTGGCACTGGGTCTTCACTGCTGCACGCAGGCTTCCTCCAGATGAGATGAGCAGGGGCTTCTCTCTAGTTGCAGGGTGGGCTTCTCTGGTCTCAGAACACCACCCCTAGGGCGTACAGTTGCGGCATGCAGTGAGATAGATCTTATTATCTGAGGAGGCCTTACAAATAGCTGAGAAAAGAAGAGAAGTGAAAAGCAAAGGAGAAAAGGAAAGATATACCCATCTGAATGCAGAGTTCCAAAGAATAGCAAGGAGAGATAAGAAAGCCTTCCTCGGTGATCAATGCAAAGAATAGAGGAAAACAAAAAAATAAAAAATAAAAAAAAGAAATAGAGGAAAACAATAGAATGGAAAAGACTAGAGATCTCTTCGAGAAAATTAAGGATACCAAGGGAATATTTCATGCAAAGATGGGCTCAATAAAGGACAGAAATGGTATAGACCTAACAGAAGCAGAAGATATTAAGAAGAGGTAGCAACAATACACAGAAGAACTGTACAAAAAAGATCTTCATGACCTAGATAACCACGACGGTGTGATCACTCACCTAGAGCCAGACATCCTGGAATGCAAAGTCAAGTGGGCCTTGGGAAGTATCACTATGAACAAAGCTAGTGGAGATGATGGATTTCCAGTGGAGCTATTTCAAATCCTAAAAGATGATGCTGTGAAAGTGCTGCCTCAATATGCCAGCAAATTTGGAAAACTCAGCAGTGGCCACAGGACTGGAAAAGGTCAGTTTTCATTCCAATCCCAAAGAAAGGCAATCCCAAAGAATGCTCAAACTACCACACAATTGCACTCGTCTCACACGCTAGTAAAGTAATGCTCAAAATTCTCCAAGCCAGGCTTCAATAGTACGTGAATCATGAACTTCCAGAAGATGTTCAAGCTGGATTTAGAAAAGGCAGAGGAATCAGAGATCAAATTGCCAACATCAATCCTAAAGGAAATCAGTTCTGAATATTCATTGGAAGGACTGATGCTGAAGCTGAAACTCCAATACTTTGGCCACGTGATGTGAAAAACTGACTCATTTGAAAAGACCCTGATGCTGGGAAAGACTTAAGGCGGGAAGAAAAGGAGCTGACAGAGGATGAGATGGTTGGATGGCATCACCGAGTTGATGGACATGAGTTTGAGCAAACTCCAGGAGTTGGTGATGGACAGGGAAACCTGACGTGCTAGAGTCCATGGGGGTCTCAAAGAGTCAGACACGACTGAGTGACTGAACTGAACTGAACTTTTATAAAACGGAATTTGGTGAGTCAGTAAGTCAAAGGAAATCTTCTGAATGGAAATCTACCAGATATTTTTTTCTCTAGCCTGTTTCTTTCCCTTACAATTATAAATGCTCAACTGCATTTGTTATTTTATCTCTATCTTGCTCTTGGTTGTGTGAATCTGTTTGGAAGCACAATGCGTACATTGACGGAGGGTGAAACAGTACTACTAACTAGATTACCTTCTCTTGATTGACATTTTCTTGGTAAGCAGTGACATAACCTAGGCAGTTTTCTGCATATACTTAAAACATACTATCTGGTCAGTTTGGAATACCCTTAAATTTACAGATAGAGTTGTAAATATATTTACAAATTTTATTTTATTTAATCATAGAAGTATGTCTTTTTGCTTCAGTTTTTTCTCAACTCTTGCATGAGCCTTGCTCTTTTATAGTTAGAACAAAGAATAAGACATAATTTTGGCTTAAAATGACAAAGAATTTTTAAAGATAAAAAGTAAACATGGAGTGCTACTGACAATATCTGAAGTTTGGATATAGAAGAGATTTTCATTTCATTTTCAGATTTCCTGAAAATCTTAATAAGAAATAATGATAGATAAAACATAATATGTAATATATATAAAATAAAGCACAGAACATACACATTTAAATAAAACTCAGGATGATTTTACTAGGACAGAAAGGATAGCCCTAAAGATCAAGAAGGAAAAGTAAATAACTTGATAAGAAAATATGTGAAATGATGCTGAGCCTTGCCAGTGCTTGCTAGTCTGAGCATGCTTGCTAGTCTGGGTAACTAAGGGATTGAGGACCCCACACAGATTAGGTCTATCTACTGTCTGCATTTCATGACATTGTCAAAGCAGAAAACCTCACAACTAACCAAGTTTTAAAGACATCTCAAAGATTGTGTGAAACCAAGAGTTAATTAGAAAACCATTAATGAGCTTTCTCTTTTACTTTTCCATGTACTTGACTTTCACTTTGTTGCCCTGAGGCATCTTCTGTCTAGAGGGAGAACAGGATTTCTTACAGGGAAAATGCAAAGAAAAAGAATATATGAATATTCAATTTCTGGGATGTAGATAGAGTTACTCAGTGAGGCTATAGTAGTCTTTCAGATCAGCCTACTGTATTTAGATCCCCCCCTCCCCCAAATATCCTGGTGGGCACCTTAACACATGAAAACCCAAGACTGGTCTTTCCAAATCTTAGAGTTAAGAGATCTCCTTTAAAAGGGCTATTACTTCTTCCACCTAGACAATAGAAGAGAGATGGTATTTTAAAAAGTAGAAGAAGAGATTGCTTCTTCTAGCCTGCGGGTTGATAAGAAGAAGAACCAGGGAGAACAAGTGAGGGATGTACGCGTCACTCATGTTCTGTCCTGGGCTTTGTTTGCAAGAGGTCCCCAGCAATCTGCAGACGAGAGAGATGCATGACCTCCTACTGAAGGACTCCGTGGCACCTGGAGAAAGCCCATCGATGGGCTTTCTCCAGGTGCCACGGTCACATAAACCCCTCCATGGGTACCTGCTGCTCCCATAGGAGGCGGGGAGGCGAGAGGATGGCTGGTTCACTACATGGAACATATCAGAGTACTGCATGTTGGTCAAGGTTTAGTTTGGGTCTTTATATTTCCTCCCATGAGGAAGTTCAAAGTAACTTAAACACCAAATAAATTTAATTAAAACTTTCTCTGCACATTTGAGTACAGTGTAAGCTAAATTTTGTGGCCCAGCTCCAATTGTAATGAAGATCACAAGATAAAGATATTTGATTTTTTAAAAAATCATGAGAATACCATTTGTCAAATCAATAGCTAAGGATCAGCTTAGAGCCAGATACTTCATGATATTAAGATTTTGATGATTATTCTTTATGATTATATTCACATTGAGCTTTTCTTCTGAGAACTCCAAGTAATTTACACACTTTAACTCATTATTGCCTTCATGTTGAATGAAAGAAAAAAAAAAAAAAAGAACCCATTTAGTCAGAAAAATGCTTTAATTGTATTGCCAGTTAGTAGTTTAGTCATAAAGAAATAATGCTTCTGATTTGCTAAGCAGTGTTTGATACTTTTATCAGTTCACTTTCCTTCTTTATGTTAGTGAACATGTTTTTGTGAATAATTTGCAAATGGGAAGATTCAATTAAAGAATAAAATTGTTATTTTGAGCAGTATTTCTATAGATGAATATTTAAAGGAAACAGAGAAAGACAAACACTGTAGAGCATCACTTATACGTGAAATCTAAAAAACCCAACAAACTAGTGAAATAACCAAAAAAGAAACAGATTCACAGATATAGAGAACAAACTAGTGGTTGGGGGGCGGGGAATGCGGATAGGGCAAGAGACTGGTAGAGGAGTAAGAGATACAAACTATTATATGTAAACACACACTTTAAAAAAAAGAAAGAAACAAATAAACGTGTCTTTGTCCCAGCCCAAGCATTCCACTTGGAGTAGGAAATGGCAACTCACTCCAGCGTTCTTGCCTGGAGAATCCCATGGGCAGAGGAGCCTGGCAGGTTACAGTCCATAGGGTTGCACAGAGTTGGACAGACAAAAGCAATTTAGCATGCATGCATACAACCACTCCACCGGCCACATGCAGACAGGGAAGTACGGGTCAGTGCTAACCGAAGCCTACGCTCAGTTGTGGACCTTACAGAGTCTTGATACCCTTGTTCTGCGCTGTCAGGCCCGTGAGAATCTCGTAACACAGTCAGTGTTCCTTAACTAAAATACTAGTTTACTTTTCCTCTGAGTCCGTGGCTCCCCTGAAGTCTGCAGGGCTTTTGATACATTCCTGGGGGTGAAAGACGGCTTAGGAAAGAGAGAGGTCCTCCTAAAATGGTTCAAGCAAAGAGTGAAATGGAGGTGGGCGCATGAACCCAGAAGTTTCGATCTTCAAAAAAAGCAGAGTTTAACCATTTTGTGAGCTAATCGAAAGCAACCTTTTTTAAAATCATTTTTTGACATGTTCACACTGCTTTCTTCCTTCCTTCCCTCCTCCCTCCTTCCCTTCCTTCTTTACTTTTTCTTTCTTTCCCTGGACTGCTCTGGGTCTCGGTTGCTGCTTGCGGGCTTTCTCTGGTTGCAGCGCAAGGGCTTCTGGTTGCCAAGGTTTCTCTTGTTGCATCGCACAGGCTCTGGGGAGCATGCGCGTTCCAGGGCTATTGGTGGTGTCTCCTGGGTCCTAGAGTATGCAGGCTTCAGGAGCTGCGGCTCATGGTCTTCGTGGCTCCACAGCATGTGGAATCTTCTCGGACCAGGGATTGAACCCACGTCCCCTGCGGGGGCAGGCAAATTCTTATCCACCGTGCCAGCAGGGGAGTCCCAAAAGCAAATTATTTAACATGAAGCTGCACCACACGCTCTACAACATCTTGAGTCTATGATTTTCCCCTAATTCATGTATGACCTCCAATTGTGAGTCTTACAAAATCTACTGAGCTGTAAGCTACGTACGGCAAAGACATCCTTATTCACCTTTAAATCCTCAGCTTCAGACTTAATGCTGGCCCTTTAATCAAGTGAATGTTTTATGAATTAATAATTCCATCTTTTTTTATAATTTTGCTGGAGTATAGTTTATTTATAATATTGTGTCAGTTTCAGGTGTATAGTAAAGTGATTCAGTTATACATATATTAGTATATATACATATTATTTTTCAGATTATTTTCCATTATAGGTTATTTTTAATACAACATATTGAATATAGTTCCCTGTGTTATGCAGTGAATCCTTTTTATTTCTCTGTTATATAGAATAGTGTGAATCTCCTAATCCCATGTGAAAGTGAAGTAACTCAGTTGTGTCCGACTCTGCGACCCCGTGGACTGTAGCCCACCAGGCTCCTCTCTCCATGAGATTCTCCAGGCAAGAGTACTGGAGTGGGTTGCCATTTTCTTCTCCAGGGGATCTTCCTGACCAAGGGATCGAACCTGGGTCTCCCACATTGCAGGCAGACGCTTTAACCTCTGGGTCATCCCATACGGCTAACTTATCCCTCCCCTAGAGATTATCATACAAATTGAGTAAGTCAGACAGAGAAAGACAAATATTCCATATATTTTATAATAATCACTTCATTCTTTGAGGCCCACTAAAGTGCGACAGACCGCGCAGAAGCGCAGCCGTGAAGAGCTACCCGTCGTCCGAGGTCAGGGGTGGAGACCGAGAGGCTGCGACAGCACAGGAGCGGCGCGGAGGAGCTTCCCCACGCCCGAGCTCAGGGGCTGCGGCCGAGAGGAGCCTCCCCACGCCCGAGGTCAGGGGCTGCGGCCGAGAGGAGCCTCCCCACGCCCGAGGTCAGGGGCGGCGGCCGAGAGGAACCACCCCACGCCCGAGGTCAGGGGCGGCGGCCGAGAGGAAGCACCCCACGCCCGCCCGAGGTCAGGGGCGGCGGCGAGAGGAGCCTCCCCACGCCCGAGGTCAGGGGCGGCGGCGAGAGGAGCCTCCCCACGCCCGAGGTCAGGGGCGGCGGCGAGAGGAGCCACCCCACGCCCGAGGTCAGGGGCGGCGGCCGAGAGGAGCTTCCCCACGTCCGAGGTCAGGGGCGGCGGCCAGAGGAACCACCCCACGCCCGCCCGAGGTCAGGGGCGGCGGCGAGAGGAGCTTCCCCACGTCCGAGGTCAGGGGCGGCGGCCGAGAAGAGCCACCTCACACCCGAGGTCAAGGGCGGCGGCCGAGAGGAACCGCCTCACACCCGAGGTCAGGGGCGGCGGCCGAGAGGAACCACCTCACGCCCGAGGTCAGGGGCGGCGGCCGAGAGGAGCTACCCCACCTCCAAGGAGCTGCTGCTGCGGGGGCACAGGAGGAGCTACCCCACGTTCAAGGTCAGGAGGGGCGGCAGTGAAAAATACCCCTCCTCCAAGGTAAGGAGCAGCAGCTGTGCTTTGCTGGAGCAGCCGTGAAGAGATACCCCACATCCAAGGTAAGAGAAACCCAAGCAAAATGGTAGGTGTTGCAAGAGGGCATCAAAGGGCAGGCACACTAAAAGCATAATCACAGAAAACTAGCCAATCTGATCAGAGGACCGCAGTCTTGTCTAACTCAATGAAACTAATCCATGCCATGTGGGGCCACCCAAGACGGTTGGGTCATGGTGGAGAGGTCTGACAGAATGTGGTCCACTGGAGAAGGGAATGGCAAACCACTTCAGTATTCTTGCCTTGAGAACCCCAAGAACAGTAGGAAAAGGCAAAAAGATAGGATACTGAAAGAAAACTCTCCAGGTGGTAGGTGTCCAATATGCTACTGGAGATCAGTGGAGAAATAACTCCAGAAAGAATGAAGGGATGGAGCCAAAGCAAAAACAACACCCAGTTGTGGATGGGACTGGTGATAGAAGCAAGGTCCGATGCTGTAAAGAGCAGTATTTCGTAGGAACCTGGAGTGTTAGGTCCATGAATCAAGGCAAATTGGAAGTGGTCAAACAGGAGATGGCAACAGTGAGTGTCGACATTCTAGGAATCATCGAGCTAAAATGGACTGGAATGGGTAAATTTAACTCAGATGACCATAATATCTACTACTCTGAGCAGGAATCCCTTAGAAGAAATGGAGTAGCCATCACGGTCAACAAAAGAGTCTTTTGGGAGGGATTGGGGGCAGGAGGAGAAGGGGACGACAGAGAATGAGATGGCTTGATGGCATCACCGACTCAATGGACATGAGTTTGAGTAAACTCCGGGAGTTGGTGATGGATAGGGAGGCCTGGCGTGCTGCAATTCATGGGGTCGCAAAGAGTCAGACACAACTGAGCGACTGAACTGAACTGAACTGAAAGTAGAATATTCCTAACTTCCTCTGGTTTGGTACTGATCCATTCAAATACATTTTTGCTCAATTGAACCCTTTAAATTTTTGATATGCCCCAGTTTATCTTTTAACAGTTCTGGTGTCAGAAGAGTTAACAAAAGGAAACCCTTGAAAGCCCCCAGGAGTAACATGCATATATAGACTTATATAAACCTGTAGACAGATGCAGAGATCTTATAGCTCTTTTTTTAAAAAAATTTAGCCTTGAGACAAGTTCAATAATGCAAATATCACTTAATCATAAGAGAAAAGTTGGATCCAAATTGCTTCTGGTGAATAAAATAATGTTACCTGGTCGGATAGCTAAAGTTGCTACAAGTATCTGTGGGGAATACTTCTGGAAGTCATCAAAAACAGAAAATCCTTGATTTGTAATGTCACCAAGATCATCATGACACCTACTTAAAATTTAAAAATAAATAGTTCCCTGCAATGATAAAGACCTAAAGAACAATTGCATTTATAGGAAGAAAAGTTAATGTAAGAGAGACACATTAATAAGGCTAATAATATTCCAGTGGTCAGGATCATAATGCAAGTTGAAAATAAATATAGTATGACAGGATTTTTCTAATATTTTTCTTTCTGCTTTATAATTTTTTTAAAAAAATTACATAACTCTTTTTTAAAACAAAATCTCATAGTTGTCTTAAAATTGAGGTAGGTTAGCCTCGTAGGCTACAGCCCATGGGGTCACTAAGAGTCGGACATGACTGAGCAACTTCACTTTCGCTTTTCACTTTCATGCATTGGAGAAGGAAATGGCAACCCACTCCAGTGTTCTTGCCTGGAGAATCTCAGGGACAGGGGAGCCTGGTGGGCTGCCGTCTATGGGGTCGCAGAGTCGGACACGACTGACGTGACTTAGCAGCAGCAGCAGGAAGATATAACTTAAAAGAAGAAAAAGAATCACATTCTATAGTAGATTAAATGTAAAATGTAATAAACACATATAAGACTTTTAAATAATTGCTTGCCCTGTTACTCCAAAAATGCAGTCTATAAACTGGGCTGAAGAAACTGAACAATATTGTTGAAGAAATTTGAAAATGATGCACAGACTTAAAGTTACACATATCTTCGAACATAGAGAAATATTTGTCTGGAAATTAGAAGTAATATTAGAAGGTAAGTAATGAAAATAACATGGTGCACTTTCACTAATTAACTAAAATTTGTCATAATTTGTAAATATTTTGCTGTGTTTATTTATCTATGTTGCATCCAGAAGATGAATAATAGAAAATGTAAAAGAAATAAACCAAAGTCTGAGTTTTGTTAGTTATGGTTTAGAAAAATATAGTGAATCTCTCATTTTAGTTGTGAATACTGATTTTGGTATGAATCTGATCATATTCAAACTTTTCCACCCAGTGCTTCTGCAAAGATTATAACTAACATTAGTGTAGTTTAATTGAAATTTATTGAATTTCATATATTTCAATACTTCAAACTATTGAATTTATGTTTTCAAGCCTAGTGCAACATTTTAACTAGAATAGCAATCATTTGAGCACAGAGGCACTGTTGATCTTGTTTACTGCTTTATTCCTAACTCTTAGAGTAGGGACTCTGTCTATGTAGTAGATACTCATTAAATATATGCTTAACAAAGGACTGTTTGGGGTCTTTCTTATGGAAAGGTGTGTGAAATTATTTCTTTTCTGGAGACATCGATGCCATAGAGTTTTTTAATTCATTTGACTTAGATTTTTAAAGCAAGATCAAATGAGATTTCTAAAATGAGAATGATAACAATAATGATACTGCCATCATTATAATCATCAACAACTATGAGAAACAATTACTAAGGGAAAAGCTTGTAGAGTTTAATATATTTTATTTTACTAGTCATTTTTCAAAGACTGTCCTATTTTAGTCATGCAGAAAATATTTTCTTTATTTCAAATAAGAAAAAATAAAAATCCTCAGAGTCTAAAAAATGTACCCAAGGTCACAGGGTATGCAAAGATAAAAGCAAGCAATCACATCCAAACCTGTTTGCTTTTTATACTCTATCATATTCTTTCTCAATTTAGCATGTGTTAGTCACTCCGTCATGTACAACTCCCTACTCCGAGACCCGATGGACTGTGTTCTGCCAGGCTCCTCTGTCCATGGAATTCTCCAGGCAAAAATACTGGAGCGGGTTGCGCTTCTCTTCTCCAGGATATCTTCCTGGCCCAGGGATCAAACCTGGTCTCCTTCATTGCAGGCAGATTCTTCACTGTCTGAGCCACCAGGGAAACCCTGGCCCAGACAGTAAATATTTGATATGTTTATCACCAATAATATTTACATGATTGCATAGTATTAATAGGTATATTAATGGTTGATTATTCAATTATAACGCTGCTGAAGAGCTTTATTTTAACTTCACTTTCTTTAAATTTTAACATAAAGTGCTTCAAACATACCATAAATATGACAGAATCAATATCAAGCTTCAACACTCATTGTAATTTTTCTGTAATGGTTTCATCTATTCTCCTGTTTCTCTTTTATGTTTGTCTGCTGGGGTATTTTAAAACAAATTCTAGACATTTCTTTTCCCATTTCTTCTCTAAAATTTTCCAATACTACCTAAATAGAAATAAATGCAGATCCTTTATTCATAACCATATGACATTTTCACACCTAAAATTTAAAAAGGCTTCTTACTATTATTTAATGTCCAGTCTATTTTCAAATCCTCCCTATTATCAAAGAAGTCTTTAGACAGTTGGGATATCCAAATCAGGACTAAACAAAGCCTCCTCCCTACATTTGATTGTTCTGTCTCCCAAAGTCTTTCAGACAGAGCAGACTCGTCTTGCCTTTAGGCTTCATATATTCTGTTGATGAGAACTCAGAAGGAAAGGCTTATACAGATCCAAGCTCAATTTTTTTGTGGGTAAAGTAAAACAAAGGCGATTTCATGGCTGGTGCTTTGTACTTCATATCACATCACATCGTCGTCACATAAAGTCTGGCTAATATTGACCAGTGGGTTGATTAGAGAAAGAAATAGAGAAATGAAACAAAACACTTTGTATATAATATTTGGTTGGAAAAGTACTTATTCACTACCCTGAAAATTGATTTTTAAATAGAAAAAAATCAAATGTTTACCCCCAACATAAATAAACTATATTTAAGGGCATGACCTATGTTGAATGGATGAGGAAGAGTTATTCTACAAAATGGCTGGAAGAGTCCACTGGTAAGATGTGTCTGGTTAATAACAGAGGTTTTCAGCACATATGCCCTCATAAATATTTTCGATATTTCATATCCATCAAGCTCATGGATTAAGTTCTTCCACAGTCTATAGACCTTCATAAAAAGCAATTAACTTGAAATTAAGGAAAAATTTACCACAAAAATGTTCGAAATCAAATATTTAATCTAATTTCTTATATCACTTTCAAAATTGGATCTTAGATATATGCAACTGAACATATACATGTATTAATTTTGAATGATCATATACACCAGCCTATAAAGCTTTCAGATAGATTTTGTTCACTTTTTTATCAGTGTACAACAAATATTATAAAGTTAGATATCTGAAATAAAGCTAAAGCTATATTTCTGAAAAAAGTAACTTCCAGCATTAGAAACAAAAGGTAGAATGCAACCTTTTGTCTGACAATTATTCCTTAAACAACCTTCAGTCTCCTGCAAGAAATTCAAAAGCTGCATTTTTACCCACACGCAAGCATGTCACTTTATCACATAATACTCCTATAGAGAAATAGTGATATTCAGAAACAAGACAGATTCATTTCAAATCAAAATAGTTATTAATGAATATACATACAGCCTAAATATCTATGACTTAAGGTATTTGTATCTCTCCTAGTCTAATTCAATTTTATATACAAATTGCCCATTTTAAGAACAGATGCCAACATCTTTTGCAGTGTACAATCCCTTAAAGAGCAGGCTTATCCTTAATATCCTCACATTAAATTCACCATCTATAGATTATACCTAAATCCCATCAGAAAGAGTAATCTCTGTATGTGAATAAGGGTTTATTTAGATTCATAAGAAAAGCTGGAAGTCTTCAATTTTAAACTCAATTTATTAGATTTCCTTCTATGCAGAAATGCCATGGGCTCCCTGAGGCAGGAACTGTTTCTAACTCATCATGAATCTCCAGGGTTTGGTACAGTGGAAGGATGTAATATATATTTGTTGAATAAATGCATTTTAACATAGAAGAATTTCTTACTTGTCTGTGAAGATTGAAATTATGTATTAACCATTCTTGCCTTTTGGATATAAATATTTAAGCCAGGGCTCTTTTGATTTAGTCATTGTGCAAGTCTAGCCTATCCAACAAAGACAGAGCTTTCAATCCGACATGGTTGAGTTGTCTGTTCCTAGAATAGACTTTTGAAGGGAATTAAATGTAAGTTATGCCCAAACTATCAAGGATGTGATGATTGGACAGTGACAATTTTTGCACAGATCATATGTTCACACTGTCCTTGCTTTACTTTCTCAACATAAAATCAAATATCTATTCCCATAGCTTTATTTATATTTATTCTACTCTATTATCAGTCAAATAAGAAATGGAGTGCTTATTATTTTTTGTAGGTTTTAATGAGGTTTAACATGATTTTGTATGAATAAGCTATTTCATATTTTTCTTTATATGTATTATTTAGATTTTTAATTCATAGAAATTGTCTAGTAATTTTAGGAATTATTCAATTTATTTCCTTATATTTTCTATTTATAAAATCTCACACATGCAATTACTTCCATACAATAACTCAGTCTCCTCTTCTTTCAAATGTATGCCCTGTCTTCCTTTGACTTTATTTTTAAAATATTAAAGAATAATCATCAAGTAAGTTGTTTCCAGACTCCATGTGCTTCTGATTCACTATTAAGTAAAATATAGATTTTTTACTAAATACCTATTATTTAAATATCATATTGCTAATTTTCCAAGAGTTTTTATCTTTAAATCATAAGAAATGAATGGAAGTTTGGGTTATCTTCTTAAATGATACATTATAATATGCATTTTTATCTCAGTGTGATATGTATGTAATGTCTATATATGTGAATATATTCTTTATATTTTAGACAACTAAACTGTATTTGAATTTTCTTGAGGTAAACTCTGCCAGGTTGAGATGGCTGATTACTTTTAGGAATAATTCATTTTTCTTATACTTAGGAACTTCTCACTTAAATTTAGTATAAAAGAAGACACATTTTGTGTGTGTGTTTGTGTCTGTCCTGGCTGCCAGATTTAAGTTAGAAGTATTTTTTTGTAATAAGGAAGACATATTCTATAAGCTAATCGGAAAACAGGTTATTCTTAAGGATTCCCCTCGTGTCAGTGTTTTCCTGGATACTTCAAGTCTTTTTTCAAATACTAAGTGAAAATCTCATTTGACGTTCATAACTCAAAGTCACAATGTCCAGTATAAGTGGTTACCTAGTGTATATCTCCAGGGTTTAATCTTTTCCCTTTGCTTAATTCCCTGATCCTGAAGCATCAGATATTTTCCTTGAAATGTTGATAATGGGATCAGCGGGGATGTCTCAAGTCGTAAGGAAAACCTGCGGGGCCACAGGGCAGGGCTCTGATAACATAGTTCGGGGAAGAAGGCTGCAGATCGCTGGCTCTGTTGGTCCCGAGCTGTGTCCTCGCTGGGAGTGACGGTGGCCCAGACAGAAGCAGAAGAGGCAGCGACTCTTTCCGCCGGTTGCAGACGGCTGGCGCCGTGAGCAGCACACACAGGACTGTGTATGGAGATACAGGTTCAGAAAGAATCGCAGCCTCGGACATAGCTTTTGATTTAGCGCCGTTTGACAAATATTCGATAAACACTCTTTCAAGAGTATATAGTTTTAATCATTGTCAGCATTTTCTGTCTCCTCTGTAGTCTCACGGTGTGGACGGTACCCTCTCGGGTTATCTGAGATGCTCCCTCCAGTGCAGACTCAGATAATCCTCAGATAATCCAATAAATTATTTATTGAATATCTTCCCTAGGTTGGGAAGATCCCCTGGAGAAGGGAAAGGCTACCCACTCCAGTATTCCGGTCTGGAGAATTCCATGGACTGTATAGTCCATGGGGTCACAAAGAGTCTGACACTACCGAGCGACTTTCACTTTCACTTTCCCATAGTCACCATGCTGTACATTACATCTCAATCATTTATTTCTTAAATGCAGCTTTGTACCTTTTGACCCCCTTCACCCACTTCACTCATTTCTTCCTTCCCACCTTCCAGACTGATTCTAATTATTATTCAATGACAAAAGTCCAAGCATTAATTTATCTTCCCTTACTTTTCCCACATAGGAAATTATGGTAATTCTTTCATGCTATTTATATTTATTTTTAATCACACTCATGCTGGGATCATTAACAAAATATTTTGGATTATGGAAATTTATTGATATTATTAGTAGATAAATTATCTAAAGCTAGAGAGAAAAATAAAAGTATCAAAAACCAACACAAAATACAGAGAAAGAATAGTAATAGTGCATGCAAGTCTTTGTATTTTATCTCTGATAAGACTAATGCTAATAGGATAACTGTGGATTATTCAGCTAATGTTCTCTCTACACCAAAAAAGTGCATTAACAGAGAGAGGGACATAGAATAAATTTCCTTTCCTATTTTCCATTCTCTTCTTGTGTGTCACTCCCCAGATTCTTTATTATAAAAAAATCACTCTGCAACTCTAGTCCCTGCAATCCATTGCTTTGAAAGTTAAATAATGCACAGTGGGACTCTATATTTTCAGAAAATGAAGGTCCTACACACTCAGCAAAACTGTATAACATTTTGCAGATCCCTATCTTTAGCATTTTTGTGATTGCATTTTCTGATGTATTCCTAGAATATGCTTGTTACATATTAGGTTTCCTATCTCATCTCAAACCCTATTTACATGAATAGATTTATGGCATTTAAAGTAGAAACTAGAAATTTAGCCCAATGTATTTCGTCACATATTATTTAACTCTGATACCTTGAGTCATATCACATTTATCAGAATAAATGCTCCTAGATGGGTTCTGTTTAAGAGATCCATTTTAAGTATTGGTACAGAGAGAGACAGGGATAGGGGAGAAGCAAACAGACAGACAAGGATTCTATTCCCATTTGAATATAAGATTATATTTAACCAAATTTTAGAGTTCATTTGGAATCATAGAACTAAGCAGAATAAGGAAGACTTCAGCAAAATTAAAACACATTTACTGACTTTACCTTCAAAAGTCACAAAGTAAAGTTTTCCAAGCATGGACACTTTATCCTTATCTTTTAATACTTTTGTGACTGTGTTTAATCTTCTAGACTCAAGATGGGTAATTTTACATCCATTTCTCTGCCGTATCCAAGTCATTTTAGAATGTAATGGTAGGAAAGTGAAGAAAAAAATTTTCTTTTCTTGAAGGACTTTATTGTGCACTCTATATAACATCTCATTTGATCATGATAAAGTCAGTAGACACTGTACTTGTTTTTGAAAGATGCAATTAATGTTGCATTTGGACCAGGTGGTATATTGGGGAAGGAAAGGAGACTCCAAAGTAGGCCCAGAAGGAGTGTGCCCTCAAGAACTTGAAAGATCTAAATCCTTCTGTGATATAATTTTGTCCACATTCCCCTTGCCAATTTTTTTTTAGCTCTAATGAAATTACTCCTTGTTTTGAACTTCCTCTTCCAGCCTGTCTTCCATGTGTGTAATGAAGACATCTTTCAAATCTCTAGATCTGTATCATCGCTTTTTAAAAAATTTCCACATTTCCACCACATGAACAAAATAAAATGTGTTAACACTCCATTACATGCGACACTTGCCAATCCACCCCTTTCTCTCATTCATTCATTCATCAATAAGCAAATATTTTAAATGTCTACACTGAGAAATTTTAGCAGAATGATTTAGAAAATGGGCTCAGGATGCAAGCCACTTTATTTTTAAAAGTTACTCTGCCTAACATCTGTGTGAAATTGAATCAGCAACCTAAACATCTCAAGCATCTGCTTCATTGTTTATGAAATGAAACAGGAATAAGCTCTATCATAAATCAGTATATGAGGACTAAATGAGACAGTTGATGCAAATATATGGACAGTAGTGCCTAGCACTTTGTGAGGACCTAGTAAATGCAGATTATTGTGGTGCGAGGGCCTGGTTTCCAATGGATCACTGGGTGGAACAGACTAAAGAGAAGCAAAAATGGATGCCAGGAGTGGAGTGGAGTGTGGGTCCTTTCGTGGCAGAGAGGGCAGAAGGTGATGGTAGTTTTGAGTAGAATTGTAGAGTGGAAACAGAGAGAAATGAGCATGTTCACAAAAAAGTTTGAATTTAGCATGTAATTTGGTGAGAGATTAGTTTTCTTTTTGGAATTAGGGAGAGGAGATGTGAAGGATTATTTTCTTCTTTAAAAATGTGTGTGATAGGATGAAGAAGAACTAGGTTTGAAGGGAAACCAGCGCAGGTCGAGTAGAAGACCCTGGCACTGGTTTACACAGCTGGCTGAGCCTGAAAAGCCCCCGAGTCATCAGAGGGAGTGTCAAGCAGGAACTGATACACGGAAAGGCATA
This sequence comes from Cervus elaphus, assembly GCF_910594005.1. Lineage (NCBI taxonomy): Eukaryota > Metazoa > Chordata > Mammalia > Artiodactyla > Cervidae > Cervus > Cervus elaphus. The sequence goes on from NC_057835.1 coordinate 80,642,418, forward strand.
GCTGAGGAAAAACCAGCAGGAGCCAAGCCCCATCCTCACCAGTCAGGACCTGCGATGCACAGCCCAACGACGCTGGTCTGTAAAATCTTCCCTGAGTTTTGAAACCTGTCTCTTATCATGGTACCTCTTCTTTCTAGAATGTTCTTGCCCAGTCTTCTTCACCTGGATCCCAGGTTCCATTCTTGAAAACTCAGTTGAGAGGAAATCTCCTCTAATAGGCTGTGTCATAAGGATGGCTGGTCAGTCAACAAGCTTATTTTCACTACAGTTCACAGCTTCCCCTGAGGATCCATGTCGTCACTAAACATGCCCCACTTAGGTCTCATCTCCTCCCCGCAAAAAACACCTCCACCCCCAGTTCTTTTTGTCCTCAGCAGCCTGTCTGCCACATAGAATCGTCAATGGACTCTAGGGCTCTAGGAGACACCAAAGGCATGGGAGAAGAGCCTTCAAAACACAAGTGAAAGTTGCCCCATGGAAGATAGCAAATGTGTAGAAATGCTTGAGGAAACGAAAAAAAAGTCTGACTGTGTTAAACCACTGATATTCTGGAATTACTCCAGTAATTAGCCCACCCTGAAACCTTCCTGATTTTCCACAGCTATAGTAAATGCCTCCCTGTGTTCACAAAGCCCCATAATTTTGTCATTACATCATTATACTTTTCATAAGGGGTTACACATTAGCTTATATGTCTGTGTCTCAAATACTATAGGCTCTATGAAGGCAAAGTCCATGTTTTTCTCTTATTTTCATCTTTGAATCCTAACATGGTTCCTGGAACACTTGGCTCTGAGTAAACATTTTTTTAGCATAGGAAAATAAGTGAATTATTTAGTTCATCTATCCAAATTTCTCATGATGTTTTCCCCAAGACCTAATTGATATCATAACACAACAACTATGCATTACCAGGGCTTCAATTCTTTAATCATTTCTCAGTTTACCATTTATATTTGTCTCCTTGATCCTGTCTCTTAATTTCCACAATCCTCTTGAGCTGTTAGGAAAAAATGTAATTCTCTTCCAGTATATGGTTACTGGGCTTCCCTCATGGCCCAGATGGTTAAGAATCTGCCTGCAATGCGGGAGACCTGGGTTTGATCCCTGGGTCTAGAAGGTCCTCTGGGCAAGGGAATGGCAACGCACTCCAGTATTCTTGCCTGGAGAATCCCATAGACAGAGGAGCCTGGTGGGCTCCATGGGGTTGCAGAGAGTCGGACATGACTGAGTTGACTAATACTATGTGGTTATGAAGTAGATTTTTATATGTTAAAATTTACTTTTAGGACAATAACTTTTCCTTAGGAAACATCTTCATTTCAGTGCAGTCTTTTTGCTTTCTACATTAACAAGCATTCTTACTTCCTTTCTATTTCAGTCAAAATAATGAGTCTTTAACTCTATCCTTTAGATAAAATTTGCCTTCTGCTTTTAGATTTCCAAAACCATCCAATTAATTTTTTAAGTGAACAACAAATTCTTTGGTCAAAAATATGGGAAACAAAAAGAACATTCTATTTTTTCTTAGCCTTGATGCCTTGCTAGTTTCTAAATTCTGCTTGGCATCTCAAAGTGCCGTGAAATAATTAAAGAGATCACAGAAGGCTACCCCTCTCGTTGGCTGGGGAACAAAACATATCAGATCACCATATGCTACCCATATACTTCAGTGTAACCTTTTGAAAACTTGTAAATTTCCAACTTCAGCGTTTCTAAGCAACCACTTTAATATTCTCAGTCACAAATTGGATGAAGGCCCCAATGAAAGCAGACAAAGAAGAATTCACGGAAAGAACCCACAGAAATGCCGAGTGTGCTCAACAAAAAGGACAGGGGACGCTTGCTTCCTCAAAGGATGCCTGCGTGGGGCAGGCGGGCTCCAGTCTTTGCAGGTGTTGAGAGGCGTCTTTAATAGCAAATGCTTTAAATACCAATGATTTTTAAATGAAGTTTATTGATAAGCTTTCTTCTTATTCTCTTCATATATTTATTGTTTTAATACATTTAAGTGAATAAATGACTGAAACATTTGGATATCAAAAAATAATTTGGCCCCAGATCCAATATTTTTCAGAGATACAAATTTACAAGCATTTAAAATTTGTTTACTCATTTATTTATATAGTCATTATTGGGTAGAGACGTTTGAATTTCATGAATTCACAATATAGTATGGAAGAACAGAGACCAGTCAACTTTTAATTCTGTCTCCAAGAATTATCAAACATTTAGTTATGAATTTCCCTTCAAGATATTCAGTAACCTGTGAAAATTTTGACATTAAGAAACACTGGCCCACGGATTCGTGTTTGAAAATCAAGGGTGTGGGCAAAGAACATCTAGAATTAGAATTATCTAGGTCTTAATTATAGTCTACAACTTATTAGCTGTGTAACCTAGCCTAGGCATTCAAACTCTCAGCCTTAAAATGGTGATTAGAATACCTATCTGACTTATTGTAATGATTCAATGAAAATAGACATGAAGGTTTGAGCTACTGTTCATTAATGGCTATTATTTGTGTATTACTGATTTGTACCACCCCTCTTAATTTCCTGTTATTTGGGTGAGTGCTTATCGGGGCATGTGCTAGCCCCGTATTTCCCCATCCCTCAGGCAAAGGCCTCTCTTCTGCTGCCATTATTATACTCTAATACAGCAAAGATCTTGGGTACCTCCGTCTGCTTTTTCTTTTCCAGAGACTCTCTGGCCACAGCAGTAATCAAACTCACCAAGTGGGTGAGTAATGAACAGAAATGTCACAGATCCAGCAGGAATCTACGCACAAAGCAATCTCCTTATCCTCTGCCAAAATCCTCTTCCGCTGTGGGCTGTGTGGGCTCCCAGAGCATCACCGCAATGCCTCTGGCCCCGGGCGCTCTGCCTCTGGCTCTTCTTTTCATGACTGCAATTGTTTTATTAGCAGTGTGCCCCAATAGATGTTAGCTTTCCTCTATTTATTATCACCCAGAAGCCAAAAGTTTATTCATTCAGGAACAAGGGAATACTTTCCTGAGCTTCTAATACAGTTTATATTTAGTTTGCAACTTTTCTCTGAAAATTTTATAACTTCACTGAATATATCCTGTTAGTGACTATTGTCTATGACCTGTGTAATGCTTTTGGCTTTTCAATATCTTCTCACATGGATTTCATTTGATCCCCAGAGCACCTCAGCAAATTACACTGGACAGGTACTATAAAACCTCAAGAGGATATGATTAACACTTAAATGACTTACCCAGAGACACAAAAAGTGTTAAGGTTTGACTTGGTCTCCTCCACCAGTGAGTGTCTTTTCTAACACATGATTACAAAGTTTCTTAATAAAATAGTCCCAGATCAATAATAGACAGAGGTATTTCATAACATGCCTGGAATGTTCGGTATATTGTGAGCTTTGTATATAGTTTCTAACAATTTAACTTTCTTTGCACTCTCAAGTTGTGTGAAGAGGCAGCAAACAAATGGATTGTAGCATAAATACTCATTTTGATTGTTGTCAAGAAAACTATACATCGAAAGCAATTTTGATGAATCACATAATCGTACATCTTGTGGTATTGTGACTTATAATAAGAAATACATATTTGGTCTTTGTCACCATGTTTGGCAGACCTCCTCAAACCCCTGGAATTTCCTAATTGATGAGAGTGATACAGGTGTTTTGAACTGTGGTGTTGGAGAAGACTCTTGAGAATCCCTTGGACTGCAAGGAGATCCAACCAGTCCATCCTAAAGGAGATCAGTCCTGGGTGTTCATTGGAAGGACTGATGCTGAAGCTGGAACTCCAATACTTTGGCCACCTGATGTGAAGAGCTGACTCATTGGAAAAGCCCCTGATGCTGGGAAAGATTGAAGGCAGGAGAAGAAGGGGACGACAGAGGATGAGATGGCTGGATGGCATCCCCAACTCGATGGACATGAGTTTGAGTCAACTCCGGGAGTTGGTGATGGACAGGGAGTCCTGGCATGCTGCAGTCCATGAAGTTGCAAAGAGTCGGACACGACTGAGCGACTGAACGGAACTGAACTGACACAGGTGGAATTTGTTATGCTAATGAGGTGGCTTTTAGAAAGACCTTAGGGGTAGCTGGCAGTTGCCAGTGGAGCCACCCATGTGGTTGGAAGGTTGGAACCTACTCCCTGACCTGTGGAGAGGGGAGAGAGGTTGGAAGCTGAGTTCAAATACCAATGACCAATGATTTAACCATTCTTGTATGTGTGTGTGTGCACGCACGCTCAGTCCCCATGGACTTGTGACCCCGTGGACTCTAGCCTGCCAGGTTCCTCTGTCTATGGAATTTTCCAGGCAAGAATACTGGAGTAGGTTGCCATTTCCTACTCCAGGAGATCTTTCCAAAGCAGGGATCCAACCCTTGTCTCTTGAGTCTCCTGCATCGGCAGGCGGGTTGTTTACCACTGTGCACATTCTTGTCTGTGTAAAATAGTCTCCATAAAAGCACAAAACAGGAGAAGGAAATGGCAACCCACTCCAGTATTCTTGCCTGGGAAATCCCATGGACAGAGGAGCCTGGAGGGCTACAGTCCATGGGGTTGAAAAGGGCTGGACGTGACTGAGCGACTAAACTACAGCAATAAATAAAACGTAGTCAAGCAAAAAAAAAAAAAAAGCACAAAACAAAGGGGTTCAAAGAGCTTCTGGGTTGGTGAATGCTCGGTCATTCGGGGAGCATGGACAGTCAGGTTGCACTGAAGCCCCACGCCCTATCTCCGCACTTTGTCCAGTGAATCGCTTCCATCTGGTTGTGACACATCAGTAATCTGAGAAGTCAAATATTTCTCTGAGTTCTGGAGTGGCCTAGCAAATTAATCAAACTCCAGGAGGGAGTTCCAGGCAGTAATTTGAATCAAGACCCATTAAAAAAACTTAGTGTCAGCAAAGGAAATTATGAAGGTTATTCTAAAGACAGTATAGGAGAATAATTCTTTACCTTTGTCCTTTAGACTAATTTAAGAAGAAATTGCATAAATCATTGTGCATAAAATTGAATATACTTTTCAAAATGTGGTTGGTAGAATGTCTACATCATGAACTCTGGGATGTGTGAATTTGTTATCTTACATGAAAAAAGGAATCTTCCAAGTGTGATTAAGATGAAGGTTTTTGAGACAGGAGATTATCCTAAATAATCTCAATAATAGGAATGAGTCTTTAAAAGCAGACGACTTTTCCCAGTTGAGGTCTGTTAGAGAGAATGGACCATGGTAAGAAGGTCAGAGGAATGAAATGTAAAAGAAATTGGTTTGCCAAAGATGGAGAAAGGTTAACGTGAGCAAATGTGCACATTCTCTAAGCTGGAAAAGGTAAAGTAATTAATTCTCAAGTAGAGTCTACAGAAAAAAAAAGTCCTGCCTATGCTTTGATTTTAATCAAGTCAGACCTGTCTCAAACTTCCTAACATCCAGAACTGTGTGATAGAAAAATATTTTGTTTTAAGCCACTAACTTCACCCTAATACATTGTGACAGCAATGGATAACTATTATAAATGGTGCAATATGGTTAGTAATTTTAAAGCTCTCCAGAAAACTCAGCCTCAGAGAAGTAGACTCTGCTAGCTTCACAAGTGAATTGTATCAAAAATCCAGAGAGAACTCCTGACAGTCCTTCTCAGGCTCTTCCAAATGTCAAGAGAGTACTTCTCGGTTCATTCTCTGAAGCCAGTATTTCCCTGATACCAAAGTCAGACAAAAAATAAAGCACAAGAAAACATGACCACAGGCCATAATCTCTTTTGAATCCAGATGGAAAGTCCTCAGCAAAATGCTCGCAAACTCACCTTAGCAACATGTGAAAATTCTGTTCTGCATGTGACCAAGTGGGATTTCTCAGGAATGCAAGGGTGATTCAATAGAAGATCATTAATATTAACAGACTAAAGGGGAAAAAACATACGATCATGTCAAGGCTAGAAGATCATTAATATTAACAGACTAAAGGGGAAAAAACATACGATCATGTCAAGGCAGAGAAAGCATTTGACAAAAATCCAACCTCTTTTTTCATAATAAGAACACTGAACAAACTGAGAATAAAAGAGAATTTCTTCAACCTGAGAAAGGGCAGCTATGTGAAACAGCTAACATCATAATTAATGGTGAAAGAGTGAACACTTTTTCCTTGAGAACAGGAATAAGAGAAAAATGTCTGCTCTCACCACTTCTATTTAACACTGCATTGTAATTTCTAGTAAGGCAAATTTTAAAAAAGGCATCCATGTTTGACAGATAATAATAAAGCTACTTTTACTTTCAAATTACATGTATATATGGTTATACATACACACACACAACACACACACACATCTTAAAGAGTCCATTAAAAATCTGTTAGAATAAACAGGTTCATCAAGATGGCATTATACAAGATCAACATATAAATGTAACTGCATTTATCTATATTAGTAAAGAGCATTTCTAAAATGCAGTTAAATAAATGAGTTATTTATAACGGCATCCAAAAGGATAGAATACTTAGCTATGAATTTAACAAAATAAGCACAAAACTTGTACACTAAAAGCAATTACACAAAACAATTGCTGAAAAAATGAAGAATTAAATAGATGGAAAGATACTCCATGTTTATAGATCAGAAAACATTACTAAGATGGTAATGAAAGCGAAAGTTGTTCAGTTGTGTCCAACTCTTTGCAACCCCATAGAATAAACAGTTCACGGAATTCTCCAGGCCAGGACCCTGGAGCGGGTAGCCATTCCCTTCTCCAGGGGATCTTCCCAACCCACGGAAGGAACTCAAGTCTCCCACATTGCAGGCAGACTCTTTACCAGCTGAGCCACGAGGGAAGTCCTGAGATGGCAATACTCCCCTAGTTAATTTACAGACTCAAGCAGCTATTATTAAAAATCCAAGCTGATTTTTTGCAAGTTTATACTGACATTAAAGGTATAGACAAAACAATATAGAAAAACAAGAATAAAGTAGGAGTACTTAGACTTTCCAGTCTTGGAGCTTACTGCAGAGCAACTTGAATCAATACAATGTGATATGGGCATAAAGATAGAAGCATATATCAATGAAATAGAGTTGATTATGAAAGTAGACTCTTTAATTACCATTAATTAATTTTGGAAAAAGGTATGAAGACCTTTCAATGGCAAAAGAATATTCTTTCCAACAGATAGTACTGGGATAATATGATAGCCACACACAAAAAGAACAAAGTCGAACCACTATCTCACACTGTATGCAAAGTTACTCAAAATAGACCATAGATCTACATCAAAAAAAGCAAAATCTAAAGACTCCCAGGAGAAAACAGAGTAAACTTTCTTGACCTTGAGTTAGGCAAGTCTTCTTATATGTAAACCTAAAGCAAAATTGACAAAACAAAAGCAAACAGGACCATGTTAAAATTAAAATATAAACTTTCATATTGCAAATGATACCATCAAGAAATAGAAGGACAAAAAAAAAAAAAAAGAAATAGAAGGACAACCCACAGACCAGGAGAAAAATATTTGCAAATCATATATCCAACAAGGGAATTTTATATGGAATATATCAACAGTTTATACAATATACAAGAAGTCAGTTTAAAAAATAATGTAATTGAAAATTGGCATTACTCTGAAGAAGACATGCAAATGCCAAATATGCATATGAAAAGATGTTAAATGTCATAAATTGTCAGAGAAATGCAAATCAATGCCACAGTGAGATATTACTTCATATTCACCAGGATAGTTCAGTTCAGTTCAGTCGCTCAGTCCTGTCCAACTCTTTTCGACCCCATGAACCGCAGCACGCCAGGCCTCCCTGTCCATCACCAACTCCCAGAGTTGACTCAAACTCATGTCCATCGAGTCGGTGATGCCATCCAACCATCTCATTCTCTGTCGTCCCCTTCTCCTCCTGCCCCCAATCTTTCCCAGCATCAGGGTCTTTTCCAATGAGTCAACTCTTCACATGATGTGGGCAAAGTACTGGAGTTTCAGCTTCAGCATCAGTCCTTCCAATGAACACCCAGGATTGATCTCCTCTAGGATGGACTGGTTGGATCTCCTTGCAGTCCAAGGGATTCTCAAGAGTCTTCTCCAACACCACAGTTCAAAAGCATCAATTCTTTGGCGCTCAGCTTTCTTCACAATCAAACTCTCACATCCATACATGACCACTGGAAAAACCATAGCCTTGACTAGTGAACCTTTGTTGGCAAAGTGATGTCTCTGATTTTCAATATGCTATCTAGTTTGATCATAACTTTCCTTCCAAGGAGTAAGTATCTTTTAATTTCATGGCTGCAATCACCATCTGCAGTGATTTTGGAGCCCAGAAAAATAAAGTCAGCCACTGTTTCCCCATCTATTTGCCATGAAGTGACGGGACCGGATGCCATGATCTTAGTTTTCTGAATAACTGTCATAAAAAAGACTGAAAATAACAAGAGTTGGTGTGGAAGCAGAGAAATTGAAACCCTAATGCATTGTTGCATGGAACTGAAAAATGGTGTCCCTTTTGTGGAAAATAGTTGCATGTTTTCTCAGAAAGGTAAATATAGATCCAGCTATTCCACTCCCAGGCACATACCCGAGAGAAATAACATGTGTTCACACAAAAACCTACACGTGCCTGTTCACAGCATATTATTCATAAAGGCCCAAATTTGAAAACAACCCAAATGTCTACCACCTGGTAAATAGATAAATAAAAGGTGTTTTAGCCATACAACGGAATGTTATTCAACAATAAAAAGAAATTTAAAAAAATAATATGTGTTCAACATGAAAGAAGCTTGACAATGGTAGGTTAAGTGAAAGAAGACAGTCACAAGAGACCAAACACCGCATGAGTCCTCGTGTATGAAACGTTCAGAAGATGCAAATCTGTAGAGACAAAGATCGAGTCTTGAAGTAAAAAATTAACTTTTTAATGGAATTTCTTTTAGGGGAGATAAATATGCTGTAAAATTAGATTGTGGTTTTATCACAGTCCTTTGACTAAAAACACTGGATTGTTCACTTTAAGTGGGGTCAACTGGAGGGCATATGAATCATATCTCAAAGCTATTTTTATTAATAAAAGAATAAGCTACTGCTTTGAGAGTTGGTTAAGGATGTTTTGACTGAAAGAAAGAGAGAGCAGGAGCAACTCTGTTCAAACTAAGCTCCAAAAAATTACTATGATCTGGGGAAAATGGAGCTTTTTACTGAAAGGAAGAATAGGGTATATAAACAAGGCATAGGAAGGGAGGAGATTGTCCCAAGAGAAGAATTATTGGGCTTTAATTTTCACAATGCATTTTATTGAAGACCAATTCTCCTTAATGCTTAATTCTTCCAGCAAACAATTTACCAAAACTTTTCAGAGAATAGTTTCAGTTGGGTCACCAATAATCATCTCATCAGTTATTTCCTTGTGACTGGCCAAATTTATTCTGTACATTTTTAAATTTTGTTTTATATCTGTGACTTTTGGGGAAAAAAATCCTCTGATCTGAAAGTTCAGGTATTTTACTTCTCTCCAGTGTGAAAAGTTTTATTAACAACAGGGCAGGTTTCTCTCTTTCAGCACCAGAGTCTATTATTTGTTTTTTTATTAACAGAAATACCTGCAAAAAGTAATAAAGTAAAGCAAACAAACAAAACCCAAAGGGTATAAAATGTAAAGCTAAGTCTTCTTACTCATTCCAGTTGAATTACCCGGAGGAAACTATTTTCCAATAACAACTTGGGAAATTTTTAAAAATATACTATCTCTGAAGACACCATAGCATCACTCATAATCTTAGCATTCAGGTAACTACCATTATTATTTTAAGTGAATATAAAAATAATGTAGGCACCTAGACATAAAATAATACAGAAATCAAAAGATAATTTTATATTTATTGGTTTTCCTTCCAAACAAGATTTTCAGTTCTATTCCCCAATAGTAACCAAAAAACTTCAATGGTTTCCTCTGTAACATTTGCTAAAATAATTTATATGGGCATAAATGTACAAATATGTCATTTTTATTTACTACACTGTCCCAATTGTTTTTGTTTCTGAAAGTGAAACTTTATATATCAGTATTTGTAAATTTACTGAATTCATTTTTCTTGTTCTTTTATGTTAAATATGTTATTCATATTAAAAAGTAATAATATAATTCATAGTTATATATTCCTTTCTTAACTTTAAGACATTTGTAAATACAAACACCTTGAAATTTCCTGTGTACCACTCCTGGATGGCATACCTACACTCCCCTGGTAGCAATTGTTATCTCGAATTTTGCATGTTTATCATACCTTTATCATAGTTATATTTTGCTAATTTATTTTTGCTTATGACTGTTTTTTGTTTTATTGAAATTGAATCATACTCTACAGTTTCTTTTAAACTGTGGTGTTTTCATTGTGATTATGAAATTCATTCTTGTGACTGGGTGAAAACCTAGCTTATTCATTTTTCTGATTAAGTATAGTGTACTCTCCTATAAATATACTGCAATTAATCCAGTGTGCTCTGCATATGCTGGATGCTTGTAGATTTTGCTATTATGAAAAATGCTGCCATGAACATTCCTGTCCATGTATGTGTATCCACTCACTTTGTGCGCTATGATGAAGACATGTCCCTAATTTTAGAGTCTAGGAATTTATCAAGCTTTTCATTTCTTGATTAGAGTTTTGGTTCTTAATCTTGTTTTTTGACTTATGGTTCTTTATTTAAAATATACTTCCAGTTCCAAGATCATAAAGTATCTACCTACATTTGCTTCAAAATACTGAAAGTTTTCCTTTTATATTTAAATTTTAATTCATCTTAAGTTGAATTTTTATATAGTGTGAAATAATACCTTAATTGAATAATCTACCTTCCCGACATCATTTCTATTCAAGTTTTTATTTAAATTGCCTAGAATTAATAGATCATCTGGAACTGAATTGGCACAAACCTATTTATTTCTTGACTAGTTTAGCTATTCTGTAGCACTTTTGACAATATTTGTAAATATTTCCATAAAGTTCTTGTAATATTTTGCTAGATTTATTTCTTGGCAACAAATTTTTAGTGCCAATTTTGAAAGTGTATTTCTAATTGCTATATTCTGGTGTACATAAATAAATTTTATTTTTGCATATTATATTTGTCAACTTTGTTCAACTCTCTTACTAATTCTAATTGCTATCTCTAGGATATATTGAGTTTGTGTATATAATAATAACAAATATGACAGTAGATACATTTTTTTATATCTTTATAAATTCTATTCCTTTTACATGTCTTATTTCTATTGCAATGTTGAATAGGAGTAATAACTAGGAGTAATTATAGGGGCCTTCCTTATCCAATTTCTATTGCATTCTTTAACATTTCACTATTATGCATAATGTTTGCTCAAAAGCTGGTTTACAAAAAATGCCCAACACATTTAATAATAGGATAATCCCCATATTTTACTTTGAGAAGTAGTTCTCTAGATTAAAAGCTATGCACCCAATCTCTTTTTGCAGTTGGTGTGGTCATGTGACTGTACTCTGGCCAATGGCATGTAAGAGGAAGCGTCGATAGGACCGCCAGTACCAGCCCTCATTTCCTCTCCGCATGGCGTAGTGGTACTTGGCCGGACCACAGTGGAAATGCTGAGCAACGCAATGGATGCCACTTGCTGGGGACAAAAGAGCCAAAAGACAGAATCAGATGGAGAGCTGGTGATCACTGAGCGATCACAACGCCCCTGAACTACTTATTTATAAACTTTACTTATTTGAAAGAGAAACTATCTTGTTTAAGACAGATATTTTGTCTTATCTGTAGCTGAACCCAAACATGAATAAACACACATTTTATTAGATTAAGACAACTTAACTTCTTTTTTAGCTTTCTAAGTATTTTATCATGAATGGTTATTACATTTTACAAAATGTTTCTGACATATAGTTTTCTTCTTTTTTACCTTAATCTAGTCAATATCTTAGTAACTGCATTCAAGTCTGAAACTGCTATTTATTTCTGCCTGCTCTTCCTCATTGCAAGTTTCCTCCTGTATTTTTGTGATATCCTTCATGTCAGCTTATTTTCTTTAGGAATTCACCCATGGGAATTTTTTTGAGTCTTGCATTGAAGTGTAATCTTCCAGAGAGGATTTTCATTTGCCTCTATCGACTATAAAAGCCAGAGTTACTATAAAGTAAGTTCTGAAGTTTAGAGTATTTGGTCACACATTTTTTGAAATTCAGGTCTATAGCCACATTAGGAATAGTTCAGATCTATATAGGGAAAAATGTTTCCTCTCTCAGTCTACAACCATAGACTGTAGACAGCTTGCTTCATGAACAGAATGAATTTTTTTGTTTCTTTATTTATATATGTGTGCATTGTTTAGTTGACCTATTTTACTCAGCTGACTTCATAAAGAGGTTTCAGATCTAATGGCTAACTGTGCTTGAGCCCTAGGTTTGTGGTCTGTTCCTCTTAGAATGAAGACCTGTTTGAAATCAAGCTCTGGGCCAGGAACTATCCAGGAACCTCTGTACTTACTTACTTGGCAGGATTGTTCTATTCTTTTTTTGGTTTTAAGGATTTTCTACACGTTTTTGCCGTTTCCTCTGGTATGTTTGTAAAACACGCTTTTAATTTTTAGCCAACGCTTTAAGATATTTTTCCTTGCTCATTTTCTATTAGTTCCCTGACAATATAAGCATTTTCACTTGTTTTTGAACTTTATATACTTGAAATCACACACTAGGAACTCTTTTGTATAAGGCTTCTTTTCTGCAACATTGTGATTATATGATTCTGTTGCTGTGTAAAGGTATAGTTCATCTGTTTCCACTGTTGTATTGTTGTATAACAATCCATTGTACAATTATACAAATGCATTTATTTTATTACACTACAGATGAATAGTTTGGATGTGGAGAGTTGTAGATTATTTTAAAAATGTGCTTCTGTGAAAAAATTTATACATACTTCCTCCATTTCCTGCATTTCCTCAGGGGCTATTCATAGGAGTCGAATTCTAATTTTAGAGCATGTCTATCAGAAGGTAAAGAATCCGCCTGCAATGCAGGAGACCCAGGTTCTATTCCTGGGTTAGGAATATCCCCTGGGGAAAATAATGGCTACCCACTCCAGCATTCTTACCTGGAGAATTCCAAGGACAGAGGAGCCTAGGGGGCTACAGTCCATGGGGTCGCAAGGAGTCAGATATGATTGAGCAACTCACATTCACACACATACATCTTCTATGTTTGCTAATTTCTTACCCCCATGGATATACCAATTTTTATTCCAACCAGCAGCATTTCAGAGTTTCTGTACTTCACATTTCATCTGCATTTGGTTTGTTTTGCTTTGTTTAATATTGCTAATTCAGTGTGTGTGTATTAATATTTCATCATGGTACTAATTGGCATTCCCTGATTGTTAATGTATTTGAGCATCTTTTCTTTCATTGTCTCCTTTTTGCTTTTGTCTTCTGTTAATTGCCTCTTTCAGTGTCTAGCCCATTTTTCTATTGGATTATCTGAAGTTTATTCCTTTGTAACTATAAATTTTCTTTAACTCTGAAAAATTCACCACGAAGAGCACAAACTATGCCAGGCTAGAAGTTTTGTTTCTCTTTAGATATTATCTTGACACTTCTAGAAAATATGCACATAAGGGAAAATAAAGAGATATATGAAAAGCACAAAGAGAAAACTTTAAATAAAAGAAAATATTAAAAGTTAAAGTATATAGAAGAAAGGTGTAGAAGTGTTGTCATAAATTTGGACCCTCGCGTGGAAAGAAAAAAGAAGAAGGGAGGAAATCATGATTAAGACTGCCTTAGAATTTAAGAAAGGAAGTGTGATGTGAACATACAAAATGAAAGCTTTCATCACAAAACAAGCAGGATGAGAAAAAATGGCAACAACAACATAGATTTTTAAGATCAGATACAAAGAGACAGCAAAGGAAATCAAAAGAAACAAATTATCTGGAAAGGTACACAAATTGACTTTGGCTGCAAGATTACAATGGGAAAATACTCTCAAAGTGCTGAAGGAAAGAATATTTGAGCCAAATTTTTTTAAGTTTTTGAACCACATACTCATTCATTTCTTTATCTTTTGCTCACAACAGACTTCACAAATAAGAGAAGTGACATAGACAAACCCAAGCTTGTAGAATTACTAGATACAGAGCCATACTTTCCATGTGGGGACCAGATTTTTTTAGTTCACTTGATTCTTTGTCTCCTTGTCTATGTCCTGCTAAAGTGATACCATATTGTACAACCTAACAGCTGTCATACGACCACCCACAGTACAAGTGAACCGAAAATTTTAACGTCCAGTTAACATTCATTTAATTGCAAAAACAAGGTAAAGTATGTCCCCAGACACACTAGACCCAGTTTAAAAATGATTTTTGAGGAAAAACATTCAAAAGAATGAAGAAGGAAAAATATGTATAAATAAATAAAGCAAACATTGAATTGCAAAGATGGTTGAGGCTGGCATTCCACACTTGGTGTATCTGCAGTCCACTCCACTCCGCATCCCCCGTGCAAACAATCACTGAAGCAAAAATGTTGCAATGGGGCTTCCCTGGTGGCTCAGCCGTGGGGTATCCGTCTGCCAATGCAGGAGACGTGGGTTCAAGCCCTGATCCAGGAAGACCCCACATGCCCTGGGGCAAGCGAGCCCACGCAGCACAGCCGGTGAGCCTGTGCCCTAGAGCCCCGGAGCCACGAGCGCGGAGCCCACCGCGGAGCCCCCGAAGTCCGTGCCCCGGGGGCCGGGCGTGCGCCTGGGGCCGGGCGTGCGCCTGGGGCCGGCCGCAGCGAGCAGCCCCGCCGTGAGGAGTCAGCCCGCGGCGGCTGGAGTGGGGGCCAGCCCGCACCCGCCGCAGCTGGAGACACGCCCAGGCAGCCGCGGAGACCAGCACAGCCAAAGATAAATATGAATTTCTTAAGAAAACGTTGCAACAGAGCCATAAAAATTAGCAAACTACCAGGAGACTTTAAATTACACAACAATAATTAGAGAATTTATCACCTCACTTTCTGAAGCAGATAAAACAACACAAAATAGGTAAAGATAGAAAGGATTTCAATATCTCATCAGTAATCATGAGTTAATAGATGTTTGCAAGCTGCAATATAAACACTTCATCCTTTTAAAGTACTCAAAATAATCACACAATTTCTGACTACATTGAAATTGATGTTTCAGTTCAATATAAAGACATCACCATGTTGGAAGCAGCAATTTCAGTGTCACACCTGTCAAGGAATTAATATCAGGAACATTAAAACGTTCTGCTGATAATATACAACAAACATAAAGTCTAATAGAATAAAACATAGACAACCATCATACAAAGAAAGGAAATTCAAATGACTGAAGCATATATAAAGTCTCAGAGATAGTGACTAGCTGAAGCAATGGGATCTACTTTGCCTTAAATTTGGCAAAAATATTCTAATCAGGTGATTCCAGGTTTTATTAAACATATAGGAAGGTAGGATCCTATAGTATCTATTGAACAGAGGCCAAGCTGCTAAACTATTTTGAGAAATATTGTGCAGTATTTGGGTTTCCCTGGGGGTTCAGCAGTAAAGAATCTGCCTGCAGGAGACCTAAGAGACACAGGTTTGACCCCTGGGTCAGGAAGATGCCCTGGAGGAGGGCATGGCAACCCACTCCAGTGTTCTTGCCTGGAGAATCCCATGGACAGAGGAGCCTGGCGGGCTGCAGTCCATGGGGTCTCAAAGAGTCAGACGTGACTGAAGCACTCGCGCGTGGCATACAGTATCCAGGAGGACTTATGCAGGTGTATATACACAGTGACTCAGTAACCCCCGATCTCAGTAAATGCATCAGAGAAACTGCAAACCCGTTGGGAACGTGTATAAGGCTGCCTATCTCGATACTGTTTGAGGCTAATGAGAGTCGATCAACTACGGTGAACATCAACTGGGAAATGAAAAAGTCAAAAATGATAGATATAGAAAGTAGAAAATTATATGGGAGTCAAAAGCAATGTAATACACATGTGCGCGTGCACACACACACACACACACACACACACACACACATTCATGCACACACACCATAAGGGATAAAACTGAAAATACAGCTTGCTCTCCCGTGTCTAAGCTCTGTCTCTATCAGTCTCCTCTCAATACCACTAGGATGATTGGTCTAGAATATCGGCTCTTTTTCTCTTTTTTTTTAGATCGGGGTTAACCGTGATGATTTTCTCCCTTCCTTTCTCACCTTCACCTTTTACCTGTCTCACATTTTTCTTTTGAATCTTCTGGCAAGAAAAGACATCGGATACATCAAGGTTACAAATGATGAAAGTGATAGTGGAAGTTCTAAAACCACTCTTTAGCTGGTCGTGGAAGTTCAGGGTCACTGGAGTAAGAGATGAAACATTTCAAAGGATTATCAGTTCAGGATTATTCCAAACGTTTTCTGCCCAAACGTGGCCATCGTGAGGAGCGGCCCAGACTGCTGCCCTACACAGAAAATGAGCAGACCCCTTGGCACCACCTCGATTCTTAGTATAAAACTTAGTTTACTGCAATATTGTCACAAAACAATAGGACCAGATAGTTCTCCTAACAGAAAGCTAGGATTTTTAATGTTCGTAATTATGTAACGGTAGTCATTTCGGAGCAGAAGCTGAAGACTGTCTAAGAGTGCAAGAATCTGCGTCTGTGTTATTTTTGCCATGACAATTCTATCGCAGAATCTGCGGAATAGTGCACCTTTAAACTAAATAAAAAATACTAGCCTGTTCAGTTGTTGCTGCTTCTACCATTAGTTATTTTGTCACTTGTTCAGTCTGTTATTCTTCATGCTGTAATTAGATACTTTTGCCTCACTTATTTGTCCACCCTCTATGTCTTTTATTCTAGTACAAATTATTGACCTCATCAAGTGGGTGAAATAGTAATGGAAAAGACAAGTTAAAATGTTTTTATAGAGAAAGAAACAGCATTTAACCTTAGGATTTACCAATTATATCTGTGTTTTCCTTACAAAATTTTGCCATCGTGAAAGTGATCAGGAAATGTGGATACTGAGTCCATAATATAAAAATAAATTGGTTAGCCATCTGTATGTCTTCTTTGGAGAAATGTCTGTTTAGTTCTTTGGCCCATTTTTTGATTGGGTCATTTATTTTTCTGGAATTGAGCTGCAGGAGTTGCTTGTATATTTTTGAGATTAATCCTTTGTTGCTTCATTTGCTGTTATTTTCTCCCAATCTGAGGGCTGTCTTTTCACCTTGCTTATAGTTTCCTTTGTTGTGCAAAAGCTTTTAAGTTTCATTAGGTCCCATTTGCTTATTTTTGCTTTTATTTCCAATATTCTGGGAGGTGGGTCATAGAGGATCTGGCTGTGATTCATGTCGGAGAGTGTTTTGCCTATGTTCTCCTCTAGGAGTTTTATAGTTTCTGGTCTTACATTTAGATCTTTAATCCATTTTGAGTTTATTTTTGTGTATGGTGTTAGAAAGTGTTCTAGTTTCATTCTTTTACAAGTGGTTGACCAGTTTTCCCAGCACCACTTGTTAAAGAGGTTGTCTTTTTTCCATTGTAGATCCTTGCCTCCTTTGTTGAAGATAAGGTGTCCATAGGTTCGTGGATTTATCTCTGGGCTTTCTATTCTGTTCCATTGATCTATATTTCTGTCTTTGTGCCAGTACCATACTGTCTTGATGACTGTGGCTTTGTAGTATAGTCTGAAGTCAGGCAGGTTGATTCCTCCAGTTCCATTCTTCTTTCTCAAGATTACTTTGGCTATTCGAGGTTTTTTGTATTTCCATGCAATTTCCATTATACAGAATGAAGTAAGCCAGAAAGATAAAGAACATTATAGCATACTAACACATATATATGGAATTTAATATGGATGGTGACGATAACCCTATATGCAAAACAGAAAAAGAGACACAGATGTACAGAACAGACTTTTGGACTCTGTGGGAGAAGGCGAAGGTGGGATGTTTCTAGAGAACAGCATGTATATTATCTATAGTGAAACAGATCACCAGCCCAGGCTGGATGCATGAGACAAGTGCTCCGGCCTGGTGCACTGGGAAGACCCAGAGGAATCGGGTGGAGAGGGAGGTGGGAGGGGGATCGGGATGGGGAATACGTGTAACTCCATGGCTGATTCATGTCAAGGTATGACAAAACCCACTGCAATGTTATGAAGTAATTAGCCTCCAACTAATAAAAATAAATGGAAAAAAAAATCAATTGGTACAATAAATCAGCATGCTACATGACAATTGCATATGAACATGGGCAAGGTGAGCTCTTTTACAGACCGCAATGTGGGTAAATCAGAAGCATCTCTGTACTTTAAGAGGTTTCCTTATTTTTTTTCTCCTATTAAAAAATCCTATTGAAAACCTATTCAAGGATTTTGTATTTGATATCAGCATCAACACATTTATTTTAGAAAGGAAATGTATGTATTCTGAAGCGGCAACACGTCCCAATTTCTGAAACAGAGGCAATGCCCTCTTTTTGAGCTCTATTCTTTGGGGGAGCATGTTTGATTATATCACTAATCCATCAACACATTTCTCATTAACAGATTTAAAGAACAAACCCAGCTCACTCCAGGCATTTCCCACTATGATCACCAGGTAAGCATATGAGATTTGTGTCTGATCTCCACGCTTTCTAAGGACATGGACATTCTTTCATTCTTTCCCCAAACCGTTCTAAATGAAAACTTCTGTAACTTAAATAACTCCTTTTCTCCTCAGTCTAAACCTCACACTCATGAAGTCTTGAAAGCAATCAGAAAATTCCTCTCAAGATGTTCCAGCTGAGCCACTGTATTTTCTGTCACTGTCTTCGCAGCGTTTGGGCAGACAGATCATCAGTTCCCAGCCTAGGAGCCCACAGATCACAGTGAATATGCTGCCGGCCGGCTTCATGTTTGCGAGCAGCGTTCGGTCTCAGCAGTGTTTATCATGTGCCAGTGTTAGCACTGCGGTTTCCCTCTGTATCCATGGATTTAGCTATACCTTTTAATTGTAGAGGTTCCTCTTTTAATTAATGCTATAGCTTCTCTCTCCACTCAGCATTTTATGTTCAACCTTCTCTATCACACACACACACGCACAAATTAGAGAAACGTGTATACAATTAGGTATGTAAACATTAGTGTATTTACATATTTGTAGCTATAAAAAATCTTAAATCATTTAATTTATCTCTGCTTATATTTTATATCTATAAACTTCCCCTATTATATCTCAGGGAAGGGATCATTAATTCTCTTCTTAAATATTCCTAAGCATATAGAATTATCATTTAAAATTATTACAACTGTAACAGTATAGAATTAATTCCTATTATAAATTCTACTCTTTCCTTATGTAATATTTACTTATTAGTTCTACATTTCTCCTCTAGAACCAAACAAAATAGTTAATCTAACATATGATAAGTGACACATAGTTTTTCATGGCAACTTTATTGTGTGCATTTTCCAAGATAAACTAAGGACAAATTAAAAAACAAAATACTTGAACAAAAACTGACCAGCCACCAAGTCAAGGTTCTCTGCTTTTTAATTATTTCACCAATAAACATATGGGAATAAATTTGTGGGAAAAAATTATGATAGTACCAGTAGAACTATTTCTGGTACCAAAACAGATAGCAGGATGCCAATCAGTAATAATAGGAAAAACATTCTAGCAGCTTTCTGAAAAATATATGAAAAAGTGAAATCTAATAAGGCAAATCTTTAAAAAACAGAAAAACTTGAAAGCAAAAGACACTAACAGTAGGAAGCAACATATAAAGATGATGTATCTTTTCAGTTTTGTTCCAAAAGAACATTTAAAAATCACATGCTTCTTTGGATAACAAGAGTTCTAAGAAAGAACTGGGTTTAAAGCTACGACAGATGCTGTCTCAAATAATCCCTAAATTATCCTTTTTCCCTGAGAAATGAGTAGTATTTCTCATTAGATAGAAGGAAAAAAAAATAATACCATTTTTTCCATCTATCATCTTGGGTTATATAGTGCAGCAACATTTTAAAAGGTGTTTACGTATACTATTTAAAAGAGGAACATTGTATCAATAGTAATAACAGGGAATAAGGAGGTAAATCATAACTGAGAATCCATGACTTTTTCCCACTGGGGCTATTTTTACCTAAATCATTGGTTATTTAAATATACTTAATTATGCTCTCAAATCCAAATTTCAGTGTACTAAAAATGATCAAATAAAAGATTATTGGTGATCTTCCATGAAAAGTACAGAAGTTAAAGTCTCAAGGTGCAAATGGAGTTGGTCTGGCAACAACATAGTAGATAGAAGAACATCACAGTATCCATTTATCAAGAGCCCTGGACATATCCAACAACTCCAAGTACAATGCTATTGACTGGCATTCAGATCATTTAACTCACTTCAACTAATATTATTTGAGCATCCGTATGGCAGGCAATTTAGCTGTTGCTAGAGATATGAAAATGAATAAATATGACCACTGCCCAATGACAGATATTTAGTCATATAATTATCAGGAAATTTATAATTCATCAGACAGTTTTTTCAGCATTCTTTGTTTCCGTTCTGCAAAACTTCCCAGAGAATGTGTACATGCCTATATGTCTGAGGGGGTGGTATATGATCCCCAGACATATGTGGTTCCCAGTTCCCCAAATTATGACTTGAGGCATGTTGCTATGTCTCCCTGAAACTTATTTCATTTTCTCTAAGACAGAATTGTCTTGATTCCTCCTGATTTTTCAGGAAAACACTTGAGATAATGCACGTGTGTGTTGCCTAGGCCATAGGAAACACTCAATAAATATTAGTTATGATATTTGACTTATTAAATACTTGTTTAGGTGAACAAAATGTTCTGGAATCTTATAATTTTAGATTTCATGTATTTCAACTGTTTCTTCATAGCGTTCAAATAAATTGTTTTCTCTAGGCAATGAATCATTGACAAATCTAAAAATATAACCCAGTATTATTTATCCCAAGATCTTTTATTTAAGTTTTCATTTAGTTATTTCACCTAAATCTTACCTTCTTACATCTTCTTTCTCTGGGGTACTTACATATTTTAAAATAAGTTAATTACAACTTAGGCTACATAGATAACTTGCCCAAGTTTTTATAAATGTTTCTAGTAGAAGCAGGAAAGAATGATGACCCTAAGTCTTAATTAACTTCTCATAGTACATAGTATAGGGTTTAAGTAGCTACCTACCTACATACCAATGTAACTAACTATATAAATATATAGCTATAGTTGATCTTTCCCAGTCAAATTACTATATCAGCAAAGCTGTGTTGCAATGTGAGTAAAATTTATATTAAGATTTCTAAATTATGGTTACCAAGGGGGAAAGGGAGAGGGATAAATTGGGAGATTGGGATTGATATATGCTCACTGCTATATATAAAATAGATAACTAACAAGGATAGCACAGACAACTCTACTCAGTACTGTGTTATGACAATATAGGAAGAGAATCTTAAAAAGTAGGTAAAAATATACGTATAACTGATTCACGTTGCTCTACAGCAGAAACTAACATTGTGAATCAATCACATTTTAATAAAAATAGAAAAATAAAACTTGAATGAAAATAAATAAAAAAGTTTCTAAAGAAAATACAAACTTTTGCTTTTGACTTACTGTGACAAATTGAAGGACATAAAACATCATTGACAATTAGTGTCCTTTACTTAATACATGAACATCATGAAGAAATTTACCTTTTCCAGAATAATATTTTACTTTCACTGCCAATATGGGTTAAATTACCACATCTTCCTCTAGGTGTGACCGTTCTCAGTTAATATTTTAACAGTGCTATATATTTTTGTAAGATATGCATTTTAAAGGGAAAAAAGTACTATACCAACACAGAAAAAGGCTGACCTGTGAGGATTAGGTCAAAAAAAGGACTGGGATGCTATTCAAGCAACACAGACGCCAATAATGGTGGACCTGATACTGACCAGGGTTCTTGGCCTCCTCTAATTAATGGAAATTCACCAGAGACCAGACAAGAAACTCAGGGAAGGCTTTCTGGGGGTCCCTGCTGCAGGAGGGAGCAGAGAGAACAAGCCACACGTCCCCTTGTTTACTTACTTGCTGAGAGGAGTGTAGGACTGGGTTCAGGGTTGGGCCGGGGCGGCTTAGGCGTTTTGCCCACCCCCCACTAGTGCTGTGGGCAGCAGGCACAATCAGCGCCCTGCTGTTTTCGCTCCTGGCTCTTCAGAAGTGGCAGGAGGCATTTTTGGTCATTTTGTATCTTTTCTCCAGAATTTACCCCAACTGCACATACACCCACGTAAGTCCTGTACAGTTTGGGGGCTTCCCAGGTGACTGCAGCCATGAAATTAAAAGACACTTGCTCCTTAGAAGAAAAGCTATGACCAACCTAGACAGCATATTAAAAAGCAGAGACATTACTTTGTCAACAAAGCTCCGTCTAATCAAGGCTATGGTTTTTCCAGTGGTCATGTATGGATGTGAGAGTTGGACGGTGAAGAAAGCTGAGCACCGAAGAATTGATGCTTTTGAACGGTGGTGTTGGAGAAGACTCTTGAGAGTCCCTTGGGCTGCATGGAGATCCAACCAGTCCATCCTGAAGGAAATAAGTCCTGGGTGTTCATTGGAAGGACTGATGCTGCAGCTGAAACTCCAGTACTTTGGCCACCTGATACAAAGAGCTGACTCATTGGAAAAGACCGTGATGCTGGGAAAGATGAAGGCAGAGGAGAAGGGGATGACAGAGGATGAGGTGGTTTGATGGCATCACCAACTCAGTGGACATGAGTTTGAGTAAACTCCGGGAGTGGGTGATGGACAAGGAGGCCTGGCGTGCTGCAGTCCATGGGGTCGCAAAGAGTTGGACATGACTGAGCAACTGAACTGAAGTGAACTGAATGATCTTATTCATCACTCATCCTTGCCTTTGTCTCATTCCTTTATTTATTAAGTGTATAAATAAAATAAGAGTAGTAACGTAGAGTTGGAGAAGGGAATGGCAACCCACTCCAGTATCCTTTCCTGGAGAATCCCACGGACAGAGGAGGCTGGCGAGCTACAGTCCACAGGGTCACAAGAGTTGGACACGACTTAGTGGCTAAACCACCATCAGCAGTGAGATACAGTAGCGAGTTGGTAAAAGCTTAGGTTCAAGCTCTAACAACAGGCTGAGGCTTCTATCCCACTTGCCACCCTCTCACACGCGGTGAGAATTTAACATGCTATAATTCCAAAATATAAAGGATTTCTGAGAAAGAACAGGGCCACGGCAAGAGGAAGACAGGGAGCCACGTGACCTGAGACTGTCCACTAAAAAAGTGAGAAACAAGGAAAAAGACTCTCTAGTTACAAACAAACGTCGTGGGGATACAATGTGCAGATGGCAACACAGCTAATAACCCCACGCTGTATATCTGAAAGCTGCAAAGACAGTATATTTTATAAATTCTCCTCACAGGAAAAAAATCGCAACTGTGTATATTGAAAGAGGCCTAACTAGACATTGTGGTGATCATTTTGCAATGTATGCAAATATCAAATAATTATATTTGATATAACCACATATCAAATATAATTGTTGTACACTTGAAACTGATATAATGTCCTATGTCAATTATAACTCAATTTTTTTAAATTAAAATCAGAAAAAAAAAAGAGAGTCCCCAGTCCTTCAAAAAGCATATGGCTTAATAGGAAAACAGTTATGTAATCAAACTGATACAAACACACATATATTATATGATATAAAAATAAAAATACATAATAGAAATTCTCCTTTGTATATATTTCTATTTTACACACATATAAAAAAAGTCAGTCATAACACAGAGAAGTAAATGACTGTTTCAGAACACAGAGAAAGAAATAAGATACTATTAGTTTGAAGAAGAAAAGAAAAAAATGATACTGATATTTTGAAATGTTTAAATTCACTGAGAGACCTGATACTCATTGAGACCCTGCCAACAACTTCTGGGCTACATAGTCTCTTCTTTCCACCTTTGTTCCTCATTGCAACCTAAGTCCTTCCCACTAACCCAGTTTTGATTTAGTATCTCAAAGCAGATAATCTCCCATCTGAGACCAAACTCTGAGCCGTGAAAATGAAGTTGCTCAGTCGTGTCCGACTCTGCGACCCCATGGACTGTAGCCTACTAGGCTCCTCCGTCTATGGGGTTTTCCAGGCAAAAATACTGGAGTGGGTTGCCATTTCCTTCCCCAGGAGATCTTCCCAACCCAGGGGTTGAACCCGGGTCTCCTGCATGGTAGGCAGATGCTTTACCGTCTGAGCCACCAGGGAAGTCCTGCCAAAAAGTTAACCTAATGTAACTTTCACTAATTAGCCATCCCTTTTAAATAAGTCCTACCAGTATGCAGCAAACCACCCCTGTAAACTAAGGAAAGTCCCCATAAACCTGCCTTCCCCTGCTACAGTTAGCTTACTGGAAGTGCATGCTGAGTCCATTCATTAAACCAATACTTATAAAGTGCCTGCGACGCATTGGGTTTGGGAAGTGTTATAAAGGGGAGCAAAACAAACTTCCTATCCTGGATAACTTTACATTCCAGTGAAACAGACTTCCAAAACAGTTCATTTCAGTTGATTATTAAAAACACATAACATGTCTAAAATACAGGGAGAGAAAGGAATACTTAGTTCAAATTAGAAGAGATGAGGGGATAGAAAGACCCTCATCAGTTGGATGACCATGAGACACAGCTTGCCCCAAGAAGTGTGGATTTACACATGTTGTCTTGACATAGCTTTTTCATAGCATCTCATTTCACTGTGAAACATATCCTAGCTCAGATGAAAAGTGATATTCACAAGTAGTTCTAGTTTAGCCAGTCTTGTAAAGAAAAATGGGGTGAAACCAAATGAAGTCAGAACAAGCTATTCCAAACAGAGTGTGCATCCTGTGTAAATTCTGGAAGTAAGAAAGTGTGAAAGAAGTAACTGCATGAAAATCAACATCATCAAGATGTGGCACTTAAAGGCTGGCAGGCTGCAAAGCCAGCAGGGAAAAGGAACTCCAGAAGGTGGAGCTTGAACTTGTCCCTTCACATCATGGGGAGCCATTGAAGGGTTTCAAATAGACCGATGATGAGGGATGATATGACCCTCTTTGCACCTCAAAACATCAGCCTGCCGGACAAAAGAGGGTTGCAGTGGCGATTTTTAAGGTATACAATGGGAAATACCCATTAAAGTACAGGTTGGGAAAGCAGCCCTATCCAGGTCTAAGTCACACTCTGGTTAAAATCCCGATGGGTGGAGGAGGGTTGGATTGGGAGTTTGGTATCAGTGGATGCAAACTATTACATGTAGAATGGATAAACAAGGTCCTATATATAGCACAGGGAACTATATTCAATGTCTTTCATAAACTATAATGGAAATGAATATGAAATAGAATATTATAAATGTTTATATGTATGACTCCCCTTAAGGATTCACTGCCTTGTCACAGCTGAGGGGCTCGCATAGTTCAGTGAAACTCTGAGCCACACCATGTAGGGACACCCAAGATGCAGGGGTCATAGCGGAGAGTTCTGACGAACCGTGATCCGCTGGAGGAGGGAATGCAAACCACCCCTGTATACGTGCCGTGAGAACCTCATGACCTGTATAAAAGGACAGAAAGATATGACACCAAAAGATGAGTCCCCCAGGTCAGAAGGCATGCGATATGCTCCTGGGGAAGAGCAGAAAAGAACTACAAGTAGCCCCAGAAAGAATGCAGCGCCTGGGCCAAAGCAGAAGCCATGCTGAGTAGTGGGTGTGTCTGGAGAGGAAAGCAGAATCCAATGCTGCCAAGAACAGTATTTCATAGGAACCTCAAGCGTTGGGTCCGTGAATCAAGTAAATTGCACGTGGTCATAAGAATCAAAATGACATCCTAGGAATCAGTGAACTACAATGGGTGAGAATGGGCAGATTTAACTCAGATGACCATTTAATCTACTACTGTGGTCATGAATCCCACAGAAGAAATGGACTTAGCAGACACTGAAGAGATCAAGAAGAGATGGAAAAAATACACGGTAGAACTATACAAAAAAGATCTTTATGAACTGGATTACTGTGATGGTGTGGTCAAGTCAACCAGCGCCACACACTCTGTAGTGCGAAGGTAAGCGGGCCTCAGGAAGCACCGCTGTTAATAAAGTTAGTGGATGCAATGGAATTCCAGGAGAGCTATTCATACCCTAAAGGATGATGCCATCAAGGTGTTGGCATTCAGCATGTCAGAAAATCTGGAAGACCCAACAGTGGGCACAGGACTGAAAAAGGTCAATCTTCATCCCAGTTCACGAGAAGGGTAGTACCAAAGAATGTGCTAACCATCAGACAAGTCCGCTCATCTCCCATGAGAGTAAGGTCATGCTTAAAATCTGGCAAGCTAGGCTTCAGCACTATGTGAACCAAGAACTTCCAAATGTCCAGGCTCGGTTTAGAAAAAGAAGAGGAACCAGAGATCAAATTGTCAACATTCGCTGGGTCATAGAGAAAGCAAGGGAATTCCAGAAAAACATCTACCTCTGTTTCATCGACTACACTAAAGCCTGTGACTGTGCGGATCGTAACACACTGTGGAAAGCTCTTAAAGAGATGGGAACACCAGACCATCTTACCTGTCTTCTGAGAAACCTGCACGAGGGTCAAGAACCGACAGTTAGAACCCTGTGTGGAAGAACCGATTGGTTCAAGACAGAGAAGGTGTACCACAGGGCCGCCTGCTGTCACCCTGTCTGTTCAACCTACACACGGAGCCCATCGTGAGAAACGCCGGGCTGGAGGAGTTACAAGCTGGAATCACATAGGTGGCAGAAGCATCAGCAACCTCAGAAGTGCAGATGATAGCACTCTAATGGCAGAAAGTGAAGAGGAACAAAAGAACCTCTTGATAAGGGTGAAGGAGGAGAGAGAAAGAGCTGGCTTAAGACTAAATATTTAAAAACACTAAGATCACGGCATCTGCCCCCATTACTTCATGGCAAATAGAAGGGAGAAAGGTGGAAGTAGTGACAGATTTCCCCTTCTTGGACCCCAAAATCACTGCAGATGGTGACTGCAGCCATGAAATCAGAAGACAATTGCTTCTTGGCAGGGAAATGACGACAAACCTAGACAGTGTGTTGAAAAGCAAAGACATTACTCCGTGGCTGTATAGTCAAGGCTATGGTCTTCCCAGTGGTCACATGTGATTGTGAGAACTGGACCATAAAGAAGGCCGAACACCAAAGAAATGATGCCTTTGAACTGTGCTGCTGGAGAAGACTCCTGAACTTCCCTTGGACAGCAAGATCAAGCCGGTCAATCTTAAGGGAAATCAACTCTGAATAGTCCTTGGAAAGACTGATTCTAAAACTGAAGCGCCAGTATTTTGGTCATCTGATGCGAACAGCCAACTCATTGGAAAAGTCCCTGATGCTGGGAAAGACTGAGGGCAGAAGGAGAAGAGGGCAGCAGAGGATGATGTGGCTGGATGGCATCACTGACGCAATGAACATGAACTTGGGCAAACTTCGGGAGACGGTGAGGGACAGGGAGACCTGGTCTGCTGCAGCCCACGGGGTTTCAAAGAGTCAGAAACAAGTGAGCAACTGAACAGCAACATATATAGAACTGAATTTATCTGCTAAAAAGCAGAAATTAGCACAGCGCTGTAAATCAACTATACTTCAATAAAATAAAATTTAAAAATAAATAAATTCCGATATTACCACTTGCGTTGTTACAAGCACAATTCTAGCGTCAGACTGCCTGGTCTAAAATCTCATTCAAATGCTTACCATCGCTATGAGCTTTAGGAACTTCACAGAGACCTTCCTCACTGTGCCTGTTTTGATATCGGTTCAATAAAGAAACAATGCCTCTTACTTCACAGTGCTTTAATTAAGGTTAAATATGTGACTACAGATCATTTCCTTCGAACAGCGTCTGAAACATATGAGTGTTCTGTTCACATATACTTTGCTGAAGACTTACCAAATAGACATTTGTTGAAAAATGTTATAATTTATAACTTACAAGCTTATTGATATCCTCTATAGAGGATTTAAGACACAACTTGAAAATGAAAATTAGTGCTCTTCCAGGGCCCGAGAGGAAGACTGCTCTACCTATAAGGGAATGAAGGCTGAGATGGCAAAAATATTCTCCTAGCTGTCAGAAGTCCTTTTTTCCTTTCTGTTAACATGATCCACTCAAAGAAAAAAGTTAAAGATTGACCAGAAAGAACCTCATTGAAACAATCTCTTCACAATTACATAACGCAGAATTATCTCCAGCCAGTTAGTCACAGCAACAAGTAGATGATAAGATGTATTTAACTAGTGCACTATGACTTATCAAAAAATTTTCAAAAATGTTGAAGATTTTTTAATACTAGTTATTGTCTTTAGGTTATCTCCCACCTCTTAGAGCAATAGCATCACAAAAAAAAATACATCTTTCATATCAAATAGCTGCTGGATAAATTATAAGTTAAATGCAAAGGCACGTGTACACTGGATGTTGTTGGTGGCCCACACCACACTCCCTAGAGCCAGCTTCGGCCATAGCTGTGGCAGGAAGCGCCAGCGTGTACTGTGGGCTTCCCTCCTTAAGCTCTCAGAGCCCCTTGCTCTAAAGGCGCAGCCCTCAAGCACAAGGATATGTATACATGTATCCTCTAAGAGCAACCTTCGGGCAGTGAGACGAGAGTGTCAGTGGGTGATGTCTTAGCTCTACATTCTTTGGAAGGATAATTCTGAGGTTCGTTATACCTGGTTTCCAAAAGGACCCCCAGCAAGTCTGAGTTCAGTCGCTTGAACTGCTAACTAGCTCAAGATCCCACTTCTGATTGGCTTCCCCTCCGTGTCTGCCTCACTTCCCCCACTGTTCCACTGCAGCATTCTGGGCTCAGATAAACTACCTCTGCCTAAATCAAATTTAGATCAAATCTGTGCCTAAATCAAAGGAGTTGCTTATGGAGACCCTTAACTATGATAAGAATCTCATTACATTGAATTTTAATCTAATCATCTCTGTAATAAAGTCCAAGCATTCTTAATAAATTGCATGGATAATCACATGAGTTGATCTATTGTCAATAATTCTAATCAATTTTCATTTTCATGACTTCCTCTGTTATCACCAGAGTCGGGTTGCTGATATCAAGATAATTACATGTGCCTTACTATTTCTATCACCATACCTCATTCTTTTCATCATTAGACAGTCTTTTGTAACATCTATTCAAATATTCTATTGTAGAAAAGGAATTAATATTCATGAAACTAGGATAATTTTCAAATTTCAAAGTGAATGTATCTCAACAAAAAAATTATTTATCTAATGTTAGAGATATGGCATCATATTTGCATGGCCTTTACTCCAGATCTGTACAACTTACACAATATTTTGCTCAAGATTTATTCAGCAAAATAGATGTATCTTTGAAATTTTCTTCCTTTCTCTGTCAGACTGACTGTTGACGCTCTAGTGAATTGTTTATAAAATGAATGCTGCATCTTCCTTTCAGCTGACAGGTTTCTGCGGTTTGCTGCTTATTAGCTTTGCTTGTTGTGACTTAAAATGCAGGATCTATTTTCCCCCAATGTTGTTGAGTATTTTTTCCTTAGTGAACTAGAAGAAAATAAACAGAATGTTCTTATTTACAGGTAACTACTGAGTTGTCCTTCAAATCTCCTTTGAATTTCCATTAGCTTCTCCCTCCATGCCTCAAATCTTAAAAATGTAACAGAATCTAATGCACAATTTGAGACTTTTTTTTTTTTTTGGCTCTTTGTGTTGGAGTTGTAAAATATAGAAATTTATTTCCAGGGTCAGAAAAGTCATGTCATTGAAATCTCTCAGAACTGTTGGCACTGAAATAAGAACAAGACTAATGGTATATTCAAAGCAATTATTTTTAGAAAGAATCAAACTTTTGTCATTCATCTCCCCACCCATCTTGCTCTCCATTCATCAAACTTGTATTAAACGCCTAGAATGCTGGGCATTGACCTGGGCACCAGAAATAGCAGGCATGAATATCTCAGGCCCCGACTTGAGCAAACTCAACCTAGTTGAATAAACAAACATGTAAAAGATGACTGAATTTTACTTAGACAGGTACTATAATTGAAGTGTCTTCTTGAGGCAGAGGGAATGCAGAGGCTTGAGAAAGAATCCAGTTCACCGAGGACACCTTCATGGAGGAGGTTTTCCTCGGGAGGAGTTTTGAAAGGTGAGCTAGGAAGACAAGAAGAAAAGGTGGGTATATCGGGCACAGGCAGTGATAGCAGTAAGTAACGGACAGTTTTCACCTTTTCTTTGTGCTGTTTTGTTCAGATTTGGGTGGGAAATGCAAACGCTTTGTTTTTTGGTTTTTTCTGTAGTACAGGAAAGAGTAGGAAAGAATTCATGCGGGCAAAGAAAGCAAGGGCTGGGTCTTGGAGGAATCTGGATGTAACACCACAGGCAGTTAACGTCTTCCAGTAACTTGGACGCATCAGTGTCTGCGTCCCAGGACCTGCGCGGGGCGGAGGCACGCGGGGCGGCGCGGGGCGCAGCGTCGGAGCGCAGAGCGGCCGTGCGAACCGCTCGCCGGGCCGCGCCTCCCGCCGTCACCCCGGGAGCGCTTCCGGCGCTGTTCCCCATAACTGACTCTCCACATGGTCTCAGAAAACAAAGCCAAATATATAGTGATGGAAAGACGTCTCATAAAGAACGAACAAGGTAAGGGAGGCTGGGAAAGGTGAGCTCAGAATGAAATGGAAAGAAAGATAGATAGCGCCAAGTCGTGTCTGACTCTTGCAGCCCCGTGACCCGGAGCCCGCCAGGCTCCTCTGTCCACGGGATTCTCCAGGCCAGAACACCACAGTGGGCAGCCTTTCCCTTCCCCAGGGGATCTTCCAGACCCAGGGGTCAAACCCAGGTTTCCCGCATTGCAGGCAGGTGCTTTATGGACTGAGCTACATGGGAAGCCCCAGGTAGATATCTAATGAAATTAAATAAGATATCTAATAAATATTTTCCATCAAAATCAATATGACTTGGTGATAAATTAAATTTGAAGAAAGCAAGTTATGATAGTTCTCAAAATACTTTTAAAGTAAAAGTTAAAAGGGCACAAAAAAATCAGAAATTGAGAGAACCCTTGACTTACTGTCGGGAAGCCGGTTTGCTGCTACTACTATTAACTGACAAAAGTGGCAGATTTCGGTATTGTTGCGGTCTGAACGCTGTAGGTCAACAGCAGAGAGCATTGTGCATGGGAAAGGCTATAAATGTGCTTGGTTTTAGAGAGCCCTCGGGATTGTCAGGCAGGCATATCTGGTAAAACATCTAGGAACAGAGATATATAGACAGGTGGAAGAGAGATAAGTGATACATAGGTAGATGGTAGATAGGTGAGTGGATAGATAAACAGAGCTATTAGAGGCAGGGACAGAGACCAAAAGACACACTATTTAGAAAATAGAGGATATACAAACATGGTCCTTACTTGTGTTTTGTAGTGTTTGCAGTTTGCAATTGTCCCTCCCCTCCAAAAAAAAGGGTATAGGTTTAGAAGAAAATCAGAGAGTATAAGGTCAAGCAATACAGACAATAAAAAAGTAGTAATTGGGAGTTCAAAACAGACGTTCTAAAAAAAGTGTTGTCAAATGTGACAAATGTTAGAAACCAAGAAAGTTTTTTTAATGTTACATTTTCAGTTTATAAATTCATATATCTTATCTGTGGGTAAATTGTGTGAATATATTCATGCTCTCTAGAGGAAAGCTAAAAGTTGTAAAAGTCAGTAACCTTAAACACAAAGTGATTTCAGTGCTGCCACAGACAATAATATTTCACAATAAAGTCAGAGCTCACATAAATGGAGATAATAAGATAGTTGGTTTTGATAGAGAAAATGGAAACCAAATGATAAACTGGCAACTGGTCACACATCCTTTTCTTTCCTAACCAGAACACATTCAGTCTGTACTTGTTTTTTGTTTGTTTGTTTGATTTTGTTTTTTAATTTAGTGTATGAAGTCTCAGAGTTGTTCCAACCACATAATGATAAATGACTTAAATTTTCAAAGTGAAGCAAGGTTCTTATTCTCAAAGCTGATAATCAAGCACCATCCCAATAATTAGAATTAATTTTTGGCTGAATAATGGAGAGGAGACATAGTGACCAACAAAGCCTTTTGCATAGAGATATATGTATATATACGTATATACACATGCTGCACTGTGTCTAGTCGCTCAGTCGTGTCTGACTCTTTGTGACCTCATGGACTGCAGCCTTCGAGGCTCCTCTGTTCATGGGGATTCTCCAGGCAAGAATACTGGAGTAGGTTGCCATGCCCTCCTCCTGGGGATTTTTCCAACCCAGGGATGGAACCCAGGTCTCCCACATTGCAGGCAGATTCTTTACCAGCTGAGCCACCAGGAAAACCCAAGAATACTAGAGTGGGTAGCCTGTTCCTTCTCCAAGGGATCTTCCTGATCCAGGAATCAAACTAGGGTCTCCTGCATTGCAGGTGGATTCTTTTTCAGCTGAGCTACCAGGGAAGTCCACACACACACACACACACACATAAATGGAGGAGGGCAACCCACTCCAGTATTCTTGCCTGGAGAATCCCATGGACAGAGGAGCCTGACAAGCTACAGTCCATAGGGTCACAAAGAGTCCAACAAAACTGATGTGACTTAGTGCATACACACACACACACACACACACACACACATATATATTAGATAATTATATGTATATTGCAATTAGATTGCATAACATATACTATATATTTAAACATACAATACATATTAGAAAATATCAAATATATTATAAAATTTATATGCTAAAAGATAATTATGTAAACTGAAATCTACTTTTGTGTTTCAGATATATGTTATATTCAGCAATGTTTCCTTTAAAATAACTATATAAATAAGAAATATTTCTACTTACCCATAGAAAAAAAAATACAGAACCTGAGAATATCTGATTAAAATAATTTATAAATAAAAATTGGAAATATTTCCTGAAAAAAAATCTTATCCTCATTGCAACATAAAAATACTACATACATGTTACGAGACGCAACTATTTTTAATTACAATTATAGGAAAACAGCTTTTATCAGTATATCTTTGTATTCTTATTGCCCATGACATTGAAAACGTCTTCAATCAGCATTTGATGATGTCAATGATCATGCCAACAACATAGATCAAATAACCGATATTTTTTGGTAACTGTTAGTATTTTACTATCACCACCACCCAAGAACAGTTGTAATTACAGCTCATTAACTACTAACATGGGATATGCTCTGTGATGAATGTCAATCTTACGTTGTCCCAATTAATTTCAACCACTGTATTCTTAAGGTAACTGGTTAAGTACTCGGTTAAAGAGGGGGGTAATGGCACCCCACTCCAGGGCTCTTGCCTGGAGAATCCCATGGACAGAGGAGCCTGGCGGGCTACAGTCCACGGGGTCGCAGAGTCGGACACGACTGCCCGACTTCACTGTCGCTGTCCTTGTAGCTGGTATATAGTGAAAATGGCACATCTAGTTTTAGACCGAAATTTAAGTTTCTGTCCTAAACTACTATGCTGAAATCAGCAAACTCAAAAAATATACAACCCATCAATTTATCTGTTTAAAAAAAAGCCATAATTTTCACTTGCAGTGTAAGATGGTAGGCTGGAAATATACATTTGTGTTTTATCCATCCCTCCAACTACTCTGAAAAGATTCTGAAGTATGAAATAAATAACTTCCTACTAGAGACAATAATGAGAGGTACATCAAGGAATAAAAGATATTTCAACAAACTTTTCAAAGATTAAGGGATATGTGTGCAGACTGACAGATGAAAGAGAAGAGACAAAACTACAGGCCAGAATATGCCATAAAAGCAGAGCTGAATAGCCATGAAAATAGTCACCTGAGAGTAACCTGGAAAGGAGTTGGTCTCGAAGTCAGCCAGCACAACAAAGAGCCAAGTGAGAAATCATACTACAACCAGGAAGACTGATTTAAAATGCTTACAACAAATAAATTTGCCAATCAGCAACATGATTTCTCTTCTAATGTCTCTGCACCGACAGCCAGACTTTCCCCTGGGGCACAACGTTTGATAGCATACTCCAAAAAAAAAGAAAAAAAGAAATAATCTGTTTGGAGAAAGCCAAAGTATGACTCTAAAGCAAGCAGCCTCCAAAAGTTCTTGTTCTTATATTTGTGTG
Organism: Cervus elaphus; assembly: GCF_910594005.1. NCBI lineage: Eukaryota > Metazoa > Chordata > Mammalia > Artiodactyla > Cervidae > Cervus > Cervus elaphus. The sequence goes on from NC_057835.1 coordinate 80,676,694, forward strand.
GCGCCCAGTTTATCACACAGGTCCCAGGTCTATCAGTGCACATAAGCCATCTAGTATCATGCCTCGCCTCTAGTTAAAATCCTCAGTCACCTAAGAAAATAGACCTACTTCAAAAAAGTCAAAGGAAACCCATCACATCCTCTCAGTTATACTGTCTTAAATATGAACATATAACTAAGAATCATCATATATAACATTAAATACAGAAAAGTTTAAAAATTTAGGGAAAAACAGTAAAAGTGATCAACAGATAAGACAAATAATTCAGAACACAGAAAGCAACTTCTAAAAACTTTAATTATGTAACTAGTGAGTTCAAAATTATGTTACTATTACATCATAAACCAATAAAACAATAACAGAATGTCATTTCTTAAAAGAAAAAAAGAAAAGCTCTTAGAAAAAAACTAAAATTTCTCAAAAGAGAGTGAAATGGAAAGTACAGTACAAGGAATCTCCTAAAATATAGAAGAAAAAGGCAGAAATGTGGAAAATATAGAAAAAGTATAAATAATACAGAGGAGCAGTCAAAGAAACACGACATGCATCAGTGAAGGAAACAGAGAAAATAAAGAGAGAGTGGGTTTGGTAGAAATAATTTTAAAATGGACCTTAAAATGGTAAATACGACCAGATATTGAACCTGTAATATTATATCACCTGGCAAAAGGGATTCTGCAGCTGTAAAAAGGTTGTCAGTCAGCTGCCTTTAAGTTATCAAGAGAGCATTGCCTCGGTGGGCTCGGTTTAATCAGGTGAGCCTTTTCGTAGCACAGAATTTTCTCTGGCTGGTAAAGATGAGGGAGCAGGAGACTGGGAGCATGCGGTGAGGTCCTGCCGGCATTTAAGATGGGGCAGGGCCATGTGCCAGGGGAGGCACCCGGCCTGTGGGAACTGCGAGCGGTCCCTGGGTGACAGTCAGCAAGGCAGCAGGACCTCAGTTCTTTTTAAAACTGATCTGTACTGGCATGCAGTTGCTTTATACTGCTGTGTTAGTTTCCGCTGTGAGGCAGAGTGAACCAGCGATCCACACCCTCTTCACTGGGTGTCCTTCCCATCTAGGTCACCACGGAGCACTGGGCAGCGTTCCCTGGGCGACAGAGTGGCCTCTGGTTAGTCAGCTCTCTTATACAGAGCATCACTGGAGTGTCTGCGTCCATCTCAACCTCCCAGTTCATTCCACCCTGCGCGCCCCACCCTGTGTCCCCCCTTGGTGCCTGTACATCATTCTCTGCGTCTCTGGCTCTGGTTCTGCAGTCACAGAGACTAAATTCTGCCAACAAACTGAATGAGCAAGAAAACAGATTCTTCCATGAACAGAGAACACACAGCACTCCTAACATCTTAATTTCAACTTTGTGAGACTCTAACTGAAGAAGCCAGCCAAACCCCCCTGAACTTCTGACCTAAAGAACTATGAGATAATAAATAGATATGAGTTTGTAACAAATTACATAGCAATAGAAAACAAATACAGGGGGAAAGGATGATGGTGTGATGATCATAAAGATGATGATGACAAAGTAGAAGGAAGAATTCTGCATATCTGAAGAGGCCATTAGCATTTAGTTCAAATGTCCTTCCCAGTGTTCAACAAAAAAAAAACCCACAACTGGATGAAACATTGCAAAATTTTGGGACACCAGTTATTAGTATAAAGAGAAGAAGCAAAAATATCCCAGGTGGAGGGAGAAGCAAAAGCTATTTAACAGAAAAATTAAACCATTAAGGCAAACCATTCAATATCACAGTAATCCAAGTCTATGCCCCAACCAGTAACGCTGAAGAAGCTGAAGTTGAATGGTTCTATGAAGACCTACAAGAACATACAAGACCTTCTAGAACTAGTACCCCAAAAAGATGTCCTTTTCATCATAGGGGACAGGAATGCAAAAGTAGGAAGTCAAGAAACACCTGGAGAAAAAGGCAAGTTTGGTCTTGGAGTACGGAATGAAGCAGGGCAAAGGCTTGCCAAGAGAACTCACTGGTCATAGCAAAGACCATCTTCCAACAACACAAGAGAAGACTCTACACATGGACATCACCAGATGGTCAACACTGAAATCAATTTATTATATTATTATATTCTTTGAAGCGAAAGATGGAGAAGCTCTATGCAGTCAGCAAAAACAAGACCAGGAGCTGACTGTGGCTCAGATCATGAACTCCTTATCGCCAAATTCAGACTTATAAGAAAGTGGGGAAAACCACTAGACCATTCAGGTATGACCCAAATCAAATCCCTTATGACTATACAGTGGAAGTGACGAATAGATTCAAGGGATTAGATCTGACAGACAGAGTGCCTGATGAACTATGAATGGAGGTTCGTGACAATGTACAGGAGACAGGGATCAAGACCATCCCCAAGGAAAAGAAATGCAAAAAGGCAAAATGGTTGTCTGAGGAGGCCTTACAAATAAAGCTGTGGAAAGGCCTTAATAATAGCTGTGAAAAGAAGAGAAGCAAAAGGCAAAGGAGAAAAGGAAAGATATTCCCATTTGAATGCAGAGTTCCAAAGAATAGCAAGGAGAGATAAGAAAGCCTTCCTCAGTGATCAATGCAAAGAAACAGAGGAAAATAATAGAATGGGAAAGACTAGAGATCTCTTCAAGAAAATTAGAGATACCAAGGGAACATTTCATACAAAGATGGGCACAATAAAGGACAGAAATCATAGGCACCTGACAGAAGCAGAAGCTATTAAGAAGAGGTGGCAAGAATACACAGAAGAACTATACAAAAAGATCTTCACGACCCAGATAATCACGATGGCGTGATCACTCAACTAGAGCAAGACATCATGGAATGTGAAGTCAAGTGGGCCTTAGGAAGCATCACCACAAACAAAGCTAGTGGAGGTGATGGAATTCCAGTGTTCAAACCCCAAAAGAAGATGCTGTGAAAGTGTTGCACTCAATATGCCAGCAAACCTGGAAAACTCAGCAGTGGCCACAGGACTGGAAAAGGTCAGTTTTCATTCCAATCCCACAGGAGGGCAATGCCAAAGAATGCTCAAACTATATCACACATTTGCACTCATCTCACATGCTAGCAAAGTAATGTTCAAAATTCTCCAAGTCAGGCTTCAACAGTAGAATGAATCGTGAAATTCAACAATGAATCGTGAAATTCCAGATGTACAAGATGGATTTAGAAAAGGCAGAGGAACCAGAGATCAAATTGCCAACATCCACTGAATCATCAAAAAAGCAAGAGAGTTCCAGAAAACATTTACTTTTACTTTATTGACTATGCCAAAGCCTTTGACTGTGAAATCTGTGGAAAATTCTGAAAGAGATGGGAATACCAGACCACCTGACCTGCCTCTTAAGAAACCTGTATGCAGGTCAGGAAGCAACAGTTAGAACTGGACATGGAACAACAGACTGGCTCCAAATAGGAGAAGGAGTACGTCAAGGCTGTATATTGTCACCCTGCTTATTTAACTTATATGCAGAGTACATCATGAGAAACGCTGGGCTGGATGAAGCACAAGCTGGAATCAGGATTGCTGGGAGAAATATCAATAACCTCAGATATGCAGATGACACCACCCCTATGGGAGAAAGTGAAGAGGAACTAAAGAGCCTCTAGATGAAAGTGAAAGAAGAGAGTGAAAAAGTTGGCTTAAAGCTCAACATTCAGAAAACTAAGATCATGGCATCCAGTCCCATCACTTCATGGCAAATAGATGGGAAAACAGTGGAAACAGTGGCTGACTTTATTTTGGGGGGCTCCAAAATCACTGCAGATGGTGACTGCAGCCATGAAATTAAAAGATGCTTACTCCTTGGAAGGAAAGTTATGACCAACCTAGACAGCATATTAAAAATCAGAGATATTAGTTTGTCAACAAAGGTCCATCTAGTCAAGGCTGTGGTTTTTCCAGTGGTCATGTATGGATGTGAGAGTTGGACTGTGACAAAAGCTTAGCACTGAAGAATTGATGCTTTTGAACTGTGGTGTTGGAGAAGACTCTTGAGAGTCCCTTGGACTGCAAGGAGATCCAACCAGTCCATCCTAAAGGAGATCAGTCCTGGGTGTTCATTGGAAGGACTGATGCTGAAACTCCAGTACTTTGGCCACCTCATACGAAGAGCTGACTCATTGGAAAAGACCCTGATGCTGGGAAATATTGGGGGCAGGAGGAGAAGGGGATGACAGAGGATGAGATGGCTGGATGGCATCACCGACTCGATGGGCATGAGTTTGAGTAAACTCCGGGAGTTTGTGATGGACAGGGAGGCCTGGTGTGCTGTAGTCCATGGGGTTGCAATGAGTCAGACACGATTGAGCGACTGAACTGAACTGAGCTGAACAGAAAATTACAAATAAACTAGCATAGACCAGAGGCCCTAGACCACAGTGATTGTCTTTTTTTTTTTTTTTTTAATTTAGACATTCTGTTTTGAATCCTGACACAGCTACTTGCAAGCTCCGTGATCTTACTTGACTTGTCGGTTGCCAATTTTCTTTTCTGTAGCATGGGTGTAATGATATTATCTCATAGGCACATTGTAAGAATTCAATAAATATATATATAACATGCAAGTAATGTGGGATGTAAAAAAGACAAAAATAAGATGGAGAAAAGATTCGGAATGATAAATGTATTATTTGAAGTTAAAAGGCCAACCAATAGAAACGAATTATAATAAAAATAACGAGGAACGAGCAGAAAGAACGCAAGTGAACCAACCGCAAACACCTGTGTATTTCTTCTGATGCTTTAGATGGATGAGCTGTTGTAACAGTGAAATACCTAAAGCCAGTCCCTCAGCTATTGCAGCAAACCTCAGTCCTCGTTCCAGGGGGACATGACTCTGGAGTTTCTTCTTACCTGTCCTGCATGGTTCCATCTTTTCCATTTTCCCAATGACTTACTAACACGCAAGTTCTCTAGTTCTAAAGAAGAAATGGCGTTTCCCAGGTGGCAGTGATAAAGAATCCGCCTGCCAATGCAGGAGACGCAAGAAACGTGAGCTGGATCCCTGGGTGGGGAAGATCCCCTGGAGGAGGAAACGGCAACCCGTTCCAGCATTCTTGCCTGGGAAATCCCATGGACAGAGGAGCCTGGTGGGTCCCTGGGGTCGCAAAGAGTCAGACACGTCTGAGTGACTGAGCGCACGCACACACACAAATGCAAACACCTTTCTAACTGCACATGCCTCTGTGACCACAGGTCCGTTTTTCTAGCTCCGTTTGGGGCAGTCGCTCCTCAGGACTGACTGTGTGTGTTGCCTCTAAACCCTTTATACCCATCCTTCTCAAGGCCACCCTCCAATCTAGCTGCGCCCTACAGGAGCATGACTGAAAATAACAGGTGCAATAAAAATGATATTGTACATTAAACAGCAGGCAGATAATTGTATTAAGTTAGTGAAGCAAAAAATAGAGGTGTGGTCATATCATCTAGTTGAGAAGATTAGTAATAGAACAACCCTTTAAAAAGACTTCCTCTGGGTAGTAGGTAGGGGTTTGGAAAGAAGAGACTAGTAATTTTTACTTTTCATCATAAAGACTTCTGATCTATTTGACTGGTTCTATGTAAACAAATGATTTGAGAAAATAATTTAAAGCAATGACAGCATAAGTCATTCATTTTCTGCTATTTACTAGGTGGAGAACTTTCATATTCCCATATAAGAACCTATGCTATCTTTGAAAAAAACGGTCAATATTCTTTTCCATTTCCAAAAATAGAGAATTTTATTATAGCTGTATACTTTGATTCAAAAAACACTATTTCTGAGTTTTTAGAGACCTGATTTTTGACATAAAGGCCCCGCACAAAATTACAGCCTCAGCATTCTAACCTTAAGCAGTTCCCAGTTACATCTTACAACCAAACCATTTAAAAAACCATTATCTTCATAATACTAAAGTATAATAACTTTGTAATAACAGTATCAACCAAAATTAGCAGGTGGGTGCCAGGTGATTAGGATCCAGCTCAGAAGATGGCCTGAAGAAGAGGTCGCTCCGGCCCCCTGTTTTCCAGCCAAGCCCACTGCGGCGGAGGAGACGGGGCGAGGAGTCCTCACTATGCACCGTGTTCAGCTGAAGTGCACGAAGAGCTGACTACCCACACAAACACTCCGGAGCGCAGATCCTGTAGCCTCAATCAGACATGCACACGCGTGAATATACACGCACCTGTGTGCACAAGCAGACCTCACACAAATTTCTGATCTGGAAAGATTTCCTGTCTATTCAAGGTGAGGAATGATCAAGTGCAGGATTTATGTAAGAAAGCTACCAGTACATGAAAGGAAAGGAACAAGACCAAAAAAGCAGAAGAAGGAAGTTTTGCTCTGGAGCAGCTGAAAATTGAGGCAAAAGATTTTCCCAGTTACTCAGAAAAGCAATAAATGTAAGGACCTTTATATAAAACAAGCTTAAAGCAGAAGGGGCCCGGCAAAGAATGATAACAACAATCGGAGAAAACAGATGAAATTGACCTGGAAGAGAGGGTTTGGCTTCTAAAGCCACAATTGAGCTGTTGCACACGTAATTCCCACTCTCATCCTGAGCACAGGGGGCCTGGGGCAAGGCTCCTGCCCCAGGAACCGGCTTCGTAAGTGGCCCTCATTTTACTTGCTGTAAAATATATAAGAAACAAAATCACAGTTCTCATTTTATAACCATATCACAAAAGGGTTGAGCCAGCAAGTCCCTCAAACCTATATTTTTCCTGCCTGCAAGACTGCTCATGAGAACATCTCATGACAGCCTTGAGGATGCAGTGATCAACACCGGGTTGTTTTAACCTTGGCTGCAGCAGGTGGGGAGACGGGATCCACAAGGACAGAGACAAGTCTCCAGGGCCCATCACAGCCAACTGGGTTACCCTGGGGCCTTGTGCTCTCAGAGCGAACGGGATGGTAAACATGAAGTCCTCACTGACCGCCGACTCTCAACGTGACAGTCTTCACTGACGGCTCTTCTCCGGCTCGTCGGCGGAGTTCTCAGACAGAGCAGTGTGCTGGCGAGCCGCCCCAGACCCCAGGGCGAAAAACATGGGCCCTGCTTCTGGACTTGGCGGTGAAGAAGAGAGAAGGAAGCCAGCTTTACCCACTGACCCGCACCCAGCAGCCTCGCAGACCTCCTCACTCAGACAGAGCCGACTCCATCCATCCCGCTTTAAGTCTCCAGTGTACAGGATTTCTAAATCCTCAGGGAAATCAACATCAGACTGCACCAATCTCCTGCTTTTTCTGGGGAGATGTGCTGAAACTGAAATATGTGGATTGAAAAAGAAAGAACTCTTCACTGTAAGTACAGTAACCTAAATATCTGGAGGAAAAGACTTCTAAGTGAGACCCCGGTTTTAGACAACTTTGTGGAAATTGCTTTCTCTCCATAGCAGTATCTCTATGCCCCCAAATTCAAGAAAACACTCACGTGTAAATGTGATTCCTCACTGGCTTTTTGATGTAATATGGCCAACTCTAACCCAGAAGACTGGTATTATAATGCCCCATCACCATCGATTCCTATATTGCTCTCATCAACAAAATATGGGAAAAGATCATTTTAAAATTAAGTGCAAATTATAGGAAATTGCTTAGCTATCTAGTTAGCAAAAGAAAAAAGAAAATATGTAAATAAAGGTAAATAAATTCCATGAGACATAATATAAACACATACTGATACCAATAAAACACTAGATTTTTTCTTTTACATTCTTTCTTATTTATGCTAAACAGTAAAATAACAACCATAGTAAATTTTAATAAATATGAGCAGCAAAAATATATTTTCAAAATACAGTACAGATCGTGATATCTTAAGGAAGTCTAAATTCTAAGGGATAAGGAGGTATATGACAGATATTTGTCTAATTTAATATTTTACAATATGCACATCAGGGGTATATTATCTAGATTTTATTCTCAGTTTATTCCATGAATATTTGCAATCGACCAGTTGTGAATGCCTGTATAATTTAGGTACAAAAAGTACAGATTAGAAATGACAATTGACATAAAATAATTTGTTATAAAATATATTTCAGTGTATTTTTGTACTGTGTATTTCTTATATTTATATAACTTTTAAAAAGCAAAAAACAAAAATACAAAACAAAACTTAGTTCAATCTACAAAAATATAGGTAATTTATAGCCTCCAGGGGCCTGTGTGTAATATTACACAGATAATCCAATCTTCAAATTCAACAACTATTTATTTAGTTGTAGTTTTGAAAAGTAGGATATGAATCCATTAATTCATGTTACTTCTGGAGAAAAAACATCTGATACCCAATGTTAATTTTCCTGCCCTGAGCATATAACCAGAGCCAAGATATATTCTTGTTTGATTTTTAAATGCCATTTAGATGTGTTTCTGCATCTGAAATTTTTGCTCAAAATTTATACAACTATATTGAATGATCAAACAGTAAGGACTAACATATATAATGGCTCAAAAAATGAAATTTGGAAACATTTTAGTACATGGAAACTTAAGACCAGCATTTTGAGGGGAACAGAACAAAAACTGATTGGGAGTTGAGGGTTTAAAAGGCTCTTCATTGGGCCAACTTTTTATTTGCTATTAGATGAAATGTCTACCAAACACCCTGAGACAGATTAATGACAGAAGTGAGTTAAATCATTCTTTCCTTTCCATGTGTGGGAATATTGGAATTTCTATAGCTGGTGATACTGTGTTCCATGTGTTTAAATATTAAACACATACACCAGTGTAACCTCTAGGCCACAAGATGAAGTAAACCAAATTTATATTTCTCTTTCTAGGTTTTTTTTTTTTTTATATATCTTCCTCTTTGCCTTAGGAAAATTCATTTCAGGAAAAGTTATGAGTACCTTTGAAAAGTCATTATGTTACCTTTTCCAGAAGAAGGTCCATGTTTTGGTCATCTCTACTTAAGGAATACAAATTGACTGAACTTAGTAGTCATAGAGGTCATGGGATACTGCAAAGAGTGAGACACTGTATTTCTGCTCCTTGCTTAACGATGCAAACTTAAGCAAGATATTTAACTTCTTTGAACCATGATTTCCTAGTATGTACTGAGATCATGATACCATTCTGGGTTGTTGGTTTTTTTTTTTTTATTTTTCTGGCTGCATGTGGGATCTTAGTTCCCTGACCAGGGATTGAACCCCTGCCCTGGAAGCACATAGTCTAAACCACTGGACCACCTGGAAAGTCCCATGATACCATTCTTTTAGGGTAACAGGAAAGATTAACTGGAGAAAAGACCCAGAATTGTCAAAGCAATGCTGAGGAAAAAAACAAAGCTGAAGGCGTAGCCCTCCTATATTCCAAAGTACAATGGTTGATTGGAAAATTTTTCAGTGAAAGATTCTGGAAAAAGGCTTTTTTAAGGGACACCATTCAAATGTCTAGGATCCATAATTGTTCCAGAGATCTGAAGCAGCTGGTCATTTCATGAATCATTTAAGTGAGAATGGTTGGTAGCTTCATAGAGCTATTCCTGCCAACTCAATTCATAAGCAAGAATATTTCCCTGACTTTATGCATAAGCCTCTTCTGTCCTACACTCAGTAGTCATATGATGGATATGATTGGCTATAGAGACTTCCCATCCCATTATCACTCAGCTGCTTGATACAAACATCTCCCAGCAGCACTAAAGACTTTAAAAAAACAATGGAGATCATAAGAGTCCCAACTGAGTTCAGAGGAGAAACTCCTGACGCTACACTTTGGGATAGAATTGGGCACACTAGGATGTTTTAGACTGGACACACTTTTTTAATGTATATTTTGCAGTGTGCAAAATGTATATATTGAAATATACATTTTAATATATATTTTTCAATATATATTTTGCCAAGTTGCTTCAGTTGTGTCCAGCTCTTTGTGACCCTCTGGACTATAGCCCACCCAGCTCCTCTGTCTGTGGATTCTGCAGGCAAGAATACTGGAGTGGGTTGCCATGCCCTCCTCCAGGGGATCTTCCCGACCCAAGGATCAAGCCCCCGTCTCTCATGTCTCCTGAATTGGCAGGTGGGTTCTTTACTACTAGTCCCGCCTGGGAAGCCCATATTTTAGAATAGCTGGCATCTATGTAGCTCCGTGTTTCAGGCCCTGAGCTGATGACTTGACATGCGTTGGTTTGTCATAGTAACTGTGGAGTCAACACTATACTTCTCTCCATTTTGCAGATAATACAGAAGCCTGAGGGTTTCAGTAACCTGCAGCTTCTCATGGGTCAATCAAGGGTGGAGTCAAAACTCTATTCCAGGTATGTTGACCTGAATGTCCATGTTGCTAGTCACTATAAATGGATTAAGAGAGACCATTACTCCAGCAAGTCAAGAGTGGAAAAGGGCTGGAGGTGGGGGGTGAGAGTTGGGGAAATGATGCTTCCCTGTCCTGAACTTGGGGCTTCCCTGGTGGCTCAGATGGTAAAGAATCTGCCTGCAATGCTGGAGAGCCAGGTTCAATCCCTGGGTCGGGAAGACCCCCTGGAGAAGGGAATGATGGCAACCCAGTCTAATATCCTTGCCTGGAGAATCCCGTGGACAGAGGAGCCTGGCAGGCTACAGTCCACGGGGTCGCAAAGAGTCGGACACGACTGAGCGACTGAGCGTGCAGAGGCATCTCCCACCTCAGCGTCTCTGTTCTCCAAACCACAGACACACCTGTCTGGGTCTTCATGAGGTTCTCATGTAGCACCTCTCAACAGATTTGAAGGATAGGATGAGAATTAGTAGAGTGGGAAGAAAACAGCTCACCATCCCAACACACACACCCACACTCGTGCGCACACACAGACTCGGGAGGGGAAGGACACAGCACACCAACTCTGAAGAAATCCTCCCTCCCCCTCACCTGTCTCCCCACTTTCCTCCCTCCCCCTCACCTGTCTCCCCGCTTTCCTCCCTCCCCCTCACCTGTCTCCCCGCTTTCCTCCCTCCCCCTCACCTGTCTCCCCACTTTCCTCCCTCCCAGTCACCTGTCTCCCCACTTTCCTCCCTCCCCCTCACCTGTCTCCCCACTTTCCTTCCCCCCCTCACCTGTCTCCCCACTTTCCTCCCTCCCCCCTCACCTGTCTCCCCACTTTCCTTCCCCCCCTCACCTGTCTCCCCACTTTCCTTCCCCCCCCCCACCTGTCTCCCCACTTTCCTCCCTCCCCCTCACCTGTCTCCCCACTTTCCTCCCTCCCCCTCACCTGTCTCCCCACTTTCCTCCCTCCCCCTCACCTGTCTCCCCACTTTCCTTCCCCCCCCTCACCTGTCTCCCCACTTTCCTCCCTCCCCCTCACCTGTCTCCCCACTTTCCTCCCTCCCCCTCACCTGTCTCCCCACTTTCCTTCCCCCCCTCACCTGTCTCCCCACTTTCCTCCCTCCCCCTCACCTGTCTCCCCCCTTCCCTCCCTCCCCCTCACCTGTCTCCCCGCTTTCCTCCCTCCCCCTCACCTGTCCCCCCACTTTCCTCCCTCCCCCTCACCTGTCTCCCCGCTTCCCTCCCTCCCCCTCACCTGTCTCCCCGCTTTCCTCCCTCCCCCTCACCTGTCTCCCCACTTCCCTCCCTCCCCCTCACCTGTCCCCCCGCTTTCCTCCCTCCCCCTCACCTGTCTCCCCACTTTCCTCCCTCCCCCCTCACCTTCTCCCCACTTTCCTCCCTCCCACTCGCCTGTCTCCCCACTTTCCTCCCTCCCCCTCACCTGTCTCCCCACTTTCCTCCCTCCCCCTCACCTGTCTCCCCACTTTCCTCCCTCCCCCTCACCTTCTCCCCACTTTCCTCCCTCCCACTCGCCTGTCTCCCCACTTTCCTCCCTCCCCCTCACCTGTCTCCCCACTTTCCTCCCTCCCCCTCACCTGTCTCCCCGCTTTCCTTCCCCCCCTCACCTGTCTCCCCACTTTCCTCCCTCCCCCTCACCTGTCTCCCCACTTTCCTCCCTCCCCCTCACCTGTCTCCCCCCCTTCCCTTCCCCCCCTCACCTGTCTCCCCCCCTTTCCTCCCTCCCCCTCACCTGTCTCCCCACTTTCCTCCCTCCCCCTCACCTGTCTCCCCACTTTCCTCCCTCCCACTCACCTGTCTCCCCACTTTCCTTCCCCCCCTCACCTGTCTCCCCACTTTCCTTCCCCCCCCCCACCTGTCTCCCCACTTTCCTCCCTCCCCCTCACCTGTCTCCCCACTTTCCTCCCTCCCCCTCACCTGTCTCCCCACTTTCCTCCCTCCCCCTCACCTGTCTCCCCACTTTCCTCCCTCCCCCCTCACCTGTCTCCCCACTTTCCTCCCTCCCCCTCACCTGTCTCCCCACTTTCCTCCCTCCCCCTCACCTGTCTCCCCACTTTCCTCCCTCCCCCTCACCTGTCTCCCCACTTTCCTCCCTCCCCCTCACCTGTCTCCCCACTTTCCTCCGTCCCCCTCACCTGTCTCCCCACTTTCCTCCGTCCCCCTCACCTGTCTCCCCACTTTCCTCCCTCCCCCTCACCTGTCTCCCCACTTTCCTTCCCCCCCTCACCTGTCTCCCCACTTTCCTCCCTCCCCCTCACCTGTCTCCCCGCTTTCCTCCCTCCCACTCACCTGTCCCCCCCGCTTTCCTCCCTCCCCCTCACCTGTCTCCCCACTTTCCTCCCCCCCCCTCACCTGTCTCCCCACTTTCCTCCCTCCCCCCTCACCTGTCTCCCCACTTTCCTCCCTCCCCCCTCACCTGTCTCCCCGCTTTCCTCCCTCCCCCTCACCTGTCTCCCCACTTTCCTTCCCCCCCTCACCTGTCTCCCCACTTTCCTCCCTCCCCCTCACCTGTCTCCCCACTTCCCTCCCTCCCCCTCACCTGTCTCCCCGCTTTCCTTCCCCCCCCTCACCTGTCTCCCCACTTTCCTCCCTCCCCCTCACCTGTCTCCCCCCTTTCCTCCCTCCCCCTCACCTGTCTCCCCACTTTCCTTCCCCCCCCTCACCTGTCTCCCCACTTTCCTCCCTCCCCCTCACCTGTCTCCCCCACTTCCCTCCCTCCCCCCTCACCTGTCTCCCCGCTTTCCTTCCCCCCCCTCACCTGTCTCCCCGCTTTCCTTCCCCCCCTCACCTGTCTCCCCACTTTCCTCCCTCCCCCTCACCTGTCTCCCCACTTTCCTTCCCCCCCTCACCTGTCTCCCCACTTTCCTCCCTCCCCCTCACCTGTCTCCCCGCTTTCCTCCCTCCCCCTCACCTGTCTCCCCACTTTCCTTCCCCCCCCTCACCTGTCTCCCCACTTTCCTCCCTCCCCCTCACCTGTCTCCCCACTTCCCTCCCTCCCCCTCACCTGTCTCCCCCCTTTCCTCCCTCCCCCCTCACCTGTCTCCCCACTTTCCTTCCCCCCCACTTACCTAATCTCTCCACTTCAATCTCTTTATTGCTTTGGGTGTGGACTGGACATGTTACAGCACCAGCTTTAGGCTGTCTCCTTTGTAAAGTCAGGCCTCCCTGAAGCCTTCCTCACTTCGCTGTGTAGAAACTGTCTTCTTGGAGATTTGGCCAAACCTGAGATCACAGGAGCAACACAAGTTGCTCAAAAGGAAAAGGAACTTTGAATTCTTTCATTCAACAAGAAATCCATCTTCTTTATCCCTCTTCAAAAACTTGCCCTTTTCACTGCTGGTTATATAACAGCGGATCTGTGACGAGGGTGACGGCTTGCATTGTATAGCTATGCAAATGAATTCCAAGTACGCTGTCAGATGATGAAAGGAAAAATGATGACAATTTTATTCTACTTGTTCTAGAGTAAACATTGGTAAACTCATTACATGATACACCTTCACTGAATATCTATGAATGAAGGAAGAGTCTCTGATTACTGGTTTTGTCTTTATTTCTATTTGATAAATTACATTTAATTATGGCCTAATTAGATAACACCTTTAGCATTAAAAAAAAAATAAGCCATGTAATAAGGTATAATTTCTGAGAACAGCATAAATTCTAATGATTGTAAATAAAGAGACCTCATGACAAGTCTGCAAATTCTTCAGAATGGTTTGGTTTATGTTTCTTTAAAAGACTAGTGTGCATAATATGAAACTTTATTCAAAGTGTCAATTCTAGAATTCTTTATGAAAAAACAATTGAAGAAATCAGTCTCACATGGATATGCATTTTATAATAGATACAGTCTACCCACTAAATGAAGCTTTGGAAATTAAAAAATAATTACCCACCAAATTCTTCTCTAATTGAGCAACTACTAATTAAATCAAGTGCTCAACTAGTTAATCACAATTAAGCAGTAGATTTCAAAGCCTCTCCCAACTGACATTTAGCCAAGAATTGCCTATGTCTCTCCCTTGAGTCCCCTCACAGCATCCCACTGTTTTCCTGCATTTCACAAATTCAGTTAGCAGGGTATCTAAGAGATATCTGAAACCACTTTCACCAAGGTCCATGTGTCCACGGACAGTTCAGCAGGTCTCTTTGATCCAAATACAAGAAAAAGACAGTGACTACTATTCGTAACTGACTTCCATAGTCTGTTACGTAAACTGTCAACAGAGAGCAGACAGAATCATCAACAGGAACTGCAATGACTCCAAATCCTGCTCCACACCACAGCAGAGACCCGGGGTCAGGAAAAGGAAGGGTATGTTGATGACTGTCTCCTCACCATTCACCTGTTCTTTTCTAAGCCCTGATCTGTGAAGAAGTGAAGGAAGCCTTTATGCCATATCACAGTAACATGTGAGGGCCAATGACAAAACTTCTAAATGCATCAGAAATTATGTCTTCTTTAGCAAGTCTTACTATGAAAGTTCTAACTTTATTCTCTTTGACCCCTTTCCAGTTATAAATCCCTCCTTGCATGCTAACTCTGAAAAGTATCTGGACTGTATTTTCTCCCTTCAATTCTATTCTTCCATAATGATCAGAGAGTCCTACTGAAAATCCTATTTAGAATCCGTTTGCTACTGCCGTCTGCAGGTCTTGCCTCACTCACTGAAGGTTCGGGATCACGGTCTCAGTCTCCATTCCAGCTCTTTTGCGTGTTTTGCCTGATGCCTGCTGAGTCGCTTCAGTCGCATCCAACTCTTTGCGACCCCGTGGACTGTAGCCCGCCAGGCTCCTCTGCCCGTGGGATTCTCCAGGCAAGAACACTGGCGTGGATGGCCGTGCCCTCCGCCAGGGAAGCTTCCTGACCCAGTGGGCGAAGCCATGTCTCTGCGTTGCAGGTGGATTCTTCACTGTGGAGCCACCGGGGAAGCCTGAGGTCTTAGATGATTCCAAGTCAGTGTTGAGGACCCAAACCACACACCAGTCTTGCAACAAGGGAGTAACCTTGTTGTCTGCAAGAGCATCATTTTGCTTCGGCTGACAACTCCTTTGGGCATACTCTGGATACTGTCACCTACAGAATTTCTCTGGCTTTGGAACACTAAATTCAGACCTCATCCTAGCTGAACACACCTTCCAATCCTTTCGGGAAACAAGGGGGATGATCTGCCTCCCTTGTGCAAGCTGTGGAGTTGATGGAAACACTCACACATGTAAGGAGACTGAAGCCATTATAAGCTGACGTGGGGCTTCAGTCCGGCTCAGGAATCCTGCGAGGTTTCTCTTATTTCTCTTGGTGACTCTTACCTCCTGTTATTTCTTTCTCTGAAGAGTTTATCTGTATATTTCACAGAGAACATAAAAGCCTTTAGAAAATAATCAGCTCAACGTTGCCCCATCACATTCATGATTCCCTGCTGGCTCAGGCAGTGAAGAAGACGCCTGCAATGCAGGAGAGCAGGGTTTGATCCTGGGTCAGGGAAAACCCTGGAGGAGGCGTGGCCACCCGCCCCAGTGCTCCTGCCTGCAGAACCCCATGGACAGAGGAGCCTGGCGGGCTGCCGTCCACGGGGTCGCAAAGAGTCGGCACCACTGAGGGACTAACATTTTCAGTTCTTTTCACTCATAATTCTACCTAAAACGGCTCCCTTCTTTCCTCGCCTCTCTCCTGTGACACAGATGTGGTATTTGGGGGGACGTCGGACAGGACGTGACCGCCGGCTGACCCAGGAGCTGGAGCCCGGCCCCAGCGCGTTTTCTCCCCACTGTTGCTGCATTGAGCGCTTTCAAGGACGCAAGCCTTGAGAGTGACCTGACGGGGAGACCACTGGGAAAGTGTACGTGACTGAACCCCAGGAAAGCCTCTATGCGGACTTTTAAGATTCTGACAGGCAGAGATCTCCGCTCATGGCAAGCCTTTTATGGACGTTCCCTGCTTATTGAAACTGCCACCTGCCAATCTGGAGCGGGTCGCCTCTTCCCTTAGGTCCTCTTGTCCTTCATTTAAGGGGTCACTGTTTAGCCTCATCTGAGGACCTCTCAGGGTTGCAAACCGACAGACAGCCTCATCCCTTAAGAAAGTAAAAGCTTCTAAACAGAGATCCCAGATACTAACCTTTTTCTCTTTATAAGCAGTCAATCCTTTTTTTAAATGTATTTATTTTTAATTGAAGGATAATTGCTTTGCAGTATTGTGCTGGTTTCTGCCGAACATCAACATGAATCAGCCATGTCCTCTTTAAGGAGTTGTCTGTTGTTAATCACTCCGGCGCTTTACTTTTTCTTGCCTTCTGTATCTGCTCTAACCTGAAAATCTTTCCAATCACACACACAATCGACAACCTCCTTCAGATGCTTTTGAACTCTGGTGTTGGAGAGGACTCTTGAGAGTTCCTCAGATGGCAAAAAGATCCAACCAGTCCATCCTAAAGGAGATCAGTCCTGAATATTCATTGGAAGGACTGATGCTGAAGCTGAAACTCCAATACTTTGGCCACCTGATGGGAAGAGCCAACTCATTAGAAAAGGCCCTGATGCTGGGAAAGATTGAAGGCAGGAGGAGAAGGGGATGACAGAGGATGGGATGGTTGGATGGCATCACCAACTCAATGGACATGAGTTTGAGTAAACTCCGGGAGTTGGTGATGGACAGGGAGGCCTGGCGTGCTGGGGTTCATGGGGTCACAAAGAGTCGGACCCAACTGAGCGACTGAACAACAACAGGCCCACATAGAGGCATCCAAAGGCCATGACGTTCAAACCAAACGCATCAACCCCTCATTTCCACTCTAAAAAACAAACATCTCCACTATTCCTTATTTTCGTTTACAGCACTAGCCTTTACCCAATTAAGTGAAAAACCTGAGAGGTGCTGTTTCACAAATAAATGTGTTTAAGTGACAACAGAAAATTGACTTATTAATGCAGGTTACATTCAGAAGGATGTTTGAAAGTCAAACTTAACACAAAAATTGCTTTAAAAGTATCTGACACAAGTAGTCTAAAAGCTAACAATTATTGTAACTAGTATAGCCGTCTTTCTTCTTCACTTCCTCTCCACCACCGGTTCATCACTAAACCATCTTGTTTTTATTTCCTAAATATACTTTTATATCACCTCCTTTCCTCCAGCTCTCCTTCACTGGCCTGTTCTAAAGTATGCGCCACCCAGCCCACTCTCCAGCTCACACCCAGACCACAGGAACAGCTTCTGGACTGTTCTGCTGATCCCCAGCCCTGTCCCTCTTCAGGTCTTCCCCACCTTGACCTCTGAACAAAGGCCATCTGACTGTCCGCTCTACCCCCTCCCCCATCGGCACCCTTCAAATTGCACTGTCAATGCAGTCTGCCTGTGAGCACGCTCCGCTGCTCAGCCGTGTCCAGCTCGTGGAGACCCCGTGGATAGCTCTGAGGGATACGCGTCTGTGTCACATATAGTTCTGCTTTCCCACGCTGCCAGTTTATGCCAGCTACCCTGTCCCTCCTCTTGGTTTCCCGAGCTCACCTGGCTCCTCCCCACTGCTGGCTCCCACGCCTCCCTCGTCTCTGCCTGGAGCACAAGTCACCCCGCCTCCTCTTCCCTACTTCTGGCCAGGTGACCTTCTACTTACTTTCTTAGTGTAAGTTTATAGTTTAAATTCTCCAGGAAACTTGGCGAGTCTGCGTGTGTTAGTCACTCAGTTGTGTCCGACTCTTTGCGACCCCATGGACGATAGTCCTCCAGGCTCCTCTGTCCATGGGATTCTCCAGGCAGGAATACTGGAGTGGGGTGCCATGCCCTCCTCCGAGGGATCTTGCTGACCCAGGGATCAAACCCGGGTCACCCACATTGCAGGCAGATTCTTCACCATCTGAACCACCAGGAAGCCCCCTAGGAAACTTTACCTGGCACCTTTCAATCAGTAATTTCCAAACTATAAATCATGGCCCCACAGAGTGTTATGAAATGATCTCCATGTGTCTATAACTAGTATTCTTTTAAATGGTAGAATATTATACCATAGCGTGAACTAGGATGAGATGGAATATACATCCATTACTTGTAACTATGGTCAAGTACTATTTTATAAATCTCTGTATATGTGTGTGTGTTGATGGTGAAAGAAAGAATATTTTTCTTACCATGAGTCATATTAAAAAATAAGTTGGAAACACAAGTTTGCAAACCACTGTTGTAAGTGATGTTCACCATTTGTGTGTTTTTATAACACCAACATTTTTCATTTAGCCAAATGAACACATTTAGGTTGTTATCTGTGTATCTGCAACCAAAGCGTTGCCCTACATAAGATTTAGAAAACAAAGGAAGTGAAGACTTCTTCGCTTTCTGCCCATGTCACCGAATGTTTATCCAGCCACTATAAGGAGGCCACAAAGCGAGGAACCTTCTTATGGCTCTTTTGCCATAGATGCTGCTACTGCTGCTGATTTCAAGCTCAGCAACCACTATGAACATGGGCCCAGCAGGCAGACGTGCCTGAGTGCAAATGCCTTCTCTGCTGACTACCGGTTTAAGTCACTTTGCAAACTGCATAACTTCTGGAAGCTTCTTTTTTCTCATCTGTCAGTTGGAGATGACACTCGCTGCCTAACTGGGTTATAAAGTTAAATGAGATAACACGCCCTCAGAACAGCATCTCAGAAGCGGAAGACATTTGATAAACGTCGGTCTTCTTTATTCTCTCTCTT
Organism: Cervus elaphus; assembly: GCF_910594005.1. Classification (NCBI taxonomy): domain Eukaryota; kingdom Metazoa; phylum Chordata; class Mammalia; order Artiodactyla; family Cervidae; genus Cervus; species Cervus elaphus. The sequence goes on from NC_057835.1 coordinate 80,695,632, forward strand.
ACTCCAGTCTCCACATGTACACTAAGCACTGCGAGAATCCAGGCTTGGTCTCCTGACAAAGGCCTTTCTAAAATACAAACTTCATATTTATTTTATAATGCAATTATAATGTAATCAAATTAATTTCCAGTATGATATAAACCAAACTAATGACATCATGATTTTCTTAATTTTTTTCACCTCATGTCTATTTTCTTCTGTTCCCCTATGCGTGGCTCAGCAGGCCACCTGTTGGGGTCAGTCTCTCTCAGTAATTCAAGAATAACATACAAATTTCCAAGTCAGTTTTGGATATCCAGAATCTCTTCTATATAAATGGGGTGATTTGCGATCCAATAGAGGTATCTGTCAGTTTCTAGTAGATTATGTCCATCGGTGGAAGGAAAATAAAGTCTTAAGATCCTATTATGGCTCTGCCTTAATGTGCTTTATGAAATAACTGAGAAGACTGATGATTTAGTTGACCTAACAAAAAGTTACTGTTTTACTCTACCTCAATTCAAGTCTAAAGAGTTTTTCCATCATCACTTCTTAGAATGGTCATGAAATTCTATACGGATAATCTATTAAATACATAGGAAAGTGAAAGCCGTGTCTGACTCTTCGCAGCCCCGTGGATTATACAGTCCCTGGAGTTCTCCAGGCCAGAATACTGGAGTGGGTAGCCTATCCCTTCTCCAGGGGATCTTCCCGACCCAGCAACTGAACCAGGGTCTCCTGCATTGCAGGCGGATTCTTTACCAGCTGAGCCACAAGGGAAGCCCCCAGTGGGAAGAAGGAAGCAACTGAAGATATAACAACTCAATGGAAGGTACAAGACAAGAAGAATCCTCATTACCAGTAAAAGTCTCCTTATTAAAATATAGATAATGGCGGTTAGCAATTTCAGGGAGATGGGGTTTATACAGCTCGGCCCTCTACTGTACGTCTGGCTCCACTAATTTCACATGTCCCTCAACGTGGAATAAATCTAGAAGAAACGAGTAAAGCTGAATTAAACACAACTAATTTCCAAAATATCCCCAGAAATTCATATTAAATCATCAGGCATCTATACTAATCCTTTAAAGGGTTTTCTCTTACCTTTTAAATAAAACTCTTTTCATCCAGACATGCCTGTTTCTGGATGTCAAAAAGAAAAAGAAAATTGAGCATAATAGTCTTAAGAGACATAACTTTGTAAACAGCATCACCTTCTGAGCAATCTAGTCCTCAAATTGTAACAGCCTTGATTTTCTAAATGCACTTATTTCATAACATGTTGAGACATTTCTGAAACCTGGTAACAATATTTACTTGAGTGTATTCTTTATTTTAAAAAATGTTGGCAGACAGTTTGCTCTTGAACAAGGTCACACATTCATATTAAGCATAATTACATTTCTCTTTATGTTGGACATATTCATAAATAACTTAGTTTTCACAATTTAAAGTAACGTTATTTTATTATCTTTATTGTTATATGGTATCATCAACAAGCTCACATGGAGTCTGGAACTGTCACTTTACACATCAAGAACATAAAGACATCTTCTTTGGCTGATTTTCCAAGAGGTAAAGCTAAATCTTGGCCTGACTTTTTCGAGTGGGTGTCTGCTTTGTGAACTGAATACAGAATTCAGGTTTACATAAGCAACAAGTTTGGTTTGAATTAGAAAAAAAACTGTGGTGCTTTTCAGTTGGCTTGCTAAATCCTTGTCAACTGAGTTCTCTTAAATTCCATTACCTAATACCAGAAATCAGAGAGAAGCATCAGGATCATAATTTTAGATATAAATTTAATAAAATTTTCTTTTGTAAAGATGTTGAGTTAAATATATATCTTCCATGATTTTCCTCTAATCCTAAGAACTAGAAATTCACCAAGAGACCTCATAATTGGTGAGAGATTGCATTCCCAATTGACACAAAAGAAAATATTAGTTTTGCTAAGTTTTGAATTAAATTTTCCTGAAGAAGAACTAGTCAAAAGATTCTTTTATGATTTCTGCCACAACTATTTATTTGGGGATAAAAATTAGATCTTTAAAATTTTGTTTAACATAACATATAGTGTTTGAAAACTAATCATCATACAATATATTTTTGTTTCCTAGACATCTAACAAATAACTTTGATTTCTTCCCTCTTGCAATCAAACTTCTCACCTACTCCTTATTCATCAATCATTAAGGAGAGTAAAACAAAGAGGAAGAATAATGTTATAGGACTTTATAACTAAGATACAGGCATTATGCTTCACAGGGATTATAAAAATAAATCAAGTAATATGTAATAATGGCAGCTTTAAGTCATTTGCAAATAACTACATTTCACCCTAAATTTCTAAACTGGGCCTCTCTCAAGATCATTTTCATCACTGCTGAAATATTCTGGTATTTTGCTAGAATCATGTAATATAAGTCATTCTCCTTTCTCTTCCTTAGTAGCATTAAAATGTGTATGTATTAAATTAATTATATTCCAATTAATTTTCATTTGCAGTTTCTTTTCAATCACAATGAATTTAGAAATTAATTAACTTGATGACATGCTACAAAAACAGAATTAAATGGAAGGCTCATCTTTAAAACCACATAAGAAATAAAATGTCATCTGTCATTTGAATTTATTGTCCCTTATCACTTAACTATCAAATAATATAGTTCTGACATTTAGAAGAAATATGATGTGCATAATAAATGTCAAGGCTTTTTTTCTTCCTCCAATACAACTTTATTTTCAAAAAGCATAGCAATAAAAATGCAGGTATCATGTAATTTGTTCTTTTCACACTATAATCTTTGCCTAGAACATGCATCAGCCAAACCTGATATCTGTTGCCTAGCAACCATCTGACAATTGTATGACTTAGATGACCTGGATATATTTCTGACTGTTAACCCTTCTACAACTGAGTTAATTAAACACTTAGAAGCTCTTAGGAATCCTAGGTAAATAATATTGAAATGGAATTTGATTTTAACCTTCAATGATTTAATTAGATTGATTATTTTCTTAAAAGAACTAAAGAATCAGAGTAAAACTGGCAAGGTTTTACAAACAGCAATAAATTATTTTATAAACATGGAATGACAGCTCCAATGTTCTCATCTGGTAAGCTTAAGGAAAATAATACACTGAGTAACTCTTGCAATTGAAGCTTCAGTTTCTACCCTTATCATCTAATTTATACGTATACATGATTTTCCAAAATTTCAGTGTCACAGAAAAACTCTTAAAAATAGAGTCATTGACATTAGCTCAGTTTTGTCAATGACAGACTTCTCTAGTGCTTAAAAAAAAATCATAAAGATAAACAAGGAGATCGTCATCTGCCAAGCATTCAAGAAAATATATTAGTCTGTAATGTAAATGTGAAGCAATAAAAGTAAGGATTGCATATGTTAAAAAATAGTTATACTTCAAAGAATACACTTACTGGATATATTATGCAAGCACTTGCAAATGAAGGATAAAGAGACAAAGAAACAAAAGACTGAAGTCTTTCTTTGCAAAGCAGTGACATTTAAATAGCTACAATTTTCCCACTTCTTGAGGCTAAAAAATAACCAGATGCTTTGCTGAACTCTTTAATGACATTGTATCCTTAAAATGTTAATTTCTACTTTAGGAACAAAAGGTTCAAGTTTCTTCAAAATTTTCAGTAACTATAAATAGAATAATTTTCCTCATCACATTAGTCAAACTACTATTAAATTTCATATGGTTAGAAACTCTTTAGAAAAGAGTGTGCCCGTGCATCTCTATACCTAAAGTAATTAAGAACAAAACCAACTGGTTACTCACGTATTTAATTTTCAAATTACTAATATTTATTATTAACTATATTTTCCTATTATGATTGAATACATTTATTATTAAAATCAATTTATTAAACCCTGAGTGAAAAGGGGCAGTGATTTGTAAATTAGGTAAATGTTTGCAATATAGAAAAATGGTCCCTACTAATTGAAGAGAATATCTTTGATTCTTCAAGGATAAAATATTATACTGTTAGCTGTAAAGGCTTTTTTAAATACATGAAGTATGAGCTTTAAAACAATGAAATCAATAAGCCAATTTATATCATTCAGTTAATTATTAAGTTGTAAATATAGTTCAACTGATGGTTTTTAATTCAATAAAATGTCTTATTAGAGTTCTTTTAGCAAATTTTAAGTTGTATGGAAGATAATAGGAGAAAAGTTAAGATTACCATACATTCTAAGAGTTTTCCATCAAATGGAAAAAGAAAGAATGGTAACTAAAAGAAAAAAACCAGAGCAATTCAAGATGCTTGTTGTTATTTACATTCTTGACAGTAGACTGGAAGAGTAAGGGCAATCAGAACAGAAGAGAAAGGTTCCATTGACAGGCCGGGAAGGTGACTTGTGGAAGGGAATCTGAGCAGGGGAGAGAAGGGGGGTCTCCTGGAGGCCGAGCATCGCTGGTGCTGGATTGAGCAGTGGGGTTAACGCGGGGACTCGGTTTGCGGAGAGTCCAACGCTGCAGACGGCGTACAGAGACGCAAGTCTCACCGTGGCTTTTCTCCTTTACTTGGATGCAGCCAGGCGGGACTTGGACTTTCTCAAAGATGGAAGACAAACCATCTCTCCGTCACACATTTTCCAGTGAAGTCTGACCGAAGCCCCTCCGGGGAGGCTTCATCTGCAGCAGGCACGGCTGAGTCAGCTGCCCCGAGGGTTGGGAGAGGAGTCAGCATCGCTGGGGAGGAGCCAGGAAGAGCTGGAGCAAAAATCTTCACACGCTCTGCTGCAAGTGCCTTCCACTGAACAAGGTCAGATGCTCTCTGCTTATGCAAACGCAAAGGATACAGAACAACAGGACGCTGATCCTACAGGACGAGAAGGGAAAAGAAACTAACTTATGAACACAGACTTTATTCCAGGCGTTTTACAACTGAGCACAGTTATCACCAATGAATTTTTCTATCTTTATATTTTGCGTTGCGGTATAGTCGATTAAAGATGCTGTGGTGGTCTCAGGTGACCAGCAAAGGGATTCAGTCTTACTTACACATGAATCCATTCTCCCCCAACTCCCTTTCCATCCCAAGCGGCAGCACACAGCATTGAGTGAGTTCCATGTGCCCTACACAGCAGGTCCTTGTTGGGTACCCGTTTTAAGTAGAGCAGTGTGTACATACATCCCAAACGCCCTGACGCTCCCTGCCCCTCATTCTCCCCCAGCAACCATATGTTACCGAGTGTCATTGTGAGTGAAGTAGGTCAGACAGAGGAGGAGAAATATCATATGACATCCCTTGCATGTGGGCTCTGAAAAGAAATGATGCAAATGATACTTACTTACAAAACAGAACCAGACGCACAGACCTAGAGGGTGAACTCACCATTGAATTTTGGTGTGATTTCAGGTGCCAGTTTAGGCTTTGCAAGTTGTGTGAACTTGCAAAGTTATTTAGTCTTTATGAAACCAGATTTTCTCTTGTCAGCTGAGAAGAACAATACTGTATTAAAATGAAATGATGACATATGTAAAGCATTTACATAGTACCTGGCACAAGTAAGTTCTTAAAAAAGAGGGAACAGGTATGTAATTGGAGGCTACAGGATGGAAAATTTTGCACTTATAAACACGTTCACAGATACCAATACTATGAAAACAATAAATATAAACAGAATTTCATTTGGCACATTCTTTGCACTCAATTTGAGTATATGAACTTATTTATAGTCTCAAATATCTTTGTGAAATGGATACAATTACTAAGTGAGAAGCCTGGGACGAAAATAACTTTTGTAACTTACAAAGTTATCTAACAGTTTTTAAAACCTATTTTCTGCCAAGCACTTTCCTATATGCTCAGTCTACAGAAGTCAGTAAGACAGAATGAAGATCAGAAGAGCTGGGCTCCTAACCTGGGCTGTGTTTTATTCCAAAGCCTCTGCCCCATTCACGTGCTACTTTCTGACTTGGAACAGCAAAACTGAACGCCCTTTTCCCTGGAGATCAACCAAGAGAATTCTAACAAGGTAGCCGCAGTTTTAATCAGCAGAGTATCTAGACCACAGAGTGAGCAAGTTTAGTGTATAAATCGCAGAGGAAAGTTAATGAAACCAGAATGTTGAATATGGTTACATATATATTCAGCCATAATTGGTCAGGGGTAAATGTTGGTTTTATATCAGCAATCAAGCCAAAATAATTTAATGTTCGTGAAGATTCAATCTAAAGGTTAATAGAATAGCTCATGCATTCAATGCATATTTATTGAGCACCTAAGTGCCAAGGTATACTTTCTAGCTCCTAAATTAGGACTTACAAAGGGAAGGAGCAAGAACTAGGGTTTTTAAGGATGTGTGTGAGCAGGCGAGGAGGACGTGTGTAAGTGTTCACGTGCGGACAGAGTCACAGAAGGAGATAGGAGAGTAAGAACAATCTCATCAGGACCTGGCTCATAGCAGTTTTCCTTAAGAAGAGAGGTGGGCAGAGCGATTCTAGAAGGCTGTGATGGTGTCTTGTGTGTGCTAACTTGACTGGGCCACACGATTCCCAGATAATTGGTTACACATGATTTGGGGTGTGTCTATGAGGGTGTGTCTGGATGAGACTAATGTCTGAATCTGTAGACTGAATAAGAGAATCCTCTTCCCAGTGTGAATGAGCTTCACTTAACCCACTGAAGTCCCGAAGAGAACAGAAATGTGGGGTGCAGGACGGAGAGAGTGAGGGACGGGGAAGCCTGGATGCTGCAGTCCACGGGGCTGCAGAGAATCAGACACGACTCAGCGACTGAACACCACCACAACAGAATTCGTTTTCTCCACCTGTCTTTGAGCCGGGACACTGGTCCTCTGCCTTTGAACTTAGACTGTGGCCGGTACTCAGACTCAGTGCTCTTGGGTCTCCAGCTTATAAACTACAGATCTTGGGACCTCGGGTCTCCATATCATGTGAGCCAGTTCCTTATAATAAATAATGTTGGTTCTGCTTCTCTAGTGAACCCTAATTAAGATTCACTAAGAGTGAATCATAAAAGTAAACTAGAGAGAGAAGTGCTTCAGACTGCATAAAGCTGGCAAATCTATGATGCAGGATAATGAATAAGGAACTGGAAGAAGTTCAGTGGAGCTGTAGCAAGCATCCTAGGGAGGAAGAGCACAAAGATAAAGGTGTGGAGAAGACTCTTGAGAGTCCCTTGGACTGCAAGGAGGTCCAACCAGTCCATCCTAAAGGAAATCAGTCCTGAATGTTCATTGGAAGGACTGATGCTGAAGCTGGAGCTCCTGGACTTTGGCTACCTGATGGGAAGAGCTGACTGACTGGAGAAGACCCTGATGCTGGGAGGAGAAGGGGACAACAGGGGATGGTTGGTTGGATGGCATCACTGATTCAATGGACATGAGTTTGACCAAGCTCCAGAGATGGTGAAGGGCAGGGAAGCCTGGTGTGCCGCAGTTCATAGGGTTGCAAAGATTCAGACAGGACTTGGCTACTGGCCAACAATGAGGTGGTTTGAATGGATCAACCAGGAAGCCGTGACCCGTGTTCGGGAGTTTGGCTTCGATTTTGGGGCAGACGGAGTGTCTGGGCAATGACATGATGCAAACAATTCTGCGCCTGCATTTGCGTCTCGCGAGAGGCGAGCTAACTGAACTGGAGGCTGTTGCAGCAAGATGGGTGGGCAATGCCGATGGCCTTAAAAAGGTTAACGCTGTGGAGATGCAGAGAAGGAAATAGATCCAACTGGGGTGGTAGGATGCAAAAGATGTATTTATTGCCTGAACACAGAGGTTGTCTATAGAGAAGGAGGCATCTGGACGACACTCTGTCTCCTCAAAACATAAGCAAATGCTTGGGTGATGGTTTCACTTAGAGTTGTGAGGAGGAAAATTAATGAGATCAGCTCTTCATAACTGTAGCTGAAATGTCTGTAGTAATGAACAGCAGGCAGTACAGAATGTAGGCATGGAATTCAAAAGAAAGACCTGGCTTGATTGAGCAGATTCAGACGTCTTTGGAACATTAGACTTGCAGGCCTTGGAGAGAATCAGACCCTCCCAGTGAGAGCACTCACATACCGTCTCACACAGGAAACTTACTAAACATTTAAAATATGTTGATGAGTAAAGGCACTTCACATATTTGCTTTCCGTTCTTAATACAACCTTGCTGCCAGGGAGGAGATTTTATAGTAAACGAGCATCAGATGCTAAAAGTCGTTCTGTGACAATAGCCCATATAGGAAGAAACATTTAGGGAAGGTAACGGCCGGCATTGATAATAGGATATGAGAAACTGTTATAACTAGCATTACTTAGAGCAGGCATTCAAGAAGGTTGACATCAAATAAGATGTGTTCTCAAAGAAAGTATCAACCCATTAACTTCATATGTTTAATGAACACACAAGTGGTCATGATTTATTCCATTTTCTACAAAATGTATTTGAACAATATATCTAACCACGTGTCATGAAATCTTGTGAGCTTTATCTCAAGGTGAAATCAGAAGTTCCTTTTTCAAAAAGATTTCACATCATTCATGAAATAAAACTCTATCTTGATAGTAATTACACAGCAGATTGCATGCATCATGTCACACTCACTCTCTGTTCTATTGGTCAAACATCAATATACACTGTTAATACAGTGGGTCAGTCAAAAGGCTACACAGTGAATCTAACAGTATCAATATATTAACAATTCTTTATAGAGTACACATTACTCCTTCAAATTGTCTTTCGTAAACACTATCCAAACAAGACAAGCATAGCCTCATCCTTTCCCCTTTCCAACTCTTCTGTATCATTTAATGCTGTAATTATTCTTCCACTTTACCTGTTTCTCTTTTCCTTTCTTTTCTTAAAAATTAATTAATTTATTTTAATTGGAGAATAATTACTTCACAATATTGTGTTGGTTTTTTCCATGCATCAACATGAGTTGGCCCCCCTGCCACCCTGGCTTGTCCCAGAACACCAATTTTGGTTCCCTGCTTCATGCATCGACCTTGCACTGGTCATCTATTTTACACATGGTGATGTACACATTTCAGGGGTGTCCTCTCAAATCACCCCTCACTCGCCTTCTCCCACAGAGTCCAAGACACTGTTCTTTACATCTGTCTCCTTTGCTGCCCTGCATGTAGGGTCATTGGTACCATCTACTAGGTTCCGTATATATGCATTAATATACAGTATTTGTCTTTCTCTTTCTGACTTCTTTCACTCCGTGTAATAGGCCCCAAGCTCTTCCACCTCATTAAAGCTGATTCAAATGCATCCCTTTTTATAGCTGAGTAATATTCCATTGTGTATATGTACCACCCCTTTCTTATCCCTTCCTCTGCTGATGGGCATCTAGGTTGCTTCCATGTCCTGGCTACTGTAACCAGTGCTGCGATGAACACTGGGGTGTACGTGTCTCTTACACTTCTGGTTTCCTCTGGATACGTGTCCAGTAGAGGGAACGCTACGTCACATGGCAGTTCTATCCCCAGCTTTTTAAGGACTCTCTACACCATGCTCCATAGTGGCTGTACCAGTTTGCATTCCCACCAACAGTGTAAGAGGGATCCCTTTTCTCCACATCCTCTCCAGCATTTATTGTTTGTAGAATTTTTGATGGTGGCCATTCTGTCCAGTCTGACCAACTTCAAAAGCAGAGACATTACTGACAAAGGTCCACCAAAGCTATGGTTTTTCCAATAGTCATGTATGGATGTGAGAGTTGGACCATAAAGAAAGCTGAGAGCTGAAGAATTGATGCTTTTGAACTGTGGGGTTGGAGAAGACACTTGAGAGTCTCTTCGACTGCCAAGAGATCCAACCAGTCCATCCTAAAGGAAATCAATCCTGAATATTCATTGGAAGGACTGATGCTGAAGCTGAAGCTCCAATACTCTGGCCACCTAATGCAAAAAATGGACTCACTGGAAAAGACCCTGATGCTGGGAAAGACTGAAGGCAGGAGGAGAAGGGGACGACAGAGGATGAGATGGTTGGATGGCATCACCAACTCAATGGGCGTGAGTTTGAGCAAACTCCGGGAGTTGGTGATGGACAGGGAGGCCTGGCGTGCTGCAGTCCATGGGGTTGCAAAGAGTTGGACACGACTGAGTGACTGAACTGAACTGATTCTGACCGGTGTGAGATGATACCTCATTTCGGTTTTGATTTGCATTTTACTAATAATGAATGATGCTGAACATCTTTTCATGTATTTATTAGCCATCTGTATGTCTTCTTTGGAAAAATGTGTGTTTAGGTCTTTTGCACAATTTTTGATTCGGTTGTTCATTTTTCTGGTATTGAGTTGCACAAACTGCTTATATATTTTTGTGATTAATTCTTTGTTGTTTCATTTGCTACTATTTTCTCCCATTCTGAGGGCTGTCTTTTCACCTTGCTTATAGTTTCCTTCATTGTGCAAAAGCTTTAAGTTTAATTGGGTCCCATTTGTTTATTTTTGTTTTTTATTTCCATTACTCTGGCACATGGGTCATAGAGGATCTTGCTGTGATTTACGTCAGAGTCTGTTCTGCCTATGTTTTCCTCTAAGAATTTTATAGTTTCTGATCTTACACTTAGGCCTTTAATCAATTTTGAATTTATTTTTGTGTATAGTGTTAGAAAGTGTTCTCTTTTCACCTTTAGGAACTCAGCCTCCTGAAAGGACATCAAAAGAGCTAGTTTCAAGACAAAATATTCTCAGCCTACATTTAGAGGAGGACAGTAAATATGTTTGATATTGAAAACATAAAGAACTTCACAGGAAATTTAGTTAGGAAAAGTTGGGGTGGAATACAATGGTAATAACTTTAATAATGACAAATAAGCAATGCTTTATGACAGGTGCTATGCCAAATACTTTAGGTGCTAATTAAACCAAAAATATAAATTAGAAATCATGTGGGACAGAGGAAATAAATGAAAATGAAATAACATTTGTTGAACATCAGCATTGTGTCAGATCTTTATATATATTATTGAAATTATTTTTCTCAGAAAACTTCTCAGATGAAACTTAGATTCAAACCCAGATCTTTTTGACCAACAAATGCTCATGCTTTCTCCTATGAGGCTTTGATCTGTATCGGGTAGCCTCCTGGGGAAGGGAGAGGCCCTGATCCTAATGCAACTCAAAACCATGCTGCTGGCAAAACTATCAAGAGACCAAAAAAAAAAAAAAAAAGTAACCCCTGGATTCCTGAATAAAGGAAAAAAACACAGAGACAGTGACACAGCCAATGCATACCCAAATTAAGAAAAATGAGGAATTTTCAATAGTGAAGGGTGAGGTGCTGCTGCTTTGAACAGGATGGTGAGTGTATCACACACATTGGGACATAGAAAATCATTTTTTACAAACAAGGGTCTTCAGAAGGGAAGTACCTGGAAGACACATTCCTAGCTAGGTCCTTTCAATAAAATCATTTTAAATGATCTAGTGATGGTTTGAAATATGATACATAAACATGGTTATTTTTAGTTGCATTTAAAGACTAAAATAAGGAAACATATCAGGGTTTCTCTGACGGCTCAGATGGTAAAGAATCTGCCTGCCAACGCAGGGGATGTGGGTTCAATCACTGAGTCAGGAAGATGCCCCGGAGGAGGAAACGACAGTTCACTCCAGTATTTTTGCCTGGAGCGTCCCATGGACAGAGGAGCCTGGAGGGCTATAGTCCATGGGGTCACAGAGAGTCAAACACAACTGGGCAACTAACACTCCTAACACAAGGAAACATATCAGTGAAAGGCCAGATCTTGTCTTAACATACTTGTAGAAATAAATCACAGCTCTAATTCCAGGACTCTGGGGAAGCAGGCAAAATCAGAGGGTCACTAAGACCCAGCTTCTGTCCCATGGATGAAGAAAGACTAGAACTGAGATCTGCGGTGTCGTGGAAGAATCTTTTAAGAGAAGACATGATGCAAATTCTCATTATTGTCCGTGGATTTCTAGACATGATGCTAATTCTCATTATTGTCCTTGACTTTTTAAAAGATGTTATATGAAATAAAAGTAGAGGCCAAGACCTGTCCAATAATAGAGGTACACAGAGAAATCACAATTAATATCAGGGCTAGGAAAAGATATAATCAATATTTCCCATTAATGTCAGATATACAAATATGGAATTTATGCCAGCGTATATCACTGAAATGATATCTAGAAGAAGGCAGGTACTTTAATGAGTCATTATTCTTTCATTTGCGTGGGGGGTGGGGGACAGAGGGACAAAATTTTAGTCCTAAACTGCATGTCTCTCATTGGAGTTAAAATAGGATTGTCACTGGAATTTCATTTTAAAGGGCTAAAAATTGACAGATCAGAGGATGAGGTGAAAACTTTGCTTGATTCTGCTAGTACAATGATCTGGAGCACAATGGTGAAAAAGCACAAACAGAACCAATTGGAGCTGGTTCCCTTCTCTGACTTATTAACAAATACAAAAATCATATCTACACTGCAATCTGTTTCCCCAAATATATCTAAATGAAGAAAAGGAAAAAAAAAAAAGAAACGGAGGTTACTAATGGTGATACCATTAAATTTCAAAATTTCCTTCCACTATTCTATTAATTTCTCTTAAATTTGAAGAAGTATAACTTTGCTAACCTTAAATTTATAGTCCTAATTAATATTAAAGACATTTTAAAATGCAGAAACAAAATTTATCATTTTTTTCAAAGTTGCTATACTTTTTTCTTTAAAGAAACACAAAGGAGAAAGTTACTTAAAGATCAGATTTTAAATAATCATAATATCTACATATATAAATATCTAGAACTGCATATATTTTATATAATGAATTGATATTCATCCTAGCTTTTCCTTGTTTTAAAGCATTCCATGTTCCTTCCCCATCAGCTAACTCAAATGCCTAGAGCTTTACTGTTTTTCTAGAAAAGATCTCTTGCCATTGTGCCTTTGAGTGAATAACATGCACGGCTCACACCCACACCCATTACAAAAAAAAAGGATGTAAAAAAATGACATGTTAAAATCAAATGAAGTTTAACATCCTTTTGATAATTTCAAAATTTCAAACTCCATGGTGTTTGTTGCACCTCTGACAGTTTTTTTTTAATTAATTTATTTATTTAACTGGAGGCTAATTACTTTATCATACATTCACATAAATCAGCCACGGGTGTACATGTGTCCCCATCCTGAACCCCCCTCCCACCTCCCTCCCCATCCCATCCCTCAGAGTCATCCCAGTGCACCAGCCTTGAGCACCCTGCCTCATGCATCGAACCTGGACTGGCGATCTGTTTCACATGTGGTAATATACATGTTTCAATGCTATTCTCTCAAATCATCCCACCCTCACCTTCTCCCACAGAATCCAAAAGTCTGTTCTTTATATCTGTGTCTCTTTTGCTGTCTTGCATATACCATTGTCGTTACCATCTTTCTAAATTCCATTTATATGCATTAATGTACTGTATTGGTGTTTTTCTTTCTGACTTACTTCACTCTGAATAATAGGCTCCAGTTTCCTTATGAACTAAAGCATGTTCTTCTTTTTAATTATGGAAATTTTCAAACACATAGAAATGTAAGAAAACAGTATAATAAAGATATTTTATCTACTTCTTATCTTAATTAACATTTACCAATTGTAACCAAGTGATTAACATTTACCAATCTCAGCATATCTCTGAAAAAAAAAAGAGAGTTGTGTGCCCTTATAAAGGAAAATAAGCTTGGAACCACAAAGTAATAAACTTACCATCATACTTTACATTATAGTTATTTTAAACTGGATCCCATAAACCCAGAAGTTTAATATATTGTCCTTTCATTAAACTCTTGGGTTTATGGGATCCACTTTAAATCTACATTTTACATATAAAGATATAAGTATATCTATACGTAACTCCTCTACCGTCTGTCTTAAAGAATGAAATATTTAGTGGATGGTGAATTCAACTGGAAAACATAATACTGGAGGTCAGATTCTGTGTCCACCACAGCAGACCAGACAACCCTTTGCCAGTCACTTACGTTTTACACCTTCTGGCAACAGTGTCCTCTGCTCCAAGCTTAAGAAGTTAGCATCACTTCCGACTCCAAGATTCTGTGATTTCCAGAGCATGCAGCTCAGTAGTGTGGCTACCAAAACCATCACTATTATTTGAGATATTGCTCTCATTTACATGGCTTTCCCACAGGCTTTTTATTTTCTCTTTTTAAAAGACGTAATTTAAGTTGTTCAAATGTTCGGAACATGTGTGAACTACGGACTCCCTGACGACTCAGAGAGTAAAGAACTCGCCTGCAATGCAGGAGAGACTTGGGCTCCGTCCCAGGGTGGGGAAGCTCCCCTGGAGGAGGAAGGGCTGCCCACTCCAGTATCCTGGCCCGGAGAACCCCATGGACAGAGGAGCCTAGCAGGCCACAGTCCCTGGGGACAAAGAGTCCGACATGACTGAGCAACTTTCACTTTCACTTCACTTTTCAAAGGCAAAGTTTAAGGGATTACCAGCAAATGTGTCATACACCCCATCTGAAAACAAACCTTTTTCAAATAATGTCATAATAAGAATCCTTGAAGAGCGTGGTAGAAATTTCTGCAAAGCCATCATTAGCATGAGCCTGCAAAGGAACACAGGAATGAGTAAAACTGAAATTCACGGCATGAAATAAACCACCAAGTACTCCCAAATCTGTGCACAGAGGACATCCTCCCAGATTGAAGGAAAAGACTAACTTGGAAGATCCCATAACAAAATCGAAAATTGTACTCATTTTCTTTGTTGCAGGAGCCACAGATTTGATGGCTTACACAATACAAAACTGTTATGTTTCATGATTTATTATCTGTAGCCAGAATCCTAGCACGGATCTCACAGGTTAACAGCAAGGTGCCTGGGGGCCTGTCCTCCTTTCTGCAGGATCTGGGGGAAATCCATTTCCTGGTCGTCTGCATGCTCACAGAATTCAGGCCCTTGCAAGCTGTAAGACTGAAGGCCTTACGTCCTCCTGGCCGTCAACATTTGGGAGCACCCTAAGCTCCCAGAGGCCTTTCTCCAGTCCTCACACACAGAGCCCTCCATCTCTGAACCAACGAAGGGGCACCAAGTCCTTTCCGCGTGGCCGTCTCTCTCTTTCACAGTCAGGAAAGAGTCTCTGAATTTAAGGACTCATGTAATAAGATCAGGCACATCTGAATAATCCAGAATATTCTCAGTCTCAGGGTCCATAACCTTTATCATATCTGCAAGGTAAGGTGACAGAGTCATAGGTTCTGGGGATTAGAGCATCAAAAATACAAAAATTTATTCAAAATAGATCACAGAGCTGAATGCAAGAGGTAAAACATTAAAACTCTTAGGAGAAATTATAGGAGTAAATCTTTGTGATTTCTGGATTCAGTTATGGATCCTTAGAAATGGAAGCAGGCAAACAAAAAGTAGACAAATTAATTTTATAAAAATGAAAAACATTTGTTTTTTAAGGGATACCATTGAAAAAATAAAACAACAACCCAAAGGAAAAAATATAATCACATGTGTGATAAAGGAAATGCATTCAGAATATATAAAGAACTTTTACAAGTTAATAATAAAAAGATAAAGGAATTAAAAACAGACAAGGAATTTGAGTAGGTATTTCTTCACAAACCATATTCAAAGAGCTAATTAAACACATGAAAATAAGTGCAATCAACATTAGCCAGATACCACTTCATACCTACAAGACTGGCTATGATCAAAAAGACAGCCGAAGACGAGTGTTTGGTGAGGATGCAGAGAAGTTGGAAACCTCATATACTGCAGTAGTTATGGAAAACTGTCTGGCAGTTCCTCAAATGGTTAAATATAGAATTACCACATGATCTAGTAATTTCTTCCAATCAAGAGAAATAAAAACATTCACCCACATAAAAACTTGTACATGGATGTTTATAAGGCAGTGTTATTCATAATAGCCAAAATGTGGAGACAGCCCAAATGTTTATTAACTGATGAATGGACATATCTATTTATTAATAAACAATAAAATCTGACCTTTATAGATAATAGAATACTCTTTGTCATTAAAACATAAAATGTAATGGATGAAGGTCAAAAGCAGTATCCTCTAGTGAAAGAAGTCAGTCACATAGACCATATATTGTATGATTTCATATAGGAAACAATGGTAGTCAAATTTTGAAGACAAATATGTTGATGGTCGCCTAAGGCTGGGGTATCTGGAATGCTGGTACAGGATTTTAATTTTTAAATTAATGCTAGATTTTTGATTGATGGAAATGGAGTAAAATTAGATTATGATGGTAGCTGTGCAACTGCAGATATCCTAAAATTAACATTAAAAAATATTGAATTTTACACTTTCTTATTTATGGTACTAAATGAAAACTATTTTGAAAAGTATCTACTTTAGTTTGTCATCAGCAACCTGGCTCTTCCATATATTGCTTTCAAATTCTCAATCCTTTATTAGTTTTTATCTTAATACATTTATGAGGATCACTAGCCTAATGTAAATTAGAAAAAATTCACAATGGTCATACATGTCTCATTTCTCATTTCAAGGAAAGTTTCTAACGCTTCATCATGACTCATTTTTTGCCATAGATTTTGAGAGATACCCAACTCATATTTTACATCCTCCATAAAGAATTTTCAGACTACTCCAGCCTTGAATCATGTCTTCCTCTTTGAGTGTCTTTGATATTTACTGTCTGCCTCATGCATGTAAAGACAACAATCTTTGTGTTCTAATATTGCTTAATACTAAGCAACTTTCAGAGTGAAATGAATGTCATGGCTTCCCAGGCTACACCAGCACAGAATGAGCTACTTCACTCTGACACGCCCATGGCAGCCATTTAACATGTAGCGCCAAACAGGTTTAAAACAGTTTTTCATGATTATCAATTAATTTTATGTATCTTTCATGACTGCATCTTATTTCTCCTATTAAGCTCCTAGTGAGCATTAACTGTATTTATTCGTATTTCCATGAGGTTTAAATATAAGTTCTCAGTAAATGATGGTCAAATTGCTATAAACATAGTCCTGGAAAGGCTTGGACTAGCAATAGACTCCAGTGTTCATACTGGATTCAGTGTTCCTTCCATGTTTTCGAAGGTGTTGTGTTGTGTGTGTGTGCTCAGTTGTACCCAACTCTTTGCAACATCGTGAATGATAGCCGGCCAGGCTCCTCTGTCCATGGAATGTTCCAGGCGAGAACACTGGAGTGGGTTGCCATGTCCTCAGGGGCTCTTCTCAACCCAGGGACTGAACCCGCATCTCCTGCGTCCCCTGCATTGGCAGGCAGATTCTTTACCACTAGCGCCACCCGGGAAGACTTTGTTCAAAGGGGAGGGAATACAGATTTCAAGACCTGGGTTGATCAGGGTGAGTCTGGGCTGGGAGACGTTGCTGTCCTCAACAGTTAGTGCAGCTTCAAAGTCAGCAGCAAACTCGTCCTGGAGACCAGGAACTGTGCAATGTCAGTCCATCTGGGACATTCTTGGTTTCCTTTCCTTTCCTTAATTTTTTTTTTTAATTTGAACATTCTGTTTTAATGGTCAACTGTTTTAGCTCCAATTTTGTGCAACCTCAGAATCAAAGCGATTTAAAGAAACTATTTTCAAGGTAAGTCAGGCTTATATTTCCCATTTGGAACATGAACAAAGAAAAGAATGAATCATCCACCAACCTCGTGTGGTGAACTGACATTAGCACTGTGGTTAAACCTCCCCAACTGTGTTCTATTGATTGAGCAACGAAACTCTGCTCGAACGTCTTTGCTCTTCCCTTTTCACACGAGGCTTTTCCCTTAATGAACTGGCTCCCGAGACGTGAATTGTCATTCCTTGAGCTGCTGAGTTAAAAATACCCAGACTTCATCAATAAGAATTATAGAGTTAGGGTTTTTTCCAGTCTGCCAGCATCACCATAAAAATGTGAATAACATCTTTAGATCAAATAGTACATAAAAGAAACTTTAGCAATAAAAATTAATAGGGTATCCATTTACTGCCTTACGGTCTGTTGCTTATTGAATTAGTCCAGTTGCTGGGGATAAAATCATAAAGCTTACTAAAGAAAAATAACATAAAAATGTATTTGTTTATGATCTTTCAATACCAAGAGAGGAATCAAATCCCTGATTTGAAAATCATTTTTCAAAAATATAACAGAATACAGAATAAAAAAGCAATTTACCTTTACCCAGTAGGATATGTTCAGACTGCAGGAATAAGGCAGAGAAACTCTCCACCACGTGCAGTTTTTCAAGGTGAAAGAAAATCCTTGTCAAATCCCAGCAGTGGAAGGAAATGAGGAATGGTGATTAATAACCCTGTTGGCAGGACAAAATAAACCTTGAGATCTAAACAATCTTCCATCATACAGAAAGCACATGAATCTGTTATCTCTCTGCAGATTTTAATTGTTGGCTTGTTATTTCTAAAATACTGCAGAATTCAGTTTAAATGTCTGCAAATATTTCTCATCATTAACGTAGAATTATAGAAAGTATTAGTGAGCCACATAAATACCCGAATGCTCCTATTATTTTGAAGGACATAAAATACTTTGGCTTTTCCAATAGTTATTTAGTAATTCTAAATCAACATTGCTCATCACTGTCTCATACAGCTCCCAGCTACATAAACTGAGCACCATTGTGGCTTGGGCTGCCCTATTTCAGAGCATGATCTGGATTATCATGACTCTTCTTAAACAAATAAGCAAATATCATCACAAGCATCCTCTCGGAATATTTCAGCTGATTAACAAACTCATACATTTATTTTTCTTTTTTACCTTTGATCCATAGGTTTAAGGGATCATAAATAGTGTCCTCTCTGAAATAGGATACTTCTGTTTCATTTGGGATTCCTCAAATTTGAACATTCATCCTTCCTAGTAAGAAAATGATAGTACTCCAAGAGAGAATTCTCACCTCTCAAATTGTACACATTAGGGTAACACTAGCTGCTGTTAAGAGGAGGTCGTGGCCACCCACCCCAGTATTCTTGCCTGGAAAATCCTATGGACAGAGGAGCCTGGGGGGCTACAGTTCATGGGGTCGCACAGAGTTGGACACGACCGAGGCGACTTAGCACACAGCTGGTTAACAAAAGTATCTCAAAATGATCCAAACCATTTAGATTATTTTGCATTTCACAATATTACTGGAAAGGTAAATGTTTTGGTGGGATAACTCTCATCCATGTAATGACTCAGGGACCCCGGTTCACAGCACCTCTGCAATCTGTAAGATCACCACTGATCAGGGACCTTCATCCCCACCAGCCTGAGGGAATGAAACCAGGACTGCATACAGGAGCCCTGGAAGAGGCCTGCATACCTCCTCGCAGTTACTCTGGCTACTGTAATTAGAATAACGAGTTATTCTATAATAATATTCCAATAATAATAATGAGTTATTCTAATTACTAGCTGAGAAACAAGATCATGCTATGCACCCAGAAAGCAAAGGGAATACATATTTTGATGAGCAACTAGTTGCTTCTCTCACAGTTAAATAACTTAAATTATACTTTGTGAAAAATTGTTTATACTTCATAAAAATCTGAGTAATTAGGTCATTTATAAACTTCGTATAAGTTCAGAATACTTTATATGATGTATTTTATGATGCAATATGTCCATTTCCTAAAAATACTTGGACTCAAGGGAGTTGTGTGGCTTGATCTAAAGTCACAGATTTATGTTATTGTAACTACAATCCTGCATTGCATTGCAAGCAGATTCTTTACTGCTGAGTCACCTGGGAAGCCGACTCATTCGGAAAGTCCCTGATGCTGGGAAAGACTGAAGGCAGAAGAAGAGGGCATCAGAGGATGAGATGGCTGGATGGCATCACTGATGCAATGGACATGAACTTGGGCAAACTCTGGGAGGCGGTGAGGGACAGGGAAGCCTGGTGCTCTGCAGTCCACAGAGTTGCAAAAGAGTTGGACACGGCTGGGAACTGAACAATAACAGCTACTCTCCTAGCTTTTAGTTTTGACCCTGCAGCTTGTGGAACCTTGGTCCCCTAAAAGAGGATCAGCACAAGCCCCCTGAAGTGAAAGCCCGCAACCATAACCAGTAGAACACCAGGGAAGTCCCAAGCCTAGCTTTTCTACCAGACGTTTCAGTGTCCTCAATGAAATGCCAAGAGCACTAATAAAATAGTGTCTACTTTGCATTCAATCTAATATTGATTTCTTCTTCCAACAATACCTCATGCTAACATAAGCCAAAACTTGCTGTACAGGTAACAATTACAGATACCGAGAAACTGTGTGATAAAGTGACCACTATTTCAGACATCGAACAGGTGTTCCGTTGCATTTTAAAACTATCTGACATTTTATCAAAGACAAATCCTGCTCCAGGTGGTTTCAGTGGTGAATTCTTCTCTAAAAGAGAGAAATAATACAATTACATACAATATATTTAAAAAAAAAAAATGAGGACAGACTACTTTCCACCTCATTTTGTGATGCCAGCATTATATCAAAACCAAAAGAAGACAAAGACATTACAAGAAAACTATAGAAAAATACTCTTCACAAACATAAATGCAAAAATAATCAACAAAACATATCAAACTAATTATAGTAATATGTAAAAAAGAAACAAGTGGATGTATCCTACAAATGCATGACTGGTTAAATATTTAAAACTCACCTGATCTTATAAACAGATGAAAGTAGAAAACCCATGAAAGCTTTTCAAACAATGAGCATTTTATAAAATTCCACAACTGTTAATAGAAAAAAAAAGCTCCCAGCAGACTAGAAATGTATAGAAACTTCCACTAATGTAATAAGCATCATTAAAAAAAAACTACAGCAAACTTATTTAATACTAAAAGACTGAATTTTTCCCCAAACTGAGAAAAAGCAATGATGTTCACTTTCTCCTATTCAACATCACACTGATAACACAAGGAAAATAAGTATGCATACAAATTAGAAGGGAATCAAATTACCAAAGGTATTTTTCACAGAACTAGAACAAAAAAATTCACAATTTGTATGGAAACACAAAAGACCCTGAATAGCTTGAGAAAGAAGAATGGAGCTGGAGGAACCAACCTTCCTGACTTCAGACTATACTACAAAGGTACTCGTCAGGAAAGCAGGCATTGAGACCGGAACAGGAACCCAGACCGATGGAGCGAGAGTAAGCCCAGAGACAAACCCGTGCCCCTGTGGGCACTTCATCTTTACAAAGGAGGCGCAAAGGATGGAAATGCGATATTGAAGGCCTCTTCTGTCAGTGGTAATGAGAAAACTGGACTTCCAAGGAATGAAACTAGAGCACTTCCTAACACCATACACAAAAATAAATTCAATATGGATTAAAGACCTAAATGTAAGGCCAGAAACTATAAAGCTCTTAGAGGAAAGCACAGGCAGTATGCTCTCTAACATAAATCACAGCAAGATCTTCTTTGACCCACTCCTTTGACTCACTCTTAGAGTAATGAAAATAAAAACAAAGATAAACACAAGACTTAATTAAGCTTAAAATATTTCACACAACAAAGTGAATAATAAACGAGATTAAAAGACAAGCCTCAGAACTGGAGAAAATAATTACAAAGGAAGCAACTGACAAAGGATTAGTCTCCAAAATACATAAGCAGCTCATACAGCGCAAAATCAAAAAGAAAAGAGCCCAATCAAAAAATGGGTAGAAGACCTAAACAGATGCTTCTCCAAAGACATATAGATGGTCAATAAATACATGAAAAGATGCTCAACATCACTAATTATTAGAGAAATGTAAATCAAAACTACTACAAGGTATCACCTCACACCAGTCAGAATGGCCATCATCAAAAAATCTACAAACAATAAATGCTAGAGAGAATATGGAGAAAAGGGAACTGTCTTGTACTGTCGTGGAAATATAAACTGATGCAACCATTGTGGAGAACAGAATGCAGATTCCTTAAGAATCTAGGAACAAATCTACCATATGACCCAGCAATCCCACTATTGGGCATATACCCTGAGGAAACCAAAATTCTAAAGGACACATGCACCCAACGTTCATTGCAACACTGTTTACATCAGTCAGGGCTTGGAAGCAACCTAGATGTCCACAACAGATGAATGGATAAAGAGGATGTGGTACATATATGCAATGGAATATTAATCAAAAAGGAACGGATTTGAGTCCGTGTTAGTGAGGTGGGTGAACCTAGACCCCATTAAACAGAGTGAAGTAAGTCAGAAAGAGAAAAACAAATATCATATATTAGCACATTTATACGGAATCTAGAAAAATGGTATTGTGAACCTATTTGCAGGGAAGGAATGGAGATACAGATGTAGAGAATTGTTTCGTGGAGTCAGTTGGGGAAGGATCGGGTGGGACGATTGGAAAAAGTAGCGTTGACATCTGTACACTATGACATGTGAAACGGACGGAGGCGGGAAGCCGCTCTGTACCAGGGGGCCCAGCCTGGCACCCTGTGATGACCTAGAGCAGTGGAGTGGGCGGGGGGGGGTGGGGGGGGGGGGAGGCCAGGAGGGAAGGGCTGTCTGTGTAACCACGGCAGATTCAACCTGTTTATGGCAGAAACCAACACAGCATTGTAAAGCAATCTTCCTACAATTAAAAAATAAATTAAAAAACAGAAGGGAAATAACAAAAGTATCACTCTTCATAAACTACACAACTATCTACTTAGAAAGTCTTTACAGAATATAAAAAGGAGCTGGGGGACTTCTAGAACCATCAGGGAGCTTACACAGCCACACGGCATGGAGCTAATGTACAAAATTCAATTATTTTTCTACATACTAGCAATAAACAATTGGAAATTAAAGTTTAAAAAGCAATATTATTTATAATAGCACTAAATAATGAAATACACAGTTATAAATTTAGCAAAACATATGCATGCTATGTATGCTTAAAACACAAAACACTGATGAAAAAATCAAAGAGAATCTCAATCATTAAGAGAAATAAATCAATTATGGGTTAAAAGACTTTATATTATAAACATGTCAATTAACCCGAAATAGACACATAGATTCACTACAATCCCAGTCAAAAATCTAAGCAAAATTTTTTCAACAAGCTAACCCTAAAATTAATATGGAAAGACTAATTAGAATTTCAAAAACAATTTTGAAGAAAAGAACAAAGTTGGAGGACTAACAATACATAATTTCAAAGCTTACTATAAAACTGCACGAATGAGACAGTGTAGTATTAGAGAAAACAATGACTCATAGATCAATGAAACAGAATAACGTCCAAAAATAGATCCACGTATATATGGTCAATTTATATTTTCTCAAGGACTTCCCCGGTGGCTCAGATGGTAAAAAGTCCGCCTGCAATGCAGGAGACCAAGGTTCCATCCCTGGGTCAGGAAGATACTCTGGAGAAGGAGATGGCAACCACTCCAGTGTTCTTGCCTGGAGAATCCCACGGACAGAGGAGCCTGGTGGGCTACAGTCCACGGGGTGGCAAAGATTCGGACACGACTGAGTGACTTTCACTTTACTCAAGCACAAATCTATAGAGAAATGATAGTCTTTCAACAAACGGTTCTAAGACAAATAGGCAGTTATCTATCTATGTACACTTCAAATTATATTTCACATCCCATCTTGAAAAATTGATTCAACATGAATCACAGACCTAAATATAAAATGTAAAACTATAAAATTTCTAGAAGAGAGCATAAGATAAAATTTGCATACTTTATGTTAGACAAAAATATGTTCGATCCTATGATCTCTGAAGGAAGAAATTAACTTCATCAAAGTCTAAAACATTTGCTTTTCCAAAGATACTCTTGAAAGAATGGGGAAGAGAGATAGAAAATAAAGTCTCTGCTATGAATCTCCTTCATTATTATTAAAAGGGTAGTTTCCTACAGAGAAGGAGAGCTGACTCTGAGTTCTGGGTTCCTGTTTCCCTACATATGGCTGCCAGAAGAAATTTATCTGAAATTTCCTAAGCCTCTGATTAGAATTTTCCTCCATTAAAATTTTATTAATTCATTCTAAAGTTTCTGATATTTACTGTAGCATTTTCTACACATATCCAGGAGACATATTTTGGGTCTCTAATTAATGAGAGACCCAATGCTTCAAAATTTGCAAGATAACCAATGTATTGGCTTTTTAAAAATCTCTCTCAACCCATTTCCTTATTTTTATTCCCATTGCCACAACCTTGGACTAGGTCATTTGTACTTCATTCTTTGGCTATTGAATTACCTCTAAATCAGTGTTATTTCACTCCTCATCACACCCCAGTTTACCAAAGGCCTTCCTAATAAATAGAAGGGATTTAGTTTTTAACTTACTAAAACCTTCCAGTGACTCACAGTAGACAATGATCAATTTAAAAATTGCAAAATAAAGAAATATACTTGAAATGACTATTGCGGCACTTTGCATATGAGAACAATACTTAGAATGAATTTTCTAACAGATGCTAAGTTTTAATATATCTTAGATCTGAATTCATAGAAATCTAAATAGTTTCTTATAAAGAATGTAATGAAAATCCACTCCTAAAACATATCTAAACAATATTCCAGCAATGCTCCTAGATATTTAAAATGATTCATTTAGCAACTTTAGTTCTAACTTTATCATTTTCAATGAGTTCACTGTTTGTTTGGTTTCATGTAAAGTTTTTCAACAAAAGTACATGTTTTCTATAGGTTCAAATGCTTCCTCAGACTCCTGATTTTTTCCTGTAATATTTCACATATGTCGCTATCATGCTGCCGCTGCTGAGTCGCTTCAGTAGGCCTTGTCAAATACAACGCAAACACACACACATACATTTAACAAATGAATTAATTTTAAAAGCATAAAATAATGTATTATACTTATTGTATTTATTACAAAATTTCATTTCTTAAGTAAGCACTCCTTAAAATTCAAAATTGAAGTATTTTTACTTATTTTTGGGGTAAATTAGAACAACTGCAATCCCTCATTAGAATTCCAAATACCTAAAAGTCAAAACACATAAAAATGACATTAAACAATTCAGTATATTAGGCAGTTTAATAATTCCCAAGGGAAATTAGATAGGCGATTACTTGGGTAACATAAATCCCCAAGAAGCTGCTCTCAAACATAAAAACAGAGGAAAGAGTAATTCTACTTAGCAAGGAAAGAAAGTGGTTTTTTAGAAATCCCTCTTCTTCCATTTTCATGGTTCAGTTTACGGCAGCTGTGTGTGATAGTTAAACCTCTCTCTAACCAGCAATGACCATTTCTGCAGTGGAGAGTGAGTTCCGTACAAGGTCAGAGCAGTGTGAACGGTTCTATGAGGAAAAGGCTTTTGAACAAAGTCCATTTGAGACCATTTACGACCACAACGGCAGAAAACCGTTCCCATTATCCGCACGAACCCGCTTTACTGCTCCAAGTCCAATGCGCAGCTGCCAAGAGTGAGGTGCGTCATTAAGCGTCAGGCAGATGCCAAGACTCGGAAGGTCCTGGGCGTTGCTCGCGTTCCAGCACAGCGCCGCCCGCCACGTCTAGGCAATCAAAGGCCAGGGGAAGAGCGCACGCTCTGCTGCTGCGGACGATTATTTGGCACACACTCTCAATTTTTACTGTCTTCCCTGGTGATCAACAGCATTAACCTGAAATGCAAGGCATTTTATACAGAACTTGCCATAGGGTAAAACTTGAAAGCGAATGGCCTATGACATGAACAGTTTGCTATGCATGCCGATTTACCCTTGGGGGATGACCGTGGGTGCTTTATTTTAGTGAAAAGAGACCTGATAATTTCACTAGTTCCAGTCTTCACATCGGCCGAGCTCTTTACAGTCAACATGAACACGGAGAATGTCTAGACCAAGAGCAGCCAGTCCCTGGTATTTCCTGCGGACACACAGCCAGAAGGCGAGGGCCGTGAAAGGGCGAGCTGAGCCCTAGACACGAGCTGAAGAAATGAAGGTGTGTTATGCCGACTTCAAAAGAAAAGGTTTGAAATTTAAGTAGTCGTGACGCAGAAACAGAGCAACAAACCTACTAAATCCACTTAATAGTTTAATGGTTTTTCGGTGCCCTTGGTCTCTCCCGCTATAAATTTTCCCTTTCTGCCTTCTATCATGCTAATTATTAACTTAGTAAAAAAAAAAAAAAGTCAGCTTATGACAGTGGTCCTACCTACTGTTTTCTAACAGTCCAATCCCACCTTCTCTTCCAAAAGCCTCCATCCTTCACCATTCTGAGAAGTCCGGCTCACAGCCAGACGTGACGGGGGACAGTTTCTCAGTGGTGGCAAGTCTTGTATTGCAAATGATGCTCCACACTTGAAAAGTTTTCCATGCTCACCTTCATGTCTTAACTGATCCAAATCTAATCACTTCATCTTCCAGATCTATTATGACCATTCGGTTAGCTCCACACCCTCTGCCTCCTTCTCCAGGGAATCTTCCCACCCAGGATCGAACACGGCATCTCCCACATTGCAGGAGGATTCTCTACCGTCTGAGCCCCAGGAGAGCCCAGCTCCCTATGTGTCCTCATGTCCTACTCTTAGTCCTTCATCACTATTCATGCGATATTTTACTTATATTATTTGACAAATTATTTGACTCAAGACTGTATCCTCCGTGTGTCTTTTCTCTCTTGATTCCTGACCTAAGCATAGCCCCCCGGCACTCAACGGGCACAGAATACTTATTGAATAAATAAGTACAAATAATAAAATGTATTTAAAACAATGACTTCACTGTGCTCTTGATGCTGAAATTCAGTCTCTAGGAATTCTATCTGAAGTAGTCAGTTAGATAACGATATAAAGATGTCAGGACATCTAGGGTCTCAATTCTCTGGGCCCCCATCTTGGGGCCTTATATCTTGAGTATATTAGTGGGTATAGAGATGTCCACTACCTTTTCCTCCATACTTTTTGTATGTCTGAAATATATCTTAATAAAATTTTTAAATTAAAAATATAGAGAAAAACAAAAATGTCACACATGAATATATTAACAGTGAACAACTAGGAAAAACTAAAATAAACTTTTAATAAAAAACAGATTAAAATTAATTGTGGTATGTGAATATATAATAAATTGAAATAGATATAGCATTGAAAACGACGGTTTAGATTTTCTCTTTTAAGGGAAAATGATGATATATTACTCAATGGGAAAAACAGATTACAAAATACAAATTATATTGTGACACCATTTATTTTAAACTCTTTGTTAATACAAAAGATATTTAATTTTTTCTTTCTAAAGATATACTGTGGTTCATTCTGGGTGGCAAGATTTTAGGACATATACATCTTCTCCTCCAAGTAAAATTTAAATGTTTTAAATGTTTTTTTTTTTACATAAATTATTATTTTAATATTTTTTAAATGGTGTTTCTATTTGGAAAACAATTTCCTAAAAGTAGTAATTCACTTCTTGTATTTTTTTCTAAGATCAAAAGAAATCCAAAGGGTGTTTGTTGATCTTTTTGTTGGTTTTATCTTTATTTATTTATTTGCTTTAAAATAACTAAAGACATACAGCTAAATAAAATAAACCAAGGAACACATAACAAAACAACTTTATGCCTTTAAAGGCATATAAAATTTCTCACTTTTTTTCTCCTTTATGTTATAATCAGAAAGCAAAGTTTTTCTATGTTCATAAATACATATTTCTTCCTTAGGTAGGTTGTTCTGATTATACTACCCAAGGCAATTTATAGAGTCAATGCAATCCCTATCAAATTCCCAAAGACATTTTTGTCACAGAGGTAGAACAAAAAAATTTTTAATGTGTATAAAACACAAAAGACCCTGAATAGTAAAAGCAATCTTGAGAAAGAAAAGTGAAGCTGGAGGTATCAGGCTCCCTGATTTCAGAGCTGAAGTAGTCAAAACAGTACAGTATCAGTGCATGCACGTGCGTGCACACACACACACACACACACACACAACTGAAATACAGATCAGTGCAGCCAGACAGGAAGCCCAGAAACAACCCCACACAGCTGTGGTCAATTCGTCTATGACAAAAGAGGCAAGAATATGCAGTGGGGAAAAGACACTCTCTCCAATAAGTAGTGCTGGGGAAACTGGACAACCACATGCCCAAAAAAATGAAATTAGAACATTCTCTAACACCATACACAAAAATAAATTCAAAATGGATTAAAAACTTGATGTAAGACTGGATACTATGAAGCTCTTGGAGGAAAACACAGCTAGAACATTCTTTGACATAAATCACATCAATATCTTTATGTATCTACCTCCTAGAATAATAAAAAGAAAAATAAAACTAAGCAAATGAGACCTCGTTAAACTTAAATGCATTTGCACAGTAAAGAAAATCATAAACAAAATGAAAAGACAACCCACAGAATGGGAGAAAATATTTGCAAATGAATTCACCAACAAGGTATTAATCTTCAAAATATACAAACAGCTCATGCAACTCAATATCAAAAAACAAACAACTCAATCAAAAAATGGACAGAAGATCTAAATAGATATTTCTCCAAAGAAGACATACGGATGGCCAAAAGCCCAGGAAAAGATGTTCAGAATCACTAGTTATTAGAGAAATGCAAGTCAAAACCAAAATCTCTCACCAGACAGAAAGGCCATCAAAAAAGTCTACAAACAATAAATGCTGGAGAGGGTGTAGATAAAAGAGAACTCTCCTAAACTGTTGGTGGGAATGTAAGTTTGTACAATCGCTATGGAGAACAGTATGGAGGTCTCTCCATACTGGAAAAGGAGTACTCTAATGAGAATTTTAATCAGAATTTAATCAACTTTAATCAGAATTTAACTTTTAAAAAAATTAAAGGGGAAAGTAGACAATTTTTCAAAATGATACCTGTGGTCTAATTCAATAATTTACATCTAAAGAGCAATTGCCAATTTTTATTATGCTGTAATCTAAAGAACTAAAAGTTTGTTATATAAGAACTTTTTACATATGTAGTTTACTATTTTTTCTATAACAAATCTTGTCTTCCTACTGAGTCCCTCCTTGTCTGTGTTGAGTAAATAGTTTGAAGTTCAGTCTGATATCAAGAAAGAGCCCTTCAGGCTATGTTCCGTCTTTCAGATAAAAAGGCTCAATCTCAAAGATAACTTCCTTCCAGCTGCTTCTCTCCTTAAGACAAAGCAGTCTGGACAGAAGCAGAGGGGAACAATTTATGATTCTTAAATGAAGGTTCCTTACCAACCTCTGAGGCTCCCCTAGGATGTCAGCCCTTGGTAAACTTTTCCTCTGTCCTTCTTTGGTTGGATCTATGTCTCTTTGTTTTTGTTTTATTTTTTAATTGGAGCTGATTTACAGTGCTGTGTTAGTTTCAGGTGTATAGCGAGGTGACTCAGTCATACGTCTACGTGCATTCCTTCTTTCTGATTCTTTTCTCGTGTAAATTATTGCAGAACACTGAGCAGAGTTCGCCGTGCCATACGGCAGCTCCTTTTTGGTTCTCTGTCTTACATACAGCCGTGTGTGTGTGCTGATCCCAACTTCTGATTTATCCCTCCCTGTCCTGTCCCCTTTGGTAACCAGACATTTGTTTTCGAATTCTGTAAATCTGTTCCTGCTTTGTAAGTAAGTCCATTTGCATCATTTGGGACCCTTGCTTCTGCTCAGGGTTCACTTTGTCTCCTGCTGTTGCTGAAGACAGTGCCGGAGTCCAACTCGGACCTACGGCTTTCCGGCACAGACACCCGATCCTACAGCCACCGCGGCAGGGCCAGGCTTGTGGCCCAGTGCTTCGTCAGGACTTCTTTCCCAGGCGTGTGTTCAGTGCCAGGGCCTCAGGCAGTCTGCAAAGTGCAAACACAGCGTGAAGGCCTGACCCCGTGCGCTTGGCGATGCCCTTACTTATCTGACACGCGGCCACTCTGGGTTGAAACCTGAAGAATCAAAAGTGGGGCCCTGCAGCTGACACCTTCACACGCTACCTGCCTCTCATCCGTCTCCTTCTCTCCATCCGTCGAGGCTCGGAAAGCAAGTTCTCCCCTTTTCTTCCTCTTCTCCTTAACAACATCTCCCCTGTTTAAACACAGGGATCTAGCTTACCAAACAAGATTTCTTCCAAGCCTAAAGGGATATGAACCATAAACAGTTCATCTAACAATAACCTGGCTTTCAAGGCAAAGTTTAGATGCAAAAAACTTCCTAGTGGATCAGACGTGCAATCTCTTCCCGGCTGCATGGCAAAATAGGTAAGGACTAGTGAAGGGCGCTCAGAAGGTCAAAAGGGAACCAAACAGAAGATTTTAAGCTATTAACACTATAGCCCATGTCAACTCTCCCTCATCTCTCTGCACAATTAAATTAATTAAGCAGCCTTTATTAGCAAAAGGTTGTGGCTCAGACGGTAAAGCGTCTGTCTGCAATGCAGGAGACCCGGGTTCGATCCCTGGGTTGAGAAGATCCCGTGGAGAAGGAAATAGCAGCCCACTCCAGTATTCCTGCCTGGAAAATCCCATGGACCTGGAGCCTGGTAAGCTACCGTCCATGGGGTCGCAAAGAGTCGGACACGACTGAATGACTTCACTTCAACTTACAGGAAGCAGTGACAAAAAGTAATAGAAGTGATATTAACACCTGCCTTCTCTGCTTTCCCAGCCCTGGCCCCAGGGCACGCTGCGATGGTTGGGGTACTCAGCTAGAGCCAAGACCATCACTCCTCCTGGAATCCAGTTCAGCTTCCAGAACTCTCAGTTCTGGGGGGAGGTTCAGGGGAATTGTGCTGAGTCTCGGGCATCACCAGGACAGGAAGTTTTGCTTCCAGCAATTAATACTATTTGAATTAGCCTCAGCTGATGTACAGAATTATACAGTCCCTCTTCCAATGTCTATCCATCAGAGTAGAACCTGTTTTTAGAGTTCTCTCTCTCCCAAGGCTGGTACCGCACAATTATTTCCTTCTGAGACTTAGGAAGAAAAGGTTTGGATTGTCTATTAGCTCAACTACTTTGTCTTACTTAGAAAGACAAGTTTAATAAATCAGAACATTCTTCTATTTGAATCCTGCCTACCAATACTATGTTATCTTTAATTCATAAGGGGATGTACTATCTGAACTCTGAACAGTAGCATGACCTTGACTTTTTTTCATCTCCAGGGGAAGATTTCAAAACACAAATTGAAATCTTGTTTCACCTTTTCATACCAGCTCCCAAGTTGATATATCCACATCCAGAATCTTCAGAAATTAAAAGATGGTAAAAGAGATTAACACGGGGCTTCCCCAATGACTCAGCAGTAAAGATTCCGCCTGCAATGCAGGAGCAGCAGGAGATGTGGGTTCAATCCCTGGGTTGGGAAGATCCCCTGGGGGAGGCATGGCAACCCACTCCAGTTTTCTTGCCTGGAGAATTCCATGGAGAGAGGAGACTGGTGGACTACGTCCAGACTGAAGCAACTTAGCATGCATGAAAGAGATTAATAGTGGGAAGCAAAGGAAAACAGGGAAAAGTTCAAGTCTACTTTCTTAATCACCCTAGAAAATCCAGATGTTTTGTGAAGGATGACATTTGAAAACACAGTGAGAATAAAATCACAGTTTGCAGGTATAGGGATTGGAGCTGGGAGATGACTTTACACATCAGTTCAGTTCAGTTCAATCGCTCAGTTATGTCCGACTCTGCGACTCCATGAATCGCAGCACGCCAGGCCTCCCTGTCCATCAGCAACTCCCAGAATTTACTCAAACCCATGTCCATCGAGTCGGTGATGTCATCCAGCCATCTCATCCTCTGTCGTCCCCTTCTCCTCCTGCCCCCAATCCCTCCCAGCATCAGGGCCTTTTCCAATGAGTCAACTCTTCACATCAGATGGCCAAAGTATTGGAGTTTCAGCTTCAGCATCAGTGCTTCCAATGAACACCCAGGACTGATCTCCTTCAGGATGGACTGGTTGGATTTTCTTGCAGTCCAAGGGACTCTCAAGAGTCTTCTCCAACACCAGAGTTCAAAAGCATCAATTTTTCCGTGCACAGCTTTCTTCCAGAGAAGGCAATGGCACCCCACTACAGTACTCTTGCCTGGAAAATCCCATGGATGGAGGAGTCTGGTAGGCTGCAGTCCATGGGATGCTAAGAGTCTGACACGACTAAATGACTTCACTTCCACTTTTCACTTTCATGCATTGGAGAAGGAGATGGCAACCCACTCCAGTGTTCTTGCCTGGAGAATCCCAGGGATGGGGGAGCCTGGTGGGCTGCCGTCTATGGGGTCGCACAGAGTCAGACACGACTGAAGCGACTTAGCAGCAGTAGTAGCAGCTTTCTTCACAGTCCAACTCCCACATCCACACATGACCACTGGAAAAACCATAACTTAGACTAGACGGACCTTTGTTGGCAAAGTAATGTCTCTGCTTTTTAATATGTTATCTAGGTTGGTCATAAGTTTCCTTCCAAGGAGTAAGCATCTTTTAATTTCATGGCTGCAGTCACCATCTGCAGTGATTTTGGAGCCCCCAAAAAAATAAAGTCTGACACTGTTTCCACTGTCTCCCCATCTATTTCTCATGAAGTGATGGGACCAGATGCCATGATCTTAGTTTTATGAATGTTGAGTTTTAAGCCAACATTTTCACTCTCCTCCTTCACTTTCATCAAGAGGCTCTTTAGTTCTTCTTCACTTTCTGCCATAAGGGTGGTGTCATCTGCATATCTGAGGTTATTGATATTTCTCCCAGCAATTTTGATTCCAGCTTGTGCTTCATCCAGTCCAGCATTTCTCATGATGTACTCTGCATATAAGTTACATAAGCAGGGTGACAATATACAGCCTTGACGTACTCCTTTTCCTATTTGGAACCAGTCTGTTGTTCCATGTCCAATTCTAACTGTTGCTTCCTGACCTGCATATAGGTTTCTCAAGAACTTTGTACATAGTTAATAGCAAATGGGGAGAAGAAAAGTTTGTTCCTGGTCAAGATATGCTAGAAAACACTTTCAAGGGATATATCTTAGTTTGAGTTGCTATAACAAAATACTATAGACTTGGAAGTTTCTAAATGACAAAAAATTATTTCTGAAGGCTTGGAAATCTAAGATCAAGGATTTGGCAAATTCGGGGTCTGGTGAAAACCCAGTTCCTCATTTGTCTAACTTTTTGCTACAATCTTCCATGAAGGAAGGTCCAAGGGATTTTTCTGGGATCTCTTTTACAAGGAAACTAATGCCACTCATGAGGTGTCTGCCCTAAAGGCCTAATCATCTCCCAAAAGTCCCACCTCCTAAAACCATCACCTTGGGGATTGGGTTTCAGCATTTGAATTTTAAGGCAATGAAGTATTTGGTCCATACCAGGATACTGGAGACAAAAAGATCCCAACTTAACAGAATATAATTTTCAAGTTAATCACTTCACAAAGACATTTATTCCATAGTAATAGCGTTGTCATATAGTGAGGCAGGTTGCCTGACTCCTCTCGAAGTATTCTGTCAAAACATGTAGGCTTCTCAACATCTTTCCCACGAAATTCTTCTAAGAATTTTTCAATTTAGCCCCTGAAAACTATTATCTCATAAAATTTTTGAAAAAACAAAGCACCTTAATGGCAAATTTAATTTATTTGCTAACACCCCTCTCCAACTAACTGAGGGCATAGTAGGCAAGGAAAGAGGTCTGATTATCACTGGCCAACAGCAAGTTCACACCTGGCACATAGTAGATGCTTGAGGGGAGAAGCAGCTGCTGCTGCTGCTAAGTCACTTCAGCCGTGTCTGACTCTGTGCGACCCCATAGACGGCAGCCCACCAGGCTCCCCCGTCCCTGCAGTTCTCCAGGCAAGAATCCTGGGGTGGATTGCCATTCCTTTCTCCAATGCATGCATGCATGCTAAGTTACTTCAGTCATGTCCAACTCTTTGCGACCCCATGGACAGCAGCCCACCAGGCTCCTCTGTCCACGGGATTCTCCAGGCAAGAATACTGGAGTGGGTTGCCATTTCCTTCTCCATGATGGGAGAAGCAGAGTGTGGTGAAAAAGAAAAAGGAAGAAAAAGAACGGACTCAGGAAAGGAGGAAGGAGGAATGAAGAGGAGGAGCAGTGAATAAGTGCATATTGGGCAGGTTTGACAAGGCTTTCTTCTTGACTTACATGAAATTGTAAATCTCACATTATTCACAGACAGAAAACTTCTCAGGGAGTAACTGAAGGGCCAGGGAAAAATAACTTTTAGGCCAACAGAATTCTGAATACTTGAGAACTGGCAGGGCTGGACCAAGAAAATTCCTCAGATATCAGATTTGCCCGGAGTAGAGCAAATCTCTCTTCACCAAGTAGTCAGCCACAAGTGTATTCAATGCCTCGCATGCTTGGGGAAACACTCCGAGAATCGTCCGAACACTTCCCCTGTGCCACAGATGCTAGAACTCCAGAAACGTGCTCACTCAGTTAGCGCTGTCCAGGCCGATGCTGCGGAGCAAAGAGGTCTGCACTCCGGGAGGTGTGTGCGTGCATCCTCGCACACGTTTGTGCAAGCAGAATGGGAAGTCTTGCTGGATCATCTTTTGTATATAATGCTAAGTAGCTGTATAGCTTTCTTCTTATAAAAACAAAACAGTTATTAAAAATTTGGGGGAAATAACAGATAATGACACTAAAAAGGCATAAAAAATCACTCATAATGCCACAAATAAGAAATAAGCACTATTAATATTTTGGTATGTATATTCCAAGATTTTTTTCCACTGGGATTATACAAGGCATAATGTTTTATAAACTACTTAGAGACAGCATGAATCACTCTGAATAGTATTGTCTATCATGAAGTATATATTCTTTTGCCATGTGTTATTAATGCCTACAAATATTCCTATCATATAGTTATGGTCCTTCAATCATATTTTAAATGTGGGTTGTTCATGTTTGCTATTAAATATTAATGCTCTGATTCACATCTATGACTATTTCCTGAGAGTTAATTGCTGTAGGAAAAATTTTACTGGATCAAAAGATATTATCTTTTTAAAATATATTGCTCTACACATATGTCCTGTCACTTGTATTTTCCTCTATAAAGTGTATACCTATTTACCTAAATTATTGCCAATACTAGCTATCATTTTTACTCAGTTTTTCATATTTTAAATGTAAAGTATATACATTTTTGTTTTCTTTAATCAACTGTGAGATTAAACAACTCACATTCCTTTTAATTTAATTTTGTACTTTTCTGTTGTTTCAGGTCCTATTCATGTTTTTGTTATTTATTACTCATTCTTTCATTATTTTTTGTAAGGGCTCTTGATTTAATAAGAATATGTAGTCACTTTGAGGGAGTTTGTTGGAAAAGCTCCTTATTGAGTTGCTTTTTATTACAGTAAAAATATTAACATGAGATCTATCCTTTCAGAAAAATTTTAAGTGTACAATACAATCTTGTTAATTATAGACATGATGTTGCTCAGCAGATGTCTAGAACTTAATTCATTTTACATAACTGAAATATATTTTTAATCTTTATTCATAATACATTGATGTACAAAGATTTTAAGTTTTTATATAGGCAAATATGCCATTTACCATTGTTTTTACTGACTATGGATGATCATTTGAAACAGATCTTATTTTTTATGCTTTTTCTTTCAGCATTTCTGTTTAAATAGTTATTTTCCACTGGTTTGAAATTTTACTTTACATTATATAAAACTCTGATTACACTGAAGCTTGTTCCTGACATTTTTATTCAGTCTCATTAATCTGACTGTTGAGATTTGGTGCTAATTACATGCTGTTTTGATTACTATGGCTTGGTTTTAATTCAAGAATTTGGTAGCATTCTTATTTTTTAAAAAGAAATATATACAATTTGTCACTCTTTTGTTCTTCCATTAAACTTCTGCACGATTTTAAGTTCCCAAAACCTTTTTTGGAAGTGCAGAATGGAAGTGAATTAACTCTTTAGTGGGATACAGGCTTTTATTATGTCTCAAGTAAAGTGTATTAGCTCTATTTATATAGGTTCTACATCTTCTTGTTCATTTTCAATAGCTCTTGATCTTCCAGAAAACATATTTGAAAGCCTTTCTTGGATTGGGAAATGTGGTAATTTACTCCTAGATAAATAGAGTTTGGATACAGAAGCAAATGGAAACTGTTTATTTTGTTATCATTGCTGATAAATAATACAGCTTTTTATTTTTCTACATGTATTTTAAAATATCCAATTTCTTGTTAATCTTAATTTCAAGCTACTCAAGTTCTCTAGTTAGCAAACCACATTATCTGTAAATTATGAAAATTTCGCACCATTCTTTTGAATACTTTTACTTCAAATTTGTCTTTATAGTATTCATAATAGAGTCCAGAATAGTATTTAAAAGTGCATATTAATAACATCAGAATTAGTTATAATGTTTTGTCCCTATTTTCATTCTTCATTTGTGCACGTTTTCTGTTTTACTTCATTTTTAATGATGAAAGCTTTGCCTATTTCATTATTTTCACTTTCTCACATTTCTGGAGGCTAGAAGTCTGATAGCAAGTGTCAGCAGGGTCTGTTTTCTCTGAGACGTCTCTCCTTGGTGTAGATAGCTGTCTTCTCCCAGTGTCTTCCTTCTGTGCGCATCTGCGTCCTAATTTCTTCTTTTGTTATTGACATAGTGGATTTACAATGTCATATTAATTTCTGATGTTCAGCAAAGTGATTCAGTTACACACACACACACACACACACACACACACACTCCTTTTTGTATTCTTCCCCATTGCAGTCTGTCACAGGACGCTGAGTGCAGTCCCCTCTGCTCTCAGTAGGAACCTGCTGCTCCCCCGTTCTGGATAAGAGCCACATCTGCCAACCGCAGACTCCCAGTTTATCCCTCCCTCCTCGCCTCCCCATCGGCAACCACACATCCGTTCTCTGCGTCTGCGGGTCCGTTTCTGTTTCATACATAGGTTTGTCTGTGTCATATTTTAGATTTCACACAAAAGTGGCATCACACTGTATTTGCCTTTCTCTTTCTTAGTATGATAATCTCTAGGTCCAGCCATCTTGCTGCAAATGGCATTATTTTTTATTCCTTCTTATGTCTGAGTAGTATTCCATTGTGTATGTGTGCATGTATATGTATGTGTGTGTGTGTGTGTGTGTGTGTGTGTGTGTGTATGTAGCACATCTTCTTTATCTATTTGTCTGTTGATGGACATAAAACAGGCTGTTTCTATGTCTGGCTATTGTGAACAGTGCTGCTACAAACACAGGGGTACGTGTATCTCTTTGAATTACAACTTTGTTCAGATATGTGCTCAGGAGTGGGATTGCTGAATCACACGGCAATTCTAGTTTCAGTTTTTTGAGCAAGTTCCATATGTGTTTTCAAGAAAGCAGTTTTTGGTATTATCTACCGCCTGTGAAGATTCTTCAGATTATTAAATTATTTCTTTTTCTTTATTATTTATGCCTACACGTGCATGCTCACTCAATCGTGTCCCACTCTTTCTGACCCCATGGATTGTAGCCCATCAGGCTTCTCTGTCCATAGGATTTCCCGGGCAAGAACACTGGAGAGGGCTGCGATTTCCTTCTCCAGGGGCTCTTCGTGAGCCAGGGATCAAACCCGATCTCCTGCATCTTCCGCATTGACGGGCAGATTCTTTACCACTGAGCCACTTGGGAAGCCTGTATTTTCTTTAATTTCTATTTTCTGGATTTAAAATATATATATATATATATATGTTTTGAATGGAACATTTAATGATTTTAAAGGTTTTAAGGTATGAATTTTTCTATTTTTTTTTTTGAATTTTTCTATTTTTATATGTATGAATGCATCTCCTAAACTTCAGTGTTCCAAATGACATAATTTTTAATTTCTAAAAATAGGTTTAATTTCTTTCCATGAGCTACCAGCTTGCTTATGCAAACAACTTTCTCAAGTTCCTATATGTATTAGACATTACACAATGGCTTCCAAAAATATCACGCTCCCAGTATTCAGGCCTTGTATAATTCTATCACATATTGAGTTTGGGCTCAGCCAGGAGACTTACTTTGGCCATACATCTGCTGTCTGTACCTGATGACAGCAGAGGGTTGATCAGCATTTGTACCCTGGAACTTATTCTCTTGGAACCCAGGCTCCATGCTATAAGGAATTCCAGGCTATTTTCCTGAAGAGAGAGAACACACAGAAATACTCTGGAGGATAAAGCCTCACATGGAGAACCCAGGTGGTCTGGCCCGCCCCCAACTAAAAGCAGCTGACAAAACATGGTGCATGAACCATCCAGCCAACCAAAAGAACCACAAGAAATAATAAATGCTACTATCTGAAGCCATTAAACATCAGGAATGTTTGCTATGCAACAACAGAAAAGTGACAATGTTTCTGTTTGAACTTAATCTGACTCGATGATTTTTCTATTTAACCAAGTCTCAGAGAAGGCTGTTGAGCAGGAAGATATTTAATTCTCCATATATCAAAAATACCACCAAGAAGCCAGGAACGTCTACAGCTAAATATGGAATGAAAAACTTTTTTTTGTCTTTTGTTTTCTGATGCTGATGAATCCTTGCATTATTTCAGTATCATTAGTGACTCAATGGAAATAAAAAACATCATTTATTAGATATCAATATTTTCAAAGTCATTGAATGCAATTTCTAAATTATATCTCGTTTTCAAAATACATGATGTCACACATAACACTTGACTAGTGGTGATTAATTTGTTGTGAGTTACAAGCCTCTTTTTAAAAATGAGAAAGTTGTGTCCCATCTCCTCAGAAAAATACATCTACATGAAGAAACAAATGATTATATGCAATTTTAGCAGTTTCATGGATTGTCTCATGCAAAATCATAGACATTTAAAAAAATGAAGGGATTTTCAAACATATTTTAGTCAGCTAATCTGTACTCAGATAAAAGCTTACTCTGAAGAAATTCCAATAAGACAGAAAAAAAAATAATGTTCAGAGCCACCACAGGTGAAGCAAAGGCGATGCCTGACAAACCGCTTGTTGCCTTGAGCTCTCCATTTACCCACCTCCACACCACACTAGGCTTCCCCGGTGGTGCAGGGGTAAAGAACCCGCCTGCCAACGCAGGAGACGCAAGAGATGCAGGTTCGATCCCTGGGTCAGGAAGATCCCCTGGAGTAAGAATGGAAATCCAGTACTGTTGCCCAGAAACTTCCAAGGTCAGAGAAGCCTGGCAGACTACAGTCTAAGGTGCTGCAAGGAGCTGGACATGACTGAGCACACACACCACACTGCTTCACAGAGCATCATTTGTAAATGACTGCTTTAAAAGGATGTGATAAAATTAAATGCATGCAAGAGAAAGGTAAACGATCGTGGCGGGGTTGGAGCCAGAGCATCCTGACCCAAGCTGAGAGCGAGTAAAGAAGCTGAGACCACAGCCATCCCAGCACTGGTAGGAGGAAGCGCTGCGTATCACTGTGGACAGTTCAACGCGAGACAGCAGGTGACCAGGGCTTAGCAGTCAGCCGGGCAGCCACTGCAATTATTCATCCTGTGCGTCAGCCGACTGGGTCCCAGGGTGCCCAGATATTTGATGGTGCATGATTCTGGGGGGTTCAATGAGATGTCTTTGAATGGGATGAGCACTTGAGTTGGTAGACTAGCTAATGCACAAGGCCCTTCAGATGGCAAGTGGCATCATCCGATCAGTTGAAGGTCTACAACAGAAAAAAAAAAAAAAAGCAGATCCTCCCAGAGTTAGACAGAACCCTCCTGCCTGGAGACCTTCAAACTGGGGCATCGGGACGTCAGCTCTTCCTGGTTCTCCAGCAGCTTCCAGCCTGAGGACTGGAACGTGGGCTCGACAGATTTTCCAACCTTCATCATCATCACATGAGTCAATTCCTCATAATAAATCTCTTTGTGAATAGTGTACATATAAAGAACATGGATGAACCCTAACACAGCCATGTATTCTAATGAGTCCAGGACAGACCAGGTTTATGACTGTGGTCCAACCGTAAATGTGAATAGCTTCCTTTTTTACCCACATATGCACTCGGGGCTTTGTTTTTGTTGCTGTTTTTACAAAGCAGGAGGAGGTTGTGTTTGTCTGAAAAGAGACACAAGGGGAGGCTGAAGGTGGCCCCAGCTGTGGGGCTGGTGAGTCATCTGCTGGTTGAGGATGATCCTGAGCAAGGCAACTGGTAGGTCACTGGGGGCTGGGGATGAAAGCCCCCAGAGGAGGACAGGACACCAGAGAGGCCATAGACGGGGTGGGCAGGCTGGGAGAAGTGCTGCTTGCCCAGCCTAGGCCATTCTTTTCGGGGCCCGTGGAGGCTGGTGGTGGCTGGTGGGACACGGCCTGATTTAACACATCCCCCAGCGCCGCCTTGCCCCTTGGGCATAGGAGGATAAATTGCTTGTTCACAGAAGGCCTTCTGCTTACCAGGTTTGTTCTGGTGGGCAGAGCACTCTAGGGATGCCCCTGTATCTCCTAAGGTGAGTAGACTTCACCTAAGCTGTCCTTGCAGCACCAGCAGAGGCAGAGTAGACCCACCAGGGTCATCAAACGTGCTAATTAAATATGGGGGGAGAGTATCAGATCAAGGGGAAAGTTCCTATTAATTAAATTAACCACATCTCAAAAAATTTTTCTTTCTCCAAATCAGGTTGCAATAACAGTTTTATGTTGCTGTTGTTCAGTCACTCAGTTGTGTCCGACTCTTTGTGACCCCAAGAACCGCAGCACGCCAGGCTTCCCTGCCCGCCACTCTTTCCTGGAGCTTGCTCAAATTCATGTCCATTGAGTCGGCGATGCCATCCAGCCATCTCATCCTCTGTCACCCCCTTCTCCTCTTGCCTTCAATCTTTCCCAGCATCAGGGGTTTTTCCAATAAGTCAGTTCTTCCCATCAGGTGGCCAAAGTAATGGAGCTTCAGTTTCAGCATCAGTCTTTCCAATGAATAATCAGGGTTGATTTCCTTTAGGACTGATGGGTTTGATCTCCTCACTGTCCAAGGGACTCTCAAGAGTCTTCTCCAGCACTATAGTTCAAAAGTATCATTTCTCTAGTGCTCAACCTTCTTTATGTTACAACTCTTACATCTGTACATGACCACTGGAAAACCATAGCTTTGACTAGATGGACCTTTGTCAGCAAGGTGATGTCTCTGCTTTTTAATACATTGTCTAGGTTTGCCATTGCTTTCCTTCCAAGGAGCAAGCATCTTTTAATTTCATGGCTGCAGTCACCATCCACAGTGAAGTTGGAGCCCAAGAAAATAACGTCTGTCACTGTTTCCATTTTCTTCCCCCATCTAAAAGCTTTATTTTAGATAGAGGTAAAAGCACATTTTCATTCACCTTTTCCGCCACATAACTGAATCAAAAATTCTAAAGCCTTAAAATATATCTCCATTTTAAGTTCCATCCTAAAGGATTTTATCTTCACACTTTGGTTCTTTTTCCAATTAATGATCCATTTGTGGAATGCATATGTAGTTATTTCAGTCCTCCATGGCTCATTAGAGAGCCTTCTTACTGATGGGCTTCATTCCCCTCGGTCTGATATGAATGTATTCATTAAGGACACACTATAAAATAACTAATAAAGTAAATTTTGAGCATTTAAAAAGAAGTAATAAAACACAACATACATGCCTTAAAAATAATCTAATCTGTTGTGGCTGTTTTAAAGATTTGAATTCGGGAAGCAAGTCTTCACAAGTGGTTTTTATTATAACTTGGAACCTGACTCCTCATTCAAATGTGCATATTAATGTCTAATGCATATCAGAGTAACTCCTGTGGGACGGATAAATGTGTTAGACTGTGCCAGTATAAAGAAGTAAGGATAAACACGAAACCGGCAGAGGGTCACATGGGAGGACCCTCTGTTCCATTTATCCTTCCCCAAGTAATTTCCCAGTTTGCAAGAAACCATTGTCCCACTTTAATAGTAGAGTTGATCATGATTTAGTCTGACTTGTGGATAAAATCCTATGTAAATATGTTGCTCCTGCTATTCTACTCAATTACTTTTTACTTATCTATTGTTTCAAAGAAAGGCCAGATTGCACCTTCTTGATTAAAGAGTGATTTCTTCAGCAGAAGTGCCGTACCTCAGACACACTGGCACTTTCATATTGACAACAAAACCCCCATATTCCTGGGAAAAGCAAAAATTCGATTTGTTTTTCCTCTACTGACAACAGGAAATTAAGAGAAAACTGCTGAATAAAAAAGTAACTATCTTAGATGGAACCTATGAATTGTATATGATTTATGTTAAAAGCAAGACTAAGTGTGTTTTTAGTTAATTGTGAAACAGCTCCTTTGACCACCGGCACTACGATCACTGACAAGTAAATAATTCAGTTACATATCAAGATCTATAGATGCCCTTCATTACTTTAGGGCATAACGGGATTACCAAGAAGTTGTCACTTGCAAGGTAAGTTCCCCTCAAATTCACAAACGTGATCAAGGTCCATGTCAATCTGGTCTCACAGCTACATTTAACATTCAAGTTCAAACCACACAGACAATAAACAAAACCAGTGTATTATCCTTGATGTGCAATGCTAACAAACTTTTGAAGAAAACACCCCTTTCAAACTTATCTCTTACTGGTTTATTGATAGTGAGCTATAAGATAGGTATTTTAAAATGAGTGTTTCACGTGAATGATGGGGTTATTGTGGTTGTATTTACCCTTCCTTTGTTTATGTAAGTCTCAAGGGAATTGGGATAGTGGGTTTGGACACATACATATGGGGTATAAAAGATCTTCACAAATGCTGGACGGGGTCCTTGGCTAAGAGGAGACTCTGCCTTGGGCCCACCGGTGTAATAAACTGCACTTCACTATCAAAAAAAATAAAAAAAATAAAATAAAATGAGTGTTTCCGTATTCATGATACACGATACCACGGTTCTCTTTTTCATATTCCCCAACTGACAGAGTTGAAAGAGAGACATGAGATGTGGTTGAAAAGGTCACTATTCTTAGCAGTATATGATGGTCAGACACAACTGCAATGGCTTCAGATGCACACGGCAGTGAGCGGGCTTGCGCCGAGCAGCAGCAGTGAGCAGCAGCTAGAAGTGAGGCCTTAGCTCCCCGACCCGGAATCGAACCTGGGTCGCCTGGGCTAGACAGCTTGAATCCCCAGGCCCTGCCTGCTCTGGCAGGAAATTTCTGATGAGGAGGCAGCAGGTAAAGAGAAAAGTCCATTGGGAAAGCGGAGTACATGTGAGAAGATATGGGTCAGATTCTGCAAGAGAGTCGTGAGTCATGCCTTCGGGAAGGTTCAGTCATTTACAAGGGGGTAGTTTGGGGAATCTTTGCCTCCCTTCTGGCCAACTGTCTTGTTTTGGCCCCCTGGCTAGTTCGTCTCAGCACCCTCCCCGAGGGGCACACAGACCCCCAGCCAAGATGGACTTCAGCCCAAGGGTGTCTGGGGTGGGGGAGAGTGGCAAGACTTATTATGGCCTGGGCTTTCCTGCCTCTTGACACTGAGGAGCCTTTCTGCACGTGAGTAATCTCTCCCTTGCCCCAGGAGGGGGAAATGTGTGATCTCTTGATCTGTTCTTCAAACAGCGTTTAGCCCCTCTTTGTTCCTGCCATGACTGTTATGGTAAGGTGTCCGCAGGAGACAAAGCCTGGCAATTTGCCCCATTTCTGTTGTTACTTCTGTTCTGAGGAGCAGACAAAGGCTGACTGGAGCTCACCCATCCCGGCTCAGGAACTACAAACAGGAGGCTACTTGTAAGTGTCCGGCCTGAAGTCTACCTTTTTTCCATTTCCCAAGAAATGTAAACAGTAGGCCAGCTATAAATGCCTAACCCAGAGTCGGCCAATCTCCTGCCTCAGGAACAATAAAACGTCAAAAAAATATCCAGAATTCTACACTTTCTATGAAATATAGATCAAAACAT
This sequence comes from Cervus elaphus, assembly GCF_910594005.1. Taxonomy (NCBI): domain Eukaryota; kingdom Metazoa; phylum Chordata; class Mammalia; order Artiodactyla; family Cervidae; genus Cervus; species Cervus elaphus. The sequence continues at coordinate 80,739,471 of NC_057835.1, forward strand.
AATTGAAAAGATCTAAAGTGAACCATAAATAAATAACATGAAATAGTTTTCATAGGGAGCACAATTGGTTTGGGTGGGATTAGATGGTCCTTTGATGGGATGGTGAGTTAGAAATGGTCCATTAAAGGGAACCAACTCAGCCATTCATGACCATTCTTAGACTTCTGAATCTCTAAATTTGTGAGCATTTCCTCTGTCTTACCTTTTTCATCTCTTCCCTCAGATATTTACAGCAAGGCATTCAGGTTTAAATATGCTGGCCTGTCATGAATAAACCACGCATTGCATAACTCTTGCATGAAAGCACATTTGTTAAATATTTAAGATATTTATACTCTGGCAGAAGGCTGATTCATGGATGTAAAAGTCAGGGTCATTTGATGAAGGGGGTCACTCCTAATATTAGTCAGCTGAGACGAAAAATGCAACGTGGAAGGAATTTGCTTAGAAGTAGAGACAATGCATACTAACTTGATGTTTTGCCTGCAGACATAGGAAGGGAGTGACCAGAAAAAGGAAGATAAAAGAACAACGATTTCCAAACTTCAATACATTGGTGTCAAATAAACAGAATTCCTCACGTGGGTCTATTTTCTGCAAGCTGTGTAGCCACTCAAAGGGTTTCCTAAAATTGGCCTAAGAAATAACTGAGTGTATCCCAATGATGAGTACTAAACGAGGTGATGGGAATGGCATCTGGCTGTATTTACACACCTGAGTAAGTCTCGAGGCGATTTAGATCAAGTCTTCCAATTTAGGAAGCACAGCTCTCAACCCCCAATTTTTACAGAGAAAATCCTGGGCATTTGTGGTAGGCAGATGCAGGGGCAATCAAAGAGGAATAAACACGTCCTAGGCCAGGTCAAGTGCCTCTCCTGCCGGGTAAAAACACCAAGGAACCCTGTATGATGAAGCGAGTCAGTGTCACGAGACACTGCCGGAAGGACTTGCTAGGACAGATTCTAGCAGGGAACAGCCCATGGAAGGTGTCTGCCCAAGTGAAGGCAGTCTGCAATGAGCAGTCTGCAATGGCTCGGTTCCCGTGTGGGGCCCGGAAACCCAGCGAAGACTGCATTGATTACCTGCAGGTCCCTGCACCAGACTCCCCAGATGCCAGATTTCCTTCTTGGGAGACGTTCCTAGGAATCAGTTATCTGTCAAACAACAGTTTCTGAAAACCCTCTCCTTGATATATGTATACATGTGGTGCTTAAGCCAGATGTGGCTTGGGTAGCTAGAGGACAGATAGACAGACAGATATTTCCAGATAGATAGGTATTTTCTTCTGCCAAAGAAACCTTTTGTCTATTCTGCAAACCCTCTTCTCCTTTCTAGTTTCTAAATAAACTCCTCTTTTCTCATGCTGTTTTTTTTTCCCCTTTATTTTTATTAGTTGGAGGCTAATTACTTTACAATATTGTAGTGGTTTTTGCCATACGTTGACATGAATCAGCCATGGATTTACATGTGTTCCCCATCCTGATCCCCCCTCCCACCTCCCCCTCCATCCCATCCCTCTGGGTCTTCCCAGTGCACCAGGCCCGAGCACTTGTCTCATGCATACAACCTGGGCTGGTGATCTGTTTCACCCTTGATAGTATACATGTTTCAATGCTGTTCTCTCAGAACATCCCACCCTCGCCTTCCCCCACAGAGTCCAAAAGTCTGTTCTGTACATCTGTGTCTCTTTTTCTGTTTTGCATATAGGGTTATCATTACCATCTTTTTAAATTCCATGTATATGCGTTAGTATACTGTATTGGTCTTTATCTTTCTGGCTTACTTCACTCTGTATAATGGGCTCCAGTTTCATCCATCTCATTAGAACTGATTCAAATGAATTCTTTTTAACGGCTGAGTAATATTCCATGGTGTATATGTACCACAGCTTCCTTATCCATTCGTCTGCTGATGGGCATCTAGGTTGCTTCCATGTCCTGGCTATTATAAACAGTGCTGCGATGAACATTGGGGTGCACGTGTCTCTTTCAGATCTGGTTTCCTCGGTGTATTTGCCCAAGAGTGGGATTGCTGGGTCATATGGCAGTTCTATTTCCAGTTTTTTAAGGAATCTCCACACTGATTTCCATAGCGGCTGTACTCGTTTGCATTCCCACCATGATCTTTAGCAGTAGTACTTACTGACCCTTTAAATTCAGATTGAATAAAGGAAAATAAATTCCTTTTTGGCTTTATCTTCAAATACAACTAGATACTGAATAAAGAAACAGTTGCATTCTTCTAATGCAACATCAACAACAACAAAAAAAGAAGACAAAGAAATATGAAAATCTATATCCCCCATATATTTACCGAACTCTCCATGGTGCCTGAATGCCATAAATACTAACACAATAGATAATATTTCTACTTTCGAGAACCCAAACTTTGTTTTCCTGGGCTGTTGTGTGGAATACCAGAGCTGTGGCCTTTGGGTTAGTTACTCACGCTAACTTTAGACTTTGCAGTGTGATCGAGGGAACCAAAAGTGACCTCGACCCCTCCAGACAGAATGCGGCAGCAGTGATGATTAGGGATTTAAAACCTCCAATGGGAGAGTGACACTCGGGAGCCTGAAGCACGGAGTGCTAAGTTCCTGGCGCCCTGTGCTTTAATTTAGTTTGCTGGCCTCTCAACCAAAACCAAAGAGGTGCTAGTAAGACAGTTCACCAAAACCCTTGCCCCATCGAATGGCAACTGTTAGAAAAACCTCTATACCACCCTGATACTCTTCCTCTAAATTCTAAAGCCATTTGTTATCTCCTCTGGGAAAGATGGGTCGCTTCCTTGATCCCAACTTTCTGTGCTTCTCAGATACCCAAGGATTCTCTACGTTCTTTGACCTTTATAGTCCTAAAACTAATGGTCAGATGGACCTGTGTCTCTGTGGTTCCTCAAGCCAACCATTCTATCTCTTCCCCATATCATCTGAAATAAATTTTCCTAAAGCTCCATCATCTCACTTTGACCTTAGAAATCTGGCCATCTTTAGCCATCTTTGACCATCTTCTTTGACCTTAGAAATTTTAAAGCTCCATCATCTCACAAAGCTGCATCACTCTCCATCCCATCTACTGCATTCCCCTAGAATTTCAACATCCACTAGAGAAAGACTGGATTTGAGAAACTCCTGACTGAACTTCATCTATGAAAGTTTTGGTCCACTGAGAGAACTGCGTCACCCCGTCTCGCGAGTACAGTTTTGCTCGTATCATAAACTCTCCTCCTTCCTTCATTCACGTGTTTCTAGCACTGGAGCAAGTGCTGACACCAATGTGCCACTAATCTTTTGACATTATTAACATTCCCTGCCCAATAGGATCAAGCTCGGATAAGTGTAATGTAGAATTATAATATGTTCAAATTTTCAAAAGTCGTCACCAGTCTTGACAAGGAACTGAGCAGAGAATTTGGCAATTTGAGAGTTATATACCATTAGGATAGAAACACAGGTGTTGCCAAACATCAGTGCTACAAAATACCATTTTTAATAGTATCACCTGCAGCCCTACGAGTAATATTATTTTCTAGAAAGCAAACATTTCTTTTTCAATTAATCCCACATTGGATCATACCTCTGTCAGTGTTTGTAACGAAGGTGAGCAGTTTGTTTTTGGCCTCAGGATATGCTGTTAGAAATAAAATGTGCAACTTCCACTATGCCTTGGGGAAACATCCAGACATCTGTACATTTTACACAGTCTTTTTCTATGTTGCCACAGAGAGTATCATCTTGCCTTCTTCTCTGGCAGCTCTGGGGTAATATACAAAGCTGGTGTGAGGTATGAAATGCCAGTTGGAGACCCTTCAAAGTGTTCTCAAATATAAATCACTTTCTTTGGAAATAAGGACTATCAGTTCTTCCAAAATACAATATAATTATGCACTTACATAAAATGTCATCATCCTAGTACACTTGACATTTTAATACATATTCTATTCCTATCATCTACATCAATGACAAATGACAGAATAAAAGCTGAGTTAAAATTATATCATCTGAGACATTTTACATAATTATGGGCAATTAGAATTTGTAAAGCATTAAAATAAATTTATCTTTTTTTTTAAGCCTAGTAAAGCCATAAGAAAGATGGTGCAAGCACTGACTACTCAGTCTCTTAATCAAAAGGCTCCATAAGAAGAACCAGGCACCAAGCTGAGGCGTGGCCCCTTCAGTCCCCCACCTTTGACCTTAGATAACCACCTCACCCCCCAAGATTGTTTTTTCACCAGCAAGACAAGAGGACGATATTAGACACTCCCTAAGATTCTTCCAAGCAACAAACTCATGATCTCCTAATATCTACTGGGTACTATTATGTGAAGAAAGCTGAGCACTGAAAAATTGATGCTTTTGAACTATGGTGTTGGAGAAGACTCTTGGGAGTCCCTTGGACTGCAAGGAGATCCAACCAGTCCATCCGAAGGAAATCAGTCCTGGGTGTTCATTGGAAGGACTGATGCTGAAGCTGAAACTCCAATATTTTGGCCACCTCATGCGAAGAGTTGACTCATTGGAAAAGACCCTGATGCTAGGAGGGATTGGGGGCAGGAGGAGAAGGGGACAACAGAGGATGAGATGGCTGGATGGCATCACCGACTCGATGGGCATGAGTTTGAGTAAACTTTGGGAGTTGGTGATGGACAGGGAGGCCTGGCGTGCTGCGATTCATGGGGTTGCAAAGAGTTGGACATGACTGAGCGACTGAACTGAACTGAACTGAACTACTATGTCCAGAATTTGCTAGATGCTATAAGGGATCTAGACATAATTCATTATCTTGGGCTTACAGCCTATTTTTGTAAAAAGGAGGAAAAACATTAGGAACACAATAAAAGATAATAAACAATTACCAAAGTACTTACTAAAAAATGTGTGGTCTCTAGCCAGTATTACAGAAACTGAGAATGGGGAGAACTAAGCAATACAAATTATATTTAAGCTTCATGTTGTTATTGTTCAGTCACCCAGTCCTGTCCGACTCTTTGAGACCCCATGGACTGCAGCACGCCAGGCCTCCCTGTCCCTCACCATCTCCCGAAGTTTGCCCAAGTTCAAGTCCATTGCATTGGTGATGCCATCCAGCCATCTCATCCTCTGACACCCTCTTCTCCTCCTGCCCTCAATCTTTCCCAGCATCAGGGTCTTTTCAAATGAGTCAGTTCTTCGCATCAGGTGACCAAAACACCAGAGCTTCAGCTTCAGCATCAGTCCTTCCAATGTGTATTCAGGGTTGATTTCCTTTAAGATTGACTAGTTTGACCTCCTTGCAGTTCAAGGGACTCTCAGGAGTCTTCTCCAACACCACAGTTCAAAAGCATCAATTTTTGGCGCTCAGCCTCCTTTATGGTCCAGCTCTCACATCCATACATGACCATTAGAAAGACCAGAGCTTTGACTATGTGGACCTTTGTTGGCAAAGTGATGTCTTTGCTTTTTCAACACATTGTCTAGGTTAGTCACAGCTTTCCTGCCAGGAAGCAATCCTCTTCTGATTTCATGGCTGCAGTCACCATCTGCAGTGATTTTACAGTCCAAGAAGAGGAAATCTATCACTGCTTCTACATTTTTCCTTTCTATTTGCCTCATGGAAGTGATAGTGCTGGATGCCATGATCTTCGTTTTTCTAATATTTAGTGTTAAGCTGGCTTTTTCTCTCTTCTCCTTCACCTCACCGAAAGATTATTTAGCTCCTCTTCACTTTTCTGCCATTAGAGTGGAATCATCCACATACCTGAGATTGTTGATGTTTCTCCCGCCTGTCTTGATTCCAGCGTGTAACTCATCCAGCCCGGCATTTCACACGATGGGCTCAGGGTATAGGTTAAATAAGCAGGGTGGCAGCAGGCAGACTTTCTTACTCCTCACAGGCAGCAGACAGCCTGTAACACTCCTTTCTCAATCCCGAACCCGTCAGTTGTTCCACACACAGTTCTAACTGTTGCTTCTTGACCCTCATACAGGTTTCTCAGGAGACAAGTAAGAGGTTCTCAAGGTTCATAAGAACAAACGGATTCCCTTCAGGTGGCTTTTCTAAGAAAGTCTGGATGAAATTATAACCAATTCAATACATATTTTTGAATACTTTCCACACAGCTAGTCAACAACTTATTTCAACAATTTTCCATTCATTTTTAATTTCATCCCTATTTGTTTCTCTACTAAATTTTGCATTCTCAAGCTCTTTAGAGTTGGTTTTGGTTTTGTTTTCAGGTTTTTTAACATTTTAATTATTAAAGTACAGTTGATTTACAATACTGTGTTAGTTTCAGGTGTACAGTTTCAGTTTTTTCCATTGTAGATTATTGCAAGATAATGAATACAGTTCCATGTGCTGTAGAGTAAATTCTTGCTGCTCATTTTTATATACATTAATGTGTATCTATTAATTCCATGCTCCTGATTTATCTCTCCTGACTCTCCTTCTCTTTCCCCCTACATTTCACCCACTGTTTCCAATTCTCCTAAAACATATGTAACATAAAGCCTGTCGACTTCATTAAATCTCCAAAACCCTTGCATTCTACCCAACAAGGCACCTACAGCAGTGGTTTTCAATGATGGAATACTGACATACTTGTGTATAGAGAATCATGAAAGAGAGATGAATTCTAGGTGGCTTTCTGGAATTTTTATATACCTTATACATGATGTAATCTGTTAGAAAATTCAGCCGTACTTCTAGATAGCATATACAAGAAAATCTTTCAGCTGCCTGACAGAAAAAGAATTCAGGCTTCTATCTATACCATCCTATGATGCTTTTGCTTGAATCGTTTATTTTGGTATGTAGCATATGCCCACCTTGAGTTGAATGGTTTTAATATATTTCTTGTTTTGGATCAGCTAAATTATATTATTTGAAAATAGCTTATCTTTTTGTTCTCTCAAAAAAGCAGCAAATTGCTAGGTCCTCATTTTTATTGAAAAATTCAGTGAGTTTCAAAGTACTACATGTGACTTGAAAAAATGGGATAAAGCTGTTTATCTTTGGAATTGTTTTTGGTTCTTATGCTTTTGGTCCAGGAAATCCCTCAATGTTACTCAGCAAACTGAGTGGAAGAGAGAGACAGAATGCAGATGACCTGCTACTGGTTTCATCGCTGGGTCGGGAAGATCCCCTGGAGGAGGGCATGGCAAGCCACTCCAGTATTCTCGCTGGGGAGATCCCATGGACAGAGTCAGGCTGCAGTCCATAGGATCGCAGAGGTGGACACAGCTGAAGGAACTGAGCACTCATGCATGCAGTGGTTATTATAAAAAACAAGGTAACCTCTGAAAATAAACTGTGGATACACCCGTAAAACGTTCATATCTGTGACTCTTGAAAAGTATAGCTCAATATTTGGCTTTAAAATAATGCAATTTTTTGCATATCTTTGTGTATATTTAAAGACAAGTCTGAGTATTTAAATATCCATGATATAGAGGCAATTCTATTGGATCAAGTTCATATATTTTTTTATGGAAATAAGCATCCATTGATTGGATGTAGTGTTGATTATACATTTGCTTAAAACAGTTCTACTTCCAAATATATAAAAGAAAATTAAATATTAAACCATTTTACACATGCAGAAACTGAGGGAGGGAAAAATAACTAAAATTAGGAAAATGCCAAACTTATATAAATTATTTTCACACTAACCATGACCATTCCACTGAAATAACTCTTGTCAAGGCCATTTAATACCTTCAAGTTACCAAATTTATCAGTTATTTCTTTGTATTCATCTTGCTAAATGATTTGCAGAGATGAAACCAGTGACCCCTAACCACGGGACCACTAGGGAATTCCCGACCCGTCTCCCTTCTTGAAACATTTCCTTCACTTGGCTCTTCTGACGCTGAGTTATCTGATTTTTGTCCACACCTTTTCTTGCTCTTTCCTGCTCTTTTTCTGTTGGCTGCATCTCCTATTCCTGACTTTAAAATTATGGTGTAGCTCAGCTCCTTCTCTTTCTGGAATCTCCTCTGAGATGATTTCCTGCAGTCCTCCTGTCTTAAATATTATCTAGATGTTCTAATACCCAGACTTACAGCCCTGAACCCCATGATATTTACTCCTGATAGTGAATCTGCATGAATGTTTTATAGACCCTTCAAAGCTTACTTATCCAAAACAAATATATTTATTTCTGACCTCAAAGACAAGCTCCTCTCCCAATCTTCTTGACTCACATGGCTCCAGTCATCCAGTCAAAGCCTGAAATCGATTCCTCAGTTTTCCTAACTTAACAGAGCCAATCCTTCAGGAAACATCGCCTGCTCAAACTGCAAAATCTCTCTTCAATATAGAACTTCTTTTTCCAGTTGCCTCTTGAGTTTCATTACTTCTTACTTGGACTACTGAAATCATTTTTCAACTGGTATCCCAGCTTCTAGTTTTGTTCTGCTATATTCCATTTACTGGAAAACAGCTAGAGTAATCACTGTAAAACATACATAGATTGTATCACTTATCCATTTAAACCCTCCAAAGACGTCTCACCACTGGCAGGATAAAACAGACCTCAATCCCAGAGCCCCCACGTAAACGGTCTCTTGCCTGCTTTTCAGATCACTTTTGTAAATGCTATCCCCTCACTTACACGTTCCAATTACACAGGTCATCCCTCTGTGTTCTCCAGTCTTGCCAACATTCTTCCTACCTTGGGGATTTTCATAGTGTCCCCACAGCCTACAAGGTTATTCCCACATATTTTCAAATAGTCAGGGCCCTCTCATCATTGAGGCCTTTGTTCAGATGAATGCCTAAGGCCTGGAAGAGGGAATGGCAACCCACTCCAGTATTCCAGCCTGGAGAATTCCAAGGACAGAGGAGCCTGGAGGGCTACAGTCCATGTGGTCGCAAAGAGTCAGACACAACTGAGCGATTAACACACACACACCGAGGGCCTAGTGAGAGCCCCGTGCATGCATGCACGCTCAGTTACTTCAGTCGTGTCCGCCTCTTTGCAACTCTATGGACTGTAGCCCCCCAGGCTCCTCTGTCCATGAGATTCTCCAGGCAAGAATCCTGAAGTGGGTCGCCATGCCCTCCTCCAAGGGATCTTCCCAACACAAGGATTGAACCTGCATCTCCTGCATCTCTTGAATTGCAGGCAGACTCTTTACCCACTGAGTAAGAGCTCAATTGGTAGAATGAATGAATGAAACATCACCTCCTCAGAGAAATACTTATTGAGTATCTGAAATACACCCATCTAAGTACTCATCACAGCCATTCTCTAGCGTTACCACGTTTTATTTTAGTCACAAAACATAACCATTCTCTGAAATTATTTACTCTCAGGTTTCCTGCCCATTATCTGAGTATCTCACAAGAATAAAGTGTCATGAGACCAGGGATCATCCTTCTCTTACACTCCACAGCATCTAGAGCAGTGCCTGGATTAAAGGAGGGCAGGGCAGATCATTAAAGGATTAAAGGATCGCAAGAGCAGACATTGTGTTGAATAAAGGCTGAATGAATAAATGTTATCTCCATTTTGCAGATAGAGAAAATGAGGCTCAGAGAAGCTCAATGAATTTTCTAAGATGATATAGGTCATGTAGATGGCGGCCGAACAAGGATCCCAAGCTGACACTGTTTCACTTCAAGTTCCTTTCTTTCCCCAACGTGCCAAGGTAGGTGGCAACTTGCAGTAAAGACAAGACACGTGGACTCCTTTCCCCCTGCTTCTGCACACTAAGGTTCATGACAAATTCTGGAAACAACACAGAAGGTAACAAAGAAAAACTCTGGAAGATGAGAAGAGGAAGGCACACCAGTTTGGAATCCCAGAGCCAGAAAAATAACACAGAAGGAGGGCGATGTACATGCATTCTCCTGTTGATCTAGGGACAGACAGCCTTCAGGCAAGGGAGGTTCATTGCTTCCGCAATGGAACAGAAGTCCCTTTAATAACAGCAGGTGAGCCCAGCACCACCCTCAAGGGGCGTGGAGAGGGGGCCCCACGCACAGTAAGCTGCAGGAGAGGCCTCTTCTCTCTCAGAGTCTGAGGCTCTCCTCTGTCACCTAGAAGACAAGGCAGCTGGGCAACACGAGCAGGAGGGGTCCCATCGCGACCCTCCCTGGCAGGGGAGGTCTTATCCCTCCTGAGGCTGAGGCTCTCCCCCTCCAGCGAGGACCAATACCTGCCCCAGCTGTGCCTGACAAGCCAGCAGACCAAGACAATGTTGCAAGTACTCTGAAAATCAAACTGCTGTTGGAACCACAGCCCAAACAGCAAGACAGAGCCTGGGTACTAAACGAAGGACAGTTGCCGGCTAAGTATAAGATTTGAATAGTATCCAGAGTTTCCTATCCTAACAGATGAAAAGACCAGTATACAACCAAAAATCCTCTTTCCAAGAATCAGGAAACCACAGCTTGAATAAGAAGAGACAACGGACTTGTGCTAATGACAAGACGAACCAGATATGAAAAGTATCTGACAAGGATTTTAAAGTAGCCATCATAAAAATGCTCCTACAATCAATTACAACTGCTCTTGAAACAAATGGGAAACCATTAGAAAACCTCAGCAGAGCGATGGAAATAATAAAAATTAACTAAATGTAAATTACAGAACTAAAAAATGTGATAATAGGAGCAATAAACTTGGTGGATAGGCTCCATAGTAGTGGGATGATAGAGGAGTGAATAAGGGAACTTGAGGAATGATCAATAGAATTTGCTCAGTATGAAAAACAAAAAGGAAACTTGAAAAAAAAAAGACTCAAAAACTCTTGGGAATATAACAAAAGACTCAACATTCATATCATCAGAATCCTAGGAAGGCAAGGAGAAAGAACAGAGTAGACTGGAAAGGGTATTTGAAGAAATAATGGCTGAAAGCTTCCCAAACTTGGCAAAAGACACAAACCTACAGATTCTAGAAAATAATTGAGGGACTCCCTAGGTAGTCCAGTGGTTAAAACTTCATCTTCCAATACAGGGGGTTCCAGGTTTGATCCCTGAGAAGCTAAGATCCCACATGCCTCATGCCAAACAACCAAAACATAAACAACAGAAGCAAGATTGCAACAAAATCAGTAAAGACTTTAATAATGATCCACATCAGAAAAGTCTTTGAAAAATGAAAATAGAAGGGAAATTTAATACAGGGTAGACACAAGGAAATCCTTCACAAGACCCATAAGTAAGCTTCTGAAAATCAAGACAAAAACAACCCTGAGAGCAGTCAGAGAGAAGGGAGGCATTACTTACAGGAGAAGGCTCGTTCTAATGACAGCGATTTCTCATGTGAACTATAGGGGATAGAAGGAAGTCGCTGACTCTCATCGCTGTGTTACTTTCTTAAATAACAGAACCGTTAACTATCACTAAGTGTTAGTTGCTCAGTTGAATTCAACTCGTTGTGACCCCAAGGACTGTAGCCCACCAGGTTCCTCTGTCTATGGAATTTTCCAGGCAAGAATACTGTGGGTTGCCATTCCCTCCTCCAGGGCGTCTTCCCGACCCAGGGATTAAACCGGGGTCTCCTTCCTGCATTGCAGGCAGCTTCTTTACGGTCTGAGCCACCAGGGAAATACATAGATAAATCTCTGATGGTACTTACCTAGAAGCAAACTAGATTAAGTTGCAAATGTGAGAAGCAGCTCCATGCAAATCAATGCCTGAAGCTCACCGGAGGCACTTCTTTGAGAGTCTCCTGTGTCTTCCCTAAGTGAATTTCTTATTTAGTAAGTAGCCTACACATTAAGTCCTGAGAAGGCTTTTGAAATTTGAGAAAAATCTGTCTAACCACTTACTATATGAAGTAACCCCCAGAGAGAAACTTAGTTTTCTTTATCTAGATTAGCCAGGACAGCACATTCCAGCTTGGGGTTACATATATTTTACAGACACATGCTCACTTTTTCGTGTTGTAAAATCTTAAGCTTCGTCTTACCATGCATTTCTTTTGAAAAAGGACAGTAGTGATGGAAATGTGTGTGCATGCGTGTGTGCTGAGTCACTTCAGTCGTGTCAGACACTGTGCAACCCCATGGACTGTACCCCCAGGCTCCTCTGTCCATGGGGTTCTTCAGGCAAGAGGAGTGGAGCGGGCTGCTGCGGCCTCTTCCAGGGAAATGTGTATACACAATATTCTTTTTTTATGGATATACATATCAACATAGCTTTCAGATTTCCAAACTTCAATACATTGGCCACCTCATGCGAAGAGTTGACTCATTGGAAAAGACCCTGATGCTGGGAGGGATTGGGGGCAGGAGGAGAAGGGGACGACAGAGGATGAGATGGCTGGATGGCATCACCGACTCAATGGACATGAGTTTGAGTAAACTCTGGGAGTTGCTGATGGACAGGGAGGCCTGGCGTGCTGCGATTCATGGGGTTGCAAAGAGTCGGACACGACTGACCGACTGAACTGAACTGATAAGATTAGAAGCCCCAGTGAAAGGCTGAAAACGTTTAATGGTAGATACCCACTAGGAAAGACTGAAGGGAAAGTAAGACTGCTGATTGCAGCTTCTTTAAAAGTAACTGCCATTATTTGGTCTTGACATTTCATTGTATTTAAAATATGCTTGTTTTATATATATAAAAATTCTCTCAAAATGTCCTTTGAGAACTAAAGGCAGTCTTTTAAGTGGGAAAGGTATTTCAGCTTTGCCTCTGATAGTATATCCTCAATGAAATGTAACTTGAAAATGGATTTTCTTATCATCCATGAAAAAGTATAAACTTAATCTAGTTTCAATTTCTTTATCTCAATACCCTTTTAATTGACACATTGCCTCATCTAATGAAAAAGCAACCTCTCCACAATCACGGCTATTAGAATCTTATTTTGGCCTTGTCGAGACTAACCGACAGCAAGTTGAAGCTTAAACACTGATAGCTGAAAACCTTCTAATCCGCAAACCGGTAAAATCTTCGGTATCCTGACTGAATATATATCTATTATTCTTTATACCTAACTTCAAGAGGATTTAGAGTGACAGATAACAAGAATCGAGAGCCTTAATGCACTTTAATTCTAGCTTTAAAAGTATTAGCTACTGGGATTTTTTTCTCTCTAAAATATATTTAAATATAGAACAGGAGCTAAAGGTAAGTTATACAGACTGCTTAAAACACACCATTTACTGCCTTTTTAAAAATAATTCAATTTGTTCAACATCCAGGAAAAAAGAATGAGCCCAGAGCTATGACTCAGGATATCAAAATCTCAAATCCCAAAGAGAATATAGTCAAAATATAGAGCATATCCACTGAGATATAGCTGAGCAAAACTCTATATCAGCAGCCTACATGATGCGACATCACATATAAATCATATGCAAAAGTAGGAAATGCATTTTTTCTATGTTAAATGCCTATTTTCTAACTGTTACTATATTCTATCAAAACAGAATATGAGATTACATTTCTAGCAGCATTCAGATCTTTTATCCATCTCTCACACCCATTCATCATTGCTTTGTTTCCACACACGATTCAAGCTTTTGTCTGCAAGTCCTCTCGTGAGCTACGGCTGCTCACCGCTGTCTTCCTCAGTTTACTCAGCTGGCAAGCTGACTCATTCCCCAGTGAGTCTCCTGATACTCCTCTCCCTGCTTCCAGGAGTGGCGACTTTCCTTGAGTAAATTCAGAACTCACAGAGTTTACCACCGACATCATCAAGATGGAGAAAACGGAGACCCCGGCCTCTGTTCTCCAACAAAATAAAAAATCAGCTATCCACAGACACAAACAGCTCTGAGAAAGCGCTGGAGCTCAATTAAGAAATATCAACAACAGATTGGGGCAAAAAAACCTGAGAATTATTTTCCACAAAAAGGGAAGAAAGAGAGCTGCCCATTGCCTGTATCATCCCATCCCCAAGCCAGCATCCTCAGCACCAACAAGGCGCTCCCAGGCTGTTAACAGAAACAGTTCCCCCGGCCGGGAGCGCCCAGGTGAGCGCCCAGCTTCCTTAGCCTTTCAGGGCACTGTGCGAAGGTCCCCCCTCAGCTTCCCCCACTCAGCCCGGCAAAGCTGAGGCGCACAGAGACGGCTCAGAACGAGAGAAGAGCGGGGACCACAGGAGCGGCCACGCCGCCGGAGGGATCGGGGCTCCCAGTGACCCGCTCTGCAGACAAACAGCGGCCTCCGTGGCCGCGGAAAGCAGCAGCCAGCGCCCGCTGCCAGGCCTGGAGCCGGGCGGAGCCACAGCGGTTCCCGCGACTGCGGTCCACCGGCGTGGGAGCCTAAACCGGTGCGGCCCCGGAGGAAGTGTGCAAGTTCCTCAAGAGTCAAAAGCTAGAACTACTGTGTCATGCAGCAACCCCACTCTTGGGTATTCATCTGAAAAAGATAAAATAACTGCCTAAGAGATATATGGACTCCCACGGTCATTGCAGCGTGATTCACAATAGCCAAGGCATTTTCGGAAACAACCTGTGATTAGTCGTTTGATGGATGAATGTATTTTACAATGCAGCATTTTTTTACACAATGGAATGTTATTCACCCATAAAAAGAAGGACATTCTGCCATTCTCACCATCATGGCTGGACTTTGACGGCATTATGCTAGATGAAGTAAGTCAGACAGAGAAAAACACAGTAGGGCCTCACTCGTAGGACGGATCTACAAACACCGAGTTCGGTGAAACAGTAGGACAGTGGCTGCCGGGGCCGAGGGGCGAGTGAGATGGACAGATGCTAGTCAAAGGGAACAAACTTTCAGTTTTAAGATGATTAAAGTCTGGATATCTAACGGCCACAGTGACTACAGTTGACAATACTGTTCTGGATGGTTGAAAGTTGCTATAAGAGTAGAATTGTAATGTTCCCACCACGGGCTTCCCTGATAGCTCAGTTGGTAAAGAATCCGCCTGCAGTGCAGGAGGCCCCAGTTCGATTCCTGGGGTGGGAAGATCCGCTGGAGAAGGGAAAGTCTACCCAATCCAGTGTTCTGGTCTGGAGAATTCCAGGGACTGTATAGTCCATGGGGTCAGAAAGAGTCAGACACGACTGAGCGACCTTCACACACTCACTCACCATGACAAGAACAAAATGGTAATTATGTGATGTAAAGGATGTATTAACTAACCTTATTGGGGTAAATATTGCACAATACATACCAAGTCATTTCACTGCACACTGTAAGCTTACACAATGTATTTATCAACTATAAAGAAAGAAAAAATTATTTAAAAAATCATAAAAAAAGAAAAACAAGACAGAGGATCATCCAAGGGAGAAAGAACAAAATAGTCTTTCTCATAAGGTCACATTGTTGTGAGTTGAAAACTAGAGAAACAGTTATTCTCAAGAAGTAAATTCAAGTAGTAATTATATTCAAGATAGGTTTATCTTTCAATGTTATAAAAATCTTCAGAGTCCTCCATCATTTCAGATAAAATCTACTAAAAAGAGCATTAAGTGACAACCTTGATTAACAGCATCTAAATAATCAAAATCATGTTCTATAGTGAGAAGATAGAATACAGTTGGGTGAGGTTGAATTCATGTGTAAAGAATTATGCTCTTCACAGGCATCTATTCTCAATATCCTATAATAAACCATACTGGAAAAGATATGAAAAAGAAAAAATACCTATGTGAGTCACTTTGCTGTACCCCAGAAGCTAACACAACATTGTAAATAAACTATACGTCAGTTTAAAAAGAAGACAGAAAACTGCACTCTTAAAGTGAGCAGGTCTTCACTACGCACATTCATGATCTCATTTACTGGTTTGATCACAAATTAGAAATCTGTGTTCATCTCTGTAAATTTATCATGTCCCAAGGTCAGTGAAAGGCAAAGTATAAATGCTTCAAAATCAAATCTTTTCTCTACACAAAGCTGGCTGTGGAATCCCGTATCAAAGTGCCTGAGAGAATTCTACAGGAAGAGTGGGTGGGTGACAGGCTGCTGCCTGCCATTCACGTCTGAAAAAAGAACACCACCCTCTCCCAGTTACCCAAGACTTGTTTTCTGAGGGCCTCTTCCCCTCTGTGTCCTTATCAGTCTATCAACAAGCTTTGTCTACTCTACCTTGAAGTTGTATTTCAAATCCTTGCATTTCTGCAAGGCTTTCCAGGTGGCGCAATGGTAACGAATCTGCCTGCCGATACAGGAGACACACAGATGCAGGTTCGATCCCCAGATGGGGAAGATCCCCTGGAGGAGGAAATGGCAACCCCCTCCAGTACCCTTGCCTGGAGAATCCCATGGACAGAGGAGCCTGGCGGGCTTCAGTCCTTGGGGTCGCAGAGAGTCCGACACGACCGAACAGGCACGGGGCCCCTCCCGCCCGTCTGCCATCACTCTAGGCCGGGCAGTAACCATATGTTGCTGAGCAATTCACAGACGCCCAGCTGGGCTCTCTAAGCTTACCGATGGCTCCTTCTAGTGTATTCTTCATTTGGTGCTTAAAAATATAGATTAAATAAAATTATGCCACTCCTTACTTACGAAGTTATTTTGGTTCACCAGTCACACTTGCAAAGCCCTACAGGATTTATCTTCTGTCCATGTCACCTGCCAGTATTTTCTCCTATTATCTGCTTCTCTCTTGACACACCGACCTTTTCTTGGCTCCTCAAACGCACCAAGCTCATCCCCAGACTTAGAGCCTTTGCTCTAAATTGCTCTCTTCTCTCACAATGTTCTATGTTTTCTACTCTTCAGCCATAAAAAGGAATGAAGTGCTAATACATGTTTACAATGTGAATGAACCTTGAAAACATCATGCTAAGTGAAATAAGCCATACACACACAAAACAATATATAGCATAAGTCCCCTTATAAGAGGCGCCCGGAAAAGCAAAGACAGAAAGTCAAGTGGTTGCCTGGCAGGGAAGGGGCGGAGCAGAGGGCAGACGGGGGTGAAGGTGGATGGGGACAGCATTTCTTTGGGAGGTGATGAAAATGTTGTGGACTGTGGTGCTGGTTGTGTAACTCTATAAACACAGCAAAGTCATTGAATTGTACAGATTAAGTTTAAGGTATGGAAATTCTCTCCAAAAAAAGGAAATGCTCTATGCCTTCTGATAAATCAATTCCATGTTTAAATGTTACCTTTTTAAAGAGGCCTTTCCTAGCCTCCTCAGGAAAGTGACCACACAAATACTTTCTGTCACATCATCCCATTAAAATTTTCTTTTTAACACTCAGCCACTACCTATTTTAGTATTTATTTATTAATTATCAATTCATTATTGATTGGCTCTGCCTCCTCACCAGCATGAATTGAATCCAGGTGATCAGAACCTGTCCTCTTTGGTTCACCCCTGCACCATTAGCATGGACTGCTGTAGAGTCCATGTCCCATAAATAACCACTGACTCCATCAGTGAGCCTAATTATCTTTCAGCAACAGAGTCTTCACATCCTAGAGTCTCCTTAAAACACGAAGCATTCACAGGTCTTTCTTATCTCTAACATTTTATCTATCACAACATTGCCTATCATCAGAGTTAGCCAAGCTAAAACGGTTTTGTTCTTGCTATCATTTTAGTATTTTCTATTCCACACCTATTCAGGAAATATTTGATCCTCATCAAGGAAAAACCATCTAATCAATGAAGAATAATAAATTGAGATCAAAGTAGGTCTATACAATAACTTAAGCTCAGAAATTAATAAATAACTTGAAATAGCAATGGCATTTCGAATGTGGGAAGCACACATATGGTAAAACAGCTCTAGGTACAACACATGCTATCAACGCAGTAACACTGGATTCGTGGCTAAAAACAGATTAGTAAAAGAATGAATAGCAAGCCAAGTTCAAAATAATGAGGGAGGGAGAGACGCAAAGGAAGAGAAGGGGGAAGATATTACCAAAAATCTCAACTATAAAAGTAAAAGAAAAAATTATCATGGGCAGTTGGTATGTGTACAAGTATCATAATCCTTGTTCCAATGGTTTCCAAACCAAAACCACCTCAAAAGCAACTTAGAAATACAGTTTCAGAGGTCATCATACTTTGGTTTCAGTAAATGGCATTTGATGTAATAGACTTCTAAATACATTGGTAGGGGGAAGTGTTGCTTCTAATAAATACTAACATGAGCTTTTCTAGTTTTCAAAAATATCTGTATATTCTAGTGTGGAGCACTAGAATTTTAAAGAGATTCATGCATGATAACAACTACAAAATGGTATGAGAAAAAGCTTCTGATATCTATCATAAATGAGGGCTTCCCTGGTGGCTCAGATGGTAAAGAATCCACCTGCAATGTGGGAGACCTGGGTTCAATCCCTGGGTTGGGAAGATCCCCTGGAGGAGGGCATGGTGACCCACTCCAGTATTCTTGCCTGGAGAATCTCCATGGACAGAGGAACCTGGCAGGCTACTGTCCATGGGGTTGCAAACATTTGCACCCCCCCCCCAAAAAAAAATACAGTCTCAGGTCCAAGTCTTTCATGTTCATAACTTAAAGTCTTGAAGTACAGACCCTAGAACCTATATTTTTTAACAACTGTCTTATGCTATTTTAGAGTCTGAAAACCTCTGATTTAATCTCTCAAACTTGCACTTTGCAGACACAGAAGCAAAGATCCCCCCAGATTCTTGCTACCCAACCCAATAACCAGTGAGCATTAAGCTCCCAAGGATGCTTTCAGATACTAAAAGTTCTCTTTAGAAGAGTTTTAAATACTTTGGTAAAACAGATGAGTGAAATGCACTGGTGATGTGATTACTAAGGAAGTCTGGGATATAGCCTGTGGACACACTCCCCAAGGAGTCGTTCACTGTTTTGAAGCACCCCATATCAAGGAAGCGCTGCCACATAGCTTAAATCTGTGTTTCTGTACTTGGGTTCAGAATAGAAAATCAAGTAAATTCATAGAGGCCAATTACGGAACTACTGTCAGTTCAGTTCAGCTCAGTCACTCAGTCGTGTCTGACTCTTTGCAACCCCATGGACTGCAGCATGCCAGGCTTCCCTGTCCATCACCAACTCCCGGAGATTACTCAAACTCATGTCCATTGAGTCGATGATGCCATCCAACCATCTCGTCCTCTGTCGTCCCCTTCTCCCACCTTCAATCTTTCCCAGCATCAGGGTCTTTTCAAATGAGTCAGCTTTTCGCATCAGGTGGCCAAAGTATTGGAGTTTCAGCTTCAGTATCAGTCCTTCCAGTGAATATTCAGGACTGATTTCCTTTAGAATGGACTGGTTGGATCTTTTTGCAGTCCAAGGGACTCTTGAGAATCTTCTCCAACACCAAAGTTCAAAAGCATCAATTCTTCAGCACTCAGCTTTCTTTATAGTCCAACTCACATCCATACATGACTATTGGAAAAACCATAGCCTTGACTAGACAGACCTTTGTTGGCAAAGTAATGTCTCTGCCTTTTAATACGCTGTCTGGGTTGGTCATAACTTTTCTTCCAAGGAGCAAGCATCTTTTAACTTCATGGCTGCAGTCACCATCTGCAGTGATTTTGGAGCCCCCAAAAATAAAGTCTCTCACTGTTTCCACTGTTTCTCCATCTATCTGCCATGAAGTGATGGGACCAGATGCCATGATCTTAGTTTTCTGAATGTTGAGCTTTAAGCCAACTTTTTCACTCTCCTCTTTCACTTTCATCAAGAGGCTCTTTAGTTCTTCTTCACTTTCTGCCATAAGGGTGGTGTCATCTACATATCTGAGGTTATTGTAGCAGGTAAGTAAGTGACTGTGTCTTGGATTCATCAGATTACCTGCAAGTCTCCTGCATTGCAGGTAGATGCTTTACTGCTCAGCCACCAGAGAAGCCCTTCAGTATGCATGGTACCCCTGAAATGGCACAATAAATAAACCTGTGGGCAAGTTAGAATGAGAGTGAGGGAGGTTAATAACTGAAACCAAGATATAGTTAGGACATAAATATGTATAATTTAGATATACAAGCAAAGCATACATTTATGGGAAACTGTAGCTACATAGTCACCTTTTCTAATATTATATATTTTGGGGACTACATTTTCTAATTTTCTACTTAAGTTTCTCCACATCTTTTACACAAATCTAATCCAGCTGACTTGACCCAGATAGTGGAAATAAAGAAGGCAGAAAACGTCTCATTATTCAAAAGATTTATGCTTCTTTTGAATAGACACCCTTCTACACATTTCCAGTGATTCCTGTGAAAAAAAGATATTCCACCATTTTAATTTCTAAAATAGCTCAAAAAGAAATGAGAAAGTTCTTAGTAATGTACTAATAAATAAATGATTAAACAGTATAAAATAATCAAACATTTCAGAAAAAATTCTTTCTTAAAAACGTATTTCAAAAAAAGTAGAACTTTTCATTCCATTTCTTTGCTGAATTTCAAATCACCGTTAAATATTATTCTACTTGGTTTGACAAAGAAAAGAAACTAGTCATATGAATAGCAGTCTCCTTTAAAAGGAAAATACTTGAAAATCTGGTATCCCTGTTCAGAAAGTTAGAAAAGCAAGAGGAAAATGTTGTTACATTGAAGCCATCAGCTAAATTAACTTTGTTCACAGCTTCCCTGCTCTTGGAGACCGGCTGGAGGAGAAGCTCCAGATTTAGTGCACACCGTGTGTCCTCCCAGAGCCTAGCTCAGTATCCCTGGGAGAAACAACAATCAAGTTTGCACGCATTGATTTTTTTTCCCTCTAGAATCTCCTGTAGTGTATTGTTCCTGACTTAATTATCCATAGTTCTATAACTTTAATAAAAACCTAATTCAATGAAGGAAGTTTAAATTTATTCCAAATCAGCTTGCAACACTTGCAAAAATGAGTTTAGCTGGAAAAAAAAAAGCTAACAAGGGTGAAAATTAACCTGTCAGAAGACCCTTTGGCTGTGAATTTAATTTTTTTAAAGGGAAACAAAAGTTCATGTGCAAAGTAAATAACCAAGTAAAAATTTTGATGCTTGTGACAATGAGCAAGTGCTTGTGAGAATAAACAGCTAATGAAACATTTTTGTGAAAAGAATGGATTAAGTCCATACGTTATGCTAACAACTATCTGCTCAAAGAGAGGCCCTCCAAGCTGTGTGTTTGCTGGCACATTTATGCACCCAGACAGTCAAGCACGAACGTGAGTCAGGGCCCACTAAACCAGCACTGATGGGACTCTGAACCGAGAAGGCGTCGTAAGAAGATGCTGACTTTCCCGTCTCCCGTGTGCGCTCCAAAGGTACAGCCACATATGCAGCAATTCCCTCCAAGAGAAATCCAAAATCTAGCTGAGGGACTCAGGTATGGAGCTAAAAAGAAAGCATTCACACTGAAAAGGGTGGGGAAAACTGCGATAACCGCTGGCCACCCCTGGACCGTCCCATCCAATCAGGCTGCGCGCGCTTTCCCTGATGACAGAAGAGCTTGGACCACACGTCGGTGCCCCAGCACCCAGCTCTGACGGCCAGAGGGCTCGCGAGCACAAGCCCCACCCGAGTACAGCACGGATGCAGTTATGGGTGGGCTTCTGAGAGCTTGCAGAAGCTGTCCCTGCAGGGACCAGCACAGAGGGGCAGGCAAAAATCCTTGTCTCCCGCTCCCTCCTTGGAAAGGGTTTGATTGCAGACTTCACAGGCTGCTGCCTGAGGGTCTCACTTCCCTGCCTCCTCCCGCCAGCTTGCTCCAGTAAGAGAACCAGGCTGCCAGCTGCCCTTGGAAACAGCTTGCTCACACATCGAGAGTCCCTACTTTTGAGGTGGTTGCTTCAGGGACCAGTCGTGGAATCAGCCAGTTCTGATACCCAGTAGGGCTCAGCACCCCAAGTCCCAGGGGAGTAGAGCCAACTCAGAGGCGGCTGCCAAGGAGCAAGCAGCTCTAGGTGGCTGTCCCCGAGGGCTCAGCACAGAGGCGGCGGCTGAAAACCAACGGGCTGCCAGGCACTTCTCCAGCCAAGACGGCTTATTTGGGACCAGCTGAGAATTGCAGTTTGGGGTCTGCAACCATGGCGAGCCGTGTGGAGGTCCCCGCACAGCAGGGAAGAAGGGCGCCTTTACAGGAAGGACCAGGAAATTGGCGGTGACAGCAGACAAAGCCCACGGCTCTCCACATGGAGTCCTTGCCGGGAGAGCTCTCTCCTACCGTTTGGAACCTGCTTTTATCACCAGGTCTGAGAGAGCTCCCTTTACTGGTCTGCCAGCTCTGAGATTGCTGTTAATTTTACAGGAAGCAGGGGAAGGTTTCCATCTCCGCGTTTCCCCCTGTGAGGGCGTGAGGACATTCTCGTAGATGGCCATCTGCTTCCAACAGCATCACATGGTCTTCTCTCCGGTGTCCGTGTCCTAAACTGCTTTCCTCACGTAGACAGTGGGCCTCCCTGGTGCCTCAGATGGTAAAGAATCTGCCTGCAATGCGGGAGACACGGGTTCGATCCCTGGGTTGGGAAAAAGATTCCCTGGTGAAGGGAATGGCAACCCACTCCGTATTCTTGCCAGAAGATTTCCATGGACAGAGGAGCCTGGCGGGCTGCAGTCCATGGGGTCACAAAGAGTCGGACCCGACTGAGCGATATCACTTTCATTTTTTACTTTTCATACCAGAGTGGGCTTCTCGAGTGGTGCTAGAGGTAAAGAACTCACCTGCCAATTCAGGAGACAGGGAGGAGGCTTGGACCCCTGGGTCAGGAAGACCCCCTGGAGGAGGGCACAGCAACCCCCTGCCGTCTCCTTGGCTGGAGAATCCCGCAGACAGAGGAGTCTGGTGGGCTGGGGTCCACGAGTCCAGAGTGTCTGACAGAGGGGGACTTAGCACTCACACGCACACCGATCAGCTTGGGCCCGACCTCATGACCATGCCTGAGCGGCTAACACTTCACTTTTCCCATGACTTCACTTACTCGGTTTTTCCTTTTTCTGGAGTGTCACTGCTTGACTGCGTCAGTAGTCCCGCTGTACCGCGCAGCGACTCAGGGACGTGTGCGCACGTCCCCGCCCTCAGGCTCCTCCCTCCGCGCCCTCAGAGTCCTCCCTCCCCGCCCTCAGGCTCCTCCCTCCCCGCCTGCACGATCCTCCCTCCCCGCCCTCAGGCTCCTCCCTCCCCGCCCTTACAGTCCTCCCTCCCCGCCCGCAGGCTCCTCCCTCCCCGCCCTCAGGCTCCTCCCTCCCCGCCCTTACAGTCCTCCCTCCCCGCCCGCAGGCTCCTCCCTCCCCGCCCTCAGGCTCCTCCCTCCCCGCCCTTACAGTCCTCCCTCCCCGCCCGCAGGCTCCTCCCTCCCCGCCCGCAGGCTCCTCCCTCCCCGCCCTCAGGCTCCTCCCTCCCCGCCTGCACGGTCCTCCCTCCCTGCCCTCAGGCTCCTCCCTCCCCGCCCTTACAGTCCTCCCTCCCCGCCCTCAGGCTCCTCCCTCCCCGCCCGCACGGTCCTCCCTCCCCGCCCTCAGGCTCCTCCCTCCCCGCCCGCAGGCTCCTCCCTCCCCGCCCACAGGCCCCTCCCTCCCCGCCTGCAGGCTCCTCCCTCCCCGCCCGCACGATCCTCCCTCCCCGCCCTCAGGCTCCTCCCTCCCCGCCCTTACAGTCCTCCCTCCCCGCCCTCAGGCTCCTCCCTCCCCGCCCCCGGGCATCACAGAGCCCGGAGCTGGGCTCCCTGTGCTGGGCGGCAGGCCCCACCAGCTGTCTATTTTACACACGGTGTGCATAGCTGTCAGTGCTACTCATTTACTCTTAATGACCTCTCCAAACAACCCATCTCCAAACACAGTCACATTTTGAGACACCAGAGTTGGGAACTTCAACACAGGAACCTGGGAAGACACACATTTCAGCCTAAAACGCCGTCTGAACGCCTCGTCCATGTTCTTGCCACCACAGTCACAGCTGAGAGCTTGTCTCGTGAAGTCTGTCCTAGGACTTCAACCCCGGTCTACAACCGCCGCTCTCTCTTCCACATTGCCCTCATTCTTGCTTTATCTCTACTTGGATTTTAAAACAGGAGATGACTAGAATCCTTAGAATGTATTTGCCCAAGGGTTAGCTCCTGTCTGAAAAACAAATAAGTTTATAAAGTATGCCCTCGGCTTCCCCGGTGGCTCAGTGGTAAAGAATGCATCCACCAATGCAGAAGATGCAGGGTTCGATCCCTGCATCGGGAAGATCCCCTGGAGGAGGAACTGGCAATCCACTCCAGTGTCCTTGCCTGGAGAATCCCATGGACAGAGGAGTCTGACTGGCTGCAGTCCACAGTCTCCCAAAGAGTTGCACACGACTGGTGACCGAGCACATACACAGAGTATGTTCCGAACACTTTTAAAGGTCTGCCGGCCGAGACAAAGCAAAATCTGTAATATCAGGGTTGAGTTCAGGAAGATATAATAAACTCACTTTTATGAAATGCTAACTGAGATTATAGGGGGAAACTTGTATGTAAAACAGACCATACCTCTATTTCCCAAGCGTTTATGTTGATGCTTTGTACTCAGCAGACATTTCCATCCTTACACATATAACTTGTAAAATTTAAATTATTTTGGCTGCTACAGCTAAGGATACAGCTCTTCTATTTTGCTTACTGCTATTTCCCAGGGCTCAGAATCTACATAAAATTATCAGACACTCATCCATTCCTCATGGGAGTAGTAAAGATACAGCCCTTTGAAAAATAATTTCCCCACATAAATTCAAAGCCTTAAAAATGTTTATTGAGTCAGTAATTCCAACAGGATTCTAATGTAAGGACATTATTCTAAATATAAAAATCTTTTGCACAAAGATATTTAATGGCACATGGATGTGTAACCCTGAAGACAGAATTTACATATGTTTATAAACAGGTCAAATCCTTGATAAAATAACAATAAAAATAATAGCTTAATAGTGAACAACTTACTATGTGTCAAGCATTAAGCCACATGTTTTATAAATATTATTTGAACTAATCATCATGACAACACCATGAATTAAGTTTTATTGTCCTTATTTCTATAGATGGAGAACCTGAGGCTTAGAAAGATCAAGTAACTGGTCCAAATTTAAGCCGCTATTAACCCAGGGATCGAACCCAGGTCTCCCGCATTGCGGACAGATTCTTTACCAGCTGAGCCACAGGGAAGCCCAAGAATACTGGAGTGGGTAGCCTTTCCCTTCTCCAGGGAATCTTCCTGACCCAGGAATTGAACCAGGATCTCCTGCATTGCAAGCGGATTCTTTACCAAGTGAGCTACCAGGGAAGCCCTATGACGGCAGGGGCGCCTCCAAAGTAACTAGCCTCTGCCAGGAAGCAATGTGGCCAATCTGCAAAGTAGGAACTGACACTAGGATTATTTGCCTCTCACTTCCCACAGTTTTCAAGGCCACATTCCCTTCGAGTCTACATCATTCTCATTCTTTCCCTCTCTTCCACTCAGGACTCAATACGTTAATCAATTTGTCCTTTGGTGTTGAATAAAGGTAACTTCCTTTCTGAGTCTGAATTTAAAAGGAGACAGCTGAGAGTTAATGTCACTGGCTCTCAACGTGTGGGCTAGGACCCAGGAGAGTCCCTGAGATCTCTTCAGGAGACGGTCAAGATTTACTTCATAACAAATCTGAGACATCCATTGCTTTTTTCACTCTTGCTATTTTGCAAGTAATTTACAAGCACTTCCCAGGAACTACAGGATAGATCCCATCTCAACAGACCAAATGCAGAAATAGATCAGATTGGTGCCTTCTGTTAAGCCAGACATTAATCAGATTTGCAAAAATGGAGGGGGTTGGGGACTTCACTCTTCTCACTAATCTTTTTTATTTTGGAAAATGTAGTTCTTTTTCATTAAGATATTCTTTATGCTAACATGTAATGGTCTTATTCTATTTAGTTGTAAATTTTCGCTTTAAATTTTTATACAGCAATATCAATAGTTACGACTCACATAAACAAGAGTTCTCTGGAATTCCCAGGCATTTTTAAAAATATAAACGTGTCTTAAAACAAAAATGTAAGAATCACTGACCTTGATAAGTTATTCAATAATAATGAAGTCCCTGTTAGCAGCTCCAGGTCAGCAAAGAAAACATTTTGGAAGACGTGGCATTTCTAGCAGCTTTGATCTTTATCACAAACATGGACACCTACTTGACCTAAGTTTGCTTTCAAGTTCTCGTCACTCCCTCAAGATCTTTAAAAAAGAAAAGAAAAGAAAAGAAAAGAATGCGGGCTACTGCACTTACATCCAACCCCAATATTCAGGGACGAACAACTCATTTGTCCTTAAAGCTAATAACATTTGCTAAGCACCTACATGAATCAAGTATTTAATACAATCAATATTTGGCAGTGCTGAGACATAAACCTAAGTTTTCTTATTCCAAGTCAATTGCTCTTTCCCCTACATTGCCACTAAATAATGTTTTAAAGCAATCAACTTCAGTACCCCCAGCAGCACCTTCACCACCCACTGTGCCGGTATATAGCTGCCCACTCGCCCACCCACCTCCTGCTTTCTCTCAATTTCACACACACACATACACACTCTTAATAGAAACTAACTGGACCCATATTTTCTGAAATAAAAAGAGAAATCACCATTTTGACCTTTGATCTCTTATGGAAAAATAGTCTCTTAACTATAACAATGACAGAAAAGGTTCTTGCTTCATTTCCATTGATAACAGTATTATTGAGCTATTTCCTTGCAACACTTAACAGTTCTCCATGGTTTTTATTCAATGTCTCAATCCTTAAAATAACTTGTGAGTTAAGTATTATTATCCCCACTTTACAAACAAGGCAACTAATGCCTAGGGAGAGCAAATAACTTCTCCCTGGTCACGTAGCTATTCCATTACAGAGCTAGGATTCATACTCAAATTTCTCTTTTTGAAATGCCTCAAATCCTAAACTAGCCCTTTATCCTCCTTTGAGATTTTCATTTTTCTTATTTCTATACGTGGTACATGGAATGGAGTTACTGGCTTGGCTCTCTCGTGGTGGCTGGATGCGGCGCACACAGGCACGGGGAAATCAAGTTTTATTCCTATTATCTACGAGCTGACTTTCCTTGTAAGATAGTTTTAGCTCCTACTGTGTTATGGTTCCTCAGAAGTTTAAACAACAGGTCATGAAGCAAATGAAATGATGAGTAGCGGTATTTATTCACCCAGCTCTTTTGAGTTCAGTAAAAAATAATAAATTGGCTTTCTTTTTTAATGTTAACCGAGACGCGAGAGAGCCCTCATGCAGTCCAGAGAGGAGGGAAAGAAATATGGACAGTGGCAAGTACAGTTAATTGAACATTTTATAGAACATTGGGAGAGTTCAAGGAAAGTGCATTTCCCATTTTTTATCTTCCCATGTTTAATGAAAATCCACCTATTATGACTGCATAGAAAAAGAAGAAATAAAAGAGAATTATCATTTTTATTTCTACTTAGCAGCTCAGCCAAGCATTTGAGTTTGCCGGGTCTAGAGGCGAAACGTGGATAGTTGGCTGAAAGGGACAGGAGAGGACAAAGGTATCCACCCCAACCCCTCTCACCCACATTAGAACCATCATTTCCCTGGCTGCACAGTTAACTTTTGAAGTGAATTCTAAAGCAGGCGAAGCTTTCTTTCAATTCCCAGGACTCCTCCTGTTCAGGGCTTTATCTTCTGTCTCTCCAGTGGGTGCCCTGCTCCCTTCTCCCTCTGGTGTCTGTATCCAGACGAGCTAAAAGTGTGCTCGACCAGCTTTGGTGGAATGCAGTACGGTATTCCAGTGGTGGGTCCAACACCACCTGTATTTCACTGATGATCAAAATCAATAGGTTAGAAGAATGAAGCCCTAGCATGAAATTTTAGGAAAGGTGATTACTCATTAGAAGCTGGGTTTTGAAACGCAAGTCCAGCCATAGTGTCAAGATGGGCTCGACAAGCAGGGTTTCCGAAAGCGCAATACGGGGGGAGAATGAGAAGCAAGACACAAGAATTCAGAGAAAAGTGAGGATCAGGGGACCAACACTGCTCCAAGGTGAAGGTCCAGAAACTGAACCCAAGCCAGCTTTATTATACTCTCAGCCATGAATGAAAGAATATGCGGGGAGTTAAGCTATAACTTATGTGGCCTTCAGGGTCAAAGAACAAAATGATCCTTAACCACTGAGTAACTAAGAACCAGTAATCAATAACAAATCAGAAAC